>NC_045775.1:1632500-2852500 GCF_008692025.1 Phocoena sinus | reverse complement strand
AACCATCTGTCACTATGCAAAATTATTACAGTATTACTGACTATATTCCTAATTCTGTATATTGAATCCCCATGATTGGAAATGTATACCTCTTAATTCCTTTCATCTATTTTTCCCAATCCCCCATCTCCCTCCCCTCTGGCAACCACCAGTTTGCTCTCTGTATCTATAAGTCTGTTTCTGTATTGTTTTGTTTGTCCTTTTGTTTTCTTTTTTAGATTCTGCATATAAGTGTAATCATACTATGTCTTTCTTTTTCTGTCTGACTTATTTCACTTAGTATAATACCATTTAGGTCCACCCATGTTGTTGCAAATTACAATATTTCATTCTTTCTTATTGCTGAGAGATATTCCATTGCATGTATATACCACATCTTTATCCATTCAGCTATGGATAAGCATTTAGGTTTCTCCCATACATTGACTACCGTAAATAATGCTGCAATGAGCATAAGAGTGCATATATCTTTCCAAATTCCAAGTGTATTTGTTTTCTTCAGTTAAATGCCCAGAAGTGGAATTTCTGGGTAGTAGGTAGTTGTTTTGTTTTTTTGTTTTGTTTTGTTTTTTTAATTATTTGAGGAATCTTTATAGTTTTTCCATGTGACTGCACCAATTTACATGTTACATCATGTAATAATACATGATGGTTCCCTTTTCTCCACATCTTTGCTTTGCTATTTCTTGTCTTTTTGATGAAAGACATTTGGACAGGTGCGAGCTGATATCTTGTTGTGGTTTTGATTTGCATTTCTCTGATGATTAGTGATGCTGAGCACTTTTTCATGTGTCTTTTGGCCTTCTGTATGTCTTCTATGAAGGAATGTTTATTCAGGTCTTTTGCCCACTTGTTAATCATTTTTATTTTTTAAATTGAGTTGCATTATTTGTTTATATAATTTGGGTATTAACCCCTTATTGGATATACCATTTGGAAATATCTTCTCCCATTCAGTAAGTAGGTTGTCTTTTCATTTTGTTGATAGTTTCCTTTGCTGTGCAAAACATTTTTAGTGGTAGTTGCATTTGTTGATTTTGCTTTTGTTGCCCTTGCCCTAGGAGAAAGTTCCATTCTTCTCTTGAATTTGCTATCATTATGACTATTTCTTTCAACTCCTTATCTGGACAGTTACATATCTCCTTTTTACTTAGTTCTTTTTCTGAGATTTTGTATTCTTCTTTTGCTTGTAACATATTCCATTGTCTCCTCATTTTGCCTAACTCTCTGTTTCTATGTTTAGGTAGATCAGCTACATTTCCTGATCTTGAAAAAGTGGCTTTGTGTGGAAGACATCCTGTGAGGCCCACTAGTGCACTCCTCCCTGTTCTCCAGTGCCAGGAGCTCCAAGAGTGTCCACTGTGTGGGTTGTGGGTGTCCTTCTGTTGTGGCTGAACCATGTTTGCTGCTGGTGCACGAATGTGTGGGGTTGGCCCTGGTGAGGCTGGTAGTAAGGTCTGGTCACAACTATATTCGGTGCTATGCTGTGCAAGGCCTGCCCTCAGGGTGGGATCCACTTTAGGGGGACTCATGCAGATTAAGGGCACCCAGGATTCTGGCAGTGCAGAGGGCTGATTTGGAGGGGCTCATGTGTGTAGTTTTTGAAAAATATTTTTCAGTGTGTTTTACAGACCAAAATTTTTGAGTTTTAATAAAATCCAACCTGTACATTATTTTTATTTCATGGATCATACTTTTGGTGTATTATCTAAAAACCTATTGTCAATCCAAGGCCATGCATGTTCCTCCTGTTTTCTTTTAGAAGTTTTATAGTTTTATGTTACACATTTAGGACTGTGATCAACTTGTAGTTAGCTTCTGTTATAAGATATGAGGTAGTGTTGAGGTTGCTTTATGTATGTAACTGCATATGGATATCTGATTGATCTAGACTTATTTGTTGAAATGACTAACCTTACTCTATTGAATTACCTTTATCACCTTTTGTAAAACTCAGTTAACTTATTTATATGCATCTATTTCTGGTATTATGATCAAGTAGAAAAAAATTATATTCTTTCTTTTTGTACTTTTCACCTCTAGAATGACAATTTATATAGTTGATCCTTCCTGTCTGTACCTTTATTGGTACCCATGTTTTCCTTTAATTAACTGAGGCATATTTTCTTTAATTTTGTGAATGTTATATTTAATATCTTATTTGAAGTATTTGTCTGCTAAATACTACCTCTTCTTTTTTTTTTTAATTTTGGTCCTTTTATTTTATACCATGTTAGTTTCATGCTGGTAGTTGTACACAAGGAGAGCTACATCAAATGAGTCCCTTCAAGAGAATAAGACTGGGCCTCAAATCATAATTTTATTTCTAAGGCTAAATATTTTTATTATCTTAAAATATCCTTTTGCGTTTTTATTTATAGGTTGCCATTGGTTTTCAAACTTAAAGACAGTGTTTTCACTGATGGTGAGCAAGAAGATTCTGAGAGATCTTTTATTCTTTACTATGTGGATGTTCCACAGGAAGAAGTCCATTCAGGTAAAAATCCCTCATCAGCTTAGCAACACTTTAGCAAGTATTGAGGCAACTAAGAACTATTGCTTTAGAGCAAAATCTAATAATTTGTTGTTGGACTCTCTTAGAGAACTTTGGTGATAGGTTAAAAAAATAAAGGAAGAAACACAAAAAGCAAAACCTGCTTTATCTCATTTTCCACAGTGTATTTCTTCTTGCCTTGCACTTGTATTAAGAATGGTTGGGTAAGTACCTATTTGACTACTTCTAGTCGTTCCCACTCCATGTTCCTTATCATCAATTCCTTTTTGATCCTCGTCTCCAGGAGCACATTTTCACCCACCCCCAAAACTGGTTTCTTCTTTTCACATTGCATCTGCTTTTAAGATATACTGTGTTCTGCAGTTTGGAAGATTTGGCAAATGCGCATGAGGTTTAGAGAATATCAGAAAGGGAGTAGAAAATAGACTCCTGAGGAAATATTAAAGGAATTAGGATGGTTGAGTAGGAAGCGAAATGCTGAAGCCTAAATTAGTACCTTTAAGTATATGAAAAGTAAATATATATTGTTTGGTGAGAAACTACCTTTAATATTCCTTAAATGTAAAACGAAATGTAGCAGGTATGATATACGTAAATATAAAGGAAAAAAGACACCCCCAAACAAGTTTCTGGGTGTTGGAAACTAGAAATAATTTACCCCCAAAATTATACTCTTTTCTTAATGACTTTAAGAATAATACAAAATCCCATTCGACAGGAGGAGTTTTCAAACCAACATGATGCAAGTTAGGACTAAATGTGAGTCAAATCACATTCTGGTTACAAATTTTCTGTGATTCTAATTCATTCTTACTGAACATTATTTTTTCCCAAAGTTCTCTATTATTTACAGACTTTAAGAGGGTCGCCATTCTGTAAGGCTCAACCAGTGCTGTGTAAAAATATATGCTATTACCAGTAGAATTTTAAAGCTTAAGCATTTAAAATATATCAGACAAATTAAGTAAGGATTTTGAAGCTAACCTTTTAAAATTAGCTAAGAACAGCTAGGTAGGGAGAGATGTGACTGCCTTTTAAACACAATCCAGAATGTTAGGTTAAACCACATGAAAATTTTTTACGTTAAAAAAAATGGTCTGATAACTATAGTTTTCATTTGATTCAATCTAATGTATTAATAGAAGAAGTAAATATTCTGGCTTTGAGCATCTGTCATTATAGTTTGCTTACCTTCCAGTCTGCTACTGGAAGTAGTATATACATAGGCAGTAAATTGTTTTTGTCCTTGATGACATAATTATCCTAAAGTGCATTTATGTCTCTGTAGTAGTCAGTGTGCTTGAATGCATGTCATAGAAATCATCTTTAATCAGTGGAGGACTTTACTGGAAGGATGTTGAGAAACTAAAA
The DNA here is from genome assembly GCF_008692025.1 of Phocoena sinus. NCBI lineage: Eukaryota > Metazoa > Chordata > Mammalia > Artiodactyla > Phocoenidae > Phocoena > Phocoena sinus. Next base: position 2,848,614 of record NC_045775.1, on the reverse strand, counting down.
GAATTGCTAGGTGGGCTACAGAACCTGGTTTAGACAGTAACCAAGGGAGGCAAGGATAGCCAAAGTTTCAACTTACAGCCTTCTTTATATATTTCTGTTGGCACTACAACACTTGACTTAACCACTGAACACTTGTAGCCATGTCATGGATTTTTGATTTCCCCATAAGTGCTGAAAATAATCTCTTGCTGACTTTGCTTCATTCCCTAAGGGTCAAAACTATGCATCTGATCAACTGATTGGGTATGTTTAAGGCATGTGCCCACACTCTGTCTCCCAAGAGATCGGGAAGACAGATTATCTTCTCCACTTTGGCTTCTGCAGTGAGAGGTAGAATCTTGCTTCCGCTGATCTTGGGACTTCCCCCCAAATAGAAACAACTCAGCAGAAAGACTGTCTACTATAGTCCGACACTTTGACTTCTTTGATTTTCCCCAAAGTTATATATTAAAAATTATTCTTACCTATCCTAATAAATTCCTTGTATAAATGAAAACACATTTCTCTCTCCCTGAAATGAGATAACCTATTCCAATCCTATATAGACTGTGATCAATTAGCTACCGCCAAAGATTTATACTATCAAGGTATTTTACTTACCACTCTGGCCTTGCTGCCTATTTATGTAATTATGCCTCCTTTCTCACTCACTAGTAGTTAGAGGCCACTGCTTGGTCTCTTTCCTCCTTTTTTTTTTTAAATTTCTATTCTTATTAGTCATCCATTTTATACACATCAGTGTATACATGTCAATCCCAATCGCCCAATTCATCACAACACCACCCACACCCCCCGCCACTTTCCCCATTTGGTGTCCATACGTTTGCTCTCTACATCTGTGTCTCAATTTCTGCCCTGCAAACTGGTTCATCTGTACCATTTTTCTAGGTTCCACATATATGTGTTAATATATGATATTTGTTTTTTTCTTTCTGACTTACCTCACTCTGTATGACAGTCTCTAGAATCCATCTATGTCTCTACAAATGACTCAATTTATTCCTTTTTATGGCTGAGTAATATTCCATTGTATACATGTACCACATCTCCTTTATCCATTTTCTGTGGATGGACATTTAGGTTGCTTCCATGACCTGACTACTGAAAATAGTGCTGCAGTGAACATTGGGGTGCATGTGTCTTTTGAATTATGGGTTTTCTCTGGGTATATGCCAGTAGTGGCATTGCTGGGTCACATGGTAATTCTATTTTGAGTTTTTAAGGAACCTCTGTACTGTTCTCCATAGTGGCTGTATCAATTTACATTCCCACCAACAGTGCAAGAGGGGTTCCCTTTTCTCCACACTCTCTGTAGCATTTGTGGTTTGTAGATTTTCTGATGATGCCCATTCTAACTGGTGTGAAGTAATACCTCATTGTAGTTTTGATTTGCATTTCTCTAGTAATTAGTGATGTTGAGCAGCTTTTCATATGCCTCTTGGCCATCTGTATGTCTTCTTTGGAGAAATGTCTAGTTAGGTCTTCTGCCCATTTTTGGATTGGATTATTTGTTTTGATATTGAGCTACATGAGCTGCTTGTAAATTTTGGAGATTAAATCCTTTGTTAGTTGATTCATTTGCCAAATATTTTCTCCCATTCTGAGGGGTGTCTTTTCGTCTCGTTTATTGGCTTCCTTTGCTGTGCAAAAAGCTTTGAAGTTTCATTAGGTCCCATTTGTTTATTTTTGTTTTTATTTCCGTTACTCTAGAGGTAAATCAAAAAAAGATCTTGCTGTGATTTATGTCAAAGAGTGTTCTGCCTATGTTTTACTCTAAGAGTTTTATAGTGTCTGGTCTTACATTTAGGTCTCTAATCCATTTTGAGTTTACTTTGTGTATGGTGTTAGGGAGTGTTTCTAATTTCATTCTTTTATATGTAGCTGTCCAGCTTTCCCAGCACTACTTATTGAAGACACTGTCTCTTCCCCATTGTATATCCTTGCCTCCTTTGTCATAGATTACTTGACCATAGGTGTGTGGGTTTATCTCTGGGATTTCTATCTTTTTCCATTGATCTGTAATTCTGTTTTTGTGCCAATACCATATTGTCCTGATTACTGTAGCTTTGTAGTATAGTCTGAAGTCAGGGAGTCTGATTCCTTCAGCTCCACTTTTTCCCTCAAGACTGCTTTGGCTATTCAGGGTCTTTTGTGCTTCCATACAAATTTTAAGACTTTTTTTTTAGTTCTGTAAAAAATGCCATTGATAATTTGATAGGGATTGCATTGAATCTGTAGATTGTTTTGTGTAGTATAGTCATTTTCACAATGTTGATTCTTCCAGTCCAAGAACATGGTATATCTCTCCATCTGTTGGTATCATCTTTAATTTCTTTCATCAGTGTCTTACAATTTTCTGCATACAGGTCTTTGTTCTCCCTAGGTAGGTTTATTCCTAATTATTTTATTCTTTTTTGTTGCAATGGTAAATGGGAGTGTTTCCTTAATTTCTCTTTCAGATTTTTCATCATTAGTGTATAGGAATGCCAGAGATTTCTGTGCATTAATTTTGTATCCTGCTACTTTACCAAATTCATTGATTAGCTCTAGTAGTTTTCTGGTGGCACCTTTAGGATTTTCTATGTATAGTATCATGTCATCTGCAAACAGTGACAGTTTTACTTATTCTTTTCCAATCCGGATTCCTTTTATTTCTTTTTCTTCTCTGATTGCCATGGCTAGGACTTCCAAAACCATGTTGAATAATAGTGGTGAGAGTGGATATCCTTGTCTTGTTCCTGATCTTAGAGGAAATGCTTTCAGTTACTCACCATTGAGAATGATGTTTGTTGTGGTTTTGTCATATATGGCCTTTATTATGTTGAGGGAGGCTCCCTCTATGCCCAGTTTCTAGAGAGTTTTTGTCATAAATGGGTGTTGAATTTGTCAAAAACTTTTTCTGCATCCTTTGAGATGATTATATGGTTTTTCTCCTTCAATTTTGTTAATATGGTGTATCACATTGATTGATTTGTGTATATTGAAGAATCCTTGCATCCCTGGGATAAATCCCACTTGATCATGGTGTATGATCCTTTTAATATGTTGTTGGATTCTCTTTGCTAGTATTTTGTTGATGACTTTTGCATCTATATTCATCAGTGATATTGGTCTGTAATGTTCTTCTTTTTTGTAGTATCTCTATCTGGTTTTGGTATCAGGGTGATGGTGGCCTTGTAGAATGAGTTTGGGTGTGTTCATTCCTCTAATATGTTTTGGAGGAGTTTGAGAAGGACGGGTGTTAGTTCTTCTTTAAATGTTTGATAGAATTCACCTGTGAAGCTATCTGGTCCTGGATTTTTGTTTGTTGGAAGATTTTTAATCACAGTTTCAATTTCATTACTTGTGATTGATCTGTTCATATTTTCTATTTCTTCCTGGTTCAATCTTGGAAGATTATCCCTTTCTAAGAATTTGTCCGTTTCTTCCAGGTTGTCCATTTTATTGGCATAGAGTTGCTTGTAGTACTCTCCTAGGATGCTTTGTATTTTTGTAGTGTCTGTTGTAACTTCTCCTTTTTCATTTCTAATTTTATTGATTTGAGTCCTCTCCCTCTTTTTCTTGATGAGTCTGACTAATGGTTTATCAATTTTGTTTATTTTCTCAAAGAACCAGCTTTTAGTTTTATTGATCTTTGCTATTGTTTTCTTTGTTTCTATTTCATTTATTTCTGCTCTGATCTTTATGATTTCTTTCCTTCTGCTAACTTTGGGTTTTGTTTGTTCTTCTTTCTCTAGTTCCTTTAGGTGTAAGATTAGATAGTTTATTTGAGACTTTTCTTGTTTCTTGAGGTAGGCTTGTATAGCTATAAACTTCCCTCTTAGAACTGATTTTGCTACATCCCATAGGTTTTGGATTGTCGTGTTTTCATTGCCTTTTGCCTCCAGGTATTTTGTGATTTTCTCTTTGATTTCTTCAGTGATCTCTTGGCTATTGAGTAACATATTGTTTAGTCTCCATGAGTCTGTGTTTTTTATGTTTTTTCCCCTGTAACTGATTTCTAATCTCATAACGTTGTGGTCAGAAAAGATGCTTGGTATGATTTCAATTTTCTTAAATAGTGACACTTGATTTGTGATCCAAGATGTGATCTATCCTGGAGAATGTTCCATGCGCACTTGAGAAGAAAGTGTAATCTGCTGTTTTTGGATGGAATGCCTTATAAATATCAATTAAATCTATCTGGTCTATGGTGTCATTTAAAGCTTGTGTTTCCTTATTAATTTTATGTCTGGATGATCTGTCCATTGGTGTAAGTGAGGTGTTAAAGTCCCCCACTATTATTGTGTTACTGTCGATTTCCTCTATTATAGCTGTTAGCAGTTGCCTTATATATTGAGGTGCTCTTATGTTGGGTGCATATATATTTATAATTGTTATATCTTTTTCTTGGATTGATCCCTTGATCATTATGTGTTGTCCTTCCTTGTTTCTTGTAACATTCTTTATTTTAAAGTCTATTTTATCGAATATGAGTATTGTTACTCCAGCTTTCTTTTGATTTCCATTTGCATGGAATATCTTTTTCCATCCCTTCACTTTCAGTCTCTATGTGTCCCTGGGTCTGAAGTGGGTCTCTTGTAGACAACAAATATATGGGTCTTGTTTTTGTATCCATTCAGTGAGCCTGTGTCTTTTGTTTGGAGCATTTAATCCATTCACATTTAAGGTAATTATCGATATGTATGTTCCTATGACCATTTTCTTAATTGTTTTGGATTTCTTTTTGTAGGTCCTTTTCTTCTCTTGTGTTTCCCACTTAGAGAAGTTATTTTAACATTTGTTTTAGAGCCGGTTTGGTGGTGCTGAATTCTCTTAACTTTTGCTTGTCTGTAAGGTTTTGATTTCTCCATTGTATCTGAATGAGATCCTTGCTGGGTAGAGTAATCTTGGTTGTAGGCTCTTCCCTTTCATCACTTTCAGTATATCATGCCACTCCCTTCTGGCTTGTAGAGTTTCTGCTGAGAAATCAGCTGTTAACCTTATGGGAGTTCCCATGTATGTTATTTGTCATTTTTCCCTTGCTGCTTTCAATAATTTTTCTTTGTTCTTAATTTTTGCCAATTTGATTACTATGTGTCTCAGCATGTTTCTCCTTGGGTTTATCCTTCCTGGGACTCTCTGTGCTTCCTGGACTTGAGTGGCTATTTCCTTTCCCATGTTAGGGAAGTTTTTGACTATAATCTCTTCAAATATTTTCTTGGGTCCTTTCTCTCTCTCTTCTCCTTCTGTTACCCCTATAATGTGAATGTTGTTGTGTTTAATGTTGTTCCAGAGGTCTCTTAGGCTGTCTTCACTTCTATTCATTCTTTTCTCTTTATTCTGTTCAGCAGCAGTGATTTCCACCATTCTGTTTTCCAGGTCACTTATCCTAAATATTACTTCTTGGCCAAATCAAATTTAGTTTCTATTGATTTACTTTTTTTTTTTTTTTTGTGGTACACAGGCCTCTCACTGTTGTGGCCTCTCCCATTGTGGAGCACAGGCTCCGGACACGCAGGCTCAGTGGCCATGGCTCACAGGCCCAGCCACTTTGCAGCATGTGGGATCTTCCCAGACCGGGGCACGAACCTGTGTCCCCTGCATCAGCAGGCGGACTCTCAACAACTGCGCCACCAGGGATGCCCTGATTTACTTCTTTTTATGTTTCTTTACATGTCAATAATTTTCTTTGAAAAGTGGACATTGAATATGATACACTGTGTTGCTTCTGAACTTTGTTGTATTATTCTGAAAATTAGTAGTTTTTTATTCTAATATTTAACTTTGTCACTCCAAAATTTGCAGCTTCTGCTATCTGTGCTCTGCTCTTGTAGGTTCCCCTGTTGTTTTGTTCTTAGCTCAACCCCCTGTGAATCTTCTCTGTGACTGTGAAATTGGTCCATCACCCAAGAACTTGGGTGGAGATGGGGATCACCTCCTCTGGGATTCCTTTGTTTCTTTGGATTTTCCCCTAATTTCCAACATTTTAACCTGTACCCTGACACTGCATGTTCTCTGTTACCTAATTGTGCACAGCTGGGGAGATAGGTTCTATTAAGAAAAACATAGAATCACAGTTCTGTCTCTGAGTAACCTTAAATTTTCAGAGTCAATTTCTCTCAACTCTGCCTGCTTATTTGTTTTGCTTCCTGGGGTCTCCCCCAATGAACATATTATATCATTGAACTGTCATTCAGACATTTGGGGAATTGCTGCTTTAAATTTTGTTCCCAGTCCCGTAGTTCTTGTACTGCCAGCATTTCTCCTCTAAATGTTTAATTTACCAGGTGCTTTACTATCCCAGAACTATGATCTTACATATATTTTTCTGGTAAATGTTTAAGCCCCCACCCCTTACACACACACACACACACATACACACACACACACACACACTCATACACACTCTCACTCCCACCATAGCCATATGGATTTGGCAATTCCCTCAGGCCAGGAAACCACAGCCTCATAATTGTTACCTCTTCTACTTGATGATTTTTGAAATTATGCCTTCCTCTATCTTTGTTATGCTTTTGGAATTTTACCGGTTACTGTAAATCAGCAGGTTGCTGTTTTTTTAATACACTTGGAAAATTCCACTGAAGATTCTTTCAATCATTTTTCTGCCCCATTTCTCTAGGATAGCAATTTGAATCTTTTAGACAGATTCCAAATCTCTCCTGAATTTCCCATTTCTTCACTCATTTTACCTGTCTCTTTAACATCCAGGTTATTTGGGGGGTCTGACTTGCTGATTTGCTGATTTTTCTCTTAACTATGAGCTACATTTTATTTCTTCTTTATAGTTCTCATAATTCTTGATAGTATGCTAGACCTTATCTCTGAAAGTACAATAGAATTAAGTTAGTAAATAAGCGTTGAAATCATTGGAAATATCCATATTTGTAATGATCTTTATCACTTATTCAATGGACATTTATTTAAACCTCATGATGTGAAATTCACTTTATAACACTCTAGGAGATGAATATCCATTGTCAGAAATGAGAGTCTACAGTGCAGGTGGCTGAGGAGCTGCAAATGCCTTAGGAGAGACTTCAGAGGAAATTGTATGGCAATTGTTTCAGGGCATCAAAATTCCCTTGCAATAGCATTACCAACCTACTTTTTATATTTCAAACATCTGGCTATCTTAAATCAGGGAACATCTCGACATAAAACTATGTTTAAGTATATAGTTCCCAAAGTGTGAGAAAGACACATCTAGTACTACATCTGCACTGAATTCTTGAGGGGGAGGGAACTCTTTAAGGAAAGAATCATTGATATCAACAATATTTTGTTAAAAGTTAGATATGCCCCCAAATACCATCAATTTGTGTAAAAAGTAAAATTCAATTTCCTAAAAAAATGACCTAAACATTTCCATGAATTTATATTTTTTGTCTATAGTATTAAGAGTTGGGGTATGTTTTGCTACTAAGACCAGGAACTAAAAAGGAAAAAAAAAAAAAAAAAACCTCAAAATCCAAAATCTGCTCTGTAATTTGACACTTTTGCTTTCTCGGATTTCAAGGGATCTTTAATCCAGAGAAGAGAATCCAAGAGGGAACAAACTACCATTTTATGAGGAATACATAAAAAGAATTCTCTAGTATGAGGGCTCACTGGGCTTTTCCTTAAACTCCAAAATGATATGTTAGGTTTCATGATACTGTTCAACCTCAGGAGAAAAGAAAACCAAAAAGAAGGAAAGAAAACTGGAGACAGCTCTCAGCAGAAATCAGTTCCATAATTTACCAGTTGCTATTAAAGTAACACTGCCTTTTATTTGCCCTAAATTTCTCTTTTATACATTTAGTCTATTCTACCTATTATAAATAATCTGAACTGTAGATTACTTTTCCCTGATAATCTGTTTACTCAATAATTTTACAATCAAAACTAAACCAACTACTTATTTAGAAACTAAGGGATGAAGTATACTTTAGTGATTTTTACTTTTATCTAAAAGTATTAGAAGATAGTTCAAAATATGTTAAAATCAAAAGTTCTATGAATTTTAATTTGTACAACGATAGTAAACATAATGACTGCTTCGTGCAAATACTTGATGTATAATAGATATAAAACTGCCTTTCCAAAATATTTTTTACTCAGACCTGACAATGTTTGGCTATTTATATGATAGTTACAGAGAAAGTTTTAACTTATATATTAATATGGAATTAGGTTGACACGTGTGAAACACATTTTTAACACACATCTTAATTTCAGAGAGACTAGAGGAATCATTACTTCCTGGACAAACCCAGGATTTCCCATTATTTTAAACAAGGAGAGATTCAGCCAAACTTAAGGAATGTTTCTCAGAGCATAGATAGACATGGAAGATGCCATTCATGTTCAAGGAAGGTATGAGTTTAAAAAATTACCAAAATAGCATTGCGTTTGAATATGTTATGGGTGTAAATACCTAGCCAATGATGATAATGTCTGAAGAATTTTATCAACAGTCTGAGTTTAAGCAAATGCTTCACATCTTGTTATCTCAAGAAAACAGAAGCAAACCTTTCTTTTTTTTTTTTTTTTCAGAAGCAAACCTTTCTGAAATTAACTTCCCTTTACGTGAATTAAACAGTATGTTTATTCAAGAATGAAGATGACTTGTCTATTTTTTTCTTTCTGTATTAGTGGGGTCTCCTCACTTGGCAATTCATTCATGCCAAAGATGTCTGTAGTTCAAGCTCAGAGTGAAACAGAAATTGCAGTTGCACACTTTGTACTCAGAAATTATCGGTGTGGTGCCAGCTCCTGAAAGAAACAGACTTGCTTCTTGGCATATTCCAAAGAGGACAATTGTTCAAAGAAAAAATGTAATGCAAAGCATGTAGGGTAATGTTATGTAAATAAGCAGTAAGACTTACTGTAGCTATGGCTTTTTTTATTCATTCTCTTAGCTCTGTGATTTTTGCCTTGAAAGTTCTTACTTCGAGTTTCATGCAACCTCATTATTTCTTCTTGGCATTTTCTTTGAGACACAACAGCTGCACAATATTGATAAACTCTAAGAAGGTTGGAATATACCACATAACCATGGCTTCAATTTAAATGGACCATATATAGAAACTCTTGAGTTTGCACCATTTGTGTTGCAAAATCTTCACCTCTATTTTATATTAAAAATTCAACATCTAAAAACTATACACAGTAAGTCTCTCAAAGCATCTTTATTCTAACATAATAATCTTCACTTTTACTATATTATAGTTGAATTTGATAATAAAATTTAAGCCTCAAAAATGATGAATAATTAGTCAAGATGGATCTAAAAAATGTCTTCCTCAATAATGTCATTCTTTTCTAAAGTTCTTCTTTCTCCTTTCAATACAAACTCAAATCATCTGTTGAGGTCTTATTAAGAAAATCATAACAGGAAAAGGACAGAATCACTAAGCATAAAATTATGGGTGAAGTCACAAAGGAAAAGGAAATGATATATAGATTTCTATATATATATAGTTTAGTTCTAAAACTAAAAGCAAAAATAACAACCATTTGATAGAAACAACTAAACAAATAAGGAAGACCTGGGAAATATTTGCAACAAGGGTTCAAAGGGAAAAAATATTTTAAATAAATAGCTCTTAAAAGGAAACACACAAAAATGCTAACAGAAAAATGGACAAATAGGATGTACAGCTAATTTACAGCAAAATAGGAAGTACAAATAGGAAGTGTATAAAATTCTACTTAACTCATCAATAATCAAAGCCATCTATAACAAAACACTATTAGCCAATAGTAGTGAAGGTGCAGAAGGACAGACACCATCAACCCTGGTGGTGAGACTATCAAAATGATTTGCATACCATTCTGGAGGGAAAGTTGTTAATGAATATTAAAAGCTTACTAGGATCATTTTAAATACTCATGGCTTTACATAATCCATAAAACAACCCTGTGAGTTACTGATAGTCTTGTCTCTGTTTTACTTAGGATGAAACTGACACAGATGAGGTTAAGCTGTTGTTCATGTCACAGGAGAAGGAGATCGACAGCAAGGCCAAAGCTGGGATTTTAATCCAAGTCCTCTGATTCCACAGCTCATGCTCTTAATACCATGCTCAAACACCTCTGAGAAGAAACAGGAATTTGGGAGTGGGCTGGTGGCAGTATACTGGAATCAGATGGAAGGGCTTTTTGGAGATGGGCAGGTCTAATTAGAAAAATCATACAAGACAGAAGGTATTAGCCGGGGTTTATGAGACAATCAGTGGCAGCAAATGTCCAAGCCAATCCACTTTTACTGACATGCATTATAATTTTCAGTTTTAAGTGTCTGTATTTGTTTTTCAAGCTAATGTATTGCCCTAATAGCCACATTCTTTATGTCAACAATGCTCTACAGAATGAAGGAATAGGAGATATGTTTCCTTACTACATAGATTTCATCAAGGCTCTAGGCAAGTGGAGCCCTTATTCATCTGAGTGGCAATGTTGAAGTTACACTGAGATTGTCATATCTAATAGAACACAAGCCTAATGAGGACAAAGACCCTCTTTGCTTGCTAATGGGTACAGCTGTATACTAAGCACCCAGCACAGTGCTTGAGCATATGGTGAGGGCTTTGAAAACACTTGTTAAGTGCCTGAGTGAATAAGATGCTTGAAATTGCTGTTTAATCTATTCATAACCCCGTTTTCATGAAATCCTTGTCTGTAATGTAATTTCATGGCCTCTCTGGACTGTGAGTGAGTAAGTGAGGTCACATCAGGAAGCAAGACAATGCTGATATTTTCCCGGACAGAATCCCACATCCTCAAAGTGAGCTGGGCAGTGTCATCACAGCAGAAGAGCTCTACGCTTCTCAGGTGCACCTGGAGTTCTAAAAGATGATGTTCTACTGTGGGCTCAGAAAAATGAGAGCTTCAGAAAGGACAGTGGTTTATTTATCCATGCTCTGTGAATAACAAGTGAGTTTTGGTCACTTTAAAAACAGTATAAAGAAACTATTAAAGGCATAATTCTTTAAGAGAAAAATGATATAGTCTGAAGGTAATAGTAGTCTGGAATCGATTTCAATTCACCTCTGCCTGTACCCAGAGTTGAAAATCACTCTGAGTTTATTTTCCTTTATCTGGCAAATAAATAGGTTTAACTACATAATTTTTAAAATACTTTCCAGTCCCATTGCCTTATGACTTTTTGTTAGGGTACCACATTATTGTATGCAAATCAGACAGCTTTCCTAATTCTGTTTTCACCTTCTCATGTGAAGTAAATGATGACAAAATTATAACATAGAATTGTCATTGTCTCCTCATGAGTATTGGGCTATGGCATTAAGGGAAAAGACAAGTTCTTCTTATGGCCAAATCCCTTCCATAAATTTATATTTAGATAGTTAACCCATAAGGTGAAAGTCTGCATCATTGCATGAAGCATGATATAAAAATACCAGTGGTATTTTGTTCACTGATCAGAGTACAAAGTGGGAGAAAACCTCATTACATAGGCACTAGAGTCAGAAAGCTTCAGCCCAGAAACACAGTTCCAACACTTTTAGCTCTCTGAATTGGGCAAATAACTTAAACCTCATTTCCTTACTTATACAAAAATGGGGTGATCATATTTATCTCAAAGATTACTGGGAGTTTGTTGTGACATTTGACACACAGTAATTTTTATCATTTAAAATAATGGGGGAAAGTTTTATTGATAATAACCAAACTGGAAAAATCTAAGTGTTCAACAGGGAAATGAGTAAAAATATATGGCATTTTCATACAATGGAATATCACTTAGCAATAAAAGAATTAAAAACAATACACAGAGCCTCATGGATGAATCTCAAACACATTATGTTGAGCCAAAAAAGCCAAGCAGAAAAGGGCACTTATAATATAAGTCAGTTTATATGAAGTCTGTTATGGGCTGAATTGTATGCCCCCCAAATTTAATACTGAATCCCTGACCCCCAGTGCCTCAGAATGTGACTGTATTTGGAGATAAGGTATTTAAAAATGTGATGAAGTTAAAATGAGGTAATTAGGGTGAGCCTTTATCCAATCTGGCTGTTGTCCTTACAATAAAAGGAAATTTACACAGAGAAACATCAAGAAATTTCATGCACAGAGGGAAGACCACATGAGGACACAGTGAAGAGATGACCATGTACATGTCAAGTAAAGAGGTCTCATGAGAAACCAACCCTGCCTACACCTTGACCTTAGACTTCCAGCCTCCAGAATGTGAGAGAATAAAGTTCTGTTATGTGAGCCCCCGAGCCTGTGGCACTTGGTTATGGCAGCCTGAGCAAAGTAACACAAAGTCTAAGAATGAAAGTTGGAACAGTGTGGCTTCTAGGAAGAAAGATTGACTGAAACAGAAAACTAATGAACTTTATGGATGAAAGTATGTTCTACATAGGTATTGCATCAAGTCATTAAATGGCACACTAAAGTATGTGTATTTTGCTGAATATACATCTTACCTTAAGAAAACTAATCTCTACATGGAGGTTGCAGTGGACCAAATGATTGTGTCTCCTCAAAATTCGTATGTAAAGCCCTAACCTCCAAGATGATTGTATTAGGGCCCTATGGGAGATATTGATACTTCAGTCCTGAGGGTGGGGTCCCCATGATAAGGTTAGTGCCCTGGTAAAAGAGACCCCAGAGAACTCCCTCACCCCTTCCTCCATGGGAGGACACAGGAGAAGACACCATCTATGAGCCAGGGAGAGGGCTGTCACCAGACACCGAATGTGTCAGGGCCTTGATCTTGCACTTCCCAGCTTCCAGACTGTGAGAAATAAGTGTTGTTCAAACCACCAAGTCTTTGATATTTTTGTTAATGATAGAACAGACTGAACAGGCTAAGATAGACGTATAAAGATTTTCCCAGCTGTGTCTAGCTTTGTATTTGTTTGCATACATCTACTCTGAAATAATCGATTATTCTCAGAAGACATTATGAGTAAAATTTTAAATATATATATATTTAAAATTTTATATATAAATATATATTTTTATTTATATATAAATATATATATATTTAAATTTATATATATATATTTCCATGGTTTTTTTTATTTATTTTTTTTTTTAATTTTTTTTTTTCCGGTACGCGGGCCTCTCACTGTTGTGGCCTCTCCCGTTGCGGAGCACAGGCTCCGGACGTGCAGGCTCAGCGGCCATGGCTCACGGGCCCAGCCGCTCTGCCGCATGTGGGATCTTCCCGGACCGGGGCACGAACCCGTGTCCCCTGCATCGGCAGGCGGACTCTCAACCACTGCGCCACCAGGGAAGCCGCCATGGTTTTTATATATTTAAATATATATATATTTTAAATTTTATATATAAATATATTTTTTATTTATATATAAATATATATATATATACATAAAATTTTATATATATATATTTCCGTGGTTTGAAAACATTTTTGTGGTGGGATAGCATAAGTTTCATTGGTGATTTTTTTTTTACTATTTTTATTCATTGATTTATCTGTTCATTTTTTAATCAAATAACTAGTGACTCTACATGAATTATGAGTGGATACAGAAATCAGTAAGACTTTCTCCCCAAGTCCTCTTTCCAGAGCTCATTTTTAATAAAGGAGATAATATAAACAATCTTAATACAAGGCAGAAAGTGGCTAATGACATTGACTAACAAGGAATAAATCTGTGGGTATCAAGTGGTAAAGAAGATCTGAAACTGCGAGGCCTTCATGACCATTGAAATTGAGCATGTGCATCACAGTAGAGCCCCAGTTGTGCTCGTTGTGTGAGCCAGTGACTTCACAGCAGGGTGTTTTGAAAGACAGAATGAAATAAAGTACATTAAATCAGTCAGACACAGCACACAGTAGCTGTTTAAGAAATGGGTCTCCGTACAATTTCACGATACACATACTTTAAAACATGCTCTTAAATGTAATGATAAATTTAATCCTTTTCACTCATCAAAGAAAAATACTTCTGATTTGTGAAAATGGGTGTTCATTTCGTTGCACTGCCATGAGAAAACAACTCTAATGAGGCAATTTAATTTGCACTTACAATGTACTTGGTGTATTGGCATTTATAGACATTAATACAGCTCATAAGGACTTCATTAATGATCATGGTTGTAATGATAGCCCCTAAATAAAACAAGGTGAATATTTGGTTTTCTTTTCTTTTCTTTTTAATTGAAGAGTAGTTGATTTACAAAGTTGTGTTAGTTTCTGGTGCACAGCAAAGTGATTCAATTTTATATATATATATATATATATATACCTATATAGATATATATACTTATATAGATATAGATTCTCTTTCATATTCTTTTCCATTATGGTTTATTACAGGATATTGAATATAGTTCCCTGTGCTCTACAGTAGGACCTTGTTGTTTATCTATTTTATATATAATACAAATCTTAAAAGTTTAGTCTTAAACGAAATCTCTTCGTTGGCTCCCTGAATAAATGCAGGCTGATGACCAAGGTATACAGAACTCCTTGGGAGTGGGCACCCTAAGTTCCAGCCATTTAGAACCTTCTGACATTCTTCAAATGTGTCAGGTGACCACAGAGTGCTTTGTTCCCACTCAGGAGATTCCTTTGTTCTCTCTCCCCACAACCCTCCCTCTCAGAGTCTCCTAGTCAACACCCACCTGTCTTTGATGCTCAGATAGAAAACTGCTTCATTCATGAAGACCTCTACTCTAGACGTTTGATAGCTGTAAAAATTTCCATCAAAGGACATGCATCACTTCATTAAAATTTGGGGTTTAGAGCTCTCTTTTTCTCTCCCCTTGAAGGAGAGTTTATTTTGTGTTTCTTGTTTGTAGCCCCATTGCCTGTCATGGGACCTGTGCACATGATAATGTGCTCTCATGTGATAATTGTGAGATGAATGTATATGGATAAATGAGTGAATTGATGGATGAATCAAAGAATGAGTGCTTTTCGTGGCATGTATGGAGTGAAGATCGTGCTGGGGAAGGAGTGGGGGAAAAACATAATCTTTAAGGTTCCACAGTAACAAACTTTTCCAAATATGTTTTCAAAAAATAACACAACACAAGATTTTAGGGCTAAATGTTGTGCATTTTGTGTAAAGGATACATTTATCCCAAGGGAAAGAGGAGATGACTTACTATTACTAATCCTGACCTCAGGTATATTTCATAGAAGAATGCATTTTTATCAGATAATATTGTTATATCTTATTAAAGCAAAATTTACATATACTTTTTTTATTTTTGAATTTTGTTTATTTTTTATATAGCAGGTTCTTATTAGTAATTTTATACACATTAGTGTATATATGTCAGTCCCAATCTCCCAATTCATCCCACCACTATGAACCCCTCTGCCACTTTCCACACGTTGGTGTCCATATGTTTGTTCTCTACAGCTGTGTCTCTTTCTGCCCTGCAAACCGGTTCATCTGAACCATTTTTCTAGGTTCCACATATATGCGTTAATATACGATATTTGTTTTCCTCTTTCTGACTTACTTCAAGTAGTAAAGAGATTTTGAATGAGTTAACTCACATGGTTCCTAATAAAAATGGGAAACCGTTATTAGGATGTTGTCGTTAAAAAAGACAGAATTTATAAAAGAGCCAGAAAAGAGAAGAGAGGAAACACACACACACACACACACACACACACACAAAGCCTGAGAAACGGGAGTTTTCCCTTTCCTTGAGGAACAGATAACTGAAACCTAGTCTGGACGGGTTAATCTAGTGAAGTTCTGAACTAATCAGGTAAACGTTTTTGGCTATGTGTGGATGCTCCAAAAATTCTTCAGAGTTTAGTGGTGAAGTGAATATGGCGGCTTCTCTTTGTGTACATATACATTTTATTCTAGTCATGGAATTAGTCAACGCAGAAAGGAGAAAATCAACTTACAACGTGAATCAATGCATCCTTAAAAAGAGGAACTGTCAGTGCAGTGGGGTCCACATAGCCTTGATGTATGTCACACTCCAACTTAAAACTTTCTAGCCATGTCTTAAAACTACATAGTGACATGTATTTAGTCCTGACCAGGTGTTCGGCTGTGTTCTAAGTGCTTTGCTACCATATTTTACTCAATCTTACAATG
Organism: Phocoena sinus; assembly: GCF_008692025.1. Classification (NCBI taxonomy): domain Eukaryota; kingdom Metazoa; phylum Chordata; class Mammalia; order Artiodactyla; family Phocoenidae; genus Phocoena; species Phocoena sinus. Next base: position 2,832,556 of record NC_045775.1, on the reverse strand, counting down.
GCCTAATGAGACAGGCATCGTTAGACCCTGTATGCAAATGTAAAAATCCATGTCCAGAGAGGAAAATGAACTGGCTCCACACATATGTTGAGGAAGCAGGGAAGCTTGGTCTGTGAAACCAGTGGCTGAGCTTTTAGTCTCTTCCCTCTGCTCTTTTGTGACGCTTGCAGAGCTGCCTGACCTGGGGCTTCATTTTTGTCATCTCTAACATTTAAGGGAATTAGGAATTTCAAAACTTCTCTTAAGTACTCATTGTTTTTTGTTTGTTCTCTTTCTCCACTGGAATGGGGATTGGCCAAAGTCGCTCTCACAAAAATACTGTAACCGAAGATAGATACACATTTTTGTCATATACGAAAACACTCTCAGAAGTGGCTGCATACTCAGACAGTGTGATCATCTGTTTACACAGGATAGGATTGATGAGGCTTTGACCTTGCTGTCAGGATAAAGATCTTTGATTATCTCGCCCTTACAACTGCAATTGGACTTGGTCTGTTTCATATTTTCAGGGAAACCTTGTCTGTGCCACTAGAGAAGTGTTAAGGTGACAATTAGTTCAGGCGTGATAGCTCATCAGAACACCATGGTCGACACCAACAATGGGGATTTTTTAAATAGTTGCAATGATCTGACTTATTACAAGAATTTTTGTATCATTTTATTTAATTAAAATAAGAAATTCATTAAATGTCATGTCTGAATTATGGCAAAAGCTGTGAAAATTATTTCTCTGTCTCCACCCTCACGTCTTTCTAATAAATTCATGAGACTGTGGAAATAATGATCTTTTAAAATGAAGATATGGGCATTCCATTCCTGTGTTTAAATATATGGATAAATCTTACTGACTTCAAAGGAGTCCAACCTTCCCAACAGGACCTAAACGTCCATCAAGACCTGCGTTTCTACCTGAGCTTGCATCACTCCCTGCCTCCTTGTACCCTGATGTCCAGGAATCCTGGGTGGTGTTTCTCCAACATCTCAGCCTTGACCTTGTTCTACTGTCTGCCAGAAACCTCTCCCCTCACCCTCATGCAGGGGCAATTCCTACAAAGAAAGGAGAAGAAAAAAATATTGTTTAATAACTCATGAACATATTTGAAAAACATTGAAAATATATTATAGATATAATCCAGAAATGTTTTTATTATGATTGAGTTGGCCTTATTTCAGTAGTTCATAGTGAGTTTAACATTGTGAAATGTGTCAGTGTCAATCACCATACATATTTTTATTAATTTATAAAAGATAAATACCATGTGATCATCTCAGTACATCCTGAAAAATAATAGATTCAGCAATGATTTACAAGAAATATCATAGCAGACAAGGAAAAAAGGAAATTCCCTTAACTTGAAAAAAGTTATGTGTAAAATACCTAGAAGCTACATAATAGTAGAATATTAATTTAGGATAAGTCGAGAATATTGGCTATCTATACTTCAACATCCCACTGGAGGCCTTAGCCATGCAATAATTCAAAAAATGGTAGGGGTTAAAGTTCTCAAAGTTTGGAAAAGAAAACCCCAGACTATCAATATTTGCAGGTGATACAATTATCTAAATCTGGCTGCCTAAATTTTTTATTTTAGATTCTTATAGAAAAAGGTACCATTTGTACAACACATTGTATACTCTTGGCTCCAAGGCTCTGGTAACCCCAGGACAAGCACAACTGATTGGATAAAATTTTCAACATGTTTGCAACTCATTGAAGGCACTCCAGTAGTGTAGATTTGGTCTACAAAATATCACAAGTAGTAGAAACAAATTGTTAGAATTTAAAAGTAAGTTTAGCAGGGGGGTGATTTATCTTCCCTCTCTGCATTGGTGAGGGAGACCTTCCAGTTGTAGGGTCACAGGGATGGCCAAGCACAGGACACCCAACACGGGAAAGTTGAGTTTAACAGCTGTTTATTAATCACAGAGTCTCAGAGCCTGGGGAGGGGGACACAGCACATTACACAGGCCACACGGGGGCTGTGCTTGGGAACAGAGAGAACAACCAGGGCTTACAGGGGGTGGGCTCTGGAGGATCAGTAGGGCCAGGTGTCCCTGGTTCCCACAGGTGGATGTTCTTGGTTTGTTTGAATAAACCCACGGGCTGGCAGGAAAGCAAGGCCACTTCTCCAGGATGAGCAGGAACTGGGCCTGGTTCCCTTGATAAGGAGTGTTTGTCCAGGGGATGTTGTCTTCAGGACCACCGCAAGGAGGGGGGCTTGCAGGTGGGCATTCAAGGTCACCTGGTTTTCCCAGATGTCATGACAGCATATAATAACAGGCTTTAATTTTAGTTCTTATACCACAAGGGGCCAGATCTAAAATCCTCATTAAAAAGTCACTTATATTTCTATACATCGACTACAGCATTTGGAAAACACAAAATTTTAAATAATTATTACAGGGCTTCCCTGGTGGCACAGTGGTTGAGGGTCCGCCTGCCGATGCAGGGGATGCGGGTTCGTGCCCCTGTCTGGGAAGATCCCACATTCTGCAGAGCAGCTAGGCCCTTGAGCCATGGTCGCTGAGTCTGCACGTCCGGAGCCTGTGCTCCGCAACAGGAGAGGTCACAACAGTGATAGGCCCGCGTATGGCCAAAAAATAATAATAATAATTTTTACAAAAGTAGAAACAAGCAGAAAGAAACCAACAATAAAGGTATCAGTAGAGACTCAAAATCTTTCTGAACATAGCTATAAGCCTTTATTCAAAACAATTAAGTAAACAAAAAAACGTATCCATTGATTGGAGGGCTCCTTGTAAAAATACCAGTTCTTCCAAAAATTTGTTTGAAAAATCAATTAAATTTTTCATGGAGCTTGAAAAGTGCATTCCTAAATTATATAGAATTTGCAAAAAAATTGCAAATTATTGAGTCAGGTGGAGAGAATCACTCTCCTTAACGTTAGGACTTATTATAAAGCTGTAATATTTAGGATGGTGTGGGCTGCCACAGACTTACAGAAACAAATCAGAACAGAAAGAAACATAGTACACTGCCCCCCAAAATGAACTATATCTGAATCTAATAAGGAAGAACTCTTCAATAAACAGTGCAAGGACAACAGTGATCTGTATATTTTTATAAAGTAAAATAGATCCTGACTCCATCTCATACCTTCCCTCCAAAATTAATACCAAATGGATCACAGAATTAAATGCAAAGTCAAGCTTTAAAAAATGTTAGAAGGGAATTGTCAGAATATTTTTATGTCCCCAAAGAAATAAAAAAAATTCTTTAGCAATGCCCAACCCATAAGGAAAACAAGCACTTGTTAACTCGGTTTACGTTAAAATTAGTAAATTGTATTAAATAAAAGTCACCATAAAGACCTTGACCATAAGAAGAAGATATTTGCAAAACATATAACTAAAAATCATTAGTTTCCATAATACATAAAAAAAAAACTGGTAAGAATGAGAAAAAGGCAGGTGTGCAAACACACACAAATTAGACAAAACAAGCCAAAGACATGAGCCATCACTGTACAGAAGGGAAAACAGAGGCATCCATAAAAATATGGAAATAAACTCTACAATCCTAGTAATCATAAGAAGGAAAATTAAAAACACAATGAGATTACGCTTCACAACCAGTAGTATAAAATGGTAAAATGGTTTTGGAAATTGATTTGGCCTTTCTTAGACATGATGAAATGGACACCTGTTGGCTGAGCATTTCCACTCGGCATAAGCCTTGGAAAATTCTTATTTTAAGAACCAGATGTTTAGCGTGAGGAGATGTGCATCTGTTGTGGGTCGTTGCCACCCACCCAGATCCACATACTCCCCTCCTTGTCTGCTTTGTGTTAATAGGGACACAGGTCCTACAAGCACTTCTCTCTGCCAGCTGGCCACAGTTGGGCTCCATCTTGGAGAGAATAAGAGAACAGGAAGGTCCCTCCATACCATGGCAGGGAAAGGGAGTCCTTTCCTGGTTCTGTCCAGCTGTGTTTACCTGGAAGCCAGCAGGTTGCCATGCAAGAGGCCCAGCAGCATGCACTTCTGTGGCCCTCATGGGCCAGCTACATCCTGATCCTTCCAGCAAATTCCTCCACCACTTGGAGCTGACCGTCTTGATGGACCAGCTCTGGCCACATCCTCCAGCAAGCATCTTCCTCCTTCGGGCTGCTGTCCCCGTCAGCAGTGCCTTCTCCAAAGAGGCCAGGGTCTCAGCCTTTCTCTTCCTGGTCTCTCTTCCTGAGAGGAGTAGATGCTGTTTGCATTTGCCCCTGCTCTACCCCTGCCTATTCTCCCCCCACCCCACTTTCTTTTGTAGTGGAGAATGTTTTACCAGTTAACAATTCTTTGTATTAAATTTCCACATTTCTCCCTAGTGGATCTCAGCTGAATCCTAATGTTTATATGTATAACAATGTGTATAGCAACATGTTATATAGTTAAAAATATATTGGAAAAATAAATATTCATCAGTGATTATATAATTAAATTGTGCTACACATATGTAAAATAAAGTATATACTGGTGAAAATAAACCAGATCTATACACATAAACATAAGTGAAACTAAAAAGTATCATGTTGGTTGAAATAAGAAGCCATAAAAGACTATGCAGACAGTATTCATATATGTAAATTTTAAAAACTGGCAAAATCAAGGAACATATTATTTAGAGACATACCCATATTTGTAAACCAAAACAATAATAAGGAAATTCTAAGCAGAAAAATTGTTCATCATGTCTACCCTCTGGGGACAAGTTGGCAAATGTGCTCAACTGGATGGTGCCCATATTATTCTATTTCTTAATATGAGCAGAGCACATAGGGTTTTTTGTTTTAATATCGTGCTTTTAAAATGTGTCTATACCTATATATGTGTATATACAAAGTAATTCCTTTTTATTTCAAATGTGTGTAAGCAGGGCAAGATTTGCTAAGTCTAAAATCAAGAGAAGATATCACAAGTTATAATAACACCAAAAATAAAGTTTAGATTTCCAAATCATCAGGCAAATATATTACTACAACTATGAGTAATTAATTAACTAATAAATAGATAAAATATATGATGAATATAAACATAAGATAAATAAAACAATATGACAAATTATATCAATAGATTATTAATAAATGAATCAAGCATTTGAAACTAAACAAATAGTCAATGCTAGTGATCACATCACTACAATTGATACAATGTAATATATTCCTTTACTTAGTTACGTTTCAAATAAATGAAATTGTCCTGATGCCATGCTGACAAGTATTTGGATTACAGTTGCTTCTGTTCTGTCAACACTTCCTTATATCAAACAAGGGTAAAACTAATATTTTATTCACCATGAGTACATAAAGTTGTCTGGTTTAGTAAAGATGAGAGAACAAAGGATCCATGGACACAAGCTTCTTCCTTTCACACGTTCATGGAAAGTTTGCCTGAAAGAGAATTGCTACATTTAAAATATTTGCAGTGGAGAATCCATTCCTTTCCCTTTTCCCATTTAACTTCCTATTAAAACCTGTCTTAGCCCTTCAACCATGGGTCCAATTCACGCACATCACCCAGTGGAGACATCCTGGATGGAAGGTTCTTTGTGCAGGAATTCAGAATGTGCCTCATGTGTTTCAGATCGCTGCAGGTGCCTTTATACCTGACTGAGCCTCACTGTTTTTTAAGCATGAATTTTCAGCTTTGTGGAAAGTGGAACAGCAGGGGCTCTGCAGTGATTGCTACCTGGGTCCTTGTTCCAATTTAAATGTTTTACTGGTCTTTTCCCTTGAAAAATATTCTCTAACGTAAGTCATGCTTCTCAGGAGTCATGGACTGGAGACTGGTGTTTGCTCTTATTTTTTCTTACAAACCTATAACTATTTCTACCACTACAGGGAGCCTTGAGGGTCACGCTTGTACAGTGGTTCCAAATGTGAATAATGATTAGAAGCTCCTGAGAAGACAAAAAAAATAAAATTAAAAATCCCAAGAACGTCTGCTAGAGAAGGGATGGGTGCTTAGCCCACTTTGGAACCCTTCTGGGAAGTTTCCATGCTTTCTAATGAGTTTCCATGCTTTCTAACGCATCCAGGTTTAGTAACAGGGCTGGTGCAGATAGGCTGTCTGCTCATGTTCCTGATGCAAGAGTGGCATATATACCAGTTGCAGTACGTAGAGTTCTGGCACTTAACTTTTAACCACAGCAGTGAGGCCATTGGTGCATGTTTGGGCAGGGAGTACCTCCAAAGCTCAGCCTAGAGTCAACTATTCTGCATACTTAATGTCTTTTAATAAATGTCTCTTGTGCTTGAAGTAGAAAGGTTTTGTTGTCACAGCAGAGAATTCTGTCCAACAAAGAAATTGACCAAACCAACTCCATGTATAGTTATGGAGCCCAGGGAATATTACTGTTATGGGATTTTTTCCCCACATTCCCTTGGAGCAAATTAAAGGCATTTATCCAGAAATTAAGAAAAAATTGAAAAAAATATATAAATATCTTTCTTCCTTCCTGTCTTCCTTCCCTTCATCCTTTCTTTCCTCCTTCCTTCCTTCCTTCCTTCCTCCCTTCCTTCTTTCTTCTTTCTTTCCTTTCCTTTCTTTCTTTCTTTCTTTCTTTTCCTTTCTTTCTTTCTTCTTATGCTAGAACAACAAATTCAGAGGTCCATTAATAATAGAAAAGCTGAATACCCAGGCCAGGCTAGATACTGGAGACAAACTTTAGTAAATCCTATCACACAAGGAAATCACGTTTTTATGTAAGAGCCTGTTTTACGCCATCATAATGTTATTTCCCAAGTGGAGTGGCAGGTATGTGGTATCCTCACTGGGTCAGAAAGAGGGCTCTCCAGATCTGCTTCAAGATCAGGGAAGGGGATCAGTGAGAGGGACTCAGAGGCAGGACTTATGCTTACTCTCTTTTCAGGCCCTGATGCAGCTGCCACCCCACTGGCCCTGTGGTCTTGGCTATGTGGGGCACGTTCTCAAGAGCACAGGGACCCTGGGCTTGTAAACTCTGTTCAAGTAGTAAGTGTGTAAGGTTACTGCTTCTTAGCCTAACCATAAAGCTGCAGGTACATGCAGAAAATTGAAGAAATTGGCCAATTAAACTTCCAGTCCTTCAGGTATAAAAATGGGAGATGAGCAGCCTGAAATTTAGAGCCGTTTTCTTGCCTAACTCACTGTGGGCAAACCGCAAGTTGTCTGGCAAGCCGCAAAGTTTCACCATCTTCTTTATTTAGATTATATATATTCCTGTATGAATATTTCTATCATAAATTTCTGTATTTAGAGCATGACTTTGGATTGAGATACCTTGGGCACAGAGAGAGAACAAAATCCGGTTCTTCCATTTTCTAGCTAGAATTCAGTTCAATTTGCTAAGCCTCTGTTTTCCCATCTGCTAAGTGTACAGCCTACTTCATTCCGGTGTGCTGAGCCAGTGAGAGAGCCAATATCTGATGGCTGGTACAAAGTCAGGGGTCAACCAATGTCCAGGATTTCATAACCACGGATACCTAAATATATAGGTTAGTAATTGTCATATAATTTTTCGTACGCTCATTAGTTTAACAAGCAATTTCTAGAACGGAGAGAGTGATGTGGGAAAGGTGTTGGAGATAGGAGGCATAGGAGATTTTATTCTAGAAGAAATGTTTTACGGGAGGCACAGAAGAAGAGGACTGTTGACACAGATAGGAAACCTGAGAGTGATGGTAAAATAATATCATTCTTCTTCTGGGGACAAGGGTCACTTCAGCTTCAATCATTCCAGGACTAATGAGGACCCGCAGAACCTCTAGAGGGAAGCTGAAGAAAATTAGGGACATGAATTAGAATATGTTAAATAGTCTTGCAGCTACGAATGATGATTACTGGCTGGCAAATAGGTCACAAAAGGCTGTGTTACTTACTGCTGGTGTTAATCTCTTAGGCACAGGTGGGAGCCAAGTCTTCAGTGCCTGCACTTTTTCTTCCCCTAAGTCATGTGCCTATGAAATGCATAGACTAATCTACTTAGAATTTATGTACTTGCACAAGACATCTGAGACTGTTTAGACATTTTTATTAACTTTTAAGTAAAGTTGATTTCTCATTCTTGTAATGGTCCAGAGACTGGAGACACTAACTGACTCTCAGATTCTCCTATTCATTAGTTCATCTCTTCACACTTATCTCATGGGGAAAAAATTTAGAAAGAGAAATGGGAAAAAAATGACTTCCTCAGGCAATTTGAAGGCAGAAAAAGTTGATTGGGAATTATCCCAATTATCTCCCTGACCACACTGTACCCTGTAGGTGGAGTGATTTAAGCATAACTACTTCTCAGATTAATGAGACTGAAGTGTGATTTTTTCCTATTCTAGGTCAAGTTTCACTAGATGTTTTTCAAACTTCAACATTAGACTAACAGAGAGCAAATGGCACTCTACAGAAATCCACTAACTTCTGTCCTACTGGTGGATTGATTTGCTCACGTGCACCTCAGACAGGAAAGCACTTGCTTCCATCTGGGTCTGGTCCAAATTGAGAACGCGTTGCCTTTTCGTTTGGTGTGGAAGACATCTTTTATGTCTGAATTGTTTCTCTGTCTCTGCCTATGACGATACTTGCTCCTCTGAATCCAGAGGGATGGTTCACCGTTAATTGCATCTGAGAGAAATATCAGGATAGTGCATGCCCATTAAAAAATGTGTATTTTTACAGTGTAATAAAGCACCAACCAATTGTATATTTTTAATGCAGGATCTCAGGAAGGTTTATGTGGGACTCCAATGAAGAAGATAGCCAGTGGGATTAAATAGTTCCCACATTCCTAGGAACAAACAATGAACATCAGTTACTCATAGTTCCTATAAGTTTGTTGTGTATAAACTGTATGTGACCAAATTTTCTTGATCAGCTTGAAGCAGAAGATTCCAACTGTGTGAGAGCACTGAGGCGGGAGAAGTTGTGTTCACCCTCCTTACTGGGCAGCGTGGGTTCCTTATGCTGGGAAAGCGGGGGGCTGCTTTTCTTCTCTTTGAAGCCGAAAGGAGTCAGGCTCAATGTCTGGAGGAAGGACAACCTGAGGAGAGAGGCGGGAGTTCTTGGAAGAGGTGAGTATGCATCTTCCAGAGATAGGAGGTGTGTGCAAACACGGAGACAGCTCTCCACCTGTGATTCAGAGGTTCAGAAAACTCATGCGATAACGATGATTTGTCAGGTGATTCTGAGCGAAAGGTGAGGTCACCATCTCTTCCCTCTAGTCCCCTGTAGCCTTTGGAGACTGTTGAAAGGGTCTTGAATTTTTATTTTTCGTTTCCACAAGAAAGAACCATGGAGATGAATGGAGGAGAAAGATATCAATATATGGCCCAGCAAACGCAACCCCCATCTCTGAAAATATTATGGGAGTATATACGAGGATTGGGGCTAATAGGTAATCTATCTTCACACCTGAGATGGTCATTGGTGATGCATGTGACCAGGGTGAAGCTGATGGTCCCCACAAGGAGCCACACATCATCCACACAGAAGTCACCACTCACCATATGCAAAAAAGAACCAGAGCTATATCAGGAATTCACTCCTTGCTCAACATTGGGCTAGCCACATAAAAAGGTATCTCATCCCTGCCCCTGTTCTCCTTTCTTCCAAATGGCAATGCCACTAGGGAAGCTGAGGAGGTATCTGAAAGTGAGATAACCCTCCCTCATCCACAAGCTGCAGAGGTGATAGCAATGCCTGCACTGGAGGCTAGGGTAAAATTTTTTAAATTTCTGAAATAAAATTGAACAGAAGTTTATGGATTCTACCTAATTATAACTCCTAATTATAACTTTTCTAATTGTAATTAGAAAAGTTCATGCAATGTTGCACAGATGAAAGCTGTGATTGGAAAAAGCAATAAATGTATTATCACAAGATTATTTATTTTGATCAATTCACAACTATTCTGAGTACCTTCTATATAAGACCCTGGTCTTGATTCTAAGTGTATACAGATAAAATGCCCAGGTTCCTATCTTCTGAAATTTATAATCTAGGTAGGCAGATAGTCAATTACAATATAGCTTGATACATGCCATGATACACCAGGTGGTGTTACAATGGGAAGAGATTCCCCAGCCAAAATGGAAGGATGCATCTTTAGGGTGGGGAGTTGGGAGGTGCAGAGATAAAATGGTGCAGATTATAGAAAAGTGTTTCCACAGGAGGGGATACTTGGTCTGAGGTTTGAGAAAAGACTGGGTGCTGCATCACTTCTCAGAGAGAGAGAAGGAGGGGGGGAGACAGCATAAGAAAAGGCATAGTGATTATAGTGCATGGTTTCTCAGGAAATTGAACATAGTTCATTAAATCTGGAGCACAGTTTGTGTGCAAAAGTGTGTGAGGAGTCGAGGAGAATGAGGAGATCCTGGTCAGAGAGATGTAAGCAGAGTCTTGTGAATGGTAACAACAACTGGAAGATTCTTCAGTGCAAACACCATCTCAGACTAAGCAGGGAGGCTTGTCAGAAGGGACAATCATGACTAAATAACAAATGCACGCCAAATTCACTCTGGGCCTCGGGGATTCTTGTCTTTGATAATGAACTGACCTTCATGTGAAAACATCCGTAAGGATTAAAAAGATAAGAATACGTATAAAAATGTTAGACTAGTCAGCCATTGTTCAAGTATATTCATTTCATAATGTGATAAGTGTCTAGTTTGAATTAAGATAATTTCCCAGAACAATTTGCTACCGGAAACAAACATCTGATGATACTGGAGAGTGACCTAGTGATGCATCTAAGAAAGGTTAAACCAAGATTGTAACTGCTGGAAGGATTAAATTATCATATTAGTGACTTAATAATTCCCACAAATGGGTTTACATGTAGCGGTATTAACGTATGTCCTCAGATCAGTCCCCTAGGAAAGGTTCAATTAAAGAATGGTCCCTGGATTGAATATTTCCCCAAGAAGAAGAATGTGGCAAAGCAGTTTTGTTTAATTCATTTGAAGTGGTCTCTATATTCTCTTGCTGGTCTCCCCTTTCCTTATATTTTTCTAAATGCTTGGCATTTATTGAGTAAGTATTTATGCAGGACTGACAGTATATTTGAATATTGTGAGAGGGATAAAAGGCAACATACAAGATTGTCCTCATATAAAAGAGCTTGAACATCTACTGAGAGAGGCAGAGCCTACATAGATAGATCTATTGTGTAACGTTGCAGGTAACATAGCACTGAGCCCCAGAGGGAGGGACTGGATCATAGGTGCTTAATTCTTCTCTTAAAACTTCACCCTTTCTCTCCTAGCAAAGGAGGCAGAGACTTCTTGCTTACAATAACAGGTCTGAGTGGTCCATAAACTACAGTGACTTTCTTCTGCCACAATTTGGTTTCAGTTCCTTTACAAATATTGTATTCAAGATGTATTCTGATGATGCAATAATGAAGTACAAAATGTTATCACTGTAGAAGTTTGATCGCCATAATTACTTTGAGCTTTTCTATTCTTTTACCCACTTGGTCATCTTTTATTCATAAGGGACTAGTTGCAATAGTGTTAGGTGATCAATCTTGACAAGGATTTGCTAGAATTAATCAGTCAAGTCTAAGAATGTTCAATAGGATGCTACCTCTGAGGGACAGGTTAACAAAATAGCAACTCATAATGCCTTCTGGCAATTCCACAGTTAAAGAAATTATGTTGGTTTTTGTCTCTAAATCCTCCTGTGAAGGAGGCATTACCATCATTATAGGGCCTGGCTCAGCATCAGCTCTGAAGGAACCTCAACCCCCAGCTGAGGTGGTTTGACAAAGCAGGAACTTACGCCAAAGTTACATTATCCACTGCAAATCCTGCCCAAGTGGTAATGGCAAATCTGAACTGTTTTACAAATGGTGTCACACCCTGACTGTGGTATCAATACTTACAGAGCAAAGCCCCAGAGTTCAAATTCAAGGTTAGATAGCAACAAAGATGATTGCCCAGATTAGGAGTGCAGCTTCGATCACTGGACAGAAGACATGAAGTCAGAATGACTGAGTGGGTACCAACGTGAAGAAGAGATGCTCAGGGAGGTCGGTTAGAAAAGAGATTCAGAGGAGAGGTGGCCAGTGGCACAAGGGTTCACCAGCATCAGGATGACAGCCAACCGCCAGCTGGCTAGCCAAGAGAACCACGTAACATCCGGGACGTCTGCACAGGACTTTCGGAGGAAATCAGTAAAATCTATGTGGTGACAGAAGGGGAAACGTGTATCCAACCAGGTGCAAAATTTGAGGAATAACAAGGCATAGTGAGCTCCAAAATTCAGTCCCAGTGCGTTCATTCAGTAATTATGCGAATGTGTGCATTTTGGGCTCAGACAAGTGCTCAGCCCAATTCTTCACGTCAAGATACACACACACACACACTACTATATATAAGATAGATAACCAACAAGGACCTACTGTACTGCACAGGGTACTCTGCTCAGTTCTCTGTGATAACATATATGGGAAAAGAATCAGAAAAAGAATGGATATATGTATATGTACAACTGAATCACATTGCTGTACACCTGAAACTAACACAACATTGTAGATCAACTCTACTCCAATAAAATTGTTAGAAAAAAGAGCAGATCTCATCCCTAATTCCCTTATTTATAAGACTAAGTTTATACCAATGTGTATCTTATGTTTGGGAGTGGGAGTTATATGTAATTATGCACATAAAGCAGCAGGTGTGGCCACTACTTATAGCAGGTCCATTAAATACTTCAATTGTAACTTTAAAAACAGTTGATAAAGTTCAAAAGTGAAGAATACTTTGTTTCCTCTATACCCTACACACCAAATCTATATAGTCTAAAATACTCCAATATTTCTGGACAAACTGTGATTTTATTGAGGAGAACAGTCAATACCTCTCTGGCCCTATTCATAAGGAATATGTGGAAATGAATGAAATTTTGATCTTCAAACTTCTGTAGAAATTTTAATTGGTATTTAATAGCCATATTATTGTAAACACAGGAAAAATGTTGGTATAATTTTCAAGCAAATAAGTCAAGAGGCCAAGGTTTAAATTTTAATCCTCAAATTCTGATTTATAAAAATATTTTCTATCATCAGTATTAAATATTTTGTAACAACACGGTCCCACTAACTTGACATAGAGATTTCATTTTTCTATCTCCTTCCTGTACTTAAATGACATAGACACATGTTTTTTATGCCCTGACAGTAAAATGTACATGTCTTTTTGTGTTTTTCTGCTCTAATTTAACATTATGTTTCTTAGAATCACCAATGAACAAGACAATTTCAGAAAGTGACTTAACCCAGAACAACAAATCATCTATTTTAAAGAATGAACCAAATAAAAGAAAAATACCATTCCTTTAATATAATACTCAGATTTATAACTATGATAGTATTTATTTGTATTCCTGCCTTTTTTCTTTTTTGTGTACATTTTCCCATTTTCAGGAGTACCTAGATGGAGTCAGCACAAATCTCAGGAAGTAAAATCAGACAGAGGTCTTGTGCTTCATGTTTTATAGCTCCATGGAAACAAGGTATGATATCCTGTAGACAGGCAGGCAGACATTACAGACTATGACCTAGCCATAAAGAGTTTTGGATGCCATCAATAAATCACTCCCTAATAACCTTCCCAAAGAGCAGAGTGCAATACAGCTGGCTACTTTTAGGGTAAAATCTCCATAAAAGAATGTGCATAATCAGAGTTATGTTAGAAAAGATTGACATATATAGCAATATATGCAATAACAGCTCCAATAATCAACTGCAGATGTTAACAACACTTTAAATTGTATTTGTATGGATATACATGTATACCATTGAAATCCACCAGCCACTGTGAAGTAGTATTACTTACAGAAAAGAAAGAAGAAAGAAAAACAGTAAGAACAAAAGAACACACCTGAATGAAACTCTTGTGTAAAACTCTGGTTTTACCAGATAAATTCTCACCTTTACATGTTACTTAATATACAAGAGCCTTAGTTTCTAAGCTTTAATTGTATGTGAAAATGATGCCTGTCTCATATTACTGTTGAGAGTATTAACTGAAAAATATTTTAGAGAAATATTTTAAATTCTATACACATATTAATTAGTATCATTTAAAATCATTTACAGAATCATAGATTATTTATTTTGTTTATTTAGTCAATGTCTTTATTCACTAGAGTATCTTATTGTCAGAAATACATAAAACATCTGTTTTTAGTGTAGTTCTTACTTGCTGGAAGAGTTATACAGTAGAGAGCTGATAAGGAATGAAGGGGGTTTATTTCAGTACTTCCCTGTATGCATTCTGCTACAGTGCTCAATTACATAATGGTTAGCTCTATAAGAATTAACCCAGAAATAGAAAGAGTGGCATGTAAGTTATAAACTATATAATAGTTACAGTGCTTTATTCCAACCTAAATAAGACTTGCTGTACCAGAAAGGTCCCCATTTGCTTGATCTCAATTTTGTATCATGGCTCTATTTTGACTAATTCATGGTAAAATAGAAGTAAAACAGTTTGAATCCAATGAAGTACAGAATCTTAAAAGTGTCATTATGCATTTTTTTAATGGACTGAAGTTTCTATTTCTTTTTCATTGAAGGAGAGATGTTAGAACACTTGAAATGCGCTAAACAAAAATATCATCAGTGGTAGATCAATCTAAACTGCATCCAGGTGTGTCATTAGAATAGAGGACTATCCAGAAATAATGATTCATGAAGAAGTTTGCAGAACTGGAGATGCTTAGATGGGAAAGGGGAGGCTCAACGTTTGGGCAAGGATCAGAAAGACCATGGGCTGGGCAACGTGCTCTTGTTTAAAAGTACCTGGAGAACTTGCCTGTGGAAGAATACTTAGACGAAAAAGATGGAAACAATAAGTAAAGGATACAGGGAAATAAATTTATCTCATTTTAAATTATTTTCTCGGGACAGAATGAAATAATGGCCTGGTGTGGGGTTTCTATTGCTAAACAGCAGGATATCAAAATATAGGATCTTATAAGCTGAGAGACTTTGGATGAGTTACTTAAGCTCTGGTTTTGGTTTCCTTACAGGTGAAATACTGTGAAATGTAATGTCTATAAAGTATCTGAGAGAATTAAAAAAGAAATTATACAGAAAGTGCTGAGCAAAGAGACTGACACAAAGTAAGTGCCCTAGAAAAATTGCCTATAAAATTAGACTACTGCAAATGAATTTTCTCTTTTTAATATAGATATTAAATATATTCTTATTAAATAAATGCATATGTATTTATTTTAAAATAAGCATTATAGCATATATAATCATATATATTATTTAAGTAATCATGTATGTAATAATATATGTTTTAAGTAAATAAATACTAGCATAATGTATTGACATTGTAGAATTTTGGAAATACAGAAAATATAAAAGAGAAAAATCACCTCTACTCCTACGCTATTATTTATATGTGCTTTATTCTAATCAACTGCATTGAGATGATGGAGCATACAACGTTTTACACTCTGATGTTTTCACTCAATAATAATCTTTTGGGAGCATAATTTTAATGGCTGTCTACTATCTCTGAATGCAGACATAACAATAAGAAGACCCACATTACTGGCTATTGTATTGTTGATCACTCTCTAGTTCTTTAAATCATGTTGAGAATATTTGCATCTATGTTCACAAGCGATTCTTTTCTTTTTCTTGTAATGTCTTCATCTGGTCTGAGTGTCAAGGTAATGCTGAACTCATGTAATTAGTGTGAAATTATTCCTTCCTCATCAATTTTCTGCAATAGATTGGGTAGAGTTTGTATTGTTTCTTCCTTAAATTTTTGTTTTGATTACCAGTGATACCAGATGTGTGTCTAAAATTATTTAATGGGAAAATTTTAAGCTACATTTTTAACTTTTAGATAGATATACAACTATTCAGTTAATCTGTTTCTTGGAGAAAGTTTTGTTTCTTTCAAGATACTAGTCCATTTTATCTAAGTTGTTGAATTTGTTAGTATAAAGTTGTTCATAACATTCATTTGTTATTCTTTTAACATCTGTAGAACTTGTATGCTTTCTCTTTTAGTCCTGATATTTATATATTTTTTCGTATAGGGCTAGCTAAAAGTTTACCAGTATTAATAACTGTGCAGAAGAAGCTAATTTTGGTTTTGTTGTTTTCATCACTTGCTATTACTTTTAGATTTCATTGATTTTTGCACTTATTCTTTTTATCTCCCTCTTCTGCTTATTTTGGGTTTAATTTGCTCTTCTTTTTCCAATTTCTTAAGTTGAAAACGGAAGTCATTTATTTGAGTCCTTTAGTGGGATAAATTTCTAATTAAACACATTAAACCCCATATGACAGCTTTTGATATGTGTTTCTATTTTTATTCTTTTAAAAATGTTTTCTGACTTCTTCATTTGTTCACATGTTATTTAGAAATGTGTCTTTTAGTTTCTAAAAATTTGAGAGGTTTCCAGATACCTTTATATCATCAATTATCAAATTAATTGTATTGTACAATAAACAAGTCAGTAAATTAATAAATAAAATTCATATGTTTTTAATCCTTTTACATTTATTGAACATTGTTTTATGATATAGAATATAGTGTATCTTGTTTAAACTTGAAAATATTATGTATTCTGGGTTGGGTTTTAGTATTCTATATATGTCTACTAGGTCAATCTGATTAATGATGCTGCTCAGATCTTAAATATCCTTAATGAATTTCTACTTAGTTCTATCAGTTAATGAGAGAGGGATGTTTAAATATCTGACCTTAATTACAGGTTTGTCTATTACGTTCTCCTTGTTTTTGATGTATTCCTATTGAAATTCTGGTAATAAGATGCATAAGCATTTAGTACCATTATGTCCTCTTGATGATATAATCTCTTTATCATTATGAAATTACCATCCCAAATAAGTTTTTTTTGTGCTGAAGTCTACCTTTTCTGATTCATGTAGCAACTCAAGTTGTATTTGGACTCAGATTAGTTTGAATGTTTTCTTCCATTATTTTATTTCAATCTGTTTTATTTCAGCCTTTATATTTATTGTGGGATTCTTGTAGGCAGTATTTACTTGAGTCTTGCTTTTTTAAAAGATCCAATCTGATAATCTTTTCTTTTTAAATGGGTTGTTTAGACTATTTACATTTAACATAATTATTTGTATGTTGTGTTTGTAACTGCTATTTTCTATTTGTTTTCTATTTTTTTCCCACTACCTCTTCTTTTTTGTTGCCCTTTTCTTTTTTAATTTCTACTTTTGGATTAATTACATTTTTTATGATTCCATTTTATCTATTTTATTAGCTTCTTACCTATAATTATTTGTTTCTTCTATTATTGTTGCTTTATGGTTGCTATATGCATATTTTATTCCATTGGGTCTACCTTTAATTACTATTTTACAATGTTATATACAGTATAAGAACTTTACAATAACGTAGTTCTAGTCTTTTACTCTTTTTCCAGTCTTTTTTCTCTTTTTGAATATGTTCTATTTTTATGTCTTTGCATTCACTAATATTTTCTTATGCAGTGTCTAATATGAAATTAATGCATTCAGTGTCTCATCTCAGGCATTTTTTTTATCTATAAGTTTAATTTGTGTCTTTTATAAATCTTCAATATTTCTAACATGTTCAATATTTCCTCTACCTCCTTGTACAAATAAAATATAGTAATAATAGCTTTTAAAACATCTTTATCTACTAATTCTTTCATCTATAACATCTCTGAGTGTGTTTCTATTATTGATTTTCTCTTCTCTACAGGTTGTATTTTTCTGCATAATTGGATTCCTGGTTTCTTCAGTTAGATGTCATGCATTATGACTTTTACCCTGTTGTGTGCTTTATAATTTTTCTAAACATTGGAGTTTTTTTAAAAATGTTTTTTATGAGATTATGTTGGCCCACTGCAGCAACATTCAGTCTGGAGATAATCATTCCTCACTAGCGAGGCAAGATGCTTCTGTGTACACCAGCCAATGCCTTGTAAACTATGAGGCTTTCCAGTTTACCTAGTGGGAACAGGCACTGTGCAATCACCAAGCGCTGTCTGCTATAATAACTGTGGTTATATCATTATTATTATTGATTTTATTGACTCAGGTAGCTTTCTCATATACCTGCTCTGATCCGTACTTATTTGAATACATGAAAGGAATCCTCTCAGATCTCTAGAACTCTATTTCTGTGCAGCCTTCTCTTCTTCAGTATTCTGCCTATAAATTAACAGCCTTGGCCTCCTTTGACTCTAGCTCTGTCTCTTCAACTCAGAAAGACCAAGATGTGATAATAAGGTTACATTTCCCTGCAATGATACCTGAACACTCTTCAGGGAGCAATTGGGGATTATTGTATTATTATCATGCTTGTTTTTCATCTCTCAGGGATCCTTCTCCGGGCTACAATGACTGCACACTACTGTTTCACATAGTTTGCAAGTTTTTAATTGTTTCAGGTAGTAGGGTAAATCTGGTCCCTTTTATTCCTGGAATCCAAAGAACTACAAAATTCCTTTTTGTGCATTTTTCTTATTTCAAATATATATTTTTAATTTTTAAATTTATATACATATAAAATACTATAAACATTAACCTGATTATTACATTAGCTGTATTCCACAGATCAGGGTTCAGTAAACATTTTTCTGTAAAAGGAAATTTGGTAAAAATTTTAGCATTTATGTGCCTCATGGTCTATGTTGCAATTATTCAATTCAGCCATAGTAAGACAAAATCAGCAACTGGCAGTACATACAGAAATGGATGTTGCTGTGTTCTAATAAAACTTTATTTACAAAACAGGCAGTGAGCTGGTATAAAATCACTAGTGTAATAACTTCTGTAAATATTATTTTGTATCCAGTTCCATCACATTAATAAAACTTTCTAATTTTGCTCTGATTTTCGCTCTTCTAACAGTTTAAATAGATTGTTGCTGTTGTTATTCTTGTTAATCTCTAGTCTTTTTGCATTGTGGATAGAGCATATTGTTTGTATGATTTGTATTATTTACCATTTACTGGAGTTTTCTTGGTACCCTAAGTTACTGTTAATTTTTAATTGTCTCATGTGCGTTTGTGAGAAAAATTATGTTCTATTATTGGAGTTCAGAGTTCGATGTATGATGATTTTATGATTTACTTTATTCATTATTCATTACTTTCTTTTAAAATTAAATTTAGCACTTGGTCTATTTGAGATTGGTAGAGATTTTTTAAATCTGGTTGTAGCAAAGTTCTATTTTTCCTTGCATCTCTTGAAGTTTCAGCCTTATGAAAGTTGTGTTATTTGGTGCATAATTTTAATAATTGTTACAGAAGAACCATGCATTATCGTATTTAACATTTTTGAGTGTCCTTTTTCATTTCTGTTAATGCTTTTTGATCTGGGATGTCAGATCTGACTATACTAGGTATCTAAATCATGACCTCTGCTTTGTTTCTTCTTATTTAACTAGTATATCATTGCCCCTGACTTTTACATTTACTCTTTTGATCTTTTTGCTTGGGTTTGACTCTTTTAAAAGATTTTGGTTAGAATTTGTTCTTTTAGCCAATCTGAAAGTCTTTTATTGTAATTATATTTAATTCATGTTTTTAAATGTATAATTTTTTTTAAATGTATAATTTTTGACATTTAGGAAATGTTGCATTTTTTTCCCTGACAGTTTCTTTCATACTAATAACTTTATATGATACACTCAGTAGCCTCTTTTCCTTGGAACTGTCTATTGCTTTTCTACTATTATCAACTTTTTAATGTCTAGTAACAACTTCTCACTTTCTCCTCTCCTTTTCCTATAGCAGCCAAATTGAAGAAATAATATTTTACCCAATTAATTCCTATGTGGTAATCAAAGCAGTATATATATATTTTGACTATTCAGATACACTCTGTATATTCACTCTGTGTTTTGATAGTTGTACACTATCTATATTTTCTCATCTTAGATTTATGATTTTTGGTTTTCTACCTTGTCTTTAATCTTTATTTTTGAAGGCCAGTTTGCCTGACATATGTCCTTGGCTTATATTTTCTCTCCCTGTTTATGTTAAATATATTCTTCTATTGTCTGATGACACATGTCATTACTGCCAAAAATTGTGATGTCAGTCTTTCTTCCTTTTATAAATGACTTGGTATTTTTGCTTAATATTTTCAAAAGATTAAAAATGGAATATAATTAATTAATAATTAATCATGCATGTATATATTTAAAATATAATAAATTATGAATAAGCTCTATTTTAGGTTGATTTTCCTCAGATATGCTCTGTGTGCTTTCATATTATGGTTTCAAGTCTTTAATTTCAGGAAATTTTTCTTAAATTATTGAATTATTTCTTAAATTATTGCTTTGATTTTCTTCTTCATTGACTCCTATACATAGAGAGAAGGAAAGATGTTAACTCTCTCTTGGCTATTTGCTACATCACTTTCTCTCCAATTTTTTTTTCTTAATGTTTTTCTTCATTAAAATGTTTTTCTTTACATCTTCTAATATATCAAGGCATAATCTATGCTGTTTACTTAATGTTTACATGCTTAGAAACATTCTGCTCAGGTACCGCACTAGCTAGGGATACAGAGATGAATAAGATTTGGCCATGTCTTCAAGGAGCTCAGATCTTGTGCATATATCAAACATACACAGATATAACTCTAATACGTATCACAATGTGAGTTGTGCTCTGGTTATTCAGAAGGCAGAGAGAGTAATTTTCACCAGAATAATATCAACTTTTACAAAGTGGGTGACAAGTGACCTGCACCTTGCAGACAGTGTAGGATTAGAAGATGGAGAAAACTTTCAGGTTGAAGATAGACCATGAGCTGGTATAAATATTTAAATAATTTCATGATAATAAGGAGACTCAAACACACTCAATAAGGAGACACATCAGATAAATATGGAATCAAAATCATGACTTTCTTTTCAGTTGACTTTGAATGAGTTACAATAAATTTCTGAGTCATAGTTTGTCACATTTTGAGATCTTATAATAATACCTGTATCTCAACATTGCTATGAAGATTAAGTGAAAGCATATATACATTATATAGACCATAAGTCTCTGAGTCAGATGTAAGTCTATCATCCCCATCAACACATACACAAATTCACACACACAAACACACATGTGCATGTTATTATTGGGAAAGCATTTGCAAATATTACCATTTTTATGGTTGTTACTTTGACATTTTACAAATCTAAACCACCGCCCCCCCACCCCCCGCCTCTGGAAACAGAATGTATATCTGGTGATGTACAGTTTTCATAGTTGAATCCTAAAATTAGTTTATTAAATGGGTGCATTATTCACATGCTGTGTCATCCACTTATGCCCCAAAGCAATAACATAAACTGCTCTTGAGATAATATTTGTGGACAAGAGAGCCCTAATCGTAGATATAGCCTCATAAAACACTGTGTTCTCTCATTTTATAGCTTCACCCACACACATTTCTGAGCTGGATACCGTCATGGAAAACTAATGCCAGGAGACTGGGAATCTCCACTGGGTTTCATCCTCTTGGTGAGGCTGTGTTGAAAACGCTTTGACAGAGGGCTCTTCTCCTGGGGCTCATCAAATATTGTTGGTAGAGAGTTTGCTTGCTTTAAATATTTCCTTTCCTCAGGTACCCGAGAATACTGTGTAATTTGTAGAGATAACTGGGATAATGAATGCACACTGTAGTCAGCTATTACCAATAGTAATTGGTGTACCTTTCATCTCCTGTCAAGCAGAGTGGTTAGGATTCGGACCAAAAGGCGGCTATCATCTCTCTCATTTCCCGACTCAGACAAAAGGCAAAAAATGTGCCTGTCTGTGCTGATAGGTGTCTGATCAAAGCAGCTGAAAGCTGTCAGAAGCCAGCCAGCCTCAGCAGCCTGACTTCTCCTTAATGCAGCTCTGCCTTTGATCCTCCGGCCGCCTAACTACAGTTCTATTTATGTAAAAAATAATAATTAGGGTTGTAACTGAACAGAAGAAAGTGTCATTTTCTATTTTGATGCTGGTTTTTCAGTCTGATAAAGCTAGGAAATGTGGACCAATTCTATCCAGAGTGTGTGTGTGTTCAACTCATTCAATAAAACAAAAACTCCAATCAAATACCATTGAACCTTCAGCAAATAAATTTGCAGTCAGCAGTAAGCAGAATGCTGGTAGAAAGAAATCATTCCCCTTGGAAGGTTAAAGAAAACACTCAAGTAAAATTGCTGCAATATTGACATCTGTATTTTGTCTTTTCAGCAAAATCGACCAGCTGGCTGTAAGTTTATAAAAGGGGAACTGGTCTTGGATTTAAAAGATTTGGGGTCAAATCTCAGGTCTGTCACTTTCTGGCCATGTGAATTTATACTCATTACTAATCACATATGTGCTCCAGGTATCATCTGGTATATGATACATGGGTACATTCCTACATCCTGGTTACTGCGAGCATTGGTATGAAAATGTTGGCATGTTGTTATTAAAAGCAACAGAGGAAAGCTTCTGGCTAGAGACCAGACAGACAAGTATTAATATCACTTAACCCTCCTCTTTACCAGGTTCCACTGCCACTCTCGATAAATAGAACCAAGTATGTTTCACCTCTGTAATAAAGTTTACTGAATGACTAAATGCCTAAATGAACATGAGCAAGAACAAATGAAATTTACTAATAAATTTTACTTTACTTTACAGAATAGTGTAGAGATAAGTTCCAGAAAAACTACATTTATGTCTTTATTACTATGATTACTAGTGATTTATCTGCACTCAGCCTTAATATTCAGACACGCAGACACACGTACATAAGCAGGACACTGAGCCTGGCCCCTATACATGTCACTAAACCTCTGTGACTGTTACTCTGAGTAAATATGTTTCCAAAGTGATCACTTAAAGAGCATAAAGTTTATGATCTCAAGGAATCAATACCTTCCACAATACCTAAAGCATATTTAGTATACAATAAATGTTTCTTGAAAGGCCAGTCATTCTTCCCTAATATTCTGAGGGGGGAAATCTCATACAACTTTTAAATTATTTTATCATACTTATTTGGATTTATCCCTTGCTGCCACCTTGAAACTCTGCTCTCTAAACGTCACAGAACTTGGAACACCTTGTCTGGTAAGTACTATGTGTTCAATCAATGTCTGCAGAAGGAATTCAAATATCTATAAAAGCTACAATCATTAGAGGCTGGAGTGTGTTGTGACACTAAGATTCTGATCAAATCTGCAACTTGAGAGCCACCAGAACAGGACTGGGGCTTCAAAGGCTCAATATGGGCAGTTAGTAAACATTCAATGAGCTGTTCCAGAAAACCATTATTACCAGATAACTTTCATTTTCACCTTGGTTGCCTTTTCAGGCCAGCCAACAAAGGCATGGAATAAACAACTATGCTCTGTGGGCTTTTTGAACTTCTGAGCTCAAGATGAAGTTTTAGGTCATTTCCACTCTTGTGAGCACTCGCTGCTTTCCCACAGAACCCAGCCATGCAGACCCCTCCCGGGACCTCCACCTCTGGCAGAGAAGAGAGGATTGTGCTAGGTGGTTTTCAGTCTCAGTCAAAGCTGTGCCTCTGTCACTGGCCCCCACCCCACATTTTCGCCTTTGTCCACAGTGGACAAAGATACAGCAATATTTCTCTTCAAACGTATTTCTAATATGATGGAGAGGAAAAGAAAACATTTTAGAAATGAACAACAGAATCTCATATGGTCTGAAGTTCCATAGGAGCAGTGATTTATTGAATGTGTATGTGTGTCTGTATATGCACATTTTTTTTTAAATACATAGACTCTTCCTGAGTCTCCAGCTTTCTACCCACTTTGAACATTTTGGACTTGCCAGCCACTTACGCATTCTATTGGTTCTGTTTCTCTGGAGGAACCTGATTGATTAATGCCCCTATATTTTCAGATCTTTCTACCATAACTTCCTCTCACTATCAGCACATGAATAAGCTGTGTCTTTCCTAGGACTTGGTCACTGGTCCCTAAGAGAGGTGAAGGGAAGGAGCTTTCCCTAGTCCCTGAGTCTTTGGATTTTAAGGTCAGTGATGAGGAGTGTTGCTTGAAACAGTATTTCCTGACTTCTTGGAAAGAGCAGAATGGGGTAAGAAAGAATGAGCAAAACATACCAAGGAACAGAGGTAAGCAGTGGAGGAGACAAAAGCCATGAGTTCATGGTTCCAATGGGTCTGAAGCAGTTATCCTCCTGTGTTTCCCAGTTATGTGAGACAAACACTTTGCTTTTTTGTTTAAGTTTATTGGGGCTCAGTTTCTGGCACTTATAGATGAAAATAAATAGTGTTAAGGGAGTTTTTAAAAAGGAGAGATAACCTATGCTCAAAAATTAGGAAAGAAGAAAAGGGAGATTTGATTAAGATTGACTCTGATTGAGGGAGAGGGCTGCAAGCTAGAAGTGTATTTAGAGACTCCTGAGAACCAGCCTGAATAATTTCTTAAATTATACGGCCATCAGGAGGCAGAGAAAGATTGGCATACAGAAGTGACATAATCAGACTCAGGTTTGAGAAGCTTAACTTCGAAGCAATCTAGATAATTATTTAAAGGAGAAAGACTGAAGTCTGGAAGCCAGTAATACTTTTTGAAAAAAGCAATTTAAATCTGAACCTACTCAGCATTTAAAGTGAAAGAGTGAAATTTTATAAAATTATAAAATCCATTGCCATGACCACCGCATAGGTGGATTGCATATTATAGCGATTATAGCGCATATTATATGCTATATATGCATATTACAGCATATAATATACGCTATAATATATATATATGCATATTATAGCAACAGAAGAGGAAGCATCAAAGATCAGTCTGTAGCCCCAGGTCAGAGCAAAGAAAATGCTGCCAGGGAAGCTGAGAAGGTGTGTGACTATCTGCTGGTTCATCCTCCTCAGTCTACAGAGGAATAAATGTGGAGGAGGAGTGTGAGATGGACACTGGCCTTTAGGTAGAAGGTTGAGCTTAAAATGCCAGCTGGAAAATCATGTGGAGAAGTCCTGAGTAGAAATTACAGAAATGTGGTACTCTGGAACTGAGATTCAAATTTAGAAATCTTTATCAGTGAAGAAAGAAAGTTGCATGCATGGTTAAACCCTGGTAGTACTCAATGTCTAATTAAAAAAAAAAAAAGAGGGAAAGAAAGAAAAAAAAGAAAGAAAAAGGAAAAGAGAAAGAAAGAAAGAAAAAGAAAGAAAGAAAGAAAAAGGAAGAAAGAAAGAAAGGAGATCCAGGAGGTCTTAGCTCCAAGGAGCTGCAGCAGCCCTGTGGTTCCCACTCATCCACCCTTTGTAACTAGTTTAAGTCCCACCTAATTAACCAATTTCACTGTGCCATCAGTTTTTGCTAAGATGTTACTCTTACAGGTGAGGGTCCAAATCATACAAAATTGATGTCAGATGGAATTTTCCTGAAACTCAGAGTAGATTCCATAAAATTCTACTGCTTTTCACCCCAACCCAAACCCCAGGACAACAAATTCTACCTTGAACCTACTGTTGCCTTTTCCCACACACTATTATTTTCTTCCTCAGGTGTACCTACCATAATCATCCCTATCTATCTATCTATCTATCTACACACATATGCAAATATACGTAACACACACCATATATAGATAGAGATAAAGAAAGATATAGAGATAGAGATATACACACAGAGAACTGTTATGTTAAAAAAAAAATCCTAACACTCAATGCATTCATTTTCTCTAGAGACAAGTGCAATCAATTCAGTTATTTGGGTAATTATTTCAGAATTAATTCTTTTGTGTGATATAATATTAATTCATCTAGAGAAATGGTTTTTTTAGAATAACTCATAAAAAGAAATATAAATTACACTAGGAAGAAAGAAGTACCAAGCTGTTATCTCAGTTGCCAAATTTTATAATTTCATAACCAATAAAGTCTGATCTGTGTTATCAGGAAAAGTACCTTAGTTCTTCAGCTGCTTATCATGACAACTTATTTTTTAGCTTAATAGAGTTCACAAAAATCTTTCCTATATTTGATGTTTATGGTAAACATGCGAGGAAGGTATCATCATACTCCCTGTTTGTAGATGAAGTCACAAAAGCTCAGAGAGTTTACGGGACTTTCTTGAGAATACACAGCCAAGGAATTCTAGAGTCAGGACTTGACCCAGGTCTGATTCTCTCACCCCACTGTCTTTCCGTTTTGCACCACTCAGTGGCATCTGTGCAAAGAATTATTGATTTTTTTAGTAAAATAATCTCACTCATTTGTTTCAATATGCTGTATAATGTCAAGGTGACTGCTATTAACACATCACTGGAAACTGTCTTTCTTTTCATTCTATTTACTCTCCCAGAAAACCAGAGGAAATGTACTATTACACAAAGATGAAATGAGCTGACAGTAAGGCGAATGATGGTTTCTGGAGGGGAGGAAATCATCTGAATCTTGTTGGTTCATTTTAAATGAGGCAGTTCAAGACACACAGAGAGACTCCACCCTTGACCAGAAATCTCACGATAAACAGAGGCTGGATAAAGTGGGATAAAGGAAATATGCACATTCATTTCCAAGGTTTGGGATTTTGGCATTGATAAGGAAGAAAAGTTAAAGTCTGCATAGGTAATCACAGATTCTCCACTCAGCTAGGATTCTCTTCTAAAACACCGATCTCTTTAAACTTTTCCTTCACTCCCACCTGTGAAGAAATGGTAAACATTCATCAATAAAGTGTTTTTTTTTCATTTATTTAATTAACATTTGTAAAGAATGTTATGATCCTCCAAGGTAGTATATATTAGAGCTGGCAAGTAGTCATCAAGATTAATAAGTAAGTAAAGGTTCTAGTTTGAAGCCAAGGCTTTAAAACTAGATAACCTTACCTGAATATATTGGTTTTGATTGTATTTGTGTTCGTAAACTCATATGAACATAAAAAATAAGTACATTAAGGGAAATTTTTTTTCTTCTATTCTATTTATTCTTCCTTTCACAGTTTGTGCAACATACAGTCTTCTCCTTACCAAAGCCAGAAGCTGTGGTCTCCCATCCAGGTGATGTCCAAACAGCAAGTCGGCAAATGTAGAATTAAATGAACCCTCTTTTAGGGATCAAATAACAGTAATATCTTACAGGAAAAAAAAGAAAAAACATTTTTATGAGTATAAGATTATTAGCTCATGCTCTTCTAGAATTTCTTCTCTCCACCACCAGTCTTCTGTCCATGTAATATATCATCTGCTTTGGAAATTTAATTAGTCTGCTCCTTGTCTGGGACTTTGGATAGTAAAATGCCCTATCTTAGTCTATTCAGGCTGCTCTAACAAAATACCGCACATGAGTTGGCTTTTAAACAACAGGCAGCTTATTTCTGTTAATAACAGCAGACTACGAGGTACAAGATCAAGGTGCTGGCAGCTTCATGTCTGGTAAGAACCCACTTCTTGGCTATCTTCTTGCTGTGACGTCACCTGGTGAAGGGGATCTCTCTGGTGTCTCTTTCATAAGGGCACTGATCTTATTCACAGAGCTCCATCTTCATGACCTCACCACCTCCCAAAGACCCCACCCCCTAGCACTACCACATTTGGGGTTACGTTTCAACATATGGGCTTCAGGGGACACAAATATTTAGTTCGCAGTGCACCCCAAACACTTTGTAGCTCTTGAAGATCTTCCCTCTCTGGTCCTCAGTGTTTTCATCTGAGGATGAAACACAGATCTTAGACTAAATATTCTCTAGTGCACCTTCCACTTTGGACATTGTACGTCTGCAACACCTTGGTCTCATCACTCATCCTCCCCTCACCTCCTCCAACTCCTACCCTCCAATTTCCCAGGCCTTCCTCTCTGCCAGGCTCAGGCCAGTTAAACTACTTTTCTAAGTTCAAATAAATGGAAAACAGCTGAGTCAGTGTTTCATCCCAGCTTGACGTGACTCTTTTTTGGTACCAGTTTTATTTTTTTTTAACTTTTTATCTTATATTGGAGTATAGCTGATTAACAATGCTGTGATAGTTCCAGGGGCACAGCGAAGTGACTCAGCTATACATATACATGTATCCCCTCTCCCCCAGACTCCCCTCCCAGCTTGATGTGACCCTTTACTGATGATTCTGAGATGACCTGCTTCTGCACACTGTACATATCAACTAAGAAAAATGTTCAAAAATCTCATCTGTCTACATCTTTTTATGCCACTGATAATACTTTAAAGACAACCTCTAAATTACAGATCCAGTCTTATCTTACCTCCTGGGTCTAAAGAACTTTGCAATAGTTGGTATTAACAAGTTCAGACTATGATACCAAAAAATGTTGTACTGCTGTATCATATATATGTAAGAGTGCTTTTAAATTAGTATATATGATTGGTTTTCCCTTCTTTGGAGTTGCTTTGGATATAGCCTACCTGATAACACTCACTTAACCTGACAACCAACTTTCTAAGAGGCAACTGAATGCAATTCAGTAACTCGAGTATACCGTGCTGTCTGATGGAAAGACTCTGAAACCTGGGAGACTGATATCGTTTACTCATACCCTGGAGAAGCTTCTGCTTCCTTTTAAACTTCTCTGGTGGAACCCTATCTGTTTGCGTCTTCCAGTATCCTTCCTTCCTTCTTTTGAAAAAGCCCTTAGTTTACTCTCTGGAAACTACCTCTGCTCCTTTGCAAGGATTTTGGTGACCTTGGGAGCTGAGTTTTCTACCACAACCCCTGGGCAAGGCACTGGTAGATGGCAAACTACCCACTCACATACTCTTTTCAAGGATATTGGGATGTGGGGATAGTGGTAGCAGACACATATTTAAACAGTTCTGGGGAAGCATGTTATTTTCTGTCAACCAGGTCCCTAGAGCTCTGTAGTCTGTAGGGTCTGCATTTCCTTCACTTCTGTGACCTCTTGCATAATCTTGCAATAATTCTGTTTTGTTTGGTTTTTATTCATCTTTGTTTGTGAAAGGAGAAGTGATTTTTATTAGTTTCATCCAAAAAAATAATAAAAACCCAAAGCTGCTACATATTTATGTATTTAGCAAATAATTTTCTAAACAGCATACACATAGGCTAACTTTCAGGCCTAGAATATCTAGGTGACCATAAATTCCAAAATTGTTGACTGAAATAACCCCTTCCCATGTGAAAACATAAAGGACAGCCCAAGTATCATGCAATAGCTGGGATAGTCTATTCTTCACTGATTCTCAAATATCAGGAATTTTTATGCTTAAATTTGGGTGTGGGATAAATGTAATACCTTTACTCTCTGAATCAGTCCTTGCCCCATTCTCATCCAAAATACAAAAGGTCATTCCCAAGCAGTAACTCGTTTCTACTTCATGTTAAGCACTTCCTGAAAAGAAAATGATGGAACTCATGGGGAAATGAAGACAGACTTCAAGGAGCGAAAGGCAACATGTGACCCTGAGGATGCAGAGGTCACTGGGTCTGTGAGATGATGATTTGGGGGAAGGAGCCTACACATTAGAGTCCATCTACAAAATGCCATGTATTTCTCTTCTGATGTTAAGTCTGACCCAGTCAATCACTGGATCCCCTTGCATCTCCTTACGCCCCCTTTTAAAGCTGAAATTTAAGTCTTCCCAAGGGTGGTACCCAAAGTCTGAATCCCTGGGAATTTGGAAAGAATGGTTCATGATAAGTTAATAGGATATCTTTTCTTGAGAAATTGTAAAGACAATATTTGTTGAACAATAAACATTCAGTGAACCGAAATATAACAAAGAGCATCTCCTGGTCTTATAAAGACCACATAACTTTCTGCCTCAACTCCCTCGACTCAGCAAATTGGTCTGCTATCCAGAGAAACTGCTAGATTGTAATGATATTGCTCAAGAAATGGTCTTCTAAGTACATATTCATGGTACACAAATCCCCTGGAGGCATAGTTGGGAGTTTGGAGAGTTCAGATGGATCAAGGAGGTTCAGCTTCCTTTTTATAGAGATGTTACAAAGCTGAACAAAGGGCACACCAGAAGCCATGTATAGGTTTGCAAGCAAAATGCATTTCTGAAGCTGTTCAGGGTTTGTTTGTTTTATTGTTTATATATTGCTTGCCTTGGAGAAAAGATGTGTGTCAAACTAGATTTCTGTTCGTTGTTTTACTTAATAAATTGATCCTTTTTAATGTACTAACAAATCAGGTTTTAGGAGAAATTACAGGCAATCCCGCTGACAAACAAGAGCTCTGTTGACAGGCTCATGAGGAATCTAGGCATTTAGATAATTATTTTTTTCCTCTAGGCAAGTTCTTCCAGGCACGGAAGACAATGGAACTCAGCCTTGGCCAGCTGAAGTCACCATGAATGGCAGGATCAGATTAGCTCCAAATTTGGGAAGTGACAAATACATGCCTTACATTATGATAGGCGCTAAAATTACAGAGATGGACCAAACACATTTTTCCTTGGAAAAGCTACAGCTTCGTAGCCAAGACTGATAGTGAAGACAACCCTGACCAAAGAGCTTTATAAATGTTAAGATAAAGGGATTAAAAACTCTTCTAACATTGCTCCTCAGGGGAAGAAAACTGATTTATAAATTACAGGCTCTGATTCAAGATGTAACTCTATTTACTAACTGTAACACTTTAGACTAAGTTGTGTGCTTTGTTTGAGTTATTTTATGTGAAAATAAAGGTATTAGGGTTTTGCTTACTTATATTTCTTAAATCCTTGATTGTGAATAAGAAATATATATGTAATTTAAATGAAGAAAATAATACATATTTAAGAGGATAGTAGTAAAGACCAAATATTAAAAATATTTACATAATTTTTTTTTTTTTTTTTGCTGTACGCAGGCCTCTCACTGTTGTGGCCTCTCCCGTTGTGGAGCACAGTCTCCGGACGTGCAAGCCCAGCGGCCATGGCTCACGGGCCCAGCCGCTCCGCGGCACGTGGGATCTTCCCGGACCGGGGCACGAACCCGTGTCCCCTGCATCGGCAGGCGGACTCTCAACCACTGCGCCACCAGGGAAACCCATATAGAAAAGGTTTTAAAATGAGGTATTAGGTAAAATTTTATTATTATTATAATCAATCAGCATTTAGATTTAGCAAGTCTTCACCCACCCAAAAATGTTTTTTATTTGTGTGTGCACATGCTAGTTAATTTTGTCACATTAGCTAAAATAACAGTATTTCATAGAATTTTTGAAACTTAAATGTTCATCTAAGTCTCTATGTATTGAAAAGGAACATAGCTTACTTCATCTCAATCAGCCAACTCTGATTACCAACTTTTTGTTTTCTTTTTACTTAATAAAAATGAATTTTGATATAAAATATCTTAGAAAAGAGATTCTTTTTATTTGGAAAATAATCTTATCTCAGCATTTTTCTCATCTAAATACAGGACCTGTCGACATTGATAGCATAAATAAACGACTGTCCTCACCTTAATCTGAATTTCCCAGTAAAATTATATTTTCTACTTAGATTTTATTTAATGCACAAATTTTATTTCATAGCCATGCCTGGAGAGCAAAATGACTCCATTTAGCTTTGGTTTTTAGGCTGAGAAAATCTGCTGCATGTCAATTACTTTTCCTTGAGAGAGTTCATTGATATTCAACATCTTCATCTTCTTCTTCCCTTTTAAATAAAATCAGGCGCTCAACTTTTATCTTGTATATGTGCACTCTGAGCATGAGAACACTGGATTTTAGATACACACCAGAGAAGAGTAACGATGAAACTATATGGTAACCCCAGGGAAGGAAACTCTGGGGATTCAGGTATTAATCTTAGAGCAGGATGTTTATTCACAAAATCATTCTCCTACTCATTCAATTATTCAGTTAATCATACATTCATTCAATAATCACTTTGCAGCAATGCAAAGCCTCTGAGCCCTATACAAAATGTCCTTATATAGTCAATGCATTCAATTAGGAATCATGCCAAAAATGAAGAGGGGTTATAAGTGGGAGAAAAGCCACAGTGAGAGGAATGAACCCAAGGAAGTCACTACATTTTTTTAGCATTAATGCATCGGTGGCCCTGATTTATTATGAGTCGTACGTGACCCCTTGTCCTTGTAAGGTGTTACATGTATTTTTCAGGTTTATATTTTGAAATAAAATAACTGTCATTGGATTATCAGGTTAACTTTGGACATCTTTGGCAGCCAAACTATACACCTGAGTGTTCTTAAACCACCAAAATAATAAAACATTTGTGTTTCAGTGTTTCACACTGGGGGAGAATTCTCTATTTGAGAATGGGAATGAGATTTTATTTTATGTTTTTGTTTTCTTTTTTTGTTTTTTTTTTTTTTTTTGCACTAAGATCCACATCAGATTCCATATCTTTCCCTCACTGTTCTCATCCACCTTCTGAAAAAATGGGAAAAATATGTAAATTTTGCTGCCACTGACTGTCTCCTTCTCCATGACCATCTGTAACTGCTCTCAAGGAATTACAATATGAGTATTTACACCTTATTCTGAATATGATTTTTCTTGTCCTATCTTGCAGAATTTGCCCTATAAAATTCATTGTGTTTCTTCATGGAAAAGGTTTTCGGTCCCCTGAGAAGGATTTCAGAAAGAAGCAAGCCACGGGACCATGATGAAGGTATTGCCGTGGCTTTGGGGAGCATTCTCAGGATTGAGTCCCATCATTTGGAGACTGTCTTATTCTTGGCATACATGAGGCCAACTCCCTCCTTCTGCTATTCCTGCCTTAGAAATAGTTACTTACAAACTGTAGCATTTTGGTCATTTTACTTTTATTTTAAATCCCAAGTTAATTTAAGCCTAAAATCTCTCCAGACTAATGGATTTTTATTTTTAAATAATTCCTATTATGTGTCCGTGACATTGAAAGTTCCATTAAGGCAGTCATATACTCCTAACTCTATTAGTAAAAGTTTCTGAATGCTGTCCATGAAAAGTCATTTTAGACACTAAATTATGACAGTTTTCAGAAAGTAGAAAAAACATGCTATTCTGTGGCACAGGTGTATTCACACACATCAGAAAATTGAAATCCAATTCAGAAGGCAATACTGGAAATAATTTGAGCCTGGACCCAATCTGGCCAGGGCTGAAATAGCACAAGAAATGACTTTGAAGATGATTCTACCATTTTTTTCAGTTCATTCTATATGACTGGAGCCATCAGTATGGAATGCACTTGAAAACCCACATTAAACTCCTGCTTATGTCATTTCAGCCAGACTAGAAGCTGAAAGTTACTTCCAGTGATCCTATTTAAGTGAAACGTTACACAATTAATTTTAAAAGTTAAATAAGAGGCAAAATTAAAAATGTACTAGACTTATAAAAATACAACTACAAAAAATGCACAAGTGTAATTATTTTTAAATAATAAATACAAATTCCTAATTCCAAAGCCATAGACATTCTTTTATACTGTTGTAATCTCTACTTTAATTATATAAGGATATACATTTTATGCAACAAATTCAGTCCTAAAACAGTATAGTTCTCATTGTTTTGAGTACTGATTTTTCACAAAAAAAGAATTGTGTTATGCATGCATTATATGATGATTGAGTAAAGAAAATCTTCCTTTTGTAAAAGGAAGAATCCTTCTGGCATATAAGTAATCAGTCCTGTGAATTTTTTAATTTGTATTTCCATAAAGCCATTAAAGGATCTCCAAGAGTTGTCCAGATGCAGCTGGGGGCACCCGGGGTCCCCTCACTGTGTGTGGTTCCCGTGAGCCTCAGCTTTCCTTGGGGACCAGAGAGCAGAGGACAGTCTTCAAAGGTCAGAGTGTTTTGTGTCTCTTGCTCGCTGCTGACTTTATAACTAGGGTTTCAGCTTCCCTGGACCATCGTGGTTTGCCTCTGCTGTCTAATTCTTTACTCTCCGAAGTGGCCTGGCTGTGACAAGAAATTACATATGACAAGAAAATCTTATGACTGACTCTCTCCAACTCACCAGACTTTGGACAAAACTGCCTGATTTTCATCAGCATTATCAGTGTGGTCAATTCTGCCTGTCTCAGCTGACACCTGATATGAATTAGTGCTCTTATGGTTACAAGAGCATTCACATGAATTGTAATAAGGATAGGACCAAATTTTGTCTTTCTCCATGCATTACATATGAGTAGAATGTTGTCATCAAAAGTGGTAACCAGTAGTAATTTTTGGTGTTTTGATTGCATTTCTTTGTTGTTTTATTTTCCTTTCTTTTAGCATTACACAAATTACCTTCTACCTTTCTGATACCTCAAATTCTTATTGTCAAAATGACTAATTTATGGAATTTAAAGAGAGCTGTTTCACTGGATGAGCCCAGAATGGGTAGTCTAGAAAATATTAATATATGCAAAAATTATTTGTCATCTTAAAAAACATGGATAAAATTGATCTTGGCAAAAGAAAAGAGACATAAACAGAGTAAGGAGCATAACTCATGGGTGTATGGAGAACATATCCACAGGACTCAGAGGACTTCAAGACCTAAGGTCCAGAGCTCTGGGGGCAGGGAGGGGACATGCCAGTGGCAGAAGCAGCTTCCATATGTATTGGTTTTAAAACAGACTCTCTCAACCAACACTTGCAATGTTGGGGTTTTGGATCTCAGTGTAGGCTTTATATTTATCTCTGATCATTTTTATCCAATCGGATAAAATGTAATACCTTGGTCCCCTCTAAAGCTTACCTACAGGGTGATAATTTGGCTGTTTATTGATCATTTCTTCTGAAGGGAATCTTGCTTCATCCAGTGGAAGGCATTGACTTTTGAGTACTTGCAGCACTTAAACTACCCTTCAAGAAATACAGGTGGCCAATAGGCACATGAAAACGTGCTCAACATTGCTAATTATTGGAGAAATGCAAATCAAAACTACAATGTGGTGCTAGGAGATTGGGATTGACATATATACACTATTGATACTATGTATAAAATAGGTAACTAATGAGAAGCTACTGTATAGCACAGGGAACTCTACTGCATGCTCTGTGGTGATATAAATGGGAGGGAAATCCAAAAAAGAGGGGATATATGTATATGCATAGCTGATTCACTTTGCTGTACAGCAGAAACTAACACAACATTGTAAAGCAACTATACTCCAATAGAAATTAATTTTAAAAAAACTACAGTGAGGTACCACCTCACACTGGTCAGAATGGTCATCATTCAAATGTCTACAAATAACAAATGCTGGACAGGGTGTAGAGAAAAGGGCATCCTCCTATACTGTTGGTGGGAATGTAAGTTGGTGTAGCAACTGGGAAAAACAGTATGGAGATTCTCAGAACACTAAAAATAGAGTTACCATATGATCCAGCAATCCCACTCCTGGGCATATGTCTGGACAAAACTATAAATCAAAAACATACATGCACCCCTATGTTCATAGCAGCACTACGCACTATTCACAATACCCAAGACATGGAAGTAACCTAGGTGCCCAGTGACGGATGAATGGATAAAGAAGATGTGGTATGTGTATATATATATATATATATATATATATATATATATATATATATACACACACATATATACATATACACACACACAGTGAAATACTACTCAGCTATAAAAAAGGATGAAATAATGCCATTTGCAGCAACATGGATGCAACTAGAGATCATCATACTAAGTAAAGTAAGTCAGAAATAGAAAGACAAATATCATATTATATCACTTATAGGTGGAATCTAAAATATGACACAAATTAACCTGTGTAGAAAAAGAGACAGAATCATGGACATAGAAAACAGACTATTGGTTGCCAAGGGGAAGGGGGTTGGGGGAGGGATGGAGTGGGAGGCTGGGGTGAGCAGACGTAAGCTCTTATATATAGAATGGATAAACAACAAGGTCCTACTGTGTAGCACAGGGAAATATACTTAATATCTTATGATAAACTGTAATGGAAAAAACTACTAAAAACAAATGTATATATATGTATAACTGAATCACTTTGCTGTACAGCAGTAATTAACACAACACTGTAAATCCACTATACTTCAATTAAAAAAATAAACTATCCTTTAATTAATTTCTATTGGAGTATAGTTGCTTTACAATGTTGTGTTAGTTTCTGCTGTACAGCAAAGTGAATCAGCTATGCATATACATATATCCCCTCTTTTTTGGATTTCCCTCCCATTTATATCACCACAGAGCATGCAGTAGAGTTCCCTGTGCTATACAGTAGCTTCTCATTAGTTACCTATTTTATACATAGTATCAATAGTGTATATATGTCAATCCCAATCTCCTAGCACCACATTGTAGTTTTGATTTGCATTTCTCCAATAATTAGCAATGTTGAGCACGTTTTCATGTGCCTATTGGCCACCTGTATTTCTTGAAGGGTAGTTTAAGTGCTGCAAGTACTCAAAAGTCAATGCCTTCCACTGGATGAAGCAAGATTCCCTTCAGAAGAAATGATCAATAAACAGCCAAATTATCACCCTGTAGGTAAGCTTTAGAGGGGACCAAGGTATTACATTTTATCCGATTGGATAAAAATGATCAGAGATAAATATAAAGCCTACACTGAGATCCAAAACCCCAACATTGCAAGTGTTGGTTGAGAGAGTCTGTTTTAAAACCAATACATATGGAAGCTGCTTCTGCCACTGGCATGTCCCCTCCCCGCCCCCAGAGCCCTGGACCTTAGGTCTTGAAGTCCTCTGAGTCCTGTGGATATGTTCTCCATACACCCATGAGTTATGCTCCTTACTCTGTTTATGTCTCCTTTCTTTTGTTGCGGACATCACCTGATAAGAACAGGTTCTCAGCTCCCATAATTCATTTTGGCTTACATTAAGCTAAATGATTTCACCACAATTTGCCTTTCTGATGATAAATTTTCTTGATGTCTGCCTACTCTCCTAAACTACCAATTCATTACCTCATCTCTGCTTTTGAAATAGCAACACTTCCATAGCTTCATCTTTTACTGTCTCCTTTGTTGGCTTTTTATTTTGTTTAGATCTCACTGGGGGTATGTGTTTCATTTTTCCTGGGTAAATGCTGTGTACAATCCAGCTTGGCCTGGGGGCCATTGTCCTCAGAGTCCCATATCAAGAAAGCTGGAATTAATTGAGCCAGGATAGAACACAACTTCTGGTATTTTTAAAAGTACCCCAGGTGATGTTAGTATTCTACAATGATTGCAATCCACTCCCCTTATGGAATCCTCCTTCCTACAATTCTTGCAAAATATTCTGTAGCCTTGTAGACAGAGCAAACTTCCAATAATTTATATAGTTGCTTTCACATTGGCAACACAGAATGATCTTTTCTAGGACACAGGATAGATATCCCTGTGTCTCATTTAACTGTTATCTTCTAAGTTAACATCTCCAGTATTTCTCAAGTATCCTTCTCTAATAATTTAAATTTGTGACAGCAAAAATATGACACATGATGTCATATATATTCTAGTCATCTTTGCAGAGAGAAACTATTTCACACTCCCAAGTTCTCTGCTTTCCCAGTGCCAACACCTTGGACCGAGGTGTTACATGTCAATTAATATCAAAGAGTTTTATTACGCTCGCTCCTGCTGAAGAAACCTACCACAGAAAAGTGTCATCATGATTATAGGCAGCAGAGGTCTCTAGTTGTTGCTGTTAATATTGAAACTAAATATCACCCTTAAAAATAATAGAATTAGTAAAAAGGTTTTCTTGTAGATTTAAATTAATATTTTCCATGTTAAACCAGTGGTAAAGTATTTATATAATATTTGTTTAATCACTTTCACTTCCTAGTTAAAAATTCAGAATATGTCCAGGATACCCTACATTTTCCTCCCCAGTAATTTTATGAACCTGTGATAGAAACCAAATTTACCCTAATCAGTAAGTAAAATTTGTGTAATTTGGGACCTGCAAAGCCCATTGTCAGTTTTAAACTTGGTAGTTTCCTTTGAAAGCTAGGATGCATGAAAAAGCTTGTAGTTGAATGTCTGGCACTAAGATGTCCCTGGCGAAACAAAGACAAACATTTTCCCTGATTTGTTTTCTGACATGGACTGTAACAGAATTTGGTGGGAAGGATGGATTTGGGAAGGGGTTGGAATTAGAGATGATGTGATACTCTTGAGTCAGTATCCCAGCTTTAAATATATTTTTGAAAATTAGCCTTGTTGGAATCAGCTTTGTATGGGACCCAGCCTAATCCCACTATTGAACTTGGGAAGAAGTTTCCCTTAGAAGCAGGTTCCAGGGTTCATCTGTCTTTAGGGCCCAGGAGGGATCCTCAGTGGGGTAGGGCTGGTGCCCTGGGACGGGTACACCTGGGACTCAGCAGTGAGCATTTCTGATGCTGAGCCTACCCACAGAGGACCCGACATTTCCAGAGGCATTGGCGTTAAGGCTGGAGGAACAGAGCCCAGCAGCAGACAGGGACAGAAGGACAGAAGACCAGTGATGGCTCCGGGCCCTCCCCTGAGCTGCCACCACAGGGCAAGGTTCCTGACTGATTCCGCAGAGAATGACTGAAAGTGACCTAAAACTTAGACTTTTTAAAAATCTGGATGAAAACAATAAAAGTACTGTGATGTTTCTTGTTTTCCTCCTCACTTACCCTCTCACCTTCCCTCCCCCACGCAAACCAAAGGCACAAATGAGGTTGAGCTCTGTCTTCTGTAAAATACGTGGGAGACATAGAAGGTCCCAGATGAGACAGGACTCTAATGTGTTTGGTTCTGTACGTGAAGCGTGGTTTGGTTTCTTGTTTAGAACTAATGATAGGCTTTTATGTTTATTTCTGCCAATTTGTACACCCATTCTTTAGGGTTATTAAAGTCTTTCTAGTTTTTTTTTTAATGTTTTCTATTCTTTCCAAGGGTTCTTTCAGCATGCATTTCATTGAAGTCTTCATTTTAATCATTTTGTGTGTGCTATTAATATATATCATAGATAGATAATATATATCATAGATAAATATATCATAGATAAAATAGATACATAAATACTTGCCTGTTTATCCTTGACAAAGGGCTATTCTTATATTTTGATATCCATCCTTCTGCTAATAGTTCTTTTCTCAGAGTTATTGAGCCAACAATTTCTGCTAATATTCAGTGTATATTTTTAATGTTTGACACCAATATTTTATGGCACGCTTTGGCAAGTATAATGCTAAAATAAATCCAGATGTATTTTTGCCTATGACATTTCCCTGAATCTACTAGTCTAGCCATGTTTCCAAAAATCAGGCTAGGGTTCTAACCATAGGACTTTCTTTTCTGAAGTGTGGTAGGCAAAATAATGCCCCCCAAAGATATGCATACCCTAATCCTTGGAATCTGTGAATATGTTTTGCTACAAGCCAAAGAGGACTTAAGGTTGCAGATGGAATTAAGTTGCTAGTCCACTGACCTTAAACTGAGAGGTTATCCTGAATTAGTCACATGGGCCCAGTGTAATCAGAAGGGTCTTTAAAGTGGAAGAAAGAGAAGAGAATTGAGAGTCAGAAGGAGATGTGAGTATGGGAGAAGTGGTCAGAGTAATTTGACAGGAGAAAGACCTGATCCATCATTGCTGGGTTTGGCGAAGAGAGGGGCCATGAGCTAAGAAGTGTACACAGCCTCTAGAAGCTAGGAAAGGTCATGAAACAGATCAGGATCCTCTCCTGTCATTTCCGGAAAGAAAAACATTCCTGTCGACCTCTTGATTCTACCCCAGTGAGGCCCATTTTGGCCCTCTGACCTCCAGAACTGTAAGATAATAAATATGTATTGTTTAAACTAGGCAGGTTTTTGTGACTTTTTACAGCAGCAATAGGAAACTAATGCATGTTTGTGTAGTAACATTGGTCAAGCCTAGATTGGTGATTGAGAGCTTCCTGATTGTCTAGGTGTACTCATATAAATAATAAATACTATATAAATAATATAAATAATGAATGGTGATACCTATCATATTTACAATAAAATAATCTAGCAAACCCTAAGTAGGATATGAAGAAGCCTTAGAAACATGGTCTGTATCCATAACTTCTACTGTTTCCTTCTTCATTGTTTAGAATTAGTGTAAAATTGGTAGTGGTTTCTTCACTCTGTAGATTCAGTGATTGGTTATCAGAAACACAAAGCAAGAAATATCAAAGCTTTTGTTCTTGCTTTCGTTTTGTTTCTTGTAGCTGAATAAGACCACCAGCAGATGGTCTAATTTTATCTTATCATCACATATGGCTACTATGCCAGTTTAGTGGTTTTAGAGAGAATATATCATCCATTTTCTCTTATTTTACTCCTTTTTATTTCAATCTTTACCCAAGAGTTCTCCAAATGAATGCACTCTGCATCTGTGGCTTTTTATGTTGGCATATAGATTTCATTATATATTGCTATTTTAGCTCCC
This sequence comes from Phocoena sinus, assembly GCF_008692025.1. NCBI lineage: Eukaryota > Metazoa > Chordata > Mammalia > Artiodactyla > Phocoenidae > Phocoena > Phocoena sinus. The sequence goes on along the minus strand of NC_045775.1, from coordinate 2,792,251 downwards.
CTGCCAAATAGCTAACTTATTTGTAAAAAGAGATATACGATCTGTTTACACGAGGGGACGATTGACATGTGAGTAAAAACGGAGGCTGGCTGCCCTGGCAGAGCCTCTCAAGGTGACACTAGTTTGATGTGGTTTTTCTCATCTTCATCTCTGGCCTGCAGAGCTTTCAGCATTGCCCTCAACCTTGAATCTGTGGGGCAGATTACAGCTAACAAAATTCATAACACCCTCACATGTAAACTAGAATCTCCATACAGGTATTTTAGTGACATACATAATTATCCAGCAGGGTTAGCTTTTTGTATCTCAATAAGTTCTCTCTAACATGGACCCTTCCCCTGGGGCATTTCCTTTGTTTTCATAATAAAAGAAAAAAAATAAGCTCTCTCTAGAGAATAGCAAATAGCTAAATACTATTGGTACATTGCTTGCATATGAGATATAAGTAAAAAGATTAAACTGGAGGAATTGTCACTGAGTTGCTGTCACCACATTAGAATATCCTGACCGATGCTCTTACTTACTGAGTTTTAATAGTTTTGGATAAACAAATACTCCTAAAATCAAGGGTCTACTTTTCTATTTTTTAAGCTGACCATCTCTCTCGTATCCATGTTTTAACTGCTGGGAGAATATAATAATCCTCCCTGAATTGCCAGAGAAGTGGATGGAGGTGCCATCAAAGAAGGATCAGGACCACTGTGAAACCAAAAGCCGATACCTCTGCTGCACAGTCTGCTCAGACTACAAGCCCCCCGCCCCACCCTGACCCAATGTTGTTCTCAGTAGGAATTTTAAGCTGTGTGGATTTCCCTAAGAATAAATTCCTTAAGGGAGATAGCAAGATGCTTTATTCCACGTGCTGAAAACTCATGGGTTTTAATGTAATTGACAGTTGGTAATTTTATCACGGTTTTCCCCTTCTGCATCAGTGACTTATTGAAATGACATTCATAATGAAAAATGCAAGAAGTTTTTCTTCCTACTTTTTCTCTCTTCAATTAACTCTGTAGGTGAGCACATCAGCTACACAGAATTCCTAGTACATTAATCAGAGGGAAACCATGTGAATTCAGAAAGATCTATGGTTCCACTCTTAGATTTAGCAAAAATGACTATGGTAATCCTCGTATAATTGATGTATTTGATATATTTCAGATTCCAATTTCAATAATGATTCAGCACCATGGTTTAAGGATTCAATCCATTTGAAGAGCCACCCTCCAATCAGGAATGAAAACAAAGAGGAATTCTGTGACTTTAATTTATATGACTTTAATTTCCATTTCCTGTTCTTTTCCTTCTGCTTTATCCAAATCCTGCTCATTCCTCCAGGATTAAAGGCCCACACTCCTCATTCAACCCTGCCTGACCATGTCCGCCCTCACCTACCAGGTTCCTCTAAAAGTCTGCAACATGAAGATAAAGTAAGTCCACTCCATGTTACACAACCGTTTTTTTCACTCTTGCTTGCTTTGGTTGTCTTATCTCCAAAGTGGAGTTTCAAGTTTCTTTACCCATTTCCTCTCCACCAAGCCCACCAAGACCTTCACCCCCAATACAGTGCTGACATGACTATTTTTGCAGGTTAATTAACTTAAATAAAAGAGCCCAGTTCAGGAAAAGTTCTTCTTAGTTGTGTCATGTGTAGTGGCAGTTGAGAAGACTGTAAGAAGATAGTATGGTATCTCTTACAGTCTTCAACCATTTCAGTCAGTAGTTTTCAGTTATCAGCTTAGTCATTTTACATCATATGCTTGCAGTGATTAAGGGTAAAGAAAAAATTTATTATAATGCGAACTGGATGCTCAAGTCCAAGATATAGATAAAAACCTACTTAGAAGTGTTCTTTTTGGAAAATTGTAATCAGTAGTTAGATGGAATTTTGTCTAGATTAATGGTTTAAAAGCTATATAGCCAATGTACTAATTTTATTTTTTCTTGAGTATTAAAGTGGACATTATTAAGAATAAAATTTTATACAAAGATATCTTGTAATTTATTTACAAATCATGTTTTGTAATATAAATTTTCCTGCTTTATACAACCTATAAAAATTCAAATTTAAAGAAACATTAAGGATCAATTATTTTACCAAAAGATTTACCAGGCGACTCCATTTTTAAAAATTGTTTCATACTAGTACATCAACAATTAGTACCTAAACAATTCTATGACTTGGTGAAATGAAAAAGATGTGTACAGTAGCCACAGTACATCCCTTGGATACACTGAGATGTGGGGAAAGCATAGAAACATACAATTCTTAGCTGTTTCCAGCCAACAGATCATCTAAAATGATATATTCTAATGCTTTCTACATTCTTTCCATAAAGAAATGACCAGGAAGAAAACACTTAGATATCTCTGAGGAGCATAATGTCCCAAAATTTCTCACAGTCAAGTCACAAAGATTTAATGACCTACAACAAAGCAAACCAAAGCAACACGACCACCTGCTGAGGAAGGTGAGCAGAAGACTGGCTGAGCCTTGCAGCCCGGCCATTGTACAGCCCCTATGAAACCAGCCACATGGGGCACCTACAAGATGAACCCTAGACTAATGTTCATCCCCATGCACACCCTCCTTCCTCACCTGCTCTTTGTGTCGTCCTGGCCACCATTTGCTTTGGGGTAGTGGTTTCCATTCTCGTTCAGCCGCCAAGACATTTAGCTGTTGCCTTGTTTCATCACCAGTGTTAGAACCTCGCAGCACATGTGGATTGCCTTGTTAGAGATTCCCAGATTCCTGCCCAAGTCTCATCTTGGGCCCAGCCTTGGAATTTCTGTGTCAGAATTTGTCTCTCATGCAGTTTCTTCTGTCTTCATTGATAATCATTAATAGTTAAAGCATGCTGATATCCATGAAAGAGGAATTGTCTGCATGTATTATGACATCCAGCTGGCTCCTGGTACCTAAGATTTTATGGTCTCATATCTGCATCAAGTTCCTCAGAACACATTTCAAAAGTAAAGAGTTCAAAAACTAAAATGTGTTTGTAAGTAGTCCATTTTTCCTAATCTTGACATCTAATTTGATAATACTTTACTTAACTAAGAAACATGCCAGCATTGTGTTAATTATTCAGCCCTTCCCAGGCTTCTGCAAGCTTTAATTAGTAAGAGAAATTTTCAGGACAAGTTGTAATTTGCATGCCAACAAATTTTCTTATAAATTACACAGTAAAGGTAAAATTTGGTAGTACATCAACTCCCTTTATGCAGCTAGAGCTATTATATGGATAGATTAGCTATGGCTTGTACCTGAATATGCAGCCATGAGACCTCGTGAGCATTTTGTTCCATTTTTCCCCTACCTTAGACCTGTGATTACAATTTCATTTTGATTTTCTTTCCTGTAAATCTCTATTTGTTATAATAGCACCCTAATTCGCAAGCCAAAATAACTGCCTGAAAGCTATACAAATATTGTCCTTGTAACCTTAGATAGTTCCAGAAAAATAAAAGGATTTTGATATGGCTTACTAGAGTGTGTCTTACTCAGTAAATAACAAATATAATATCAGAATAATTTTGAAAACTAGACTTATTTCAAGAGGAAAAATAAGACTTGATTTGAATGAGGCCATTTTTGCCAGGGCATCAGGGTCCAAGATCATACAGTATTAAGCTTATTTTTTATGTACTTATTTTAATATGAATGCATTTCTTACAATGTACTCTAACTTCCTTCTTCTAAATAAAAGTACATTTATATGCATTTATAAAAGCATTTTATTTAGCTTACTTATCCTTCTTGGCCTAAAGAGTGTGGACTCTCCGAGGGAGTTCATGCTCTTGATTTCAATTTTTGCTTTAAAAGGTAATTCCTGGGCTTCCTTGGTGGAGCGGTGGTTGGGGGTCCACCTGCCGATGCGGGGGGCGCGGGTTCATGCGCTGGTCCAGGAGGGTCCCGCGTGCCACGGAGCGGCTGGGCCCGTGGGCCGTGGCCACTGGGCCTGCGCGTCCAGAGCCTGTGCTCCACGGCGGGAGAGGCCACAGCAGTGAGAGGCCCGCGTACCATAAAAAAAAAAAAAAAAAACAGTAATTCCTAAAAAATTGTATTAGAAGGAGATCTTATAAATTTTAACGAATCCCCAAAGTGGACTTATTAGACGGTACGGTCCTACTGTCTCAGTTACCTCCTTTCATCCAGAGACATTGCACCTGGACAAACAGCTGGTGTATGAAGAAATGATGTTGCCCAAAATCACCCTGTCAGGACTCTGGACACTGACAAAAGCAAACATTGAACAAAGAAGTGGTAATTCATGAAAAGCAGGTGGATTTTGTGGGAGCAGAAGTCTGTTCCTCCCTGGGGCTTCCCTCAGTCCCCACACAGCAGGGTTGGTGAGATAGTTCTACCAGTTGGGACAAGTTGGGATAACCAGCAGCTTTAGTGCCCAAGGAGCCTGACTCGACTGAGTATGGAAGGTAAGACAACAATGCTCACAGCATCTTCTGTGATAACAACAGTACTGGTGTCAATCAACAGAGAAGAAAAGTGACTCCCAAAGTTGTGGGTTGGTTCAGGCAAACAACAGATTGACAGACTAGCTGGAAACTTAATAGGGAGATCTAAGAAATGAGACAGCCATAGGGGTATCGGATTAACGACTGGCTGACCAAAACACTACTCAGACACAAGGTGACCTGAGGAAGCCCCCCTAAAATAATTTAAAATAGATATAATTTTAAACTGAGTAGAAACAGCAGCAGCCACACACCATAGGGAAACAGATCCCATTGATTTACCCCAGGCAAGGTACTACACAAAAAAGTAAATTCAACAATTCAACAACAAAAACTCTCCAGGGATAAAACATCAGAATCCACGGTTGCTAAACTTTTATCAGAAATGTTCAGTTTCAAATAAAAAACTGAGACTTGCAAAGAAACACTAAAGTTTGACCTATATTCAGGGGAAAAAAAAATCAGGCAATAAAAACTGTCACAGAGAAAGCTATTTTAAATACATTTTTAAAACTACAGAAAACTACTGTAAAGAGAATGTAGAAAAGAACATATATATATATATGTGTATAACTGAATCACTTTGCTATACACCTGAAACTAACAAGATATTGTAAATCAAATATATTTCAATAAAAATTTTAACAAATAATTAAAGGAAACCATGACAACAATGACTCAAAAGTAGAGAATCACATCAAAGAGAGAGAAATGATTTTTAAAAAGAACCTAGAAAAAAATTTGGAGTTTAAAAGTATGATAACTAATACTTAAGAAAAAATCATTGCAATGAATCAATAGTATATTCTAAGGGCAAAAAAAAGGTAACAGAACTTAAAGAATAAACTCTACCAATGCTTTACAAACGCTCTCAGAAACTACAGAAAGGGAGACCAGTTTTCAACTCATTTTATAAGGCCAGTGTTAATTTGACACCAAAAACAAAACAAAGACATTACAAAAATAATGAAAAATTATAGGCCATTATTCCTCAATAATATAGACACAAAAATCCTTACACATATTAGCAAACTTAACCCAGCAATATTTAAAAGAATTAAATAATATGACAAAATGAATTTATCTTCAGAAAGCAAATTTGGTTATACATTTGAAAATCAATAAATGTAACTTTCTATGTTAATATGATAGAAAACAAATAGACCCAGGAACAGCATTTGAGAAAACTCCAACCCTTATTCATTATAAAAAATTCTTCAGAAACTGGGAAAAGTACTGCCTCAATCGCATATAACACATCTATGAAAATCCTATAGATAACATTACGTTTAATTGAGAAAGACAATGCTTCTTAAAATCAGGAACCAGGCAAGAATGGATGTCTACTATCATTGCCTCTATTCAGCAATGAGAAAGAAAACAATAAGAAAAAGAAAACAAAATAGAAAGGAGAAAGAAGAAGGAAGGAAAGATGGAGAGAGGAAGAATCCAGATTTTAGAGAAGCAAGTGTAACTGCTTTTATTGACAGGTATCATGATCCTTTAGATAGAAAATCTTAAGTAATCCATTTAAAAAATATTGCCAGAACTAATGAGTTCAGCAAGATCATAGGATGCAACATTACTTTATAAAAAATAAATTGAATTTCTAGGTATTAGCAACAAAAAATCTGAATATAAAATTAAGAAGAAAATTTCACTCAGAGTAATACCAAATGGTAGTATACTTAGATATAAATTTAATTTCTAAAATTACAATACTTGTTTACTAAAAATTATAAAATGTTGCTAAGAGAAATTTTTTAAAATCTGAATAAATGGAAAGAAGTTCCAGGTTTATGGATAAGAAAATTCAATACTGTTAAGAAGGCAATTATCCCCCAATTTATCTGTAGATTTCACAGAATCAAGTTTGTGGAAATTGACAGGCTTATGCTAAAATTTACACTAGATGTGAAGACACCCAGAAGAAGTAAAACAATTTTGAAAAGGAAGAAGTTGGAGGAATTCCAATAACTGATTTTAAAACTTACTATAAAACATATAAAGTAAATAAGGCAACATAGTACATACATAAGGATAAAAATATAGATCAAAAAGACAGAATTGAGAGTCCAGAAATAAATTTTTACATTTATGGTCAAGTGACATTGCACAAAAGGCCCAATACAATTTGACTGACAAAAGATGGTCTTTTCAATAAAGATGCTGGGACAATTGGTCATTCATGTGCAAAGGATGAATTTAGATTCTTACATTCCACCTTACACAAAAGCTTACCTCAGAATAGATAGAGTTTCAACTATAAAATTTATGGGAGAAAATCTTCATGATGGTGGATTATGCCGAGTTATCAGTCACTACACCAATAGTACAATCCATAAAAAATAAGTAATTGGTATATTGGACCTCATCAAAATTAAAAACATTCACACTTCAAAAAATACCATTAATGAAATGAAAAGTCAAACCACAGATTAGTAGAAAATATTTCCTAATCATGCATATATCATAAAGAACTGAATAACTTGTATCTAGAATAACAAACACTGCTGAATGTAAAGGAGACAGCCCAGTTTAGAAATGGGAAAACTAATTGCACAGGCATTTTACCCAGTAAGATATACACCTGACTAATGTGCACATGAGAAGATGTTCATTATTATTCGTCTTTAGGGAAGTAAAAATCCAAACCACAATGAGATACCATTACAATCATTAGGTTGTAATCACACACAAAAAAAAAAAGCAGAAGAAGAAGGGGGAGGAGAGGAAGAGAAACAGGAGATGGAGGAAGAAAAAGAAAAGAAAAAGCATTGGCAGCGATGTGGAGAAAATGAAACCCTCACACATTGCTGGTGGGTATGTAAAATGGTACAGCCACTTAGGAAATCATGTGTCAGTTTCTCTGAAAAGTTAAACATAAACTTACCAATGACCCGAAATTCTACTCCTAATTATCTAGCCAAGAGAAATGAAAGCAACTCCACACAAAGATTTGTACATGCATGTTCAGAGTAGCATTACACATAGTAGCCAAAATCTAAAAACATTTCATATGTCTATCAATTGGTGAGCGAATAAACAAGAAGTGTACAGCTATTCAATAGAATATTATTCAGTAATAAAATGCAACTACTGATACATGCAAGCACATGGATGAGCCTCAAAAACATGACGCTAAGGGAAAAGTAGCCAGAAACAAAAGTCTTCAGACTGTTTAATTCCACTGATACGAAATAATCATAAAAGACAGATCTATGGGGCCAGAAAGCAAAGCAGAGTTTTCCAGAGGCTGAGGTGGGAGAATATTTGTTGATAATTATTTAAGCCAAGTGATGGGGGGTTATTATACTCTTCTTTCTACTTTCATGTATGTTTAAAATTTTTCATGAACAAAAGTAAAACAAAGTCAAAAGCTAGTGGACTCTGTTGTCTCTCTTAGGCAGATACCAGCAGGCAAACAAGAAAATAATGCAGCACAAATAAGCACTCTTCCTCGAGGAAAGGACTGATCGTGTTCCTTACACCACAACGTTCAAGCACATGATAATTAGCTGTCTTTGCTGGGGGGTTGTTTAAGATCTGGTTAAGGGTAGTATGTATGCAAATTAACAGGACTGCTTCCTCCTTATTACAGTCAGTCAGATGATGGCATTTATTGTCCTCAGACAAACAGTCACCAAGACAATCAAGGGCAGAGTTAGCAATTCCTGATTTACAAATTCTTCTTGAAATGTCCAGCGATTAGGAGGAGAAGACGCCTTCACTGGACTCCCAATGTGCTGAGCGTGTTCAGTCTATTCACATTTACTCATTTATTCTTCGTAATATCGAGTGCATATTCCAGGTGACAACCCCCAAAAGGGGAATTTGTTGTCATAATTTTGTCCAGATGAAAAAGCTGAGCCTCACAGAAACTGTTATTCTTGTAAAATCACTCCAAGAATTAAGTGGCTAATTAAGCCAGAGGAGGTTGAAATTTATAACATCAACCTCCTAAGCAAGTAGTTTTTTCTAATACGCATATACAACCATGCATGTATGTGTTTGTGTACCTGTGTAAATGTGTGTGAGTGTGCATGTAGGCATGCACACGTGTCTGCCTACTTCCTAATGCTGACCCTAATGCCGGCTGTCAAGGCCCAAAATCCTCTCCCAGCTCATATTCCTACCACCAGACTCCACCTCACATACATATCACAGGAATATTCACACCTGCAGGAGTTTACAAGCACACACAAATGTTCAGATACATTTAGTTATTTTTCCAAAAGGATGGGGGAAGCCTACCAATGGGATGGGTTGACGGTGGGAGCACCTGGACATTTCTTCATACCTGAGAAGAACAACTGCAGAGAAGAGCGTGGTGGACAGAAGCCGGGGTGCTGATGCCGGCTGCCTTTGTGATAAGACACAAGGGCCCTGCTAGTGAACACGGGCCACCTATGGCAGTGTGAGATTATGCTGAAATTCCAAACTGTAGAACATAAAACTAAAGGAAGGAAAATGAGCTTTATCGATTAGGCCCTCCAGATTAGGCAGAGGAAAAGTCAAAGTGGTTTTCACCCAAAGAAAAAGCCAAGCAATCTCTCTGATTTGTGGTTTGCACAGCACATTAGTTACAAAGACGTGAAGACAGATCAGCGCACTTTCCTGTTTTTTTTTTGTTTTTTTTGTTTTTTTTTGCGGTACGCGGGCCTCCCACTGTTTTGGCCTCTCCTGTCGCGGAGCACAGGCTCCGGACGCGCAGGCTCAGCGGCCGTGGCTCACGGGCCCAGCCACACGGCGGCATGCGGGATCTTCCCAGACCGGGGCACGAACCCGTGTCCCCTGCATCGGCAGGCGGACTCCCAACCACTGTGCCACCAGGGAAGCCCCCACTTTCCTGTTTTGATGGTCTTGGGGGTTCCATGGCTGCGTCTCCCATGGATTTTTTGTCTGGCCTCCACGGGGGCCTCAGGGAAACCTGGCTGAATGTGGTACATCAGTTGAAGTGGCCTGAACCTGTGTGTGCTCCTTTTTAATTTTTAAAGCAACTTTGGACCCTATGGTGTTTCTCCTGGAATCCCGCTTTCTGAGATGGCTCTAACTAGGTGACATGTCTCATAGCCTGAATATGGTCAACGAGATAGGGTAAACTGCAAGGAAAAAGGTATAAAAACTTGACCATTCATGTGCAACCCGTCTGTCTCACCCTGGCATCAAACGCTATCCAAGAGAAAAGCGATCTTTCTTTTAGTCATCCCAACATAGAGGGCAGAGGGTGGAGCACAAGCTCTTCCCCTAGCTTCCTCCATTGCTCCTCTTTTGCTCTCCCACCCTGTCTCCCTTCAACAGAAGAGGTCTGATAACATTCTCTCTCTGAGCATCCTCCTTCCTTTCCTCCCTCCTCATGTTTTCCCTTGATCTTTTCTATCTCTACGTGTTCTTCTGGAAAGGAGCTTGCTCCACCCTCATCTGGCAGAGCTAGCTGGTTTAGGGAATGAATACCTTCTTCCCAGCTGCTTCCTGGAAGAAACAGTAACTATGGACATCCTCTGTCTCTTCTGGGGAAGCTGTAGATCTTTCTTCAGAGTAACAAATCTAAACCAAAATACCATTTCTTAATCTATTAGTATTAATTTCAAAACATCCACATGTTATTACGTTAACACTTCTCGTGTCCTTTTATTATACTTTTATTATAAACCTCCACCTCATGAGGAGGAAAATGGTGAACATACAAAGAATTTTCCAGCCTCAGACTCATTCCATAGACATAGACTGAGAGCCTGCTCACAGAGTTTCAGACACTCTGCTAGGACCAGGAATGCACAGGTGTATGTGGTAGAGCCCTGTCCCTCAAAACTTTATATTTGTTGGGGGAAGGGGACTGTCAAGAAAACAGACAAGTATAATACAAAGTGATTTGAGCCATGATAGAGCTAAGCACAGCATATTGTGGGGACATACAGTGCAGACTGTTTTGTTTGGCCTGTATTGGGATGCAAGGAAGGGCTACTGGTCAGTCCTGGATTAATTCATTCATTTAAGATACATCTATTCAGTGCCTACCTTGTAGCTGACACTACTAGGTCCTGGGAATACAAATGTGAAGGAACTCAGGACCTGACTTAGAAAATTTCAGAATCTAATTGGGGAAGCAGAAAAGTGAAAAAGAGTATCACATATGTCAATGGCTTGTGTTCAACTTACTCTAATCCTACCTTTCCAGAAAAATACACAAATCCTTGGATAAGCTTTCCTGATAAGAAATCCAATTGCTAGAAATTTATATTAAGACAGCTCTTTGGAAAAAGACCTTTCCAAGTTCAATGAACTAAACCTGAACATTTATGTTTGTAAACATTACCACACCAGCTTGCTATGGCTAGAACAAGATAATGTCTATAGATGACAGTAATAGATTTTTTACTAATGCTAAACATACTTGTATTGATACCATTATTTTTATACAGCATGCCATCACAAGTTATCTACTCTAGTGATGATTAATATTTAACTTAACTTAGACCAGATAACTGGGTAGACTTCAATATTAGCATAAAATATACTAAGCAAGTCATTGATTCTTCTATCAGTTCAGAATCACATACAATAAGCATTTTCCCAATAAATTTATCCAGATGATAAAACACTTGCAAGTACCACAACCACTATTCATTTGACCAGACTGAATCTGTTACAAGTTTGTAAAATGCCCTAGGCCCAAAGTTGATACAAGGATTACTTTATCTCTTGTTGAATAAGAGTCTAATTAAATGTGCACAGCTCTACCCAAATGAGATGGTACGTTCGTTTCAATGTTACTTAGTAATCAGAGCTTTAGAAAACTATGCAACCTTTATAATCTCAGAATCATTGGCATTGTTCTTCATGTCCCAGACTTTTAAAGAATTGTAAGGGGGAGGTATAGACCTAGTATAGTTAAAAAAAAAATAGTGATAATAGTCTTCTGAGATTAGGTAGAATTGAATTCAATTCCCCACTCTGATGCAGCAGCTATTTTTTTCTTAACACTTTACTGATTTTATACATGTGCTGTAACACCCCTTAGGTTGTTTTTAAAACTTTCTATAAGTCTGAAGTTTCAAGTTAAATAACTAATAATTATAGGTATTTATAGATCTTGTATATAAAATGCCTTTAGAAAAATACAAATTTAAGTAAAAACAATTCCTCTTCAGCCTGAGTGTATATTTAATAATTTTATGTTTGTGATATTTACATGATCCTTTGTTTACATTACCAAAAGCAGTAAAATTAAATAAAAATGGATAGTTCTTTTAAAATGTTTGACTTGTTTATTTATTTTGCAGCTCTAGAATGTAGAACCCACAGGATAGCATGCTTGAAATCATCTAAAATTTGCTCAGGGCTACCTTATCTCACTTATTTCTACAAGTACAGTAATATACGGATGCTTACTGATTTTTTTTCTCATTCCAGCCTTCAACTTGTATGAATTCTCTCTAGAGATGAAACCTGTTTTATAATACTACTAATAATAAAGCTATTTTAAACCAGTAGATTAGTTTCAACATAAAAAGAGGGCAAGGGGGGCTCTACAACCTCACTCTTTCTAAAACAGAAAGTATTCCTATCCCACACCTTTATATAGATGCATATCTTTATTGATATGTGTCCGTTCATGATGCATGGACATCATTAACACACAGACTGCACACTACTTTCTTTCTCCTATTTGGCTTTTATCACTGTTTTCTCCTGAGTAATATTTTCAGTATTGAGTTGAAATTCTCTGGGCCCTTGAAATTCAACTCTGTGTCCATTCATGTCCTCTCAAAAAGTTTGTCAACAAAAATGCCTATGTCATGTAGAGAATGGACTTGAGGACACGGGGAGTGGGAAGGGTAAGCTGGGATGAAGTGAGAGAGTGTTATGGACGCATTTACACTACGAAATGTAAAACAGATAGCTAGTGGGAAGCAGCCGCATGGCACAGGGAGATCAGCTCGTTGCTTTGTGTACACCTAGAGGGGTGGGATAGGGAGGGTGGGAGGGAGACGCAAGAGGGAGGAGATATGGGGATATATGTATATGTATAGCTGATTCACTTTGTTATAAAGCAGAACCTAACAGACCATTGTAAAGCAATTATACCCCAATAAAGATGTTTTTAAAAAATGTATATGTCAGTAGGAGGTAGAGTTTGATACCATATGTTTAAGCACTGCAACAGAATTATATTAGAAGTTGGCAAGTTTCCCAAAACTTGAGATACTTAAACAGGGATTGGATTAATTCAGTCAAGGACGTGAAAGACTTGTACACTGAAAAATGCAAAACATTGGTGAAATAAATTGAAGAAGACCTTAAATAAATGGAAAGGCATCCCATGCATATGAATTAGAAAACTTAATAGTGTTAAGAAGGCAATATCCCAAAAGTAATCTACAGATTCAATAAACTCCATATCAAAAATCCCAATGACCTTTTTTGAATAAATGGAAAAACTGATCTTATGATCCATATGGAATTGAAAGAGGCCCTGGATAGAAAAAAAAATATTAAAGAATTAAGTCACAGAACTCACACTTCTCTGTTTCAACTTTTCTACAAAACTACAGTAATAAAAACAGTATGGCACTGGCATAAATATAGACATACAGATCAATGGAATGTAACTGAAAATCCAGAAATAAATCCATACTTCAATGATCAATTCATTTTCAACAAGAATGCCAAGATCATCCAATAGAGAAAAACAGTCTTTTCAATGAATAGTGTTGGGAAAAATGGATATGACTGCAAAAAATAAAACTGAAACCTACCTCACACCATATATAAAAATTAAATCAAAAAGGATCAATTACTCAAATACAAGATCCAGAAGTATAAAAATCTTAGAAGAAAATGTAAGGGTAACTCCTTATGACCTTGTATTTAACAATGTTTTCTTAAATATGACACCAAAAATACCAGCAACAAAAGGAAAAATAGATGTTAGATTTTACCAAAATTTACTTTTTTTTCATCAAAGTACACAATCAAGAGAATGGGAAAAATATTTGCAGCATTTTCAAGAGAATGGGAAAAATTATTTGCAAATCATATAACTGATAAGGGTGTAGTATCCAGAATTTATAAAGAAATCTTATAATTCAGCAACAAAAAGTCAAAACCCTTTTTTAGTCAGCAAAAGATTCACATAGAGATTTGTGCAAGGAAGATATACAAATTGTCAAAGAGTACCTGAAAAGATGCTCAATGTCATTTGTTAGTAGGGAAATGCAAAACAAAACTACAATGGATAACCAGGTAATACCCACTAGGATGGCCACAATTTAAAAAAAAAAATAGCAAGTAACAAGTTTTGGCAAGGATAAAGAGAAATTGAAACCCTCATACATTACTGGTGGGAATGTAAAATGATGCAGCCGTGTAGAAAACAGCTTGGCGTCTCCTCAGAACCCTAAAGCATGGGATTACCGTATGGCACAGCAACTCCACTCCTACGTGTACACCCCAAATAACTGAAAACAGGCATTCAAACAAAAACGTGTACATGAAGGTTCAGAGCAGCTCTATTCACAATAATATAACAGTAGAAACAACTTACATGTCCATCAACAGACGAACAGGTAAACAAAATGTGGTATATTCATACAGTGAAATATCAGCCATGAAAAGGAATGAAATACTGGCACATGCTACATCATGGATGAACCTTGAAAACATTATCCTAAGCCAAATAAGATAGACACAAAAAGACAAATAAGTATTGTGTGATTCAATTTATAGGACGTACCTAGACTCATCAAACTCATAGAGACAGAAAGTAAATGAGCGGTGTCCAGGGACTGGGTGGAGGGAGGAATTGGGGATGGCTGCTAATGGGTTTTGGGATGACAAAAATTTTGGAACTAGGAAGTGAAAATGGTTGTACAACACTGTGAATGTACTTAATTCCATTGAATTGTGTACTTTAATATAGCTACAATGGTAAATGTTGTGCTCGCTTTAGCAGCACATATACTAAAATGGTAAAATGTTATGTGTATTTTACCACAATAAAAATATTTTTAAGTGGAAAAAAAAGAACAAATACATTTATTGAGTAATCTGGTATATGTAGATTGCTATAAGGGTAGCAGGCTCTCTCTAGTGATGCAGAGATGTGTAAGATTCTGTCCCTATACACTGAAGTTTATATTGTACTGTGGCTAAGAACTACCTGAACGAGTAAATTTCAGTATTTTACACCTGACTAAAGATACTATTTAAAACGCCCCGGGAACCCTGAGAAAAGAATACTTAATTCTTCCTGGAGAGAGGAATATATTCTACTTAGGAAGGATAACAAGCACAGTAAGTTTTTTTTTTTTTTATAATAATGAATAATGAATAGTATTTCTTCTGTTAGAAAAGTAGAAGGACGTTTCAGGTAAGGGAAACAAAGTAGAGCAAAACACAAACACATAACGTGTACAGGTACAGGCATGAAACAAAATACATATTCAGTCATCTTGGTGAAGTCATTTATGGTTATAATAAGAGCTAACAGTTTACAAAGTTAAGTTATTTAATTTTCATAAATGCCCAAACAGGGAGGCACAATTACCTTTGCTTCTATTTTACAAAATGTGAAACTGTGACTAAAAGGAGAACAGTAATTTCCTGAAGCCGCAAAGCTAGCAAACCGCTGAAGCTGCCATTTAGACCAAGTTCACACAATGCCCAAGTTTGTTCCCATAACCACTCCTCATTGTGCTGCAAAGCAGTTGGGATTGAGAATTGAGACACAGCAGGGAATAGATGAAGTAGGTCTCCCATGAATCTCATCCTCCAGGAAATGAGAGCAATTGAATGTGGTTTTTTGTACGGGAGTAATCAAATGTGAATTTAGAAGTATTACTCTGGCAGTGATGTGGAGAAAATGAACTAACATCTACTCAGATGTTTTACTCTGATCACCTGTCTGGGATGTTCTGGAGCTGAGGGAAGGAACAAAAGAGAAGCACAAATGAGGCACAAGGAACTAACACATGAATGCGCGTGTATTCCTCGCTCTTTATATCACTATCTTACTCAACTCCAATAACGATTCAGAAGCTTTAGAATTGTAGTTTCTGTTTTATGATGAACTTTGGGCTTAGAAATTTTAAATGATCTATGTAAATCACCTGGCTGGAAAGTCATGGATTTGGGATCAAATCCAGGCTTTTTTACGACCAAAGTCCATGCTCACTAACAGTGTCATAACATCTAAACCATTTTCTGACTTTATAAATGTTGTTCAAGCCTGCAAAACTGGTGAGAAGTAGGCAGACACTGCATGTGTGGCTTCAACAAGCTTCAAGGAGAATTCCGTCACAGAAATGCCTTCAGCAGTGACTGTCATGGAAACTTGTTTTGACTTGATTTGTTGTTGATTTTATCATTCTGATGTCTGTGCTAGTATAACTCAAGTGGGTGCTGTTCTCACACTTGCCCATCAAGTTTTGTCTGGTCTCTTTGGCTCGTGTACACGATTGTCCATTTCTTTGTCTGCCAAACCACTAACTAAAAATGATTTTATTTATCATTATTTCTTCATCCTCATAAGAGGATGGAGTTATCAATAAATGTATATGTAATATCCCCATATCCCCATCTTTAACCAGATACTGTAATTTTCAATGACTTGGCCTTTCCTGGTGTATTACACCACCTATTTCACTTTGTCACGTGGATGTCATCCAAGCCAGCTCTTTATGTTTGTTTGCTTCTTTTCTCTCTCAGGGAAGAAAATTTTGACATATTAACAATAATTTACAAAGGCTTAAATGATTTACTTCAAAAAAATCTCAAAATTCATAAAATAATTATCTTCGTAGATATATTTTTGAGTTTTTTGAGTTTCAGTAAAAAAGCGCACAGCCAGAACGACATGGATAAAAGACAAACCTGAACAAACTCTCATTCACGCATGTCAGCTGTGTCCTCAGGATGAAGGTCTTTCCCTAAACCTGCCATAGTCTAGCTACTCATTCTTATGCTGGGTTTTTGAACACTTCAACCTGTCCCCAGCACTGCTACTCTATTTCCCCAGGAAGCAATTCCTTCAATACATCACATTCCCTCTTCGTCCTTACCCATTTGTTCTTCCTTCTTGGCACTCACTCCTGTCCTCTCTTCCTCAGATTAGTAAACTTTCTCAAGTCCCAGTTCAAATTTCACCCCACTAGGAGGAAACTCTCTCTGTTTTTCTAAAATATATGCTTCCACACCAATTTTCCCATTTATGATTGTTTTCTCTTTGTACATGCTGCTGCTTGACATATAGAACTCAGTGAGTGAGTAAATCAATTCTTTGCATTGAATAAATATTTAAAAACATTTGAAATATTAAAATGATGAATAAGTGAACCAATGAATAATTATGCACCTACAGATTTTAGCAATTTTAATATTTGTGATTTAAAAAAATATCCTGAAATAACATTAGATTACAGCAAAGGTGAAAACACAGTGTAGAGAGTTCCTGTGTACCTTTCATCCAAATTCCTCCATGTTAATATATTATATAATTAAGTTAAAGAAAAGAGTAACATTGGCACAATGATATTAATTAATGTACAGGTTTTATTCAAATTTCTCCAGTTCTTTTCATGAGTATCCCTTTTCAGTTCCAAGATTCAACCCATGGTCTCACATTGCCTGCACTTATCACGCCCTTGTCTTCAATGACCTTCACAATTTAAAGAATACTAGACAGGTGTTTCGTACAAGGTACCTCAACTTGAGTGTTCCTGATATTTTCTCATGATTAGACTGAACTAATGGATTTTTGAGGTTACCACAGATTACACAGATCACAGAGATGATGTGCCTTCTTATTGTACCATAACAGTAGTATTCGATGTCAAAACGACTTATTTCTGGTGGTCTTCATCACTTTGTTAAGTAGTTTCTGTCAGATGTCTCCACTGTAAATTTGCTGTTTTTCCTTTTCATACTGTATGTGTGAGAAGCCTGTTACCACGTACAGCTCACACCCAATGGAGGGGAATTAGGCTCCACCTCCCAGAGGAAGAATTATCAAAACATTTGTAGACACATGTTAAAACCACTGCAGCAATTAATACATATTTTGTGGGAGAGACTCTTAGGTTATGAAAATTTTCTATTTCTCCTTAAAGTTTTGTCCCCTAATTATAGCATTCATCAATGACTGTTGCCTGCAGTAATTATGGCTGTGGTGTTCTAATGGTGATTTTCTATTTCTCTCATTCTTTCTACATATATTAATTGGAAGTCTTTTCTAAAAATAGTTGTCCTTACTCTCCCACCCGTTTGATTATTTATTCAAGCATATGCAGTAATGCTGTTTGGACTCTTGGATATTTATTTTATTCTCTGGGTTATAATCATAAATGATATAGTAACTTATTTTTTTGTTTCGATTGTCCTAATCTAGCACCATAAGTTTCTAAACTTCCTCTCTTGACAGCCTAGCTGTCATCACCTACAAAGTATATAGTTACTTGTTTAGGGTAAGTGTAAAGTAGTTTAAAAGTTGCTAATATGCACCTCTATGAAGGGCAGTTTAACCAACAAGAGAACAGTGCTTATGTAGATTTGTTTTTGTTTCCACCGTTATAGTATCAAGAAAAATTGCCAAAGCTGTGTTGGCCAGCTTCTTTATCCCCAACCCCTTCAGTGCAATTATGTCAGACATTAGCAATAATATCAGATTTATTTATAACAGACTGAACTCTTCTCTGAATTTCCCCCAAATCTCAGTTTAATTTCTTTTATTTGCGTAAAGTAAAATTCAGTTTTTGTGTCGTGCAGTTCTAGGTGTTTTGACAAATGCATGAGCTCGTGAGCCCACCATCCCAGCCCCACACAGGGCATTCCATCACCCAGAGCTTCCTTCGTGTTTTCTACTTGCTGCCAGCAGCCCTCTTCTCCACCAAACCAAGGCAATCACCATCCATCTTCCCTCCGTATAGTTTTGTCTCTCCCAGGGCAGCACATAAATGTCTGTATTCTTGCACTCAGTAAACCTCATTTGAGATTCATCTACATCACTGCGTGAATTCATAGCTCATTCCTTTTTATCTCTGGATATTCCATTATATTCATTTTTGTGTTAACCCATTGATAGACTCTTGATTTCTTCCAACATTTGATAATGATGAATAAAGCAGCAATAAACATTATGTGTAAGCTTTTATGTTAACCAAAAATGTTTTTATTAAGATTTTATTTTTTTAGAGAAGTTTTAGGATCACAGCAAAATTGAGAGGACGGTACAGAGAGTTCCCAAATACCCGCTGCTGGGACAGGTGTGTATTCATGTTTCATTAGAGGTACAGATTTTCCCTCTTACTTCTTTCTTCCAACTGCAATGACTTTCCATAATTCTCTGAGTTGGCAGTTTTTACTCCTGTTTTACTGAAGATTACGGTTTTTGTTTCTTAGGGGAGATAAGGAAGATGGGTCTGGGAAGAATTTTGGCTTTGATTGCTGTTACCCTTCCCTAGTTGGCAACGTGGAAACTTTCTTAAATTGTCCCAACTTTCTGCATGAGTGCCCGCTTGGATTCATGCAGGAAAAGCCTGTAAATGGGATATAAGTCACCACCTGATGACTGGTGCTCGTGGACATCATCCTCTCACAGTAGCCCACACTCTGCCTCTAAGAGTTGATTAAACACTTAGCTGAATTTTATGACTGGCTTGTGTGCTGTCTGGCAGCGTCTGCCGTCGGTTTGTAATCACCGGGACTGTTTCTCCCTGCGGTCACTCTCTCTCCCCATATTTTGGGTTAGTTGTTTTTCCTGTGACATTTGTTCTTTGATGAATTCAAGAGAAGTTATCAATTTGCATTTTACACCTTTTTTTCTTGTTGCATAGGGTGACACAATTTCCAGTTCTCTGTATTTCTGAGCTGAAACAGGAAGTTCATCAACAATTTTTTAAAATTTAATTGTGCTATTTTACAAAATAATTTACCTAGAATCCACAAGTTGAAGACACTGATTTGATGACAGCATGATTAGAAACAGGGATGAGGTGGGGAAATAAGGAAGTATTTGAGATTTCTGAGGCCACGTGATTGTTGGCCAGTTAGATGTGGCGAGTGGGAAAGACGGATTGGTTAAGGATTTTCCATACTTGTAGCATCTCTGATATTCCCTTAAGTGATTTCTCATGTGATCAATTAGAAACTGTTTTTGAGAAACTTTCTTTTTTTCTAGGTTGTTTTCATTCATCTTTTGCTTCTCTAGCCAACATTAGAATCAGGACTTTCGACCCATTCTGTGGAGATATTGGGAAATATAGATTTAAGATGTCATTTATCAGTCACTTCTCTATTGGGAAATATAATTCCTTCCCTCTATACTACTCAGGGAAATATTCCAGAAGTTGTAGGTCAAGGTGTCGTTCATACGAAATTGTTCTGAAACCAGCTGACTGAGGACACTGCTTCCATTTCAGCTCTAAGTTGGTGTTGGTTACTCTCCACTCCCATGCTCATGTGCCCACAAGTTTGTCATATTTCTTAAAAATGAATGTGTGTCCAAAACATGACTCAGGGAAAAGCTAGGTTAGCATCATGTTAGTTTTGATTTAAAAAATATATCTATCTTTCTACATATAATATATAAAATAATATTTTAAATTATACACACACCCAGGCATACACACACACATGTACATACTACACTGGCATTCAAGCTCCAATGGACATTGCTGGATTAGATTGAATTTTTTTCAAAGCCCAAATCCAGTTGCTTTGGAATCTTTCTGGAGTAGGTGTGCTTTGAAATAGACACATCTGCCTTGAATGAAAATAAATGGAAGACCTACCATATTCTACCAGCAGAAACTATTTGAAGTTTTTCCAAAACAATTTCTTGGTAAACGGCTTAGTCTCCTTCAAGGCGATCTACGACTTTCCCAGGCATCTTGCTCTTCAATTCTTCACTTCAATTCAACACTTCAGTTCTTCAGCAATAGATTGCTGAACTTACCTCAGGATTTTAACTTTGAAATATATCAAGCTGAAAATGGCTGAGAAGATGCATATCCCAGCCTGCAGGGCCTTAAAGAAGTGTCAGAAACCACAAATTTCAAATCCAAAATGATTCTCTCAGATACTGTGTGTTTTCACATTTTTGAGGGGTGTCTCTTAACACATAATTATCTAACATGGTCCATATTTTCACCTGTAAATACATGATGTATATCAAACTGGAAAATGCTGATAATATTATCTATGCCTTGGAGACATAAGCAATTAAACTGAGTGAGAAGAAAAGCAAGTGGAAAGAAAATATTTCCAGAGTCATCTTGAAAACATTTCTCTCCATGATTTCCCCTAAAGTTTTTAAAGCACACGCCTTGATTTATTTGTTAATCCTTGGACTGATTCAAATAGTTGAGGTCAATAAATCCCCTCTTTTTAATGAATTAAGTTTTATTTCTATGGTAATTTAGAAGAACAACTCATATTCTTCATTACCCCTGTATATTCACACATTTAGTCCTAAAATGTAGAGATATAAAGACTCAGGTATCAGTTAAAGGCAAAATGTGGAAATAAAACAAGAGTAGGATGTATTGACAAATGCTCTTAAGGATGAATTGTAAGGACACTCTTTATTAACTAAAGGTTAAGTTGATTACTTAACCTCTTACAACTTGACTTACTGTATCTGGAAACTGAATGCAAGCATAGTAATCTGAGCAGCCATTGGGTTGATTAAGTGATAAAATGCAAATCATCTCTTACATAAAAAGTTTAATGCAGTGGTTCAGTGTATAGTCAGATGCCTGATTTAAGCCTATTACCACTTACCAGATATGTATATTAGCCAAGTTACATAAAATTATTCTTAGTTTCCACATCTGTACAATGGGGATAACTACAGTGTGTACATATTATAGCATTGCTAAAGGGCTTAAGTGAATGTATGAGTGTGTGTGTGTATGTGTGTGTGCACACGTGTGAACTTATCTCGGGATAGTTCCTGCACATAGTAGGCATTAAACAAATATCAGCAGCTAGTACATTTGTTAATAACTCTATTACTCAATTTGATTATCTTCCAATTTTATTAATAAATCATCTTCTATTTTTGGTACTGTTGGATTTATGCCTCTTAGTATTCATAGCATTTAAAACACTTATTTCAATAAAATTCTATTTTTTTCCAAGTATTTATTTGAAAGTTTCTAAATTAAATTTATACCTTTTAATAGAAAACATCAGTTTCTAATCATTGGCACTCATGTCTGAACAGTGGTCTCTGAGACTAGGCTGTCAAACACTGCTGATTTCTGAAAGGGTTCTGTTACCCATGATGACATTGTGCATTCAATAAACGTTGCCTAAAGAGGAACTGTGCTTTGAAAATACGAATGGCACTTGTGAGAAGAGAGGAAGGAGGTTTCTTGAACATCAGTGGGTCTAATACTCTGCTTTCAAAAATGAAAAGCTGTATATCTATCTAATTATATTGTTAAAATATAGATTCTTAGAGCAGTGAATTGTAATTATTTTATTTTATTTGTGCCCAACAATTATTAAAAGGTTTAAATGACATTATATTAGACTACTGCAAGATTTTGCAAAAGGGAAGATTAAATACAGATTCACTGAAGAAGAATTTTAATAACAAATCTGTATGAAAATGATTAATGCTGAGAAGAGTTTTGAATGTATGTATGTCAAAATCCAAATGGATCATGGCACAGTTATTTAAAACTTTCAATTAACAAAAAAGTGTACTACATTTGTAAAAGGAATTTCATTCCCTATCATGAATTAATTAAAAATTTTAAAAAACATCCAAGTGCCTCTTTGCCTAAGTACCAAATCAATCAACACTTTTATGTTTTCTATAAGATTAAAGCTCAAGTCATAATTTTAGGTATAAATAGTGACAAAATAATAGATGTTGATTTATGGAAAAATCCAAAGTCAGATCAAATTTTACTTGTTTTTATCTAGACTATAATTATTCAGGTAAATATGATAAAAATATTTTAGAATGTTTTATCCCAACACAAAAGTTAAGACAGCAAAAAGTTGTTGCTTGATCCTCAGGTACTGAAAAGTTCTAACTAATGAAATATAATTGTTCCTCCAAGGTAGGGATATTTGAATTTTACTGTTTTTGAAAAGATAATGTATAGGTTGATTCATATAGTAAGTGACCTTCAACATCTATACAACATTTAGTGCAAAAAATAAACATATGATAAAAATGAAGCCATGTATAAAAGTTTATAATACTGGACAGAACATCATGAATATGATGCTACGAGAGTAATTGAAGCCACAAATTTAAGTAATTTAAGGTTTTCAAAACAATAAAGCAGAGGAAAAAAAAGAACAGTGTGATTGATATCAACTGGAATTACCTAGTCCTTTAAGAGTCAAACAAAATTAGCTTGAATTGCCATCCCATGTACCCTGGAATATTGTCTCCCTTATAATTTCACTCTCCCAAGTGTGCTGTTCTTTAGCCACATTGCCTTGCTCCGTAATGAGAGCTGATAAATTATTCTCTTCTCCCAACTGTCAGCAACACAAAGTCGGGGCGTCCAATGCAAGGTGTATTGAATATTCAGGAAAACAGAAGAGGTTTACATATAAGCAAAGAGTAGGACACACGTGAGTTGCAATACTATGCTTTTTGGAATCATGCAAAGAAGAAATACATCTTGGTGGAGACCTGCTCTTGTTCTGAAAATAACTTAAAATTGAATATTAGAAATCTCTATCCTTAAAATTCCATTGGATACTTAACTCTCATGGATTTGTCTTGACCAGCTTTTCCATGAACTCAGTCTAGCCTCATATCGCTGTTTTTATTCGGCCATTTTCACCTCCCCCCTCTCCTTTACCACTGCTAACCCCAACTCCCAAATCCTGGCTATTGACACTATCTGCCTTTGCTTCCGGTTTTTTCTCACAAAACCGAGGCAACCTATTATTTTCTTCAAACAATAACAATCGTCTATGAAGATCTGTATGGCTGATTTTAAAACAGTATGATTTCCCATGTACCTTTATGACATTAGTTGAATGCCATCTTCTTGCTGCCATTGGAATTTTACAATTCCTTGGAAGCAGTTACTACACAGGGAGATACACAGGGACACTGAGGTCGGCTCAGTTAAACAACGTAGACCAAAGTGGGGAAATGGCATTTTCACAAGTCTTAAGTCACAGCTGGGAAGTGCAAAGTCAAGATTTGAACCCAAATCCACTTGGCTCAAAAGCACAAGCCTGTTTTACTTTTAAATGTAAAATAGACTTTTAAAATTTGCTTCACAAATCCGAAAATAAATGAAGAATTTGTAAAAGAATATATATATGTATATGTATAACTGAATCACTTCATTGTACACCTGAAACTAACACAACATTGTAAATCAACTGTACGCCAATATAAAATAAAAATTAAATTTTAAACGAAGAAAAGAAATGAAGAAGATTAGCCAGAGGAAAAGTGTTATTTAAACTAGGACTGATGAAAACAAATATTTCCTCTAGAACATTAGTAAATTTAGAAAAGATTAGATTTAGATTTAATACATCTCCTGGGCCTTATTCGAGGTGTGATCTTCAGATTTACACCCATAGCAACACGAAATGCAGAATCTCAGGCCTCACTGTGGAACCAGTGAATCAGAACCTGCATTTTCATTTTCATCAGATCCCAGGTCACCCTCAGCACTTCTGAGTTGGACATTGATCTATAAAATCATATTATCTCCAAAGGCAGTCAACCAAAAATGTATATTTATGAATTAAGTGGAAGTTGCCAAACGTGTGATGATATAGCCATGCAAATGGTCATGCTTCTCATGTAGAAACATATATGCTGTCACACTCATGTATATGCACACGTGATTCTTGGGTGAACAATGCCTATTTGGTAGAGATTACTAGCTTGATTCCATGGTGATGGTGATATCATTGGTGGAACCGCCCACAGCCATTGACAAAACTCTAGAAGAGGAACAGCAGGAGAGAGGCTAGCCTGCTTCCGCTTCCCTCCCCCAGGCCCATCTGAGTCACGGCTGCTCTTGGACTCCAGAGCCAAGCGTTGCTGTGCTGGAAGTAGAGGAAGTGCAGGTGTGGCCACCCCCTCTCCACACCCCCTCATCCGCTTACCTCAGCTCTGCTTCCTTCTATTTCCAGACAGGTGACTCAACTAACACCGGTGAGTAATCTCAGCATCCCACTTCTTCGGCCTGCAGTCAAACTTTTAACATCTCTATCTCCTGTTTGTCTTTCCCCTCCAGCAAAAAGGAAACTGTCTTAATGTGGCTGAAGCTACAGTGTAACGCAGTGGTTTCCCAAATTCACAGTCGTGCAGATCTCGCTGAAATGCAGACTCTGAATCAGGAGGTCTGGGGTGGGAGGTGAGACTCCCAGGCGATGCTGGTTGTCTGACCATACAGCCAACAATTACTTGTACTGGTAATAAATTGTAAAACTAGTGAAATGTGTTTCGGGAAAGTCATTTGGAAGTATCAAAAATCTTTAAGTATAGTTTGACACTGATTGCATTTCTAATGAATTTCTACCAAATAAATATTCAGGAATGTACGCAAAAATTTAGATAATATTCTTCGCATACCTATTACAATAGCAAAAATAAAATAAAAATAACCCGACTGTTCTCAAAGTAGAGTTTGTTTTGACTCAAAAAAATTATCTGAAATCACTTAATCTGAAGTCATTTGTACATAGATTATTGAGGAAAAAGTACTGGTATGGAAACACATTCAAACTATAATTTAAAGCAAAAGATTGGCTATGACACTGCATGTTGGGGGTGAATCTCACATTTTATTACTTTATCTGAATATTAACAAATATGTGGATTATAGAGACTTTGAAGGATATGCAGGAAAGTGATTATATTATCTTCTACATTACAGTAAATAACCTTTAACTGCATAGTCTAGAAATTGAAAATCTCTTTTACACCCAGCTTAACACATCCCAATCTGACCCCAACAGAAACCCTCCTCACCCTGTGGTCCACTCTCTAGTTACTCTTAGCTCAAGTCAGCTTCATCCCTGTATCCCCATCCCGCCTCCTCCTTCCGGGTCCCTTTCCCCATCACTGTGCATTTGGAGAGTGGACCTGGCATTTAACTCCACTGTTTCAGGAAACGTTGCCTTGAGACCCTGCATGGTAGCCTCTGGCTGAGGGCATCCTGGGTCCTGCCTAGACCCAGGGTCTCAGGCTCCTGATTACCAGGAGGAGGGATGAGGGTGCCTCTTATTTCTCTGCATCAGAAGCCAGGGAAGGGGGACCAAATGTTTGCTGTGGACAAGACATCAGACTTGTAAAAAACCTTTTTACACCATGCAAACCTTACAAACCCCATGAGGAGTTGTCTCCTTGCCTCAGGTCCCCTGAGGATGCTGAGACAGAGGCACAGAGTGGAAGAGCCCGTGCAGCTCACACAGATGGAAGGCAGCTGAGCTGGCCTGAGTCTAAGCCTTCAGGTTCTTGATTGGCTTTTCCAGCATGGATGATTGAAAGCTGCATACAGCTTCAATTAAGCAGTGTACCTTTTCCAGTGCTTCAATTCCAAAAGCTAATTTACCAAAGGAAGTGAGATAACCCTAAGTTAGAGTCTCTCTACTCATTGCTTTCAAAAGGGTATGTTCAACTAACTGGATTTTATTGTGATACTACATATAGTGTGCAGTGCAGTAGGTCTCAAACTTTATTGTACATAAAATTCATTGGGGAAAGTTGAGAAACACACAATCTACCATACAGAAGGTTCTCTTGGATATAGACCTTAGGGGTCCATCTTAACATGCCCCCTGAATGCTTCTGTGGCAGCTCTTCTACAGATCACAGTTCAGGGACTTCCCTGATGGCACAGTGGTTAAGAATCCACCTGCCAATGCAGGGGACACAGGTTCGAGCCCTGGTCCAGGAAGATCCGACATGCCATGGAATGACCATGCGCCACAGCTACTGAACCTGTACTCTAGAGCTCATGAGCCACAACTATTGAGCCCGTGTGCCACAACTACTGAAGCCTGCGTGCCTAGAGCCTGTGCTCTGCAACAAGAGAAGCCACAGCAATGAGAAGCCCTCGCACCGCAACGAAGAGTAGCCCCCACTCGCCACAATTAGAGAAAGCCCACGCACAGCAAAGGAGACACCAAAAATAAATAAATAAAAACACAAAACAGATCACACTTCAGAAGCACTGTTTTTGGTGATGACCCTTTGGTGTCCATGTAATGCAACTGGTCAAAACAAGTTTGGGCATGTATAACTGGAAGGAAGAATGCCAAAATAAACACCAGATTTCGTGTACAAGCCTGTCAAAGTGGCTGTTTTACTAGTTACATGCAGGAAAGGAAAGAACAAGGGCATTTCTGCAGTGTGTGCTGAAAAATAATATCTCAATTAAATATTATATTTAAATGTTATGAAGTGTTTAAATGCCTTACAACTTTTGCAGGACAAACATGACATTTGCAGAAAAGGAGACAAGTGAAGTTGATGTCACTGAGCTTCTCACCTATGGATCAGGAATTGAGCCCAAAGCTGTGGACATCAGATCCTAAATTCAGTGCTCTAATCACCACTCCTCTCCTGGATGGACACCTTGGGGGATCACAGTACTTTGGGAAAAGAAAGAACTTTGAAACCAGAACATGCTAGATTTCAATCAGGCTCTACCACTTCTTCACTGGCCAGTTTTGACCAAGGTAACAAACTCCCTTTGGCACCTTTCCTCAGCAGTAAATTTGGGCTTGACTCACTTATTCAACAAATACTTACTGAGCTTCTACAATTGAGAGCAAAATCAGTTGTCTCTTCTTTCACAGACTGTACCTACTGTACAAATTTGTTTTGAATATTAAAAATTAAATCCTTGAAATAACAGGGATTGATGAGCAATAAATATGCATTCTGTCACCTACACTCAGTTGTGAAGCAGGAGAAGGTTGTTGGTTGACGTGCATAAGCAATATTTTTTCTAGTAGAATACTTCAGAAAAAGAACTTTGCAACCTGTTTCTTTCCACATTTTAGGAAATGAAAAAATGTCCTGTAATGCTACACATAACAGGAAGGGTAACAAAATCAAAACAAAACCAGAACCAGAATCTTTAAAACCATTAGCTCATGTGACAATAAGTCTCTCGTTAGTGGCTGCGGCTCCCATTAATTGTTGCTCTTTAGATATTTCAGGTAACTCAGCAGACAAAAGTGATACTTTGGGAGTCCTTCCTTTTATGATGAAATAGGCAACGAAGCATCATTTTTTCTTTCACTTGTCTCAACGTTATAGTTAATGATAACATGTATTTGTTACCAGGTGGAAAAATGAATCTATCATGAGACCCTCCTTGTACCATTATTAAAGAGCTTTAAGATCTTTAAGATAAAAAGATATTCTGGGCAGTGGCTCATACTGGGGGAGATGTTCAAACATAGAAAAAAGCACTGGGAAAATCAACATTTTTCACTGCGTCAGTGGCATATTTATATTCCAGAAGATTAAAAGTTGCAGTCTCCACAGCGGTCTTTTTTCTACCTTCAAAGCTACAACATAAAAGTATCAGTAGCTCAAAAGAAAGTATCAAAATATATCTCCCTTAACCTGCTGGCATCATGCTTGCCCTTGGTGTGGGATTATGGGCAGCCTATAAGCAGGTGCAGCCATTCAGCTGACAAATGTCTTCAGTGGAACAGAAAAGAGAGCCCAGGACTAAAACCCAGCATACAAGGTCAAACTAATATTGCCAAGAACACTCAATAGGGAAAGGATAGTCTCTTCAACAAACGATGTTAGAAAAATTGGGTAACCATATGCAGAAAATGAAACTGGACCCCTATCTTACACCACATACAAAAATTAACTCACATGGATTAATGACTAAAACATAAAACCTGATACCATAAAATTCCTAGGAGAAAACACAGGGAAGAAGCTCCTTGACGCTGGTCTCGGCAATGATTTTGTTGGATATGACACCAAAAGCACAAGCGAAAAAACAAGTGGGGCTACGTCGAAGCTGGCAATGGTCTTAACCAGCCCCTAGGCTCTGACGCTTTAAGGAAAAGTATCTTGGCACCAAAAGAAAAAGTACTCTGAATGCTATGTTTCCCTGAACTGGGGAATTTATTCAGAACAAAAATATTTAAGATCTGACTTAGAGAAAAACACAGAATTCCCTTCATTTCTAAGCCACCCAGTGGTAGGGTGCAACTAGCTCATACCAGCTCATGAGAGCCAATTTTTGTTCTGTTTCTAAGATTTCTGTAAATCAGTTGCTAAACACAGTAGTTATTAAAAATTATTTGCGTGTTTTATATCTGCAGGGTAGAAATACGACATGACAGTGTACTAATGCACATCTCTTCCCAAGACCTCATCGAGTGATTTTGTGTTGGTGGCTTCAAACTGCCTATGATTAGAGTATTTACACTGTGGAAATTAATGACATACAAATGAAAGCATTTTCTTTCTGGAGAGTGGGTAGTTAAGCCTTTCCCAGTACAATTCCAATGCCATCACATCAGTTAAAATACTGTCACCTCCAAGTGATCTATGCTCATGAAGAAGCAATCAGTGCTGAATACTTTAAAAGAACAGTACTCTAAACTATTTTGATTTGCTTTGGGAAGGAGGTAAAGAATCCAAGATACTCTCTGTCTCTGTCTGTCTCTGTCTCTCTGTCTCATACAGGCACACGCATACAACACAAACACAAGTGTTTTATGATTTTTTAACCTCCTTACTTTGAATCTCCTCAGATTTGCCATTCCCTCTTTCCTCTTAGTAAATTCCTATTTATTAGTTAAGACCTAGCTCATCTGTTACTTTTCTGTGAAAACATTGTCCATATCCCAGGCATCCCCTGAAAGTTCATACTTTGTTCTACATTCTCAATGACTCCTACCCTGACCACTGTTTAAAACTGCAACCAGGCACCATCACTCATCCTTGGCATGCTCTTTCTGTTACTCTGCTTTGTCACATAAGCACATAAAAATGTATTAATTTTTTTTATCATGCCTCTTTTGAATTCCATGAGGGCCAGGAGTTCTGTCTGATTTGCTTATATATTTCATGCACATTAAACAGTCCCTAGCATGCAGTAGGCACTCAACAAACAGTTGACAAATGAGTGAATTACATTTGCAAGCGGCAGTGAGAAGTCGGGATCCAAAATGAGATAAATTATTTACTAGCTCTGTAGCCTGGGCAAGTTACTCAGGTTCTCTGGGCCTTATCTCAGGGTCGTTATGAGAATCAAATCATGTGGTAGGATAAATAACCCAAACCCCACTGACCAGCACCCTGTAATGACTGCAAAAATGTCCATATCATTTCCTCTCCATGAGTCTTTCTTGCCTCACAGATGTCATGCTCCCTGAAGCCCTACTTGCAGTGTTAACCCTGTGACTGTCTGTGTCATAGTAGTGAGCTGCCTCATCCTCCACTAGTCTTTCCAATCAGACAAGAGTCGTATCTGGCCACCCTGGGGCAACTGGGAGGGGCCAGGACTGGATTGCCGTAGACAATCTGCTAAGAGGATAAAGCATTTTCAGCCACTAAGAAGAAGCTCACTGCTGCAAACTCTGATTTGGCCCATTACTGTCGTCCCTGCCAATCATATGGAAAAGCACCCACATGGTGATTAACCTTGAGGTTTCAATTATGAATGAACGAACAAAATGCCTGACGACCTGCTCTAGATTACTAAACATGAAACATAAAACATCAAAAAATGTATTAAATTATTCATGGCCAGCATTTGGAAGTTCAAGGGTTTGAAATCTTTTCTCATCCTGGATCGTGCAGTCAGGCAAGACACGTGACAGCCTGAGCCAGCATGTCAGCAGTGAGGTACGCGGAAGGCAGATTACGATGAGCCTGGGATGCTACTCTGAGTAGATACAGCAAAACAGGTTTTGTCAACGATTCATTTCAACCTAAAGATAAAATTCGCTTAGAAGTGCCTCTGTGGAGTTTTGACTTTCCTCTCATATTTACTCAAGGCAAAAGGCAAAGCCTTTAAAGGCACGTCATTATGCCCTGTTTTATCTAATAACCACGGTATTTCATTCACCTAATAAGTAGTGGCATTTCTCCAGGCATAGTAAGAATGGTATGATATTTCATATAATGTACAAACTGCATTATGAAGCTTGAAAATAAATTCCTTGGAAATACCCTTCTTATAAGGTGGAAAGATTGGGGAAGAATAGTTTAAAGATAGTTTGGAACTTTTTTTGTTTGTGATCTGTGTAGGAAGTTTAAGGGTAGAAAATATTTCTATAATATTCAGGAATTCAGAAATCTCTGGGGATGATCTGTGAAGCATAACCAAACTCTTATATAAGCCACAGATAATATGGGGTGATTTTGAAGTTCCCACCTTCTCCTTGTATTCCGAAAGGTCTCTTCTGTGCCCAAAGCAAGATACAGGGCAGTTTGATTCCATTTTTCCTTAATTCTTATTTTAGGGTATGCATTTGGAACACTGGAAGATGCATGTGAAAATTTTCCCATCAGCTTTGCCTGCCCGAGTGTGGCAGTAATAGCTGTTGGGGCCAAGATAATAACATAGCATCCAAGGCTTACAATAACAAGAATGTTACCCAAGAGCCTGACCACACATGTGGGCATTACCTGCATGTAGGGAAGGAGGGAGAAAGAAGGGCACTGACATTTTAATGAGTGACCATCACGTGATGGTTGGTCCTCAGTTGGTCCTCCCAACATCACAACAGGGTGAATATTATCATCTTTACTTCTGTCACATAAAGTCTTGAAAATACTCTAAATTCATTGTCTGTGTTTCAGAGGAAAAAAATAATGGCATTAATCCTCTGGCCAACCTCTGTAGGAAAACCCACAAGTAAGATGAATGCCCAAACCCTGATATTCTCAGGCATTTGACCAGTACAGTAGCAATAATAATACCTAAAATATAGGGTTATTGTGAAAATTAGAGTTTTTGTATACATGTTAATGAACATTATACTCTAAAAATAGCAGTTGTAGTACTAGTAGTCGTAGTACCTATTCTAGTTAATAATGCCACTTGTATTATTATCATTAGGACATGTTATTCGCCACCTACATTATAAGTTGCTAGAAAAGGAAGGCAATTGCTTATACAATATTTAATGCCTGGTAGGCACTTAAATATTTGTGGAAAAATGATTGGATTTTAAAAATTGTGCCTCATCCTCTTCCTCATTTTTTCATTTCTATTTTCTCTAATTTGAGAAAAAGAAATTATCTTTTAATTAAACATGATCTTTAAAAGGATCCAAGGAAGTCCTGGATCACTTTTTTCCTGCTTTTTCACATCTCAGTCAATTGCATAGAGGATTACTGAATCTCTCTCTTTATTCACAAATTGGAAACTCAGTATTTAAGGACATTCACCCATTGTATATATTTGATGAATTAGTGTGTATCAATGAAAGATGCATGTAAAATAAATATACAGATGGATAAATAGTTATGTGAATAGAGTACTTAACAACGCATTTCAGTATTGCTTCTAATCTGCGCTTTTTCAAGTAGAATTCTGCAAACCTCATGTGTTAGATTTTAGTAATCCATTTGTGATAAGAAGCTTGGAGGAGGGAGGACCTTCAAGATGGTGGAGGACTAAGACGTGGAGATCACCTCATCCCCACAAATGCATCAAAAATACATCTACATGTGGAACAACTCCTACAAAACACCTACTGAATGCTGGCGGAAAACCTCAGACTTCCCAAAAGGCAAGAGATTCCCAAAAGGCAAGGAACTCCCCACATACCTGAGTAGGGCAGAAGAAAAAAGAAAAAGCAGGAACAAAAGAATAGGGATGGGACCTGCCCCTGTGGGAGGGAGCTGTGAAGGAGGAAAAGTTTCCACACACTAGGGAACCCCTTCACTGACAGAGACAGGGGGTGGGTGAAGGGGAAGCTTCCGAGCCACGGAGAAGAGCACAGCAACAGGGGTGCAGAGGGCAAAGTGAAGAAATTCCTGCACAGAGGATCAATGCTGACCAGCACTCATCAGCCCGAGAGGCTTGTCTGCTCACCCACCGGGGCGGGCGGGGGCTGGGAGCTGAGGCTCGGGCTTCGGAGGTCAGATCCCAGGGAGAGGACTGGGGTTGGCTGCGTGAACACAGCCTGAAGAAGGCTAGTGTGCCACAGCTAGCCGGGAAGGAGGCCGGGAAAAAGTCTGGAACTGCCTAAGATGCAAGAGACCATTGTTTTGGGGTGCACAAGGAGAGGGGATTCAGAACACCGCCTATACGAGCTCCAGAGATGGGCGCGAGCCACGGCTATCAGCACAGACCCCAGAGACGGGCATAAAACGCTAAGCTGCTGCTGCTGCCACCAAGAAGCCCGCATACAAGCACAGGTCACTATCCACACCTCCCCTCCCTGGAGCCTCTGGAGCCCGCCACTGCCAGGGTCATGTGATCCAGGGACAACTTCCCCGGGAAATCACACGAGGTGCCTCAGGCTGGGGCAACGTCAAGCCGGCCTCTGCCCGCCACAGGCTCGCCCCACACTCCGTATCCCTCCCTCCCCCCAGCCTGAGTGAACCAGAGCCCCCTAATCAGCCATTGCTTTAACCCCTGCCTATCTGGGTAAAGAACAGATGCCCTCAGACGATCTACATCCAGAGGCGGGTCCAAATCCAAAGCTGAACCCCGGGAGCTGTGCGAACAGAGAAGAGAAAGGGAAATCTCTCCCAGCAGCCTCAGGAGCAGCAGATTAAATCTCCACAATCAACTTGATGAGCCCTGCATCTGTGGAATACCTGAATAGACAATGAATCATCCCAAAACTGAGGCGGTGGAGTTTGGGAGCAACTGTAGACTTGGGGTTTGCTTTCTGCATCTAATTAACTTTTGGTTTTATGTTTATCTTAGTTTAGTATTTAAAGCTTATTATCATGGGTAGATTTGTTTATTGATTTGGTTACTCTCTTTTTTTTATAAACATATATATTTTTTTCCTTTTTCTCCTTTTGTGAGTGTGTATGTGTATGCTTCTTTGTGTGATTTTGTCTGTATAGGTTTGCTTTTACCATTTATCCCAGGGTTCTGTCTGTCCATTTCTTTTTAGTATAATTTTTAGCACTTGTTATTGTTGGTGGATTTGTTTATTGGTTTGGTTGCTCTCTTTTTTTTTCTTAATTATGTTTTAATTTATTTATTTAAAAAAATTTTTTATTTTAATAACTTTATTTATTTATTTATTTTCTCCCTTTTCTTCTTGGCTGTGTGGCTTACAGGGTCTTGGTGCTCTGGCCAGTTGTCAGGACTGAGCCTCTGAGGTGGGAGAGCCGAGTTCAAGACATTGCTCCACCAGAGACCTCTGGGTCCCTCATAATATCAATCAGAGAGAGCTTTCCCAGAGATCTCCGTCTCAACACTAAGACCCAGCTCCACTCAACCAACAGCAAGCAAGAGGGCTGGAAACCCCTGCCAAACAACTAGCAAGACAGGAGCACAGCCCCACCCATTAGCAGAGAGGCTGCCTAAAATAATAGTAAAGTTACAGACATCCCAAAACACACCACCAGACGTGGTCCTG
The DNA here is from genome assembly GCF_008692025.1 of Phocoena sinus. Classification (NCBI taxonomy): domain Eukaryota; kingdom Metazoa; phylum Chordata; class Mammalia; order Artiodactyla; family Phocoenidae; genus Phocoena; species Phocoena sinus. The sequence goes on along the minus strand of NC_045775.1, from coordinate 2,758,228 downwards.
CCCACCAGAAAGAAAAGACCCAGTCTCATCCACCAGAATACAGGCACCGGTCCCCTCCACCAGGAAGCCTACACAACCCACTGAACCAACCTTAGCCTCTGGGGGCAGACACCAAAAACAACAGGAACTATGAACCTGACACCTGCAAAAAGGAGATCCCAAACACAGTAAGGTAAGCAAAAGGAGAAGACAGAAAAACGGACAAATTCTTAGAAAAGCACAAACTTCCAAGACTGAACCAGGAAGAATAGAAATATAAACAGACCAATCACAAGCACTGAAATTGAAACTGTGATTAAAAATCTTCCAACAAACAAAAGCCCAGGACTAGATGGCTCCACAGGCAAATTCTATCAAACATTTAGAGAAGAGCTAACACCCATCCTTCTCAAACTCTTCCAAAATATAGCAGAGGGAGGAACACTCCCAAACTCATTCTACAAGGCCATCATCACCCTGACACCAAAACCAGAAAAGAAAAATGAAAACTACAGGCCAATATCACTGATGAGCATAGATGCAAAAATCCTCAACAAATACTGGCAAACATAATCCAACAGCACGTTAAAAGGATCATACACCATGATCAAGTGGGCTTTACCCCAAGAATGCAAGGATTGTTCAATATACACAAATCAATCAATGTGATAAACCATATTAACAAACTGAAGGAGAAAAACCATAAGATCATCTCAATAGATGCAGAAAAAGCTTTTGACAAAATTCAAAACCCATTTATGATAAAAACCCTCCAGAAAGTAGACATAGAGGGAACTTACCTCAACATAATAAAGGCCATATAGGACAAACCCACAGCCAACATCATTCTCAGTGGTGAAAAACTGAAACCATTTCCACTAAGATTAGAACAAGACAAGTCTGCCCTCTCTCACCACTATTATTCAACATACTTTTGGCAGTATTAGCCACAGCAATCAGAGAAGAAAAAGAAATAAAAGGAATCCAAATCAGAAAAGAAAATGTAGAGATGTCATTGTTTCCAGATGACATGATACTATACATAGAGAATCCTAAACATGCTACTAGAAAACTACTAGAGCTAATCAATGAATTTGGTAAAGTAGCAGAATATGAAATTAATGCACAAATATCTCTTGCATTCCTATATACTAATGATGAAAAATCTGAAAGAGAAATTAAGGACAATCCCATTTACCACTGCAACAAAAAGAATAAAATACCTAGGAATAAACCTACCTAAGGAGACAAAAGACCTGTATGCAGAAAACTATAAGACACTGGTGAAAGAAATTAAAGAGGATACAAACAGATGGAGAGTTATACCATGTTCTTGGATTGCAAGAATCAACATTGTGAGGCTGACTATACAACCGAAAGCAATCTACAGATTCAATGTAATCCCTATTAAACTACCAATGGCATGTTTCACAGAACTAGAACAAAAATTTCACAATTTTTATGGAAACACAAAAGGCCCCAAATAGCCAAAGCAATCTTGAGAAAGAAAATCGGAGCTGGAGGAATCAGGCTCCCTGACTTCAGGCTACACTACAAAGCTACAGTAATCAAGACAGTATGGTACTGACACAAAAACAGAAATATAGATTAATGGAACAGGATAAAAAGCCCAGAGATAAACCCACACACATATGGTCACCTTATCTTTGATAAAGGAGGCAAGAATTTACAATGGAGAAAAGACAGCCTCTTCAATAAGTGGTGCTGGGAAAACTGGACAGCTACATGTAAAAGAATAAAATTGGAACACTCCTTAACACCATACACAAAAATAAACTCAAAATGGATTAAAAACATAAATGTAAGGCCAGACACTATCAAACTCTTAGAGGAAAACATAGGCAGAACACTCTGTGACGTAAATCACAGCAAGATCCTTTTTGACTCACCTCCTAGAGAAATGGAAATAAAAACAAAAATAAACATGTGAGATCTAATGAAACTTAAAAGCTTTTGTACAGCAAAGGAAACCATAAACAAGATGAAAAGACAACCTTCAGAATGGGAGAAAATATTTGCAAATGAAGCAACTGACAAAGGATTAATCTCCAAAATATATAAGCAGCTCATGCAGCTCAATATCAAAAAAACAAACAACCCAATCCAAAAATGGGCAGAAGACCTAAACAGACATTTCTCCAAAGAAGATATACAGATTGCTAACAAACACATGAAACGAAGTGCAAATCCAAACTACAATGAAGTATCACCTCATACTTGTCAGAATGGCCATCATCAAATAATCAACAAACAATAAATGCTGGAGTTGGTGTGGAGAAAAGGGAACCCTCTTGCACTGTTGGTGGGAATGTAAACTGATACAGCCACTATGGAGAACAGTATGGAGGTTCCTTAAAAAACTAAAAATAGAGCTACCATATGACCCAGCAATCCCACTACTGGGCATATACCCTGAGAAAACCATAATTCAAAAAGTGTCATGTACAATAGTGTTCATTGCAGCTCTATTTACAATAGACAGGACATGGAAGCAACCTTCATTTCCATTGACAGATGAATGGATAAAGAAAATGTGGCACATATATACAATGCAGTGTACAATGCAATTTTTGCAGGAACAAAATTGAGTTATTTGTAATGAGGTGGATGGAATTAGAATCTGTCATACACAGCAAAATATGTCAGAAAGAGAAAACAAATACCGTATGCTAACACATATATATGGAATCTAAATTTTTTAAAAATGGTTCTGAGGAACGTATGGGCAGGACAGGTATAAAGACACAGACCTAGGGAATGGACTGGAGGACACTGGGAGGGGGAAAGGTAAGCTGGGATGAAGTGAGAGAGTGGCATGGACATGTTTACACTACCAAATGTAAAATAGATAGCTAATGGGAAGCAGCCACATACCACAGGGAGATTAGCTTGGTGCTTTGTGACCACCTAGAGTGGTGGGATAGGGAGGGTGTGAGGGAGACGCAAGAGGGAGGGGATAAGGGGATATATATACACGTATAGCTGATTCACTTTGTGATACAGCAGAAACTACCACACCATTGTAAAGCAATTATACTCCAATAAAGATGCTAAAAAAGCTTGGAAGAATATCTGTTTATAGTAGAACAAAGGTTTTTTTAAAAATTCGGGAAATTAAAGTAGCAGAACTTTATTCTAATATTTTCTTATTCTAGGACATGGAGTATACATAGGTCAAACATTTTCTGAGTGTTGAGATGTCTACAGATATTTTTCAGTTCCTTCCTTATATAGTGCAAAAATAGAGAAGAAATAAATCACAGAAGTTTAACATTTCTTTACTAAGAACTGATTGATGGATATAAATGTATGATAAGAAATCCATTAGCTCCTTGCTGAGGAAGAGAAGCTGACTGGAATGTTGTTAGGCCACAAATAATATGGTTTAGATATAAAAAAATCATCAACAAAAAGAAATATATGAAAACAAGGTTGTGGATACATTTAAATCGAGAGTAAAATAGCCTATCTGATGTTATGTATATATGTTATTTCCTTTAGCTTGCTTGTGGTGATTTTTCTTTAACTTTTGATTTTCTAATAATTTTAGATTTACATAAAAGTTACAAAAATAGCAAAGGGAATTCCCATAGCCTTCCCCCAGCTTCCGCCAGCACTAGCATCATATATGACTATACTATAATGATAAAGAAATAAACATTGATACAATACTATCAACCAAACTACAAACTTTATCCAAATGCTCATCCTATCACACTAACATCTTCTGTCTGGTCCAGAATCAAATTCGGAATCCCACCTTGCATTTAATTATCATGTATCCTTAGTGGCCCTCATCTAGGATGGATCCTCCATCTGTCTTTGTCTTTTAAGACCAGGACTCTTTTAAAGAGTATTGGCTAGTTGTTTTGGAAATGTCCCTTGATTTGGGTTTGTCTGACGTTTTCTCATGAATAAATTGAGACTATGCATCTGTGGCAAAAAATCACATAGTTGATATGGAGTCTTTCTCAGTGTATTATATCAGGAGGTACATGATAATAATATGTGTTATGGCTTGTGATGTGAATTTTGATCTCTTAATTAAAGTGGTGTCTGCCAGGTATTTCCACTGCATAATTATTATTTTTCACTCTTCAATTAGTAAGTACCTTGTGGGGAGCTACTTCAAGTCTATACAATATCTGTTTCTTGTCATACGTTGGCCTACTCATTTCAGAATCTGTTGATAATTCTTGATTGAATTATTAGTGCTATGGTGTTTGTAAAATGGGGATTTTCTCTTTTTATTATTCTTGCTATACGTATTAATTGAATTCAACTCTAAGGAAGAGCTGCCGTTTCTCCTACATTTATTTATACAATTATTTATTTACATCAGTATGAACTCATGGATGTTTATCTCATTTTCTGGGTTATGAACCATACTACAAAAACTATTTTATGGCTTATCTCTCACCTGCCCATAGGGAGCTCCTGCGAGTTGGATCCTGTGACCTTTCAACACGACCCCATCACTTTTTTTTTAACATTTTCTTACTTTCTGACATCATGATATATTGTTTTATCTATTCCCCAAACCTGGAATCAGCCATCTCTTCAAGGACCTCTGACTCTTTGTATTGGAACCCAAGATATGATTGCTAAATGTGGTCATTGTTTCTGGAATGTCATTGATTCTAGACCCTCATAGTGGACAAAACTAGGAAATATGTGTATGTACATTCACACTTGTAGATAAATAAAGAGATAGATAAGTGACGGATAAATTACATAGGTAAAGATAGATCTGATAGATAGATGTTTTATGATATTAATGGATTTCTTAATATTAAAACAACCTTCTTATATTCTTATAATAAATCTGACTCGGCCATGGTATATTATTTTCTTTATGTGTTATTGGTTTCTCTTTGTTAATACATTTTTAGTATTATTGCATTAGTTTTTATGAGATGTTGATCTGTAACTTCTTTTCTTAATTGTATTTATTTATTGGTTTATTTTTACTGTCTCTACTAGGTTGATTCTTTTTTCCTTGATAATTTGAGCCAGGAATTTAATTCATTTACTTTAGTGCTTTCCATTTTATTGATTTAAAAAAAAAAATCTCAAGAGTTGTTCCTGATATCATACAAATTAGAGTAAATTGAAAATATCATTTAGGTAGATCTTATGGATATATATCAAAGATAATAGAGGATACAACTATTCAAGCATCTATTCTAGTCTATGCTCTGTAGGAAAATATATTTGATTTTCAAAAAAGAAAATAATTAATACTTATCCCCTATTTCTCCTTCCCATTCTTTCTGGTAACTAGTAATAGCTTCTTACTACCCACTTTTCAGGAAGGTGGAAAATTTTTTAGCCAGTTGAAACAATTGGTAACTGAAGGTCCATATCGTCATTTTAAAATATTTTTAAGTATTTACCAAAATCACCCTACCCATCTAATTTTGTATTATATTGTTTTACGAATAAAATAAAATCTCATATTTATGGGCACGAACTCTGAAATACTGTAGGAGATAAAATAAAGGCTGCTCTCAAAGAATTATCTTGATTGGGGATATAGAGCTTAGGTAAAGGTCCATAGATAAGTAATTAATTTTAAAATGTTTTAAGAGATCATCGAAGAAGTTTGTAGAGAAATGCATCTTTAATTGCAAATAAAATATCCAGACACAGGCAAACATTTGGTAATTTAGTAAAAGCACTCTCTCTCCTCCTGCCGATGTTAACCAGTCCTCACTAGACTACTATTCATATTAAAGGCTACCAGTTTTTACTCAATCAAGTATTCTCTTATGTCACCGGATGAGCCTGTTTAGAATATCAGAATCTTTCTCAACTCAGCACTCCCGTCTACCATTACCAGTTTATATGGGTTGGCATATGGGTTAAAACCTATTAGTTAACCCAGTTAAGTCACTAGTTGCTGTAAATATCATTTCAAGTTTGCATTTTAAGAGAAGGATTTAAATATCCTATACAATGAAAGGTTTCTTAAATGGTAAATTCTATTGGTTAGATTAAGAGGAACAGAGAGAACATTTTAGGATTCCAAGAAGAAATCTGAAAGGTAAGAAAGAGTAAAGTCAGCTGTGTTCAAAGATAAACTCACTTTGCTAAGAAAAGTATGCTCTTGTCAACAGAAGTATCTCATACTTGACTGTGGAGGGCTTTGGGGAGTAAGATGAGGATTTTGGCCATTTTCAGGTAGTGAAGGAAAAACTCTATTTCATTTTAATGAAAGTGTATTTTAGGTAGTTTTGACTGACAAGGCTGAATTGTATGGAGGGAGGCAGTACTTAGAAAGACTATTTGGTAAGACCTGAGTGAAGAGGAGTTTTAAAACTGAATAATATGTAGTAGATAGTCAAGACCTTAACTTGGGTACTTACAGGGAAAAAATTGGAGACGTGAAAGGGGCACTCTAAAGGCTAAAGCAGTGATGAGGAGATGTGGCTGGGTAAGAGGAGGAAAGATATATGAGATCAGCTTTAACTGCTAACTAGCTACATCATGGACTCATCTCCCCAGACCCCACTTCTGCCACCAAGCCTTCTGCATAGGGGACCCTCTGCTTCTACGCTGTTACAAATGAGTGTTTTAGCAAAGAAGGACTTTCCAAATTAACACAGGAATAGGCTTCTATGAAGCCGGTAGAAATAAATGATCACCCAAGTGAGAACAAGAAGAGGCTGTTTAGTCAGAGCTTGCTATAACCAGGAAGGCAGCCACCATCACTTGCGTTTGGCAGAGAGTGGGCAGGTGGGGAGTGGTAAAGAGTCGAGTGGGGTGGAAGCCTCCAGGTGAGCTTCGAGTGGAGGTTTGGGGTATAGGAGGCCAATGAGAAGTCAGGCATCTTATGTGATTGGTTTGGGGAACATGTTTGACTTTCTCTAGTTGGTGCTGAGCTAGAAGCAGAGCCAACAACTAGAGAGTTGGCAGTCATTGACCAAGTCCAGACCTCTGGGCTGATGGCTGCAAAGCTGTGATTTGGCTTCCAGAATTAATTGCTGCAGACGTCAGGGGTCTGAGTTCTATTGTCAAATATGGTCTGGCCATCGTCCATGTGTATATTCATCTCTCAAGCCATGCATGCAATGTTCAGGTAAGATGTTCAATTAAAGGTTAGGAACTTTCAGAAACAACTTTACTTAATTAGTTTCTTTTCAAGAATATTGACTTTTTCTTGTTTAAATTGGCATGAGAGATTACCAATTATTCAAATGTGAATGTTTTAAAATAAGAAATGTGAAGAACATGATGAAACTACCTCTCTAACGTTTATGCTTAATACTCTAAAGAAGGGTAGTTCCTCTGAATTTGGTTAATCCAGTTAACAAAATCCAGTTAACCAAACTTTTTTAAAACACTCTTACCAATATTGTTGCTTTGTCGGCAGTAAAGGAGACACAATTGATATGAAGATAAAATAAAACAGATGTTCTGGCTAAATAATAAAGGATTTTTGTCTGCAAATGTCTGTCTGTCATAGCCTGAGAAATATGAGTTAATTGTTTTCCCCATGACTTAATGAAAATTGAAATTATCTACCAAACCCATTAGGATTAATTTAATAACAAGAAGTTAACTAATTGACACAAATAGCCATTTAGGTAACGGGATAAGATAACCTAATCTTTTTTTCTTAATAAATTTATTTATTTTATTTATTTATTTTTGGCTGCGTTGGGTCTTCGTTGCTGTGCTCAGGCTTTCTCTAGTTGTGGCGAGCAGGGGCTACTCTTAGTTGCAGTGCGCAGGCTTCTCATTGCGGTGGCTTCTCTTGCTGAGGGACACAGGCTTCTAGGCTCATGGGCTCGGTAGTTGTGGCACACGGGCTTAGTTGCTGCACAGCATGTGGGATCTTCCTGGACCAGGGATTGAACCCATGTCCCCTCCATTGGCAGGCGGATTCTTAACCACTGCGCCACCAGGGAAGTCCTAACCCAATCTTGAACATTACATGTGACACTTTTCAAAGCCATTTTAAGCATTCATAGTTTACTAGGAATTTTCCCATTCTAGGGAACAAATTGTTTTGAAATTGTAGCACATTTTTTTAATTTTTAGGGGACTTCATAAAAGTGTGATTATGTTCAATTATGTTATTGTTCATCCAATTCATCATAATGGTCTTGATTTGTGTGGCCTCTTTACTGAAAAATTGAAAGAGGAAAATAATTTAAAATATTTTCAGTTTCTGGGGATTAATATCATAGCACAAAAAATAACTCTCTAAATATTTGACTTTAAGAAAATCTAATGTAACACTCTCTATGTCAACATTTTATAAAATTAAAGAGCATGTTTTTCCCAAAGCCCACTTATAATAGTCTTCTAAGCATGTCTAAAACATTTCTTGACAAAATCTGGTATTGCACAGAAACAAATTGTATGCCTTAGATTTAAAGGTTGTTAAAGCATTTTTTAGATTTATTTTATTGCATAAGACATTCTGATAGTCTAACATAAAACTGAACATTTAAATTTGCCATTTATTTTAAAAATCTATTATTGGAAACAAAAGTTACACTTTCATTGCTTCTCAGATGTTCTCAGAATTTTGAAGAAATTGGCTTTTGACTGGATTTGGAAAGATGGTCCTTAATGGGTTTTCAAAAGTGTTCCTATTTCCAGGCCCCAGAATACCTAAGCTATCCTTTAGGATATTCTTCAAATATTGAAATATCACTTATTACTGTGGCACATTTATAAGAATAGTCCAATGGCATCTATGCTCACATAACCATCTCTCTATACATCACCCATTAATAATATGACCCAAATGTCAATCATATTAATTTAATCTTCCATTTTGTTTCTCAGCTAATAATGATTTTTCAAAAATGTCCTTGCCTATCGTAAGAAATAAAGTTTCTGGTACAACTAATATTGAATTATATCCATTGTATCTCTGGGGACGAAGTGAACATTTTTGGCATAAGTGAATCTTAATGTTTATTGAAGAAGGCAGATCAACGTTGCTCCAATTTCCAAACTGATTTCAGTGAGAAAAGCAACTAATGTATTCATCATAAAACAATCTTATCATTTATTTTTCCATTCCTATTCAGTGCACTGCCATTAATTTTTGTTCTGAAATATGAATCTCATGAAGCACTTTGGAATGAATGCATTTAATAGGCATATTGATAGAGATCTCCTATAAGGAACCAGCTGAGACTGCAGCCTAGGGTTTTTCAAATCATTTTTATTCAAATTCTTCATTTAAAGCCAAATGCAACATTAATGACCTTTATCATCAATTTACTTGCTTTTTATTATTGAAGTTAGAGGAAACGGAAGATAAGAGAATTCTCTAAAGGAATAAAGAAAACCAACATATGTATGCCTGAAGTAAGTGGACATTTACCTGAGTCACTTGTGACAAAAGTTCAATGCTTCTCAAGGAACTGTTTATTCTGTAAACTTTATGATGAGGATATCTGGAAAGACTATTACTCAGGATAAATAAATAATTCTCTTCATCATTTTTTTTAACATTCAACGATCAGAAGTTGATAATTCAGTGATTCTTCACTCTAGCTGATGACATAGATTTTCCCTAACTCTTTAATGAAATGGGACAAAATTCTCAAAATTAAAGTGCATTTAACTTAGCAAAAAGTCTATGGTACAGACTTGCTCTATGGTACATGTCTATAGGACAGAATTATTAGAAAGAAAGGGGAAATCTGAAGGATTTTGAACATGTCAGTAATTAACACTTTTTGAAAAGAGTATATGTTTCTTGTACTATAAATCAAAAAAAATGTTATCACCAAGAATATATATTAGGCAATATATTGTTCACTGTCAGAATTAACTATGATTTGCTCAGTCCCTGTGAGGATCCCCAGGTCAGGGGTGGAGTCTCTTTCTCCTTTGCAAGGTACTACTGTTCTGCAAAAAGGATGGGCTCTGGATCCAGAAGGGTCTGAATTTTAATAAGGGCTCTGCCCTTTAATAGCTAAAGTTTAATGTTTTTGATAGTTTCTAAACCTCAATTTCTTCTGGGTACAGGGAGGGTGATAACTTCTGTATTCATTTCCTGGGACTGATGTAACACAGCAGCACAAATCAGGTGGCTTAAACCCCAGAAATGTATCATTTCACATGTTCTAGAGGAAAAAAGTCCAAGAGCAACTTGTAGGCAGGGCTGGTTCCTTCTGAGGCTGTGAGGGAGAATCTGTGCCACCTCTTTCTCAGCTTGTGGTGTTTTGATGGTGGTCTTTGATGTTCCTTGGCTTACAGATCTCTGCCTTTGTCTTCACATGGAGTTCTTCCTGTGCGTGTGTCTGTGTCCAAGTTTCCCCTTTCAGAAGGCCACCAATCACATTGGATTCAGGTCCACCCTTCTCCAGCATGATTTCTTCCTTACTAATTGCATCTGCAATCACCCTATTTCCAAATAAGGGTGCATTCTGAGGTACTGGGAGTCAGGACTTCAACATATGAATTTTGGAGAGACATAATTCAACCCATACCAGCATCTGTTCTGTAAGACTGCTATAGAAACTGAGTAAAGGTTTAATATCTACTTGCAAAAGGGAGAGGTGGTCCCACAGCATATTGGCAAAGAGAACCCCGGAAACACAGCACCCAGATCAGAAACTCACATCTGTCACTTATTAGCTATGTGACCTCACCAAGCCTTGACACTCTTTCTGTAAAATGGAGAGGTTTAATGCAATAAAATATGTAAAATATTTACCATGGTACCTAGCACACAGCAGTGCTCAATGAACACAATCCAGTTTTATTAATATATCTGCACTCATACCAATATGGTAGTGTACTTTTGATTATTTTCTCCTTTCTTAATTAAATGTGCTCTCTTCTACAGTTTTACTCCTAATTCCGCTTCTGCTGACCAATGATTGATTCTGGCACCAGTTAGGATTCTGCACCCAATTCAAGTGGGGGGAGCAGGGTTCCTACACAGCCAAGCAATTCTCAGACACCAGCTGGGTGTCCCACAATTCAACTCAATTCTGACATGATCTACCAGGAGATAATGACAGATCCCACACGGAAGGCTCAATCCTATAAGACTGCTCCCCAGAGTCCAATCACAAGTCCAGGTTGTCACCCGTGCTTCTGACCCCACTGCCTATAGACCGGATGTTCTCACAACCCTTCTTTGGGTTCAATTAATTTGCTAGAGCAGCTTACAGAGCTCAGAGAAACATTTACTTCCTAGATTACTGGTTTATTATAGAAGGATATAACTCAGGAACAGCCAGATGGAAGATGTTCAGCAAGATCCGGGGAAAGGAGTTTCCATGTCCTCTCCACTGTGCCACTGTCCCCAGATGTCCATGTGCTTTCCAACCCAGAAGCTCTCAGAACCCCATCCATTTGGGTTTTTACAGAGACTTTATGACACAGGCATGATTGATTAACTCATTGGCCATTGGTGATTGATCCTACCTCCAGCCCCTCTCCCCTCCCTGGAGGTCAGGTGGTGGGTGTGAAAGTTCCAACCCTCCAATCACATGTTGGCTCCTCTGGCATCCAGCCTCCATCCTTAGGTGACCTATGAGTGGTCCAAAAGTCACCTCATTCACATAAAAAAGACACCTTTGCCACTCTCATCATGTAGAAAATTCCAAGTGTTTGTGGAGCTCTGCACAAGGAACAGGGAAAAAGATCAAGTATATATATATATAATATTATATAAATAAATTTATTTGATTAATATATTTATAATAAATTTATTTAGTATATATATTATAAATTATTGTTTAATATATAAATATTATAATAAATAATCTATTTATTTATTTATTTAATTTATAAATATATATAAATTTTTATATATTATATATAATATTATAAAATAAGTCACAATATCACAGTTTCCCTGGTTATATTTATAAGGGCTAGGCAGAACCTAAACATTTAGAAGTTTTGATTAGCTTTTAAACTGGTTTTGTTTGGTTGAAATTCTGTGGGTGTCAAATTACTTGTCTTGGAAATTTGATTTATTTTAACTGTCATTAAAGACATTTAGTCATTCTTTTTTATTAAAATTTTAAAATCTAAGTTTCTACAAGTACAGAAATCTAAGTAAAATGAATAGGAAGTTTATAGTGCAATTTTAAATTTTGTTTCTAGAAAAATAATCAAAATGTTTCATAATAATCTTTTAGGAAGGTTGTTCTCTACGTCTGTGTCTCTGTTTCTGCTTTGTAAATAAGATTGTTTACACTAATTTTTTCAGATTCCACATGTATGTGTTAATATATGATATTTGTTTTTCTCTTTCTGACTTACTTCATTTTGTATGACAGTCTCTAGGTCCATCCATGTCACTACAAATGACCCAATTTCATTCCTTTTTATGGCTAATATTCCATTGTATATATGTACCACATCTTCTTTATCCATTCCTCTGTTGATGGACATTTAGGTTGCTTCCATGACCTGGCTATTGTAAATAGTGCTGCAGTGAACATTGGGGTTCATGTGTCTTTTTGAATTATGGTTTTCTCTGGGTATATGCCCAGTAGTGGGATTGCTGGCTCACATGGTAGTTCTATTTCTGTTTTTTTAAAGAACCTCTGTACTGTTCTCCATAGTGGCTGTATCAATTTACTATTGGGAGATTGGGGTTGACATATATACACTATTGATACTGTGTATAAAATAGATAACTAATGAGACCCTACTGTATAGCACAGAGAACTCTACACAATGCTCTGTAGTAACCTAAATGGGAAGGAAATCCAAAAAAGAGGGGATATATGTATACGTATATTTGATTCACTTTGCCGTACAGTAGAAGCTAACACAACACTGTAAAGCAACTATACTCCAATAAAAAAATAAATAAAAATAATAATCTTTTATGAAGGTTGTTTTAAAACTTAACGCTTCTAATATTTGAAAATATTTAAAGGACCCGTTTTGACAAAGAACTAAATGAATTTTATATAGCGTTACAACAGAAAATAGGTGCTTTCATTTATTAGGTACCATGTAAGTCTAAGATGTTAATTTTAGTATTTTCATGCTTACTCTCTTCTTCTAGCTTTATCAGTGGAAAGAATAGTGCACAGACTAAAAAGAAATATGCCTCATTAAAGTAGACCTTTATAAGAGGCATTCTCCTCTGGTTGGGTCACACAAACTCTTCTATCTACCCATTAGAATATATATTGGGAGTTTGGGATTGAGATGTACACACTACTATATTTAAAACAGCTAACCAACAAGGACCTACAGGGAACTCAGCTCAATACTCTGTAATAACCTAAATGGAAAAGGAATTTGAAAAAGAATGGATACTCGTACAGGTATAACTGAATCACTTTGCTGTATACCTGTAAATAACACATCACTGCTAATCAACTATACTCCAATATAAAATAAAAATTTTAAATAATATATAGTCATACTATACATATGTATATATGTATATTATATTTAAGTATATCATAATACATTGCATTTTTAAAGATGTTGTGGAGATTTTCTTATACTGAGAAACTCTTTCCCTTTGAATGGATCCCCATAAAAGTATAACCCAAGACCCCATGTCTGCAGTATTCTGGGTTTACCCTTCCTATCTTCCCCAAATACTGAAGCTAGGGTCCCCTTCATGTTATGCCAGCCCAGTGCCCTCCCCATAAATCTGAATATTTCTCAGTAGAAGAGGAGGCAGCGGATTGGCAAATGTTTGTCTGAGTTGCCTCTTAGTGGCACAGCTCCTAACAGCAGCTTTGATGTTCTCTCCATACCATTTGAGTCCATAATTCTCTAGGAAAAACTAACAGAAGAGTGAGGGTACAACAGTCCTTGGACAATAAAGCTTTTCTATGAGTAAAAGTGGATTACAGAGTAAATGCAAAGAAACTATTTTAGTTTGCTTAAGAGGGCCAGGCTTGAAGTCATATTGCCTTGGCTGACGTTCATTCCTTGCATAAATTTTGAGCTAGTGATTATCTACTGGCTTACTTCCCCTGTATCCACTAGTAATCCTTTGAGCAGCTCCTAGGATTCTCCTTTGGAGAACTACCAACTCCTACACTCAGTGCATGTGGTTCAGCTGGGGCCAGCTCCATCCTTTATGCTCCAGGGATTGGCCTGTGTTCAGTGCTGGTTGTTAATAGTCACAGTGACTTATTCAAAAATAGATGTAGGTTCCAACCATCGAAATGTGAGAGATAACCCAAGCTTTGGCTGGAGCTCTCCGGAAAGGAAAGGGGTCTGCTCTTTCTGGCTGGGTTGCTAAGGCACGTAGAATGCAGGACTAACAGTGCTGGTGGGCATGATAGGACACTGGAGAGTTTTCCAGCAAGGATGATGTCACCCTGGAATAGAGACAGGCTGACAAGTCTCCCTAAGCAGCCGCATGCAGTGGTGCCTGAAGCATGGTTTCCTGCTCTGGTTTTAATGACGTCTGCCACAAAGTTTCTGTTCCCTTTAAGCATAGGGGTTAAAAGTCCAGACGTCAGTGCCAGACTGCTCAGATTCAAAACTCAGACCAACTTCTTACTAGCTGCGTGACTGTGAACAAATCAATAACCCTCTCTGTGCCTGTTTCTTCACCTGTACCCAATTTATAGGATGGTTATAAAAAACAAACAAGTTAATATATGCAAAAACTTAGAGCAGATCCTGGCACAGAGTATGAGCTGTTTAAATCGAAGTTTTATTAGGCTATTACTAAAAGTATTTATTGTTTAAACCAATTGCAACTCGATTTCTGTCATTAGTAACCAACAAGATCTTCTCTACCTAATTTTTAGTGCTATTGCTAGACTAAATTAACAAACTGGAAAGCCCTGGAAGGCAGAAACCATTCAAATATACTTGTTTTTATTATTGTCAGCATGTAATTACTCTCATCTTCCTTTCCTTCTTCAAAGTATCATTATAATCAAAAGGAACTATTATTCCCCAGCTTTAAGAATTTCTCAGCAACCACATTCTATCCTTGAGATCTTGCTTCTGGGATTTTGGGCCTGCCTTTCCTCTTCTCTCCCTCCATGCCATCACCCATCAACCAAGTATCTTTGATTTTATTGTACAGTTCAGATCTCCACCATGAAAGATTAATTCCCATGAATAGTCCCCTTTCCAGCCAGTGTCGCAAACAGCAGGAACTGGAGGGAGACAGTTTCTTTACCAGCAGTGAATTCTAAGCAAAGGGTTATGGTATCCGTTTCCCAATCTGCCCACTAAAGAATCCTGAGGTCCCATAGCTAACATGGTTAAAGGAGCCTTCTCTGTACTGATTCAGTCTGGATTCTCTTCTCAGGGGCCCCTGAGCTTCTTGCATCCCTTAATCTGCTGTCTTCAGAGTACATACTGTTGACCATAAAGCAGTCATTGCTTAGTTTAAACCTACACTACCTTAGAATGTGTAAATACTTAGTCTTTAATGTTCACTCCAATAATGGCTGGTAACGCTGCAACTTTCTGTCTCTAGTCTGAGTGTGGTCCATCTGGGCATTTGTATTTTCTCTGTGGGGTCAGGGATGGCTTCATTTCCTGAACGCTTCAGTGATGGGAGGGGTGTTAAAGTCACTTTAGAGGAAAGAGGCGTCAGTCTGAGTACCTGGTCTATAAAATCACCTCCTTATCATGTGGCACCAGGACATTTCCTGTGTGTGTTACACCTTTAAATGCTCTGATGATAAGAGTTTGTATTATTACCGTTTAATGACTTTATTCTCAGTATCACGTATATGAGCTTGGGGATGTCCCTTGCACCTAGAATTCACTTTTCACCCTCTGCAGCAACTCCATCCATCTCAGGCACACACGTGGAAACTTCCTCCTAGATTCCAGAGTATTGCTGATTCTTATTCCTATTCATCCTCTGGGGAACTTTCCCTAACAACCAAATGAGTAAGTGCTCCCCTTTTGGGGGCGGCCTCGGTGCTCTGTGGATACCTCTTGTTTACCAGGTGAACCAAGTTACATACCTGTTTTGTTTCAGGGCAAATTGTGCTCAGAGACTGAGATTGCCTTTGCCAATATTTTATTCAACACAGGTTTACCGCGGGAGCTATAATAATTTCACAAGCCAATAACATACAGGATAATGTCTCTTAATAAGCCAATGAAGAATAACCTAACATAACACATTGCAAACCAATGATGGATTAATTTCACCATTGTCTCAAGCAAGGGGAAGATGAAAGGAATAAAGTCCCAATTTAGCTGAGAGTGTAACTTTCTAAGAGTTGGTTCTCGGGAGGGATGGTTTAGCCAACCAATAGCTGACATCCAGCTGTTAGCGCAGAAGCCAAGGTCCCTCTTTGCTAGAGCACATTGCTAGGGAAGGAAGATGCTGATGTTGGCAGACAAGATGATCTTCCCGAGGCCACTGTGAAGTTTTCACCACCGTTGGGCAGATTCATCTGGCCCAGGTAGGAGCTAATGCCCCCAAGGTCTTCAGGAGTATTTAGAGCAGCACAGAGTCGCCTTGGCCAGACCTAACACTCTGGGATCATCCTCACAAACTCTGGATCCCTCTAGTTGCCTTTCCATGTGTTCTTGTTGATAAGCCCCCAGAGGGGCCCTCAGCAGCTGGGCTACCCTGTGCTTACCAGCAATGGCAGACAGCAAGGACCTCATCCTTGCTCAACAATTTCACCTTTGTATCAAAACAGCTCTCCTTGTAAAAACAACATCCTTTTTGTCATGACCAAGTGGATTTGAAATCGTATCAAACCACTGCACAACACTATTTTGGTATCCCTGTCCCTCCAACCTTAGCTCCTTGAGTGTATCCTGATGTCTCCATGCCTGTGTGCTGTGCCCAACACCCTCTTTACCTTCCTCGTGGACTTACCTCCAGGACAGCGGGCTCGTCATGGGTCAGCCCAGTGGAGACAGTGCTTGTCTCCCTCACTACCAACTTTGCTGGAATCAGAACTAAATGACCTGCATCTTGATCAGGTTCTGGGCTGTAGACCTCAGTGACCAACTCAGGCTTTGCCGTTAATGCTTTGAACCTAGTTCAGCAGTTCAACTACACGACAACTCAAATGTTGATTACTTCAGCATTTACACTTGGAGGCCTCACAGTGATACAGAAAGACCAAGTTAATGGAGAGTGTATCCAGATATTCAGACGTGTTTAACAAACTCAGTACAAAGGCAGATATATCTTGAGAGTGTGTCACCAAACATGGCATCAGAGTATCCCAGCTGCGGACAACAGGTTAGGCTTCTTCATGAGTCGTCTTCTCCCGAGAAGCTGCTCTGTTCATTCTCCCCAAGCCACCACCTTTCCTGCCTTTGTTGAAGCTCTTTCCTCAGGCACTGGGAATTAAACAGCTTTCCTGTGAACTGACTTCATCAAGTGGCTATTTGAGCTTGTGCAGACAGAATTGCTGTTGGAAAGATGCAGTAGAAATGAATGCTGGGCTGCAATCTCATTCGTGACTGCATTTTTATTGAAACAGTTAAAGACTGAACTCCAAATTTCATATAGTATACAATCACCCTAATAGCAATAAAAGCATCCACCTATTATAGTATAAAGTAAAAGTACAAAACCAAGATATTTTAGTAGTCTGTGGAATCTAAATTTGTATAATGTTGATACGAAAAATTGAATTTCTTGGTTATGTAATGTTTCGTACAGATTTAAAACTCTGCTCAGTCTCCTGGTGACTAATGTTGGTTCTAATAAGAAATATGTAAATACCAATATAAAAATAACTTGCAGGGGAAAAGCAAGAAATAGGAGAAGATATAGGAATGCTTGTTTAAAACAGCCGTGTCTCTGGGGCTGGGAAGGGTGACACTCTCTTTAGTGGAATTATTAACGTGATACTTACTTGGAAAAATATCACAGAATACAACTATAGATCACACTGTAGCTAAGATTCTATTCATTCACAAGTACTTCATAAAACATGTTTTTAGTAGGATGAGTCACTGAATGTCAGGCGTGTTGCTAATGACCTATCAATCATGTTTACTAAACAAAAATAACACATAATCATGACGAATTTTTAAATAAAGCTCATTTGTGAAAAACTATCATAAGAATATGAAATGCGTGAAGCATCTTTTGCCCCAATCATAGGCAGGTCTACAGGGGTAGGAGGCATATGTTAAATTAAGTTCCGTTGCTGAATAATTTGCAGGAAACTCTTCTATAACTGCTTTTGCTCTTTTGAGCTCAACATTTTTTCCCCTTGTGTGTGAAGTAACTGTCCAAAGAAAAATCAAACACGCGGCATGTGGGATCTTCCCGGACCGGGGCAAGAATCCGCGTCCCCTGCCTCGGCAGGCGGACTCTCAACCACTGCGCCACCAGGGAAGCCCAAGGCTGTCCAATTTTAAAACAAAACGTTTAGTTTCCAGCCTAAAATGCAGCTGGGTCAGAGCAGCACCAGATCAATAATGGAGATTACCCATCAACTTCAATAGACACCTTCCACCCTCCCATCGCATGCCCCTGACCTGGGCGTAGAAATCCAGAAAGCTTTGTTTGTTTCCAGTTCCTGAGATTGTGCAGCCTGGGCCTGCCCTGCTCCCCACCCCTGAGCTCTCTGTCCTCGCCTCTGCCGGCCTCAGTGGACAAACTTGCAAGAGTTTAGGATGAATGGAATTAAAGAAGTAAGATATGCAGAGCATGGAGAGTGATTGGCTTTAATATTATAGGTAAATGGGGACCTCCATGGCAGTCCCACGGTCAAGACTCCACACTTCCACTGCAGGGAGCGTGGGTTCCATCCCTGGTCTGGGTTAGACCCTGCATGCCACCCGGCGCAGCCAAAAAAATATTTTTAATTGTAGGTAAATATAGATGTAGCTATAGATGTCGATCTACGTGCTTATCTACCTATTCACTATTTATCTATCCATCTACCTGTCATGGCCTCCTGGCTCTCATGGTAATCCTGTATTTCAGGTTATCATTTTTCAGAAAAGATACGTTTAATCATGATTGACTAAATGGGGGAATAAATAAATGATTGAATCAAATATGAAATAAATATCATATTAATACCAGATTAATCTGATTTCTAAGCATGTGATGCCTCTTCACAGGCACCTTTCAAAATAATTCTATTCAGGGTAGGTAGATAAGCACCTGATATATACTATCAGAACCCTCTCCTTTTCTCACTGATAAATACTTTTGCACAGAAGAGGGGGTAAAACACAAGAGACAGAGTACTCTTCCAATGGAAATTGTAGTCATTTATAATACAAAAATAATAGTACAGTAATAAATGGAAATTATAGTAACACATGTAGCTATGGAAAGAAAAATGTATAATGTACAATCAGTCACATTTTCCCTTCACTCAGTCGCCTAATAGAGATTGCCACCTTTGAAGGACAGTGATGGACAGAGTTTTTCATAATGATGTTTGACAATTATATTTACTGTGATTAGATCTACATCGGGTAGAAAGTTGTCAAGTAAAAGCAACAAAAATCTGACTTAAGCTAGCTGAAACCAAGACCAGGGTGGAGGGAGGAGTGAGAAAATGCTGGTTTTAAGTGTGATTTTTTTTCCCCCAAGATTCACGGTGATGTCAGGGCTCATACCCTTTTCTGGTGCCCTCTGGCCTCTGCTGGTCCGGCTGGGTCAGCATCTGCCTGCTCTCTGTCCTACTGTCAGGAACACTGCTGGCTGTTTCAGTGCCTGACCACTGCCCCCTCCACTCTTTAGGGGGTGTCCTACCATTACACGGTCACCTGCAGGCACCCTCACGTTGACTACCCCCTCCCCGCCAGCCAGTCTGTGACCTCGGAGCGGTTAGCGTCCCTGGACCTGTACGCCCTCCCCAGGGAAAATAGACCGCTAAGTACATTAAGGACCCTGGGAATGGGACACAGATTCCAGGAAGACAGCACACGCTCACTTCGATCATTACACTCCAACTGGTCATCAATCTTGTTAAAATGGATTTGGGATTTTTACTCTCCTGTTTAAATATATGTCGTAGTTTCTGCCCCTCATGGTGAAAGCTTTCCTCCCTCCAGTGATGACTCAGGCACAATTTGACTCCTGTCTATTTTTTCATCATCTTTCTCTCCTCCTGTCTTTTCATCAATAACTCCAAACACTTTGTAACTGTACTATTCCCTGTCATTCAGAACAACACTGTAATTTGTATTTATATTGAGTTACTCCCCCATCCTTCCACTCATTTTCTCTGCGTCATGCATTCACAGCTTTCTACATGTTAAAATTCTATTCTTTCTGGCTACTTTCACTAGTATATCTTCTGTGAAGCTTCCCTTGGATACCCCCTGCCACAAAATTTTCTTTATTACTGCACCCATGGTAGGGAGCTTCCAACACAACCCCCATGATCCCTGTCTCCTGGTGTCCACATCCTGATATTGTCCCCTGCTAAGATGAAGGGGGCGGACTTTCATAGCAAAAGTAATGTGGCAGAGGTGATGGTTGGACTTCGGGCTGGGAAATGTGTCGTGACTTCCTCGCATCTCTCTCAGTCTGTGTGCTCTGGGAGAGGCCAACCGCCATACCGTGAGGAAGCCTGACCGTCCTTCAGAGAGGCCCCCGGAGCAAAGGACTGAGGCCTCCCACCCACAGCTGAGTGAGTGAGCGGCCAGCGAAGACGGTCCGCCTGCCCCAGCCACCCTTCAGAGAAGTGTTACACCTGCTACAGCCTCACGGGAGAAGCTGAGCCACACCAGCTAGCAAAGACCCTCTCAGATTTCTTTTTTTCTATTTTTATTGGAGTATACTTGATGTACAATGTTGTGTTACTTTCTGCTGTACAGCGAAGTGAATCAGTTATACATATACCTATATCCACTCTTTTTTAGATTCTTTTCCCATATAGGTCATTACAGAGTATTGAGAAGAATTCCCTGTGCTATACAGTAGGTGCTTATTAGTTACCTATTTTATACAGAGTAGCGTGCATATGTCAGTCCCAATCTTCCAATTGATCCCTCCTTCACCCTTTCCTTCCCAGTAACCATAAGTTTGTTTTCTACATCTGCGACTCCATTTCTGTTTTGTAAATAAGTTCGATCCACAGAACACGTGAGATGACCAGCATTCGTGTTTAAGCCCCTGCGTTTGAGTGTAATTTGTTATGCAGGAACGGATTACTGAAACAGTAGCACGATGCTTGGAAAGTAGCAGGTACACCGAGTAGCATGGTGCCTGGATCACAGGCATTGAAATGTGCTGAGTATGTTTATGTCTTTTGCATTGAACATCAGTTTCGTTTTGTCTTGTTTTTACCCCTGGAACTAGTTCGGAGCTTCACATATTAAGCAATATGTCATACAAGGAGAGCTGTAGAGGATGAGAAGGAAATAAGAAGAGAGAGGAGAGCAGGATCCAGGAGAGGGCAGGGCGGAGCAGAGCTCCTGAATTCTGGTCGCAAGGACAGCGAGATAAGCTTAAAAAAAAAAGCACAAGTCTACTATTCAGTAAGTCTACTATTTAGTTTACGTTGATTGTTATTTTTGCTGTGTGACAGACACCATCCCTGATTCTCATTATTACAGCTTAGATGTGACACATACAGCCTTGTGTTAATAGTAACGTAAAGAAAATTTAAAGAAAAAAAAAAAGCAGAGCTGCATTCCATATTTGTGTTGTTCAAGGTCAAAGAGGAGAAAGAGCCACACCTGCCAGGACTTGGAGCGACAGTGCAGGACAGGGACTCGAGGAAAGAGGAGAGGGTTAGGAGAAAGGCCAGCTGTCCTCGAGGGGACCTCAGAGATATTTGGAGAGACTTAACTCTGGCTTTCACACCATATCAGGAGTGGGGGCTTGAACCACATTTGGTGTTTATACCTGTTAAAATGAGGATAGGGCTTCCCTGGTGGTGCAGTGGTTGAGAGTCCGCCTGCCGATGCAGGGGACACGGGTTTGTGCCCCGGTCCGGGAGGATCCCACATGCCGCAAAGCAGCTGGGCCCATGAGCCATGGCCGCTGAGCCTGCGCCTCGGAGCCTGTGCTCTGCAACGGGAGATGCCACAACAGTGAGAGGCCCGCTTACCGCAAAACAAAAACAAACAAACAAAAAATGAAGATAAATCAGCCTCAGATAATTGTAGAAACACAGTACACTCAGACAACTGACTTTCGGGTCACGTGTAAAGGGTGTGACCTACTCTCCAGATATTTACATGCCAAGGAGGTTCTTAGTAAAAGTCAGATTTCATACTTTTTCTTTTATTTCCTGAACTCCAGTACAAAATGTTAAACCATAAAAACTCGAGTCACATGTTGAAGCGGCTTTCCCAACAGAGGGAATGATTACTGAAGGTCACAGATAGAAGGAGGTGGCCCAGTGTGATTAGAAATCTTCCCGTGGGGTGATGTATGGGAATCTATGGGCCTGAAGGGCAGAGACACACACTCATACAGGGCGAGGTCTGGGCAGCTCTGAGAACCTGCAGAGAGAGCATCCAACCTCCTCGTGAAACTTACCCAGTTGCCAGATCTGAAAGCTTCCCAAGGTTTATTCCATCTCCAAAGCCCAGATACTCACTGCGCGTGTGGATTTTAAGTGATGGTGGCTTAACACCGCCCCACCCCCCAGTGCAGCTCCCCTCTTTCGTGCTGGGGATGACTGTGGCAGGGTGTCCTCACCCCTACCTGCCGGGCAGCATTTCACTTTCTGAAGTTTTAGGACGCTTCCTCCATGATCTCTTCTCTGGACCCATTAATTGTTCTCTTCTTTTTAAAATATATCCTGGATTGCTGTCAATGAAGTCCTTCTGCAATCGTTGTCAAGACAAGAGCTGTCACCAATTTATTTCTCCTTAATGTACAGCACTCTTCCTCTCTCTGTTTTGATAACCTTCTTCCAGAAACTTCTCCAAACCCTTTTCATACATCAGAAGCCCTATAATGGAATTGGCCTATACAAAGAGTTTCCTCATTAAGAGTGATATTAGTGAAGCCTGTAAAAATATGTTACAAGTAACCCCATTTCATTAAGTTGCAATGACACCTTCTCACTACAAGGACTGAGAAGCCAATTAAGTGAGAATTGCTATTCGCTGCCCCCAAGGCAGGTACATTTCAGCTGCTGATCCAGCCCTCAGCTCAGGTAGCAGGAGAGGACCCTCCCCAGCCTAGAGCAGGCAGGAGCTCCAAGTCATGGGAATCTCCCATCTTAGAGACACGAAACAGTCAAGCATCTTTAAAGGAGGGGGGCAATGCCACTATCAGACAGACTGTGGGCTTCAGATTAATACCAAAAAAATCATAGTTTGTCAATTAATAAATCTGTATGTTTGGGTAAATTTCATGACTGTTATGACACAGTTTCCATTTGGGTAAATTTGGGATTCTCTCTCTCATACACATACACATCTATCTATATCTATCTGTCTATCTATCTGTCTATCTATCATCTATTCACCTGTCTATCTATCCACTCTCTTATTCCCCAAGCAATTTAACATAACAGGACAAATATAGATAAGGCGATTGTGAAAACCAAAAATTAAGAAAGAAAAGTAAGATGATGCAGAGATGAAGTTTTGTATAAAATAAACGTTCTCAAATCCTAGACACTTGTATATGTGGTTCTGAGCTGCTTGGAATACAAGACAAAAAGTAAATCAATTGCCCAGGAAAAAATGACAGGGTCCTTTCTATCACAGAGACTTGAAACAGCCTCCTGCAGTTGCCAGCAAAGAGAATCTGACTTCTGTTCACCGGATATGACCAGCGTCATCCACAGCATCCTTGGAGCAACCATGTTTGCTTGACCAGGATGTCTCTTTCTGTTTGCTTGTTTTTAATATGTACAGATTTCCTGTTGCTGAAGTACTGTTCAGTTAAAAACCATTGTTGTGGAAGTTAGTGGTAGTTTATAGAAAAGTGCGGACATGATCCTTAATTAACATCCTCTGTGATGTGATTTGCAGCTGCTACTACTGGCGTGTTGGTACCGTGATTATAATGTTGAAGATGCCCTAATAAGACCTTACCCAACGTGCACAAGATTTTGATAGATAAGCAAGTAAATCTTACCATATGTGCCCTTTGTATTGAAATTACCTGGAAATCTTTAAAAAACTACTGATATGTGGCTGCCATCCCCAAACATGTTTTCCCTCAAGCTTTCATCGACTGCACTCCAAGAGTTTTATAACGCTTGATGAATTAACCCCTTAATCATTATGTAATGTCTCTCTTTCTCCTTGGTAATATTTCTTATTTTGAAGTTGGCTTTTATATGGCCAATCTAAATTTTTTTGGAATTGGATTTTTATGATACATCTTTTCTTCTGTTGACTTTTAGTCATCTGTGCCTCTGTAGCTAACATGTGCTTCGTTACACAGCATGTAGTTGCTTCTATTTTTTTATCCAGTCTGAGAATCTTGGCCTTTAATTTTATCATTCAGGGTGTTAATATTTCACATCCTTATTAATATGTTTTTTTTTTTTTTTTTTTTGCAGTATGTGAGCCTCTCACTGTTGTGGCCTCTCCCATTGCGGAGCACAGGCTCCGGATGCGCAGGCTCAGTGGCCATGGCTCACGGGCCCATCTGCTCCGCGGCATGTGGGATCTTCCTGGACCGGGGCATGAACCCGTGTCCCCTGCATCGGCAGGCGGACTCTCAACAACTGCGCCACCAGGGAAGCCCAATATGTTTTAATTTAAATCTGACATCCAGTTTTAAATCAAACTGTCTTTTATTTTAAATTAAACTGTCTTCTAGCTTAAATAAAACTGTCTTTTATTTGTCCCATCTGTTGCTTACTCTATTTTTCCTCTTTCTCGTTTTAGTTTGAATTAAATGCATTCTTATGTCCCATTTTATTACACTTTTGGGTTCTTAGGCAACCTTTATAAAAAGTATTCATTAATTTATTTAATTATTAATTTCACTGATTGCTTTGGGGTTTACTACACCCATCTTT
Source organism: Phocoena sinus (assembly GCF_008692025.1). NCBI lineage: Eukaryota > Metazoa > Chordata > Mammalia > Artiodactyla > Phocoenidae > Phocoena > Phocoena sinus. Next base: position 2,733,389 of record NC_045775.1, on the reverse strand, counting down.
ATCCTAACACCGTCTACCCTCAAATAATATTATATCACGTGTGAAGTAAGCTGCTCCAAACATGCTATCCTTTCTTCTCCCACCCACTGTGTCACCATCACACATTCTTATGTCAACAAGCCCAAAACCCCTACTGTTATTTTTATTTACATGTTTAATTATTTTATTAAGATTGAAATGGGAAAAATGATCTGATTTAGAAAACTTGTATTTACAGCTAATTGTTCTCCACATTCCTTTATGGACATGTTAATTTCCATCTGGCATCATTTTTCTTTAACCATCATGAATGTCCTTCGTCATTTACAATGTCACTCTGCTGGTGATGAACTCTCCCAACTTTTGTTTGTCTGAGACAGTCTTTAGTTACCTTTATTCATGAACTATATGTACACCTAGTACAGAAATCTGTCTCCAAAGAAACAGAATGTTTATTTCTGCCCAGAAATGGACTTGCCTCTTTTCCTGCCAGGCTCTCATGTGGCTTGGTGAGTCCATTTGGTCTGCAGCTGAGCCCCACTTGGGTTTGTTGTTTCTCGAATTACTTTGGGAGACCACGGGCTTCAAATCCCCTCAGCAGAGCTCCACCCCTGCCCTGGACGTCGTTGAGACCTGGAGTGCCAGGGGACACCAGCATTCCTGCTCTACTCCCAGCTGCCAGGGGCTCTGAACACTGCCCGTCTCAGGGGTGAACTGCTTTTGCTTGTTGCTGGGAGCAAAGCTTGTGATGGGGCAGGAGTCACTGGATTCCCCTGCTCCAGCCTCAGACTAAAGCTGAGGCACTCCAGTGTGGCTGAGCCTCAGGAATAAGACTTTCTTAGCATCTTTTCTGCCCCCCGTGCAAATCCCTGGGCCTCCTTCTGCGTGCATGGTCCTGCACACACATGGCAGCCAACTCTACTGAGTGCAGGTGCTGGTGGGGATTCTTGGCGGGGTGAGTTTCCTGCCCCCAGCCTCCAGCAGACTCCTACATTTGTTGCATCAGGGCAGAATCCTGGGCACGAGAGGCTCCTCTCCCCATGCCTGGTGGCAGTTCACTTTTGCTGGTGTGTGTAAGGGCTGCATGGGGTGTTTCTTATCCCTCCCTTAGTGGGTATCCAGCATTTCCTGCCATCTGCCTCTCATCACAGAAGGGCCAGGTGCCCTCGAGCTTCATGCCTGTCCCTCTAGATGCACATAGCTGCTTATGCACCCCTGCTGTCACCTTGAACCTAGGGAGTCCCTGCACACCTGCCACAGAGGTGGGGAGAGGGCTTCCAGGCCTCAGTTGTGCCCACACCTCTCCTGGGAGTGGCAGGTGCTTGTCCATGGAGAAGAGCCAGCCAGCGGGGGCAGCATGCCTCGGGCTCCAGGGAGTCCACCCTTCCCCAAGGGGCACTGGCATTAAGGAACCCCTCACCATGTCACCGCTTTCCTCTTGCCGCCCCGTACCCCACAGAGCTGCCAAATGGAAGGGTTGGGTTCATCAGAGGGACTGGACTCTCCCAAGAGGGAATTCAGGTCATGTGGTGGTCATGCAGCCTCAGTGCTGATGGCCTCAAAAAAGTATGATTTCATAGATTATTCACTTGTTTCCTCACAGCTGGGGTTACTACTTGCTGACCATTTCCCCCTATTTAATGCTTATTATCTTTAACTCAGACTATGGAGCTTATGAAGAAGCCTGCATTCAGAGAAGCTCATCTGGGAAGAGGAGGCCGGGGAGTGAGATTCCGGCGCAGAACCCAGTGGGCCGAACCTCACCTAGTCATAGGCATGGTAAACGGACTTTACACCTGAAAGGCATCGCTTTCTGAGTCAGATACTTACATCTTGAAGTGAGACCAGAAGATCTGCATGTGGACAAAGGGCACAGGTATGTGTTTGTGATGCTTCATTTTAATTAATAGGCTAATTTTTTGGAGCAGTTCTACGTTTACAGAAAAATTGAGCAGTAAGTACAGAGTTCCCATACACACATCCCCAACGCACGCACACACACACACACACACACACACACACACAGTTTCCCCTACTATTAGCATCTTGCATTGGTGTGTTATGTTTGTTGCAACTGATGAACCAGTGTTGATATATTATTATTAACTGTCTTGCTTAGTTTGGGCTGCTAAATCAAAGTACCATAGACTGAGCGGTTTATCAATAACAGAAATGTATTTCCTACCATTCTGGAGGCTGAAAGTTCAAGATCAGGGTGCCAGCTTGGTCAGGTTTTAGTGACGGCCTTCTTCTGATTTGCAGATGGCCAACTTCTTGTTGTATACTCACCTGGAGGAAAAAAGGTTGAGAGAGTTCTCTGGGGTCCCTTTTACAAAGGCACTAAACCCACTCATGAGGGCTTCACCCTTATGACTTAATCAGTCCCACCTCCTAATACAGTAATATGTGGACTTAGGATTTCAATGTAAGAATTTGAGGGAACACAAACATTCAGTCTATTGCAATAACTCAAGTCCATGGTTTACATTAGGTTTCACTCTTGGTGTTGTACGTTCTATAGGTTTTGACAAATGCATAATCTAATGTAACCACAATTGTAGAATCATCCAGAATAGTTCTCTCTCTTAAAAATCCTCTGTGTTCCACCTAATCACCTCCCCACTGCCCCCCAACTCCTGGTAACCATTGATCCTTTTACTGTCTCTATAGTTTTGCCTTTTTCAGAATGTTATATAGTTGGGATTATACTGTGTAGCCTTTTTAGTCAAGCTTCTTTCACTTAGTAACACGCATTTAAGGATTCTTTTTTCTTTTTTTATAAGTGTGTTCTACAAAGCTAAGGATTATTTTCATGGGAAATGTGTTCTGAAATTCTAAAATACATCATTCATTTTCCTCAACTTTAGTTTCTTCATTTATAAAATGGGGGTCAAATTTTAACTTCTATCCCAAGAGTTTTGTGAGAACTGAAAGTAATGATTTACATGTTAAAAAAAAAAGTAAAGTGTTAGACAAGCATCACTTTTCTCAAAATGTCATAATAAATGCGAGGACATGGGGAACTTGGGGAGAATTAAAATGGTCAGATAATTCCAGACATGGGTAAGAAAGGAAAGGCTATAAGTATTTGATGTTGCTTTTGACTTTGTTCAGTAATTGTTTCTTAATATTATTTATTATGTTGGTAAAGTACTATTATGATATTATTCAGTGAGAACACTTTTAACTCAGAAAATAATGTAATCCTCTTTATTTCAGTTGATTTGTTTTATAATGAGCCATTGATATTTTAACTTTTGCTTTAAGCTTTAAAAACTTATTTTATATTGGGCTGTAATGATTTTAGATAAAATAAATGCTGTTCTTGTAAGTGAACTGAGTATTTAATTTTCACACATCACATGATGTTTCTAAGGCTGACCCTTTTCTGTTCCATAAGACTACTTCCCCCAATTGCCTTTATTTTGGATGAAAGGAATTTACTTTCAATTCTTGCACTGTATTTCAGACTTGCCAGAGACTGACAACATTTTGTTGATTTTCATATTAGCAGTGTATATTGTTTGCTCAATATCACTGGAGAAATATGAGTGAGTATTAAGGTGTCAGGGAAAACCTAAGATCAGGTGGAAATATTGAGTATATTTGTTTCATAAAATAATTGCTCTTCTGGATCATCTTTGGAATCACTAAAATACTTTTTGATAAATTAAAGATTTAAAAGGCTCTTCGATGAGTCATCTTTCTCAAACTTTTTCTAGATCTTTCTTGTGACAGAAATTATACTACTTATTCATTGTTGAAAAAAATATACATTTGAGTTTAGTCTGTCAAAGATCTAAACAACATTCATATAAAAGTCTATTATGTTCTTAGGTGTCAGAGGGCTGGAAGAAACAGAAAAACTATACAACATCTACAGTTTAGTCTTCACAATGCAGGACAGGAACTATCTTATGTGGTGATGTTCGTTTTGAAAAGTTTCTATGGAATAACCAAAAACATAAGTAACAATTATTAACTTTCCCTAGCACGCTTAGGTACAAAAAATGTGACATTTCTTCTCAGCCTTTTTTAAAAATCCAAATTAAATATAGTTTTAGGAAAATATTCTCCAACATAGCACGAGGCCCAATATCTACTGCTATTGAAGGACAATAACGTTCCTTATTTCTAAAGCCGTGGCAGGTCTTCTGAGTCTAACATAGTCTAGGAAATCCAAGGGAATTCTCTCTGCTCTCTGGAATACCTTAGTCACTGTTGGGCTTACTTCAACTTTGAAGGTGGATAAGGTTGCCCATTAAGTCGCTCCTTCTGGGCAAATCCAGGGTCTTCTACACCAAGGCACCTCATTTCTAACGTCTGTAACACACAGCACCAAAGTTCTGCAATTTACAGGCTCAGCTCTTCCCCAGATAAAGCAGAGCCTCCTCACCTCACACATTAGACAACTCTTCTCAAAGTACTAACTTTTACCTCTTAGAAGATGTGACTTAATTTCTTTTTGTGTGCTTAGATTACTGGTTTCCACATATTGCTTTTTACTGAAGTTACCTGGGAATCTTTAAAAAAATACACACATGGCCCCAATCCCTAAACATATTTTCCCTCAACTTCCAAGTACTGCTCTCCACCACTGCAATTGTTTTAAAGATTGTTTCTTGTTAATATCATTTTGTGTAATGTGCCATACACTGTTCTAAGCCCTTTCCATGCATTTTAACATTTAAGCTAGTGGAATGCACACAATATCCTTATTAAACAGACACTATAATCATCACCCATTTACATCTTGGGGAACTGGGCACAAAAGAGCTAACCTGGTGGGCACTCACAACTTGTAATGGCAGAGCGGGGATTTGGAGCCTCACAGGCTAACCCACCACGATGTATGTCTCTCCCTGGCTGACAGTGCTGTCTGTGCTCTAAGTCTCCCAAATCTATGCTTCTTCCACTTTCAAAACAACTTCTGTTCAGTGCTCATTATCTTAGCTTCCCATGGTCACTTTTCTTTTGAAAAAACAAAATCATTATATTAAAAAAATATATTCACACACACACCCCTTACTCTCTGCTGGCTGGATGGCATTCCAAAGCTATGATGTCTATGTGGAAAAGGGCATTTACCACGCACATTTGTTCTTGCTATCTCCTCCTTAAGCTTCTGCTATCTCAAAAAGACAGGTGCTCTTACCTCCTGGCATTTTAATTACTTGTTTACACTGTTTATTCATTTACTAGGCTGTAAGCAATGGCTTTAGCAAATCCAGTCCATTTTGAAATGGATTTCTGTCTATTAAAAAAGAATTTCCCTCAAACCTATTAAGCCCAAATCTATTCAGACAGAACAATGAACATCAAGGGCATAACTCAGATACATATATATATATGTATACATATATATATGTAACTTGCTACATATATAGACAAAATTAGAAACTAACATTGAAGGGGAAAATAAGATTTGTTTTTTTTCAGAAAACCTGGACTCCATCATCACCACCCTTACCACCACACAAATATCACAAAGTAAGTTCCACCTTGAACAATAGCTGCTTTGGTTTGGGTTTGGAACTGTAAACCTTCCATTGACAACTGCTCAAGGCAACGCATCCAATTTCAGGATTTAATCATCGTTTCTGGTAGATCACGCTGCAAGATCCCGATGGTTTCTAATTCTGGCATTAACAATTAGCAGGACTGGTCTATTATTTTCCTTTGGATTTCCAGGAAGTTTTCTTGCCAAATGGGGAATAAATTCCATGAGGTTTATTTCAAATTGTCTCTCATGGATTTCTCACTTTAAGAATTTGTTTAAAAGGGCATTAAAAATATTTTCATAGCCAATTACTATCTTGTTTGTCTAAGCCATATTATTTCATTTTCTTACATGAAAGCTGCCCAGAATTTGCACCCTGGTCTTCCTCATCTTGTTTGGTGATCATGGACACTGATTTTGATCTCCTTTTCTGAAAAGTATCTCAGGTAAACAGTCCCATTGGTGGTATCTTTAGGAAGCGTCAAACTCTCTCACTTTCATGCATACTTGGATTTTTTTTTCCCTTGGTCTTATCTTACTTTAGAAAAAGCACCATATTGAAAATAAATCCTTCTTAAGTCAAAGCTTACTGGTGCAAGAGGAAAATCAGAGAATTCTGATTGAGAGCACATTCCTGAAGGAGCTGTTTCTGTTTTGCTTCAGTTGCTATATAAGTGTGTACCTGAGCTTCCCTTGCTTCTCTATTTGTTACTATTGGATCAGAGCCTCGCAAACATGAGTGAAGTGTCTGGGTTCACTTCAGGGACTTTACCTGCTTTCTTTGAGCTCAGACTCCAATCAAGAGGCCTGAGAAGTAGACAGCATTGCACAGCTCAGGTCATTTGCTCTCAGGAGCATTCTGGTTCCAGCTGTAGAGGACTCCACACCAATGTTTATATACCACCTGTTCTGGCCTGGCTCTGGCCGTTCATTTAGGGAAACTCTCAAGGTATCATTTTTTTTTTTTTTTTTTTTGCGGTACGTGGGCCTCTCACTGCCGCGGCCCCTCCTGCCACGGAGCACAGGCTCCGGACGCGCAGGCTCAGAGGCCATGGCTCAGAGGCCCAGCTGCTCCACGGCATGTGGGATCTTCCCGGACCGGGGCACGAACCCGTGTCCCCTGCATCGGCAGGCGGACTCTCAACCACTGCGCCACCAGGGAAGTCCTCTCAAGCTATAATTTAATATCAACTGCTGATGCCCTTGACTCTCAAAATGCGTGTTGTCCTGTGGGGTCTCCAGTCTCTCTTGGGTCCTTTACATTTATGGATCCCAGGGAAGGGCTCCAGTGGAGGCATTCTTGTTATTATGAATGTGTTTCTGTGGCCAGAAAAATAACCCTGACAATGCTCTTGGCATTCTATTTTATTCCAACGGGATTTCAGCTTCAGCTTCCCTGAGACTATAATTTCTTGTCCCTTAGGAATGATGAGTATTACCTTCCTCAATGAGGAATACATCTCACTTAAATACACAACTCTTGGCAACAAATGTTTCCTACTCTGCAGAAAATTTCTCCATCTACTTCCTCAACACAGATTTTACAGGCTTCTCATTGGTCTCCCTAATTCAAAAAGAAAGAGCGTTGCCTCTCATACTGAAGTTCAAGGTCTTCTCATATATTCGCCATGCCTCCTTAGTAGTCTACCTAGATTCTGCTTAGATCTCCAGTTGTCATTGTATTTATCTTTGCATCCTAACCTCTAACTTTAAACTTTAGTTAATCCGTATAATAAATCTTAAGGTAGAAATAGGGAATGTTTACTTGGTTTTAGCTATCTCTGTAGACATAATCTGATTACATAGTCAAATAGAGTCAAATTAACACAATAATTATATTTAAAGAATTTAGACCTTATGAGAATGGCAAAAACAGAGTTGTTCAGAATGACTGATTCAATGTCTTTCCAGTGTTTGGAAGGAGAATTCCACACACTCTATTCTATGTACACTTGTTACATACAGAGGACCATCACAAGACTTATCAGTCTTACTTCCTCCTCGCTTACAGGAATTGAAGATAAAACACCACCAAAAGTAGTACCACTAACTGAGACAAAGCCCTGTCTTGTGTCCTCAGTTATCACATTGATAAATGGAATATTGCCTGCCATATCAGTAAACAAAGGATGTCACAGTCATCAGAATTGCAGCCACCTCCGATGGTGAGCTGGTGAGCCCTGACTGAACTCAGGGAGGAAACAAAGAATACCTGCCATCTAGCAGCCATCAGACTGCAGCCACTCCCCAAGGTGCCCCCTGAGGGGACTCAGGAAGGGAAAGTACAGCATACTGGCCCCAGGTAGCTGAGATGCATATCAAAGGAATGATCTCAATGAGCCCAGATTCTTGCATCTTCCCACACATAGAAGAGCGCTGAATTCCTGAACTTGAGATATCTAGTTTTCTTTTATTAACAGTAATCTTGTGTTCCTACTATGTGCCCTTTGTTGCAAAACTACTGTATATCCTAGCTCCCCCCTCACCTCCTTGGAGCAGTTCTCTCAGGGTTACTTGAGATGCTGCCTCCTGGGCTTGAAGTCCTCAGTATGTCTGCCAAATAAAACATAACTCTGAACTTTTAGTTTGTGAATATATTTTTTCAGTTGACACCATCTTTGGAAATGGATGGAACATATACGTCTTTCCCTGGAGTCTCTATTTCTGGATGTTAGCCTCTGCTCACGCACCTCCTCAGTGATCTGACTATGTATTAATTGCTTTTGATAGAGATGGTAAGGAAATGTTTGTCGAGTGTATACTATGGACTAGACATAGTTGTATGCAGTGAGGATACACTGATGAGGCCAACAGATAGATCTCTACCATCCTAAATCTTACTTTCTGGAGGGAACTGTTATGAGCTCTGTAATTGTGCTTTAATATTTCAGCGTGTGTGTGTGTGTGCTTTCACACCAGGCTAGCTTCGTCTATATTCCTGTTCCTCATAACCCAGTGTTGGTGGGAAGCTAGCATTTACTCTGAAATCCAAAATTTCACAGAAAGCTACCATAAGTTCTTTCAACTATGTGCATCTCTCATCAATGCCAGAGGCTTTACTAATTAATAAAATAAATGTTAAATTCTCATCAATGAAAACAGTGGCTTCTTAATTAGCAAATTGACGTTAGAAGTTAATTCTAATAGATAAAATTATTAAATTGCATGGACTAGCTGAAATAGTTTCATGACCTTTTCATAAACATTAACAGGATATAAAAATCTAGTGAGCCCAGAAGGCTACAGTCTTAGGATTGATTCCAAAGATCCAATCCCTGAATGGTCCTGTGTCCAGTCTTTGTTTAGAGGATTCTGGCTGATACCTCTTAGTTCTATTCCCCTCCCTAGGGTCAACAAAAGTCTTCTCTTTAACACTAAGAACTGCTTTAGAGCAGTTTCTTATCTTCCTAGCTTTTGTAGTACTGTAGCTCAGTATAAAACAGCTTCTATACACTAAGTCAGTGTTTATTGTATGAACCAATAAATGAATGAATCACTGAACATTATTGATTATTTCCAGGCACAAAGACAATTCTAATCTAAATTACTAGGTTGTAATCTGTACTGGCATCAGCATGTTCTCTTAATATTATTTTTTATTTGTTTGTTTGAAGAGTTTTGTTAAACATTTTAAACAAATCCCTGAATATAAGTTAAAAAAATTTTTTTTTAGTGTAGGATACAAGAAAAAATTCTGGTTAATTGACAGTTCTGTTACATTGGCCTCAAAGCCAAATCCGGCCTCTGTACCCCGACACCGAAGTAAATCTTGGAGACAGAGTTTTGGGTGAAGTAGAAAAGAATAGCTTTATTCCTTTGCCAGACAAAGGAGGTCACAATGGAGTAATGCCCTCAAAACCATGTGTCCTGACCTGGAAGGAGTAGTGAGGAGTTTTATAGTCCAGGTGGTGGAGCTGCTGATAAGTATCAGGGTACCTGCAGGACCCACATTCCTTCAATCCAGAGATCATCTGGCTTCAGGTGATGGTGGGTGAACTGTGACCTTCCCTCTGGAATGAGGAACGCTTCATCAAGAAATTAACATCTTCCATTTGGAGGAGGTTTTAGTTCTGCAGAGGAACTCAAAGATATTGTTGTGTGTATCCCTTGAGGGGGAACCAGGGCCCTGCCCCAAGTCTGCACTGTTGTTTCTTGACTGCTCCTTCCTTGTCTCTGCTTCCCCTCACTTCCCTGATTAGCAACTGTTTGAACCTGCCCTTTGGAACTCAGGGAAGGGGACACAGAAAGGCTTTTGTGCCCAGGAGCCTCACAGGGTCCTGCTCGGTTTCAGCCTCCCTATAATAGAAAAAACATGTCAGAATTATTTCCTTGTGCTACATCAGGTATTAATAAGGCATGTTTCATAAAACAAAAAACACAAATGGTCTGTTATCTGCCTCTTCTGAGGTTGAGTTGAGGCACTCAGGACTCCTTCCACAATCTGAAAATAATAGCTAATATAGGCATTTCCTCTCAATTTACTCAATATATCCAAATGTCAGAGAGTAAAAAGTCTATGAAAAGACCAATAAGCCTGTATCTTGGTACCCACGCTTCCTCTTACAGGGAACACGTTTTGCCAACAGCTAACGTCTACTGTGATTGATTCCTGGCAAATCTTTCAAAACAGATGACACTCTAATCTTTAGAAGGGTTTTCTTTTTTTCGGCGGGGGGCTGGGTGGGGGAAATCATTTAATGTCATCAGAAATAATAGTTCTTCAAAATAACTTTTATGCCAGAAGTTGAATAACTTTGTACAGCTTGTTTTTGTTTTTACCAGAATTTGTAGAGAGAACTTAATGAAGTGCCATATGTCAAGTCTGGAGTCAGATTAAAAACAAATAATTAAAATATACCCTTTCTCCATCAAAACAGATTGTGATAGGTTGGTGGAAGGAAACAGAATCTGACATGTCATGTTTTGACAGGTTTTTTTTTTTTTTTTAAAGAAAATCAGTCATATAGTAAGACATTGTATTTGAAAGTTGTGTTTTCTTCCTGTGGAATGCCAAGTTTTAAGTCATAATCTAACCTGCCACATCCATTAACCTGCCATAATGCAATAGAGAGGCACGTATCTGGAGACATATGGGAGCATCTGGGGAACAGTCACGGCATAGACGTCAAAGAGTAAAAGAAATTTTGAGAGGTTTTATGTGTGTTGACGGGGTGTGTGTATGTGAGCAATTTCACTTTTCTCCCTAAATTCATATCGATTTTATGCAACAAATGATTCCTCGATGAGGACAGACATTTCCTGGTGTTCTTTGTTTTTTTTTTTTAATTTTAGGAGAGGGTGATAAGTTTTTGTTGAAATTTTTAACATTAAAAAACAACACTGTAGGTCAAGTTTTCAGTATGAAAAAGTAATAACAGAACTTTTATAAATAATGATATTTCTATCCTTACTTCCCAGAAAGGCATTTCAAATCATCACTCTGGCCAGGCCCACCTGGAGACATTTGATGGCGTCTTCACCAGGGTTAATTTTAAACACAGGACCTGGCCGCGGGCTGAGGGCTTTTCACACACCCCTCCAGGCCCACCTGAGCAGTAGGGCATCTCAGGAGGGGAAGGTGAAACCCTGGGGTTCTTGTTAAGCGGCCCTCCCACGGGGGGCTTCTGTGAGCCTGGAAGTGCCATCAGGTCACACAGTTAACAAGGACACTACTTGTTGAGGAAGAGTATGAGGAAGCTCAGAGCACAGAGATCAATGTGGGTGGAATCACCAGGAAGCTGGCTCCCCATCCTAAGGCATTTAACGCCCATTACATTGGCAGCGTACATCCTTTTGGTAGGAAGGTCACTAAGAAAGCTTGCTGAGCTATTAGTGCTAATTATACTCGTGACAAAGTCACACCAGGAAGGGCCTTTTTCCAGCTCTCAATTTGACCAGATTATGTGACACTATAAGAGTTTACCTGCTCTTTGAAAATCAGTGCATCATTCCATCTTTTATTCCTTGGGAGTAAACATCTTAGCGTGACCCCAGAGACTCCTTTGTAGCTACCTTCAGGAATTACGCCCCAGTTCAAAAGCTTTGACATCTCTTAGCTCACCGATATAATCCCTGCTGCTCCATCTGAGATTTTTTTCATTGGATGATCTCTGCGATGAAGATCATAGAGATCACACACTTCCTTCAGCACAGCCGGCATCGTGGGTCAAGTGCAGATTATCAGAGGTTTGTAAAGAACCTGGGGCTGGGAGTCAGGAAACATGGCTTGTAATCTCAGACCTGCTGTTAACTAATGTTGTGACCTCTGACACCTAAGTAATTTTTGTCTCAACTTTTTCCTCCCTAAAAACAAGGTTCTTGTCATGTTTACCTTATGGGGTTATTAAAAGGATAAATTGATGTTATCACTGTTGCCCAATGTTCACAGTAGGACATCAGCTCCCCTCACCAGAGGGGAAGGGATTGCAGGTGGGAAAAGGAGATTTCTGCTCAGAGATGGAAGGTACAGGCCCAGGTGAAACTACCTGTGTCCAAGTACCAGCCCCTCTTCTTACTGTGTGACTTTAAGCAAGTTACCCAACCTATCTGTGCTTCAGTTTCTTCATCTGTCAAATAAAGTATCAATTTCATAGGGTTCAATATATAAACCATTTGCAGATCTGAGCTGAAGGACTCAAGCAGATTCAGTGCTCTACGTGTATGTCATTGTGCATATCCAAATACTGCACGGTGGGGCTTCTAACTGAACTTTTCTTCACTACACATCCTTCTGCCTCCGGAGCCAGTAGAACACGACCCCAAGACTGATGCAGTGGCAAGCCCAGGGCTCGGGAGAGGCATCCTTAAGAAAAGAAAAGGGAGACAGGAGGGAAGCAAGAGGATTAACCTCACAGATCATCTCAGGGTCACAGCAAAAGGGGAGCATGCCTGCTCTTCACAGACTAGCATAGGGTAAGCGGAGCTGGAGACGAGTGAGGGGTGGAAAGGAGTGGAAGAGGGTGGGAGTCTCAGGGCAGGGGGAGGAAAGAGAGCACTCACATAGTGCCTTCTCGACCTTGCTAATGACTCTGACTTTATCTCGGAGATGAATGAAGCTCACTGTATAGTTTTGAGCGCAGGAAGGACACAGCTTCACTGAGTGTTTACAAGGGATTTCAGTAGTGGTTGCACTGAGAATAAACTGCACCCTTGAGGTCATCCAGGTAAGAGGATATAGTGGGTTCAGCACTATGGACACGTAATAAAAAATACGGAGAGTGATGAGAAATGGCCGGGGTCTCTGTGTGTTTTGAAGTAGATCCAGCAGAATGAAATGATGGATTAGAGGCACAGAGTGAAGGAAAAAGAAAAGTCAAGGATGACTTGAAGGTTTTTGGCCTGAATAGCTAGAAGGCTGGAGTCAGCATCGATTGACAGGAAGAAGTCTGGGGGTGGAACAAGTTAGCAGGGAAAGGGCAGAGCCCTGTTTAGGCTATGTTGAGTTTGAGAGGTCTGTTCAGTATCCAAGCACAGAAGTTCAAGAGGAAGTTGAATATCTGAGTATGGAATTCGGGAGAGAGGCCTAAGCCTGTGATTTATATTTGTCTGTTAGTGTGTAGATGTTGTTTACAACCAAGGGGCTTGATGGGACCCTTAAGGAAGTGAGTACAAATAGAAAAAATCCAAAAAAGTGCCTTTTCATTGTAAGGCTACTAGAGAGGATTAAAACTGTGAGAAGTCTTAACCACTGTAGACTTCAATCTTACTATCAAAACGTCAGCAAATAACCTTATCAATCTATGATTGCCAAACATCTATATGCATGTAACCAGACATGTTCTACAGAATTACTTTGGTACACCCACGATTCGAAACCAAGCCTTCACTGTCACCGAGAATAATAGAAGTAGTAGTCTTACAGGGAAAACCTCTTACGATTTTGCAAACTCTCACCTGGAAATTCTATCTCTTCATTATTTACTTTCCACTAGACAGATATTGTTCAGTAGTTTCTTCCAGGAGCCCAAGACCAACTAAACACTGTCTCTTTCAAAGAACTGACAATTTTTGCTTTCACAGTAAAAAATGCCTAAGATGTATCTCTCGTTGAATTTCCTTTCTGTGGCTACCATTGAATTAGTACTGAGTGGTTAAGTGCTAAGACTCTGCACTCTGCCAGCCCCTCCACCACTTACTACCTCTGGGACGTTGGGAGGCTACATAGCTTCCGTTATCTTCATTTACTCATTTGTAAAATGAGGATAATAGTGTTAGCTACTAGGGCTGGGGAAAGGAAGAAATCAAATAACTTATCCAAGACACTTAGAATTGTTGTTTATCGTGTATTACGCTCAATGTAAATTTTTAGCTAGTAGTAATAGTAGTACTACTATTAATAGGCAATGTTTATGAAAATTTTGCAGTGTTCCAGACATTGTTTTAAGTACTTTACAGAGATTATCTCATGTAGTCCTCTACCTTATGAAATACACTGTTGTTATCTCTATTTTTTAATGAGGTAAATGGAAAAGGGGAAAATCATTAATACTTTCTGTTCCTTGGACTTTGTATTACATGCCACCTCTCTTTCCCTAATTACTTGACCTTTGTTGTTTATTCTTCACTAGTTACACAGTCTTGTTAGAAAACAACTTTGCCTTCAATGGAGATTGAGGTAGAAATACAAAAATGTTGTTTTAAACCTCCAAAGTTTCCCAAACTATGTGGAAAAGATTCTTTATAATTGCTCCTCAGAACATTAGACATTTTTTACTACAACATTGATAGTGTATTATCATGTGAGAAACAGAGAACTGAGAGCCAGGACATGCGGATTCTACCAGCAATTTTAGCATAAATTTTCAGATAACCAGCATTGATGTGATTAAGCCTCCCAGGTCAGGGCTACTCAAAGTGCCGGGGAGACATAGGCAGCTTATGCAGTACACACAAGTAAATCAAGGCACCACTTCCTTCACCAAAATGTCTCTCTCAGGAAAAAAAGGCTACCTGAAATAATTGTGTGCTTGGTGGTAGTGGGCTCACCCTGGGGCTGGTCCCTGAGCTCTTAGCAGAGCTATAGTAAATAGTTGAGAGTTCCCATACAGGAGCCCATCTGTGGACCACACTGAATAACATTGCCCTGGACCTTTGTTTCATCTTCTGTGAATGGGAAGAGAAGGTTCATTTGCTAGTAGGCTCAGTGATTTACATTGTAACAATCTGAGTGTAAAATCATAATTGCTATTGTACCGATGAGAAAAAAGCTGAGTCAAGTGGAAGTTCTAGACCTTATCTTGACCACTTCAAAATGAGAAAAATAACATATCTGTCCATTAACCTTCAGCATCAAACCCACAGTTTGCACCCACTGTTCAGTTCTTACCTTGAGAGAATCATCACCTGGGAGAGGAGGATGCAGCTTTTCAAACTTCCTGGCCACCAGCTGGGTACCGCTGAAGGAAGCTCCCTCTTACTCTGCCTGGCCCTGTATGTCCCCTTCGAGGTGTCACACTTATCTACAAGGCATTTGTTCTACTTTGCTCATCCTTTCAAAGGGAAGCTCATTCAAGTAGTCACTTAAATAGAAACGCTGAAAGTCTTTGCGAAAGGAGCACTGAGTTTCACAATCAGGAAGGAGGCTTCCCTTTTCCTCCTAAAGCTGGACTGACCAGATCACACTGGACCACATCAGAGGCTGGAACATCCTTACTCCAAGACTCTCCTACATCCAGGAAGAGCCAACGTTTATCAATCAGGAGAACCCACTGTATAGTGACTATCAATCAAGCCACTGGATAACAGACCACCACACAACTCTGGTCCCCCAGTTCCTATCTTAAAGAGATAGGACTCAGCATGGAAGCAAGAAAGAGAAGAAGGAGCCTGTGCTGTCCACCCAGCCACGGGTTGGATTCGGTGATGCAGTCCAAGGAGAATGGGAGGAAACGAGAAGGAAGAGTCTGCATAAACCATAATGACACGGTAAACTCCTCCCAGCCAAAGGCACAGCGCATCCATATATCCCAGGCGTGAATCTGGATATTTATCATATATGTGGGCATCTAAATCCCATGCACCAGGGAGGCTCTGTACTTTTAGCATCTTCATTGTCACTGTGGACTTGGCTTAGAGCAATTACTCTTTCCTTACCCCTCTCCTTCATCTGACAAAGCTCTCTGGCTCAGCCCTCACAGAGCATGTGCTGTCCCCCCATGGCCCCCAGGGAATGAGCCCTCACTGAGGGGCCATCTCTGTAACTTAGGGAAGAAGAGTTGACATAGAGCACTTGCTCCCCGCCAGGTTTCATAGCGGGTATCTTTCATGCATTAGCTCCATTAAAGCTTACAACAAGCCTCTTGATTACCTCTGCTGGATTTTGGCCTCTGCATCCGTTGATTTCTGTCTGCTTTGGGAATCCATATTCACCGGTATAGAGGCCTTTATCCCCAATGAGTCTAGTCAGTGTTCCCCATTTCTGACTGTTGCCTAAGCTACAATCAATACCTGGGCTTTCCCACAGCCCTCACAGCCCTGCATGTTACATTTCCCTACATAATTTTTTTTCTTAATGGTCATCAGAAGCAGCTGCTCTGAATCATAACAGCTGTCCATGGCTACTTAGGACAGAAACTAGAATATTAATTGTAGTTTGTGTCTTATATCCTAAGTTAACTCACATGCCATGGATGGTTCTTTGGTCCAAATTGAAGACCGAGGGCCTAAGGAGAGGATGTTTAAAGCAAGGCTGTGTCCAAGGAACCCAGCATAACTGGTTTCTAAAATATCTATGCTGCAGGACAAGAGTTACCCGGGATACCTAATCCCCTTTCATCTTCGTGGCAACATGGGGACAGTAACAAGGAAGTAGACACGAGCAGGAATCCTGGGACACCTGTCACCTCCAGGGGGCGCAGGAAAAGGGAAGCTAATTGGGTTTGAGGTCTAATGGCTCTTAGGCTTTGGGGCTTTCAGCTGTTGTTACTTCGGATACCAATTAAGATCTTATTTCCTCTCTCATAAGGGACGTCTTCTGAGGAAATGACGTTTTCATTTCTTTCAAGGCTGCATGTCTCTCTTACTGACCCTTGGTTTTATTCTGAACCACTTAATACATTGCTGGCTGATTGAGAATTAGGCTCAATTCCTAAACTTAATTGGACTAAAACAATGTCCCTGGTGAGATGCAGTGAATCTTCCTGTTGGACTTAAAGCAAAAATTGGGAAGTGGGGGCTTCCCTGGTGGTGCAGTAGTTGAGAGTCCGCCTGCCAATGCAGGGGACACGGGTTCGTGCCCCGGTCCTGGAAGATCCCACACGCCGTGGAGCGGCTGGGCCCATGAGCCATGTCTGCTGAGCCTGTGCGTCCGGAGCCTGTGCTCCGCGACAGGAGAGGCCACAACAGTGAGAGGCCTGCGTACCGCAAAAAAAAAAAAAAGAAAAGAAAAATTGGGAAGTGGAACAAGAAAAAACTGGTTCACGCTTGCCCAATGCTTTATTGTTTCCCAAGAATAGGAAGAATGAGTACCCACCTAGACAAAGCGAGGTAAAACAATATTCTATGGAGATTTGGGGCAGGGGGTTGTTTGTTTTTGTTTGTCATTTGTTTGGTTTGCTTTATTGCCAATTTGTCCAATGTGGGGAGGAGGGAATTAGAGGCTGCAATGGCTAATGGTCCACCCAATCTGAACTGCTACTTTTGACAGTATGGATGAAATTAAAAATGTACTTGAAAAGGGACATACCATTGCCTCTAGTGGGAATAAATCATACTATTTCAATAAGTCACTAAATTCTTTGTTATAAAGGTATGATGCTAACTTTTAATTCCTTTATATTGAAGGAAAAAATTTTTATGAACTTTAGTTTTTTTAAATGTGCTCAGCTACGATAGCATTATTTTTCCTGGTCCAATGTGAATGCTTCATGTTTTCTTTTATCGAATGCAAGTTCAGATACTCTCACTGTGTACCCATATCCAGGTCATGGACACTGCTCTCAGTGGAAAAGCTCTGTCACTCACATTCCTGCCTTAGCCTGTAAAATAGAAACTCTGGTTACCTCGGAACTACGAGGGAGAAAATATGTGACATTCTCAACACTTTAACTCTTCTTCTTGGAAAAGGAAGTGACTTACTTTGTTGGTGACACAACTCTCACCCCTCCGAGGGTCAATTTCACACAATACGACACTCTCATGTCTGAATCCCATTCCTCCGTACTTTGCACGAACCAGGAGAGGCCTGGTTTGAGTCACTTTCCTGGGATTGGGATGTCTGTAATTCAGGGTGTTAGCTCTTCTCTAAATGTTTGATAGAATTCACCTGTGAGGCCATCTGGTCCTGGACTTTTGTTTGTTGGAAGATTTTTAATCACAGTTTCAATTTCATTACTTGTGGTTGGTCTATTCATATTTTCTATTTCTTCCTGGTCCAGTCTTGAAAGGTTATACCTTTCTAAGAATTTGTCCATTTCTTCCAGGTTTTCCATTTTATTGACATAGAGTTGCTTGTAGTAGTCTCTTATGATGCTTTGTATTTCTGCGGTGTCCATTGTAACTTCTCCTTTTCATTTCTAGTTTTATTGATTTGAGTCCTCTCTCTCTTTTTCTTGATGAGTCTGGCTAAAGGTTTATCAATTTTATCTTCTCAAAGAACCGGCTTTTAATTTTATTGATTTTTGCTATTGCTTTCTTTGTTTCTATTTCATTTATTTCTGCTCTGATCTTTATGATTTCTTTCCTTCTACTAACTTTGGGTTTTGTTTGTTCTTCTTTCTCTAGTTCCTTTAGGTGTAAGGTTACATTGTTTATTTGAGATTTTTCTTGTTTCTTGAGGTAGGCTTGTATTGCTATAAACTTCCCTCTTAGAACTGCTTTTGCTGCATCCCATAGGTTTTGGATTGTCTTGTTTTCATTGTAATTTTTCTCTAGGTATTTTTTGATTTCCTCTTTGATTTCTTCAGTGATCTCTTGGTTATTTAGTAACATATTGTTTACCCTCTGTTTGTGTTTTTTATGTTTTTTCTCCTGTAATTGATTTCTAATCTCATAGCATTGTGGTTGGAAAAGATGCTTGATATGATTTCAATTTTCTTAAATTTACTGAGGCTTGATTTGTGTCCCAAGATGTTATCTATCCTGGAGAATAAACCCTGTGCACTTGAGAAGTGTAATCTCCTGTTTTTGGATGGAATGTCCTATAAATATCAATTCAATCTACCTGGTCTGTTGTGTCATTTAAAATTTGTGCTTCCTTATTAATATTCTTTCTGGATGATCTGTCCATTGGTGGAAGTGAGGTGTTACAGTCCCCCACTATTATTGTGTTAATGTTGATTTCCTCTTTTATAGCTGTTAGCAGTTTCCTTATGTATTGAGGTGCTTCTATGTTGGGTGCATATATAATTATAATTGTTATATCTTTTTCTTGGATTGATCCCTTAATCATTATGTAGTATCTTCCTTGTCTCTTGTAACATTCTTTATTTTAAAGTCTATTTTATCTGATGTGAGTTTTCTACTCAGCTTTCTTTTGATTTCCATTTGCATGGAATATCTTTTTCCATCCCCTCACTTTCAGTCTGTATGTGTCCCTAAGTCTGAAGTGAGTCTCTTGTAGACAACATATAGATGGGTCTTCTTTTTGTATGCATTCAGCAAGCCCGAGTCTTTTGGTTGGAGCATTTAATCCATTCACGTTTAGGTAATTATCGATATGTATGTTCCTATTACCATTTTCTTAATTGTTATGGGTTTGTTTTTGTAGGTCTTTTTCTTCTCTTGTGTTTCCCACTTAGAGAATTTCCTTTAACATTTGCTGTAGAGCTGGTTTTGTGGTGGTAAATTCTCTTAGCTTTTGCTTGTCTGTAAAACTTTTGACTTCTGCATCAAATCTGAGTGAGATCCTTGCCAGGTAGAGTAATCTTGGTTGTATCTTCTTCCCTTTCATCACTTTAAATGTATCATACCACTTCTTTCTGTCTTATAGAGTTTCTGCTGAGAAATCAGCTGTTAACCTTATGTGAGTTCCCTTGTATGTTATTTGTCATTTTTCCCTTGTTGCTTTCAATAATTTTTCTTTGTCTTTAATTTTTGTCAGTTTGATTACTATGTGTCTTGGTGTGTTTCTCCTTAAGATTATCCTGCCTGGGACTCTCTGCACTTCCTGGACTTGGGTGGCTATTTCCTTTCCCATGTTAGGGAAGTTTTCAACTGTACTCTCTTCATATATTTTCTCACTCCTTTCTCTCTCACTTCTCCTTTTGGGACCCCTATAATGTGAATGTTGGTGCATTTAATGTTGTCCCAGAGGTCTCTTAGGCTGTCTTCATTTCTTCTCATTCTTTTTTCTTTATTCTGTTCTGCAGCAGTGAATTCCACCATTCTGTCTTCCAAGTCGCTTATCTGTTCTTCTGCCTCAGATATTCTGCTATTGATTCCTTCTAGTGTATATTTCATTTCAGTTATTGTATTCTTCATCTCTGTTTGTTTGTTCTTTAATTCTTCTAGGTGTTTTTTCTTTAATTCTTCTAGGTTTTTGTTCTTTGATTCTTCTAGGTCTTTGTTGAACATTACTTGCATCTTCTCAATCTTTGTTTCCATTCTTTTTCCAATAGTCCTGGATCATCTTCACTCTCATTATTCTGAACTATTTTTCTGGAAGGTTGCCTATCTCCACTTCATTTAGTTGTTTTTCTGGGGTTTTATCTTTTTCCTTCATCTGGTACAAAGTCCTCTGCCTTTTCATTTTGTCTGTCTTTCTTGAATGTGGTTTTCCTTTTACAGGCTGCAGAATTGTAGTCCTTCTTGCTTCTGCTGTCTGCCCTCTGGTGGATGAGGCTATCTAAGAGGCTTGTGCAAATTTACTGATGGGAGGGACTAGTGGTGAGTAGAGCTGGGTGTTGCTCTCGAGAGAATTTCCTATAAAGACATTGGTGTTGAAAGACAAGGAAACCAGACAAGCCTGACACAGCAGCAAAAAGGAAATGACCACAGGATCTGCTCCCCTCCAGGCTGGAGAATAAAGGGAGGGAACCACAGCCATGCTGGCCTATCTGGCCCCGCCAGAGCCTCAGAGAAGACACAGCCCTTCAGAGCTGCCCCAAGGCTGTCAGACAGGGGGAGGGGCCTGCGTCTTCCTTCTCTTGCCTCTAACACTTGAGGGTCCCAAGGGTCAAACCAGTCAAGAGCAGTCAAGTGGGACAAGAAAGGCCTGGAGATCTCAAATATTCCTTGGGATTCAGGAGAAACCAGAAGTATTCAGGAGAAATTTGTCATATGTTTTGGGCTTGAGAAATAAGAAATATAAGAAATGTGTGTATTTGGGAATGAGTGGGGGAAAATTAAGCCAAAAACTTGTGTATTTTTTCTGTAACTGGATTATACAGACATCATTTTGGGACACACCTGGGTTTTGAAGCAAGGATGCACACCTACTTAAAATCAATTCTGTTTTTCTAATTTGATGCTTGTAATCTACAGAATTAAAAAAACAAAAGCAAACAAACCAAAAAACCCAAGAAAAATCAGTCTCAGTGGACACAGCCTGTAGACTACAGGGAGAGCATGCCTCCTGTAGAAACGTCTTCTTCCATGTCTCTACTTGAATACTAAGAGCAGTAGGACTCTCAGCACTAGTTTCTTCTTCAATGGCAGGACTTTACTGATGAAAGCAACCAGCAAAGCCATACATTCTGGATTCTTCGCGCCATTTCTCCTTACAGTCCAGTTGGTTGGCACTTGGTTGTGAGTGTCCAGAGCACAACAGACCAGTTTCCCAAGAGTTTCTAGACTGCAATGGTTGGGTCCTCAATTCCCATACCCATCTCCTCCCCTCCACCAATTCCAAAATTTAGGTTTACTATTTTCACTCCTCACTCTGGGTAACTGAAAGCAGCCTTAAAACAGTAAGACCTTACTTGTGTCAGAAGACAAGATGAATAGGAGTCTCAGCATTAACTGCAATGAGGTCCCTTTTGTAGCCAGCTCTGCCACACTTCCAGTGAGATTTTTCTCCTCAGGACTGCAAGACTGTGCAGCATCTCATGGCATCTTATCTTCATTCCAGTGAAAAAGGGGAGGAAACAAGATGAAGAAAGGGAAGGGACAACAGAGTCAAGAAACAGGCCAATTGAAATGTCTTTTCAAAAAGCTTATCCTGGAAGCGACACCTGGAGATGTCTGCTTACATCTATTTCCCCAAAATGGGGTGACATGACTAGTCTCACTTGTAATGGGGTTTAGTATCAGGAAAGAATTGTGGAGGCACTTTAATGTCTCAAAATTGGGGTTGCTTTTTAAAAATATATATATTATAAAACTTTTCTCTCATACAGAAATGTTAGAAGAACAATACAGTGAAAACTTACACACACACCACCTGAATTCTGTAAATAACATGTGTTATATTTGCTTTATCACTGATTTGTCCATTATCCATTCCTCTATAATTCAGTAATCCATCTTATTTTCTTGTATTTCCCCAATGAATAATGATGTTGAATGCCTTTTAATAAGCTTACTATTGTCTTGTGAACACATACAAAATGTATGTTCATTGTTTTATTGGAGTGTAGTATTTTATTGTCAACTTATAGGAGTTATTGATATATTTTGGATATAAGTCCTTTCTCATTCATATAGATAAATACTGGGTACTTGGTATTCAAAGACAAATAAAATGAATTCCATCCCCTTTATATGTAAAGCAAGTTTTAAATCTAGACTGAGTTAAGCCAACCAATGTTACATATTCTCTTTCTGAACATGATTTGAAAAATATTTTTTTACCTGACAGAGATGCCTTCTCAGGGAGTCATGAAATCCCAGTCTGGGAGAGTGTTTTCATTTCCTAGGGCTGCTGTAACAACATCCTAAAAACGGAGTGGCTTAAACAACACAAATGTATTGTTTCAAAGTGCTAGGGCCTAAAGTCTGGGATCAAGGTGTCAGCAGGGCTATGCTCCCTTCAAAGGTGCCCTGAATTCTAGTGGTGTGATGACAATCTTTGGTATTTTCGTCTTATATACTTACCCAAGTGTCTGCCTTCATGTCCACATGGTGTTCTCCCTGTGTGTATGTAAGTCTGTGTCCAATTTCCCCCTTTTATAAGGTCAGCAGTCATGTTGGATTAGTGCCCACTCCAATGACCTCATCTTAACTAATTGCATCTGCAAAGAACCTGGGTCCAAATAATGTCATGTGCACAGATACTGTGTTTTTCTTCAACAAACAACAGCAGAACATTTGCTGCTCACAACTGAACATTGGCATTAAATAGCGAGTGTTTTCATAGAGGTAAACATAACTGGAGGAAAAATTACTTTGCACTGTTGTTGGACAAGATCAGGGAACAAAACACTATAGTCTTCACATTCTTTTCTAAAAGGAAAGAAAAAGAAATGTGAAGGTTGAGAACAGCAGGAAAGATCAAGAAAGGGTATTTCAGGAAGAGAGAGATCCTTATTACACAATGTTTGCTAAAAGCCTATCTCATGATTCCATCCTAAATCCAGTGAGTGGCCAATGCAATTATTTATGACATAAATAATTCTCTGTATTAAGATACCTCTTTATCCACAATGTTCCTCCAGGGTGGACCAGCTGTCAGGGATGGCTGCATTCTCACTGGACTATTAGTGACTCCTTTTCATAAGAAATTGAAGCCTTCTTTCTGATGGAATATATGTGTTTAAAACAGGGTCCCTTTGAACCTAAGCATATAAGACTTTGATTTTTTATGACAAAGCCAAAGGGGGGAAAAAACGATTTTTTATGACACATCCAAAGTGGGGGAAAAAAACCCAAAGAAATAATAATGAAATTGTAAGAATGAAAAATAGAAAGGAAATATGATATTCTTTAAAATATTTTAGCCTACAATTAATTTCTCTAAATACAGTTTTGAAAGCAATCACCACAAATCTGAACATTTGCTGGATCATCTGGTCGGCAAGTGCTGCTGGATGAACAGCAGAAGGCGGGCAAAAGGCCCTTCCCAGTGTAACTCGTCTGGACTCTGGGGAATTTGGGGCACCTCCTGTCACTCTCCAGAAAATATGCCGGAGGAATATCAGGGAGAAGGTACAGCCAAAAATAGAAGACTGAGATCCCGGCACAGCAGGAACAGAGTCGATGACTCCTGACAGTATCTCCAGGATGTGCCAGAGCCCGCGGGAGTCTCCCCGGTGATCAACCCACAGAGGGCGTTCTCTCCACAGAGCAGGACAAGTCTCTGCACCACCGGGTGAGGTCCGCCCCCGGGGTGCGGGGTGACTCACGCTTTATCCTGCCTCCCGACTTCTGCAGCTCAGGAGGGAAGAGCATGAAGCCTGCACAAAGTATTGCATGTAAAAAAGCGTTTTATTTCTGCCTCTCTTTCTCTTTCTCCCCCAACCCTCCCTGGAACTAAGAGATTAAGACATAAGAATACAATCCATAAGGACTCTTTTTATACCAGAGTGATATACCTTGCCGGAGAAGAAAGCTTGTGGCATAAAATATAGGGGTAGTTTCAGGTCAAAGAAGTAGAGGCAAATACAAAAGACAGTCTCCTCAGTGGGGACAGCCTCGCTCACCATCTGCTTGACCCTGGCATCTTCTACATGGCTCACTGGGAATTGTTTAAGTCACAGAGTGCATCCTGTTTGTAGTTAAGAATTAAAGAGCAATCAGTTCAACATTTAAAAATGAGTATTCGACTTTATCTTCACAGGAATGCTATTTTAAAATATTATATATAATATAATATATAATGTTATATATATTAATATTATATATTAATTTCCAGTATCCACCCCAGAAATGTGGATTTGTCTGTGTGGGGTGGAACTTCAGCATAACTGTATTTTTAAAGCCTTCCCAAGCAATTCACTATGGAGCTAGAGTTAAGAACCACTAGTCTATTGTGTCCAAATTCTAATTTTTTTAAATTATGAAACAAATTTCTCTTTGATCCTTAACCAATACTCTATCATATTCTACAGGAATAAAAGAAAGGAAACACTTCTGCACTCAGTCCATGAGGTCAGCTCTGTGCTAGTCACAAAAACCAGACGAAGTCATTACAAGAAAAGAAAACTGCAGACCAGTAACTTTTATGAATATCGATGCAAAACTCCTCAAGAAAATATTGTCAGCTTCAATATAACAACATAAAAAATAATTATATGTTAGCAAGTTTAAAATCCAAAAAATAAAGAAATATGACAATACCAATTGCTGGTATGAAAGCAGAGCAACATGCATTCTAATTCATTGTTGGTGGGAATGCTAAAAGGTCCAACCATTTTGGAAGACAATTTCGGCAGATTTTTACAAAGCTAGACATAGTCTTACCATACAATCCAACAACCACACTTCTAGGTATTTACCAACTGGATTGAAAACTTATATGTCCAAACAACACCATGCACATGAATGCTTACAGCAACCTTATGATTGCCCCAAACTGGAAGCAACTGAGATATTCTAAAATAAGTGAATGAATAAACCCACTCTGGTACAGTCTTACAAGAAAGCATTATTTAGCAATAAAGAGAGATGAACTATCAGGACACATGATATGGGTAAATCTTATATGTATATTTCAAAGAGAAAGCAGCTAGTCTATGATTGCATATGTATGATTCCATCTATATGGAATTCTGAAGAAAGCAAAAATATAGAGATGATGAAAAGATCAGTGGTTGCCAAGGTTTTGTGGGTAGGGAGAGTTGAATGGATGAAGTATAGGGAGTATTTTAGGGCATTGAAATATCTGTTTGCTATTGTAATGGTGGATACGTAACACTGCATTTTTCAAGTAACAGAACTTTATAGCACAAAGATTGAATCCTAATTATACAAATTATATATAAAATATGTAACATATATATTACATGCAACATATATAATGTTACCTATTATATATGTATGTATGTAATATATAGGTAACATATAATATATATTACTATATATATATAGGATCTTGTGGGGATTCAAAGATGGAATGCAGAATATGATGAAACAATCCAACTGTATTATGAATGCATGGAAAAACTGCACTGAAGAGATTCAGGGGAAAAGGTCTTGACCTAAGTAATTTTGAAAAAGCATAGAATCTGTGCAACTTAAAACAAAATAAATCGTACATAAACTGTACTCTAGTTGATAAAGCTGTTTCTTCCTGTAGTATCAATTAACAATTCTGTAACACTATGCATGTACACTGACTGAAACTGGAAATTGAAGTAAATGGATGGCAAATGGTAGGAGAAGGAATAATCACTCCAGTTAACATACCAACTCTCAGAATTTATTCTAAAATGTATGCTACCAATGAGACACACTTTAGCATAAAAATACAGAACAATTAAAAATGAAAGATATAAAGGACAATGTAGAGATACAAATGAAACTAAAATCAACAGATTTCATTAATATAAAAAGTGTAAGAAAAGAAATATTAATACAGGTAAAAAGGGGTCTTTCCCAGTGATAAAGGGGTCCATCCAGTAGGAAGTTACCACAATCCTAAGCTATTGGAATCCATACATCATTCCAACATGCATAAAACAAATTAAAAGAGAATCTAAGCAAATGCACAATCATGTTGGGAGTCATTAAAACACCTTTCTTAATAGTGATAGAACAAGCAGACAAGAAAATCAGTAAGGACGTACAATGTATTAGCAACAACATTTGCGAAACTTGATTTAACCAACTTAAGAAAAATATCCAATATCAATAGAATTTGCATTCTTTTTAAGGTCTAATGCCACTCGTACAAAAATTGTCCACACCCTGGCCCATAAAGAAATCCTCAAGAAATCAAGATTAAAATTAATCAGAAGACATCTTCTGAAGATAAAGTTAGAAATCAATAACAAAATAGCTACAGAGTTCCTAGCCATATGAAAAATAAACAGTACAATTCTAAATATCTCAAAAATAAAAGAAATCACAATTATTATTTTAAAATATTTTAAACTAAGTGCTAATTTGATACTGCATGTTGAAATTTTACAGTATGCTGATAAAGCAATGCTTAGAGGAAAATTTAAACCAAAATGCACAAATCAGAAAATAAGAGACTGAAAGTCAATCCAATTTTCCATCTTAAAAATCTAGAAAAAAATAAGCAAATCAAAATAAAATAAATAAAATGATAATAAAAATAAGAAATCAGTGGAGTAGAAAATAAAAAGTAGAGTAAATCGATAAAGCCAAAATTAGTTCTTTGAAAAGAATAATTCAGTTAATAAGCTACTGGCAATACAGATCAAGGAAAAAGAGAGAAAGGACAAATTACCAATATCAGGAATGTAACAAGGATACATCAAGAGATCCCAAATATACATTATTTGATCCTTCCTACATATTAAGGATGCTTGAGATTGGCTGTTCTAGGATTAAATTCAATTGTTCAATGATTTCAAGGCGTCTAGTCCTCCTCTTTGTGTTGCTAAATGGCTGCCACAGCTCCAGACATCACATCCTTGAAGAACCACTGTCAAAGGCATTAAATGGGACTGAGGCTTTCTCCTCACCTGCCCTACTATATCAAAAGGAAATTCTTCCCCAGAATTAAGCCAATAGGCTTCATTTTATAAGTCATCAATCAGAATTAAGGTTACATGCTCTTCAAACAGAGACGGTGACCATATACCACGATACCAAAGGCTCCTCAACTATATATGGAATTTTTTTAATCATCAAGAAAGATGAGGAGCAACAACACTGGGGTAGGCAACCATGTTCTCTGTCACATTTAGCGTTCTTCTCAGCTCCATGAGTAAACACATTCTCTCTTTTGAAAAAGCTACTGTTGGTTGTCTGTTATTTGCAAATAAAACTATGTGGTCTAATACAAACTGAATGCTATTTATTCATTAGTGCCTGTCCTTGGAAATCAAGATAATGAATATACCAGCTACAAACCACTCATAATCATTAAGGAAAAACATTCATCCGTTAATGCCGATCATTCCTATGTCTGTGTTACTAAACATTTTTATAGATAATAAAATAATATTTACAGTATTTTATAAGGCAAGGGGCTTTTTTTGTTTGGTTTTTTTTGTTTGTTTGTTTTGTTTTGTTTTACCCTGGTATATACACATATCAAATACATGGGTAAGTACAATGCATCTCAAGACATGGTTTCAGTCGCCCGCCATGGACGAGATACCCTGCTATGTGAGGAGCACACTGGCCTCTACAACTCTCAGTCTACAACGTGCACAAATCATTCCAATTTACTGAAGCAGGAGCTAAAAGAGAGCAGACACATCCAAGAAAAGTCAGAAAAGTGTTCCTGGCAGAGAAGCATTGGGTAAAAATATACATCCTGATGTTTGATCATGTGCTTTGTCTTGCTCTAACTTTACCCAAATGGAATTAGACACTGACTGATGTATGGCTCATTTTGAATTCCACTGTCCCTCGATGATGGAAATCTAATGTAAAATGTTTACTCTAAACTGGGTGGTACACAAAATATTGATACTATGATTGAATCAGAAATGTATTTGGATCCTCTGCACATCATATAGTTTGTTTCCTAAACAAATCTGGTTAAGGAAAACATCAAAGGTATTTTTGAGAGAATAGAACTTGGGAAAATAAATTCAGCCCAGCTGACATTAAACTCTGCTCCTGTCAAACCAAACAGGATTTTAATGTATCTTGCCTGTTAAGTATTAGTGAGGAATCTGTCCAAACAGTAAAAAATAAAATCCCACAGTCACTAAATCAAAGTAATTAGAACTCCAGTGATGGGTGAAAGTGGAATCAGATGTTCTCCCTCACTGGGAAGTATCAGTTGGCTGGGGTATTTGAAAATCCATGACTTCAGACAGAGAGCTGCAGCTAGATATTATGACAGAGGATTTTTTGTGTTATGCAGGTTACACTGAGCTATATTTTTGCCAGTTTCATGTAGGAGATGAATTATATAGAGAAATTAGATTTTTGGAAGCCACGTGCTGATTTTCCAACTGCAACCT
Source organism: Phocoena sinus (assembly GCF_008692025.1). Classification (NCBI taxonomy): domain Eukaryota; kingdom Metazoa; phylum Chordata; class Mammalia; order Artiodactyla; family Phocoenidae; genus Phocoena; species Phocoena sinus. Next base: position 2,704,985 of record NC_045775.1, on the reverse strand, counting down.
ATAGAAGTTAGCTGTGTACATACATCAGTCATCCCCAGATGTTTTACTATTTTCCCTGTAAATTGTTAGTGTAGAATTCTTCTTAATTTGGGACTCTGGTATATTTTACTCCCTAACTTCTATAACAGGATGGAAATTCTGTTAACTGTGCTGTGCATTGTAAGTCTCCTCCAGCGAGACCTAGAGTAACGGCAGCCACGGATGCCTCACGAATCAAAGGAGCACTAGGTCCTGAGTTAACTAGTTGAATGGTGAGTGGCTTTCTCTGTTAAGCAGATTTTAACATTTCAAAATGATTTCTTACATCTATTTTAATCCTGGATTACAATATATATGGAAGAATATGGAATACAAATAAACTAATAAAACAGAAAATAAAACACTCCAGAAAAAATTTCAACAAAATTGGCCACTTTGTTGTGTCATATATAGCAAGAAAACCTACAATTTTTCAATGATGAATAGTATTTGGGATGGATACAGACATTGACACACCTTGCATTTTAAAGTCTAATACTAATAAAAATAATACCGATTCCAAACATACATTGACCCATCACTACCTGGTGGCAGGCAAAGCCTTCACATTTTCAGTGCAATACATCCCTTGATCCTCACACTGACCTTTTTGTGTTTTACAGATGAGGAAATTATGGTCCTGCCTAAGTCACAAAGGCAAGTCGCCTAACAGCACACAACTGCTCATGTGGGTCTGGGGTTTGGACACTGCACGGTAGAACCACAAAGCCGATTACTTTAGCCACTTTCCTTCACCACCTCCTAACTTTGAAACATGGCATGTCAGGAAAGTTTGCCTCGTAATCCAGTTATGCAATGACTTTATCAAGAGTAATTTTCATCCTTTAATGCCCAACTATTATATCACCATTTTAAGAAATTCCCATTTCCATCAGCAGTGTACCCCACAGGCGTTAACCAACATAAGGGTGTTTTACAAGCCAGCAGGGTTTTGGAAGACAGGGCATCCTGCAGAGGGGGGACAAAGACCCCAGGCTGCAGGGAGTTGGTGCTACCTTCCCACCTTGGCCAACTGCTGCCTTTTCTTCAGCTCCACGCAGTGCCTCCCCACCACACAGGTGCTGGAGGTGAGCAGGTCTTCCTCTTCTTATTCCCTCATCCCAAATCCACAATCAGGGTTGTGGTGGTGGAGGTTCCTGGAAGTCAGGCAGGACACATGTGACACCGGGGGTGGTGACATCAAATCACCTGTTTGGACTTAACATTTCCAGCATGCTGTTTATCCTGTGGGTAGCAAGAACATTGCATCTCCAAGAGAAACCTGACTCACCCAAAGTCACCTGGAAGGGAGAGCCTATGGGCTGGTTCCTCACTCGAGATGCCCCCAGGAAGAAGCCAGCAGAAGAGGAAGGAGTGACATTCAGTGGTGAGCCATCTCCTCTTCTCATGAATCCCATGTGACATGTAGTAATAACTCCATCTTACAGATTAGAAAAGTCTTGTTGTGGCCAGGTCCCTTGCTCAGGGTCACAGACTTTGAAGGTGTCAAAATCTGAAGTCAAACCAAGGCACCTGGTACTCTGGGAAGACAGTGGTGTCCCTCTGAGAAGACAGGGTACCTGTAGCCTGACCACACAGAGGTTGGGCATTTTGTCCAGGGTGGTCTTGGATAAACATACAGTTCCATCAGCCTTCATCCCTCTCAACTTGGACATTTTGCCATAATTAAAGAGTGAGTTTCTCTCTTGCACCTCAAATTCAAAAGTCTGACCCTGCGAGTCAATTTATTAGGCAGATGATACCCTCACAGAGTATGTTTTCCACCCTAAATATATCAGGAAGACTGTCTGCCTGACTTCTCTTTTAGTCTTGGCTACCTCGGAAGTTGGCTTATTGAGAAAGAGTATGGCGTCATTTTACCTTATCATTTCCACCTCCAGGCAATCCGCAGAATAAGTAGATCCCAGGAAATGCAGGGGTTTATTGCAAAGTGAAAAATGTAACTACACACCTGAAATTCTGTGCAAGTCCACACCAGGCTTAAAGTGGTTTGGGGTGGACCTTCCTGCAGATGTTTTCTTCTTTCGAGTAAGCGTTCTGCCACGTGCAGTGTATTTGATTGTCAGAGACTTCAGTGTGTCTCTTCATTTGTGAACTGCAGGAACTCCACAAGACGGATGGTCAGGAGAACTAGTTTCAGGACCTATTTCTGCCACAGGATGATTAAGTTCTTAAAAGTCATAGTCTCCTTACTTTTAAAATGGGGAAGAGAAAAATAAGAACTTCACGCGTTATTTTGAGAGTCATATGAGATTTTGTATGCGAAACACTAAATAAAACTGTAAGGCATTATATCAATGCCAGCTATATCATTACTAGTACTGTTGTTAAATTATTATTATTATTACAAAAGTATGTAGTTGGCTGTGTTATGGGATGTAAGGCTTCATTGTAATTAATTATGTGATGTGACATGAAGGGTCTCATGGTGTAGCAACTTCACTGGGTGTCACTGGAAAGAAAAACTGTTTGGGAAGGACAGTGAACTGAGCACCAATTGTCTTGCAGAAAAGGACCAAAAAAGACAAGAATGAGTATAAAATGCATGCTTTGTCAAGCTTCTGGGTGGAATGAGTTCCTGAGACTGGAAGCCGCAATCATCCTAAAGAAACGTCTGATAGACAAGAGTTCTAAAGGGGTTGCTGGCCTGCACTTTGCCCTGCAGACCACGGGCTCTGATGGGGCCTGTCATCCCCCAGCCACAATCTACAGGTTAATGCTCTCAGAGTTACCAGCCCTGCATCTGTGGCCTCTGGCTGGAACACATGTTATTTGGGTAACTGAGAAACAATCTCCCTCCCTATCAAGCTCTTATGGACAGAAACTAATGTTTGTCTGCTGAGCACATGTATGTCACTTGGTGTTCCACCTGTGTTTATTCTAGAGGACATTCTGATCAGGGTTTGGAATTCGCACAGAGAAACTCACTGGCTCACTGACACTCCCAGAATTGCTACTACCATAATCACACTCAGATTTCCATTGGCAAATATGTATGAGGCAGTGGTAGGGAGAGGATGAAGATATTTTTCCTGGGGAGCAGACGGTCTGAAGCTGAGAAAAGGAATATCTGATTTGTAAACCAGACACAGAAGACAGAGAAGGCCAAGGTGGACCATCTGGTCCTATAATGAACTCATGCTGATGCTTCTGATTTTTCAGTAGACCTTTTAGCACATGATTTAATCCACAATCGGAACTAGAGAAATGCTGCCCATCTTAATTGAGTAGCAAAGCAGTGAGCACTGCCTCAGTCCTTCAGACACTGAGCGGGTTTGGGAGGCAGGGTCTCATAGGACAGTGGGACTGGCTGCTTCTCCTCCCAGTTCCTCACAGGGTGACTCTTAACTTCCCAGAAAATGCAGTTTTATTGGGGCTGGTGTTGCAGAGGATGCTTTCTTTCCCTTAAACAAGCTACGGGTCATGCAATGATGATTTTTTGACACCATAACAAACTTGCAATGAGCAAGCAGCTCTTATGTCTCAGGACTCTACACTTGCTGCAGATACAGATGTGAATAACCTTCTCTGCTCTAACAGAATTCACTTTCAATAATACCATGTGATAAGTACTTTAATACTAATGTACACAGACTGCCACTAGGGCACTAAGGAGGAAGTGATGAATTCTTCCATAGGGAATCAGGAAGGACTTCTCAGGTAGGTGACATTCGAGCTGGATTTTGCAAGATGAATGGAATTTTCCGGTTGGGGAAGGAAGGAATGACGGCATAGTGATTTGTATGTTGAAAGACATGGAATTAAGGAAAGTCTTGGAATTTTCCAGGGACCATAAGAGGTAAAGTGGTACTTGCTTTGGGGGAAGGGGACCGGGTGGCCAGAAAGGAATTAGAAGTGGGGTGAAGTTTTGAATGGCTTATGATACTCTTCATACTTTATCTTATGCACAAAAGGAGACAACAAAAGCTTCCCTTAGGTAATAGATAAAAGGAATTGGCATTTGGACATTTCAGCATTAAAAATGACAAGATTGGGACTTCCCTGGTGGCGCGGTGGTTAAGAATCCATCTGCCAATGCAGGGGACACAGGTTGGAGCCCTGGCCCGGGAAGACCCCACTAAGCCCGTGCAACACAACTATTGAGCCTGTGCTCTAGAGCCCGTGAGCCACAGCTACTGAGCCCGCATGCCTGGAGCTCATGCTCCATAACAAGAGAAGCCACTACAATGAGAAGCCTGTGCACTGCAACAAAGTGTAGCCCCCACTCGCAGCAATGAAGACCCAGTGCAGCCAAAAAAAAAGACAAGATCTCATGAATGTGGAAAAGCATGGGTAGACCTTTCAAAGAGTGATAGAACTTGCAAGGCTACAGGTTGATGGTCGTATATATCATTCACCAAGAAATGAACCCAGGAAGAAAAGATTTGGATTTTGAAGCATAACCAGATATGATGATAATGAGTTTAGACTTGGACATGTTTTTATGGATTTGCTTTCAGATCACAGGTCAAGGAACACCACAAGCTAATGTGTTTACGATTGCACATAACATGTACAGAGAACTGTTTTTTCTTCTTGTGGTTATGATATATGGAAAAGTAGCGTGTGGCATGTCTTGAACAATTGTTTGGGGCTAAATTGTGAAAGGCCTTTAAAAATGGGCATGTGTCCATTAGAAAACAGAGTCAGGGGGATCTTGAATAATTATTATAGCAACAGGACAAATAGATGTGAGCCATTTTATTTTTTTAAATGACAGGAATATGAAGAGGAAGGATGAGTCAGAGGTGACTCCAAGTTTTCAAATTTGGTAAAAGGTTTTGGAGCGTTCACTTTATTATGTGGTACTGAGCAGAACTGAGTGAATGCAACCATTACAAATTACAGCGGACCAGACTTCCAGCAAAGCTGTGCATCTGGAACATATACTCTGAGCAGGAAGGGAAGGGTCAGCTGAGCCACTCAACTGCCATAAAGTCAACTCACTTTATTTGATTGACTAGATAAGGATGAAGCAAACTAAAAGGGGACACGCTGACAAATGACAAAAAGAACAGTAGACATCAAAGGCACAGTACAGAAAAAAATGCATAAAAGCTGAAGAGTCTGAGGACATTGGCACAAAGATAAATAGATAACCTATCTCAGTAGCCCATGGTGGTGGTCATATAAATTGTCCCTATTTAAAAATGTTGATTTTGACTCATCATAGCAATGTTTAAAAACAAAGAAATATATGTAACAAGCTTTGGAATTATTTTAATAAAAATTGTGAAAAAAAATTAAATGTTAAAATTTTCATTACCTGCAATATTTATATATGTAAATAATCTTGCCAAATATTATTGGGAAAGTAGTTGAACAGTTTGTTAGTAAGTAGAATTCATATGTGGAGGAATAGAAAGAGTAAATATAAATTTTTTTCCTTTACTACTCATTCAAATGTATTGTTGCCATTCAAAGTTTTTTTTTATAACTTCAACTTGTAATACTATTTGATAATGGAATTCTATTGTAATTAATATAATCAAATATATTTCATCTGAGATTCATTTGGGACCTAGCCATTTATACAAATACCATGTTCTATTGAATTTCAGTTACTAAAATAGAAATTATGTCAAAATACATGCAAGAAATGATATAGTGAAAATGAACCTAGAATGTAAATATTAATGTGGCTATTTTAGACTGTTTCTTGACATTTTTTTCATATTAAAGCAACATAATCCTTTTATTATAGCCATAGTCTATTATTATTATTATTTAAATTTCAAGAGTTTGTGGTCTCTTTAGTTGCTCAATTGCTATTATTCATATTAATTACATATTTACCATATAGAATTTCAGATTGTAATTTGGAAGCTGGCTAGCAGAATAAGTCATTAGCTATCAAATTATTTAGTAAAAATTAAAGCACATAACATTTTCTGTAATAATGTAGTTAGAAGCATATGTTCTTGAGTAAATAGACTAGTCATTCATGGAATATGGGATTAAGTGCACTAGCAAATCTGTTCCCACCCAAAACTCAGATTCTAGGCAGAGGTTTTTTTTTTTTATAGGATATTTCCTCTCAGAGGCTGTGTGAGGTTAAAACTGGTCCAAAACAAAGTCTGTGAGGGCAACTTAAGTCAAGAGACTGAGCAACTGTCCTTTGCAGGACAGGGATTGTAAAAGGAAGTCACAATCTAGAATTAGATATGGATAGAAACTGAACTATCCATTGTCCATAGACAATAAACATTGTTTCTTCCAGTTTCAAATTTTGTTTTCAGTTAAATGGAAAATCCATCCAATCACGTTAAGATATTAAGTGCTTGCTGTAAATTAACAAAGTTAGTGTTGGGGTAGGTATGGCATGTTAGCTTGGATGGGATTCTACGAAAACACTGTGACATATTGCAAATGTTACAAATTGTGTGATCTTTTCAAAATTATTTAGCTTTCAAAAACCTCATTTCCTCACTTATAAAATGGAAATAATAAAAACTACAGGGCAATCTGTTGTGAAAAATAAATACATAGTAAAGATATATAGTAGTTGACACAGAGGAGTTGACATATGATGTTAATCCCTGACCTCTTCCCCTTAAGATGGAAAAGTTGCTCAGGTCTTATGTCTTTTGCAAGGCGCATAGGACTCGCAGAACTTCCAGCCATTCATAGTCCCCCCGGTGTCATGTCAGACATCAAGCAGTTACATATTGGAAGATGCAGGCAGAGAATTCCTTGGCAAACTCTTTTCCGTAGAGTTGAATTCCTTGCCATCCTTGGATTTCTGTACTGCAATAGATGCCTATTTTTAGTTGCAGTAGAATACCTATTCTTTGCCCAAATCCTAGAATGCACCAAATGGGAAGCAAAATATGCTTAGAAAGGCAAATGGAGCAGTTTCACAGATTCCCTGGTCACATGGGGCCCTGAGTGCTCTGCGGCTCCACTGTTCCAGGTACATGTGTTTTGTTCTGGGGAAGATTATATATAGGATGCATGAACAACGAGGTCCTGCTGTACAGCACAGGGAGCTATATTCAATATCCTGGAATAAACCACAATGGAAAAGAATATAAAAAAGAATGCATATATGTGTATAACTGAGTCGTTTGCTGTACAACAGAAATTAGCACAACACTGTAAATCAACTATACTTCAATAAAATAAATAAATACACAGAAAAATTTTTAAAAAAGGAAGGTGGAGGGAAGATCCTGATGTGCCTTCCAGTCACGGTAAGACTCAGCTTTGTGTGAGAGGCATGCGAGCACTGGAGGCTGGTGTGGAGTGCAAGCTGAGGAGCCGCTTGGTGGAAAGGCTGTGCTGGTCCATGTTAGGTGTTTGCTTTGGAAACCAGTGTCCAGCGTTGTAAGTGCGCTGGACACACTTAACATTTACCCACACTTCACTCCCCCCACGTGTCAGATGCCCCAGCACCTGGTAATTTGCACCACAACAGCCATTCACGTGCTCCAGGTGTTCAAGAAATGTCCATTGCACAAATGGATAACCATGTTGAAATATGGATCATAACTTTCAGAGATGAGGATTGAACTTTTTAACCCCCTCTAATAGAATAAACTGTGTGTGTATGTGTAGAAAAGTGTCTGTTTAATTCTCATATCAAGCTGCAAGGCTGCTACATGTTCCCCCATTTCATAGAGAAACTAAAGACTAGAAATGTTAAGCTAGTCAGTGGTGGAAGTGGTTGAACCAGGTTTGCACTGAGGTCCTTCTGTGTGAAAGTCTAATTCCATTTAACAGCACCTCGCTGACTTTATAGACAAGCCCTCTTCTGTTTCTCTTGATTATGACTTCTAACTTAGAGTGCTTTTTGCAGGATTTGTATTTCCAATTAATATCCTCAGTTCTTTTCGGTGTGAGAGTAGCTAACGAGCTCTCTCTTAACACAGAGACTCATCTGGCAACACATCTATATTTTTTATACAGATACCTGATCAGTTTGTTGATTAATTTCAATCCAGATTTAAGTCTTTCTTTAGAAACGTGGAAGGTTTTTCCTCAATAAGAATTTAACTTTCTTCCTTCGTACTGTGATCCCTCTTCAGAAAGATTCTAAGCATCTTTACTGAGAACCAGTAGGCACAGGCCTGAAAGACTTTCATTATGTGAAGAGGGTGTTCGGCTAATTACGAGAAAAACATTGGACAGAAACAGACTGAAAACAGATATTCAGTATCACTTTAATTAGGCTGTACTACTTGAGGAGTCTCTTCAAAATAATAGTCTTGATATTATTATAAGCATGTTTAACAAAAAGGCATCTTGGCAATGCTTACTGTCAGACCTGGCAATTAATTGAACTGACATTAATATTTAGACATTTAAGCAGAGCTCGCTGCACCTGGGGCAGCGGGTGATAGAGCTGCTGCAGGAGACCCATCAGTACTGGGGGGCAGGGGCGGGGGGAGGCAGAAGTACTGCCGAGCTGGGCCAGGGACCTCAGGGGCCACAGGAAGTGCAGAGATCAGAGACCACATCACATCAGACGTTACAGAAAAATCACAAGAGATTTTAGAGTAAAATTCTACTTTACCAAATAATCTATCACCTTCTTAAAAGCACTATCATAATTAACGCTATGGAATGAGTGAAGACAATGAGCCCCTGATATTTAGGAAAAATGTCAGGCAGTGATCATTTTAAAAGCAGAATAAGAGGGGCAACAAGCACACGCAGTACCAGGAGTGGTGGAAGGGTCCGCATGTTGGGCAGCATTTCTAAATGCGTAAATGTTAGTAATGCTTCAGTTTTTCTCTGTACCTTGCTATGTAATTTTAAAAAAATAATAATCTGCCATGAATAAGCAAAAAAAGGAAACAAAAAAGAAAGAAAAGGAAAGACCGTGCGTCACAGACAAGGGATGTCTTAAGGACATTTTAAGAGCATTTTAGTGGTTCAGAGGGAACCACTGGGAAACTCCTGGATGAGGACTGATGAGCCACCCATGGTGTGGACACCACTGAACAGGACCCCACTAAGCTTTGGATGACCACCAAAAGCACATATAGTGTGGCGCTAACACTGCAGAGGACTCCATCCCGGACGGTGAGGTCACCGTTCTTGGTGTCGCATGAGAACAGGATGAGAAACCGGGCTTTACCAAAAAGGCCTCACGTGGTAAGTTGGACAGCTTGTTACCAACATGCTTACCGGGTGGTTCTCCTTATTGATCTGCTCGATCAGATGTCTCAGCTACTAATATAGTGAAAGACCACATTTTTAAGCCTGGAAGAGCAGCATCTCACCGACCAGCACAGCTAGAAGAACTAGCAGAGGAACCTGGAGTCATCCTGGTACAGAGGTGCAAGGTGATTACAGGCTCCTGTTCTGTAAATGTACTTCTAACCACTTGCAAGACGCATGAGTGGGCTCTGAAACTGAACTCTTGGTGTGGCACATAGACCCCAATGTTGATTCCCAGTTCAGCCTGTGGTGACGGGAGTAGAGGCCTTAGAGCATCCCAGATAGGTCATTTCATGCCCATGCCTCATGAATGGACAGCTGAGGGGTCCAGCCTGAGTAGTTGAAGAAATGCAGTGCTCCAGAATCGTTCTGAATTCTCGGGTGTTCTCTACTTCAGCATGCCAACTTATTTCTGTGGACAGACACTAACATTCAGAGTTGCAACTGTGAGGCAACCAATGACAAAGATTGTCTTCTTGACCAAACTCTATCAAAGAAAATATGCTTGTTTGTACGAAAAATACGGTAATGTGTCCAGGAGTGATGAAGCAGCACATCAACAATTTACCTTCAAATAATTGTTTAAAGTTATTCAAACTTGTAATTTAGCTGTAAGTTTGAAAGTGATTCAGAATTAGCAGAATAATACACAGAAAGGAAAAGGTGTCTATGCTTCAGTTTGACTGTGCCCAGAGTAAATTTTGTTGCTCTCTTAATTGATCTAATTCAGATATATAAAAATTACTTATTAAAATTCACCAAATTAATAAATGAGTTAGTGAATAAAGGAAATATTAACTCATATTTTATAAACTTTAAGCTTACAAAATTGTCCTTCAAATATTTCTGACTCTGTATTTTTAAAATCTTGTCAGCATTGGTAAATATTTACATAAGATTAAAATTAAATTTCCCCTCTGTGTTTATGAAATTTTCTGCTATAATTAGTATAAATTCAGCTGCAGGCAACAAAAATCCAAGTCAACTGATTAAAAATATTGACTTTTATTCTCTCTCATAACAAGAAATCTAAAGGCAAGAGGTTTCCAGATTTGGTTAAATCAGTGGCGCTTCAGGGTTATCAGGGGTCTAGAATTTTCCCTTTTTCCACGGACCCCTCTTCAGCATACTGGCCTCTGTCCACAACTTTGTTCTCTGAAGGCTATCACAGCTCCAAGCATCTCCTCATTACACAGCCATCTATGTGCTCACCAAAGGAAAATTCCCTTCATAGGACTCATTATAACAGTGAAGGAAACTTCTCTCAGAAGTGATCCCAGAAATTGTCTCCTCATGCATCAGAATTACCCTAATCTTTTGCCTCAACCAAGCACGGCAGGGAGGAACCACCATACTTAGGGTAAAGCAATCAAAATTGGCCCTCTTAGACTGGTGGTGATCGGGAGGTGTGGAGGAGATGCCTTTGCTTGATTGCATGACCATAGACTAAAAGAGGATATTGTTCAAAAAATGTTGAGGTTCTTCTACCAGAAAAAAATAAGGGAGTGGCAGCAAAGCATTTGAATAGACAATCAAACTTTTTGCAGCAATGAATAAAATAGCAATGGTAAACAAGAGGAAAAATTATACATCAGGAGGGCAAATAAACTTGAGCTGGCCATTGGGCAATCTCTACCACTGCCCTTTTGGCCAAGAATCTTTTCTTTGTCATGAGGGTCACCCTTTCTGTTATGATTTCAATAGACACACACACACATACACACGCACCGCCTTTGTAGAAAAACGGTATCTTTCCAGAATAATCTACCCTGTCCTGTATTCCCTGCTATTTTCCTCCTAATATGACTGAATACATGATACCAATAAATGCTTCAAAAACAGATGACATTGGTTAGTCTCTGAAAGTAGGTCATTTGCAAAGCTACACAAGAAGTATAAACAATAATTGGCAAATACAATAATTTTTAAGGTAAAAAATTTTATTCCACTCCTATGAATAAATGACTCTACACGTAACTTGCATTACCAACAGAATTTTGTATAATATTTATCTGTACAACTTGCTACAGCCAAGACATAACTTAATCTAATAAGCAGTGATCAATCCCAGAAAACCACCCAAGAAAACTGAATTCAAATTTTCTCATTATCCTTCCTGTGGATTTTAGAAGTAGATTATCATTTATTCAATTTGCAGTATATTAATCTAGGTTTGTATTATGCGATAATATACAACCTGTTTTATTTCTTGAACAAAATGTGTCAAAGCTACATATTGCTATATAAATAGGATATGAAGCAGCACCTAACAGTAAATCCATGATATTTGTATAGCTCTGGTTCACTTACAAAATGCTTTCAGAAAGTGATTTCTCTTTTCAGCTTCAAAGCAGCCCTGTGAACTAGTTATTTTTCACCCCAATTAAAAATATTAAACTCAAAGAATGCATGATTTGGCTGAAGATTATTGGCTATAATGGTGAAGATTCAAAATTCAAGTCCTTAGTTCTTAATCCTGTTTTAATATTTATAATTGAATATGTATTATATTAATATCATTAATATTCATAATAGTAATATAATATTAATATTTATAAGTTAATATATTATATTAATTATATATGTAATATCACATAGATAATCATGACACCATTATAACATACATTATATATTGTACAGTACACGTATTATATAAAATATTGTATATTATATATAATATTATATAAAATATATAAAACATCTAGTAAGATTATAACGCAATGGAAATCAACATTAAAAAGCTTCCGTATATTTGTACTAGTATTTTACTGATCTAGCACTAACTTACATGTAAACTGTTTCAACTGAATACAGATATTAAACCAAATGGTCTCTCCAGTATCATTCCAAAAATGAATTGATATAAAAAATAAATCAATTAAGTTGGTAGTGAGAAGAAGTCTGTTTCAGTCTAAGAGTATGCAACTTTCTATAGAAACATATAAATTCAGGTCAAATTCATTATTTTTTCCATGGTTTCATCATGCATCAAATATTTAGGTTCACAAAATAAATATAGCTAGAGGAACATCAAAGATATTTTCAATACGATAGCACTGGAGAAAATAAATTGGATCCAACTGACTTTAACTACAGCCCTGTCAAATAGAACAGAATTCTAATGTTTCTTTTCTGCTACGTATTAGTGAGGAATCTGATCAGTAAAAAATAAAATCCCACAGCTATTAAATCAAAGTAATTAGAACCTCAGTGATGGGTGAAAGTGGAATCAGATGTCTTTTCTGAAAGCTATTAAGTGGCTAAAGTGTGTTTTTATAAATATGGTGCATGGGTTTGTAACTTTATTGAAAGAAATGTTTATTCTTATAATGAAGTCTGTCAAGTCAAGTTTGTTAGGGCTTGATATAATCATATTACTTTCAAAGGACTCTGGCACTAAACATAAAGAGAGGAGGCATGGGACATCATTAATGATGATGACAATTATGAGAGTTTTGTAAGGGATCGTCTCCTAGAATGACCCTTCAGACTTGGGATCTTTCACTACAGTTAAAAACGTCACATCGTCATTTAGCTTGGCTGGTAACGCTGCAGTGTAATTAAATATTTCACTAATGGGTACACCACTATTTTTTTACACTGCAGTGTTGTTACATATTTCACTGATGGATACACCACTGGAATACACCAATTTTTAAAACTTGGAAGAAAGTTCTTTTTTTCCCAAATTTTCAAGTTTTGTGTGGACAAGTAGGAAGAGTTGTGAGTGATGTGATAAATTCCCTGTCAAATCATGATTTTTTCACTGATTCCAGTTAAACATGTTCTTGGGTTGAGAACTGTCAGTTTCAGTACATGAAGCTGTATGAATTGTGCTAACATTCATTACCAAGACAATTCTGCATGAGTATAATGTGTAGTAGAGTCATTTAACCGTGTTCTGCTGTCCTCTAAAACTAGCAGCAGAGATAGCCAAAAGATACAATCTCGTTTTATGTTAAAACCGACTCATTAAAGTACGTACAGAACTAACTCCTGTTTCATTTAACGTGAGCACTCTGCTTTCTTTGTGATTCATGTCCTATGCATAGGTAGGTTACCCATTCACTGGCTGCATCGTTTCTGCTTTTACAGGTGTTCAGCTGAGCTCAAAGGCAACAGGGATATTTGGGTGAACTAAACCCATCACATCAATAGCCACAAGGACCTCTCTGTTGAGAGTCCAGAATCATCACCTCCTAAAAACTGAAACCAAGTTTACAAATTCCCTCATCAATCCTCGTTAGGATCTGGATAAATTTCATTCAAGTAGCATTAAGCAACTTTCAGATTAACAGCCAGTGAAACTAAAGAACCCTACAGGGGATCTTGGAAGGCCACTGAACTTTTGTAGCTCCTTTGAAATTTTGCTTTAGCCTAAGGCAAATGGGGGGTGGGAGAGGGTGGAAGGGAACTTTAACTAATTACATGTTTTACAACAAAATAACCTCAAGTGAATAGGCTCCCACAGATACTGACCTTATAAATATCAACTTGTATGTGTATATATATAAACATATATATATAGGAGGTATCACTTTTCATAAACTTTGAAATGTTTAAAATGTTCCAAATTATACCTGAGTGAGCAAACTTTTGATCCTCCAGCTGAGCTTTGCGAATCTTCCTTGTATCACTTGCTAGATTCTAAAATGGCATTTCCCCCTGAAACTATGAGAAGCAACTAAGATGTTATCATTTGTATAAAGAATAACATTCTTAACAAATGTTAGAATATGAAAGTGTACATGATGTTCCACAACAAAGAGTTTGCAAATTAATCTCTGTAGAAAAAAATGTAATTTGCAAAAGAAGAACAAAAATATGTGCATGAATCACTGATATTCTGTTACATAATCTGTTAACAAAACTTCTGTCTGTTTAAAAAAGAAATACTGTTTGGTAGTTAGTGGCTAATGGAATATAAGTCTCCATGTCTTTGCATCATCTTTTCGAAGTATTACCTATACTCATAAGAGCAACCAGCTAATTCTTCGTAATATAAGCATTTCAAATTGTATTAAGGGTTTTATCCTCTAGAGTTTCCCTGGTCCTCACATAATTGTTTAGCTGTGTATCTGCAGCACAGTAGTAATGGGTACCAGAGATGTGGATGAGAGACCCAGACATTAAGGCTGAGCACCAAGTCGACTTCTGGGAAAATCCTACAAAATTTCTCTTTCTCTCTCTCTCTCTCTCTCCCCCTTTCAAATGTGTTATGTATTATTCCTAACTAATACATTAATGTATATGAAGTCATTTTAGCCATCAAATCATCATCATCACCCCATTTTGGTTCATATTCATTGAGCATCTATCTATATGGCAGACAGTAGACCCACACCTCTGTGCAAAAACACATAACTGCCCTTTATGTAGCCACTATCTTTCCAATTTTGGGGGGGTTCCATATATATGAGTTAGCATATGGTATCTGTTTTTCTCTTTCTGACTTACTTCACTCTGTATGAAAGATTCTAGGTCCATCCACTTCACTACAAATAACTCAAGTTTGTTTCTTTTTATGGCTGAGTAATAGTCCACTGTATATATGTGCCACATCTTCTTCATCCATTCATCTGTCAATGACATTTAGGTAGCTTCCATGCCCTAGCTATTGTACATAGTGCTTCATTGAACATAGTGCTACATGTCTCTTTTTGAATTATGGCTTTCTCAGGGTATAAGCCCAGCAGTGGGATTGAATCTATGTTCATCAGTGATATTGATGTGATATTGAAAATCTTTTTTCTTGATAACTTTTTCTGGTTTTGGTATCAGGGTGATTGTGGCTTCAAAGGATGAATTTGGGAGTATTTCTCCCTCCACAATTTTTTGGAAGAGTTTGAGAAGAATCGGTGTTAGCTCTTCTCTAAATGTTTGATAGAATTCACCTGTGAAAGCCATCTGGTCCTGGGCTTTTGTTTGTTGGAAGATTTTTAATCACAGTTTCAATTTCATTACTTATGATAAGTCTCTTTATATTTTCTAATTCTTCCTGGTTCAGTCTTGGAAAATTGTACCTTTCCAAGAATTTGTCCATTTCTTCGTGGTTGTCCATTTTATTGGCATATAGCTGTTTGTAGTAGTCTCTTATAAACTTTTGTTATTTCTGCAGTGTCAGTTGTGATTTCTCCTTTATCATTTCTCATTTTATTGATTTGCATCCTCTCCCTTTTCTTCATGATGAGTATGACTAAGGGTTTATCAATTTTGTTTATCTTCTCAAAGAAACAGCTCTTAGTTTTATTGATCCTTGCTATTGTTTACTTCATTTCTATTTCATTTATTTCTGCTCTGATCTTTATGATTCCTTTCCTCTACTGACTGGGTTTTCTTTGTTCTTCTTTCTCTAGTTGTTTAGGTGTAGAGTTAGATTGTTTATTTGAGATTTTTCTTGTTTCTTGAGGTGATATTGAATTGTTATAAACTTCCCTCTTAGAACTGTTTTTGCTGCATCCCGCAGGCTTCAGGTCATTGTGTTTTCATTGTCATTTTTTTCTATGTATTTTTCCTATTTCTTCATTGATTTATTCAGTGATGTCTTGGTTATTTAGTAGCACACTGTTTAGCCTCTGTGTATGTGTGATTTTTACAGTTTTTTTCCTCTAACTGATTTCCAATCTCATAGCGTTTTGGTCAGAAAAGATGCTTGATATGATTTCAGTTTTCTTGTATTTTCTGAGGCTTGATATGTGACCTAAGATGTGATCTATCCTGGAGAATGTTCCATGTGCACTTGAGAAGAAAGTGCCACTTTCGGGTGGAATGTTGTATAAATATCAATTAAATCTATTTGGTCTATTGTGTCATTTAAAGTTTGTGTTTCCTTATTTATTTTCTGTTTGGATGATCTGTCCATTGGTGTAAGTGGGGTGTTAAAGTAAAGACTCAGTTGTGAAGCTTGTTTGTGGATATCTGTGTGTGTGCATATATAAACAGGGAGAGAGTAAGAAGGCAGGAGTGAGGGACATTCTGACAAACATGATCTCCATGTATCTTCATTTTAAAATGCTGTATTTTCCCTTTCAGTCTGCCATTTCACCTGCTAAATCCCCCAAACACTGTGAGAAATAAAAAGACACGATTCAAAGGAATGGGCTTTTTTGAACATGGTTGGTATTTCTATTATCATCATCACTGGTCTCCAGTCCATGAAAAGCCAAGAGAGTGGACACACCATCACGACAAGAGGAACAGAAGAATCCATAATCCAGCAGCATCCCCACCATGGAAAAGCATCAACTGATGGGTTTCCTGAGTGCCTAGATTTTGTGAATAAATTAGGGACATTTTCTGGTTAAGCAGCTGGTTCCTTACACTCTACCTGAGTGATGTTTTTAATGCAAATCTGATTGCATAAAATTCTTCATCATTGGCAGGTTAATATCTAAACTCCTTAACTTGGTGTATTAGATTGCTTGTGATCCTTCAGTCTCCACGTCTGTTACTCTTTCCAGCTGGACAAAGTACTGTTCCTGGTCATCACAGCACTCTTCCATAGTGGAACCCATGTGCCCACACCTCCAACCTCTAGTCCCTGCCCCACCCTGATGATCCAGTTGGCAATCCCAACTCATCCCTGAGGACCTAGTTTAAATGTAAACTGAGCCTTCTTCTCTGCTCTAAACAATGTGTCCCATGGGGTACTGGTGCTCGGTACTCATGCTTAGTAGTCTTTCAGAAAATATTGGGAAATGAAGTGTTGGAGAACTGAAATTTGGAATATGGTATAAACTTTTCTACTAAGTCATACACAATTCTAGTTTTCTTACAATGAATATAATTGCAACTCCAATGTAACAATGGAGAGAGTATAACAGTAGGAACTTCCAATGTCATAGTTTTAAATAAATTGTCCCAAAGATATCTGAGAATTCCCCAAGGACCTCTTTACGTATGGTCTCCTTTCTACCTTCTGAGGCTCATGTACTAGTTCAGTCACTTCCCTTTCAGAGTTGCCCTAGATCACCCCCTAGAAGCATTACAGACTTTCCCCAAAACTCCATGAAGAGATAAACAGCTACATAAATTCCTCAACAAAGAATAAGAGTTTTTTGCTCCAACTTTCCCTCAAAAACTACCAGGCTTACCACCTCCTTCCTCTCGCTCCTGTGTACTTCCCTTCCCCACCCCAGATTTCACACTATTCTCCCCTCCATGGAAAAAAGAAATTCAATCCTCTTTGGCTTTTATTACCAAACATATACAGGGCAACCCCTCAGATTTTTCAGAAGTACAGAGGATTTTTAATTTGCCTGTAGGGGCTTCCCTGGTGGTGCAGTGGTTAAGAATCCACCTACCAATGCAGGGGACATGAGTTCAAGCCCTGATCCAGGAAGATCCACATGCTGTGGAACAGCTAAGCCCACGAGCCACAACTACTGAGCCTGCGCACCACATCTACTGAAGCCCATGTGCCTAGAGCCCGTGCTCTGCAACAAGAGAAGGCACCACAATGAGAAGCTCGTGCACCACAACGAAGAGTAGCCCCCACTCGCTGCAACTAGGGAAAGCCATCGTGCAGCAATGAAGACCCAACACAGCCAAAAATAAATAAATAAATAAACAAATAAGAAAATAAATTTGCCTGTAGAAGGTTGGTGTGACTGTAAGGAAACTGTTTTCTTTTCTGGTGCATAGCTCCTTTTTCAAACTTATTCTTATTTTCTATTTTACCTCTATCTTTTCTTCCTCATTACATTCTCACCCATACACCTTTAAAAAGTAGTAACCACCTCAAGCAGCAAATCTCCTGCTCTGACAATTTTTGTTGTTGCTGTTTTCAGGTAGCTTAGCTGGCAACCAGCTCAAGCAATCTGCAAAACAAAATAAAAGGCACATAAGGAGAGAGCCTGAGGGGTTCTCTTGTAAGCATTCTGTACATGTTTAATGCATCTGTGGTGCTACACTCTCCCATACACACACACACACACACACACACATACACACAAGTGCCTTAGTGTCATTGTTATAAGTGATCAGCCATGTTTTTGATAGATGTGCTATTTTATTATTGTAATACTATATAGAATTATAGCAATCATGTTAGCTTATCAAATAAAAAGGGTATATAGTGAGTCTATAAAGCAACGACTTAACCTCACATATTTTTTAGATTTAAAATTAGTAATGTATTTTCAGGATGAATATCGGGATGATTTTCATAACAGAAGAAGGAGTTTAATCCACGCATCCTTCTTCAGTACTAGTTCTCTCTGACCTCTGCAAGATTACCTCATCTATCCTGTTGTCCAGGAAAATATTTGGCTTCTCATACTAATCTAACAATCAACTATATTGTAATGCTAATAAGAATATGACACATGATGAAACAATAAAAGTCACCCCAGAACATAATGTATTGAGGGAGATTAGCCATTGAAAGGGTCTATTAGATGAGAAAAGTCTTTAATGGATTATTTCTCAAGCTTTACAGTATATAAAATTCATCTGGGGAACTTGTTACTACAGAATTCCCTCATCCCCAGGGGCTTGATACTCTGATTCACTGAAGTCTGGAGTGGGGACAAGTAGCCTGCACTGTCACAGTCACCTCGAGAGAATTCTGCAGTAGGTGGGTCAGAGCACACTGGAAAATGCTGCCTGAGTGGGCGTGTTTGGCTAACTTGAGGTGCCCTGAATGTGCAGGTTATCAGGGAGCAGAGGAAGGGGGTTAAGGAAAAGCAGGGGCTTCCGAAGCTTTGAAATTCCCAAAAGACAGAATTTACAATTTCCCATAAAGCAAATGACTTTATTTTTTTTCTTTTTTTCCTAAATATGAATTTCATCTGCTCTTGGTATTACCTTTTAATGTGGCTATTTGATTTATAATAGTTTCCAATCTCTCTTCTTGTTGTTATCACAGCAATGATCCAGGGCATACAACCTGTCTTTTGTACATTAATTGAAAACTTTTGCTAATGTCCATACTTAATACTAAAGTTTTGTTCACAATCTACCCTACAGATTTTTTGCTGCTAAATGACATGGAAATTACACAAGAAATTTATAAAACATCGAGATCAAGATAACTATATTAAAAGAGAAGAAAGTCTTATGTCTCAGTAACAAACAACACAAATATCTCAGCAGCCTAACATAAGGACATTTTTATGTATTTAATGGCCCTCAAGGGTCCAGGCTAGGCTCTGGGCAGCCATCTCCCTGCAGTATCTCAAAGATCCTGGATGCTTCAATCTCCACTTCATCGTCCATCATTGTAATATATTTCCAAAGCAGGCAGAGAGGAAGATCCTGGAGACGCATGCTGGCACTTAGATGCCTTGGCTTGGAAATGATCATTTCTCTTCCTGCACAGACCCACTCACTGGAACTAGTTCATGGTCACTCCTAACTGCAAGGGGCCAGGAAAATGTCATCTTTGTAGGAGCAGAAAGAGAAGAGAGTGTGGATGAGCTCTCAGAATAAGGAGAAGACTCATCATCTTTTTTTCTGAGAAAAATCCTTTCTATTTTTCTGGTTTGTTCACCTGTCCTTTTTTTCTTTTCTCTCTCTCTTTCTTTTTTTTTTTGCGGTACGCGGGCCTCTCACTGTTGTGGCCTCTCCCGTAGCGGAGCACAGGCTCCGGACGCACAGGCTCAGCGGCCATGGCTCACGGGCCCAGCCGCTCCGCGACATGTGGGATCTTCCAGGCCCGGGGCACGAACCCGTGTCCCCTGCATCGGCAGGCAGACTCTCAACCACTGTGCCACCAGGGAAGCCCTTTTCTGTCTTTTTGAAATAGATTAGATTTATTCTCTAAATGTCATCTTTCATCTGATAGGACCTCAATGTGTATCTTTGTTTCTCTTTTCCCCATGTATTCTGAAAGATTTTCATAGCTTTATTCCACATCACTCTTCAAACCCTCATATCAACTCTTAAAACTCTAAGAACTTTCTTTTTCTCTGATTTGTCCATTTCCACACACATTTTTTAAAATATATTTTGACAGATGTAATATCTTCCAGTATAAACGAACCTATGCGTTTGGTTTATTGCTTTAAAAATCCTCAGACAAGGCTTCCCTGGTGGTGCAGTGGTTGAGAGTCTGCCTGCCAATGCAGGGGACGTGGGTTCGTGCCCCGGTCTGGGAGGATCCCACATGCCACAGAGCGGCTGGGCCCGTGAGCCATGGCCGCTGAGCCTGCGCGTCCGGAGCCTGTGCTCCGCAATGGGAGAGGCCACAACAGTGAGAGGCCTGCATAGTGCAAAAATATATATAAATAAATAAATAAATAAAAATCCTCAGACATATGTCCTTGTACACGGCAAATCATGGCAAGTATGGAAAGGCTGTTATTTAAAGGAGTACCATTAAAGCTGCAACCTTAGAACAGGGTCGACATCAAAGCAATACAACCAAGCAGCAAAAATCCTGCCTCCTAAAACCTGTACTTACTCTTTCAATTTGCTCTCTGTCCAGTTCTCCTGCAGCTTCAGCCCAGGTACCTCTGGTCCTTGAATGCTTATCTTCTGCATCTCACTCCTATTTCTTTATATTTAGCCTCAGAGTCTGCATCATGAAAACCCAAAGACTAGTTTGAGAAGGAAAACAAAACAAAACAAAAACTTTTGAATAAAGGGAATACATTGAATGGGCAAAACCAAAACTTTGTTTTCTGAACAGAGGAGGGAAAGTATCAAATGTACTGAATTTGTCCCCATAGTGTATTGCTCACAGTGTCTTTGTGATATATAAACTTGAGATGCTGTCTACTTACAAACTTACAACTTCTCCCCCTACTGGATACGTGGTAGTTCCACTTAAGTACTTCTGGAATTTCCAGCAGACAGATCCTGGTGGGTGATATCACAGTCTTGTCACAGCAAAATATTCAACATTGGCATTTAATTTCATCTCCATCCTGAGCAGTGTCTTAAGGTTAGAGAAACAGTGTTGAGGGAAGAGAACATTAAGGTGAGCAGCCACTGTGTATCTTTCTGTTTCAAAACAAGCAACCTCAGGGCCCTCTCTAACCCCTATTTACTCTGAAACCCTGCTGTAGATGTGATCTAACCACTGCAGTCCCGTTTATTACCTATCCTGCTTTGTTTAGAGTAAACTGTTGGGGAAATGTTTTACCTTGGGCTCTAGAATCCAAATGGATGAGTTGGAGAGAATCTTCATTCCTGAATGTAAGTGCTTGCTTATTATTATCTTGCTTTCTTTCTTTCTTTCTTTCTTTCTTTTTTTCCCTCCCTCCCTTCCTTCCTTCCTTCTTTCCTCTCTCTCTCTCTCTTTCAGGTCCCATCACTGTGATTCTTAAAATTGATTCCAAATAATTTGTACTGAACCCTGAAAAAGTACATGTATATAATTTCCCATCCTTCCAGAAACAAATAGTTTGTAGAAATGTCTTGAAATGCTTCCAAAATATTTTGTTATGACTCCTTCATCATAAGATCCAAAGTTTCAGCTTTATTCTCACAGGATGATGTCCACACAGACACAACTAAAATGTGTCTTTCTACTGGTATTTCTACCCTGATGGGGCATCAAAATCCTCTTGTCATGCAAAGAGAATTCTAATTTGGTAAAAAAAAAGAGATTAACAGTTAATAAAAGCTGAAAATAAAACTAATTTCTAATTTGTCATTGCCTGAGGATTATTTTTAATTTTTTTATTTTTTAAATTTCTTGATAGAGTTCACTTCTATAACATTGCACATTTGCATGGTTTGTTTACCAGACTTTTTCACAGTCTCAGATAGGACAATATCCTATGATTTGAAACTTGGTATTAGAATAATCTCAGTGTGTCATGTTTCCTATATAATAATTTCAAAATGGTAGCTAAGTGTCCTGAATTTAGTTCCCAAATCAAGAAGCATGTAACTCCACTGGGGCTGTGAATCATGTGGCCCATTTAAAATTAGTATGATGGAAAAAATGAACAACATTTTGGCTATCAGCCTGTCTGAGTGTGACTGTCTTGAGATACAGCTGACCCCAGTTTTCAAGTAGACGAGGTCCATTTTTCATGTCTGGAATTTGTGGTTTCCATTTTGGGCTTATTCTCAGTCAGCTCTTTCTATTCTGTGGACCTCATCAAAATTAAAAACATCTGTTCTTTGAAATATTCTGTTAAGAGAATGAAAAACAAACCTCAGGCTCTTAGAAAATATTCATAAATCATGTCTCTGACAAAGGACATGTATCCATCATATATAGAGAATTCCCAGAACTCAGCTAAGAAGACAAATGTCAGTGAAAAGAAGGGTAACATAGTTGAACATACACATCACAAAAGAAGATATACTACTGATTATGAACAAGCATATGAAAAGACGTTCAACATCATTAGTCATTAAGAAATCACAAATTAAAAAGTAGTATGATAGAACTGTACACTTCTCAGAAAGGCTAATATTGGAAGAAAAAAAGGAAAGGGCAATACAAAATATTACCAGGAATGCTGAACAGCCAGAACCCTCCACAATGCTGGTGTGGCTGCAGAATGACACAGCCCAAGGGGAAAACACTTGGGCACTTTCTTAAGTAAATATACACCTACCATGTAAAACACTTATTCCATTAATTTCTTTTTGTTTGCTTTTTCCTAAGATAAGTGAAAGCATGTTCCTGTCCAAGATTTGTCCATCATGTTCATAACAGCTTTGTTTGTAACAGCTCAAGGCTGGAAACCACCACAATGCCCATCAAAAGGTGAACAGGTAAACAAATCGTGATATATTCAAACAACGAATACTACTCAGTAATAAAAAAAGAATGAATTGATATATGCAACACGAATGAATGAATCTCAGAATAATGATACTGACTGAAGGAAGATGAATGACCCTTCTTCCCTACCAAGAAAGAGTGCATCCCGCATGGCTCCATTAAGTGCAGACTAATCTTTAAAACAGAAAGCACATTAGCAGGTGCGCGAGGATGGGGGAGGGTCTATGAGGAGGTGCAACAAGGAGAGTGGGGATGATGGATGTTCAGTATCTTGACCTGGTCATAGTGTCACTGTTGTAAAAAATATGGCAAAACATCAAGTTTTACTGTTTACTTGTATAATTGATTATTTATTTAACTTAATTAGGTCTTTTTAAAAAAACCAAAGTACCAATTGTAAAAAGTTAGACAATAGACCATATAATGAAAGACACACCAAAAATAAAATATAACAGAGTATATAACAGAGTATATTTAATGTGAAGTGGCTGGGAAAATATGAAACTCACTATACCAATTATTCCTATAAAAGCTTTGAGGTTGATGGATCCTCAAAACCAGCAGAGTTCATAACAGAACAAGGTGCCAAACCTTCCTAACTATGACTATGGTTATAGTTATTGCAGAAGCTTAAAATTCATCTCCATAAGCCATGCATCTTCCAGACTACCTCCCAAGGTCATGTGAAGATCAGCACATATTTTCTTTTTCAGACAAATTATCTTTTCTTTATTGAGATATGTTTCATATAACATTATATCAGTTTCAGGTGTACAACATAATGATTTGATATTTGTATATATTGCAAAATGATCACCACAATAAGTCTAGTTAACATCTGTCACCATGTATAGTTACAAACTATTTTTTCTTGTGATGAGAACTTTTAAGATCTCTCCAACAGTACCTATTACAGTATTATTAACTCTAGTCACCATGCTGTATCAGCACATATTGAGTCAAACCCTCGTTCCTTCTGTAAAGTGTCTCAGCAATGGCTCAACGCACTGGACTGTGATTTATGATCGTTTTATGTCTCCATCTCCCATCCTATGATTTAATTTTTTTTTCTTTGTTTTGTTTTTCAGGGTCTTTGGTCTTTATACCCTAGTCATTTGGAATGTTTTAAATAAAAATATACTCAACAGATGCTCAGGAAATAAGATTGAATAAAGATCAGAGAACACAAAAACATTCAATTAATAAATGGTTCTTTAGCTCCAGCAAAATGATAATCACAGGTCTGTTATCTATGAACTTCCTATCAATCCTAGTCTCTTAGAAGCCATAACACTCAACCTATTCAAACTATAATCTATAAGTAATCTGCAATCTATGCCTAGTCTGCTCCTCAGCCTTGGAGAAGGTCTTGGAGCTCCTTGGAGGAGGTGCAAGTTTCCTTCAATGAGGTGTATGTTCAATTATTATGAGTTTTATAGGCAATATATAGGTCGGGACTCAAAAGCAAATGCAACAAATGCTTTCAAAAGATCAGTCATGCACACAACACATGAATTGGCCTCATGTTTATCAATCCAGAGTAGGGCGCCTGTGTTCTCCTACTTTGAGAACTTTCCAGACAAGAAGGATATCAAATGCATTGAAACAAACAAACACACACACATATGAGTCAAACTAAATAATTCTGAGGGCCAGACTGCCCTTCAGGTGGCCAGTTTGGAATACCTGCTCTACCTAAATGGAAAAGAAGACCCATGTCGCAAGGGAAAATGGTCTGACCAGGACAGGAAAGCAGAGGAGGAGGATGGCACATTTTGGAGAGAACACAATCATGAGTGGAAATACCACAGGACAAATGCCTGTCTTAGGGGGATAGAGTTAATTTATGAAAAACTTGAGCATGAGCACAAGAATTCAGAATGGGAAACCCATCATACACACTGGACCTTCAAGATGGCAGAGGAGTAGGATGTAAGGATCAACTTCCTCCCCACAAATACATCAGAAATACATCTACATGTGGAACAATTCCTACAGAACACCAACCAAACGCTGGCAGAAGACCTCAGACTTCCCAAAAGGCAAGAAACTACCCACGTTCCTGGGTAGGGCAAAAGAAAATAGAAAAAACAGAGACAAAAGAATAGGGATGGGACCTACACCTCTGGGAGGGTGCTGTGAAGGAGGAAAAGTTTTCACACACTAGGAAGGCCCTTCACTGGTGGAGATGGGGAGTAGCGGGGGGTAAGCTTCAGAGCTACGACGGAGAGCACAGCAACAGAGGTGCAGAGGGCAAAGAGGAGAGATTCCCACACACAAATCAGTGCTGACCAGCACTCACCAGCCCAAGAGGCTTGTCTGCTCACCCGCCAGGGCAGGTGGGCGCTGGGAGCTGAGGCTCAGTCTTTGGAGGTCAGATCCCAGGGAGAGGACTGGGGTTGGCTATGTGAACACAGCCTGAAAGGGGCTAGTGCACCACAGCTAGCCGAAAAGGAGTCTGGGAAAAAGTCTGGAACTGCCTAAGAGGCAAGAGACCACTGGTTGTGGGTGCATGAGGAGAGGGGATTCAGAGCACTACCTAAATGAGATCCAGAAATGGCTGCGAGCCGCAGCTATCAGCGCGGACACCAGAGACAGGCATGAAACACCAAGGCTGCTGCAGCAGCCACCAAGAAGCCTGTGTGCAAGCACAGGTCACTATCCACACCTCCCCTCCTGGGAGCCTGTGCAACCCACCACGACCAGGGTCCCGTGAGCCAGGGACAACTTCCCCGGGAAAATGCATGGCATGCCTCAGGCTGGTGCAATGTTACGCCAGCCTCTGCCACCGCAGGCTCACCCTGCATTCCATACCCCTCCCTCTCCCCAGCCTGAGTGAGCTAGAACCCCCTAATCAGCTGCTCCTTTAACCCCATCCTGTCTGAGTGAAGAACAGAGGCCTTCAGGTGACCTACACTCAGAGGCAGGGCCAAATCCAAAGCTGAACCCCAGGAGCTGTGCAAACAGAGAAGAGCAAGGGAAATCTCTCCCAGTAGCCTCAGGAGCAGTGGATTAAAGCTCCACAATCAACTTGATGTACCCTGCATTTCTGGAATAACTGACTAGACAATGAATCACCACAAAATTGAAGCGGTGGACTTTGGGAGCAACTCTGGACTTGGAGTTTGCTTTCTGCATCTAATTTGTTTCTGGTTTTATGTTTATCTTAGTTTAGTATTTACAGTATATTATCATTGGTAGATTTGTTTATTGATTTGGTTGCTCTATCCTTTTTCATTTTTTGTATATACATTTTTTTTCCTTTATCTCTTTTTGTGTTTGTGTGTATGTGTATGCTTCTTAGTGTGAGTTTGTCTGTATAACTTTGCTTTTACAATTTGTCCTAAGGTTCTGTCTATCCTAATTTTTTTTGTTCTTCAAATAGTTTTTAGTGCTTGTTATATTGGTGGATTTCTTTATTTGGTTGGTTGTTCACTTCTTTCTTTCTTTCTTTTTTTTATGACTTTTTAACGTTTTTATTTTTAATAATATATCTTTTATTTTAATAACTTTTTTTATTATTTCTTTTTTTCCTCCCTTTCCTTCTAAGCCATGTGCTGACAGTGTCTTGGTGCTCTGGCCGGATGTCAGGACTGTGCCTCTGAGGTGGGAGAGCCAAGTTCAGGATATTGGTCAACCAGAGACATCCCAGCTCCATGTAACATCAAATGACAAATGCTCTCTCAGAGATCTCCACCTCAACGCTAAGACCCAGTTCCACTCAACGACCAGCAAGATCCATTGCTGGACACCCTATGCCAAACAACTAGCAAAACAGGAACACAAAACCACCCATTAGCAGAGAGGCTGCCTAAACTCATAATAAGGCCACAGACACCCCAAAACACATCACCGTGGGGTCCTGAACACCAGAAAGAAAAGATCCAGCCTCATCCACCAGAATATAGGCACCAGTCTCCTCCACCAGGAGGGCTACACAACCCACTGAACCAAACTTAGCCACTGGGGGCAGACACCAAAAAACAATAGGAACTACAAACTTGCAGCCTGCCAAAAGGAGACCCCAAACACAGTAAGTTAAGCAAAATGAGAAGACAGAGAAACACACAGCAGATGAAGGAACAAGGTAAAAACCACCAGACCAAACAAATGAAGAGGAAATCGGCAGTCTACCTGTACCTATCATTACTACATTTCAGAGTAATGATAGTAAAGATGATCCAAAATCTTGGAAAAAGAAAGGAGAAAATACAAGAAAAGTTCAACAAGGACCTAAAAGAATAAAAGAGCAAACAAACAATAATGAACAACACATTAAATGAAATTTAAAATTCTCAAGAAGGAATATATAGCAGAATAACTGAGACAGAAGAACGGATAAGTGACCTGGAAGATAAAATAGTGGAAATAACTACCACAGAGCAGAATAAAGAAAAAAGAATGAAAAGAATTGAGGACACACTCAGAGAACTCTAGGACAATATTGAACACACCAACATTCGAATTATAGGGGTCTCAGAAGAAGAAGAGAAAAAGAAAGGGACTGAGAAAATATTTGAAGAGATTATAGTTGAAAACTACCTTAAGATGGGAAAGGAAATAGTCAAGTTGAGGAAGCACAGAGAGTCCAATACAGGATAAATCCAAGGATAAATAAGCCAAGACACATATTAATCGAACTATCAAAAATTAAATACAGAGAAAACATATTAAAAGCAGCAAGGAAAAAATAATAATAATAACATACAAGGGAATCTCCATAAGCTAAACAGCTGATCTTTCAGCAGAAGATCTACAAGCCAGAGAGAGTGGCAGGACATATTTAAGTGATGAAAGGGAAAAACCTATATTCAAGATTACTCTACCCAGCAAGAATCTCATTCAGATTTGACAGAGAAATGAAAACTTTTACAGATGAGCAAAAGTTAAGAGAATTCAGCAACACCAAACCAGCTTACAAAAAATGCTAAAGGAAATTCTCTAGGCAGGAAACACAAGAGAAGGAAAACACTTACAATAACAAACCCAAAACAATTTAGAAAATGGTAATAGGAACATACATATCAATAATTACCTTGAATGTAAATGGATTAAGTGCTCCAACCAAAGACATAGACTGGCTGAATGGATACAAAAACGAGACCCGTATATATGCTGTCTACAAGAGACCCACTTCAAACCTAGGGACACATACAGATGGAAAGTGAGGGGTGGAAAAAGATATTCCATGCAAATGGTAATCAAAAGAAAGCTGGAGTAGCAATTCTCATATCAGACAAAATAGACTTTAAAATAAAGACTATTAAAAGAGACAAGGAAGGACACTACATAATGATCAAGGGATCATTCTAAGAAGAAGGTATAACAATTGTAAATATTGTGCACCCAATATAGGAGTACCTCAATACTTAAGGCAAATGCTAACAGCCATAAAAGGGGAAATTGACAGTAACACAATCATAGTAGGGGACTTTAACACCCCACTTTCACCAATGGACAGATCATCCAAAATGAAAGTAAATAGGGAAACACAAGCTTTAACACATTAAAAAAGAGGGACTTTATTGATATTTATAGGATATTCCATCCAAAAGCAACAGAAAACATTTCCTTCTCAAGTGCTCATGAAACATTCTCCAGGATAGATCATATCATGGGTCACAAATCAAGCCTTGGCAAATTTAAGAAAATTGAAATCATATCAAGTATCCTTTCTGACCACAACACTACGAGACTAGATATCAATTACAGGGGAAAAAAATCTATAAAAAATACAAACACATGGAGGCTTAACAATACACTACTAAATAACCAAAAGATCACTGAAGAAATCAAAGAGGAAATCAAAAAATACCTAGAAACAGATGACAATGAAAACAGGATGACCCAAAACTAATGGGATGCAGCAAAAGCCATTCTAAGAGGGAAGTTTATAGCAATACAATCCTACCTCAAGAAACAAGAAACATCTCAAATAAACAACCTAACATTACACCTAAAGCAATTAGAGAGAGAAGAACAAAAAAAAAAAACCAAAGCTAGCAGAAGGAAAGAAATCATAAAGATCAAATCAGAAATAAATGAAAAAGAAATGAAGGAAACAATAGCAAACATCAATAAAACTAAAAGCTGCTTCTTTGAGAAGATAAAAAATATTGATAAACCTGTAGATAGGTCTATCAAGAAAAAAGGGAGAAGACTCAAATCAAATGAAAAGAAGTTACAACAGACACTGCAGAAAGACAAAGGATCATGAGAGATTACTACAAGCAACTATATGCCAATAAAGTGGACAACCACGAAGAAATGGACAAATTCTTAGGAAAGCACAACCTTCTGAGACTGAACCAGAGAGAAATAGAAAACATAAACAGACCAATCACAAGCACTGAAATTGAGACTGTGATTAAAAATCTTCCAACAGGGCCTTCCCTGGTGGTGCAGTGGTTGAGAGTCCACCTGCCGATGCAGGGGACACAGGTTCGTGCCCCAGTCCAGGAAGATCCCACATGCCACGGAGCAGCTGGACCCATGAGCCATGGCTGCTGAGCCTGTGTGTCCAGAGCCTGTGCTCCGCAATGGGAAAGTCCACAACAGTGAGAAGCCCACATACTGCAAAAAAAAAAAAGCTTTCCAACAAACAAATTTCCAGGACCAGATGGCTTCAAAAGTGAATTCTATCAAACATTTAGAGAAGAGACAACACCTATCCTTCTCAAACTCTTCCAAAATATAACAGATGGAGGAACACTGCCAAACTCATTCTAAGAGGCCACCATCACCCTGACACCACAACCAAAGATGTCACAAAGAAAGAAAACTACAGGCCAATATCACTGATGAACATAGATGCAAAAATCTTCAACAAAATACTAGCAAACACAATCCAACAGCACATTAAAAGGATCATACACCATGATCAAGTGGAGTTTATCCCAGGAATGCAAAGATTCTTCCATATACACAAATCAAGCAATGTGATAAACCATATAAACAGATTGAAGAATAAAAACCGTATCATTATCTCAATAGAAGTAGGAAAACTTTCGACAAAATTCAACACTCATTTATGATAAAAACCCTCCAGAAAGTAGGCATAGAGGGAACTTACCTAAACATAATAAAGGCCATATATGACAATCCCACAGTAAATATTGTTCTCAATGGTGACAAACTGAAATCATTTCCTCTAAGATCAGGAGCAAGACAAGGTTGCCCACTCTCACCACTATTATTCAACACAGCTTTGGAATTTTTAGCCACAGCAATCAGAGAAGAAAAAGAAATAAAAGGAATACAAATTGGAAAAAAAAAAGTAAAACTATCACTGTTGGCAGATGACATGATGCTAGACATAGAGAATCCTAAAGACGCTACCAGAAAACTACTAGAGCTAATCAATGAATTTGGTAAAGTAGCGAGATACAAAATTAGTGCACAGAAATCTCTTGCATTCCTATACACTAATGATGAAAAATCTGAAAGAAAAATTAAGGAATCACTCCCATTTACCATAGCAACAACAAAATAAAATAACTAGGAATAAAGCTACCTAAGGATTCAAAAGACCTGTCTGCAGAAAACTATATGACACTGATGAAAGAAATTAAAAATGATACAAACAGATGGAGAGATATATCATATCCTTGGATTGGAATAATCAACATTGTGAAAATGACTATACTACCCAAGGCAATCTACATATTTAATGCAATCCCTATCAAACTACCAATGGCATTTTTCACAAAACTAGAACAAAATATTTCACAATTTGTATGGAAACACAAAAGACACTGAATAGCCAAAGCAATCTTGAGAAGGAAAAACAGAGCTGGAGGAATCAGGCTCCCTGACTTCAGACTATACTACAACGCTACAGTAATCTAGACAGTGTGGTACTGACACAAAAACATAAATATAGATTAATGGAACAGGATAGAAAGCCCAGAGAGTAAGCCCATGCACATATGGTCACCTTATTTTTCATAAAGGAGGCAAGAATATATGATGGAGGAAAGACAGCTTCTTCAATAAGTGGTGCTGGGAAAACTGGACAGCTACATGTAAAAGAATGAAATTAGAACACTCCCTAACACCATACATAAAAATAAACTCAACATAGATTAAAGACCTAAATGTAAGGCCAGACACTATCAAACTCTTAGAGGAAAACATAGGCAGAACACTTGATGACATAAATCACAGCAAGATCCTTTTTGACCCACCTTTTAGAGAAATGGAAATAAAAACAAATATAACAAATGGGAATTAATGAAACTTCAAAGCTTTTGCACAACAAAGGAAACCATAAACAAGGTGAAAAGACAACCCTCAGAATGGCAGAAAATATTTGCAAATGAAGCAATTGACAAAGGATTAATCTCCAAAATTTACAAGCAGCTCATGCAGCTCAATATCAAAAAAACAAATAATCCAATCCAAAAATGGTCAGAAGACCTAAATAGACACTTCTCCAAAGAAGTTATACAGATTGCCAACAAACCCGTGAAAGGATGCTCAACATCACTAATCATTAGAGAAATGAAAATCAAAACTAAAATGAGGTATCACCTCACACCCGTCAGAATGGCCATCATCAAAAAATCTGCAAACAATAAATGCTGGAGAAGGTGTAGAGAAAAGGGAACCCACTTGCACTGTTGGTGGGAATGTAAATTGATACAACCACTATGGACAACAGTATGGAGGTTCCTTAAAAAACTAAAATAGAACTACCATATGGGTTTGCAATCCCACTACTGGGCATATACCCTGAGAAAACCATAATTCAAAAAGAGTCATGTACCACAGTGTTCACTGCAGCTCTATTTACAATAGCCAGGACATGGAAGCAACCTAAGTGTCCATCGACAGATGAATGGATAAAGAAGATGTTGCACATATATACAATGGAATATTACTCAGACTTAAAAAAAACAAAATTGAGTTATTTGTAGTGAGGTGGATGGACCTAGAATCTGTCATACAGAGTGAAGTAAGTCAGAAAGAGAGAAACAAATACTGTGTACTAACACATATAAATGGAATCCAAAAAAAAATTGTTCTAAAGAACCTAGGGGCAGGACAGGAATAAAGATGAAGAGGTAGAGAATGGACTTGAGGACATGGGGAGGGGCTAGTTTAAGCTGGGATGAAGTGAGACAGTGGCATGGACATATATACACTACCAAATGTAAAATAGATAGCTAGCGTGAAGCAGCTGCATAGCACAGGGAGATCAGCTAGATGCTTTGTGACCACCTAGAGGGGTCAGTTAGGGAGGGTGGGAGGGAGATACAAGAGGGAGAAGATATGGGGATATATGTATATGTATAGCCGATTCACTTTGATATAAATTAGAAACTAACACACCATTGTAAAGCAATTATACTCCAATAAAGATGTTATAAAAAAGAATTCAGAATGACATAGTAAGAAATATGGAATCATTGGAGCTGTTAGAATAGGTGACCAGCACACAGATATGCAATTTTAGAGGCATTGTTCTGACAATAACATGCATAATAAATAATGTTATTTCAAGAAAAGACAGAAGAGAAATCCTTTAACTGTCTAAAACATTGTGTTTATTTTAGACCTTAAAATTCTTGTAAGCATCTAGATATATAGATTGACTCAAATTTTTTACTCCAAATAACCTTTGTTAGTTGAATTTTCATGTCACAATAATTATCATTTAAAAAACAGATGAATTAACACTATCTATAGTGACATAAAAATACAGCAAATATGCCGTATTTGTAATATTGTTAGGAATTTTTTTGTGCTGTTTCGGTTTAGAAAGTTACAAGGAATAATTTCCAAAGGGAAAACCGGATGAATAAATTAAGATAATATTTTAATTCACGGGAAGTGGTATCAGCAGTAAAGATTTGTCCTGGCATCAAGCCTAGTACATTTCATTGGTGATTTCCCTTCTTCATCTACAGAGTCAAAATCAGTTTTTGATGTGCATGGGAGGTATGTTTTTTCCACTCTCTTTTCTTGCTCTAATTCCTTTAAAACATGGATTAAGTGTCATTGCGTTAAATTACCCAACTCAAATTTACTGAAGAGAGATTTCCTATATTCATTGCAAAAGAAATTAGAAACATACAAAGATAAAGAGATATGGGGTCTAGAAAATTTCATCAGGATTAGGAAGTGAAAACTTAAGAGATGTGGCAGCTTTCACTTTTAAACAGAGCTCCCATAATATGGGATTTACATCATGCAGCATATGTGTGTGCAACGTGCAGGCCATTTGGAGGTCAGAGTCTTCTCTGCTGAGAAAGGCTCTCTCTGAAGATTTACGCTGCAGGGAGCACCTTCAGCTGTGAGCTCTCACCTTGTCCTCTCCCTGCTTTGCACAGACATGAAGAATGCGGAAGGGCATGCCTCTGCCTCTTGTCTTAGAGGATATGGCTACGTCCTGAAAGGCCAGAAAGCATTCTGAAGCTGCTTATTTATGAAACAAAGTAATGTGTTAAGGATAAATTGTGGAACTGAAGCAATGTCATCATAGCAGACAGACATTTAAAGAAACAATATCAGAAGTAATTCAAAGATAAATCTCTAGTTTTGCAGTATTTGCTTTGCATGTTCTTCTCTCTATGATGTTACAAAACTTATCTGTAATTTTCATTATCATATAATTTGTGCCATGATTGAGAGAATTTTTTCCCAATTTCTTCTGACTTATCCTCAAATAATACCTTAAAATTAATTTTTAATGGAAAATAGTCTAGTTAGGAATATGAAGCAATTTTAGAATTAGGTTGATCTGTACTCTAATTTTTTAAATTTATTTCTTTTTATTGAAGTATAGTTGATTTACAATGTTGTGTTCATTTCCATAGTACAGCAAAGTGACTCAGTTATACTCATACATACATTCTTTCTCATATTCTTTTCCATTATGGTTTATCCCAGGGTACTGAATATAGTTCCCTGTGCTATGCAACAGGACCTTGTTGTTTATCCATCCTGTATATACTAGCTTTGCATCTGCTGCTCCCAGACTCCAATTTTGTTTGCTGCTCATGAGCCATGTGACTGTGATCAAGCTATTTTTATCAGGACCTGTCAGTCAGGCCTACATCAGGTACAAGAACTGTGGAGATAAGAAGCACAAAGTCCCCACCTTCTAGAACTCACAACACCTCAGGGAGACAGTTAAGTGTGACAAAGGTGGGCTTGATTACCTCTAAGTGGGGCATATTGTACCAACCTCCCAGGATTTATGTGAAAGAAGTACCTGGTGGTGCTAGTCTGCATTCAGTCAAGGGAGGAGGACCGTTGTAGGCAATGGAAGCAAAAAACAAGTCAGATGAGTGATTTAGGTACTTACATTACAAATGAAAAGTCTGAAGAAATGAAAGTCAAGGGAACCACAACCTTTGACTTAAAGGTTTACGAACACAGCTGAGGTTCTGAAGGTCTGACCTGCACCTGCTATCCAGAGGCCCAGAAATTGCTGGGAAGCATTGGTGTCACAGCATCTGCCACCACTGCTGGAGAAAGAAGAATAACGTCTGCCATCCAGAACTCAGGGGAGTGGGTCTTACAACCAGACCAGAACATAAACCCAGAGACCCAAGGAGCGTAATTTGTCTTTTAATCTGTAAGTTGCTGGACTTCATGGAGTCCTATCAGGACCTGATGGGGTAGAAGGAACATCACTCAGGTAGTCTGGGCTCTCATGAATCCAGCATGTGGATGGAGCCTTGAGATGTGCCCTAAGGATGAATAAAAGGGGTTTCGTATGAGGGAAAAAAGGGCACACAGGTACTTGGGGGCAGAAAACTAGTCATGGTTCAAACAGCTAATTGTCCACCCAAACCCACTGCTCTTCTTTCCTGAAGAAATCAATTGAGCTACTACACAGGTCTCTTGGATGGGGTGTGAGCCATCAGTCATGTGTCCCGCATCCTGCCAGTGCTCTGAAGACAGGAGGTGTGCCCCCTCCATGGAACCCCTCCCCTCCCTGTGTGCTCTGATAGTGGTGAGCTAGCGTGGGTGCTACTTTCCAAGAGTAAAGTGAGAGACTGGCCCCAAGCAAGTGAGTAAAAGGGAAAGAGTTGCAGGGAGAAGAGTAATCACTTGCAGAGGAAGTGAGGTGCACATGCAAGTGTGCACATGTGTGTGTGTGCCTGTGTATGTGTGTGTGTTGCACAGTGTCGGTAAGAGGCAAGGAACTGAACTAAAGTGTGAACTCCACCATGTGCTCGACTTGGAATGTCTGGCTGCGGCAGCTGCGATGCTGAAGTTCTTACTCAGAAGGCAATGCTGATGATTCCATTGTGAGGAACCAATGAGTCCCATGTTCTGAGACTTTATCCTAAAACAGAGTGTCTATTTACTTCTTCCATCAACATCAGAAATAGCCACTGGCAAGAGCAGAGAGCCCCTGGTTAGAAATCCCTTATACAGAACTCAGAAGCAGAGACATATTCTCTATAAATTCCTTACGAAAAATACTTTCCTTGACTCTCAAGATGTATTTTTCTGGAGAAACTGAACACTTTTGTTCAGTGATTCCACTGTGTGAAAATGACGCCTCGTCTTGAAACAGGACTTCGCTGTTATAGGACATATGTGGAAGTATTTTCAAAGGACTGTTCTTCTACACAAATTCCCAGGTGGTACAAAAAAAAGAAAGGAACATTGATGAATAATTTATTTGATTTAATTTCAGTTAATTAATAATGCTAATGTAAGTCATTATGCTACATGTTCTGTCGGAATAAATGCAAGAGAAAACCCCTATCATTATAAAGTCTATAGTACTCAGTGATATAAAAATAAAATGTGGAAAATGTGCCTCAGTATAAGATTGGTTACACGAAGATCAGAGAGCAGTAAAGAAGGAGAGCACATGGCATCCAGTGAATGCAGTGGCTGGAGGGGACACTGTGAAGCATGTTGGGATCTCCCTCCGACAGACACAGGGACAGAGGACCCAACTGGTACATCCAAATCATATGCCCACAGACTAAGTGAAGGTGGGGCGCAGACCCAAAGCCAGCTTTCTTCCAACTGTACCAATGAGGTTGTAGTCAGGATGTAGATTAGAAATTAAGTAGTCGGTTGTTGAAGGCTTGGATGAGAAGTGTTATGGACTGAATTGTGTCCCCTCAGATTCACATGTTGAAGCCCTAACCCCCAGCACCTTAGCATGTGTTCTGGAGAAAGGGTCTTCAGAGAGGTAATGAAGACAAATAAAGTTGTCTGGGTGGGGCCTTAAATCAATAGGACTGGTGTCCTTATCAGAAGAGGAGATCACACAGACACACACACAGAGAATCCAAGTGAAGACACAGGGAGAAGGCCATCTGCACGCCAAGGAGAGAGGCCTCAGAGAAACTAACTTTGTAGATACTTTGATCTTGGACGTCTGGCCTCCAGAGCTGAGAAAATTAATTTCTGTTGTTTGATCCACAGTTGGTCTGTGGTCTTTCGTTATGGAGCCCCAGGAGATGAATGCAAGGAGCAAAGAAAATGTTAAGAAATATCCCATAGCCTAATGGAGTTTTCTTTTCAGCAGCAGGATGGCATCATTTAAGTGGTGTTTTTGAAGACTAGGTTGGTAAATGGATATAGGACAGATTCCAGAATACAAAGATTGAAAGCAGGGAGAGCATGGAGATCTTCTTCTCTGAGGTTCACTGGTGATAAAATTATGACAAAAGTGGTTGAAGGATCTGTTTGAGGATGTGACCCCAGCCCCAGTGGCTGACTTCGACCAACATCCACCCCAGTGAAAACCAAAGCCAGCCCCTTGGCTTCGGTAACCTTTTGCAATTGTAGCTGGGGTAGAACTCCACGATGGTTGTCTTGTCTCTTCAATGTTTAAAGTTTATTTTCTGAATGCTTTATTCTTTTTATTTATTTATTATTATTTTTTTTTTTTTGCGGTACGCTGGCCTCTCACTGTTGTGGCCTCTCCCGTTGTGGAGCACAAGATCCGGATGCACAGGCTCAGTGGCCATGGTTCACGGGCCCAGCCACTCCACGGCATGTGGGATCCTCCCAGATCGGGACATGAACCCATGTCCCCTGCATCGGCAGGCGGACTCTCAACCGCTGCACCACCAGGGAAGCCCTGAATGCTTTATTCTTAACTCTTGATAGTTGGATCTGGAATATGTGCAAATGTACATATTTCCATTCCTAGATTTTATTTTTAAAGTCTTCCAAAGGGAAATATTCATGCATATATTTAGAATTTCACTCCTCTTTTTGGTATATGGGACATTTATAGTCATAAATGTTATGAAAGATGAACAGATGACAACACCATGACTTTATTGTTTCTTTAAAGCTCTATTATGTATATCATCATCATTATCATCATACCTAGAGAAAACTACAATAATTATCCTTAAAACATTAGCCTAACTTTTCAGGCTTACTGGGAAATTATACAATAAAATTATGATTTATAACACACAGCAAATTAAAAATATTAATAATGGCCAATTTATATTCCAAGAGCCTTTAATGTACTTTCAGGGATATATCTTTGTTCTGGCATGTAATCCTTTATTTTAAATTTAGTGATAGTTCTTGTTTCTTTTCAGAAAATTAAAAAAAAACAGTAATAGCAAACCTATATTTTCTCTTAATAGCTTCATATCCTGTGTTTGATGGCTGCCATTTACCTTCAAACATCTTATATTGCATAATATCCATAAGTTTTTTTAATATCTTCACTCCCCCTAGTTACCTGGATCATTCTAGACCATTCCTTACAGGGAAATACACTGCTGAAGTTTGGATTTTTAAGTACTAATTTAAAAATTCATTAGTGTGTGAATTAATTTCCTCTCTTTGTATTTTCCTCTCCCTCTTGATAGCCATCAGACTTTGAGAAGCAATCTAGTTGTTCCCATACAGAGATCCAGAACTTGCTTTAATTACTCTGGTAGGGGTCCCACATCAGTCAGCAGTGCTAGGACATAAACCTGAACATAGGAAAACCTAGCTCGGGCAGCTCTCTGGAACAAATGAACATTTCATGACAATCCCTTCAATGGTATAAATATTTCAGCACTGACTCTTATACAGACAATTCCGCTGGAGAGTTTCCTGCCCTA
This sequence comes from Phocoena sinus, assembly GCF_008692025.1. Lineage (NCBI taxonomy): Eukaryota > Metazoa > Chordata > Mammalia > Artiodactyla > Phocoenidae > Phocoena > Phocoena sinus. The sequence continues at coordinate 2,667,032 of NC_045775.1, read as the reverse complement.
AAAGACCCTGCTGAGATGTTACAGTGGAGAACCATACATTAATCAGTTCAACACAACCAAAGGGAAAGTGGCCACTTGAAATAATTAGCAACATAATTCAAGTCTCCAAAAGAGATATTCAGGGACTAACATAGCAGAAATACTCTCTACAGATGCTGCCACTTTTAAATCAGGTTGCTTGGAGAATTTTTCTGTAACAGAGAATGGGCAGAAGATAAACTACAATATAATCTCTGAAGGACACCAGTTCACAAAATAATTAGTTTTATATATTTAGCATCCATTTAACACTACTAGAAGGTGTTTATAGGGTCTATTACATTTCTCAACATTTCTCTTGGTCCCTTAGAAATGCTACATCCATTAGAATAGTGAAAAGGATGGGAAGCCTGTAGTTGTGCATGCTTTTTTGAACTTCCGATAAACTGTTTATCAAACATCTGACTGAACATTAAAGAACAGTGTTTTAAAGTGAGTAGGAATTTAGATTATTTTCAGTTTTTATTTGTCATTTATGAAAAAGCTGAGCATGTCATCAAGTGTTATTACTAAAAGTTAACCATTGACTATGCTTTGAACCAATTCTGTGACTTCTTCTACCATAGCACTAATCATATTTGCCACCACTTGTTTTTGCTGAATCCCACCCACTGGAGAAAATGTCTAATTCACATTTTTATCCTCAGAGACTTACACAACTGTCCATTATATTTCAAATTCCCTGCAAATGTTTACACAATGAATGCTGGTGTAAATCCTTACCAACTTATTAAGATCTTGCCAAAAGCTGTCCTCCAGAGAAATTATTCTGTTTCTGAAATTCAAAGAAAAAGATTCAATAGGATTTCTCCCTGTTAAAAAAATTACATATATATATATATAGCACATGCTGAAACTGTATAAATTAAATTGCATTCAAAAATATTATACTTTTAATTTTTCTGCAAAAATTAGTTAATTAATTTATTCACCCAAAAATATTTACTGAAAGTGTACTTACTATAGGGCAGACACTCAGGGATATAACATTGAACAAGGTAGATGAGTCACCACCTTCCCAGAGCATATATTCCAGCAAGGAAGCCAATGACAATAAGCAAATGACATGCAATGTAACATGGGTCATTGGTAAGGGCTTGGAGGAATAATGAAGCTGATTGCAGATCCAAGAGAGATGGTGTGCAATTGATGAGAGGGTGCTGGGTCATAGTGGGGTGATCTTTTAGTTAGACATGTGGGGCAGGACCACTTTGAGGAGATGACAGCTCAAAGGACCTGAACAAAGTTCATGAATAGGTCATGCAAAGTCCCTGAGGCAGAGACAAGCTTGGTGTGTTCAAAGAACCCTAAGAAGGCCATCTGGGCTGGAGCAGAAGAGAAAGAGGACGGGTTAAAAATGGCTTTGGAGAGGTTGACAAGGCAGGTTCTGCAAGGCTTGTCCATCACTGCAGAGAGTTTGAATCAAATTCCACATCTGATGAGAAGAGGGAATTTTGAAGACAGAAGGGACATTGTGTGAATTATGTTCTAACAGAAACTACCTGTATGCTGTGAGTGAGAAGGGACCAGAAGAGAAACAGTGATGGGTCAGGAGGTGACCACAGAGAGCAAGTGAGAAATGGTCATGGTTTGGACTAGAATGGGAACCATGAGGAGGGTCATCACCTCTATTATGAAGGGTAGTGTGGAAATATAAATATGCTTACATCTAAGGACTCTGAAATGGTATTGAGGAGAGGGGTCCAAGATGACAGCATAGGAAGACCCTGAGCTTACATTCTCCCACAAATACAGCCAACTTATATCTACATATAGAGCAATTCCTCCTAAAGAAGACCTCCTAAAGAAGACCTCCTGAAGCGGATTGAACAGCTACTGCACATAGAAGGACCACATAGAAATGGGCAGAAAAATGGAAACCCACCCCCATCACAAATACCTGCAGTGGGGGGGTAGGGGGAAGATATTGCTGAGGGTGCCTGAGCACAGACTCACTGGCCCTGGGACACAGCAAGAAAACAGCAGTTTAAACAGCATCCAGACTATATGGGAAGGAAATCCATTTACTAACCTTAGAGCGTCTGACAAATAGGTGGGAACTGCTGGAAACCTCTCTGGGGTTGGAGGCACCAGCATGTGCCATAATTTGAGTCCTCTCTGGACTCCTCCCAGGACCCTGCCCACTCCAGCTCCAGCTGCCCCTCTAAGATAACCTTGGGTATGGTGCTCCCCAAGGGAGGCCCTCAGCCCACACCCACTCCAGCTCCAGCTGGCCTGTGAAAGCTGCCAGGCGCAAGCATTCTATACAGGGCACTCTCCCCAGGAAGCCACTCTTTCAAGACAAGAGAGGTAGTTGTTTCACCTAATTCATAGAAACAAAAACTTAAAGTCAAACAAAATGAAGAGAAAAAGGAATACATTCAAATGAAAGAATAAAATAACTCCCCCCCCATGAAACAGAGATAAGTAATTTACCTAATAAAGAGTTCAAAGAAATGTTCTTGCAAATGCTCAACAAACTCAAGAATAGAGGAACTTAGTGGGAACTTCAACAAAGATATAGATAATATAATTTAAAACAATCAGAATTGAAGAATATAATAATTGAAATTTAAAAATACACTAAAGGGAATTAACAGTATAGTAGATAATACAGGAGAACAGTTTAGCAATCTGGGAGATAGGATAGTGGAAATCACTCAATCAGAACAACAAAAAGAAGAAAGAATTTTTTAAAAAATAGGAAGGTTTAAGAGCCCTCTGGGATAACATCAAGCTTACTAACATTTACATTTAAAAACTCCCAGAAGGAGAGAGAGGGAGAAAAAAATCCAGAAAACTTATTTGAAGAAATAATGGCTGAAAACTTTCCTTACCTGGGAAAGGAAACAGATATCCAGGTCCAGGAAACACAGAGAGTCCCAAACAGGATAAACCCAAAGAGATCTACACCAACTCATAATTAAAATAACAAAAGAGAAAGAGAAAACTTAAATGCAGCAGGAGAAAAACAGCTAATCATATACAAGCAAAACCGCATAGGACTATCAGCTGATTTCTCAGCAAAAATTTACAGACCAGAGGGAGGGGTAGGATATATTTCAAGAACTGAAATGGAAAAAATTACAAAACTCTATCCAGCAAGGTTATCATTCAGAATTGAAGGACAGATAAAGAGTTTCCCAGACAAGCAAAAATTTTAAAAGTTCATCACCACTAAATCAGCCTTAAAAGAAATGCTAAAGGGACTTCTTAAATGGAAAAGAAAAAGCCACAACTAGAGGTACAAAAATATGTGGAAGAAAAAAGTCTCACTGGTAAAGACAAATATATAGTAAAAGCAGTGGATCTGCCAGTAAAAAAGCTAGCCTGAATGTTAAAAGACAAAAGTAGTACAATCAATAGTGTCTACAATAAGTAGTTAAGGGATACACAAAATTAAATGATGTAAAATATGACATCAAAAACGTGGAGGGAGAAGGTAAAAGTGTAATGCTTTTAGGATGGCTTTGAATTTAAGTGACTATCAGCTATATATACAAGAAGGTATTTCTCACATGGGGCCAGGAATCTTGGGGATCATCTTAGAATTCTGACTACACGTTTATCACACATCATATTAAATACTATAATAACATTAAAAATATTTAATGACGTTAACACTGAATGAATATGCATACTGAAAACTTCCACCCACTAAAAATATATCAAAAATAGATCAAATTACACTGTCTACTTCAAAAAGAATAACGTTTTCATGCTGAAATTCACAAGGAATAGGAAATTTCCAACATGAAGACTAGCTAAAAAGCTTACTCATGGATAGAAGCATTTTCTTACCATAAGGAAGCATTTTTGTATTTATTAAACTACACTAACCGAACACACAAAGATTGTTGAGGTGCTTCTTCTTGATTGTAGTTAAGAAATTTTGGAACATAGAGGTAAGGAAACTTTTTTTGACATTACCCACATGTCAGTGATTGTCTAGAAATAAATCCTTGCCTCTCTTTGACCAAAGTTTTTTATAAGAGGATAGATCCCTGGAGTTACCTTCTAATCCCTGTGGACTAGTCTTTCTCTCCATTGCTAGCACGATACTGACCTTCTGCAGGGTGATGAAGCCAGGCCAAGTTATACTCACTCCAGTTATGTTCACCCTTTGCCAAACCGCATCCTCTGTAACTCGTCAATGCTCGCTCAGGTCAGACAGACAATGTGCCTTCACCTACACCCCCCAACCCAGGACAGAGGGGAAGAAACAGCTTTACAAATTGGAAACTGAGGTTCTGAGAAGGGACCTAACCAAAGTCAGGGCTAATCAGTCCTAGAGCTAGATCCAAACAGGACTTTCACAACAAATATAATTTTTTTCCCTTTTACTAGAATTAGATTTGAAAAGTGGAACATGTACTCGTATACAGATCAAGCTTCCTAAATTAAATGAAAAAGAAAACAAGTCAGTCTTGAAATCGACAAAATATTTTCTATAAAGATAACACAGGTATTCAGAGTGTGAATCATTTCAAAATCATCAAAATTAAGGAGAACCAAAATTAATGTTTCTCCTCTTGAGTCACAATGGAGCCTAAAGAGAACACTGCTTTTAAAGGGCTCAGAAATACATGCTCACCTCCTAGGCCCACAGCCTGGGACGTCTAGGACTGCATCTTGACAGCTGTTCCCCTGAAGGTAGGTAGCTCAGACCTGCAGTAGGGGCTGTGGATGCCTTTTATCTAAAGGGGTCAAGGTTCAAATACCAGACTCTTAAGGTTTAAAGAAATATTTGTTTAAGGTGGCTTAACTGACTGTTAAAAAACAAGCTTCATCCTGCATAGCAGTTCATCACAATCGTGGGTGAAGTGTCACTGTGAGAGCAGAGAAAACAAACAGGCACCTGGAGACCCAAAGCTGTCAGAATGGGACCCAGTGTGTGGACGAGCCACTTGTGTCAAGAGCTCCTCGGTGTGGCCCCCAAAGCTCGCCAAGCTCATGCACCAGGATCGTGGGAGATGGACCCACACAGTCCTATCCCATCCAGCCTCAGTGGACGACAGTCCACAAAGGTGAAAAACATCATTATAATCCCGAGGATTGCTGTGTGCCAAGCAAATGTCTAAGATGTTGATCCTTTAATAAAAACTGTGACAAGGGGCTTTATAAGGTCTCCCTTTTACCTGGGAGGAAGGGAAGCTTGTCACTGGTGGGCTGCAGTGCCACATCACACGGGTCACCCACCTAACAAATGGGAAATGAAATCCAGGCAAAGATCTGGGCTTTGACTCCAGAGCCCCACCAACATGGCTCTATTTAGGATGATTCTACTTCTTTAAAAAATATTTTAATGCTAAGTCTTCTCTCATCTTTTGGTTCCCAGAGAAGACACAACCCTTTAATACAAGTGTTTCTTTCAAACTCAGCTTGGAACACACTGCATTTTAAGTGTTAGGGGTGGGTGACTAGAACAGACATGGATTTTGTCATTGGGAGACTTTGCTGCGGAAGTCACATCCATTATGTGACATTTTGAGATGACTTTGGGGTTTTACAATGAATTTATTTTTGATGTTTGACTTTTTGTCTGTTTTTGGCAGTTATATATTTCTCTATAACAAATTGGGAGGAGGTTTGGAATGGAATATGTAGCCCTTACCCTCACTGGTGGGCTGCTATGCCTCACCTCTTGTTCTAAAGAATAACCTGCGTTGCACCCCTATGTTCACTGCAGCACTGTTCACAATAGCCAAGCCATGGAAACAACCTAAGAGTCCATCGACAGATGAACGGATAAAGAAGATGTGGCACATGTATGCAATGGAATACTACTCAGCCATAAAAAAAGAATGAAATAATGCCATTAGAGGAACATGGATGAACCTAAAAATTATCATACTAAGTGAAGTAAGTCAGACAGAGAAAGACAAATACCATATGATATCACTTATATGTGGAATCTAAAATACAACACAAATGAACATGTCTATGAAACAGAAAGAGAACCATGGACATAGAGGACAGACTTGTGGTTGCCAAGGGGGAGAGGGAGTGGGGGAGGGATGGATTGGGAGTTTGGGATTAACAGATGCAAACTATTATATATAGAATGGATATACAACAAGGTCCTACTATATAGCACAGAGAACTGTATTCAATATGCTGTGATAAACCACACTGGAAAAGAGTATGAAAAAGAATATATATATGTTTAACTGAACCACTTTGCTGTACAGAGGAAATTAACACAACATTGTGAATCAACTACAGTTCCATAAAATATTTTTAAAAACAATAACATTCAAGACCCATCCTCTCATTTTATAGGAGCAGAACTCAGGAGGTTAAACGACTTGCTCAGTTTGGTGCTGTAGCTGAGTGGACACAGCAAGAGTCCTCGACCCCTGGCCTTGCCTCTCAGTGAACCAGAGTCAAGTGCATCCCTTAAAGCTTCAGTCTGTACCAAGAAAATGGACAATTTCAACCTGGTAACAAGTAAGGCCCCTTCAACAATAATACTCTGTGCTTTTATATCAAAAGTGAGCCTGTATAATGTGAAAGGACTGTAACGCTTCTCTTCAGCAAGTTAAAGGTACTTGGTGTATTTCAGTTGCAGATGTGTGATAATTGAATTACGTGTTCGAAGTGAGGAAATGCATCACTGAGTTGTGTTTCCTGCTCAAATCTACATGCATTTTTCATTTAAAAGGCTGGTCATTTGCAATGTTAACAATGACCTCAAAGGGAATAAATAATTGAAACTGAAAAATGTGATGCTTTTAAATTCAGACATATATTACTAAAATCTACGTTTATCAGAAATGTAATATTATATCATAAAAATTCTCTTTTCCTTTCCACTTCCTGACTAAATGATGCTGAAATATTCATCATTTATAATTTTGAGTTATACATTATATAAGACACAAACATTTATACATCTAAATGTCTTTCATATATGGGTGGAAAAGAAAACCATGTCAGTGAAAAAAATATCCATGATTTCTGCACGCTAAGTCTAGAAGTATTTAATGAAAGAGAATAATATTGAAAACTATTTTAAATTTCAAAACTGGAAAACCTATTCGTAGCCAAGGAAGCACTGGGTTTGCCATCAAAGGATTTGTCTTCAAGCTGTGACTGTACCATTTAGTCAAGCAAGTTACTGAATTCCAGACACTCAATCACTTTATCTATAAAACCTGGACTGTACTCAGTTCATCGATGTGCTGTGACAGTTAAGTGAGTTTTCTTACAGAAAATGCTGCATTAATTCCAAGATGCTGTACACAATAGTGGAATACAGGCAGTCCTCGACTTTACAATGGTGCAAAAGCGATATGCATTCAGTAGAAACACTACTTCACATTTTTAATTTGGATCTTTTCCCAGGCAGACGATGTACGGTCAGCCACTCTCTGAAAAAGCGGGGCAGGGCAGTGAGCTGCAGCTCCCAGTATGCCCCACAGCCACAAAGTTAAACAACCTAAACACTGACAACCTCTCTGTATCCAGATGACCACTCTATTTTTCACTTCCAGTACCGTATTCAATAAATTATAGGGGATATTTAACACTTGATTATCAAATAGGCTTTGTGTTAGATGATTTTGCCCAACTACAGGTTAGATGATTTTGCCCACCTCAAGTGTTCTGAGCACCTTTAAGGTAGGTTACACTAAGCTCTGATGTTCGGTAGATTAAGTGTATTAAATGTATTTTTGATTAGGATATTTTCAACTTACGATGAGTTTACCTGGCTGTAACCCCATTGTAAGGTGAGGAAGATCTATAATACATTGCCTCTTTAAAATTCTGAATAAGTTCTCAAGCCACTGAAAAAAAAAATTAAGCTTTAAAAGCTCAGCAGTATAAGGAGAACAAATACAGTTATTTTTCCCTGCATAAAAATAAATAAATAATGACAAACAAATAAGTCAGTAATAAATAAGCAAATATATAAAAATAGAGAAAAAGAAACCATCAAATCAGGGGCATATCACAAGGCTTGATACACTGTAGTTGCAAGAGAACGGAGAGAGACGACGTAATGAGTTAAAGGACCAAGCGGCACCCTGGGTAGAGCACTTGTGTGTAGTTAAAGTACACAGGGCCCAAAGCTGAAGTGCCTGTATTTGCAAACCAGTCCATAGTTTATTAAGCTTGGATGGCTAAATTAATCCTTCAGTCTATCTATTGAAATTATGAGGAGATTAATAATACTACCTCTTAGTATTTCTGTAAAAGTAAAATGCATAAAACACTTAAAGTATGCCTGGCACATAGTAGTGTAAGCATTACTAGTATTAGTATTAGCATAATATGGTCTTGCACATATCTGCCAAAGACAAAATATATCTTAACAGCATGGCCCTTGAGATACACCAAGTTTCACTTAGTTGCATATTACTGATCTATACCCATGCATTGCTTTTGCCAAAATTTCCTCACTCTCGTGAAATTCTTTGCATACTACTTTGAACACAATAAAAATATATGTTTTCTATACTTCTGGTGATCTATTGATGTGTAACAAACAACCCAAAAAGTTAGCAGCTTAAAATGAGATTTTTTTTGCTCATAATTATGTGACTCACCACTTCTTCAAGGACTCAGCTTGGTGGTCTATATCCGATCCATGTTAAAGCCAAATTAAGAACCATTCATCGCCATGACAAATATATTTCTATATTCCAACAACTGGAAACTGAAATAAAGTATACTAATTACATATCATAAAAATTCCATGTCTAGCAAAAATGATCAAAATACATGCACAACAGATAAATTAAAAAATTAAAATCTAACCATACGATCATCTCAATAGATGCAGAGAAAGCTTTCAACAAAATTCAACACCAATTTATGATAAATCCCCTCCAGAAAATAGGCAGAGAGGGAACTTACCTCGACATAATAAAGGCCATATATGACAAACCCACAGCCAACATCGTCCTCAATGGTGAAAAACTGAAAACATTTCCACTAAGATCAGGAACAGGACAAGGTTGCCACTCTCACCACTTTTATTCAACATAGTTTTGGAAGTTTTAGCCACAGCAATCAGAGAAGAAAAGGAAATAAAAGGAATCCAAATCGGAAAAGAAGAAGTAGAGCTGTCACTGTTTGCAGATGACATGATACTATACATAGAGAATCCTATAGATGCTACCAGAAAACTACTAGAGCTAATCAATGAATTTGGTAAAGTAGCAGGATACAAAATTAATGCACAGAAATCTCTTGCATTTCTATACACTAATGATGAAAAATCTGAAAGTGAAATTAAGAAAACACTCCCATTTACCATTCCAAGAAAAAGAATAAAATACCTAGGAATAAACCTACCTAAGGATTCGAAAGACCTGTATGCAGAAAATGATAAAACACTGATGCAAGAAATTAAAGATGATACAAAAGGATGGAGAGATATACCATGTTATTGGATTGGAATAATCAACATTGTGAAAATGACTATACTACCCAAGGCAATCTGCAGATTCCATGCAATCCCTATCAAACTACCAATAACATTTTTCACAGAACTAGAAAAAAACATTTCACAATTTGTATGGAAACACAAAAGACCCTGAATAGCCAAAGCAATCTTGGGAAAGAAAAACAGAGATGGAGGAATCAGTCTCCCAGATTTCAAAGCTACAGTACAAAGCTACAGTAATCTGGACAGTATGGTACTGGCACAAAAACAGAAATATAGATCAGTGGAACAGGATAGAAAGCCCAGAGATAAACCCACGCACATATGGTCATCTTATCTTTGATAAAGGAGGCAAGAATATAAAATGGAGAAAAGACAGCCTCTTCAATAAGTGGTGCTGGGAAAATTGGACAGCTATATGTAGAAGAATGAAATTAGAACACTCCCTAACACCATACACAAAAATAAACTCAAAATGGATTAAAGACCTAAATGTAAGGCCAGACACTATCAAACTCTTAGAGGAAAACATAGGCAGAACACTCTATGACATAAATCACAGCAAGATCCTTTATGACCCACCTCCTAGAGAAATGGCAATAAAAACAAAAATAAACACATGAGACCTAATGAAACTTAAAAGCTTTTGCAGAGCAAAGGAAACCATAAAAAAGACGAAAAGACAACCCTCAGAATGGGAGAAAATATTTGCAAATGAAGCAAGTGACAAAGGATTAATCTCCAAAATTTACCAGCAGCTCATGCAGCTCAATAACAAAAAAACAAACAACCCAATCCAAAAATAGGCAGAAGACCTAAACAGACATTTCTCCAAAGAAGATATACAGATTGGCAACAAACACATGAAAGAATTCTCAACATCTTTAATCATTAGAGAAATGCAAATCAAAACTACAATGCAATATCATCTCACACAGGTCAGAATGGCTATCATCAAAAAATCTGCAAACAATAAATGCTAGAGAGGGTGTGGAGAAAAGGGAGCCCTCATACACTGTTGGTGGGAATGTAAATTGATACAGCCACTCTGGAGAACAGTATGGAGGTTCTTTAAAAAACTAAAAATAGAACTACCATACAACCCAGCAATCCCACTACTGGCCACATACCCTGAGAAAACCATAATTCAAAAAGAGTCATGTACCACAATGTTCATTGCAGCTCTGTTTACAATAGCCAAGACTTGGAAGCAACCTAAGTATCCATTGACAGATGAATGGATAAAGAAGATGTTGCACATATATACAATGGAATATTACTCAGCCATGAAAAGAAATGAAATTGAGTTATTTGTAGTGAGGTGGATGGACCCAGAGTCTGTCATACAGAGTGAAGTAAGTCAGAAAGAGAAAAACAAATACCATATGCTAACACATATATATGGAATCAAAAAAAAAAAAAAAGTCATGAAGAACCTATGGGCAAGACGGGAATAATGACGCAGACCTACTAGAGAATGGACTTGAGGACACCGGGAGGGGGAAGGGTGAGCTGGGACAAAGTGAGAGATTGGTAGTGATTTACTACAAAATGTAAAATAGATAGCTAGTGGGAAGCAGTCATATAGAACAGGGAGATCAGCTTCGTTCTTTGTGACCAGCTAGAAGGGTGGGATAGGGAGGGTGTGAGGGAGGGAGACACAAGAGGGAAGAGGTATGGGGACATATGTATATGTATAACTGATTCACTTTGTTATAAAGCAGAAACTAGCACACCATTGTGAAGCAATTATACTCCAATAAAAATGTTTTAAAAAATTAAAATCTGCCTTAAAAACACAAAGTATTATGTAGAGAAATTCAAGGGCTATCTAAAAAAATGGAGATATACCAATTTCATGGATTGAAAAGCTCACTATTGTCAACATTGTCACTCTCTCCAACTTAATGATTAGTTTCAACAAAATTGTAATCAAAATCTCAGAAGGCTTTTCATATACATAGTGACAGAAAAATACGGAAATTCAGAGACTTGAATAGCCAAAATTTTATTGGTTGAAAACAAAATTGAAGGGAACCCATAATCTCACTTCTAGATTTATCAGCTACAGGACCCAAGGCTGACACTGGCATAAAGATAGACATGGAGATCAAAGGCAGCATAATTTATCCAGAAATATACCCATAGATATATGACCATATGACCAACTTTGATATCCAACAAGGCAGCAAGCTAATTCAACCAGAAAAGGAAAGTCACTCAACAAATAGTACAGGAAAAACTGGATATCTAATTAGAAAAAATAATGTGCCATGACATCTACTCTATACCAATGCTAAAATTAATTGAAAATGAGTGTAGATCCAAATGTGAAAGCTATAATTAAAAAGATTTAGAACACACATGATATCTTCATAACTTTTTTGGTATACAAAGATTTCTTTAAATGCAAAAAAGCACTATTTAAAAAAGATTAATGAATTGTATGTCTTTAAAATTAAGACATTTCGCTTATCAGAAGATGCAAAAGAGTGAAAAAATGAACTGTATTTAGGAGGATGTTAAAGAAACCTATTTACAAGATATTTATAAATGTATTAAAATGTAAATGTCAAGGGAATCATATCAATAATATAAAAGGTATTCCTACAAATAAATATTTAAGAAGACATAGAAAAGTAAAGAAAAATCACTAAAGGCTTGGATAAGCACTTCCCAAATGAGATTATTTTCCTGTCCAAAAACATGTGGAAAAATGATTAAATGATCCTTTTTAGGGAGATTAAAACCATAATGATATATTGATACACACACAAAATGGCTAAAAATCAAGACCACTGACAGTAATGAGTGTCAGCTAGCATATGGAGCAACTGGAACCCTCATACATTAATAACGTCTATGTAAATTCTTAAAAAGTTTTTGAAAATATGTTTGGAAATATTTGTGACACAGCTTTCTACCACTCCTTCACATATACCCAAAAGGAAAAAAAATGTATATATTTAGCTAAAGACAGGACCAAAATGTTGTTATAAGCTTTATTAATAATAAAGAAAAATTGGAAATAACTCGATTGTCCGTATATCAATTGGAGAATGAATAAACTGTGGTCTATACATACAATGGACTATTACATAGCAATAAAAAATAACCATCTACATGCAAACACAACATCATAGTATATCTCATGGAAATAGTGAAAAGAAAGCAAGTTAAAGAAACCAGCCACAAAAGATTATATACTCTATGAATCAGGCAAAATAACCTATGGTGATAGAATTAAGAATGATGGTTACTTCCAGGAGGAGGCATTGAATGGAAAAGGGCACAAAAAGGGCATTCTGACATGTTGGAAATACTCTGCATATGATCGGTAAGGTGGCTAAATAAGTACAACTGTTTTAATTCATTCATTTGTACACTGAAGATTTGTGCATTTTATTGTATGTAAGTTATATTTCATTAAAATATTTTAAAAACAAGGAGCAGAATAAGGGTTAAAGTATGCTACTTTTTGCATAAGACAAGATGAAATGATGGTATATATATTTGTCGTACTTTCATTGGGAAACACTGGATCACATGTAAGATACTAATAAAAATATCGAGGGTGGTGAGAGAGAACAGAGCAGTTAAGAGTAGGTGTGGAACTAGGCTTTTCATTTATATTTTTACATAGTTTTGATTTTTTAATCATATGAACACTTCAAGTATTCTTAAAAGACTACATTTAATTTCAAAAATTCTAAATGTAAATTTCTGGCTTGGGACTATTTTTAAAAAGTATAATTTTATGCACAATAGATTAAATTGATTTTCCCCACTGGGAACTTGAGTATTCACACAAGATTTTTGTCTAATTCCCCATCATTTATCTTCACTCTTACAGATTTGAAAAGGGAAATTATGCTGAGCTCTATTTGAGGGTGTTTAGGTTGCCATATTTGATTCTGCTTTATCCATCTCTATCCACCCATACTGATGGGCATGATGTCACATATCTTTCAGAAGGGAAAAATGCACAGATGTTGAATCACTCATTCAGTATGGTTTTTGTGGACATACACTCAATTTCTCAAAAATTAAGATTCAAAAAATATTTTGAGCAAATCTTTACATAATTAAGTAAAAAAAGGATTTATATATATATATATAGGATTTATATATTTTAATAAAAATATATTGATCGGAATTTAAAATATGTGTGTGTGGTAGAGGACAGTTGATATGCTATTCCAGAATCTTCTTAACTGAATTAAAGACCTTGGAACAAGAGCTTTTTTGGAACAGAAAGCACCTGGGAGAATTCTAAATGTGTTTCAATACACTGGTATTTATTCATTTAACAAATTTTTTTTAGCATTCATTTAACAAATATTTTTGAGCACTTCAGAAGTGCCTGGCAGTTGAGACTCCGAAGATATACAGAAAAACACTCTCTCCTTACTCTTAAGGAGCTCCACCAATCAGAGTGAGGAGCTGTGTGGCACTCCCACCAACAATCCCTCCTAGTCCCTAAGTATAACCATTTCTTTTCTCCTCCACATCCCCCACTGCTAGAACTGAGCCATCCGAATGGACACACAATTAGAGAAGCCTCTCTGAGGGAGCTTACATGTTAATTCTGAAGCTGGGACTTGAATCTAGAAGCATCTCATTCCAAAACTCATATTTTTGTTTTTTCCTTCTTTTAAAGAATATGTCTGAGACACTCATTCAGTTAGAAAAAAAAGTAAATGCTTTTTGAACTTGTGTCTATCAACGCAACCTTCCAAACATTTATCATTGATGTTGTGCTACCGGATTTTAGTCTTGCCTTTTTCTGCATCTACCCATCAGAAGCTGGAGCAGATCTCCTAGGTTTATTTCCAATTCCAGCTGGCTCCGTGGCAATTAAATGTCTCTGATGATAAGCCGGAGACATCTTAAAGGAGCAAAACACCGAAGAACAAAGGAGCTCCTGGAAACCAAAGACCGGTAGGCAGCCATGCTCAGTCAGATTTAAATCACAAAGATTCATTAGACTGTTCTTGTTCTGCTATAGTTAACATTTGATTATGTGGGTGCCTGAAGTTACTGCCTTTCTTAATTAAATCAGACTCCACTTTTACCCACCCCCAGGAAAAAGAGAAAAGATGAATTCAGCATCCTCCCCTTCAAATGCTAATTACCCTGAGCAGTAAAAGTCCTAACTCAGGAGGTTCCTGCAGAGGGCTGCCCCATCCACAGGAAGACCCTGCTCTATTGTGCCTCTAATAATGGGCACAGATGTCGGCCCGCCTTCCTCTGAGCGACTTTTGCCTAATAACCACCTTCAATGTGTCCCAGTTGCACCTGTTCAGCATTTTAAAATGAATTAGTGTGCTTGATTGCCTCCAAAAATCTTGTCCACTTTTGTCAACCTGATTATACTGCCACAATGCAAAGTGATTATATGAGTGTCAGCCGCCTGGCAAATTGGAAGGAGGCCAACCCAACCAGCAGCCTGAGAGGCTTTTTCATGATTGCCTGACTGTAGAGGGGTCTTGGGTTCATACCAGCAGAAGGTGACTCTCACAGGTGACCAGGTCAGGGAGGACACATGAGGTGGCTCCATGTGCTGTTAGAACCGGCAGCTGACAAACCAGAGCAAGCCACACACCAAGAAGTGCTGTATGACCTCAGTGACTGAGACTTGGAAGATCTACAAGTTGAAGGAGCAGAAGGCCTTCAACATGACCTCGGGGTCTGCAATGGACACTGGACACCAACTGCAGGGACCTACCTTTACTACAAAAAGACAGCCATTGTGTGATTTTTATATCTGTTCTCTCCTGTCAAATACACTGTGCTAATTCTCCTTTCAGTGAAATTAGGATAGAAAAAAGTTATCAAATAATGTGGACATACAGAACATTTATTTTTCCAGTCTCTGAATCTCTCCACCCATTAAATCAATGCTCAATTGATACAGTAAGCTTGAGAAATGATTGAGGAAATTATCGGAAAAGTACACAGTTGATTATTAATCAAACATTAAAAATGATGCTCAAAAAACGTAAGGCATGGTTAAATTCTTGCTGTCCTGTTTCTGATGAATCCTCCAGCACCTGCCTGAGTGTCTGGCACAGAAGAGAAATTCAAGGGGTATATATTGAATGAATGAGTGCATGAATAGCTGAGAAAATAGATGGAATATGAAGCTAAGTGAAAAAAAAGAAACTAAAGTCAAAGTTGCCTACTTAGATGGATCTATCTAAAAATTTAAATAACTTATTTAAGGAAATACTAACCATGCTACTAGTAGTGTGATTGGATTATAGTCTAATATTATTGCTGTCTTTTTCTTCTTTCTACTTTTTGATACTGTCCATATTTTTATAATAATAATGTAAGGTTTGTACAATGCCAATACAAATAAAAAAACCTTTAAGAGAATTTTTTAAAAACATCGTTACACTTGGGAAGTGAATCCACCTTCCCTGGTCTATGTCAGTACCTGTTACCAATTCATGACAGAATTATAGTCTCAGACCACACTTTAAGTGACACCATCTGTCAGTATATTTCCATTCACTTTGATCTCTACCACTAGTGTAAATAAAGTCAGGTCTAAAGTTTAAAGCTTTAACATAAAAATGAATCTTCAGCAAATCAATAGTAAAGGAAACACATCTCCCATGAAGCAAATCAGTTGCTTCAAAGAAATGGTCTCAGATAGGAAATTACATCACTCAACACAGAGCCCTCCCTTCTTCGTACTGTTGCTGATGGTTGCTGAGGGTTTCTTTTGGTAATATTGCCGACCTAGATATAAGCTTTTGTTTATTTCTCTCTCCCCAGATATATATAAAATAAATCATATTTTATATATAATTGATTTAAAGAAATTGACTCATATGATTCAGGGTGTGAGTGTGTGTGGAAAGTCCAAATCTGTAAGGCAGGCCCACAGGCTGCAAACTCAGTGAAGAGCTGACTTTACAGTCCTGAGCCTGGAATCTGTAGAGAAGGCTAGAAGGCTGGAAAATCTTTTGAGGCAATTCCTTCTTCTCCAGGAAACTTCAATTTCTGCTCTTAAGGTCTTCAACTTGACTGAATGAGGCCCACTCACATTAGCAAGTATAATCTCCTTTCCTTAAAGTCAACTGATTGTAAATATTAATCACATCTACAAAATACCTTCACAGCAACATCTAGACTAAACATCTGGGAATCACAGCTCAGCCACGTCGACACATAAGATTAACCATAACAGCATTGTTTTTTCCCATTCGGCAAATGTTTTCTCTGCTCTTCACTTGCTTGTTGGGTGTTTTTTGTCGATATTTCATGGGGACAGGAACTGCCTCTTATTCATATCTATATCTTCAGGACCAAGGACAGAATTCTGCCTAGAACAAATGCATAAAAATTTTGGCTGGATGGATGAATAGAAGGATGGAAGAAAGGTTGAATGGAGGGAGGAAGGAAGGAAGGAAGGGGAAACAGTGGACAGTTCAAACCCTTGTACTTTACTTCTGTCTATAGTGATCTCTTCCTTGCTGAATTCTCAAACTTTTTTTTCATCTATACCGCAACTCTTGGCACTAGTCTAATGTTGGTTTGGGTCTTCCAAATAAAACTTTAAACTCTTTGCCCAAAAATACTATGTTCTACAAATCTTTACATCTTTGAACTACCTAGCAAAGTAATGGAAATATAAATAAACCAATAACTATCTAGGGGATGGTTCTAAAATTTAGTGTTGTTGATAGTAAAACATTGGTATATACCTGGCTGCTGATCAAAAACTTTTTATTCATCTTTAAATTTAGTCTTTACCTATCTGTGACCAAATCTTATTATTCTCCCTCATGGGACTGTTGCAGAAGTTTTGACTCACTGAAGTTGGATGGTTTTACTATGTGCTATGTTCAGTGCTGGCAGTGAGCTGTAGCACCTTGAACAAGACATCATTACTGGTGGTTTAATTATCAAATGTGGCGACAGAAAGAAAAAATAAATGAGTAATCCTGTGCTGGATATCTTCCCTGTTCTTCAGATCTATTCTCTCCCCTTCTCCGCCTTTGAGCACCTGCTTTCTGGCCCAGGAACCTCACCTGGGTGGATTACACGAATAGGCTCCCTTGCCTTTCAGCTGTAAGTTGGGTTTAGTCACTGGAAATTTGGAGAAAGAGGTTAAGTGCAGAGAACAAAACATAGGAAACCAAAATCTGGGCTCCTCTTAGGCAGCCTTCTCAAATGCTTAAACATTCTCTTCATTTCTCTCCAAGCTTTCACTAGAAGTGTCACCAAATTCAGCTGCCACCCACTGCCCACTTGTAAAGCTTCTCCTACACATTAGGTTTTTATTACCACAAAACCTCACTTCCAGGGACCAAAATCTATATTGATTATCCATAACTGCATAATAAATTATCCCCAAACCTGGTGGCTTAAAGGACAACAGCTGTTTATCACTTTTTATGATTTCCATGGTTCCGCATTCAGCACCAGCTGGCCTTGGCGCTCTGGGCTCCAACTCTCTCTGAAAGTTGCAAGAAAGATCTAGGCTCGACTACAGTCATCAGAAGGCTTGCCTGGCTTGCAAGATCCACTTCCAAGCAAATCACTCAAGTGGCTGAGAAGCTGTGCCGACTCCTTACCTGAGGCCCCAGTTCCTGACACAGAGACCACCCCCACAGGCAGCCCAAGAACCGTCATGAGATGGCGCTGCCTTCCCGGAGTGGGTGAGCCAAGAGAGCGAGGGGAAAAGACCTCCTGATGACCTAGTCTCGGGGGTCATGTGCCATCATTTCCACAGAATGTTCCTGGGTCCACGGATCAGCCCTGTTTAAGGTGGAAGGATGTATCCAGAGGCATGAATACCAGGGTGATCTTGGAGGACACCTGGCACAAGTGTCTCATGTCCCAGTCCTTATTCAGGGGCAGGGGTGATGCGTGTGGTGGTGAGGAGAACACGTGGCTAGAAATGCAATGTTTAGCAGGAATTCCTAGGGTAGGAATAGAGTAGGAGAGGTGGTCTTTGGTATAAATCCTTATTCACGTCCCTCCTGTAGCTCCTGTTTCCTTTTCCTCATTCATTCTAGTAGTTGGCTTCATTCCCTTTACCTCAGGAATGCCCATCCTGGGACAGCATAAAATTAGTGTGCAAGTGATCTTAAGATTTTAAGATCCAAAATCTTAAACCTCAGAGATGGAGAAATGTATCCTCTATAAAGTTCTAGGAAGGCAGGAAGAATCAGGTTCTCCCTCATTCCATCAAATGCAAAAGAGATGCTCCTTCCTGACTGGGGAGAAGACAGAAGATGAAAGACCACAGGAACCTGTGCATTCTGAACATAAACACTGCTGTCTGTAAGTGCTTCCTGGGATGTAACAAGACCCCTGACAGGAGAATATTTCATGTCCACTCTAAGAGAATGTGACCTTGCAACATTTTCTAGTCCCCAGTCACAACACAAAAGCCAAAGAGAAACTCCAAGGCTCAGAGTAAAACTTAACAATAGCCGAGAGCAGCAAACCTGAAATGCCGAGGACAGCGAGAGAAATATCTCAAATCGAACCTGGTGCATTGATGTCCAAGGACCACCACTTCCATGTTTTGTCACTAGAGAAGATTCTGGGAGGAGTGGGAACCATGGACACGACTGAGGTGTTTCACATGCCCAATGGGATGGGACCTCAGAGTCTAAGATTAAAGGGATGAGTAGAAAACAGTCATCGTTGTTCACATGCCTGTTTGTATGCACCATGACTACTCCACTTCAGAGAACAGGCTGTATCAGTTAACATAATCTATAAGGCTTCTGGATTTTGAGGTGGCCCCCGTCCTGTACTAGATGAGGAAAAAGACTGATTTAATGACCTTATTGATGAAACTGACCCACCACAAATATTTTTTAAAACATGTTTGCCTCTACATTAGGAAAATTTGTCAATTTTAAAGTTCTTATCTGATACCAAACTCATCCTGGCACCCACATAATTGCTTTGCCTATAGTATCTCGTGATGCCCTAGTTTCTAGGAGAATCATATGTCTGGAAAAGTCTGGATGGGTTTAGCAAGTTCGTAACAAACTAGCTCCCTTGTCTTGAAACCCTCTCTATCTTTCAAGTCCCGTCTTTCAAGTTTTACAGGCCACCTCAGCCAGGATATCTTCCTCAATTCCTGTGTAATAATCACTCTATTTCCCCTCTGCATTCTCATAACCATTTGTGCTTCACTTGCTGGTTTAGTCAACGTCTGCCTGTGTGGGTTTCCCTGTGTAGATCTTGGCTCTTCAAGGTCACAGGCTGTTTATTGACTTGTCAGTAGGCAGGAGCAGAGGCTCAACCAAAGAGACACTAAATAAGCTACAGTTTCTTAAACTCAAGCACAAAACTGAGCTTGGCACCTTAACCACACCTCCTATGAAGAGTCACATCCCCGGTGCTCTTCCCTCCTCTCTCGACTTAACCGTTCTTCTCCATCCCTCCCCCGACAATCACCACCTGCTCCATGCCTCCTGCGTACAGGTAAACTTCTCATCGAGAAAAGGTTTTTACCTTCAAAATCAAAGCCTGATCTCAGGCAAAGCTCAGATAGAAGCCCTAGGGAAGCACGTTGTCTGCCTGCTGGAGGGGGACAGATTGTAACCAGTCAAGTCTGGGCTCAAAACACATCATGGCCACATCCCAGGTGCATGACCTCGAATGAGCTATTTAATCTCCTGACTTCACTTCCTAATCTGTAAGCACATATAAGCATGACAATTTCAGAGGGTTCCCTAAGCATCAGTGAAGACCCCACACAAGGCAGAGCTGAGAAAGCAGGCTGGTGTATCGCCAACCCCCAGGAAGCTCAACGTGTTCCTTTGCACTGCTCACGGCAGGGCCCACTTCCTGAGTTCTCTCCTCAGGCCGGTGAAATGTATTCAGAGCTGGCTGATGTAATGAGTACACCAGACTCTTCACTGTCATTTTCCTTCTCTGAGAGGATCTCCACATGGCTGGGAATCAGCTCTTGTGCTCCAAAGCCATTCACACCCTGAGATCTCACATCACGGATGAAAGAACGGAAAGCAAGTCACAGCCATGAACTTCACAGCTGCAGAGGCTGAAACATTTGGCGGGTTCGTATAAATCCAAGACTAGACATAGCACTAAAGCTCCCCACTCCCCACCCCACCTTCCTCAAAACACCCCATGAATTCACCAATTCAGCTTTATGCAGCTATGCAAACACTGAGCTGCGTTCTGTTTTCTTTAGGAATGGGGCAAAGAACTTCCAAAGGTAATAAATCAAGTTCAATTATTTTAGTTACCAAGTCCTTCCCCATGAAACTCCAAGTCAGCAGTTGAAATGACCAGCCTCTTAAAAATAATTAAAAGCAGACATTTGGAAAGCACTAGTTACTACTAAGGCTTTCACAGCCTCAGAAACACTCTATGGATAACCATACCTTAGTTAAAGAAAGGAAAAAAGGAGTATTTTTCAGTTTCTTTTAAACAGAAGCTTATTGCCCATGAACATGAAATACAAATGTCCAACAAAAATTTACTTTTTTATTTCAGCAAGTTAGTGCCAACACATGTTGTTAATTTTTGCTCTCAAGCCAGTCTTAGTGGGGAGTCTGGAAGCTTGGCCAGCCAGCATTTAATGAGCTGTTGGTTGTTCAATAGCACAGAAATCACAAGGAGGCCAGATGGACCCCATTCAGTTACACCCTCCACATGCCCTTTTGGAATGTGGAAAGGCTGCCCCACCATCGCTGGCACGCCTCTCAATTTCTATAAAATCCCCTCTTTTTAATCCTGTCAATGCATCTTCATGGAGTCTCCAAGACCACCATTAACTCTGGTCACAATCTTGGAGCATTAGCACCTGTCAGCTGAAGTGCCTACTTCACTTTTTCTAGTTTCCTTCAAAGGACAACAAAAACATCAACAGGGCTTCCCTGGTGGCGCAGTGGTTGAGAGTCCGCCTGCCGATGCAGGGGACACGGGTTCGTGCCCCGGTCTGGGAAGATCCCACATGCCATGGAGCAGCTGGGTCCATGAGCCATGGCCGCTGAGCCTGTGCGTCCAGAGCCTGTGCTCCGCAACGGGAGAGGCCACAACAGTGAGAGGTCCGTGTACCGAAAAAAAAAAAAAAACCATCGACAACAACACACCTATTTTATCTCTCATAGATGAGAAAACAATCCACTGTTCATTAAGTAAATTTCTATGAGATAGACAAGCCAAGTTTTTATTTTTATCTCAAGTGCTAAATCCATTTCAGTCTGTAAATTTGGAAGAAACCTGGCTCCTTGATGAGATCTACTTAAAACTGTAATGGCTTTTAAACCATTCTCCTTTTAAAACAAAAGAAATATGCACACCTTTGGGCAAAGGCAGATCTCCTTTAAATAATAAAATGGTTACAGGATCCCAACTTTTCACGATGGTGATTTTTTAAATAACCAAGCAAGCAAAGTGACTTTTGACAGTTTAATTGCATGTGGCATTAATTCCATTCAACAAGAGGTAACTTGCAGAGGGCCTACCACGTGTAAGGGGATTCAGTGTATCTGATGGTCATGCAAAACGGACAAGCAATGATTCTTAGGCCACAATTTCTGGTCTCTAAGAGCAACAGTCCAGAAGAGAAGAGGCCCCATACAAGGGTGAAAGTAAAGGTGGTAGGTAGTATCCTGTAAATCTTTGGTTTTGTAGATGACCATCTTTGTACCCCCAGATCCCCTGTGGTCCCCTCTATCATTGTACTTTCTTCACTTTGTATAAAGGTTGTGTATTCTCTTCCTTCCTCCTTACACTGAGCTTTTTAAAGGGAAGTTTCTTGTCTTATTCATCTTTATATCTTTGGAGCTTCAACAGTGTATGGTTCAAAGTGTGTGATTTTATATACTTATAGATAGAGAGATGATAGATGATAGATAGATAGATAGATAGATAGATAGATATAGATAGATAGATAGATAGATAGATAGATAGATAGATAGACAAGAGAGAGAGAGAAAATGATCTCATGAACTACTGAGGACTTTCTCTAAAAGCAATGGCATCCATAAGGCCATGAGAAATTAGCTAGACGGATTGAGTCAAAGGGAAACATAATGTGTACAGAAAATGACCTTCCCACACGTCCTCCATACCCCCTCTAGGTGTCCTTCTTACTCATGTTGAGTTTATCTAGAAACATAGGTCCTGTAAAACCAAGGATACCAAAGTCCTAGGCACTGGAAAGAATTCCCAACTTTGAGTCAGAACATCTAAGTTTTACACCAAACTGTGCTTTGTAACTCACACACTCATTCATTCACCTATTGTCACTCTACCCCAAACATGTTTACCAAAGGACCGAGCCTGGAATGGTGGTCCAAGCAAAAGGAACCACAGAGATAAAGAGGGTGAATCTTCAGGGTAAACCATTCAAACAGAGTGTAAGTCATTCTGCAAAGGAGAGAGAAGCAGCCAATAGCAAGGTCCTGTTTCTTGAGGCATGGGTTTCCCCCCCCCCACCATTCTGTGAAGATTCAAAGTTGAATCTTTTTGTTGTTTGTTTTTAAATAACAAGCTGAATTGAGGGTTAGAAGAGACATCCATTCCAAAATTCTAAGTGAACAAATTAAACTCTAAAAAAATAGATATTTCTTGATCTTGTGTTAGTTTCAGGTGTACAGCAAAGTAACTCAGTTAACATATACATGGATCTTATTTTTCAAATTATTTTCCTTATTATAGAATATTGAGCAGAGTTCCCTGTACTACACAGTAAGTCCTTCTTTGTTATCATTGTTTTTCAATACATGTAGTTCATATGAACCATTCATTTCTTCAGTGAAGCATATGCTTTGGAGATGCTTTGGCAACAGATTTCTGAAGAGGAGAAGTAAATAATGACTGCTCTGGTAAAATATAAATTTGTACTGTAAGAGAATCACATTCATGACTGCAGTGTGTTATACTGGAGCCAACAGGGACTTTAAGTCAGGAATGACTGAGTTTGAATCCCTTTCCAGCCACAAGACTATCCTGCAAAATTTGTACAAACTTGTTTCATATATACACTCTGATTTTCACATTGTAAATTTGATGTATGTATAGACACATAGGAATGTTAGCATACATATATTAAATAAATATATATACTAAATAAATAAAATACACATGTGAGAGACAATAGATGATAGGACATATATACACATATATGAAAATAAAATGTATACGTGAAATATATATTTATGTACTATACACACATATCAATTCCTACATATGAGAGAGAAAACTAGCACCATCATTTGGGATGGCACCACATTCTATATTTATATACTGCCTATCAAATATCTAATGTAGGGACTGGTACATTGGAGATAATTGCATAATGGGATTAGAATAGTTAATCCAAGAAACATTCTATTTTTTCCAATTTTAATAAATCAAATGTTTTCTAAAAAGGGAAGGAAAGAATAGTTCATCTTTGCTATGCTGTCTGCCTCTCTGAAAAGGGAGAAAGATATAATGAAATGTTTTATTTTTCCAGCATGATTTTCTATACACACTCATAGAACAAATATGTGTACAAATTAACCAACCCGCAGTTAAAATTTTGCAGTTCAACAGGTAATGGTGTGATTCTGAGATCTAAGCAGTGAGGGACAAAATAGTCGTGGCTCCCAGAATCTGAGTAATTGCCCCCTCCAGCGTCATGCGGCCACTAAGGAAGAAGAGTGGCCTGGGCATCAGCTCTGCCAGGCACTGTAACCCTGATCTCACCTGCTGCCCTGTTGTCTCTTGAGTCACCTGCAGACATACAACATTAAGACGGGCTTTACTCTCAACCTTCCCTATAAGGAGCCCTCTATTTAGAGGTAAGAAAACTGCAACCAGGACAGTAATATGACTTGCCAGGTTAACAGAGGAAAGCGAGAACAGAACTCCAGTTTTCCTGACTGGCCCGACCACCCATCTCTTCTCTTTTGTCTCTTTTACTTTGGCAAGTATCGGTTACTATAAAAATGTGACAGGGAAGGAGTTGACCTGAGGAAGCCCTACTCAGGGGTCTCTCAGGATCTGGACTCTCATACAGGGAGTTGGGCATCTACACGGAAAGAAAAAAAAGGCAGAACGATGGCCATGGAGAGAGGAGAGGACCAGAGACAGCCACATGCACCAGGAACTGAATGACAGGGTGGAAACACATCTTACACACAGCCTCTTGCACAGAGCAGGCAACTAACCTATATTAATTTTCTTCCGCTTCTGCATGATTTTTCCTATAAGATATCTCTAGTCCACTAAACGATACTGCCTGCATATCTCTAGGATGCCAAGCTGGATTAGCATTGACAAGCAAAAAAAAAAAAAATCCATCCCTTGCTTCTTCTTGCAAAATTTAAATTGGTGGGGCAGGGACGCTGCCCCTTCTTTAATGGGTCATGAGAGAATTAGAGAGCTTTCATGAAGCAGCTGGGATTCAGGTTGAGGTTCAAAGATTTCCAGCAGCATATTTTGGTGATTAAGAAAAGAAAATGCTTATTTTCTGACTGGCTTTGTCTGCTATGCCTGACACTTCCGACTGGCTTCCAAGATATCTAATCCTTTCTTCTTTCCCTCCCAAATAAAAACATGTTTCCCTTATAATGTGGTATGTTAAGAGGAAATGGATTTTCATTTCTTTGGCTTCTGAATATATTTCGTTAGTAAGAAAATTCTCTCCAGAGGGATCTGGGGATAAAGACTACTTGTGTAAGTGCTTTGGAAAACTGAATTACTGGGGCAAACAGCCCAAATCGTATTTGCTTGAGGGTATGCTTGGTTTTCTGGGGAAAAGAGATAAAGAAGCATCTGGGATAATAGAATAAAGGAGTTTTTTTCCTTGTATGTGGTTTTCCTAAGATTTTATTTTGAAAAATTTAAAACACATAGAAAAGTAGAAAGAAAATGTACACTCTATATTTATACCCTAAACACATATCAAGAAATGGCTTAGAAAATAACCAGCTGAGCTTCTCCTCACAGTTGTAACCAGAGTAGTCATCCATCCACCAGCTCTAGTTTGTCTAAGCCGGGTGGCTGACAGGGTCTTGGTGCTCCAGCCAGGTGTCAGGCCTGTGTCTCTGATGGGGAAAGCCAAGTTCAGGGCATTGGACCACCAGAGACCTTCCAGCTCCACTCAATATCACACAGCAAAAGCTCTCCCAGAGATATCCATCTCAATGTTAAGACCAGCTCCACTCAATGACCAGCAAGCTCCAGTGCTGGACACTCCATGCCAAACAACTAGCAAGACAGGAAGACAACCCCACCCATTAACAGAAAGGCTGCCTAAAATCATAATTTAAGTTCACAGACACCTCAAAACACACCACCAGATGCAGTCCTGCCCACCAGAAAGATAAGATCCAGCCTCATCCACCAAAACACAGGCACTAGTCCCCTCCACCAGGAAGACTATGCAACCCACTGGACCAAGCTTACCCACTGAAGGCAGACATCAAAAACAACAGGAACTACAAACATGCAGCCTGCAAAAAGGAGACCCCAAACACACTAAGTTGAGCAAAATGAGAAGACAGAGAAACACAGAGCAGATGAAGGAGCAAGGTAAAAAACCACCAAACCTAACAAATGAAGAGGAAATAGGCAGTACATCTGAAAAAAAATTCAGAGTAATGGTAGTGAAGATGATCCAAAATCTTGGAAATAGAATGGAGAAAATATAAGAAACATTTAACAAGGACTTAGAAGAACGAAAAACCAAACAAACAATGATGAACAACAAAATAAATGAAATTTAAAATTCTCTAGAAGGAATCAATAGCAGAATAACAAAAGCAGAAGAACAGAAAGTGACCTGGAAGATAAAATAGTGGAAATAAGTACTGCAGAGCAGAATAAAGAAAAAAGAATGAAAAGAATTGAAGACAGTCTCAAAGAGTTCTGGGACAATATTAAACTCACCAACATTCAAATTATAGGGGTGAGAAGAAAAAGAAAAAAAGAAAGGGACTGAGAAAATATTTGAAGAGATTATAGTTGAAAACTTCCCTAATATGGAAAAGGAAATAATCAAGTCCAGGAAGTGCAGTGAGTCCCATACAGGATAAATCCAAGGAGAAACATGCCAAGACACATATTAATCAAACTATCAAAAATTAAATACAAAGAAAAAATATTAAAAGCAGCAAGGAAAAAAAAAAACAAATAATATACAAGGGAATCCCCATAAGGTTAACAGCTGATCTTTCAACAGAAACTCTGTAAGCCAGAAAGGAGTGGCAGGACATATTTAAAGGGATGAAAGGGAACAACCTACAACCAAGATTACTCTACCCAGCAAGGATCTCATTCAGATTCAACAAAGAAATTAAAACCTTTACAGACAAGCAAAAGCTAAGAGAATTCAGCACTGCAAAACCAGCTTTACAACAAATGCTAAAGGAACTTCTCTAGGCAGGAAACACAAGAGAAGGAAAAGACCTACAATAACAAACCCCAAACAATTAAGAAAATGGTAATAGGAGCATACATATTGATAATTATCTTGAGTAAATGGATTAAATGCTCCAACCAAAAGACATCGACTGGCTGAATGGATACAAAAACAAGACCCATGTATTTGCTGTCTACAAGAGACACACTTCAGACCTAGGGACACATACAGACTGAACGTGAGAGGATGGAAAAAGATATTCCATGCAAATGGAAATCAGAAGAAAGTTGGAGTAGCAATTCTCATATCAGACAAAATAGAGTTTAAAATAAAGACTATTACAAGAGACAAAGAAGGACACTACATAATGATCAACGGATCAATCTCAGAAGATATGACAATTGTAATTGTTTATGCCCCAACATAGGAGTACTGTAATACATAAGGCAAATGCTAACAGCCATAAAAGGGGAAATTGACAGTAACACAATCATAGTAGGGGACTTTAACACCCCACTTTCACCAATGGACAGATCATCCAAAATGAAAATAAATAAGGAAACACAGGATTTAAATGACATGTTAAACAAGATGTACTTAATTGATATTCATAGGACAATCAATCCAAAAACAACAGAAAACACTTCCTTCTACAGGGCTGATGGAACATTCTCCACGATTTGGGTCACAAATGAAGCCTTGGTAAATTTAAGAAAATTGAAATCATATCAAGTTTCTTTTCTGACCACAATGCTATGAGACTAGATATCAATTACAGGAAAAAATGTGTTAAAAATACAAACACATGGAGGCTAAACAATACACTACTAAATAACCAAGAGATGACTGAAGAAATCAAAGAGGAAATCAAAAAATGCCTAGAAACAAATGACAATGAAAACATGATGACCCAAAACCAATGGGATGCAGCAAAAGCAGTTCTAAGAGAGAAGTTTATAGCAATACAATCCTACCTCAAGAAACATCTCAAATAAACAACCTAACCTTACACCTAAAGCAATTAGAGAAAGAAGAACAAAAAAACCACAGTTAGCAGAAGGAAAGAAATCATAAAGATCAGATCAGAAATAAATGAAGAAGAAATGAAGGAAACAATAGCAAACATCAATAAAACTAAAAGCTGCTTCTTTGAGAAGATAAACAAAATTGATAAATCAGTAGAAAGGCTCATCAAGAAAAAAGGGAGAAGACTCAGATCTTTCGAATTAGAAATGAAAAAATGAGAAGTAACAACTGACACTGCAGAAATACAAAGGATCATGAGAGACTACTACAAGCAACTATATGCCAATACAGTGGACAACCACGAAGAAATGGACAAATTCTTAGGAAAGCACAACCTTCTGAGACTGAACCAGAGAGAAATAGAAAATATAAACAGCCAATCACAAGCACTAAAATGTAGACTGTGATTAAAAGTCTTCCAACAACAAAAGTCCACGATCAGATGGCTTCACAGGCAAATTCTATCAAACATTTACAGAAGAGCCAACACCTATCGTTCTCAAACTCTTCTAAAATATAGCAGATAGAGGAATACTCCCAAACTCATTCTAAGAGGGCACCATCACCCTGACACCAAAACCAGACAAAGATGTCACAAAGAAAGAAAACTACAGGCCAATATCACTGATGAACATAGATGCAAAAATCCTCAACAAAATACTAGCAAACAGAATCCAACAGCACATTAAAAGGATCATACACCATGATCAAGTGGGGTTTATCCCAGGAATGCAAGGATTCTTCAATATAAGCAAATCAAGCAATGTGATAAACCATATTAACAAACAGAACAATAAAAATCGTATGATCATCTCAATAGATGCAGAAAACCTTTTGACAAACTCAACACTCATTTATGACAAAAACCGTCCAGAAAGTAGGCATAGAGGGGGCTAACCTCAACATAATAAAGGCCATATATGACAAACCCACAGCAAACATTATTCTCAATGGTGAAATTGAGAAACACTGAAATCATTTCCTCTAAGATCAGGAACAAGACAAGGTTGTCCACTCTCACCACTATTATTCAACATAGTTTTGGAATTTTTAGCCACAGCAATCAGAGAAGAAAAAGAAATAAAAGGAATCCAAATCAGAAAATAAGTAAAATTCTCACTGTTTGCAGATGACATGATACTAGACATAGAGAATACTAAAAATGCTACCAGAAAGCTACTAGAGCTAATCAATGAATTTGGTACAGTAGCAGAATACAAAATTAATGCACAGAAATCTCCTATACACTAATGATGAAAAATCTGAAAGAGAAATTAGGGAATCACTCCCATTTACCACTGCAACAAAAAGAATAAAATACCTAGGAATAAACCTACCTAAGGAGACAAAAGACCTGTATGCAGAAAACTATATGACACTGATGAAAGAAATTAAAGATGATACAAACAGATGGAGAGATATACCATGTTCTTGGATTGGAAGAATCAACATTGTGAAAATGACTATACTACCCAAAGCAATCTACAGATTCAATGCAATCCCTATCAAACTACCAATGGCATTTTTCACAGAACTAGAACAAAACATTTCACAATTTATATGGAAACACAAAAGACACTGAAAAACGAAAGCAATCTTGAGAAAGAAAAACAGAGCTGGAGGAGTCAGGCTCCCTGACTTCAGACTATACTACAGAGCTACAGTAATCTGGACAGTATGGTACTGGCACAAAAACAGAAATATAGATCAGTGGAACAGGATAGAAAGCCCAGAGGTAAACCCATGCACATATGGTCACCTTATTTTTCATAAAGAAGGCAAGACTATAAAATAGAGAAAAGACAGCCTCTTCAAAAGTGGTGCTGGGAAACTTGGACAGCTACATGTAAAAGAATGAAATTAGAACACTCTCTAACACCATACACAATAATAAGCTCAAAATGGGTTAAAGACTTAAATGTAAGGCCAGACACTATCAAACTCTTAGAGGAAAACATAGGCAGAACACTCTATGATGTAAATCACAGCAAGATTCTTTTGGACCCACCTCCTAGAGAAATGGAAATAAAAACAAAAATAAACAAATGGGACCTAATGAAACAAAAGATTTTGCACAGCAAAGGAAACCATAAACAAGATGAAAAGAAAATCCTCAGAATGGGAGAAAATATTTGCAAATGAAGCAACTGACAAAGGATTAATCTCCAAAATTTACAAGCAGCTCAATTTCAAGAAAACCAAAAACCCAATGCAAAAATGGGCAGAAGACCTAAATAGACACTTCTCCAAGGAAGTTATTTAGATTGTCAACAAACATATGAAAGGATGCTTAACATCACTAATCATTAGCGAAATGCAAATCAAAACTAAAATGTGGTATCACCTCACACCAGTCAAAATGGCCATTATCAAAAAATCTACAAACAAATGCTGGAGAGGATGTGGAGAAAAGGGAACACTCTTGCACTGTTGGTGGGAATGTAAATTGATACAGCCACTATGGACAACAGTATGGAGGTTCCTTAAAAAACTAAAAATAGAACTACCATATGACCCAGCAATCCCACTACTGGACATACACCTGAGAAAACCATAATTCAAAAAGAGTCACTTACCACAATATTCATTGCAGCACTATTTACAATAGCCAGGAAATGGAAGCAACCTAAGTGTCCATCAACAGATGAATGGATGAAGAAGATGTGGCACATATATACAATGGAATATTACTCAGCCATAAAAAGAAATGAAATTGAGTTATTTGTAGTGAGGTGGATGGACCTAGAGTCTGTCATACAGAGTGAAGTAACTCAGAAAGAGAAAAATAAATACTGTGTCCTAACACATATATATGGAATCTAAAAAACTAAAATGGTTCTGAGGAACCTAGTGCAGGACAGGAATAAAGATGCAGATGTAGAGAATGGACTTGAGGGCACAGGAGGGGCTAGTGTAAGCTGGGACAAATTGAGAGAGTGGCGTGGACATATATAGACCACCAAATGTAAAATAGATAGCTAGTGGGAAGTAGCCACATAGCACAGGGAGATCAGCTTTGTGCTTTGTGACCACTTAGAGGGGTGGGATAGGGAAGGTGGGATGGAAATGCAAAAGGGAGGAGATATGGTGATATATGTATATGTATAGCTGATTCACTTTGTTATAAAGCAGAAACTAACACACCATTGTAAAGCAATTATACTCCAATAAAGATGTTAAAAAAAAAATGACTTACATTTAGTCAAATGTACTACTCCCATAAAATTCAAGAAGTTCTTCCTAAGAATAAGGACATATCCTCACATAAACACTTGCCACTTTAAATCTACTAATACGAATAACAACAATAAAAATAACCGAATTCAACAACATCATAAAATAACCAACTTATGTGTACATTTCTTCAATTTTGACAGAACTGCCTTTTATACCTCTTAGTTTTCATTTTTCCTTTTTCTTTTTTTGAACTGAAATTGAGCTAATGTTTATGTGTTAGACTCAGTTGTTATGCCTCTTTAATCTCTTTTATTATGGAATATTCCTCTCTCATGTGTTTAGGTTTAATTTCATTGTATTATTTAAATGTGGTAAGTGACCTTGTAGAATGTCCCATTCTCCAGTATTCTGTGCCTGTTTCCTCGTGATGTCATAACTTATTCCTCAGTCTCTTTGAACTAGAAGTTAATTCTGTGACTGGAGGTGCACTATGGTCATGAGAGAGGTCTGGTCTACAACCTGCTTTTGTGAATAAAGTTTTTGAAACACAATCATACCCAGTTATTTAGATATTGTTTATGGTTGCCTTTGCATTATGATTTAATTGGGGAGTTGTAATAGATAACAGATGGTCCACAAAGACCAAAATATTTGTTCTCTCTCCCTTTACAGAAAAAGTTTTCCAACCCCTGGTCCAAAAGTTTGATTAGGTGCAAGCTCAACATATAGGGCAAGGATCTTTCAGAGGTGATGCTGGGTCCCTCCTGCTGCACCATATCAAGAGGTACATGTGTCAGGCTACCCCTCCATTAGTGATGCTCATGCATCGTCATCTCTCCATTGTAAAATCTGCATCTTTTTCTTTGCAGGTACTAAGTAATTTGGGGGGAAATACATTGATACTATGAGAATATCTTTCCCAACAATCTTACAAATAAAAGATATTCATTTCTGATTTTTGCCTGAATCAAATATTTCTAATCTGTTATGACTTTTACATTTTTTAGATGGCAGTCTGGTGTAAAGCAAAGGTATAGTTTGTTTCCTTTTTGTTAGTTTTACTTTTCATTTTTTGAGTTTCATAGCAAATTCTTGGATTTTTTTTAACTTGTCAATGGAAAAATCCTATAGTAGTTATTTTTGACGTTCAAATCACTCTTTTACACTCTTGACATGACCCCCTTCATATTTAAGATTCCCAGGCTTACGGGCACATAAAGGGCACCTCAAAAGTAGTTGCTATGTCCCCTGCTCCAGAGCCAGAATCAGCCATTTCTCTAAAGTGCCTTAGATCCTTTTTGTGGGGAATGATATTTAGAAGCTAAGAACTGGACACTCACTTGCTGCTTTAGAGGGGCTGCTGGTTGCTTATAAGCCTGTTGAGTAGTGGGAGCCAGAAAACCAAAAGAACTCATGACTTGATATCACCCTCTCCATCTCAAGTTTACCTTAGAGAATTCCCCACACGCATATTTATATCCATTGTCTCTTACACAGAAAACCACAGTTCATGAAGTCTTTACTATATTTATATATGACCTTATCCTACAGGGTGTATAATAATTTTGATGTTTTAAAAAGCAATATATTAAAAGCAATATTACTATTAACAAGAAACATACTGCATTGTTACATACTTCTTCCTCTCCCCTCGCCTCCCCCTTCCTCTTCTGCTTCTCCTCCCTTTCCTTCTCTCCCTCCCCCTCCCCTCTCGCCCCTGCCCCTTCCACCCATTCTCCTTCTCCTTCTTCTTCTTCTTCTGAATATTTTCCTAGGATATACATTCCAGGCACTGTGTCCAAATTTATTTGATACCATGTTTTCTTTGCATGATTATAAATATGCTTGCAATTTTATGGGGTTTTTTGATTTAATTTTTATAACATATACAACATTTTTACATTTACCTTATCCTGAATTCCTGGAGAAGCGTCTTGAAACTTACTGCAAAGTGACCCACTTGTGCTGTCCCATCTGAACACTGGAAAGGCACCTGTGTCTCAGGAGAAGAGCTGCAGAAGCTGCTTCAGGAGACTCATAAGATTGCACATCCTCATTTTAATGTCCCTCCGTCACCCTCTGCTGGCACAGCTTCATATTTTGCCAGCAAGCAGGGGACATGTACATATGTGCATGGTCCAGCCCCCATCCTCACAGAGTAGGGACGGAAGGGTGGATTTGGACCTGAGAGACAGGAAACTAATAAGCTGCTGGTTTCTTAATAACCCACAGCTCGCACCTCAGCTTTGCTCTGGGGGCCCCTCATTCTCCCACAGCCTTGTAGAGAGAAGCAGTCATGTGCCCAGTTCCTCTGCAGAAACCTTGACACACCTGGGAATGTGGTGCCTTTGGTGGCTTGTGACCTGAGTTCTCTGAAGCATTCCAAAAAATGCTAGGATTTTGTAGATAATCTGACTTTTCCTCATTGTTTGCCTGGTAGTGATGTTCTTTTGTGGCTTCTCCTTCCTGAATGGAAGTAGTAATTCAAGAGCTGGATAATGCAGAGTGTTTGCAGCATAAGGGGACATGGGGACAATCATGTACTGGTGGGAATACAAATTTGGAGCCACTGTCACACACCTTCTTGCAATACTTGGTAAACTTATAAATAAGCGTAGCCTACTATTGAGCAATACTTTTCATGGTTATATGTTTAACTAAATTCTCAAACAGATCCAAAATGGACCTTTTCAAAGATGTTCATTACACTATTGTTTCCGGCATTGAAGTGCCAGGGGCAATCTTGGCATCTAGTCTGGGAGAGTGGGTGGATGATACATGATGGCTATACACCATGGGGCCCCAAGCAACAACTCAGAAAAACAGGTCAGACGTACTCAAAGTAATGTGAGTGGATCTTACAACCTCACTGCTGATATATGTAGCACAATGGCATGAATTAAAAATAATGCATATAAACCAATAATGCAGACTTTGCAAGAATAGTTATGAACAAAAGGATATGCATTCCAATATTAAAAAGACTGCCTGTGGGAGCAGAGGAAATGGAATTGGAGAATGAGAATACAAAGAAATAAATAATAATAACTAATAAAAATGATAGTCTGCAGTTACTGTATGTTGGATGTAGTGCTTTGCACAAATTAACTTTTTAAGTTCTCAGTACAACCCTAAGAGACTGAAACCATTATTATCTTCATTTTACAAATGAGAATACTGAAGCACAGAGAAGTGAAGTAAATAGCCCCAGATAGCACAAATAGAAAGGTAGTAAATAAAATAAGCAGATCAACGTTGATAAAGGGCAATGAATTGAGATGGGTGATCAGCTCAATCCTCTGTGCCTGAAGCTTAACAATAATAATGATAAAATCAACAGTGGCCACAACAAAAATAAGCATGAACTGTTTTTCTTACAGTGTGTGGTGTAATTAGTCTAATATACACACAGTTTAAGTTGTTATTAAAAAAACAGAGAGACTTCAAATTACATTGCCGTATACTACATAGAAGTTTCTTTTGCTCCATATTTGGATCTTAGCTGGATATTCCAGATTAACTCCCATCATATTTTGTTTCTTTTTTTTTTTTTGCATTTAAACCAGCAGGAATGCAGAAAAGAGCATAGGATTCTATGTTCATGTCTTTAAGGATGTAAGTACACATTGTTTCTTTTGCAATCCATTGACCAATACTTAATCAGATGGCGGGACCTAGTCCCAGTTTGGAAAATAAGAATGTCTGGCTGGGTAGCTGGCTCCAGGCAAAACTTGGGAGTTCCATTAAAAGGAGTAGGATGAAAACATATTAGTAAATAATTTTCATTTCTTACCTTCCTTCATTCAGAGAGATGCACATTATATTTTTTTCTTCTACTTTCTCATCAAAGAATTTATCTAGGTTGTTTAGCAACCCAAAATTTGGGAAATTTCAGTGTCTTCAAGCTAACTTTAAAGGTTTCACCTGGTATTTTCTTTAGGCGGACTCAAAAACTTTCTTCTCTACCCTGACTTTTAACGTTTACCAAATCCAGCAACTGCCTGTTTCTTGTCTATTCGGCTGTGGAGCAGCACATGGAGTTCAGTGAAGACTGCAGTGTGCCCCCCGCACCCCAGGGACCAGCAGAGCTCCGCAGACACAAGTAACTTCCTTTATGAACAAACATTCTTTCCTGCCTTGGCCTTCTATTCTATAAAGTGTTGTGTAGCAAAGGGAGGGATTGGAGGTGAAGGCAGTTTGTCCAAATCATGAAGCCACTATCATGAAGACCTTGGTGGCTTAAGGTCCAATATCATTGCCAAATGCATCCTTCGTGGATTCCAGATTTTTCTGATTATAAATTGCTTTTGTTTTGAACACTTGCCGTATCAGACAGCACAGGCTGAGTTATACCTTATTAAAATAAACTCAAATCACTGTGGCTTAATACATGTCCACTTTGATTTCCTGGAGGCTCTGTTCTGCATTATTCTCTCTAAGGACATGAGCTGATACAGGGGCCAGTCTGGAGAGCTGATGCTAGCTGTGCCAGCAGGGAAGAGGGAGCTGAACTGTGCCTCCGTTCTCTAAGTGCCACCAACCACGCATACATCACCACCATTCACATTTTATTGGCCAAAGTAAAGCACAAGGAAATTGTTATCCTCACTTCTTCCTAGAAGACTGAGATTTGGAAATATTTCAGAAATGACATTAAAGACTATCACAATTACAACTGCTAAATAAAAATTTATCTTAAAAAGAGGTTCTCAAACTGAAGTTATCTAACTATAGTAAGTACCTCTCAAACACAATTTTTAAAAAAATAACGTTCAGTACAAGGTGCAAGGAAAATATTTGTATTAGCCTTTTGTTTCTGTTTTATTTTCTTTTGCTTGTATTTGCCACAGTGCATCCTGTTTATTGTCTGACAATTAAACAGCTCATTGTGGGCTTCCCTGGTGGCGCAGTGGTTGAGAGTCCACCTGCCGATGCAGGGGACACAGGTTTGTGCCCCGGTCCAGGAAGATCCCACATGCCATGGAGCGGCTGGGCCCGTGAGCCATGGCCACTGAGCCTGCGCATCCGGAGCCTGTGGTCCGCAACAGGAGAGGCCACAACAGTGAGAGGCCCGCGTAGAGCAAAAAAAAAAAAGAAAAAACACACACACGATTCATTGTTGGCAGCTCATATAACTTTTAGAAACCCTGATGGAGCCTAGCTATTTGCAGGAAAACATAAAAACTCTCAGTCAGGGGGGACCTTGAAGATGGCGGAAGAGTAAGACGCGGAGATTGCCTTCCTCCCCACGGATACACCAGAAATACATCCACACGTGGAACAACTCCTACAGAACTCCTACTGAAGGCTGGAAGAAGATCTCAGACCTCCCAAAAGGCAAGAAACTCCCCACGTAACTGGGTAGGGCAAAAGAAAAAACAGAGACAAAAGAATAAGGACGGCACCTGCACCAGTGGGAGGGAGCTGTGAAGGAGGAAAAGTTTCCACACACTAGGAAGCCCCTCCGCGGACGGAGACTGCGGGAGGCGGAGGGGGGAGTTTCGGGACCGCGGAGTAGTGCACAGCGACGGGTGCGGAGGGCAAAGCGGGGAGATTCCTGCACAGACGATCGGTGCCGACCGGCACTCACCAACCCGAGAGGCTTGCTGCTCACCCACCGGGGCGGGCGGGGCTGCGAGCTGAGGCTCGGGTTTTGGTTTTGGACGGAGCTCAGGGAGAGGACTGGGGTTGGCGGCTTGAACATAGCCTGAAGGGGTTAGTGCACCACGACTAGCCGGGAGGGAGTTCGGGGAAAAGCCTGCACCTGCCGAAGAGGCAAGAGACTTTTTCTTCCCTCTTTGTTTCCTGGTGCGCGAGGAGAGGGGTTTAAGAGCGCTGCTTAAAGGAACTCCAGAGACGGGCGCGAGCCGCGGCTAAAAGCGCGAACCCCAGAGACGGGCGCGAGCCGCGGCTGAGGGCGCGAGCCCCCGAGACGGGCGCGAGCCGCGGCTGAAAGCGCAAACCCCAGAGACGGGCGCGAGCCGCGGCTAAAACCGCGGACCCCAGAGACGGGCGGGAGACGCTAAGGCTGCTGCTGCCGCCACCAAGGGGCCTGTGTGCGAGCACAGGTCACTCTCCACACCCCTCTTCCGCGGAGCCTGTGCAGCCCGCCACTGCCAGGTTCCCGGGATCCAGGGACAACTTCCCCGGGAGTACGCACGGCGGGTCTCAGGCAGGTGCAACATCACGCCGGCCTCTGCCGCAACGTCACGCTGCCTCTGCAGCCGCAGGCCCGCCCCGCACGTAGTGCCCCTCCTACCCCCATCCCCCAACCCCCGGCCTGAGTGAGCCGGAGGCCCCGAATCAGCGGCTCCTTTAACCCCGTCCTGTCTGAGCGAAAAAACAGACGCCCTCCAGCGACCTACACGCAGAGGCAGGGCCAAATCCAAAGCTGAGCTCCTGTGAGCTGTGAGAACAAAGAAGAGAAAGGGAAATCTCTCCCAGCAGCCACAGAAGCAGCGGATTAAAGCTCCACAATCAACTTGATATACCCTGCATCTGTGGAATACCTGAATAGACAAGGAATGATCCCAAATTGAAGAGGTGGAATTTAGGAGCGAGATCTATGATTTTTTTCCCTTTTCCTCTTTTTGTGAATGTGTACGTGTATGCTTCTGTGTGAGATCCTGTCTGTATACTCTTGCTTCCACCATTTGTCCTAGGGCTCTATCCGTCCATGACTTTTTTTTTAAAAATTCTTTTTCTTAATAATTAAGTTTAATTGTAATAACTTTATTATACTTTACCTTCGTTCTTTCTTTCTTTCCTTCCTTCCTTCCCTCCTTTAGACAACGAATCACCCCAAATTGAGGAGGTGGTCTCAGGGAGCAGGATTTATGATTTTTCCCCCTTTACCTCTTTTTGTGAAGGTGTATGTGTATGCTTCTGTGTAAGATTTTCTCTGTATAGCTTTGCTTCCAACATTTGTCCTAAGGTTCTATCCGTCCCTTTTTTTTTTTTTCTAAATATTTTTTAATTCAATAACTATATTATACTTTATTTTATTTTTACTGTATCATCTTTCTTTCTGTCTTTTTTCCTTCTTTCCCTCCTTCCTTCCTTCCTCCCTCCCTCCCTCCCTCCCTCCTTTCTTTCCTTCTTTGCTTCTTTCTTCCTTCCTTCCTTTCCTCCTTTCCTTCTTTCTTTACTCATACTTCTACTAATTCTCCCTACTTTTTCTCCCTTTTATTCTGAGCTGTGTGGATGAAAGGCTCTTGGTGCTCCAGCCAGGAGTCAGGGCTCTGCCTCTGAGGTAGGAGAGCCAACTTCAGGACACTGGTCAACAAGAGACCTCCCAGCTCCACATAATATTAAACGGTGGAAATATCCCAGAGACCTCCATCTTAACACCAGCACCCAGCTTCACTCAACGACCAGCAAG
This sequence comes from Phocoena sinus, assembly GCF_008692025.1. Lineage (NCBI taxonomy): Eukaryota > Metazoa > Chordata > Mammalia > Artiodactyla > Phocoenidae > Phocoena > Phocoena sinus. The sequence goes on along the minus strand of NC_045775.1, from coordinate 2,628,650 downwards.
CCACAGTGCTGGACAACCTATGCCAAACAACTAGCAAAACAGGAACACAACCCCACCCATTAGCAGAGAGGCTGCCTAAAATCATAATAAGGCCACAGACACCCCAAAACACACCACCAGACATGAACCTGCCCACTAGAGAGACAAGATCCAGCCTCATCCAGCACAACACAGGCACTAGTCCCCTCCACCAGGAAGCCTACACAACCCACTGAAACAACCTTAGCCACTGGAGACAGACATCAAAAACAACGGGAACTACGAACGTGCAGCCTGCAAAAAGGAGACCCCAAACACAGTAAGATAAGCAAAATGAGAAGACAGAAAAACACACAGCAGATGAAGGAGCAAGATAAAAACCCACCAGACCTAACAAATGAAGAGGAAATAGGCAATCTACCTGAAAAAGAATTCAGAATAATGATAGTAAGGATGATCCGAAATCTTGGAAGTAGAATGGACAAAATGCAAGAAACAGTTAACAAGGACCTACAAGAACTAAAGATGAAACAAGCAACGATGAACAATGCAATAAATGAAATTAAAATCACTCTAGATAGGATCAATAGCAGAATAACTGAGGCAGAAGAACGGATAAGTGACCTGGAAGATAAAGTAGTGGAAATAACTACTGCAGAGCAGAATAAAGAGAAAAGAATGAAAAGAACTGAGGACAGTCTCAGAGACCTCTGGGACAACATGAAACGCACCAACATTCGAATTATAGGGGTTCCAGAAGAAGAAGAGAAAAAGAAAGGGGCTGAGAAGATATTTGAAGAGATTATAGTTGAAAACTTCCCTAATATGGGAAAGGAAATAGTTAATCAAGTCCAGGAAGCACAGAGGGTCCCATACAGGATAAATACAAGGAGAAACACGCCAAGACACATATTAATCAAACTGTCAAAAATTAAATACAAAGAAAGCATATTAAAAGCAGCAAGGGAAAAACAACAAATAACACACAAGGGAATCCCCATAAGGTTAACAGCTGATCTCTCAGCAGAAACCCTACAAGCCAGAAGGGAGTGGCAGGACATACTGAAAGTGCTGAAGGAGAATAGCCTGCAACCAAGACTACTCTACCCAGCAAGGATCTCATTCAGATTTGATGGAGAAATTAAAACCTTTACAGACAAGCAAAAGCTGAGAGAGTTCAGCACCACCAAACCAGCTTTACAACAAATGCTAAAGGAACTTCTCTAGACACGAAACACAAGAGAAGGAAATGACCTATAGTAGCGAACCCAAAACAATATATAAGATGGAAATAGGAACATACATATCGATAATTACCTTAAATGTAAATGGACTAAATGCTCCCACCAAAAGACACAGATTGGCTGAATGGATACAAAAACAAGACCCTTATATATGCTGTCTACAAGAGACCCACTTCAGAACTAGAGACACATACAGACTGAAAGTAAGGGGATGGAAAAAGATATTCCATGCAAATGGAAACCAAAAGAAAGCTGGAGTAGCAATTCTCATATCAGACAAAATAGACTTTAAAATAAGGACTATTAAAAGGGACAAAGAAGGACACTACATAATGATCAAGGGATCGATCCAAGAAGAAGATATAACAATTGTAAATATTTATGCACCCAACATAGGAGCACCTCAATACATAAGGCAAATACTAACAACCATAAAAGGGGAGATCAACAGTAACACATTCATAGTAGGGGACTTTAACACCCCACTTTCACCCATGGACAGATCATCCAAAATGAAAATAAATAAGGAAACACAAGCTTTAAATGATACATTAAACAAGATGGACTTAATTGATATTTATAGGACACTCCATCCAAAAACAACAGAATACACATTTTTCTCAAGTGCTCATGGAACATTCTCCAGGATAGATCATATCTTGGGTCACAAATCAAGCCTTGGTAAATTTAAGAAAACTGAAATTGTATCAAGTATCTTTTCCGACCACAACGCCATGAGACTAGATATCAATTACAGGAAAAGATCTTTAAAAAATACAAACACATGGAGGCTAAACAATACACTACTTAATAATGAAGTGATCACTGAAGAAATCAAAGAGGAAATTAAAAAATACCTAGAAACAAATGACAATGGAGACACAACGACCCAAAACCTATGGGATGCAGCAAAAGCAGTTCTAAGGGGGAAGTTTATAGCAATACAAGCCCACCTTAAGAAGCAGGAAACATCTCGAATAAACAACCTAACCTTGCACCTCAAGCAATTAGAGAAAGAAGAACAAAAAAACCCCAAAGCTAGCAGAAGGAAAGAAATCATAAAAATCAGATCAGAAATAAATGAAAAAGAAATGAAGGAAACAATAGCAAAGATCAATAAAACTAAAAGCTGGTTCTTTGAGAAGATAAACAAAATAGATAAACCACTAGCCAGACTCATCAAGAAAACAAGGGAGAAGACTCAAATCAATAGAATTAGAAATGAAAAAGGAGAAGTAACAACTGACACTGCAGAAATAAAAAAAATCATGAGAGATTACTACAAGCAACTCTATGCCAATAAAATGGACAATCTGGAAGAAATGGACAAATTCTTAGAAATGCACAACCTGCCAAGACTGAATCACGAAGAAATAGAAAATATGAACAGACCAATCACAAGCACTGAAATTGAAACTGTGATTAAAAACCTTCCAACAAACAAAAGCCCAGGACCAGATGGCTTCACAGGTGAATTCTATCAAACGTTTAGAGAAGAGCTAACACCTATCCTTCTCAAACTCTTCCAAAATATAGCAGAGGGAGGAACACTCCCAAATTCCTTCTACGAAGCCACCATCACCTTGATACCAAAACCAGACAAGGATGTCACAAAGAAAGAAAACTACAGGCCAATATCACTGATGAACATAGATGCAAAAATCCTCAACAAAATACTAGCAAACAGAATCCAACAGCACATTAAAAGGATCATACACCATGATCAAGTGGGGTTTATTCCAGGAATGCAAGGATTCTTCAATATACGCAAATCTATCAATGTGATAAACCATATTAACAATTTGAAGGAGAAAAACCATATGATCATCTCAATAGATGCAGAGAAAGCTTTCGACAAAATTCAACACCCATTTATGATAAAAACCCTCCAGAAAGTAGGCATAGAGGGAACTTTCCTCAACATAATAAAAGCCATATATGACAAGCCCACAGCAAACATCATCCTCAATGGTGAAAAACTGAAAGCATTTCCACTAAGATCAGGAACAAGACAAGGTTGCCCACTCTCACCACTCTTATTCAACATAGTTTTGGAAGTTTTAGCCACAGCAATCAGAGAAGAAAAGGAAATAAAAGGAATCCAAATCGGAAAAGAAGAAGTAAAGCTGTCACTGTTTGCAGATGACATGATACTATACATAGAGAATCCTAAAGATGCTACCAGAAAACTACTAGAGCTAATCAATGAATTTGGTAAAGTAGCAGGATACAAAATTAATGCACAGAAATCTCTGGCATTCCTATATACTAATGATGAAAAATCTGAAAGTGAAATCAAGAAAACACTCCCATTTACCATTGCAACAAAAAGAATAAAATATCTAGGAATAAACCTACCTAAGGATACGAAAGACCTGTGTGCAGAAAATTATAAGACACTGATGAAAGAAATTAAAGATGATACAAATAGATGGAGAGATATACCATGTTCTTGGATGGGAAGAATCAACATTGTGAAAATGACTCTACTACCCAAAGCAATCTACAGATTCAATGCAATCCCTATCAAACTACCACTGGCATTTTTCACAGAACTAGAACAAAAAATTTCGCAATTTGTATGGAAACACAAAAGACCCCGAATAGCCAAAGCAATCTTGAGAACGAAAAAAGGAGCTGGAGGAATAAGGCTCCCTGACTTTAGACTATATTACAAAGCAACAGTAATCAAGACAGTATGGTACTGGCACAAAAACAGAAAGATAGATCAGTGGAACAGGATAGAAAGCCCAGAGATAAACCCACGCACATATGGACACCTTATCTTTGATAAAGGAGGCAGGAATGTACAGTGGAGAAAGGACAGCCTCTTCAATAAATGGTGCTGGGAAAACTGGACAGGTACATGTAAAAGTATGAGATTAGATCACTCCCTAACACCATACACAAAAATAAGCTCAAAATGGATTAAAGACCTAAATGTAAGGCCAGAAACTATCAAACTCTTAGAAGAAAACATAGGAAGAACACTCTATGACATAAATCACAGCAAGATCCTTTCTGACCCACCTCCTAGAGTAATGGAAATAAAAACAAAAATAAACAAATGGGACCTAATGAAACTTCAAAGCTTTTGCACAGCAAAGGAAACCATAACCAAGACCAAAAGACAACCCTCAGAATGGGAGAAAACATTTGCAAATGAAGCAACTGACAAAGGATTAATCTCCAAAATTTACAAGCAGCTCATGCAGCTCAATAACAAAAAAACAAACAACCCCATCCAAAAATGGGCAGAAGACCTAAATAGACATTTCTCCAAAGAAGATATACAGAATGCCAACAAACACATGAAAGAATGCTCAACATCATTAATCATTAGAGAAATGCAAATCAAAACTACAATGAGATATCATCTCACACCAGTCAGAATGGCCATCATCAAAAAATCTAGAAACAATAAATGCTGGAGAGGGTGTGGAGAAAAGGGGACACTCTTGCACTGCTGGTGGGAATGTGAATTGGTTCAGCCACTGTGGAGAACAGTATGGAGGTTCCTTAAAAAACTACAAATAGAATTACCATATGACCCAGCAATCCCACTACTTGGCATATACCCTGAGAAAACCAAAATTCAAAAAGAGTCATGTACCAAAATGTTCATTGCAGCTCTATTTACAATAGCCAGGACATGGAAACAACCTAAGCGCCCATCATCGGATGAATGGATAAAGAAGATGTGGCACATATATACAATGGAATATTACTCAGCCTTAAAAAGAAATGAAATTGAGCTATTTGTAATGAGATGGATAGACCTAGAGTCTGTCATACAGAGTGAAGTAAGTCAGAAAGAAAAAGACAAATACCGTATGCTAACACATATATATGGAATTTAAGGGAAAAAAATGTCATGAAGAACCTAGGGGTAAGATAGGAATAAAGACGCAGACCTACTGGAGAACGGACTTGAGGGTATGGGGAGGGGGAGGGGTGAGTTTTGACAGGGCGAGAGAGAGTCATGGACATATACACACTAACAAACGTAGTAAGGTAGATAGCTGGGGGGAAGCAGCCGCAAGGCACAGGGATATTAGCTCGGTGCTTTGTGACAGCCTGGAAGGGTGGGATGGGGAGAGTGGGAGGGAGGGAGACGCAAGAGGGAAGACATATGGGAACATATGTATATGTATAGCTGATTCACTTTGTTATAAAGCAGAAACAAACACACCATTGTAAAGCAATTATACCCCAATAAAGATGTTTAAAAAAAAAAAAAAAACTCTCAGTCACCATCCCAGTCCTTACTCTGTATACCAGTCACACCTGTATAGGGAGATCTACTCATTCACCAGTCAGTCTACAGTATTGACTGGCTAGAGAACTGTTAGGGCCATTTTGCTGATGACAATCACTCGTTAATTTCCCGTGCATGCTTGCCTTTATCTTTATGCAGAAAGGTAAACTCTGAACTGCCCAGGCTGCCTTAATAAACGGCCACTGGTCAGGTCAGCAGGTGGCAGGGCTGGGGGACAGGTGGTGTGTTTCCTTCCTGCTCCTTCCCGCTGTAGGGCTGGGTGTCTGACAGTCACAGTGCCCAGCCAGAGATGCAGCTCTCTGTGAAGCACCTCTTCTTAGCATCCAGGTAAAGCAGCAGCATCCCCTTGCTCTTCGTCCCCAGAAATAGCTTCCTGCAGCTGGTTTCTGGTCTCCGATCCCATGCTTTCTCCTTTGTTTAAACCCCTGACCCTGTATGGTCCCTTCAGCAAAGCCTCCCCATTTTGAATGATCCAGGGTGATTCTGATTCCTGCCTGGACCCTGACGGACACAACTGTTCAAATCCAGTGATCATGATCGTGTGCACTTGTGTATTTATTCATCCATACATGGGTCAAATCATGAACATATTTACCCAAGGATCAAACCACTTCTGTTTTAAATAGAAGATAACTGAGCCCCGAAAATGTAAAAGGTGTTACCAAAACCTCCTCTCCCTCTCTCAACTTCTCGAAGCCAAGTCCTCAAAATTTATATCTCACAATGATTTCCCAAGATTTCCTGTTCCACCAAGGTTTATTGAGTGTTTGGGGGTTTTGTTGTTGTTGTTTTATGAGCCAGGAATTGTGGGGAGAGATCTCACTTCACTTTTTGTTTATTCCAGTTAGCTTGTTAGTGGCCAACTAACCTTGAAACTTCTGCCAATGATATTTTACTTGGACCCTTATCCAAGCATTAGATAGTCTGCTGCCTTTATAAAGTCTATGTGTGGCTTCTTTGTTTTGCACAGTTGAAGTGATACGCACTCGGCCAAGTACTATGTTATCATCCTAAACTTCAAAGCCATCCTTCTCTACTTAGTGACTTGGGATTGGGCTCAGACATCCATATTTCACCTTGGGCATCTAGCTCCATCCTACGTGCAGCCAATAGGGAGCCCCAGAGGGGGATGGCATGGTGGGGGAAGGGTAAGGGATGGCTCGACCTCGTTTCTGAACACCCTGAAGACGTGCCAGCAACGACTCCAAGATCAGACGGCAGGGTTGCTGCTCTGTGGGTCCAGGAGTCCTTATACTAAATGCCCAGCTCTTCCTCCTCAGAGTTCCGCTCTCAGCCCCTCGTGGCCCTTCTTTTTTTTTTTTTTTTTTTTTTTTTTTGCGGTACGCTGGCCTCTCACCGTTGTGGCCTCTCCCGTTGCGGAGCACAGGCTCCGGACGCGCAGTCTCAGCGGCCATGGCTCACGGGCCCAGCCGCTCCGCGGCATGTGGGATCTTCCTGGACCGGGGCACGAACCCGTGTCCCCTGCATCGGCAGGCGGACCCTCAACCACTGCGCCACCAGGGAAGCTCGTGGCCCTTCCTAAGCATCTATATTTTAAGCATTACCATGCCTTTCCTTTGTTCCCTAAGCTCTAAGGGTATTTGCTCTTCATACAGTTGCTATTCTGTGATGCCTTAGTGCTTTCTTTTTGCCACTTCAATCCTGAAACATGAGGTTAACAATGCTTTATATTAAATGTTTCTGTTTAAAAAACAGAAAATGTATGCAATATTATTAAAAATTATAAATCAACTTACCACCCAAGGATAGCTATTATTAATATTTTAACCTCTATTATTAATATTTTAACCTCTTTCTCCCAGCATTTCCTATGGATAAATATTGTTTGAAACTGGCATTCGTTGTTAGGACTACATACATAAAAGCAAGTATCTGTTTTTCTGTCATATCATTAAAAAAATCTTGGACAGAGATTCACCAAATTAGAGAGGTACATATAGGATGTTTTATTAATATACTTGGTCACATGCTTTAATGAGGCAACTCAAAGATATAGGCAATAATATTCCAGGGCAACCAATACTGAGGTTCTGGGAGAGCCAGTGTGGCACAAATTAGGATACCATGCATGGAGCAGAGTAGCAAACAGAGCCAAAACAAAGATGTAAGGGCACACACTCTAAATCACTTCCAGTTGCCATCAAGATGCTTCTCGCTCGAGTTCTTGTACGTTCTGTTCCTGACTTGAGTATCATACAGGATTGAATTACTGAATGACATTTCATGACTTGACAGGCACCACCAGTGATGCTGGCCAGGTGTGTGTAGAAGGCTCAGACTGTGTTAGCTGCTCTCCACGTCACCACACATGTCATCTGAGACCTGTGAGATGCAGACAGCCCGATGGGATTGGATTAGATATACTGGCACTTCAGTGGCGCAAACCTCTCCGAAGGACATAGGGGGAGGGAACAGGAGAAAGTGGGAGACCTTCACATTGAGACGTGGGGCTGACACCTGTGCAAGCAGAAGAGCAGAGGACTGAGTGAAGGGAGCCTCATGCTCCCTCACAGTTGTGAGAAAATCGCCGCCAGGCTGTTGGGGAGTTTTGAGTAAAGTTAAAAATGTTAAAGTCAAGAAATATGTAAGGCCTGGCATATTATCCATGCCCGACCAGCACTGATTAAGATCTACATGAGTGAGTTAGAAAACAGCCCACCAAATTAGCAGAACTCTTACTAATGAAAATAATGTATTTGATAACCATGAGCACTCCTTTGTTATTAAAAATCTTACCATATACCAATGTGAAAAAAGAAACAGAAATTACTTGCAAATCCAACCACGCTTAACATTTTTGTGTCACACAGAGAGCTCTGCTACATCTTTCTCTCTTTTTTTTTTCCACACAGGTAATAAACATGTCCATTGTCTCTTTACCCTCCTTCAGTCTTAGTTGCTGTGTCTTTCCTGGATGCATAATTCAGCACATTTCTTCATTTCAAGCTCCTCCAAGATAAACTCTTCATAGCAAAAGTATTAGTGGTGAGCTACACAGAACTTACTGCAGATTTCACTGGGGAGATGAAGGAGATTGTTTAGACTGCACATCCCACAATAAAAAACATAAAGATCTCCATTAGAATTTATTTTCTCCCCCAAGCACAATATCAACCTAAATCATACAGCTACCTACATTTTTTTCTCTGCCCTTTCTTCATTAACAGCCAGCCTCTTCTTCTGATTATTTCTCAGATATCCCACCATTTTGTTATGCAAAACAGTTTGGTTCTTCCTTAGCTAATACCCTGTAATTTAGATGTCCAAACCCATCTTGATGAACTAAATGCCTGTGATTTAATAATGCATGCTCTCTTTAAAAGGCAAATGTCAGATACGTGAGCATACCCCTGGTAATCCCAAACCACTCTACATCATTTTTTCTCAAACTATGTGAAGCTCCCCAACAGAAGAATATCAATAGATAACATTTTCTCATCTTATTGAAAAAAATCCACTTCTGCATCCCAATGTACATAACATTTTCATTCTCTTACTTCATGTAAAATATACTGAAGATATTATTCCTAGTCAATATGGCTGATGACATTTTGTGTGAGAATGCTATTAATTTATTTAACAAGTCCACTAGGAAAGGGTATATGTGTATATGTATGCCTATATATAATTGTCTTAAAAATCTGTAAGGAATATATGTATCGGTATATGTGTGCATTGGAGATATGGGGCACACTTAGATTTTTTTTAATATGCTGAATTCGTAGATTGGAATGTCTAGACGTATTTTTTTAGTTTATATTCTTATCAATAGAATTAAAGTAAGCTGTCCATTTCACTCTAAAATCAACTTGGCTAGCCTTTATACACTGACCTCTCATATAAATATTAAAATGTTACTTTCTAGTACAAAAAATAATATGTTCATATTTTGATTGTAATACCATTAAACCTATGTATAACTTTGGTGAAAATCCTTATCTTGATGACATTGAGTTTAATCATTTTTCTCTGTAAAGGTCTCACACAGCTTTTGGTAAATATATTCATGTTAACTTCTGTTACTAGTTTGCATTTCTGCATAATACGTTGCCACACGCATAGTGACTTAGGGTGGATCAGAAGCCTGGCCTGTGCTCAGAGCCATACAAGGCTGAAATCAAGAAGTCAGCTGCACTGTGCTCCTTTCTGGAGGCTCTGAGGAACAATCCACTTCCAAGCTCACTCAGATTGTTGGCCACATTCAGTTCCTTCTGGTTGTAGGACTGAGGTCCCTGTGGCTGGTTGTCAGCTGAAGGCCACTTTCTGCCCCTAGAGGGCATGTGCATTCCTTGCTATGTGTCCCCCCATATTCAAACCATCAACAGAGAATTTCTCTTGTGTTAAATTCTTCTCACTTCGAATCTCTGACTCCCTGTTTCTGACCTTACACCTTGACTTAAGGGCTCATGAGATCAACTCAGGCCCTTTCTTAAAGCAGGTTGTTCCATATAACATGACCTAATCACAGGAGCAAGATCCCACCACATTTAAAGTTAACAGGGCTGCACAGAGTGTTACACTAATAGGCAGGAATTTGTGGGGGACACACATTAAAATTATTCATTGTGTTTTTCCAGTCTCCTACAGCTGTACAAATATTTTGTCTGCATGACAATTTAATAAGTAAAAGTGTATTTCATGTGCTCTGCTATTCCTGACAATTTGTAAACCTTTCCTCCAACAATTTTACTGCCTTTTATTTACGTATTTTGAGACTATTTTAAGGTGCACAAACATTTTAGATTCTGTGCTCATTTAGCAAGCCAGCCACACCACATCCACATCTCTGATGTACAGGATAGTCAGTTAATAAAAAAAATTTTTTAGATAGTTAATTCTATTATTATTAAATACTGATCCTCTAGGTCTCTAATATTACTTATTTTTCTTTAAAATGTACATAATCTGATTTTAAAGTATCCATACATTGAAATTTTTAATTGGTTTTTTAATTAGATAGTGTTTGACTGATATGTGTTCCACTTTTGATACATAGGGAAGTCTATCTTGTCTTTAATTTGGGCTATGTCTTTTATCTTTGTGCTTATTTTTGGTCTTTTAACATTTTATCTCTAATTTCCATATTTCTCAAACTGAAGGGTATTTTGAAGTCTGAACTTACTGTATGTACACTGTTGACCTGACTTAAACATTAATGTTAAAGAGAATCCTACATCTGTAAGCTTCCTAATAGTTACATATTTTTTGCTAATTTCTCTCAGATATGAGTAGATTATACCCCATAATGTGCCTTATGAAAATTTCATAGTGAATGCATGAGAATTTGGTCAGCTTTATTTCCTTTCTATTCTCTCTTTTTTTCTGTCTTGCTTTATTAGTATTAACATCAAGCTGAACTTTCTCTTAGGAAACTATTTAGTCAATTGTCCATTTTATGGATTGTTATACTTTCTTCATGAGTTGATTCTATTAATTTTATTATGAATATATGATTTTCTTTTTATTCCTGATTTTCCTCCTTGTTTTAAGACTACTTTTTCATACATATAATACAACCACTCCATTGTTTGTCTGTTTTTTGGTTAGTGTTTGTATGGCATATTGTTTCTGTATGTGTACACTTAACCTATATCATATTTCAAATGGATATTTGTAGATAGCATACAGTTGGATCTTGTTTATCCAATTGTCTTGACAATCTCTGTCTTTTATTTAAAGTATTTAGAACACTTACATTTAATGCAATTATTGGTTACATTAATTAATTATGGTTGGAGTTAAGTCTACTTTTTTTGTTGTTTTCTCTTTATTGGCTTTGTTTTTTATTCTTTTGTTAATTTCTTTCTGCTTTATTTTGGATTATTTGAGTATAATTTAGTATCCCATTCCAAAATTAACAGAGCATCAAAACACATGAAGTAAAAACTGATAAAACTGAATGGAGAAATAGAGAAATCCACAATTATACTTTAAGACTTAACATTTCTCTCTCAGTAATTGATGGAATGGATAAATAGAAAATTAGCAAGGATGTAGAAGGCTTGATCAGCAGTTTCAACCAAATTGGCATAATTGGCATTTATTCACTCTCCACCCAACAATAGTAAAATGTACTTTTTTTTTTCAAGTGCACATAAAACAGTCATCCAGATAGACTAAACTTGGGGTATATATTGAAATTAAAATAATTGAAATTATACAAATATATTCTCCTACACAAGGGAATTAAAATAGAAATTAATGATAGAAAGATATCTGGAAAATCTCCAAATATTTGGAAAGTAAGCAATATACTTCCACATGAAACAAGAATTAAAAAGGAAATGTCGGGCTTCCCTGGTGGCGCAGTGGTTGAGAGTCTGCCTGCCAATGCAGGGGACGCAGGTTCGTGCCCCAGTCCGGGAGGATCCCACATGCCGTGGAGCGGCTGGGCCCATGAGCCATGGCCACTGAGCCTGCACATCCGGAGCCTGTGCTCTGCAACAGGAGAGGCCACAACAGTGAGAGGCCCGTGTACCGCAAAAACAAAAAACAAAAGCAAAAACAAAAAAGGAAATGTCAAGGTAAATTAGGAAATATTTGAACTGAATGAAAATGAATATACATCATACCAATATTTGTGGGATTTGGCTAAAGAAGTGCTCAGAGGAAAATCTGCAGCAATAAAATGTTTGTGTTAGAAAAGAAGAAAGTTTTCACAATAAAAGTCTATGCTTTACCTTAATAAACCAGAAAGCAAAATAGAAAATTGAACCCAAGAAAAGAGAAGAAATAGAATAATTTTTTTAATTAATCAATAAAATTGAACACAATAAAAAATAGAAAAATAATTCAAAACAAAAACTAGCTCTTTGAAAAGTTAAATAAAATTAATAAGCTTCAAGCAAGACTCGCCAGGAAAAAAAGAGAGAAGACACAAATTACCAATATCAGAAATGAAAAAGGGGGATGACTACAGACACCACGGATGTTAATAAGATAACTAGCAAACACTATGAACAATTCTACCCTCATCAATTAAACAACTTAGTTAAAATGGACCAGTTCCTTGAAAGACACAAACGGCCAAAATTCCCACAAGAAATAGATAACCTGAATAGACTGTATCTATTAAAGAAATTGTATATGTAGTTAGAACAACACTTCCCCAAAAAACTACAGCCTCACATGATTTCTACCAAACATTTACTAAGAAATAGTACAAATGCTACACAATCTCTTCCAGGAAATGGAAGGGAGAGAACCACTCACCACTCATTTTGTGAAGCCACTACTATTTGGATGTCAGACCCAGATGAAGACTTCACAAGAAAACAAAATTACAGCCTAATATCCATTGCAAACATAAACCAAAAACAAAAAAGAACCCTAGTAAATCGAATCCTTCGATATACATAAAAATAATAATATATCAGAAGCAAGTGTAGTCATCCTTAAAATTCAAGTCTGTTTATCAAACCATGTAATTCACCATTATATTAGTTTCCCTTGCTACCATAACAAATGAAAGCCCACAAATTTAGGAACTTAAAACAACACAAATTTGTGATCCAGAGTTTTGTAGGTAAGAAGTCTTATATGGTCTCACTGGGCTAAAATGAAGGTGTCAGAGGGACTGTGGTCCCTTCTGGAGGCTCTAGGAGAGAAATTGTTTCCTTCACTTTTCCAGCTTCTAGAGGCCACCAGCATCCTTTGACTCATGGTCCCTTCCTTTATCTTCAGAATCAGCAAGGACAGTACTGCATAAAGGTCAACAAAGCAGAATAGAGTCCAGAAGTAGATCCATGCCTATCTTTAATTGATTTTGACAAAGCTGTGAAGGCAATCTAAGGACAAAAATTAGCTCAAAGTACATTATAAGCCTAAATATAAAACTATAGAAACTTGCATAAAGTATAGAACTATAGAAGCAACATATAAATAGACTTGTGTCACCCTTAGGCAAAGGGTCCTGAGTACAATACCAAAAGCACAATTCATAGAATGATCAAAAACTTTTAAAATTTGTTCTGTGAAAGACATTATTAAGAAACAGAAAAGACAAATCAGAGACTAGAGGAGAATGCCTGCACAAAAATCTGTACTTGATTATTTAGAGCAGCTTTACCATTAATCTCCAAGAACTGGAAACAACCTGACTGTCCTTCAGCCTGTGAATTGATGAGCAGGCAGTGGCACACTCATGCGTCAACTGCAGTCCAGTGATGTGAAGGCGTAAGCTGCTGATACACACAGTGTGTGAAGTCATTGGATGACTCGTTTGTATGATGCTAAGTGAGAGAAGCCAAACTCAAAAGCCTCATAATATCATTCCACTTATACGACATTCAGCAAAAATGAAATTATATGAGTGGAAACATCAGTGGTCGACAGCTCTTGGAGGTGAGGGGAAAGACAGAGTACAAAGGGACTGCACCAGGAATATTGGAGGCAACGAAACAGCTGTGTACCTTGACCGCAGTGGTGATGGTTATACAATCCTCTGTCTTTGTCAAGACTCAGAATCATGCACCCAAAAGAGTGATTCATATTGCATATAAATTTAAAAGTAAACACAGGAAAATTTTAAACTGGCAATTTAGACGTAATTTGGAGTAAGAAATCTCCTGATTTGCTATATATATTAAAATCTCTCTCTCTCTGTATATATATATATATATATATATATATATATACAGAAAATATGTATGTTATTGAGTGACATTTTACAATATTTATTCATTGTAGTCAAAGCTGCCAATTTTCCATTAGAAAACAATTATTGAGAATTTTCAGATAAATAGCAACATAGGAAAATAGAATGATGGTTCATTTGTATATTAAAAACTGAATTAGCATATAAAATTTTGTGAAATTATTCTTTTTTTGAGCCAGTAAATGTTTGTAAAAATATTACAGAGCTTAACAATAGAGGTTACGTTATATGATATTCTATTCCTTATAGAATTGCTTTGTGTACTAGCATTCATAATAGAAAACAAAATTATTTTTAAGAACTATATTTACTGCTAGTGTTTAAATTAAATTCAGGCCTTGACTCTTTCAATAAATAGCTTTGTCAGGGAATTTATTATATAGTATCTTGTGATAATGAAAAGCTGATTTTCCATGTGGCATAAAGAACAACTCTGGAGTCATAACACCACCCATAATTAATCTTCTCTCATAAGATAATTTAATAAATTCTCAAAATTAAATATATATAAAGGAAAATTAAATATATACAAAGAAAAATTAAATATATACATAGAAAAAAGAAGACAGTGTTGGAGGAAATGAGGAAATCAAAACATAATTTTTCTACCAATCAAACCAATTAAATTGCTCCTTTGACACATTTCTAGGTCCAAAGTTTAGGAGCTAATTCTTCTCAAGTAACTGTACAAATCAGGCAAAAATATTAGAAGTAAAGCTATGAGACAGCAGTTATGTCTGCTTATAAAATATGTAGAGAGCATGTCCTTCAAGAAGTACTAAAGATTCAGTTTGTGGATTTGCTTCAGTGAAATTGTATTACCATTATGAGCAATTCTTCAAGTTCAGTGGTTTAGCTTTATCTTACTTAATTCCTAGTAGAATGGAACTGCAGCTTAAAATTTGGTAGTAAAATAACCATCAGCAGAACTAAATTTAAAAAAAAAAAAAGGTTTGTAAGAGGTTTCTAAGTTTGTTCTACTACCCAAATTCAGTTAAAAGTGGAAATTTGTTGAGGAAATTGGCAGCACTATGGTGGCAGTAGAAATCAAACATCTGAGCCTGCAAAAATTATCATTCCTGCAATATAACGCCAATCTTGTAACGTTAAACTACCACAATATTTAAAAATAAAATTGTGATAGTAACTAAACATGTCGATAAAATATCAGATTTATTTTTGTATTCTGGAAGTTTATTCAATAATAGTGATAAATTCTTTGACTTTGTCTACATATTGATTTTTAAGGTATTGAATTTTTTCGTGTATGTGTGTATCTATATACATACATGTATATATATAAATGCACATATAATACCATATATTAGAATTATATTTTAATATATATTACATCCTATAGGTACTCTATGTCTATCTCATACACACATTCATTTCTTAATATTTCTCTCAGTATATAATTGTGTGCACCCCAGCTTGAGCACTGCTGTCCTGGGTAATGGGGTCTGGCTCACTCTCCCAGAATGATGTTTTCTAGTGTGTGTCAATGAACTACTTCAATCATATACTTTAAATCTTTGGCTTCCTTCCTTCCTTCCTTCCTTTCTTCCCTCAATAGATTTAACAAAAATATCTATTGAGCACCTCCTGTTTTTCAGGCTTTATGCTGAAGGGAGACAAAATTTCACAAGGAGGCCTCTGCTGCAACTACTCAGCTCTGCCACCAAGTGTGAGAGCAGCCATACACCAAACCTAAACGAGCAGCAGTGGCTTTGTTCCAATAAAACGCTATGTGAAAAGACAGGGGATGAGCCATGTTCTTCCTAGAGCTAGGGTGTACCAGCTCCAGTTCAAAGGTTGCACTTCTCTCATGGGTCCTGCAGTTCCACGTATTAATCTTCTTTGTTAAATTTGGTGAAACTGAAGAGTTACTGGTATGCAAAGAATAACCCTGTGTAATTAAAGATTTTATCCCTGGATTTCTATTCTACTATCTTCCATTTTTAAATAATTTTATTTACCTCATTCCCAACTATTTATACAAGTGAATATAGACCCAGATCTCTACTAATCTATCACTTTATAACATAAAAATGTGCTCATAGGCATATGAACATATTTGAGGATATTCAGTATAGGATTTTCATTAAAAATATAATATTCAAAGAAAATATGTTCTTGCTCTTACATTTGTAAAGTATCAGCATTTTCTGTAATTGGAATGAAAATGATGAAATACAAAGTGCTGCTTTCAAAGTACAGTATAGATTAGAAAAATGATAAATCTTTGCTTTATATTTTATTATATACTGATATCCAATTCTTTTTCTTTCCAGTTTTATTAAATGTTGATTTGTATAAATGTATCAAATTTAGATAACCCTTGGAAATGCTAATCTAATCAGCCTTGATTCCTTTGATATGCAGAAGACCTTATTAATCATAGCAAACTAATGTGTGTTACTTTAACTAGCTAAAGAGTTTACAATGTATCCTAGAATTAATTAACTCAGCTACTGTTCCAACAATTCAGCCAGCTTCTTGTGCAGGTCATTATGCTTAACATTTTAATATTTTACAGTAAATTATCCACCTCTTCAATATGCCAAATACATTTAATGAAATTGGAAAGTTGAAGTTTATAAACCTTACTACGGTTTTTCTGTTAATATTAAAATATCTAGAGCTTTTATTATAGATGGTATAAACTAGACAAAACTTAAGCCCAAGCATTCGAGATCAACATTCACCAGAAACATGCATTTAATTAAAATGACTAGGAAATACATATACTGTAGGGTATTTTTTAAGCATCAGTTTTCCCCAATGTCAAAAACAAAGTGAATCAGGTGATAGAGCTGTTGAGCTCTATTTAAATAGGGAGAGCTGCATTTACTTTCTAAATATTATTTTTGTCATTTATGACAGGATTACGTATAATGGAGCATAATAAATGTTTATGAGGAGACTTTGAGGGAAACTTCAAAAATCCGTTATTAATAATCATCACAGACTTACAGTATGCCAGCCACTAGGTTAAACATCCTTATTACATTTTCTTTTTTTTTTTTTTTTTTATAATTTGGCAAGTTCTTTCTTTCTTTCTTTCTTTCTTCTTCGGTATGCGGGCCTCTCACTGTTGTGGCCTCTCCCGTTGCGGAGCACAGGCTCCGGATGCGCAGGCTCAGCGGCCATGGCTCACGGGCCCAGCCGCTCCGCGGCATGTGGGATCCTCCTGGACCGGGGCACAGAACCCGTGTCCCCTGCATCGGCAGGCGGACTCTCAACCACTGCGCCACCAGGGAAGCCCCTCCTTATCACATTTAATCCTCACAATAATCCTATTATCATTGCCCAGCTCAGAAATGCAAAATTTTGCATGCCAAGGTTAAATCATTTGCCCAGAGTCACAGACCAATCTTCGACAATATCAGAATTTTGATAGTGCATCTATGTAACACAATGACACC
This sequence comes from Phocoena sinus, assembly GCF_008692025.1. Taxonomy (NCBI): domain Eukaryota; kingdom Metazoa; phylum Chordata; class Mammalia; order Artiodactyla; family Phocoenidae; genus Phocoena; species Phocoena sinus. The sequence continues at coordinate 2,611,043 of NC_045775.1, read as the reverse complement.
AGTTTTAACCTCTATTGTAGTTTGTCACAGTAAAGAGAAGTGAGGGAAGAGTGGGGCCTTCAGATCAAGGGTTGGGCTTATGCTCAGGCCAGATGTTTGGCTGGAATTCGTGGTACATATAAATGCATCAAAGGAATCTACATGCCTCAAACCTTTCATGGTTATAAATAACCTCACCAAGTTCTTTATTTTGCCATTTATTTTATTTATGGAATTCACTCACAGAAACTGAATTTTGCTTTGTGATCTTAAAAATCGAGGAGGAGCTTTTCTGACCCACCATCTGCACTGACACCATTGCCAAGAGGCAGATTTCTGTAAAATCTTTTAAGGGGAGGCCATCTTTTTGGAGGTTGAAATGTAGAGTATAAGACAAAATGTAAAGGCCAAGATCCAGGTTAAAGAAGGAATCCCTCCTTATCAGCAAAGACTGAACTTTGCTGGCAAGCCACCGGAAGATGGACATACCTTGACTACAGCTTTCAAAAGGAGTCCACGCTTCATTGCGTTGAGATTTTGTGGAGGCACTAAGAAAAAGAAGACATCTTACACCACGCCCAAGAAGAAGAAGCAGTATATATATATGTAAAACTTGTGAGACTCCATTGTTTTTCAAGTTAAAGGATTACTTTTAGTGCAAATAAAATTGTTATATATGTACACTGTCATTAATTCTGATGACAGATGTACATTATTTATATTGGAGAATTTAGAGGTAGGCTACAGTAATGCCAGAGTGAGTGCAGATTCAGAAACAAAAATAGGTTGTGACACACTACTTTATTTTAGTCAAATTAGATTGCTGAAGATAAAGAAAAGCTTGACGCTTGGTGAAACCAAGGATCTGGTTTAATGAATCAGGCTATGATGATTGGCATTTTAGTGTTGTCACCGGTACCTAAGGAATAAAATTTGTCTGAAGACTCTAGGTATAGTTAGATGGTGGTGATTGAACAACTCAGTGAAATTTATCTGGGCAGCGTGACTCTCTGTCTTTATGAAGAAGCACAAGTGGGCAGTTAAGGTTCAAATCAACATTTAATATGTTATTGCAGAGCAAAATCATGGTATAAACTTCCTCTTTCCCCAATAATGGATCAGAGGCTAACCTTACAATATTTTCATGCCATAAGATTCTGATTACAGTCAAATAAACTTTAACCTACCTACAAAATCCTTTGTCGCTGAAGAGATAAAACACCCCAAGGTTCAAAACAATATTCTGGCACAATAAAACTTAACTGAGGGCTCTAAATCCAGAAGAAAATAAATGGCTGGATGCAAGAGAAACCAAAAGAACACAGGAAATTGAAAGACTCTTCTTGAGATGATTCTGGGGGAAAAAAACAATTCCAGCTGTTTCTCCTTTGGGACACATGACAGGGTTTCACTTCCCTGCTCTCTTGAATTTAAATATGAATATGTGACTTGTTTGGGCCAACCAATTGTGAGTTTAAAAAACTTTTTTTACCAATTTCATGGTTAAGAAATGGCATGTCATAGTAATTTTAAAATTTTTTATTGAAATGTGATGTTCATACAAAATACTTCACATCATGTAACCACCCAGAACAATGATTTTTTTTCTCAATGAGTCACAAGGGAGGAACAAGAAAAAAAATTAAACATGATGCCAAGAAAAATCACCATAACTGGCAAAGGAATTGGGATTTGTCCTCTTGAGATGGGAATAGATGCAACCTCCCCTGAGACAGATGAGGGAGGGGTGAACACTAGAACAGAACCAGAACTCTAAAAGCAAGGAGAAAAGTAGGAAATAGGGGTTAAGTAAGGGACCAGCAGTATCTACTACAAAGTGTTTAAGAAACATGAATTTCTACTATTCTTCATGCTGCTATGCTTCTTTGATCAACCTGGAAAATGGAGAATTTAATGAACGTCTCATTAAACTCCTACTGAAATCCTTACTCTTCAGAATAACAGTTTTGATTTGGTGTTAGTCCATGGAAAAGAGCCATGCTCACATTCTTTGCTTCCAGCTTTTATTCTGTAAAGATCCTGAGTCTGATACTATGTTGTCATGTGTTCTCTACCAAATCATCTAGTCTCACTCTTTGGTGAAATAGATGGGTTCAATTAGTTCTAATTTGTTTCTAATCATAATACATAACTAGAACATATTCTAATATTCCTTCTGCTTAAAAATATTCTGTGATTAAATGTTTCTTGAGCTAATGGAGTCAATTAAAATAGATGGTGCCAGGAATTATGGGCTGAACAGCCAGATGAATGGATGGCGGTACAAGTTCCTGATAGGAAAGACTGAGAGATGAACAGGTGTAAGTTGGGAACATAGGCTGCTCTGACTCGGACATATTGTTTGAGGTTCCCATTGGGCGTCCCTAGTGGATTCCAAGAGGAGATGGCAGGTAAGCAATTACAATGAGAATCTGGAGCCTGGGGAAGAGATCCAGTTTAAAAATACACGTACTAGAATTTTCAGCTTATAGACAGTATAGAGAACCATTTATGTCTTAAGTAAAATAATTTTATAGCGTTACGTGCAAGTACCAATCAGGAAAAATTATAGCAACTCAGCTTACTCATAATGGGAAAGAGGAAAGAATAATAAAAATATTTTCTGAAAGTATAATAATAAAAAATAATGGCATATCTATGCAGTGGAATCATATGCAATCATTTAAATTGATGTTATAAGCATTTGTAATAGAGGAAATGGTTATGTTACAGTATTAAAAAGCATGGCATACATAGTCTGAATTCAGTTATAAAACTGAAAAAAATCCAAAAAAAAGACTAGAAAGAACAGTAACAGAAGTTATCTCTTCATGATGGAAACATGAGTGAATAAAACAAAAATCCTCTATATATATTTTGAGTTTTCAAGATACATTACATTGAGCATGTATTAATTTTATAAAATTATTTTAAAAGAAGAAAATGACAGTTTCCAGTTACCTATTATAAATAGCTAGAGGTGAGTTACTAATAGCCTTGCTTTGGCAATTGCTGAGGGAAAGCAGTAAGACAAATTGACCACCTCGTGAGAAAAATTTAATAAATACAAGACTGCAGATGGATGACATCGATTCTGTTTTATTGGAGAGAGGTTTCCAGAGCCCAGTTGGCCGACAAGCAATCAGCTCCATCTTTGCTTCAGTGTTAATAAATATTTAACTTCTCCACTCTGAACACTGCTCCAGTGATCTGACTGCATCATCGACCTTGCAGGCAAACACAGACACACTGACCTTTCCCATTGATTGCTTCTTGTGTTTATCAGCCAGACTCATACTGAAGCCATCCCCATTTCTTTTTCTTTAAAAAAATACACTCAATTTATATCGATAATGCAAATGTTATCATTTTGAAGGAATCTTGTGAAAACATTCATTGATTAAAGGAATCATAAAGAATCATTCTTTTCTGATGTTTTGTAGGAAATTTAAGCTAACATGTGTAGAGGAGTACAGTCTCCATGTAGGATGCAGCAAACATGAAATAACAGAAAGAATAAGTTAAATCATCATATCTTAGAAACCATCTCTATATTTGAGCATACTGTGAATTTGAGATAATGTCTTGTTCACATACATGTGTTTCATGAGGATTTAATGAATTATATGAAAAAATGTGTCATCTTGCCTATAGGTATTCAGCTGATGATAGCTACTTCTACTGTATCTACATATTTTTCAGTTCCTTCTTTTTTGCCCTTTTCTCCTCCTCTAGAAGTTAAAAACAAAAACTGAACTTATCCCTCCCTTCAAACTATCTCCCCTATTTAATTTCTCATCTTAGAATGTCTAGTCTTGTAATTGTTCAGGTAAAAAATTCAGAGTCAACCTTCTCTCTTCATCTTACACTTTGTAGCCAACATATCAGCAAATATTTTAGCTCTACCTTTAAATCCATCCATAATTCAACCATTCTTCACTGATCCCTGGACCATCACCATATCCTGGTCCAGGCCACCGTCATCACTCCCCTGCATAATTGAAACACCTCACTAAGCGCCCCCTTCCTTCTGCCCTTGCTTCCATTCTGTCATTTCTTAGAAGAGCAGCTAGAGTGACCTTTATGAAACTCAAGTCACATCACTTCACTTCTCTTTTCAAAACTCTCCTGTGGCTCACCACTTCACACCAAGTAAAAGCCAAAGCTATTTTCATTGCCTATAATGCTGTGTTTGATCCCAAATTGATTTCTTATCTGGGAAGCACGTGAGCTGCTGCTCCTTCAACATGGAAGCTTCACGGGGAAATGATGGGGACTGAAGCAGAAAACAACGCATCAACAGAAACACAAAAGGTGGGAAGAGAGACTTTCTCCTATTTCAGTTCTTGAGGCAGTATTTCTCCTCCTGGGGCTGAAACAGTGCTTATACCACAGCCCTTGGTATAAGCAGGACCACTTCACAACTCTGCAGTGCACTCAACCTTCTAAATATCCACTTCTCAGGAACCAAGCCAGTTGACCAAGAACACAATGTGTTATACCAGTGCGTGGTGAAGACCTGTGATGCAAAACAGGTCAATCCAAACTGAAAGAAGACCTGGGGAGCTGGCACTGCTGCATTCACAGTGTTACAAAAAATGTGCATGTGTGTTTGTCTGTGTGTGTGTGTGTGTGTGTGTGTGTGTGTGGTGTGTGCGCATGCTGTATCCTAGCAGTGATTGCCGTGTTACCTAATGCGGGTGAGTAATCACTGGAGATGTGGTGGGCTCTGGGAGTGAGGGCTGCCCTCTGTGGGGCTCTCCGTCTTTCTGAACAATGAGTGGAGACTGCACTGCTGTTGTTAGACCCTTCCAGAACACTGTTTTTGAGCACGTTTCAAAGAGCCACATGGACTCCAAAGTTTACCTATTAAGAAAAAGACCAGGAACACCTTAGGCTGGTGTTGCCTTACTCCATGAATTAAATGACACTGACAAGTTAGTCACAGATAGAGAGTTTGGAAGAAAATGGTTTAACTACAGACCACTATAATCCAAGAAAGGACTCAAAAAACAGTGTTTTCCTATAAGCCTATTGACTGTGTACTCTAGTCAACTAGGAAAGAAAACACTGACGTCACAAATGTAAACATCACTGACAAAGGAGTTATGGGGATCATAAAAGCCTTTTAAAAAGAATCGAGTCGGTTACAAAACATAATGCAAACGATAACATACTTTATAGTCTATATAAGATATGAAAACAATAAATTAGTCATGAAAGATTAGAACCAAAATTCCTGAGCCTCCTCCACCTTAGCCCATTATTTCTTTTTCAGGGAATGGGTCTATGTATGACCGAATTGAGCCAAATAAAAATCATCCATGGGCTTGCACTTTTTAACTGGAGCAGAGGAGAGGCCCATAGCCTGCCTCTAGCGGGGAAGCAGGAGCCAGGCATGGGGGGCCCATGCCCTGTTGTGTGGAAGAAGCCAGCCCAAGAAGATGGAGCCAAAGTGCTGAGAGAAACAAACATAAGAAACAGAATCAAGGAGGTCTTTGTCATCCAGTGTGGTCATCAAGCTTTGTACCCATGCTGACTTGAGTAATATTTCTGTCACTTGTACCAGAGAATACTGACTAAGGTGAAGCACCGTAGACTTTTTTAAAGATATTTATAGCTTCCAAATTACCACGGTAAAATGAATATATAAAAGATAACATAGAAAAAGCTAACTTTGAAAGAAAAGTTATCAGTGTACTGGGTTAAAAATGGGAAAACAGTGTCTAAAAGGAAGATCAACTTTACCTATTACTAAAATTATTTTAAATGAAACACTTTACAGGAAAATCTGATCGGGTAAAAATTCCAACTATGTTAAAAAAAAACGGGGGGGCAAATGCAAAAGGATATACCGTGTGAATGTGAATTGTTTAGAAAGCAGAAGTAGCAATTTTATTGAAAAGCAAAGTAAGGTTTTGGGTAAAAGAGTAAATGATTAAAACAGAATCATTTAATTGATGAAAGGTGAAATTTTAAAAAGCTCCTATGAACATTTATTGATATATTCTGTTCAGTTTTATTAAGAAATATTTAAAGCAAATTTTCTTTTGGGGCGAGACTCAAGGATATGCTAGTGGAAACCCAGCAGTAGTACTAGATATTATCACAATACTCTCTGTCTTGGAAAAATCAAATAGAATAAAGGGTATTTTAATAATTTAATTGTAAAGATTGCTCACATTTGTGCATATTTATATCTAAAGCCTAAAATCAAAGCACACAGTTTCCTTTCAAGCTGAGTGGAACACAGAAAGAATACTTTAAGAAGGAGGATTTAAACTTTCATTCTATTTACCTAGAATGGATCCAGAATTGAGTCACTATTCTACAGCCATCAAGTTCAAAGGGCAGTGAGTAAACAGTCTCTCACACTGTAAACATTACATCATTAAAAATGTCTCTATTCCTTCTCATGAATAAATTGTCCCTGTTTCTTCCTTTCCTAGATGAAAGTTTTTTAGAATTAAAAGGCTCACAAAACCTTTACCCAGAAGAATCTGAAAAAGAGTGGATATATGTATATGTATCACTGATTCACTTTGCTGTACACCTGAAACTAACACAACACTGCAAATCAACTAGACTCCAATAAAAAATGTTTTTAAATAAATAAAAATCTGTACTTCTGGCTTCTGAAAAAAAAAAAAAAGAATTTCAAGATACATTTCTACCATGAACCCTGTTTAGGGTTCCATCTGAGGGCCTAGTTGTGGAAATAAAGCAAGCTTTGACTGTTAAACCTTTATTCACTAAGTCACTCACTATTCCTTGAATAAATATTTATTTTGCACTGACTATGTACCAGGCACGAGGTTTGCCAATGGGCAGATAAGAGTGAGCGATAAAGGTTTCACATCAATTAAATTATCATGTAAATTTTGAAAATGTTATGAAAAAAAAAAATACCAGCAGTGAACATCTGATCTTCAAAAACCAAAAACAGGCACAATAATGAAATTGAGAAGCAGAGCATCCAAGACGGAATTTCCGTTTTCATCATGTCAAAGAGTTATCTAAAATCTTGGAGATGAGGTGACCTCACGTTCACAACGGAAATACCAATGCTTACTTTTCAGGAGTAAAGTGAGGGATAAATGTAAGAATATAAAGCAATCACTTGGCACATAATATTTGCTCTCTAAGTGTTCGTAAGTAGTGCTCGCTTCGGCAGCACATATACTAAAAAAAAAAAAATGTTCGTAAGTAGACAGTAGCCAAAAAAGTTCACAGTCTTGGAAGCTAACAGAGGGGGTTCAGAACTCATTTTACTATTATTTTACTTCTTTGTCTCTAATCTGTAAAATGGGGATAAAAATATTTGAACCATATGAAATTGGAGATATTTGCCTACTGTTTGACTTACAGCAATGGCGATTGCCCACAATTCGACCGCTGCCTGCCTTGAGGCACTAGAAGCAGTTAATGATACAATACGTAATGACACAGTCTAGCTTCTGGCACAGTACATGCTGAACATTTAATAGGTTTCCCTTCTTTTACATCCGAACATTTTAATCTTTTATATAAAAAATGTAAATTCACGGTTGCACGCACGTATTCGTAAAATTTGCGCTCTTTTTCTTTGCTCTCAAGCCACTGAGAGGCACGTAAAAAGCAAGACATGAAATCAGAGTGGCATGAGGTGGGGTGACTGCTGAGCCCCACGTGTGAGACCAATCCTCCCATGCATCCAGTGCTAAGATTCTTTGGCATCTCAGAAAAAGATAGCTGAGGATCCATTTCACTTCTGCCCTGGGAGGCAGATCTGACTCACAGCAAAAATACACACAGATAAGCTCAGGATTACAAGTATGTGATGAAAATCCATCTTCAGTTTTGATGTGTGCAAGGGAATGCTTCATAGCGTGAATTCCCTTGTGCTGCTGGTCTCGCTAAGGCGGTACCAGCCCAGATGCAGAGCCTCATTCATCAGTACCAAGGTTATCTGCAGTCACCGCTTGTAGGTGGGACTCAAGGTGAACGGTCATGACCTCCTTGGCATGTAATACAATCTAGCTTGGAGGTGAGGCATATTGGTGGCCCCATGGTTAAGCAGTAGAATCATGATTGGATGTAGGCCTACCAAAGTTTCCTGTATGAGTGGCTATTACAACAAAACTACATTTATTGGAACATGGTAGAAAATATAGGAAGTTCAACATTAATGGATCTGGTATGCCAAACACCCCTGTCTCATTACTGGTGCTCTGGGCCTGGAAGAGGAACAGCAGGGATTAGGAAGGGAAGGGCATAAATAATCATGTCCTATGCACTAGCTCAGCTCTGTTCTCATGAGGCCCAGGATGCTAATCAGTCACAGACATCTCCAATACGCGCCTCGTCCAACCGGGATCACCTTACAGGATTTTCTTTTGATTTTGATTGGTTTTTATACAATAGAGAGCAATGTAGAAACTAATCCCTTTTTGTGGATAGCAATTGCAACTATTTTCTTAAAATAGTCCATTGAGTACTTAAACCCACCTGGAAATTTGTATATCCAAAGTCCTCATTTCCCAGAATGCACACAAGCCACCCTTCAAGGCATAACAACTTACCTGGACTTTACAAACCAGTATGGTGGTCCCTCACATCCTTGTAGACAGCTGGGAGAAGCCCACACCATTTAAGAAAACAGTTAATCTCCTCCTTCAGAAAGGACATGAAGACCATGCGAGTTTGCTTCATCATTCAGTCTTTGTAATAGATAACCAAGAACAAGTAGAAAAGAGTTTCTCAGTGGAAAGCGTGTACCTCAAAACATGTTTCTAAAACAACAAATGACTATTAATAGAGTACCTGAAACATAAAACTTTTAACTATATTCACACTGGAAAAATTAGAAATTCTAAATGTTCTCTGATAAGAAAGCATTTAAGTTGTTCTTTTACTACGTGGAACAGAAGCCATTAAAGGGAAGTTTGGAAATAATTTTAATAATATAAGAAAAAATTTGTTGTATAAAGATAAGCAAAAAAGATGGGTTAAGACATGTATAAGTTTTGATTTCTGAAGTGTTGAATAAATGCACACATAAATAGAAGAAAATTCTATTTTCTAACAAATTATTAACAGTATGGGTTTCAAATAGTTCTTTTCTCTTCTCTATGATCTTTCTGTATTTTCCATGAGTACTATATATAATTAAGAAAAATATTGTAAGACAAAAAACTATGGTTCTATTTGTATTGCCCAATTTTTAATTCAAAAGTGCCTTTAGGAAACATTTCATATAAACACATATACTTTCCAAAATAGTGTTAGTTGTTTCTAAAGAAAGATATAATAATAACATAATAATATCAGTGTTAATTGGTAAGAAATCAACAGGTGAAGAATAGCACATCTGTGGAAAATGGAAGTTGAACATTTTTTAGTTTTTCACTCTACACCATAATAATTACTTTACATTTTTCACATAGTAATTAAGGCCCAAGAACAGGGCATTTCTTAGCAGCTAATAACTATCAGGGTTAACTGCAGAGGATGAGACTTTTCTTCATTGCTTAGTTATATTCAATCAATTTAGTTTTCATTTTTTGCAAAGCAGAAGTGTCTTTTAGTGAACCAATTTAACACAATTCTGAACATTTGCTTGTAAAATAAATGACTGTATACTTTATTGTATTATATTAGCATCTTTTATAACATCAGAGATGCACATATATCAAAAATATTGGGTTGTAAAGAAAGCAGCAAATATTTCAAGACATTTAAAAGAGAATTAATACTCACTGATAAAATATTAGTTAATAGGAGAAAAACACTGCCATATAAAAAGACTAAAAAGAAAAAGAAAAAAATCAATCCTAATGTGGCCTGAGGTGGAAAGCAGAGAAATGAGTCACAGAAGAGGCTGCCTAATTGAACAGATGCCCTGTTTTTGCACAAGAATGTCAGGTTGAGAGGCGAGAGAGAAAACAATCACATTCTCCTTTGTATTATTACACTTTCAATTACAACAGTAGATGAGGGAAGGTCTACTATGACATTTAATTTTAATATCATCTTTCCTGGTCACTTGCAGTGGGACCACACAACAGCATTTAAATTCTTAGTCCCCATTTCCTCCAGGTAACCACCTGTGGTTGAGATAAACTCCATCCAGGATGGCAGAAAAGATGATCTCTGAGGGGAAGAGCCCCTCAGAGCACTGGTTTGAAAATAACCAAGAAAAGGGATAGTGGTTCCCATGGGACAGTGTCATACTGATTAAGAGGTATTTGTCATAGGTGTGTAAAGGAAGAGTGGTACTGTGTAACCACCTAGTTTCTAAATCCAGATGATAATTTCTAAGTTCCCTAAAGCATTATATGTTTTATCCATTTTTGTTCTGATGTACTGAATGATAAGATCATACAGTAAAGTCTGAAAACCTGAGGTATGCAACTTTGTGATATTTTCCAAATGTATATTCATATCTATCCAGCACTGAAACCAAGGTATAGACTATTACAGAAATCCAGAAGCTTCTTTTCAGCCAAAAACTCTTCCCTAAGATAACTATTGTTCTGAATTTTATCTCCACTCATTAATTTTACTTGTTTTTGAATTTCACAGAAATGAAATATATCTTTTTTTTTTTACTTTGTGATTTTCTTTATTGAAGTATAGATGATTTACAATGTTATATTAGTTTCAGGTATACAGAAAAAAGATTCAGTTTTATATATATATTGAATATATTTTGAATATAGTTCCCTGAGTCCTTTTTTTTTTTTAACATCTTTATTGGAGTATAATTGCTTTACAATGGTGTGTTAGTTTCCGCTGTATAACAAAGTGAATCAGCTATATGTATACATATATCCCCATATCTCCTCCCTCTTGTGTCTCCCTCCCACCCTCCCTATCCCACCCCTTTAGGTGGTCACAAAGCACCAAACTGATCTCCCTGTGTTATGCAGCTTCTTCCCACTAGCTACCTATTTTACATTTGGTAGTGTGTATATGTCCATGCCACTCTCTCACTTCATCCCAGCTTACCCTTCCCACTCCCTGTGGCCTCAAGTCCATTCTCTATAGACACAGACATACAGAATGGACTAGTTCCCTGAGTCATATCTTTTTTTCTGTCTGGGTTGTCTCCTTCAAATTTATTACTATGAAATCCATGTTGTTGCATATAGTAGAAGTTTACTCCTATTCATTTTATAAACATATACCATATTTATTTATGCATCTGCTGGTGATGCACATTTTGGTTGTTTTCAGTGTGGTCTATTATAAATAAAGTGGCTGCAAACATTCTCATACGTGGCTTTTTTTGCACATATATAGGCATTGCAGTTGCGGTTATGCCACGTTGAAGTACTAACTTATGGAAGAAGCATATGTTCAGCTTAATAAATACCAACAAAATGTTTTCTACAATGGTTGTACCAATATAGTCTACCATCTGCAATGCATAAATATTCCAATTGTTCCAGACCCTCACCAATACTTGATACTGTCAGGTGTCAGGTGCCCTGTTTCTTTGTGGTTTTCCTTTTGCTTTTTTTTTTTTTTTTGGTTTTAATTTATTCATCTGGTCGATATGTTAATATCTCATGGCTTTATTTTGTTTTTCTCTGATGATTAAAGACATAACTAACATTTCATATGCATTTTGTCCATATAGATATACCTTTGCCTGTCAAGCCTTTTGCCTAATTATTACTGGGTTGACTATCACTTCCTGATTGATAGTAGATATTCCTATAATTTGGATAAAGTTTTGGTTGAGAAATTTTATTTCAAAACTTCTATTCTCTGGTTGTTCTTTTTCTTCTTCTCATGTAATCTTTTGATTTAAAAAAGGGGTTTTAATTTTAATAAAATTCAATATTTGAATAATAACCTTGTTAGTGATTTTGGTGTTCTATTCAAAATATTTTACCTATTCCAACATCATGAAAATATTTTTGTCTCTTAACAGCTTGACTGTGTTGCCTTTTAAATATAAGTATATTTATTGTATTCCATGTATCTTCTTGAATTTGTGACATGGTGCATTTTTTTCAGTTTATGAAAACTCTCCTATAACATTTTTTTCAAATATTGCTCCTTCCCAAATTTTCTCTCTTCTTCCCTTCTTGAACTTGAATTGCATATAAATTACAACTTTTCCCCAGGCCTCATGCATCTATTACACTCTTTCATTGCATTTTGTAGCCATGTCTTTTCCTTTGCATGCTTCAACCTGGATATTTTTCTCCCTGGCTAGTGTTTATGTTCTTCATTTTAGTCGCCCAGTTTTCAGTTCTAGAATTTCCATTTGACTCTCTAGTATAGATTTGAGCTCCCTCATGACATTTTTCATTTCCTTTTCTTTTTAACATATCAATCACATTATTTTAAAGTCTCTTCCTAAAGAACCTTTGGATCCGTTTCTATTGTTTTACTAATTTTCATTTTCTCTTTGTTTTTAATTATTTGGTCTTGTCTTTTTGTAGGTCTGGTAATTAATTTTATTAGTTTCAAATACTGTATATAAAAATAATATAAGCACTGAATGATTTTTTTTCTAGGGTAAATTTTGTTTCTGTTGCAGGCAAATAATATGAAGATTCCACTGATCCAGTAGAGGTTCAATTTTAGGGTTTGCTATGGCTGGATTTTTTCTTTGGAACTCTTACCCTGTGCTACAGCTTTCTCCTTGGAATGTAGTCCTTCTAGGGCTTCAGCTAATTGCCTGGAGCATTTACCTAAGCACCTCTACTGTGACATTCCTTGAACTCCAAGCTTTGCTCCTTAGCACTAAGAGACAGTGACTGTCTTTGTTCATCTCTTTATGCCCCAGATCTGCTATTATTGTTGCTATTTATTAAGGGAGTTTTACTCTGTAAGTAGTTAGATTTGAAGTCATCAATGCTTCTAGATCAAACTGGGCTTCATTTATGTGAGTTTCTCTACCCTCAACTTCCATCTGCTGGACAAACCCAAAATAAAACTTCTCTCTCCCCAGGTAAGTGAAACTATTGTCAGCTCCTGCATGATGATTTTACTCTGGTTTCTATTCCATGCAAGGCAAATTGCCTAAGGCCCTCAGGGTGAAAAAAGCAATAGAAATTGTGGGTCGTTTTATATAAGATTTCGATTTCTCTTTGAAACTTGATCCCTTGTGCCCAGTCTTCCTTCTTTGTACACCAGTTTTTTTTTTTTAATAGCGACTCTATGTATTAATCTAGAATAGGTGGGAAGGTTAGCTGGATACAAGCTACTATGTAATGTCCAGAAGAGAAAGCCTGTTACTCCCATTACTTGATTTTTCAGAGGAAAAAATAGGATAGCTTTTAATAAATTACATCATAGGAAACTTCTGTGATGAATTTCCCTTATATAAGGATTTGATATATTTACTCAATAATCATTATTTATTCATATGAATTTATGGATGAAATAATATCTTTATTCAACATCTTTTCTTGAGGGCCAATTATGTGCTAGGTTCTGAATTCTCCAGAAATTCTAAGATAAGTATGAAATCAACTCAGCCTTATGGAGTTTAAAATTTACTGAGGGAAGCCCATTGGCATAAAATGGATGAACAAGTTGCTGTGGTAACCAAGAGGAATGAGACTTAGCCACCAAAGAAGTTTTCCTGGAGGAGGTGATACATGAGATGAATCCTGAAGCTTGGTTAGTGTTTAGTCAGAGAAGGATATGTATGTGTTTGGGGGCTGGGCTTAAGCCCAGGAGTTTGTAAAGCAGGGCGCTTCAGAAAATGAGCAGCATTTGCAAAACACTGAATATGAGAGAAAGCATAGATGATGCAGGAGTGTGCAAATTGTATGGAAACTCAAAATTCAAGAAGGGAATGTTTAGAAATGAGGCTGGAGAAGCAGGTATGAATCAGACTGTGGAAAATCTTTTATGTCATGGTAAGGAGTGGGGACCATAGTCTGAATGCTATTAAGTACAGGTTAAGGATTTTATACAGTGACGTATAGTCAGATAGAGATTTTTTCTGGAAGCACTGGTGCATGGATACTTTGTGAAAATCTAGTTCAGAGCCTGCTGCTGCAATCTAGGCATCAGCTAACTGGGTCTTGAACCAAGGTTGCGATGCATGCTTGGAAAGAAGTGAAAAGTCAGTATATCAACCTTTTTCAGCTTTTTATCATCCTATGCTTGAAAAAGTTGAATTAATTATGTGTTTATGGAATTAAATCAATGTACATCTCCAGACACCAAAAACCAAGTTAATTAAAGTGCTGGGAGCATATGGTATGCCTTATAGTCTACTTAAACTTAATGTCGATTCAGTAGTAATAACATTTTCCATTGGTGTCCATAATTATGGTTAAACTTTTCTAAGGAATATTGGACTTTATATTATTCCAGTAAGCCAGCATGATTAGATTAATGTAATGCTAGAAATAAACATCTAAATATTATAAGAACAAAAGAGAGAAAAATGATATTAAAATTAGCATAAATCAACACCAGTCTGAGATAAAACCCCAAGTGTAAGGAAAACATAGCCCATGTTTTAAACAATCATGTAGATCATACACTTTTCTGTAGTTCCTTGGTTATTGGTGGCAAAGGGTGGTGAGGGTTCATCTCAGCAAGAGAGCTTTTTCAATGACACAGCATTATTCACTCACTATCTGACCACATGGACAGGCTGGCATGTTGAATGCACCTAAAAGTCACGTACAGCATGTCCTAAAACATAGATTTCCAGGACCCATCTATGAAACTCTGAATTCCATAGTTTTGAGATAGGACCAGAAATGTTTCGTTTTAAGAAGCATCTCAGGATTTTGACATTCACAGTTTATAGATCATGCTCCCAAAGCCATGAGTCTAGGAAGTGATGTGGTAGGTTTGTGTGTAATTTTGCTACATACATGCATGCACTTATTATTGGCCAAAAGGTGAGCAGATTAAAGAGAACAAACAAATCTAGGTATTTTCAAACTAGTAATATATGAAAGTTCAAAAATGAAACAAGAAACTGTTCAAGGCAAATGTATGTGTATATTTAGTTGATTCATAGATGGAGAGCTATTTCCTAAACATAACATAATTCATGGAGAAAAAAATAGATTTCGCTACATAAAATTTTTTAATTTGTGGATTATAAGCATTACAATCAAAATTAGCATGGAATCAAACTAGGGAAAAGTTGCAGGTATCTAAAGTGTTCTTATAATTTAATTTTTAAAAATTAACCAGTAGAAAAATGGGCAAAAGATATGAACAGACAAGATACAGAAGGAAAAAATTAATTAGGTGAAAAACATTTTAAATGTTCAATCTTACCCCACAGTTGAAAAAAATCAAGACTAATGATAATAGTGAGGTAGAATTTTCTTCCTTTCAATTCTGGTAATTTTTATTTTAATGATAATGCTTAATGGAAGAAAGGATGCCAGACTATTAGTTAGATTAGTTAGATGTCAATCTATTAGTTAGATTAAGCTTTTCGCACAATCAGATATGTGCATACAGACTTCTACGGAAAAATATTCATCACAGCATTATACATAACATTAAATTGGATATTTCATAATATTTAGTTGTCAGTTCTAATCCACTGCAACAGTAAAGGTTATGAGCAAGGCTTCATCAATACAGCTCTTTCTTGCATAAAAAATTATGCTAGAGCAAAAGAAGAATAAAAATCCTAAGAATAATAGTAGCAACAAAAACAAAACAAGTAAAACTCTTGTTTAGTCATTTTAAGAGTGTTGTTTTAAACACCTGTTAAAAATTCAGATCCCTGGGGAACTGGGACTGCTTCAAACCCACAGAATCAATCTCTGGTTTGGGGGCCTAGATATCTACAATTTAAAAGAAAACTGTCTTATTGTTTGTCTGTTTATTTGTTTGTTTGACGACATCAAAAATAATCATTGCAGGAAGCTTCTTTATTTTCTTTACTTTGTGGTGATGGTTTCTTCGGAAATGTACATTGAAATGTCGGTGCTCTGGAATCTGTTTGGGACTCAGATTCCAGGATCCTAATGACAGTGCATCCACCTGATTTTATTCCACAGCCCCTGGTGGGAACTCTCTTGCGAGTGACCTTTAGTACAAAGAGAACAGCACCCAGAGAATCTTCCTCTTTCTCTAATAAGTCACCACCTAAGCCACATCAAGCCTGTTAATGGAATGAAGCTTGGCATTTATTATTTTTTTAAAACATCTCCCATCCTCGGTGGGAAGAGTACAGGCATGTTGGAGGAATCCATCTCTTATTAATGCATCAAGAAAGAATTCTGATGTTGAGCTTTCAGTGACACTCTGAGCTTGGACGGACTTGTTGAGCAACTCATTCTGTCCACCAACAATTTGCTTTGGGGTATACTTAGATGTTTGTGCTATCATTTTAGCCCATTTGCTTTAGAGTGATGAGGTATTATGAAGACAGCTTAGTTGTGATATTCTTATACCACTTACATTTGAATGAAATGTAAGCTTGTTGGCAGAAGCAGTGACTTCTGGCAATAAAGGGGCAAAAATCTATCACTGAGCTCTGGTTTTTGAGATGGATGTATGATTATTTAATTCTATTTGGATTAATGTATCATAATAAAAATTACATCCCTTGGTTGCCCTTACAAAGGCAGTCTATACAAATCCCTAACCAAAGACTCTCAGCCTTTGTCTTCTAGAAAAGTAAATTGCTGTATCTGGTTATGTTCATTATCTGGCACATTCTAAAATATCCTATTATAAGCCAATTTGGGACCAAGTGATCTTGAGATGGCTTTTACACAGATGGCACAGTTGTGAAGGCAGCTGAAGATGTCTTCAGTTCAGGGGAAAGGTCCACCCTCGAGAGCAATGTATGGACAGTCAGAATTAGAGGGCATTTAAAGAAATGAGATGAAATAACTCACTAAGAAAATGAGTACAGGGACTTCCTTGGTGGTCCAGTGGTAAAGAATCCACCTTACAATGCAGGGGATGTGGGTTCAATCCCTGGTTGGGGAGCTAAGATTTCACAGGCCGTGGGGCAACTAAGCTCACACCACAACTACTGAGCTCGCACACCTCAACTAGAGCCTGCGTGCTGCAAACTACAGAGCCCACGTGCTCTGTAACCCGTTCACCACAACTACAGAGCCCATGCGCTGCAACGAAGAGCCTTTGTGCACAACAAAATATTCCACATGCCTCAACAAGGATCCCGTGGGCCGCAACTAAGACCTGACGCAGCCAAAAATGAAAATAAATAAATAAATAATCTTTAAAAAGTAAAAGAAAATGGGTATAGAGAATTAAGCATTGAGCCTTCTTGAGGAGAAGAGAGGATAAAGAAACTGTAGCTATTAAATAAGTGACAGAAGTTGTTAATGAGGCAACTGGAAAACCTGGAGCCAGTGGTGCCCAGGAATCAAAGTAAAAATTACCAGGATAAGGTTTGGTCGGCTCTGCCAAATGCTGCTGATCAAGTAAGATAAACAGTTAATCACTGGATCAGCAATGAGGAGGCCATTCATGGACGCAATTCTCCCCATGGATTTTGCTGGGAAGGAGAGCAACCACACGTGTAATGGCTGGAAGGGATGCAAAGAGAGCTTTGTTTTGTTATAGTTGCCATTTTATTCTTAAGTTTGGAGAAATGACAGCAATGTTTTTAATCGTAGGAGTCATTCAGGAAAGGGGGAAAAAGAAAAAGAAGAAAGGGGGAGCAGAGTAATCAGTTGCTGGAGTGATGTCCTTGAATAGACTAAAGAAGAAGATTCCACTACACAAAAGGAGGGGTTTTGTGAGGAGAAATAACAGCTCGGTTACAGAACGGGATGCGGAGCGTTAGAAAGTCATTGCAGGCAGCTGTGTATAAACTGCAGTGGACATTTTTTCCCTAGTGCTTCTACGTTCTCATTAGAAGGGAGTTAAGGAGCAAATCATCCACTGAGATGGAGAATGGAACAAGACATGTAGGAGGTTGGAGGAGAGAGAAGGAAGGTTGCAACCATCTTCTAGATCAAAAGAGTGACAGACTGAGTGGACTAGGGAATCCAGTAGTTTCTGGGTGACATTAAAGTTTGGATTGAAGTTAGAAGACATTCATTTAAGGTAAATCATGGCTTTGTATTTCCTTCAACAGGAAACAAGAAAGCAACCATGAGGTTTTCTCCTTAAAGGAAGGAAAGTCATGGCTCCTTTGGCTCTCTTCCTGAAGACAAAGGCACTGTCATTCTGCAGGGGTAATGACTATAACTATGATTCTCAGTGGTAATGGCATTTTATTTATTTTCTACTCAAAGGTGAACTAGATTTCTGGGATACATTCCAGCCCTTAAGAAACTGACAAACCTAGACCGGTTTGTAAGGTGTTATAATAATATGTAGAAATTCTAGATTCAAACTGAGAACTTGATACCAGAAACTGGACCTGCAACAAATCAGCTCTTTTGTTTCTTGGGAACGCATTGAGTTAACCGTGTCCTAAACACCACTGTATGTATGTATTTACTAAATAAGTTTAAAAAGAAATAAAAGCGCTTATGTTAAACCCCTGGCACTTAGAATAAATGCAGTTTCTGAATAAAGGCAAAACCTTTATTTCTGCAGTTGCTGGTCCATAAAAAGCATACATAGAATAGATATTACCTAAGTAGTTTTTTTTTTTTTTTTTTTTGCAGTACGCGGGCCTGTGGCCTCTCCCATTGCGGAGTATAGGCTCCGGATGCGCAGGCTCAGCAGCCATGGCTCATGGGCCCAGCCACTCCACGGCATGTGGGATCTTCCCGGACTAGGGCATGAACCCGTGTCCCCCACATCGGCAGGCGGACTCTCAACCACTGCGCCACCAGGGAAGCGCTAAGTAGACTTTATATTGGTGTTTTGTCTACAATAATAAGCTTATAGCTGAATCAGCTTCTCTTCTAAAATTTCTCTTTCCCTCTCTCACATATGATGTGAATAACTAATGTATAGAGCTGTTTCTATGATTAAATAATGTATGTAAGGCACTTGGTAAAGTGCTGGAAACAGAAGATGCTCACTCTGTGTTGGTGATTATTGTTTTTATGGTTTGGCTTAAATGGATTAAGGAAGGCAAGCTGCTATGGACTGAACATTTGTGTGCCCCCAAGTTCATATCCTAAAACCCTTAATCCCATTGCGATGGTATTTGGAGACTGGATCTTTGGGAGGTGATTAGGTCCTGAGGGTGGAGCCCTTGTGTTGAGATTAGCTCCCTTGTAAGAAGACATGAGAGAGCTTTATCCCTCTCTCTCTCTACCATGTGAGGAAACCAGGAACTCTCATCAGAACCCAACCAGGCTGGCACCCTAATCTCAGACTCAGCCTTCAGAAACTGTGAGAAATGAATACTCCTTGTTTAAGCCCAATCTATGGTATTCTTGTTATAGCAGCTCAGACTCACTAGGACACAAGCATACAGTAATCATCTGAACCAAGGTCCCGCTTTTATACCACCTCATGGTCTCACGCCTGGGCATGGCCGGAGCGATGGTGAGTCAGCCACAGAGAAGACTCTTAGACTCACCATTGTAGCTCTGCAGACCCCGCTCTTCCTGGTTGCAATGCTCATGTTACCAGTGATAAGATTCTTCCCTTCGCAAAAGTGTGATCAGACATGTCAGGCTGGGCAGGAGGTGGTAGTTAGAACGGTGGGGAGCTGTGCAGATGAAGCCCTCGTGAAGCTCTGCGCTTTATCTCAAGAACACAGAGCCCAAGACAGGAAACGGGCACATGGAATTGCTGTGGAAACATTGACAAGCACATTCATGGCGGCGGGGGGGGGGGGGCGGGCGGGGGGGTTGTTCAGAGTTACAAACCCAACAGATGGAGACAAAAACTTCTACTAAACGGAAGACGTAATTATGCCCATTAAGCCGATGTGAGATGTCTGCTCTTTCCAGCAACCTAAGACCTGCAACACACTCCGTCTTTAAATGTCTGATTCTTCACAATTCATTTCAGTCTGAAAAATAAACCATTTTGTCTCCAGCAATATATGATCCATTTGTTCTTATCTCCTCTTCAGTGAAAAGAAATAGACAGCAATCTTCCATTGAGGAGAGTCTTAAAGTAGAGCTGAGGTTTCAGGAGGCTTCTGGGATTAATGCTGTAAAGGCTTGCTCTGTCCCACCATCAAGGACTGCAGCTCTTAGAATCATACCACCATTCGTATCATTTTTTTTTTTTAGTATTAAAGTAAAAGTTACAAGATTGTACACAGATAATAAAATCATTTAGAGTGTTTCAGGCTAAATTATATCCTTGAACATGTCCAGATAAAAACGTAAAATTGTATAAATCCTCCAGACACAGATAAAGAATGAAATTTAAAAAAATAGGAAATTACTCATACCTGTTTTGTAAGTATTAAATCACTGCAACTCTTAAATTTAATAAATCTTTACCAAGCACAACACATAATTCTCATAAAATACATTGTTTTAAAAGGAAATAGTCTCCACAATTTCTATCACTGGAATTTTGGTAGTTTGTAATTTTCATTATTGTTGCTATTATAATAGAAAATTTAGAGCTAATGATATACTCTCCCATGCATTATTGTCTGTTATAATCAGAAAAACCTGATGATATATAAGACGACATGAGGAATTTGGAGTTCAAAGTGGTGACTTAAATGCTCAAAGCTGCAGAGCTAAGAGGCAGAAAAGCCAAGCCTTGACATTGAGCTGTTGTATTTGCCTCTCCTCTCACGGATTCCTCAGTACGTTTCCAAAACATATTTTCCAACTTTGTGTGAAGTTTCTTCATGTACAAAATTTATCTTTCTGAGATAAGAAATCTTCATTAATCAAATTCACAAACCCTTTTGGTTATCTGCATTAAAACTTGTTGTTTGGAGTTCCCAAACTTAAAGAAAGAAAGTTACTCCTCATTTATCCACTAATTCAATAAGCATTTATCAGAAACACTCAACAGTGCTAAGTGATATGGAAGACACAAAGAAAAGTATATAAAAGCATATCTATGCCAGCAAGGATTTTAAAATCAAAGATCCCAGGAGATACAAAATAGCATAATGGAAAACACTCAGTTAAAAGTCAAAAATGTGTCTGCACCTCACAGGCTGTGTGATATCAGCAAATTACAACAGTCTGCCTCAGTTTTCATACATTTTAAAAATGAACTTTTTCTTCATAGACAGAGGATATAAACAAGACTAACAGATTCTGATTAAAATTATACTGTACCATATAAGGTCCACCTTCACACTAGACTGATTTTACAAGGCATCCAGGCCCATCCACCACACGCCTCCACCTTACTATCTCAATACCCATATCCACAGGAGAGGTGGCTCACTCTGTGGCCATATAAGTCTCCTCTTTGATCTGCATGATCTCTTCCAAGTATCACTGTATCCGTTTTTTGCTCAATTTCTTCTGCTTCTGCATGTAAGGAGCTTAGAAGTCACCACTGTACCCTAACAGAAAATAAAAAGCTGAACAGATGAAAAATCAACACCTCCCCTGGGATCCGTACAACTGGTGAGGACAGAGGACCGGAGAGATAAGCTCAGCAGAGCAACTCACAGCAGAAACTCCTCAGGAACCAGCACCAGGGAAGGACCCTGTAACAGGAATTGCTGCAGGAGCAGTGTGAACAACCCTGAGTTAAAACCTTTACGAGAAGCCAGACGTGGGGGCCACGTAATAGTGTAGAATTTACCTCTAGGAGATCCTCCGGTTGCTCAGAGTAAATATCAGGGGGAACCTCCTTGTGCTTCCTGCAGGGGGAGGGGAAAAGGAGCCGTCCTGAAACCCCCCAGAACACTGTGTTCCTAACAAGGCTGCCTTCAAGGGGAAACCTGTGAACTGGAGCCTCATCTGCTGGGGCTTATCAGAGCCTAACTGACCTGGGGAAGGGAAATTGTCGACTTGAGCCCACTCTAGCCATCCTGTCCTAGCTGAGGTAGACAGAGAAAGAAAAAACATTTGTGAGTTTAGAGCCCGGAGGCACAGTCTCACTAAAAGAGTGAAATCTAATCACAGGACCATAGAATGCTTCCCTGTCCCATCTCACCACCATGTTACTAAAGGCCTCTACAGTAGTTCCTCTTGCAACAGGGGAGAGCTAAATCAGACTCCACTTTGGATTGGTTTCTTTGAATTTAACCTTTGCTTTTTGTTGCTTTTGCCATTATAATCAAACGTAATGGCCTGCCTCAGGGAGCCCTGCCCCTCTGCTGTTCAGCTCACAGGGAGACCAACTGACCCAGTCCACCTGTGGATGGTGAAGAAAGAAAGAAGAAACTAACACACGCCCTCCCCTAGGCTGGCCATTCCAGGAGATGTTTTGCAAGACAAATGGCCCCTTTACTTTACTTCCTCACCACCTCTGCCCTCTCTGATTCTATAAAAGAAACTGACATCCAGACCCCGATAAGATGATTTTTTGGAGACACTAGTCTGCCTTCTTCTCGGTCTGCCGGCTTTCCGAATAAAGTCGTGTTCCACGCCTCAACAGCTTGTCTCCGATTCACTGGCCTGTGGTGCGGCGAGCAGTGTGGTTGGACTCGGTAACACTCTTACTTGGTGCATCATGTTTGGCTATCAAGAAAAAATTGTAAGGCATACTGAAAGACAAAAACAATTTGAAGAGACAGAGCAAGCATAAGAACCAGACAGAGCAGGGTTGTTGGAATTATCAGACGGGGATTTAAAACACTGATGATTAACATGCTAAGAGCCTAATGGAGTTTTGCAGTGAAGGGCAGGTAGTCTGAACATCAAAAGATTATTGTTAATTAAAGAAAACTAGAAATCTCAAGTTAAGGTATTTAGCACTTTTCTATGTGTGGGAAGATGCAAGAGTCTGGGCTTGCTGAGATCATCCCTTTGCTGTGCACCTGAGCTATCTGGGGCCAGTATCCTGTGCTTTCCCATCCTGAGTTCCCTCAGGACTCACCTTCCGGAGTGGCTGCAGTCTGATGGCTGCTAGATGGCAGGTATTCTTTGTTTCCTTCCTGAGTTCCCTCAGGGCTCACCAGCTCACCATAGGAGGTGGCTGCAATCGCTGATGACTGTGACATCCTTGGTTTATTGACGTGGCAGGAAACATTCCATTTCTCAGTCATCATGGTAACTCCCACTCAGACCATCTCCTAACTTCCTCCCTGACAAAATCCAGCCCCCATTCCTTCTCTTTCCTCCTTCACAGGTGAGTGTGACTCCTAGGCAGAATGGTGAGCACTGCTGACAGCCCCTCATCACAGGGCCCAGTGAGGACGTGATGAAATTTAAAATTATATATATATATATATATATATATATATATATATATATATATATACACGACATAGGAGAGTAACAGGGTCAGACACAATATTTGTATACCACACCTGATAGTGTTCCTACAAAACAGCAATGGACACAAGAAATAAAGCGTACTACATTGGTTTATGGGCCAGAGCTATCAAAAATTTTAAAAACAGAGTCTTCTTACTTGTATAAGTTGTTGCATAATATTAAAAAGGATAGAAAGCTACCCTCATATGTTATTATAACATAATCCCTGTATCAAAACTGGACATGGAAAAGAAAGGAAAAATGTGTATATCCTTTTTCCTAACTATATATATACATATATATAAAACTATATAACTATATTATATATATGATTATACAGGCAATCTCACTTTTGAGCAAAAAGTAAAATGGAAACTAAAATAAAATAATATGTAAGAGTATTTTAAAAGAATAATGAATCACCACCAAGTGCTAGTCAGACTGTAGGGTAATGTGGACTCTCACACACTTTCTGTTAAAATATAACATATGTACTCCTTTTTTCATACAATTATACAATTCTAAATGTAAAGTGTACAATATAATTTTTAATATACAAGCAAAATATTTAATAAGGATGGTTTAGTAAGGGAGAAAAATTGGGAACAAATTTTCATTAATAAGGAATTAGTGAAGAAAATTAAAATACATTCATATAATATGCCTTAGGGTCTAATAAAAATGATGGTATAATTACTTTATTGACAGAGTTCCACAGTTTGTTGCTGAGTGAAAATAAGAGTTACAGAAAAAGCAATTACTGTATGACCCCATTTATAAAAAATTGGAGAGAATATGCAAAGGAAGCTGATTCGAGTTTTGGTCATCAAAATGTTAAGAGGTTTTTCCTAGGTAATGTGATTTTAGATACTTTTTCCTTTATATTTTTCCGATTATTTTACATTTTTCAAAGACCATGTATTTTTCCCAAGCAAAAAGTAATTATAATAAATAGATAACATTTTCCTCATTGTAAATATAGTATTATTAGTAGAAATTTTAGAAAATGAAGCAAGCTGAAGAAAAATAAATAGAAATTCACATAAATTCTATCACCCTGAGAGAGTCACTTTTCTGCTGTTTATTCATCTGCACGTTTATTTACATGCTTTTAAATAAAAAGAGGAACATCATATACCTATTATATAATTACCTCAATGTTTCATCTTACAACTGACTGTGAGTTTTAGGGTCACTGAATATTCTCGTGAGATGTACTTTTCAATAGCTACACATTGTAAAATATGCATAATTCCTTTCACCAGCTACCTATTTCTGCACACTTAGGAGGAGCTGTGTTTTAAAACAGGCTTTAGGAGTTAATGACCTAGGCTTGTGTGCTTTCCAAAACAATATAAGCTCATAAAAAGGCATAACCTGTGTGCACTCTGTATTCTGTAAAATGTGTAAGACATGAGGGCTCAGAGAAGATATGGTTCCATCCAGCCAAGGTTCAACACACTCGTAGACACAGTGGCAATTTGATGCCATTATAGCTGGGGAAAATGTAACACTTTTCCCTGTTCTGGACATTTCAAAACACATTTAGATCTGCCTAAGATTAAAGTCTCTCACATTGCTATTTTTAAGAAGTGAAAAGATTTTGTATTTATGTGCACAGTACCGAGCCTTCAGAGCCAAGGAGATAGGAGCTGATTTTTTTTTAAGTCCCTTAATAACCAAATTAGTTTGGACAGTTTACCTCACCTTTCCTAAGCCTCAGTGTTCTCATCTCTAAAATGGAGGTGATGACACTTATAGGACAAGCTTGAGCAATAGTTTACGTAAATCCGAGGTGTACAGTTGACTCTCAGCATGTGGTCCTTCTCACCACTGCTGTTGCTGCTGCTAATAGTCACATACGTCACTAGCACGCCAAAGAGCTTGCCTGGTTAGTTTACTATTATTACGGTATATTACCAATATATCATTTCCAAATGAGTCATTAAATATTTCACTCCAAAAGTGAAGTGAGCCTTCCTGTTCATTTTCTGAAAAATCACTTGGAAGAGTTGTTAGGACATTTCTGATGTACCTCTTTTACGGAAAGATTGTTGCTTGAATGCTCACCACATTGTGGGAGGTTCAGCTCAGATGCAGCTCCTTGCACGCTGTGATATGGACCCAAAGACGAATTATCTTCTCCCAGTATATCCAACGTACCATGGTGGAGAAGGAGTGTGAAAACGGTCGCACTTGGAAGAGAGGAGAATGGAACACACTGGTACTCACTTGTCCACAGAAATGAGGAAGAAGAGCAGGTTACCCTTGCTGACCTCATCTTAAAGCCCGAGGTTCTCATCCTGGATGAACGACACCAGCGTCTTCCTCCATGGTCCTGGTTCTGCATGGGATCTGAGCAAGTGCTTGGCAACATAAGAAAATCCTATTTTTTTCTTCAGAGAAGATCCTTTTGGAAGATGATTTTAAAGTATCAAAATGTCTTTGGGTCAAAATTCTTTCTTAGAGGAACACATCTTAAATTCTCATGAAAGTCACATGTGACCTTGAAATTTCATAAGTAGAAATCTACCTTGCAGAAATCTTGCAGAAAATAATTCCATAAAACATACATGTCCTGTATCTTAAAAACCTAAGTTATAAATAAACCCTCTGTGGGCTTCCCTGGTGGTGCAGTGGTTAAGAATCCTCCTGCCAATGCAAGGTTTGAGCCCTGGTCCGGGAAGATCCCACATGCCGTGGAACAACTAAGCCCATGCACCACAACTACTGGGACTGTGCTCTAGAGCCTGTGAGCCACAACTACTGAACCCACACGCCACAACTGCTGAAGCCCGCACTCCTATAGCCCATGCTCCGAAGCAAGAGAAGCCACCACAATGTGAGGCCCATGCACCACAATGAAGAGTAGCCCCCGCTCCCTGCAACTAGAGGAAGCCTGCGGGCAGCAACAAGGACCCAATGCAGCCAAAAATAAATAAATATATAAATAAATAAATAAAAGTAACAAAGCAATGAAAAATAAAATTTTTAAAAAGTTTTAAAAATAAACCCCCTACATTTTCTCTGGATCCAATAAGATCAAGATTATATTGAGAAAAAAACTAGAGTCATGGACAGTAAGTACCATGTTACCCACCTAATTATTCTACTCTTAAATCTTCACATGAATATCTTTTATTCACTGTATAAGTTAATATTTTTAAAACCATTGTTTTTCTTATTTGTATGTACATAATCAGAAGTCTGGTCTTTATTATGGGAAACAAAATATTTCATATTTTATTTTGGTAATGGCACAAAATTACACCATATGTTAAATTCCTCTCAGTTAATGCAGCAAATTATCCATGTCTAAGACATTTGCATATACTAAAAATGTTGTTTTTTAATTATAGAGACCATTTATTTGATGTGTTTGTCATATGCAGTATTTAAAGAGTAAATAGGAAAAAGACATAAATTGTTATTTTTATTTTTAAACGCTTATTCTTTCCCTATCTAAAAAATGCAAACATGCTTATTAGGGAATTAGGAAAAATAAGCTGCCCATATTACAACAAACAATCACAACCACTGTTCACAGTTCAATGTATTTTCTTCCAGTTTTCACAGTTAATTACCATATTACATGCCTGTCTACTATAATATTTTTATCAACTAGCATTTTGTCTTTAATGTAATTTTAATGTCCTTAATATTTCAAGAAGTAGATGCACCATTATTTAGCGTTTCCAATATTTGGATAATTTGGTGGTGCCCAGTTTTTCATAATTGTAAATAATATTGCTCTGTTTAGCATTTATAATTCTACTGAATACAGATAGCTGGAAGGTGTGACATGTGACCACTCACTACTGGTAATAAACACACAATTGTCATCCTCTTGAGCTTGCTGCCAGTGGGGAGACAATATCACAAGAATCATTTGAATACAATGTGCAAAGTGACCTGGGATCAGAGGGACAAGAGAGTCTAACACTGAATGCTCTCTAAGCTTTGCTTCTAAATTTGGGATAATTTTCTTTGACTGAACTTCCTTCTGGAAGTGTAGCAGTTGAATCAGTGGGTAAAGAATTTTTAATGTATTTGAACAAATCATCCAGCATTTCCAGATCAACATTAAAAAACAGTGGTGACCATCTACACCTTGATTTTGAGCTTGTCTTTACCAGCCATGTCTAGCTTGCACTACAATTAAGTGTAATATAGGCTGTCAACTTGAAATAGATATGTTCTATCACACCAAAAAAGCATACTTCCTTTTACTAATAAAATAAACAATGAGTATCAAACTTTGTACAAATCCTTCTCAATACGTACAGAAATGAGCATTCAGCTTTTCTTAACTGACTGATTTACAGATGTAGTGTCCTTAGTTATTGTCTCTGTAAGTGTGCTCTTGAATTATATTTGGTAATGTTTTAAGAATACTGATTTTATTCATAAGTGAAATTTGTCTATCATTTCCTCTTTGTACCTTTTTTTCCCTATTTTCCTCTTAGAAGCTATGTATTCTTTGTAGAAAAAAAATGGAGCTATTTTCCCATTTTTTTCTTCAGTCCACTTATTAGATGTGTAACCTGGTTAAGTTATGCTGCCTCTCTACATCTGCAGGATGTTTATAATTTTACTGGATCCCTACCTAGCAGGATTGCTGTGAAGACTAAAATTAAAGCATGACACAGTGCCTGGGATACTTAGAACACACCATTTTAATTCTCCAGACATGTTCATTCCTATTCTGTAACATCTAAACTACCATTTGAATATCTATTTCATCCAAGTTTGAAATAATTTATCAACAAAAGTGGCTAAACTTATACATACTTTTCATCTTGAGGGCAGGAGGTAGCATGTGTGAAGATTGGTGATCATCTACCACTGACACATCAAAACTTCTTTTTTGCACTGTCTCTGTTCCTTGGTCTCTAATACAATGCAGGTTGGGTTTTAAATTTGTCTTGCCTAGAATTTCTCTACTTACATTCCTGTTTTGCAATATGTTTGTTGTAATGTTATTTTTTTCCTTTTTTAAAATTGTGGCATGATTTTTAGGATATTATTCTGTAAATTTTAACAAATGAAGATAGTAATGTGACAACCGTAATCAAGATACAGATCAGTTCTGATGCACTAAAAAGTTATCCAGTGCCCTTCTGCAAGGAGCCCCTGACCTCCCCCATTTTCATCTTTGACCTTTTGATCTTTCTGGGGTATCAGCAACAATGATACATTCACACCCTGGGCTTTTTTGCCAAATTGCCCTCTCCTTTTTAGAATACTTTGCAATCTGAATAGGCTAACAATTTCTCAAGTCATCAAGTCCTGGATCCATTTTGTTAAAAACTTATTCACACAATTTATCACTTTCCTCTCACATTTTAAATAGAAGCCACAAGAATAAAACCAGACCACACCTTCAACGCTTTCCTTGAAAACCATCTCAGATAAATGTCAAATTTCATCATTTAAAAGTTCTGCTTTCCACAGAACTGCAGGACACAGTTCCATACCTGTAACAACCATCTACTCATGACAGTTTAGGTTTTCTCTACCATGCTCCGCACTCCCTTCTGAGAGTCCTCTCCATCAAAATCATTCAAGTCCATGTTTCTACTAGCAGTTTGTTAAGGCGGTCTAGGCATTTTCTATCATTGTCTTCAAATTTTGTCCAGCCTCTATCCACGGGCAAAGCCACTTTCCCATACTTATGTATTTGTTCTGGCAGCACCTCACTTCCAGGTATCAAAGGTTGGATTTCTTTCTATTGTTGCTGCAACAAATTACCACTAACTTGTCTTCTTAACGCAACACAAATTTACTATAATTCTGCAGATTAGCAGACACACATGGGTCTCACTGGGCTAAAATCAAGGTCCAGCAGCCTAGAGGCTCTAGCGGGCAGCCTTCTACTTGCTCCTTCCTACCCTAAAGATCACCCATATTCCGGGGCTCAGGACCCTCCTCCTCCATCTTCAAAGCCAGCAGTGTTGAATCTCTCGCCTTCCCTTTCTGACCCTAACCTCAGCCAAGAAAGGCTTTTTAAGGAGCTCATGTGATTAGATTAGACTCACTTGGATAATCCAGATAACCTCCACATCTCAAGGTCCGTAATCTTCATCACATCTGCAAAGTCCCTTTAAACATAGGAGGTAACATATTCACAGGGATTAGGATGTAGATATCTGTGTGGTGCTATTATTCTCCCTACTCTACTATCTGGAATGATTTTTCTAATATCGTTCAATAATAGAACACATTTTAAATTATCTAACAATTTCCTTCTGATTAAACACCCTCCTTCCATTACTTGATCTGATATTGTGTTTTGTTGGCAGATAGCAAATTTTTACAGACATCTCATTGTCCTTGAGAACCTTGGTTAAGCATCAGTTATTTAGAGAAGGGTCTCATTCCCCTGGTTTTCCATAAACGTACAGATTTAAATGAATTCAAGTAAAGTCAGTAACCCAGAAAAGAAGAGGTTTTATTACCATTAGAGCTCAGCTAGAAAGTTTGCCCAGATGCCAGCGTCCATCTAATCCATGTCCACCACTCTGGCTAAGCCAGACAAGTACATTTTTCCTTATAAGACAACGTGAGAGGAATCTTTCCCAGTGTTTTGGAATTTCAGCTAAGGCAGCGGAGCTGAGAATGATGGGTCATAGTGCCTCATGTGTAGAGTATCCCAGAGGATATGGTGGATGGTAGCCCCACTGAACTAGCAAATATAATACTCCAGACTTTATGTCATGGAGTGAATTCTACTGTTACACTGGAGAGATTTATTTGAAGAAAATGTATAGGAATTGAGGACATTATATTGCAGGGAGGAAGAGAGGGAGGTGTTTGCTCCTTTAATCCAAATGCGGAAAACTGAAGAGACCACACACAAATAATAATAGTAATTATAATAATAATACATTTTAAATGTTTCCCATGTTCTTGATTGATTGTCTTCCCAACTTTATGAAGTAGATTTTATTCTTTTCCCCATTTTAAAGCTGAGTACACTGAGACCCCTGGATGTTAAGTGATGGCTTCTAGTAACATAAAGCCTTGTCAGAGCCATAGACATTTATAGTCACACCCAGTGCTATAGACCGGAGTTCTTGGGAGAGCTTGACGTCAGTGCCTGGAAGTGTGGGGACACAAAGATGGGTGCCTGCTCTTCATTTAACAAAGCGTAAACCGAGTGTCTTGCTGGAACAGCCCACACTGTCAACGTGCAGAAAGAAAGGAGCAGTGAGAACGGTGTGCGGCTCTTGGAGAACAAGGATGTACGAGCTTCCCAAGGCCGAGTCCACACCGTGGAAGAGCCGCATGTTAGTAGCACTGAAGGGAACATTTCCAGGAGGGACGCCTTCCAAGGTGAGGGGGCTCCAGACAGGGGCAGGGACTGATGGGGATTTGCAAGTGGTTGGCCAGGTCAGACATCGCCTAGATCAGAGAACGAGGCAGCCCAGAGGTCCTAGCAGGGATCTCCGAGGAGCCTGCAAACCCACGCCCTGAGAGTCAGCGTTTGGATGATTCCCAACAGGGAGCCCTCAGCTGTCAAGAAAGAACCACAAACAACACAAGCGAAATAGACCTTCTGCCATTTTACCTACAGCCTCGATAGCTTTTTGGAATCCACTCAACTTCTATGAGCTTCAAAATCCTTCCTCGCAAAACAGGAGTAATGAGTCCACTTTGTGGCGTGGCTGTGAGGACAAGACCTCAGGAGTGAGAAGCACTTGCTACGGAGCCTATGCTCCGATCAGAGCGCTGATGCCGGGGTCCCGGCACACGGCGACCCCTCTCCAACGGATGTTTGGAGCATTTTAGTGACTTGCCTGGATGACTTTCCTTCTTTTCAATTGAAGTAGAGTTGACTTACAATGTTGTTAGTTTCAGGTATACAGCAAAGTGATTCAGTCATATATATATGTGTGTGTGTGTGTGTGTGGTGTGTGTGTGTGTGTGTGGTGTGTATACACATACATATATATGTTCTTGAAAAGACCACGTACTGCAGTTGAACGGTGATATTTTCATTTATACTTCTGAATAGAAAATGTACCAATGTGCAAATAGAAGTTACAATTGAAGGACCTAAAAACTATTATTTATTCCTTTACTTTCTTTAATTATACAAACAGTGGGCAGCTAATTCCATTTTTTAAAGTTTGCCCAGCTCCTATTTTGTGCTAGACCACACCTAAGGGACCCATCATTCCTGACTTTCAGGCACTCATAAGCACACGAAGGAAACAAATAGCTCAACTACGAGTCAAATAAAAGAACTTTCAAGTGTACAAAAGATTCACATGTTACTATTACCTCAAACTGCAGAGAGGGAGGGGGACAATGTAGAAGAGAATTTACACACACACACACACACACACACACACACAGAGGCACAGAATGACTATGCATCTGAAGAATGCCTCCTCTTTTCCTGGGGAGGTGGGAATCATGGGCTGAAAGACACCAAATACCAAGCTGAAAAAGTTTGCATATAATGGGAATTTGTGAAAGATTTTAAAGATAAAAATGCATAAGAATAATATTGATTTACAGAAAAAGGGTTTTTACTGTTAAGGAGAGACCTAAAAGGGTAAAGAATAGAGACAGAGACATGTACAGTAGGAAAGCATTGCAGAAGAACTCACTGGCAAGAGGTAACAAAATCATGAACGGAGATAGTGGAATTAGTAAAAAGAGAGAACACATCAGGGACTTGTAAAGACATAATGACCAACATTTATAATACTATTTGGAGAAATTCAATAATGGAAAATACAGTGAATATCTAAAACAACTTTCAAAAAAAGCAGTTTCTTACTATAATTGAGAAGCCAAAAGAATTGGCGTAATGGGAGTCATTAACAAGAAAGTAATGAAGAGCTGAATTTGTCTCTGTATTAACCAACTGAACAATACGGAAACTTTAAGAGTCTAACAGAAATGGAATATCAGTGAAGAAATGGGACCATAAAGCATAAACATCACCGTCATCTACTGCCCAACTTTGATATTTCTGGAAAAATAAGAGATGTTGCAAGACTGTCATGACTAGTTAGCACAAAACTTTGACCAATAAAGTATGTTCTAAAGGAAATAATCTTACACATTTCTGGAGTGCTTAGTGGTACTATATGTAGAGAAAATTTTTACTTTTATACAAGTAATAAAAGCCCAATGTAGCAGTAGAAAAGTAAAAGGAAAACCAGGTGATATTTGAAGCAATTTTTCTATTCTTCCTGGTCCCAAGATGTTGCATAGAGTAAGTGATTTATTTGTCAATTATACTTCAATAAAGCTGGAAACATAGGGTAAGTAGAATCATCAATAGTGACTTTGTGTCAGGTTTTTTTGTAGAGAAAACACATTTATGCCATAGATTGGTTAAAATGAGCATTCAACATTAGGACAAACATTTAATACCTATTTGTAAGTGATTTAAAAGATACCACACCCTTCATGGTTATGAAAATATTAATTTTTCAAAGGTAATTTACATACTTTCCACTGGCTCTTTAACCATACTAGGATGGGCTATGACAAACATCATATTTTGATTCTACCAATAAGAAATTTGTGATGTCTAGAAGTTTCATATCACAGTTTTGGGTGGTACACAGGGCTATTATTTACCTACCTGTACTAAGTTTGCATAGTAGAAAACAAACGTGGTAATGATGAGCCATAGCGTGTGGGGCTGGGGTTGTGTGTTATCTTTATAATTATTAGATTAATTAGGGTAGTAATAAATCTATCATCATAATTCTATGATTTTATTACACATTCCTGGGAGAATGCCCCAAATAAAAAGTTTTCAGTTAGGTATTAAGAAAATATCTTACTTTCAAATCTTAAAATTGACTACTTTCTTCCTTAATCTAGTGTATGGCCAATGCTGTATTCTGCAGAGAAGAAATCTCATCAAATTCATACACTTGGGCTTCCCTGGTGGCGCAGTGGTTGAGAGTCCGCCTGCCGATGCAGGGGACACTGGTTCGTGTCCCGGTCCGGGAAGATCCCACATGCCGCGGAGCTGCTGGGCCCGTGCGCCATGGCCGCTGAGCCTGCGCGTCCGGAGCCTGTGCTCCGCAATGGGAGAGGCCACAGCAGTGAGAGGCCCGCATACCGCAAAAAAAAAAAAAAAAAATTCATACACTTTATGTTGTTTTCTAACACAAATCACAAGTCCAGTGATTTGTTCACATACATGAAGAAGAATTTTTACTTGAGATAGGAACATGTTAAAGTGCTCATTCATTTAAACAGAAGTGAACAGCAGATACGTGTATACAATCAAATCACATTGGATTTCTGAAGAGCTATCATCTACAAAGACAGAAAACATGTGACTTTACACAAAGATGTACATAAAGCGAAACACTTGGCTTATTGTCCACCCTGTGGACAAAAGATTAAAAATACTGCAGTGAATGATGATAGCCATGCAGTCAGCTTGGACTGGGCAACATAATTTATGAAAAACCGTCAACCACCATAAGAATTTTCAGTTTGAGAAGAAGTGTGGTAAAAATAGAAGTAAACTTGTTTCCAATTCACTTTTATTGTTTAAAATTTCAGTATAGAAGTGCTTAACTGCTAGCATTTGATTTCTACTTTATCTCATCCGCCATTAAAAAAAAAATCAAAGCTATCGTTTACCTTTTATAAGATACCCATGTTGAAATAACCCATGTTGTAAGTTTTCTGATTAAATGTGTGTGTGTCACATTTATGCATATACATGAGCAGTACAAGTCTACTTCAGAATTGAATTGGGTGGATTCAAACCACATAAATTGGGTTCTATTGAAAATCTTAGGATCCTCAAACTCATGGGTTAGGTCATTTAAACCACTATTTTTTTCTTAACATTTTCCTATTGAAATATCAACCTCATTTGAACAATTAATTTCAGTTTAGGGAAACTGCCTCATTTATTGATGGTAATAAAAGCACAGATTCGTTAAAATATATAGATTAACTGCTCCAGTTTCTTGACCAGTTCTCTGCACACATCCATATGTGAGATATTCAAGTGCTCTTTACAGGAACAGATGGTTAGACACAATTAATAAGGAGGCTTGAGTTACTTGCATATTCATTAGATAATATCAGTTATTCCTCAGCCAGAACAAAGAATTACACAAATGGCATTCATGTTTCCTCCCAATAACACATTATTAAAAGCCAAATGTCTGTGTTAAAAATGAGACAGAGAGTGATCCTTGACTGTATAGCAACCTAGCATTATCCATTTGGGTTTTTAACATGATAATAAAAGCGTGTTGCCCTCATGTAATTTATTCCTGCTTTTATAACAGACAGTACATGAAGACACAGCCACGATTCCTACGGTGCCCTCCCTCTCTGCTTTTTCTTGCCTGTACAGATGACTGCCAGAGAGAGGTCAGGTCAGGAGAAATTAAGTAAGTTTTCATTTTAATTTAAAAAAAAATGTTGGCCAGAGGGCTAGAGAACTAAAAAAGCAAAAAACTTGATGACTTTGGAATCCATCTACAAATCTTTCTGATGACCCATTTGTTGATAATAAACAGATAGATTTACAGATAAAATATCAAATCATAATTTGAAATGAAATAAATATAAAAGGTCAGCTAGTTAATTTTCAATCTGATTTCTAATGTAAATAAATTCAAAAAAGTTACTATGTCTTTATGCTATGGATTTTTTACCATGAGTTACCTTGTCATAATATACAAGAATGCCTGAGGAATTGTCATAAATGGAAAATAAATGGTCTTTGCATAAATCAAAAAAATCAAATAAAGCCACTTCTATACAAAGACCTAGTTTTCAGAGGATAAACAAAGGCACGTGTGAGGGAAATATAGCGTGTATTCATTGTGTCACCGCCAACACTTCACACTGGATGTGAGTGATGGGGAGGGATCACCTTCTAGAACTGTGTCTCCAGCATGATAGACTTTAGCCATATGTAGCTATTTGAATTTATATTTTAGCTAAAATTAAATAAAAATTAAAATGTGGATCCTCAACCACACTAGCCACATTTCAAGTGCTCTGTAGCCACACGTGGTCAGTGACTACTGTACAGGACAACACAAGTAGAGAACGTTTCCCCCATTGCAGAAAGCTGGACTGGGCAGCACTTTTCTAGAAGCTTCCTACATAAGATGGACAAGACCTACAGATAACTGGAAACAACTTGTACTCTGGTATTCTTTTCCTACATACAGCAGAAATGACTTATGGGATTCCATTCTGGAATTAAAGTTAGCCCCTTCTTATATAAAAGGAATAGCAGATGGGATTTCCCTGGCAGTCCAGTGGATAGGACTCTGCACTTCCACTGCAGGGGGCCGGATTCCATCCCCAGTCAGGAACTAGATCCGGCATGCCATGTGGTGCAGCCAAAAAATTAAAAAAAAAAAAAAAAAAAGAATAACAGATTTAAGTGCTACTTTATACCATTCTAAAATGGAGCTTCCCAATCACTGGTCCCACTCATAAAAAGCACAAGAATCACTATTTTATCAAAATTTTGATGTCACTCCTGCCATGTGCTCTTTGGCTCCTGGACCTTGGGGGTCTCTGCTTTGCACAGAGCATGAGAATTTCCTAAGACCTGGCTGACTGTGGGGTCCCAGCAGAGGACTGAACCCTGAACATGCACACACATCTGTCCCAGTCACTTCTAGCTAGAGAAACAGATAGCAGCTGACATCAGTTCTGTGTATATTCACAGCCTGGCAAGATTGCTGGAAACCATGTGGGTGTGCTCTCCATGTTTCAAATATCAGGTCTGACAAGAGACAACAACATTTAACAACCCTGAAAGGAGGTCTAGATGTTAAGTCATTTTGTTTCTTACACACACACACACACACACACACACACACACACCCCTCACAACTTCCCCCATCCAATACTCATACTGTACTGTTCAATGTAGCTCCACTAAAAAAAATAATAGTTTTTCAGGAGTTGAAAGTTTTATTTTAATGGAAAATGTGTGTTCAAATTTTCTCATTTGGGACTTCCCTGGTGGCACAGTGGTTAAGAATACGCCTGCCAATTCAGGGCATACGAGTTTGAGCCCTGGTCTAGGAAGATCCCATGTGCCGTGGAGCAACTGAGCCCATGTGCCACAACTGCTGAGCCTGTGCTCTAGAGCCCGTGAGCCACAACTACTGAGCCCCACGCGCCTAGAGCCCATGCTCTGCAACAAGAGAAGCCACCGCTCACCGCAACTAGAGAAGGCCCAATTATGACAACGACCCAACAGAGCCAAATAAATAAATTTATTTTAAAAATTTTTCTCATTCATCCTGTGCAATATGAAGATAAACAGTGTAGGAAAAAATAGCTGAAAATCATCAGATTTCACGTTCTTCTAAGAGAAACATCACATCATACTTATATCAAAAAGAAGTAAGTGTACTAACATTTTTTTTTTTTTTGCGGTACGCGGGCCTCTCACTGTTGTGGCCTCTCCCGTTGCGGAGCACAGGCTCCGGCCACGCAGGCTCAGCGGCCATGGCTCACGGGCTCAGTCGCTCCGCGGCACGTGGGATCCTCCTGGACCGAGGCACGAACCTGTGTCCCCTGCATCGGCAGGCGGACTCTCAACCACTGCGCTACCAGGGAAGCCCCAGCATACTAACATTTTTAGGGCCTAGTAGATACCCAACAACACATGTGGTACACACACACACACACACACCACAGGTTTTTTTTTCTTACTTAATTCTCACCTATGACATCTAATAAAAATTCTCAGCTTTATCACTCTATCCTACAGCATTTTTATTATGATACTATGAGTGAAGACCTTCAAAGAGGTTCGTATGACATGTGAAGTTTAGATACTTAGTGAACAGCTGAAGCAGGATTTAAACCATTAATATTGATAATGACTGCTACTGTTGTACTGAACAGTGTCCTCTACATTGTGATTGTGTATAAGCTACTGGGAGAGGTTTTCTTACTTGAGGGGAATAGATTTTCTATCAATGGTGGCCTTCAGAATACAGTGAATGATTATGAAGACAAGATGAAGACATCTCTTGCAGTTGATATACTTCCAAGATCAAAACTAGAGCTCTGATAGATGCTTTTGAAGAAAAACAGTGCAGGTAATAACCATGACATGCAGAGGCATTGATGAGAATGTTGTATCTATCTCTCAGTAGGTTCAAAACAATTTTAAATGGGATAGAAATTGACAGCACCCAAAATGTTTTTTAAATGTGCAATTTTACAAGCTTATGGTTTTGCAACAATTTAACCTAATTTTTAATGTTTGGGGGTTTTTTTAACCATTCTATGTGAGAAAACCTTCACATTGATATGACTATCAGAATTTTGAAGAGACCGTTTAAAGTCTTTGCCGGGAATTTGGGTGTAGCCATTTCAAACATAAAATTGATTTTTAGATATTATGTTCTAGAAACATGCTCAAGTTTCCCATTAAAGAGTATTTTGTTGGGAGTTTTTATGCAAATTCAATATTTAAATGGCTTTTTTCTATACTTTAATGTTAGGAGTTTTTTTCCAGCTATTTTCAATACCCATCCTTAGGGGAAGGAATTTCCTTCAAACCGCCAGTCAGTATTAGTTAGCAATGCTCATTCTCTTAAAAGTACCCAAAAAGCTATCCAGGGCTTGCTTTCATTTATTCTTTTATTTTTATTTTCAAATTACAAAAAAAAAAACCCAGCTATAAATACATGATTTCTTTCAAATAAATATGTCTCTTCAAAAACAGTAGTTGAAATTTATTTAGCAAATATCATGAAATATTCATTCCAATACAGTCAATCTTCATCTTATTTCATTTCATAAAATGTTTAATACTTTCTACCTCTTATTAAAAAGTAAAATCACATGCTAGGTGGTGAACCAAATAAGCTTTTAATAGTTTTCAGCTCTCTCTTACATTAAATACATAAGAAAAATTTTATCACATCTCATGAAATCTGTAGACTTATTTATGAATTTTAAAAGTTTAAACTCATTTAACAGTATCTAAAATGTGAACACCATTATCACACACATATACACATTTATTGAAGAATGTCATACACATATCAT
Source organism: Phocoena sinus (assembly GCF_008692025.1). Lineage (NCBI taxonomy): Eukaryota > Metazoa > Chordata > Mammalia > Artiodactyla > Phocoenidae > Phocoena > Phocoena sinus. Next base: position 2,572,779 of record NC_045775.1, on the reverse strand, counting down.
TCTTCTCACTTCATTAACAATTTAAAATTGTAGCTACCTAGTATATTTCATGATTAAAGATTAAGCAAAGAATAACTGCATATAAATTTATTCTAGCTTTTAGAACTTATTTAAAACATGAATCAATCATATTAAATCTAGAAAATATAAATACAAGCTTGTTTTTTCACTTTTCTAATAGGTTCCATTTGATAATGTGTCCTAAGACATTTTCTTTCATTGAAAAGTGGGAATTGAACTTTTATTTATGGAAAATAAAAGTCATCTTGCTGATTGATATGGAAATGAAAACAAACTTGGTTGAAAGGTTCTGTGAAAGACAGAAATCTAACTGAAGTAGCTGATATGATATGAAGAGCACATGATAACGTGTCATGAAAAAGCATTGTATCCACAAAAATATGTTGAAATTAACACTTTTATCAGTTACAGTTTGTTTTGTGTGACAAACGAATCCAACTGGATGGTTCTGCTGACCTGAGCCAGTATAACTGAGTAGGACCCTATGAGGCCTTCCCTGGACACACCCCTCCACAATGTCCTCCCCCTGCCTCTTGTTTGTAGAAAAACTTTAGCCTCCCAGGCCTTCCCGGAGTTCCAAAGAATGTTTAATCAGAGAAGTGAGAAAATGCAGAAACAATGGAAAGCAGTCACACAAGACAAAATAATGATAGTTTAGCCATTACACAAAGTCAAGGACACTAAGTTCCTCCTCAAGGGCTACAGATAATATTCTGATACATAGCCTTTGAGCTGTTTTGCAGATACTGAAACCCCACCACCACCAGGTGGAAGAAGTTAACTGTATGGTGACCACCAGCATGTAGACCCCAGGTGGGTTGGAACCAGAAGGCTGATGATGTTGACTCCTGATCACGTCACCACCAACCAATCAGAAGAATGTCCATGAACTTGTCACACACCCTGAAACCCTCTTCCCAACATGCACCCTCTTCCTCTTTTCCCTATATAATCTCTGAACAAAACCTGGAAACTTGGGAGTTTGTTCTTTGGGACATGAGTCTGCCTTCTCCCCAGAATTGAGTCCACCTTCTCCCCAGGATTGTCAGCTTCCTCAATAAAGCCATCTTTCCTTTTACCAAAACTTGTCTCTCAGTATTGGATTCTTGAATGACAAGCAGCCTTACCTGAGTTGGGTAACACCAAGACAGGCTTACCTTACCTGCATTTGTAGATACATCTGTTCAGCTGGCTGGTGCTGGCTGGGCTTTGCGGAGTGCTCTCCTTTCTGGGGTCTGTTCTGTTGGCTGCCAGAACACACACTGGGTATGATTGGGCCATGAATTTCAGCACACAGCAGGCCAGTCTAAGCTTCAACCACAGGGAAGTTATTCTTCCTAGAGTTCTGATGAGAGCAGGCCTACAGGTGAAGCACATTTCAAGTCTCTCTAGTGTCACATTTACTATTGTTCAGCTGGCCAAAGCAAGTCAATTGCCAAGCTCAGGTCAGCATACAGGAGGTGGCCCTCCTAGGGCTGGGCTACAAGAGCAGTGCAAAAGTTGAGACCATCACTACTAAAATACCAGGCCAGTATTCTGACATTCGCAACTCCTTCATAATATTTTGGATTAGATAAGGTGACTATATAACATTAATAACAAAAAGTAATAGTTGTATGATTAAATTTTGGAAAAAAAATTTGGTATACTTTTCAAATTTTGAAAAAGTAAAAACTTTTGTGAAGGGCTGATATATCTTTTCACTAAGTCACAGCCAGTTTTATTTCTTTGCTTTCAATAAAATTAATAGAGAATCTAATGCAGTTGGCAGTTTATTTATGTCATCAACAATAAATTCTAATGGTAACACAATATGTCACATAATCTTTAAAATTTCTGAAAAAAGAGCAACATCACTATTACAAACTCTTCACAACTCTGTCTACAAGCTCAAAAGGGTCTCAAATCTATAAAAATCAAAAAATGTTGAATAGAGTTTATGTGAACCATGACTAACTGTAGCAGAAAGTAGTTTTATTCCCTGGATATATAAAACCAATTGACAAAAAGTTCCATCCATCCCATCCAGAGATGGTTTTCCAATAAAAATCTCCATTTTGTTATCTACTTATCAAAGTTCTAGTGTATTTATATTTTGATCAACTGTGTATTAATGACAAATTAATGAAAACTTAGGTCCAAAGATAAATATTGTTACTTATGGTCACAGGAAATAACTTTTTTTAAATTTCTATATCTGGAAACATGTGTGTGCGATGTGGTAATTGATAATTTTAAAACGTAAACATAACTTAGTTTGAAATTCTGTAGAAGTGAAATTGAAATTTGAAGTCAGGGGGAAAAGAATTATTTAAATTTCCCCAATGGTAGGGACTTCCCTGGTGGCACAGTGCTTAAGAATCTGCCTGCCCATGCAGGGGACACAGGCTCGAGCCCTGGTCTGGGAAGATCCCACATGCCGCGGAGCAAATAAGCCTGTGCGCCACAACTATTGAGCCTGCGCTCTAGAGCCCGTGAACCACAACTACTGAGCCCTCGTGCCACAGCTACTGAAGCCCACATTCCTAGAGCCCATGCTCCACAGCAAGAGAAGCCACAGCAATGAGAAGCCCACCCACCACAGTGAAGAGTAGTCCCCGCTCGCCACAACTAGAGAAAGCCTGCACACAGCAGCAAAGAACAAATGTAGCCAAAAATATAATTAATTAATTAATTTTTTAAAATTCCCCAATACTAAAGCAGAACTTGTTGGTACACTTATTCACACACACATATACACATATGTGAATACTTAGACGTGAATATGCCTTACACTTCACTGTACCCTCAATCACATAATCAATCATGTATTTTTTAATGGATTATGGTGAGCATAGTCACTACATTGAGAGTTCATTCAGAGTTCATGCATTTAAAAGAGTTTTGTATCAATTTTATTATTACACTGTCACTGGTTCCGATATGTCAGAAATTAAATGTTTTATAGCTATTCGAAAATATGATGAAAAATTTTTAGATGTCAACCTAAAATGTCTGAGGGGGTGTAAGATTATTTTTAGCATTGAATAAGCGAATGGGTTCAAAACCGAGGAAATCATCTGATAGTAACTTGTCTGCCTGGTGAGTCAGTGAGAAGCCCTGTCCAAGACTGTTCCTCCAGCAGGTCTTTGTAGAACACCATGCTTCACTGGGTTCCTGTGGGTGCAGACAACACTCAGGGGCTGGCATGGCATGCAAGCTCAGTGTGGCTGCCCCTAGAATGGACATCCTCCAAGCCAGATCCCCCAGTCAGGAAGCTGACAACTGAATTCCAGCTACCTGGCTTTTTAACTGTCCTTTAATTCATTCCACAATATAGAGGGAAGGAGGGGCATTATTTATTGAGATCACACAAATCCCAAAAGTCAGGAAGAGTATTATTAGAAAAATTTATATTTCCAATTCCACCCTACTCTCAAATATAACTTCAGGAGAAAAAGAAAACACTTCAGGGACAAATATATACTTTACCATGCAAAGTTAATAACCTAAAAATACAGAACAAAGGAAAATGATCTTTGTTATGTAGAATCATATTTTATAACTCTGTTTCTCACCTGAATATCATATTAATTCAATAAATAATTACTGTTAATTTATTCAAAACATAATTAATATTAGTGTAGCCAAGTATCATGCTCAAGTGACATGGAGAGTAAAATATAGTTCCTCTTCCCAAAATTGGTACAATAAACCAAGACAAACATAAAATCAGGTAAATATAATGAATTCCTGGAGTGTTATGAAGAAAATGAACAGGCTAATGTGGGGTATGAGAAAGGAGGTAAATTCTTGCTGGTGAAGGGTTGAAGGGCCAGGATTCTTTGAATATGTTGCCCTCAGCACCCCATGGCCCTTGGCAGCCCCCACTTCTTAGTCCCCTGCTCTGTTCACTCTGATCAATAGAGGAAAACTCTGTTTAGTCTACTGGGCAGAGACCGAGGGAACGGGAGTTCATCTGACAAATGCCTGTTGTGTCTGCTTGAGGGTTTTGGAGGGCAGATCTAACCCATGTATAGCAGGTGTAAGGTTGAAAAACTAAGAGAATCTCCAGCTCTACCCTGGGACAAGTAGTTCCATTGCAATGGAAATAGCTACTCAGGTTTCTACAGGTCTGGGAAACAAAAGCCAGTTAGACTCTACACTTAGGCTTCCTCCCAAGTGAAGAGGATTAAGACTAGTAGTGAAGAATAGGCCAACCTAGTTTTAAATGTTTTAAATGTTCTCTTCACCCAGTTTTGAGGGTCTGGCTAGAGACTTGTCAGTTCCCTTTCTTAAGCCATCAAGTCCACAGTCCACCCACTTCCCTTTTAGTGCTGACACACTGCCAGCTTCTGTACATCCAGCCTAGTCACTCCAGGGCCAGGGACCAGGCAACAAGGGCCAGCCCCTACACCCTGGAGCCTGCACAATTATCCAAATTATCCAATCCACAGGGAGCTCAGAAAGCTAGCTAATCCCACCTAAACTACCTCCTGCAGCTCCAGCTGCTGTTATCCTGTCCTGGATAAAAATCCTTGAATTTAGAGTTGTAAGTAACAAAGAGGTCTGCCTTTTGTCTACCTGAGTGTCATCGTGTTGTGTCCTACCATAAAAAGAACTTTAAATCTTGGAAAACAAGTGGTGAGTGAGAAATCTGAGTAGCATTACAAACTGTTGTTTGAGTTCAGACATGCTCAGAAAATTTTCCTAATATCTTTTAAAAGCCTGACTTGAAGAGTTACTGAATGGTGTTTAAAGAAAAAATAAAATCTGGAATCATTTGAATTTAAATGGCATTTTCGATTACTATCTTGATGCTTGGCACTAGGTAGAAAGCTAAGAATACAGTTAAGAGTACAAAAACTGGAAATAAGGACAAAGAGATTTAGTGAATCTTAATTTTCATCATGTTTTTTGAATGAAAGTCACTCCAGATCTTGGGCAGCTGTGGTCAGTGTGAGACAGGAGGGGCCACACTTCCCAAACAGAGGGATTGAGTAAAGAACTCTCCCTGAATGGTAGGGGCTCTGTGCCCCAGGTGCCATGTGGTTCTAAGAAAACTGGCAACCAGTCAGCTCACCCTGGAGGCAGGATCTGAAGGGATTCTTCTCTGCGGAAACTGAAAGTATTCAGAAAATAACTGTATTTAGGATTCTCCCAATAAAATGGCTGCATGCCCATCTAATTAATTTACAGCAAAGCTCATCAACTGAGAAATCCCATTCATGCATACAAAGCTTCTAACCAGCTTTTCAGGGTCTTACTCTTAAACAGAAATAAATAACTAAGGATTACCAAGTATTGAGAAAAGCCTCCAGAATGAGAGAAAAACAAAAAGAAAAACTTTACAGCATTAACAAAAGATAAAGGAGAAGAAGCAAAAGAAGAACACCACCAAAAGACAAGACAAAACAAAGCAAATCAAAACAAAACAAAACCTAATTTGAGACAACTTTAAGAAAAGCACAAAAAAATGTAAAACACAAGTGAATTTTAAAATGAAAAAAGAATTTTTTTCAAAGAGATAAAAGAAGATATTTCATTCATCAAACTAGAGAAGAAGAAATTATATTGAAAAACATAAATACTGGACCATTCATAGAATTAGAAAGATTTCTTGGAAATTAAAACATCAGAGAAAAATCAAACTTCAACACAGGTAAAAAAATTAGTCAGCTAATTCCAAAGAAAGCAAAGAGTGGTAAGGGAAAAAAAAATGAGATGACAGAGTACTGCTTGTCAGCAGTGACTATTTCTTAAGTAATGTAAGGTAAATATCAATATAAGTATTAATTAGATTAAAATTGTGATATCATTTATTAGGAGCTTGAAGAAAAGCGAATAATGGGGTGAGTGGTTTAACAGTGAGAAAATCCCAGCTTCCATACTAGAAACCCAGAGATGATGACTAAAATTAGTATCAAGAAATATCAGGGGACTTCCCTGGTGGTCCACTGGTTAGGACTCTGCACTTCCACTGCAGGGGGCAAGGGTTCGATCCCTGGCCGGGGAACTAAAATCCTGCATGTTGGCAGAATGGCATCCCCCAGAAAAAATGGAATAACAGAAGAGAAACCTTGTTTATAAGTAAAAAGCTAACTGTAAAAAGAAATAACTAAAACTACATAGCGGTGAAATCCAAACCAGAGGAATCTGCAGAATCCCACTTCCCCAGCTGGCCGGGCATCAGCACACCCACGGCATCTCCATAAAGGCTTGTGAAAAGAATCTGCTGTTTGAGGGAGGGGCATTAAAACTGGAACTTACTTAGGCTTTATGCTTTATGAAATAACTATCTTCAGGGTATACTATAACAACAAGGGTATTGAAGGGATATATTTCTTCGACTCCATTTTAACAAATGTTTTGGGTCACTCATCCTTGTCAAGAATGCATTCATTATATAATGAAGTTAAATCAGGCATTAACCACTAAGCAGTAAGATTTCTTTTAAAATTCTGGAATGATTTCATTTAGAAAACAATGTCTATAGATAAAGCTATTACTTAAAGCCAAGTCTGTATTTCTTTTATTAAACTGAAAGAATAAGAAATGACATATTTTTGACAAAATTATCTAAAAATATTACTAATCATCACTTGTTAAAGAGGACCACTAGTGAATTAGAATTTTTAAGGAAAAAAAAAAAAGCTTCACCTCAGCCAGATAACCAAGGTAAGGAGAACAGTGACAAGTCACACTGAGAGCCAGCACCCTTAATACAATGTGATGAGAAGGGTACTTTATCTCTGTGGTCTTCCTCCCAGAAACACATGACCCTACATAAATCATAAGAAAAACACCAGTCATCCCAATTTAGGGACATTCTACAAAACACCTAATCAGTACTCCTCAAAACTGCCAAGGCCATCAAAAACACCACCAGTCTGAGAACTGGTCACAACCAAGAGGGGTCTAAAGATACAGGGTGACAAAATGGCATGTGGTATTCTGCATGGGATCCTGGGACAGTAAAAGGACATTGCGTAGAAACAAAGGAAATTGAATCAACAGTGGAATTTAGTTAATAATAATTGATCAGTATTGATTCATTAGTTGCATCAAATTACCAATACTAATGTCAGATGTCAATAATAGGGGAAAGCAGTGTATGGTGTGTGGGGAGTCTCTGTACTACATTTGCAACACTTTTGTACATCTAAAAATATTCTAAATTAAAAGTTTATTTGAAAAAAAACACTTCACAATTGAAGATTACTTGCAAAAGATATTCAGGTTTGTATTTCTGATTAAGTAAAAATTCTAGCAGATGAATACTAATGACCCACCTCCACATACCACAAATGAAGTATTATATTCATGCCTTTAAAAATGAGGGACTCAGTCCCCCAGATATCTGGGAACTTACCAAAACCCAAGAATGTGTTTTAACAGCCACATTTTACTGCCGTAAGGGATCTGTTAGTTTTAATCCACATAAATATTAAGTCCTGAGAAGTTTATATTCACATGTCTTTTCAATTTTGATTGGCTACATTCAAAATATAATGGTTTATGTATTCCTCTGAAAAAACTTAAGTGAGTCTTTAGTATAAATAATAACAGAAAGCCTTGTCTTAAAGGTAAGGTGGATATATAATTTTTATGTCAGATTCATTTGAGAATTAAAATTATCTGTCAAATCTTAATTAGAGGGATTTGTTCAAGACAGCAGAGTAGAAAGAGTTGTGCTCAATCCCTCATGTGAGGGCGCCGGAATCACAACTTACTCCTGAACAATCATCAACAGGGAGACACTGGAACTCACCAAAAAAGATACCCCACATCCAAAGACAAAGGAGAGGCCACAGTGAGACGGTAGGAGGGGCACAATCACAATCAAATCAAATCCCATAAATGCTCTGTGGGTGACTCACAAACTGGAGAACACTTATATCACAGAAGTCCACCCACTGGAGTGAAGGTTCTGAGCTCCACGTCAGGTTTCCCATCCTGGGAGTCTGGCAACGGGAGGAAGAATTCATAGAGAATCAGACTTTGAAGGCTAGTGGGATTTGATTGCAGGACTCCAACAGGACTGGGGGAAACAGAGACTCCAATCTTAGAGGGCACACACAAAGTAGTGTGTGCATCAAGACCCAGGGGAAGGAGCAGTGACACCATAGGTGACTGAACCAGACCTACCTGCTAGTGTTGGAAGGTCTCCTGCAGAGGCAGGGGGTAGCTGTGGCTCACCGTGAGGACAGGGACAGTGGCAGCAGAAGTTCTGGGAAGTACTCCTTGGCCTGAGCCCTCCCAGATTCTGCCATTGGCCCAACCAAAGAGCCTGGTAAGCTCCAGTGATGGATCTACTCAGGGCAAAAAACCAACAGGGAGGGAACCCAGCCCCACCCATCAAAAGATAAGTGGATTAAAGTTTTACTGAGCTCTGCCCACCAGAGCAAAACCCAGCTCTACCTGCCACCAGTCCCTCCCATCAGGAAACTTGCACAAGCCTCTAAGATAGCCTCATCCACCAGAGGACAGACAGCAGAAGCAAGAAGAACTATAATTCTGCAGCCTATGAAAAGAAAACCACATTCACAGAAAGATAGACAAAATGAAAAGGCACAGGACTATGTACCAGATGAAGGAAAAAGATAAAGCCCCAGAAAAACAACTAAATGAAGTGGAGATAGGCAACCATCCAGAAAAAGAATTCAGAATAATGAAAGTGAGGATGATCCAGGACATTGGAAAAAGAATGGAGGCAAAGATTGAGAAGATGCAAGAAATGTTTAACAAAGACCTAGAAGAATTAAAGAACAAACACCTAGAAGAATTAAAGAACAAACAAACAGAGATGAACAATACAATAACTGAAATGAAAAATATACTAGAAGGAATCAATAGCAGAATTACTGAGGCAGAAGAATGGATAAGTGACCTGGAAGACAGAATGGTGGAATTCACTGCCATGGAACAGATTAAAGAAAAAAGAATGAGAATGAAGACAGCTTAAGAGACCTCTGGGACAACATTAAACACACCAACATTCACATTATAGGGGTCCCAGAAGGAGAAGAGAGAAAGAAAGGACCCAAGAAAATATTTGAGGAGATTATAGTCAAAAACTTCCCTAACATAGGAAAGGAAATAGCCGCCCAAGTCCAGGAAGTGCAAAGAGCCCCAAGCAGGATAAACCCAAGGAGAAACATGCCAAGACACATAGTAATCAAATTAACAAAAATTAAAGAAAAATTATTAAAAGCAAAAAGGGAAAAATGACAAATAACATATAAGGGAACCCCTGTAACGTTAAAAGCTGATTTCTCAGCAGAAACTCTACAAGCTAGAAATGAGTGGCACGATATACTTAAAGTGATGAAAGGAAAGAACCTTCAACCAAGATTACTGTACTGTACATGGCAAGGATTTCATTCAGATTCGACAGAGAAATCAAAAGCTTTACAGACAAGCAAAAGCTAAGAGAATTCAGCACCACCAAACCAGCTCTACAACAAATGCTAAAGGAACTTCTCTAAGTGGAAAACACAAGAGAAGAAAAGGACCTCAAAAAACAAACCCAGGGGCTTCTCTGGTAGCACAGTGGTTGAGAGTCCACCTGCCGATGCAAGAGACATAGGTTCGTGCCCCTGTCTGGGAGGATCCCACATGCTGCGGAGCGGCTGGGCCCGGAGCCATGGCCACTAAGCCTGTGCATCCGGAGCCTGTGCTCCGCAATGGGAGAGGCCACAACAGTGAGAGGCCCGCGTACCACAAAAAAAAAAAAAAAAAATTAAGAAAATGGTCATAGGAACATACATATTGATAATTATCTTAATGTGAGTGGATTAAATGCTCCAACCAAAAGACACAGGTTCACTGAATGGATACAAAAACAAGATCCATCTATATGCTGTCTACAAGAGAACCACTTCAGACCCAGTGACACATATAGACTGAAAGTGAGGGGTTGGAAAAATATATTACATGCAAATGGAAATCAAAAGAAAGCTGCAGTAGCAATACTCATATCAGACAAAATACACTTTAAAATAAAGAATGTTACAAAAAACAAGGAAGGAGACTACATAATGATCAAGGGATCAAACCAAGAAAAAGATATAACAATTATAAATATGTATGCACCCAGCAAAGGAGCACCTCAATACATAAGGCAACTGCTAACAGCTATAATAGAGGAAATAGACAGTAACACAATAATAGTGGGGGACTTTAACACCTCACTTACACCAATGGACCAATCATCCAGACAGAAAATTAATAAGGAAACACAAACTTTAAATGAAACAATAGACAAGCTAGATTTAATTGATATTTATAAGATATTCCATCTGAAAACAGCAGGTTACATTTCCTTCTCAACTACCATGGAACGTTCTCCAGGATAGATCACATCTTGGGACACAAATCAAGCCTCACTAAATTTAAGAAAATTGAAATCATATCAAGCATCTTTTCCGACCACAACACTATGAGATTAGAAATCAATTACAGGGAAAAAAAATGTAAAAAACACAAACACAGGAGGCTAAACAATACATTACTAAATAATCAAGAGATCACTGAAGAAATCAGAGAGGAAATCAAAAAATACCTAAATAAAAATGACAATGAAAACACAATAACCCAAAACCTATGGGATGCAGCAAAAGCAGTTCTAAGAGGGAAGTTTAGAGCAATATAAGCCTACCTCAAGAAACAAGAAAAATCTCAAATAAACAGTCTAACCTTACACCGAAAAGAACTAGAGAAAGAAGAACAAGCAAAACCCAAAGTTAGTATAAGGAAAGAAATCATAAAGGTCAGAGCAGAAATAAATGAAATAGAAACAAAGAAAACAATAGCAAAGATCAATAAAACTAAAAGATGGTTCTTTGAGAAGATAAACAAAATTGATAAACCTTTAGCCAGACTCATCAGGAAAAAGAGGGAGAGGACTCAAATCAATAAAATTAGAAGTGTAAAAAGGAGATGTTACAACAGACACCGCAGAATTACAAAGCATCCTAAAGACTACTACAAGCGACTTTATGCCAATAAAATGGACAACCTGGAAGAAATGGACAAATTCTTAGAAAGGTATAACCTTCCAAGACTGAACCAGGAAGAAATAGAAAATATGAACAAGTACACATGCCCCGCAGTGTTCACTGAAGCACTATTTACAATAGCCAGGTCATGGAAGCAACCTAAATGCCCAACGACAGACAAATGGATAAAGAAGATGTGGTACATATATACAATGGAATATAACTCAGCCATAAAAAGGAACGAAATTGGGTCATTTGTAGAGACATGGATGGACTTAGAGACTGTCATACAGAGTGAAGTAAGTTAGAAAGAGAAAAACAAATATTGTATATTAACACATATATATGGAATCTAGAAAAATAGTACAGATGAACCAGTTTGCAGGGCAGAAATAGAGACACAGATGTAGAGAAAAAATGTATGGACACCAAGGGGGGAAAGTGGCAGCAGGGGGAGGTGGTGGGATGAATTGGGGGATTGGGATTGACATGTATACACTAATATGTATAAAATGGATAACTAATAAGAACCTGCTGTATAAAAACTAAATTAAATTAAATTTAAAATTTTTTAAAAAGAAAAATAATCTTAATTAGATGCTCAGTAAATAATATACTAGATAATCTGCCAAATTTTTGCTTAGAACATTGCTAGATAGCCAGAAGATTTGCTACTTACTCCAATCCCATCTTCTCACTCCCATCTCTAAACAATTCTATTTAAAGCTTGCAGACACTTCCTTTTTTTTATGACTGAGCTAATACTGTTCTGTTACATGGAATAATGATGAAATAATGGAACACGCTCATATACCAATTATTGGGCATTTGTTGTATACGGGGGGTACTGGGTTAAGGATTTTAAAAATTTTGAAGTACTATTTGTATTATCCAAATTAATGAGATAGGTATGATTTAGCCAAAAATAAGTATTAATTACTGTTTTGTGCACATTTATTCAGAAACAAAATATTGTTTGGTTTAAAGCTCTTTTTTAATGTGAAATTTACCACAAAAAATGAATATGGTATCCTAATAGTCAAATACAATGTTATACATGAAACCAACCCATGAAATATACATACTAATTTATTAAGGGTTTTAATAAATATATAAAACTTAAAAATTATCTTTTAGTCAATATTTCAGGAGATAAAAAGAGCACAAACTGAAGATGAAAAGAAAGTAGGGGATATAGAATTCCATTCATTTTAAGGAAAAGATATAGGCTATAAAAATGCAGTGAAATTGCTGAAACTATCGTATCTAAGACTTTGAAAAGAGTCCAAGATTGAGAGCAATTATGTAATATTAATTTTAAATTGTCAGAGAGCTGAAATTCATAGATTATGTTTCAACCATATACCACAGGTAGCTCCTCTGAAGAAGAAGGGTGGCGTGAATAGAACTGGGGGCAAGCAGATCAGAATCTAGAAAGATTAAGGTACACAGACTCAAGGTGGTGGGAAGTACCTCAGTGACCCAGGTGGAGGAGAGTGGTTCCTCGCAGAAAGGTACCGTCTGAGAATCAATGTACAGATTTTTCTTGCAACTGTCAAATGCTGACTAAGAGACAGAGAAAAGAGGACAGAAAGAAGAAAATAAATAAAAACGTACTCAGATATCACCTAGAGGTTTTCATTCTAAAGAAATCAAGAAAAAAAAGTGCTTTCATTCTTTTTCATTTAGTACCCATTTTCCATGAAAAATACTTCTCCATTTGGCAATAAATTGTGTCAGCCAGTTGCCGGCAGTGGTAGGAAATCAAGGTAATAGCACTGTGCGTGGTGACCCCCTATTTAGAGCAAAAGCTGAAGCAGTTGCCTCAGGCTCACTGACTCTGTTGAAAGCTCTGTAAAACGCATTCTATTTTGTACCTTGAATAATGAATTCCTAATAGGATTTATGGCATTTGCAAAAGTTTTGACAAATTTTGTCAAATTAATATCTAGTCTAGCAATGGAAAAGCAATCAGAAGGAAACTGGGTTAAAGAAATTATGTAGATAACAAAGAGGAATACATAAAACCACATCACTAATCATCTGAATGAACTTTCCAGTTTTTGTGGTTGTAGGAAGTGACAAATATTTCCAGTGATTTAGTAGAAAAGTGTAGCAAACAAATATAAAGATATAGAAACAGATATAAAATCACTTGAAAAGGTTTAAAGTGCTAAATTTATTACTACGAAACATTACGATGGCACGAAGAAAACTGGGGTTGTTTATTTCTACCTGTGTCAGAGACGGCTGCCAGTCTACTCTGTATCCACTTTTGCTTCCTTCCTAACTAACGGAAGATGAATTTTGTTTGGGTGGCTCTATGTCCATCTTAAAGCTGACAAAAAGTCAGGGAGACGTGGTCCCTCCGTACGGTTCTTACTCCTCACCTGGAGGACAGTCCCTGGCTGCGGCTTCCCAGAAATCCCACTGGATACAGGCTGACTCAACTGGTGAGTTCTTTTTCATCCATTTCCCTTCTTTGGGACTGGAAGCAAGCACAATGCTGCATATGGCTGTAACCATAAGGTGACCAAGGAGGAAAGACAGAAATTTGCAGAAAATACAGCCATGTCATTCTTGGACGCCTGGACCAAACTCCAGAATCCTAGTTGTGACCATCAGATAAAGGCAATCAATTACATTAGCTTTTCAAAACCATTGCTTTTGGATTCTCTGATATTCTCCTATGTATTCAATATCCAGCTGGCACAATACCTCCTCTTGTTGGGAAAAAAGAGATTTGTGATGATGCATGGTAATAAGTGCAACATAAAAGATAGGGGAGGAGATGGAGACGGTGGCCTAGAAGGACACTGAGCTCACCTCCTCCGGTGAGCCCATCGAAAATACATCTACATGAATCTTTTTAAAGGGGCACTTTGCAGACTTTGCATGCGCCGATGTAAGCCCATAGGAGAAGGATTCCTCAGGAGTGTGGAACCAGTGGCTGCTGCCCAAAGACAGGACAGAGTTCTGATGACCACGATTGCAGGGGATGGGGAGATGCAGGTGAGCAGACTGTATTTCTGTTGGTTGCCTCTCCCTCTAGAACAGAAGCACCACAAAAGCAAGGATTTTGATTTTCTTTGCACTGTTGTTCTATCCTGGAACTGAGAACAGTGTTCAGGACCCTTCACATAGCAGGTGCTCAATAACTTTTTTTTAATTGAAGTATAGTTGATTTACAATGTGGTGTTAATTACTGCTATACAGAAAAGTGCTTGTTATACATCTATATATTATTTTTTTATATTCTTTTCCATTATGGTTTATCACAGGATATTGAATATAGTTGTCTGTGCTATGCAACAGGACCTTGTTGTTTATCCATCCTATATATACTAGTTTGCATCTGCTGGTCCCAAACTCACACTCCATCCCTCCCCCAACCCCCTCCCCCTTGGCAACTACCAGCCTGTTCTCTGTGTCCATGATCCTGTTTCTTTTTCACAGACAGGTTCATTTGTGTCATATTTTAGATTCCACATATAAGTGATATCATATGATATCTGTCTTTCACTTTCTGACTTACTTCAGTTAGTATGGTAATCTCTACTTACATCAATAAATATTCTTAAACAATGGATGCCTTATGGATACCACTACTCTCCGTGGTCTGGAACAGAGATGGTGACAGGCAGCCAACAAGCCAGACAACGTGTACCTCTCCGATCAAATTCTAGCAGTCCAAAATATATAGTGTGTGTAATATTGGGGTTGGGAGGGATTATAAAACATACACCATAATCATTGAAATTAAGCCTCAGCTAAATTAGTTATTTGCATAAAGTTTCACAACTTGTAAATATGTTAGAGACACAATTTAAGCCCAAATGAACCTGACTCATGAGCCCCTTTTCCATTATACTTTACTGATGGATGATTTCTTACCCTTTTGGCAATTCTAGACAAGCCAAGGATATATGTTTGAAAGAAGAAAAGAAGTATTTAGTCTATTGTAGAGCTAGAACCTCGGGCCACCTGTGGTCTAGTCCTGCTGAGAGCAGCAGTGGGTCATCACTAGAGCCAGCTTGGCTGAAAACAGAGTAAGAACACACTCAGGACAAGCTCAGAGGGCCAAGGCCATGAAGCCCCTTCAGCTGGCAGGGTGGGTGTCAGCAGTGGCTCTAGGGTGTGGCTGACTGGTAACCAGGCAAAAATAAGCCCTCTGGGTCGGCGCTGGGGAAGACCAGGGTGCCTTGGTCTCCGACAGATGCTCCAAGATCCAGCTTTTCTTATATTTTTATTTTTATTGAAGTATTTTTGACTTGCAATGTTATATTATTTTCTGCTCTATAGCAAAGTGATTCAGTTATATATATATATATATATATATATATATATATATTCTTTTCTATTGTGGTTTATTACAGGATATTGAATATAGTTCCCTCTGCTATACACTAGGACCTTGTTGTTTATTTTACATGTAGAAGTGTACATCTATTAATCCCATACACCCAATTTACCCCTTCCCACATTTTCCCTTCCCCCGCATTTTCTCTTTGATAACCGTTAAGTCTGTTTTCTGTGTCAGTGGGTCTTCCCCTTTCCACGTTTGATGCAACCCTCGTAAGTGAATTCCCTGTTCCTACCCTGCTGTTTTAAAAAAGGTCCTACAAATTTTAAATTCTATACATTAGGTGGGTTTATGTCTAGACGTTCCTCTACATTTCTTTTGTCCTCCTCTTTGTGAAGGAGGACTAATTTTTCTCTTAGTCATTTGTGCTGAGTTCTTAGCTTTAGAAATTATTAAGTAGTTATTTAATGCAACCGAGTCTTCACACAGAGAGGACAAAGTGCAGAGTAATTTGTTAAATCTTAATTCAGGATTCACCACATGGGAGATAGAAGCCGAGCGGAATGTTCACCTGAGGGGCTTGTAACCAGAGACCTGCAGCCTTAGAGCAAAACCATGGTCACTTCTGAGTTGATGAGGGACTCCACTAAGGCACTGAGCCGATCTTTTTTTTTTTTTTTTTATGCTCTTCCTAGACATTTCAACCATCTAGGAACCTTCTCAATCAAGAAGATTGCTACCAGGAAGAGCCACAGTGAGTCCTGGAGGATTTCAGAAATACTGTCATTTCCAGGAAAAGTATACAATTTCCAAATGTCCCCTAATAGACCACGTCTCTGAGTTTGCAATTCCCAAGGGCTCAATTATCTCTTTACAGTAAGACAGCACCAACTGGGCTGATTTTAAATAACGTGTTTTAAATAAAATACAGCCTTTTACAGATCAATATGTTTTGCTTTTTGAAAAGAAAATAAAATTTCAATCCAATTACCTGTTTCAGAACACCTTTAAAGAAAAAACTGTTGCTTATGGCAAACTCAATTGACAGCATTTTTCTTGAGCCGAAAATCACTTTCAGTCACCATAATTGCACAGGCAAATGTGAAAGGTGGGGTGTGAAGTGGAGAAATCAACTTTCAATTTTTGTGAAATGTTCACAAACTGTCCAGTATTCATGAAGCCAGAAATAAGTCTAAAAATGTGCAAATTGGAACCTATGTCTAAGCTCTGAATATAAGAAATTGAGTTATTAAAATACTGCTGTTCTGTTGCACGGAACAGAGGAATAAGGAAAAACTGACACCAACACATCACAGCACATAGCACCTTAAAAATGCCAGCTATAACGTGTCGACTATCGGGAAAAGAGAGAACTGGTGACAGTTTGCCTAAGTATGGCTTCCCTGGGAAGCAGCATATTCAAGTTATGGGAAGTCTGCTATGTTACACAAAATCATTTTCAGACATCTCACTGCTCAAGGCACCGCCCTCTTCCTCTACTCTCCTTGTTTATTTTTATGCCTGTCGCTACAGCCAAATGAATAAAACTCTAGCTGCATAGTGGTTAGAGTTTATTCCTAATTAAAGTAGAATAAAAGAAAACCAAAAGGTGCAGTGTGTGAGGCACTGCCTTTCTAATAATAGAGTAACTTGGAATTCACTTTTACCAGCTTCCCTCTGACGTGGGGACACCAGCCAGTATCTTGGTACCATCAGTGCGTGTGGGAGCTCTTCCAACCTTGCTGCCTCGTTCCATTTTAAGACATCCACATGCTAATGCTTAGAATTTGTGCATGAGATTCCAAGGAGGATGGATGTCTTGGGACTGGTGATCTGCAAATACGGAGAGCTGACAAAAAGCACACTCTCCCCTGCTCATCACAATGAGTGTCAACCAATCTAGGAGCAATTCGACTGCTGTGACCATGGACCATTTGGCAACACTTCACACCTCCCACCCTATGTCTCTTCTTTCATTCAGCCCGTGAGGTGGTCCAGGACTCCTCAAAACACAGGGAACTTTCAAACTGCATTTTAGAGTACATCTTGAAGGACATGCTTAAAATATGAGATATTCCATGGATTTTGGAGATACAAATAGGCACTGGATGCCTATTTTTATCTGTTTCAAAACAAGGTATTTTCTGATTTCATAAGCATCTGAAAAACTTAATGCACAGCTAAATAAGAAAGTTTCAGGAACTTCTGCAATATTCTGCAGGAATATTCTGAAAATAGTTATGACCTCTTTCCCTGAAGATGTACTGGTATATGCCCATGGGGTGGGGCAGGCCCTAGGAAGCAGAGCTTCTGCATTGGCTAACCACACATCCACAGATGTGGCTGACCAAGAAACAAAGGACCTACGTGGACCACAAGAACTTCCTCTTCACGTTGTTTCCTCGTGGCCTCCAAGTCCTCCTGGGGTGATGCAGAGGTGGTCCAGGTAGAAACTGTGTCACAGTTGAGGAATTTTGTGATTGGGAGACCCTCAACTTTTGGGGACTGCTGACAAACCTGCCCCTCCCGTCTCCAGGGAGAGAGTTTCTTTCCTACCAGGGCTTCCCTGGGGAGGGTAGGAGATGTCTCTAGATTTATTGCCTTGGAATATCTCTGGGCAGAGATATTTCTAAATCTCTCTGGAGGGAGACGCTATTTTTATCTTTCCAAGGCTATCTGTTGTGAGAATATTCTTGAACCTTTGCTTAGAAGATGGGCAGAAACATCAGACTCATGAATAATTACCTCCCAATAGTATATTTTTATATCCCTTTTTCAACATACTTCCAGGCAGTCTCATGTTTGTCAGAAGTTTTGAATTTTAAAGTTCCAAGCAGTTAAGCAAATTACCTTTGTGTTTCTGGAATCTTCTCTATATGTGGCATTTAGAAATGCAATTCAAACTTACCTTATTGGGAACGTCAGAGGGCAATGCTTTCAGAAAGGGCATTTTCTATGTTCTGTATTTTATTTTCTAAAGTCATTTGCATGTATTATTATTTCCTCACATAAAATCCATTTAGTTTTTTAAAAGTTTCAATAATGTTCAAATTAGGAACACTATGGTTTAAAGTATAGTAGTTACACCCACCAAGGTGGGCATGTATCTCTTCGTGTTGCTTATGATGCACCCTTGACATGTATTACTTCAGTTAATTTGTTTGCAAAATTTTTTGATGATTGAGACATGAAAAACATGATTTCTACAGCACAAAATTTTAAAAAGAGAAGCAAACAGAAATGCTGTTGTAGGTGGTATGACCCCTCAATCTTAATTAAGCTGAACCTAAATGAAGGGGTTCAGCTCTTAAATTGAAAGATATCCCCTACAGTATTAACAAAAAAAGATAAATCACAAGAAAACAAGTTCATTTCAGTATCTACTCTGGATGGAATATTATTTGATTCGGACCTGAAGCCCTTAAGAGCCTCAGTCCTCAAACAAAAATCCAATTATGTTCAATTCAGTGCTATTACAAGGGTAAATTTTACAAAGAGTTTTGATTAGGTATCAAAATTTTGACTTAACTAGAAAGTTCAATTACATAAAAACTTGTACTTTGTTTTCATCATTATAATTTGACATTTACTACATGTCCATATGGTGCTGAGCATCTCTTGGACCACAGTAACCTGTAATGTTACCCCAAATATTTGAATTAGCTTGGAACCCCTGGCTGTGAGCCGAACCACTCACATTAATGCATAGGGAAGCCAAGGTGAAGGTGAAGGAATAAGGTTCCCGATGATAAAGGCTCTGACAGGTAAGTGATGAGACTCCCCATCCACAGAAGATCTGTCCACTCTGCAGATGAGAGACAGGGTCATGCTCCGGGCACCAGCCAATTAGGAAGTGATTTCTCTCTAAGTCCCAGAAAGCAAAAAACTAATATATCACAGCTTTCATAGACTTTAAATAAGTAGGCATGTTGAAGGCATAAAAAAATTATGAGTAATTCTGGTTTTTATGTCAATAACACTTATTAACCAGTGTCAGGGGTTCTGAGGAATATAAAGATAGACAATGGTTAAAGGGACATAAACACTAAAAAATAACATTGCAAACCAAACAACAAATAAGAACACAGGATGAGAGATACTCCACAGTGATTCAATGTGTGGTTAATTCATGAATTTGAGGAGAGGAACAATCTCTAAAAACTCAGGCAGTCTGGGAAGAATGATCAAGGAGAAGAAATTAAAGTCTGATGTTAAATTTGATATAATTGTTTTTAAAATACACTGTTTTTAATGATGACTATTTCTGAAGTTAAGGTCCTATTTTTTATGTCTCTTTTGTAATAGATATTTTTGTAATTCTAATTTACAAGTGAAAGTGCCTAAAAATAATGGGCTTTGCGTATAATTGATGTATATGAGTTTTGTTTGTTTGTTGGGGGTTTTTTTGCGGTACGCGGGCCTCTCACTGTTGTGGCCTCCGCGGCATGTGGGATCCTCCCAGACCGGGGCACGAACCTGTGTCCCCTGCATTGGCAGGCGGACTCTCAACCACTGCACCACCAGGGAAGCCCTATGAGTTTTTATATGCAAGTATACATGAGGTATGACACCCCCAAAACTGTTTCTTTCATAAATCATAAGTGTATACCCTTCAAAATTATATTCCTGAACCCACTACTTTACTGTCAAATTTTGCCAACAAGAACAAGGCTCATAAAATTTAGCTGAACTTAAGAATATCACATTATATCCACAATACCAGTAAAATTTCAATGTAATAGAAGAATGGAGAAATAAATTACTCTTATTTATAGAAATTAACTAATAAAGTCTCAATTTGAAGTACCAAAAAAAAAACTTTCTACCTTCTTTTTATTTTATTTATTTTATTTATTTTTTTCAAGTTAAACTCTCCATTGTTCTTGGCGATTAAGAACAGGATTGAATCTTGGGTTTACTGCATCTGTATCATCACTCTGAACTTAAGTCTTCAGAAGGTGATTTTAAAAGAGGTGACTTTTACTGTACTAAAGAAAACCTGGAATTACCTTTTCTCAATCTCTTTCTTAAATTACTTTTTTGAAAAGTGTAGATTCTTGGCAAAAAAAAGCCTGATTTCTTAATAATTTTTACTACCTCCTAAAAGTGGATGGCAGCCAAAAAGTCACTTAACTAAGGGAGCTGTTATGTAATGGAAGTTGCCTTGACTCAGTTAATATCAGGAATATAGGGAATGTTTTGCATGCCATGTGGAAAGCCAAGCAAATCCACAATTAAACTTTCTTTGCTGATGTGTCAGTTGCCAAATGGATGGAGAACCACACCAAGAAAGAGAAGAAACTGCTCAAGTCTTTTCCTTCTTATGCCAAAGCAACACTTTCAATGACTGTTGGAACCTATACAATTTTATGATATATTTCTGCCTAAATCATATAGCTCTTCAAATCTAGTGGAATCAGAAAAATACACCACTGAGATAATTTCATAAAGACATGTTTTATCAGTCATTGTGCAATAGAAGTATACCCTATTTTCCACCCAAATTGTTCATTACAGCCCAAGTTTGCATGGAGAAAATACCCCAGGCATTTATGTATTCAGAGGTAAATGTCCACTTTAAATAAATTCATTGCTTCTTGCACATCCCATTATGGTTGTTTCCATTCCTGGTTTTCTTTTTTCTTTTCTTTTTTTTGGCATTCTAAACTGGTTTTTATATAACATTTGATTTATGTTTACATAAAAACTCTGTTGTGGCACAGAAAATACACTCAGAAGGACATTGCAAGGGTGTATTCCCAGTCTACCATTTCTTCAGTTAAGAATTATAATGCATCATCCTGTTTTTGAGAGGAGTTGTTTTTTAGTAACCAATTATAATATTTAACAATTTATGGCCAGTTATTTTTGTGTACACCCAACTGTACCCTTCCACGTGTGACCGACACAAAGCCACACTGTAAATATTCCATCCCACCCTCCACACCTGCCGTGCGTATGCTCTGTTCCCACACTGTCTTGGTGCTTGTGCCTCTGCTAATCAGGTTTATCAATTCACCAGATGGTGGAGGGGTGTGGATGACTGCCCTGGTCTGTCTGTAGCACCCCAACCTCAGGGCATAAGAATCCCTGGAACTCTGAAGAGTGGTATTTGCTGAATCATTTCCTTCCTCATCCTCTTGCTTATGACCTCCTTCTATAACTGACCTTGTCCTCTCCTGCCTGTCCCTCCAGCTTCGTTACAGTGAGGACACACTTTCTGTCTTCCCCACCCTTGCCTGGGCAAATGCTCATCCACATAAAACATCCACACAGAATAAAAGCCTACTTAAAAATAAGAATGAGGATTCAGTGACGTATGGTAAATATGGTCAGACCAGCTGTGGAGACTCTGTCTGTCCAACAAATATATTGCCAAAAGCAACTACAGATTTAACAGGAGATGTTCCCATAGTCATTAGCATTACCCGTCTAACCTCTCAAACAAACATGGTTGATGGTCTCAATTTGTAGTGGTCCTTCCAATCAGAGACTGCGGTGCCTGCCTCAGAACGGGGACTTCCTGTTGCATCCTCCCTCCTTTCTTCTTGCTTTGATGTGGACACAGGAATGATTTTTAATAATCCACTGCATCAGTCCGAGGTAGTACAACATGGACATCACAGTGCTGAAGAAAACCACAATGGGCAGGACCTTAAGTGCAAAAAAGTGGTCTTTATATTTCTCACCAAAGACAAATGAGGGGCTAGAATCAGTGTACTCCAGGAATGTCTGAACTTGTTTCCCCAGCCAATCAAAAGCCATAAATCCAGGTTCTGTCCTTAGTATCAAAAGCCCAAGAAGAAACTGTAATCCAATACCCCAAAAGACAGGCCTCCATTAACTTTGGTTGGGTGATTGGAAAATAGAAATGTCAGGATGATGTACATTATGAGTCCACTGATGGATACCAGCTGCTGTTGGCCCAATTTGGTGGTGTCAAAGACCAGCCAGAAAATAACTCCCAGGATTAGGCAGGCCCAAATCACCCACTTCAGCCAGAACCAATGGCTGTCCAGAAGCCTTTGGCCAGGAGGAAGGAACTGAGCGATTTGAGACTCATATTTGGCCATGAAGTAATCCCAGGTTACAAAGAAGATGGCAACTACTGTGACCATGAAAAGAGGAAGGGCTCCGCAAAAGTTCAGCACACAGGCCGCAATCGCCAGAGCCAGACACCCTTTTGATGCGTCTCTTGATCCTCCTCCTCATCTTCATCCTTTCTTGAAGAATTCTGATCAGTGGTGACTTGCTCTTTGCCCTGTTTGGCCTTTTCTTGCTCTCTGATTTGCACAACTCTACGCCTTAGTGAGTTGTCATTTCCTGATGTGTTCCAGTTTTCAAAAAGTCTTCATCACTCTGAAAGCCAGTGTTGCTACAGCCCTTGGCTGTGAGGGCTGGCATCCTCTGCAACTCCACAGAGTTTTTGCTGCTCATGGATTTGGCTGGGCTCCGAATTTTTTTCAGATGTCTGGGCTGGAGATCTCCTGTACCTCATTAATCCTTCTCATTATCCTCATTCCTCACGGCCCATTTTTATTCTGGGAAGAAGACTCCTGTGCATGGGAACCACAGATGGTCTCTGGTGCCTCTTCCCTGATGTGTCAGATGAAGGGCCAGATGCCAGGTTCACTTCCCAGCTCACCTAGGAAAATCTGATTTATGAGTTTTGACTTTACTTTTTGATGGTGCAAAACTTATAAGCATTCTGTAGAAACCTACTATGAATTTTGAATTTTAATCTTTCCCCAGGCTTGTGATATGTGGTATGATAGTCAGTCTCTCTATACCCTCGGGATGCTGGGCAGTGGCAACTCCCAGTCAGCTATACAATCATCAAGGTAAACAACCGATACACTTACAATGACTCTGTACCCACACAACCACTCTGTTTTCCACTTTCAGTACAGTATTCAATAAATAACATGAGATATTCAAAAACAAAAACAAAAAAAATAAGAATGAAACCCTTACCTAGCTGTAATGTAGCATCTTCTGCCTGCTGGGATACTGTCAGAGAAGCTTAAATGGGGAGGTGGGATTTTCACCTTTACTGGATGGTAAGTAGCTACCTCCATAATATTAGTGGAGATCATGTGGGGAGTAGTAATGGGGTGCCTGCCCAGGTAGCAACAGAGGCTGAGTGGGGACATGGAGCCCCACCACCACCTGGCAGTATTGAGGCAGCATAACTCCCTCTCCTAACACGACAGTGTCACAGGAAACTTGCAAAAGCAGAAGATTTAAACAAGATCGAGTCTCATTACATAATACCTAAAATGTCCAGCATATAAATGAAGATCACTCATTGCACCACAAACCAGGAAAATCTCAACTTGAATGAGAAAACACAATCAACGGATGTCAACACTAACATGACAGATGTTGGAATTATCAGAAAGGGCTTAAAATCAGCCTGAAAAATTAGTCTCAATAAAGAAATTGAAGATATAAAGAAAAACTAAATGGAAATTTTAAAATTGAAAAATGCAATAACTAAAATAAAAAGCTTACTGGATGAACTTATCATATTTGAGATGATAGCAGGCCAATCAGTGAACCTGATATAGAAGAATAGAAACCAGCCAATCTGAAAAACAGAGAAAAATCAGTCTGGAAGGGAAAATGAACAGAGCCTCAGAGCTGTGTAGTGTGATATTAAAAGAAGATCTAGCATGCATGTCATTGGAGTCCAAGAGGATAGGAGAAGGAGTCTAGGGTTTAAAAAGTGTTCAGAGAAATATAACGGAAAAGTATGCAAATTTGACAGTGGGGTCAAGTCCACAGATTCAGGAAGCTGAGCAAATACCAGAAAGAATAAATCCAAAGAAATCCATGTCAAGTCACATCATAATCAAACTCCTGAAAATTAAACAGCAAAGGAAAAAATCTGTAATACAGTGAGTAAAGAAGAGTACATTACTTATAAGAGTTAATACAATTTAAATTAAAGCAGATTTTACTTGAGAAATTATGGAATCCAGAAGGAAGTGGGCAATGTTTTTCAAGTGCTTAAAAAAAGAATTGTAGAGACGGCAGACAGCAGAAGCAAGGAAAACTACAATTCTGCAGCCTGTGGAAGGAAAACCACATTCACACAAAGACAGACAAAATGAAAAGGCACAGGACTTTGTACCAGTCGAAGGAACAAGATAAAACCCCAGAAAAACAACTAAATGAAGTGGAGATAGGCAAACTTCCAGAAAAAGAATTCAAAATAGTGAGAGTGAAGATGATCCAGGACCTCAGAAAAAGAGTGGAGGCAAAGATCGAGAAGATGCAAGAAATGTTTAACAAAGACCTAGAAGAATTAAAGAACAAACACTTAGGAGAATTAAAGAACAAACAAACAGAGATGAACAATACAATAACTGAAATGAAATATACACTAGAAGGAATCAATAGCAGAATAAATGAGGCAGAAGAAAGGATAAGTGACCTGGAAGACAGAATGGTGGAATTCACTGCCGCAGAACAGAATAAAGAAAAAAGAATGAAAAGAAGTGAAGACAGCCTAAGAGACCTCTGGGACAATATTAAATGCAACAGCATTCACATTATAGGGGTCCCAGAAGGAGAAGAGAGAGAGAAAGGACCAGAGAAAATATTTGAAGAGATTATAGTCGAAAATTTCCCTAACATGGGAAAGGAAATAGCAACCCAAGTCCAGGAAGCACAGAGAGTTCCAGGAAGGACAAACTCAAGGAGAAACACACCAAGATACATAGTAATCATATTGACAAAATTAAAGACAAAGAAAAATTATTGAAAGCAGCAAGGGAAAAACAGCAAATAACATATGAAGGAACTCCCATAAGGTTAACAGCTGATTTCTCAGCAGAAACTCTACAAGCTAGAAGGGAGTGGCACGATATATTTAAAGTGACAAAAGGGAAGAACCTACAACCAAGATTACTCTACCCAGCAAGGATCTCATTCAGACTTGATGGAGAAATCAAAAGCTTTACAGACAAGCAAAATCTAAGAGAATTCAGCACCACCAAACCAGCTCTACAACAAATGCTAAAGGAACTTCTCTAAGTGGGAAACACAAGAGAAGAAAAGGACCTACAAAAACAAACCCATAAAAATTAAGAATTGTAATAGGAACATATATATCAATAATTACCTTAAACATGAATGGATTAAATGCTCCAACCAAAAGACACAGGTTTGCTGAACAGATACAAAAACAAGACCCATATGTATGCTGTCTACAAGAGACCCACTTCAGACTTAGGGACACATACAGACTGAAAGTGAGGGGATGGACAAAGATATTCCAAGCAAATAGAAATCAAAAGAAAGCTGCAGTAGCAATTATCATATCCAATAAAATAGACTTTAAAATAAAGACTGTTACAAGAGAGAAGAAAGGACACTACATAATGTTCAAGGGATCAAACCAAGAAGAAGATATAGCAATTATAAATATGTATGCACCCAACATAGGAGTACCTCAATACATAAGGCAACTGCTAACAGCTATAATAGAGGAAATTGACAGTAACACAATAATAGTGGGGGACTTCAACACCTTACTTACACCAATGGACAGATCATCCAGACAGAAAATTAATAAGGAAACACAAGCTTTAAATGACACAATAGACCAGATAGATTTAGTTGACATTTATAAGACATTCCATCCAAAAATGGCAGATTACACTTTCTTCTCAAGTGCACATGGAACATTCTCCAGGATACATCACATCTTGAGTCACAAGTCAAGCCTCGGTAAATTTAAGAAAATTGAAATCATATCAAGCATCTTTTCCGACCACAACGCTATGAGATTAAAAATCAATTACAGGGAAAACAGTGTGAAAAACACAAACACATGGAGGCAAAACAGTACATTACTAAATAACCAAGAGATCACTGAAGAAGTCAAAGAGGAAATCAAAAAATACCTAGAGACAAATTACAATGAAAACACGATGAACAAAAACCTATGGGATGCAGCAAAAGCAGTTCTAAGAGGGAAGTTTAGAGCAACACAGCCTACCTCAAGAAACAAGAAAAATTTCAAGTAAACAATCTAACCTTACACTTAAAGGAACTAGAAAAAGAAGAACAAACAAAACCCAAAGTTAGTAGAAGGAAAGAAATCATAAAGATCAGAGCAGAAATAAATGACATAGAGACAAAGAAAACAATAGCAGAGATCAATAAAACTAAAAGATGGTTCTTTGAGAAGATAAACAAAATTGATAAACCTTTAGCCAGACTCATCAGGAAAAAGAGGGAGAGGACTCAAATCAATAAAATTAGAAATGAAAAAAAGGAGAAGTTACAATGGACACCGCAGAAATACAAAATATCCTAAGAGACTACTATAAGCAACTCTATGTCAATAAAATGGACAACCTGGAAGAAATGGACAAATTCTTAGAAAGGTATAACCTTCCAAGACTGAACCGGGAAGAAATAGAAAATATGAACAGACCAATCACAAGTAATGAAATTAAAACTGTGATTAAGATCTTCCAATAAACAAAAGAACAGGACCAGATGGCTTCACAGGTGAATTCTATCAGACATTTAGAGAAGAGCTAACACCCATCCTTCACACACTCTCCCAAAACATTGCAGAGGAAGGAACACTCCCAAACTCATTCTACGAGGCCACCATCACCCTGATACGAAAACCAGATAGAGATACTACAAAAAAGAAGAACATTACAGACCAATATCACTGATGAACATAGATGCAAAAATCCTCAACATAGTACTAGCAAACAGAATCCAACAACACAGTAAAAGGATCAAACACCATGATCAAGTGGGATTTATCCCAGGGATGCAAGGATTCTTCAATATATGCAAATCAATCAGTCATACACCATATTAACAAATTAAAGAATAAAAACCATGTGATCATCTCAATAGATGCAGAAAAAGCTTTTGACAAAATTCAACACCCATTTATGATAAAAACTCTCCAGAAAGTGGACATAGAGGGAACCTACCTCAACATAATAAAGGCCATATACAACAAACCCACAGCAAACATCATTCTCAATGATGAAAGGCTGAAAACATTTCCTCTATGATCGGAAACAAGACAAGGTTTTCCACTCTCACCACTATTATTCAATATAGTTTTGGAAGTTTTAGCCACAGCAATCAGAGAAGAAAAAGAAATAAAAGGAATCCAAATCAGAAAAGAAGAGGTAAAACTGTCACTGTTTGCAGATGACATGATACTCTACATAGATAATCCTAAAGGTGCCACCAGAAAACTACTAGAGCTAATCAATGAATTTGGTAGAGTTGCAGGATACAAAATTAATGCACAGAAATCTTTTGCATTCCTATACACTAACAATGAAAGATCAGAAAGAGAAATTAAGGAGAAATAATCCCATTCACCATTACAACAGAAAGAATAAAATACCAGGAATAAACCTACCTAAGGAGGTAAAAGGCCTGAATGCAGAAAATTGTAAGACACTGATGAAAGAAATCAAAGATGACACAAACAGATGGAAAGACATACCATGTTCTTAGATTGGAAGAATCAATATTGTGAAAATGACTATACTACCCAAGGCAATCTACAGATTCAGTTCAATCCCTATCAAATTACCAGTGACATTTTTTACAGAACTAGAACAAAAATCTTAAAATTTGTATGGAGACACAAAAGACCCCAAATAGCTAAAGCAGTCTTGAGGGAAAAAAACAGGGATGGAGGAATCAGACTCCCTGACTTCAGACTATACTACAAAGCTACAGTAATCAAGACAATATGGTACTGGCATAAAAACAGAAATATAGATCAATGGAACAGGATAGAAAGCCCAGTGATAAACCCATGCACCTATGGCCAACAAATCTGTGACAAAGGAGGCAAGGATATACAATGGAGAAAAGACAATTTCTTCAATAAGTGGCGCTGGGAAAACTGG
Source organism: Phocoena sinus (assembly GCF_008692025.1). Classification (NCBI taxonomy): domain Eukaryota; kingdom Metazoa; phylum Chordata; class Mammalia; order Artiodactyla; family Phocoenidae; genus Phocoena; species Phocoena sinus. The sequence continues at coordinate 2,544,562 of NC_045775.1, read as the reverse complement.
ACAACTACATATAAAGAATGAAATTAGAACACTCCCTAACACCATACACAAAAATAATCTCAAAATGCATTAGAGAGCTTCCCCGGTGGCACAGTGGTTGAGAATCTGCCTGCCAATCCAGGGGACACAGGTTCGAGCCCTGGTCTGGGAAGATCCCACATGCCGCAGAGCAACTAGGCCTGTGAGCCACAACTACTTAGCCTGTGCACCTGGAGCCTGTGCTGCACAAAAAGAGAGGCCGCGATAGTGACAGGCCCGTGTACCACAATGAAGAGTGGCCCCTGCTTGCTGCAACTAGAGAAAGCCCTCGCACAGAAACAAAGACCCAACACAGCCAAAAATAAATAAATAAATTTCTGTAAAAATGCATTAGAGACCTAAATGTAAAACCAGACACTATAAAACTCTTAGAGGAAAACATAGGAAGAACACTCTTTGACATAAATCACAGCAAGATCTTTTTTGATCCACCTCCTAGAGTAATGGAAATAAAAATAAACAAATGAGACCTAATGAAACGTAAAAGATTTTGCAAAGCAAAGGAAACTACAAACAAAACAAAAAAGACAAACCTCAGAATGGGAGAAAATATTTGCAAACGAATCAACAGACAAAGGATTAATCTTCAAAATACATAAACAGCTCATGCAGCTCAAAATTAAAAAAACAAACAACCCAGTCAAAAACTGGGCAGAAGACCTAAATAGACATTTCTCCAAAGAAGACATACAGATGGCCAATAAGTACGTGAAAAGCTGCTCAACATCACTAATTATTAGAGAAATGCAAATCAAAACTACAATGAGGTATCACCTCACACCAGTTAGAATGGGCATCATCAGAAAATCTATAAACAACAAATGCTGAAGAGGGTGCGGAGAAAAGGGACCCCTCTTGCACTGTTGGTGGGAATGTAAATTGATACAGCCACTATGGAGAACAGTTTGGAGGTTCCTTAAAAAACTAAAAATAGAATTACCATATGACCCAGCAATCCCACTACTGGGCATATACCTGGAGAAAACCATAATTCAAAAAGACACATGCACCCCAATGTTCATTGAAGCACTATTTACAGTAACCAGGTCATGGAAGCAACCTAAACACCCGTCGACAGACAAATGGATAAAGAAGATGTGGTACATATATACAATGGAATATTACTCAGCCATAAAAAGGAATGACATCGGGTCATTTGTAGAGACGTGGATGGATCTAGAGACTCTCATACAGAGTGAAGTAAGTCAGAAAGAGAAAAACAAATATCATATATTAATGCGTATATGTGGAACCTAAAAAAATGGTACAGATGAACCGGTTTGCAGGGCAGAAATAGAGACACAGATGTAGAGAACAAACATATGGACACCAAGGGGGGAAAGTGGCAGAGGCAGTGGTGGTGTGATGAATTGGTAGATTGGGATTGACATGTATACACTAATATGTATAAAATAGATAACTAATAAGAATTTGCTGTATAAAAAATAGAATAAAATTCAAAAATTAAAAAAAAAAAAGAGAGAGAGACTGTGGCATGCAGTAGAAGAGCCCAGTTAAGGTATCAGAACCCAGGAACCAGACAGAGTTGGGGAATAATGTCAGGGGAGGAAGGGAATCCAAATATGTATTAGTGCCTAGTCCATGTCAGGCACTGATGTTTCAACATTATCCACAGTGTCTGATGCCAAGCAGCCCCAGTGACTGTGGTCAGTCATTGACATGCTATGTGAGAATAGTTTCCAGCTATCTAAAGGCCCACTTGCAGTCTGGGTAATTGAGCACTGTGCCATATTTGCTGCTGGGCAACTGGACTTGGGGTTGCCAGAGACCTTGGAAAATGAGCTATTAGGCCACCCTTCTGACTGGGTCCTTCTGTAGGAGTCCTGGGTGAAACAGTTCCACTAGTCTTACCTCTTTGGAGAACCCTTCCCAGGCTGGACTTGGTGCCCCGGTGTCATGCTTCTCCGGGTCTTCTGTTTCTCTCTCAGCACCCATCACGCTGATTTGTCATCTCCATCTATGTCTACTTACCCCACTGACTCTGGAAGCATGGGACTGAGCTCCCTCCAGGCCCTAGCATTGATCTTGGCACAGAGTGGGTGATCTATATTTGTTAAATGATTGGACAAATGAATGAATTTAGATAATCCAGAATAGTCTTTCTAGCTTCACATTGTAAAGCAGAGAAAGGTGGAACGAATATGACTTTAGGTGAGTCACCTAATCTCTCTGGACTTCAGTTTTACTTCCTGTAAAATAGATATAATAGTAATCTGTCCCAGTGTCATGGGACTGTTTTGATGATTAAATGAGATAATGTATGCAATACTACTAACTACCCTTACTTGAATGTTCCTTATATTACTGGTGCTGTATTAGGCTTCAGATAATATATTTGAAGTAATAGATATAGTGGACCTTAACAAATATTTGTCTTCTTCCCCCAAAACTACTTTAAAGTTTAAATGTTCTGGCATTTTTTATAAAGATTTTTTTAAGTTAAAAAATTAAAGAATTGTAACCTACAATTCCATATCACAAAAAAATATTCTACAGGAATGAAGAAGGAATCAAGGCCATCTTAGATGAAGAGAAACTAAAAGATTTTGTCATCAGCAGACTTATCTTAAAAAATGACTAAAATCTCTAAAGTTCTCTAAAGAAAAGGCAAATGATGAAAAAAAACTAGAAACATTAAGAAGGAAAAAGAGCTTAGTAGGCAAAAATATGGGTAAATACAATAAATATTTCGTCTCTTGAGTTATCTAAATTGTGTTTCAAAGTCAGACAAAACATCATAACATTGTGTGATATGGCTGTCAACGTATGTAGAGAAAATATTTAAGACAATAATATAAGTGAGGAGAGTAAAGGGATTTAAAGAGAGGTAAGACATCTACACTTGTCTCAAAATGATAAAATGTCAACTCCAGGAGACTATGATAAGTTATGTATGTAAAAGGTAATACCTAGAGCCACTACTGAAAAACCGGTATAAAAGTTACAATAAAAAATACTTGACATAAATCAAAATGGAATTCTAAAAATGGTATTCACAACACACAGGAATACCCTTGTTGAAAAACAAAACAGAGAAACCAAGAGCAGAAAGAACAAAAGAAGGAAAAACATGATAACAGAACTAAGTCTTAAATCATAGACAGGATTAATCCCTACAATTTAATTAATGAATTTGTTGATTAGTTAATTAACTAAAAGTTGAACATTCAAAATGAAGGAATTAAGAATATCTTAGACTATAACGCATTATATTTTGTATTTATTACCTGGAAAAATGAGAATTTACCAAATTACCACTGGATCTATTTCTAAAATGCATCTTCATTTCGAATTTGTAGACTAGATGATATTTTTTTACCTGTAATTTTGAAAGAGTAGAGAGTGGTGGAAAAGTAGATACCAGTACCCAACAAGGACTCAGGACACAGAACAATGACAATGATTACAATGTCAGCCAAGCTTGAGAGCACTCTCCTGTCCTCTTCAAGTGGGTTTTGTTCTTCATTTCTTATACAGAGCTTCATTAACTTGAAATCCCAATTTAGGAGTGTTCTTGTAAGAGCAGGACCTTGTATTTTTTTTACTAAAAAGTTATTCCATTGACTTCCCTTTAGTGACCATGGTGATGTATTTACTCAAAGATAATTGCAACTTACTATATAAAAGTTGAAACATTTTATACACAGGGAAGAAGTAACTGAAATGTGATACCAAGCAAGAAAAGATAAAATTTGGAATGAAAATGGGTAGCAGAATTCTGCTGTAAACCCTAAGAAGTCATCTCTATTTAAATTTTGTAGAACAAAGTGTAGACTAAAACTCCTTACCATACTGTCTCAGAGTTTAGATGATCAATTCTTCTAAGCCAGAACTCAGGCACCTTAGAAAACTAAGAAGAAATCTTGACAATTCTAGCCGATTCTACTAATTTGGAAAAGTAAATACAAATCAAATTATGATTTATTTGTATTAAGTGTAAGCAAAGCACACACTATCATTTGGTTTTAGACTTCTAAAACAGTCAGTTATTCTTCTATGTATCCATGAAGCCTGCTATATCTATATAATCTTCACTTGATTTATTGACAAGCTTGCCACATGCTTTCCACAGCAGAATCCTGCTTCACAAAGAAGAGGAAGGAATTATAGGTTAGAATCCAAGGCACTGACGTAAAACATTCAGCGTTTTAGCTTTTAAAAACATCTCAGACTTTCTAAACCTTTAAATACATATAATTGTCTTTAACATTGACAAAGTCACTTCAGGTTGAAGGAGTGTGGTAGAAAACAGAACTTTTTCTGTTCTCCTGTCCTCACTATGGAAAGGTTACTTGTTGACAGAGAAGAGAGCAAATATTTGGGGACAACTGGATGAACACCACATTCCGACTCAAATACGAGGGGTCAGGGTGACACCAGCTTACATCCATGTCCCTCCCTTATGTTTCTTACTCAGTATGATCTCGATATAATAAAAAAAGGGAATGTGTGACTCTTTTTATATAACCTTTCACACAGGTGAACATACACTCATGCTTACACACAAGCAATGCAGCATAAAAATATTAGGCAGATTTTTCAGAAAATGTTCGCTGACTAATTAAATAAGTATCTTGCTCTCATTTCTCTAAATATTAATATAAATATTGCCCTTTTGAATGTCTACTTATCTGTGAAATAGCCCTTTCTTTGTCCATGTGCCCCTCTTGCAAAATAATAAACGCATGAATGCAGAGTTGTGTTCTCTCATGGGCTGGTTCTTGAAAACACAACATGAAATAAATCTCACCTGTGCAAATCTCATCTTGGCTATTGGCGAGGGGTATGCATCGACCTCAAAAACTAACAAAAATACTTGCTATAAAGTGACTGTGTGTCATTAACTCTCCTTGCCAACAATTAAACAGATCAAAATGAACACCTTTGTAAAAGCAATCATCTTGGTGAGATCACATTCCCCAGTTGGTTTATAATCAGCAACCAAGAAAGATAAGTAGTTTGATTATCTCTTCATGTAACTGTAATGTGACATGTTTAAATTTAAGGAAAACTATCCCTTTTTGGTAAAATCCAAATGTCTCATTAAAAGTATCCAAGATTCACACCATTAGTTTTGTTTGTAAGACTGCTAGAATCAAAGTGAGAAAATGAGCCAAAATTAACGTCAGCCAGCAGAAATTTCATCCATCCACACAGTGATTTAAGCACTGTGTCATTTGCTTGAGAAGTCCCTTAATTACGTTATGTATTGCATTTTTGCTCATTAGGATTTTGCATGTCTATTAGACTGAAATGCTTTCCATCGTTTAAAATTTGAAGCCATTTCTGACTTCCATGCTGCATTATATTTTAATAACAATTTATTCACTTATCTAACAAGTATTTTGAGGACCTATTAGGTCCAAGCACCATTCTGAGGGCACAAAAACTAAGATGCTTTCCTATTTTCAAAGACAAAAGAAGACAACCCCAAACAAATATCTTCAGTCCAAAATAATAGAATTACCCCAAAAAGTGATATAATAACACATACTAGCAAACTGTTCTCTCTGTGAACTTGAAGAAGTGATATTTGAACTGGATTCTCCTCCCACACTCTATGGTTTTAACTTACGCCCCACCATTCTATGCAAATGAATGAACATGAATAAAGTAACTTAGGAAAATACTGTGGAAGTATCTCTGCATCCAGCATATTGAATTGTGATGGTCCTTTCCTCTTAAGCCATTTTAAAATTAAAAAAAAAATTTTTTTAGGCTACTCTTTATTCTCCTACCTTAGGCAAAGCCATCTTGCCTCTTCCATCAAAGTCAGTTAATCCATGAACAAAAGAACACCTAATCCACATGACTACATGCACTTGAAAACTCTCTGTGAAGATCCAGGTACAGTGCTTTTTGACCAAGAAAATGCTTCATTCATCAGATTTCCAAACCATGGGTCCTATTTGTTATCATAGGAAAGTCATTTATTTTTTTAAAGCTAAAAGGAAGCATTTCAACCAGTGATGATCTATATTAAATTTTTTTAAGTAACTAGAAAAATAGTTACCTAGCCCACCATAAACAGAGTGCAGATGTTGTGATGGTTATTTTATCGACTTAAGAGAACAGCTCACTTCATCTCTGCTGAATCAGATTTTTTAAAAAATCAATTTCCCAGCATGTATCTGTTCTTTTTTTCAGATATCCAGTTATAATATTTATCTTAAAGTAACAACTTATCAAATAATTGTATATTGCTGATTACAGAAATGTTGCCTATCTTGATGGACTCAAAAGTAATTCAAACACGACATATTGGAACTTATATTGCAGATAAAATACATCTATTTATCTCAAATGGCATAGATATTGGCTAAAGCGATATTTTCAGAGTCATGAAAATAAGGTAATAGCAAAAGGTGTGGAGAATGCAAAAGCCTGACAGCTCCTGAAGCCTAGGGCCATGCAATTTTCTCTTCATTTTGCAGCAAGGAAATATTGATTATTTGCATTCCGGGCCTACCTGTTTCCAATATCTCTGCTTTTGTGGACTGTGGTGATATTTAGTAGTAGAGTTCTTGAATGGGTATCATCAACTAAATTCAGTTTGTTTGTATATAAAAACAAACCAATAAAACACATTTTAAAAGATTCACAAAGATTGTCTCAAGGCTGAAATAAGGTCTTCTTTGTGTAAAAACATATGGTCTATGATAATTATTTGTCAAGTGAAAATTGCTATGTAACACAGTATTGTTATAGTTCATTATAGACCTAAAGTGAAAAGTAAAAATAAAGGAGCAGCAGCATCTTTGAGAAGTGCTTTGCCCTTCTTCCCCTGCACTCACGCCATTCCTGCTGCTTCAGAGGCAAGCCTGCAATTCCGCCTGCCCAGGGCTGTGTGGGTCGTGGGAGCCTGCTCGGTCTGGGAGGGGCAGTCTGGAAATGCTTGGGGATCAGTGTCCTGAGAGCAGCCACAGGTGACAAAAGACTAAGGGTGGCTGGTGGTGAATGTGGCAGCCCCATCACTCCTTGGGTGGGAGAGCTCTCAGACATCGTCCACACGGTCCTACAATCTCCAAAGTAGGACTGAGTCCTATCACCCATAGCCGTGACCTGCTCCCTTCCTTTCATTTCTTTCCTAGAGTCCCCTTCCAAATTGATTGCTGTACCTGAATACTTGTATCGGAGTCTATTTCTGAAGGAACCCAACCTAGGACAGAAAGGTTGAGTATTATACTAGAAAAATCATCCACTTTAGCATAAAAACCAAACTGTGACCCCCAGCTCTGCTATCATTAATGAGTAAGGCGGGATTCTGCTATCTATTTACATTCAAGGGGGGTACACAAGGTTCCTTGTAGAGTTTTAGGGGTCATCTGTGAAGAAAATAAAATGAAGTGAAAACATGCTATGTAGTACAAGGAACTCTACTTAGTGCTCTGTGTTGACCTAAATGGGAAGGAAATCCAAAAAAAGAGAGGATATATGTATACACATGGCTGATTCACTAGCTGTACAGTAGAAACTAACACAACTATTGTAAAACAACTATATATTTGTTAAATTTAATAAATAAGATAAAATGATATATTAGGTACAAGGATAAATGTTTATTTTTAAAGAAAAAAGAAGTCACAACAAATTACAAATTTTAAAAAACTGACAAATATCACAAATACAACTTAGAGAAAAAAACTTTATTGCTAAGTGCCTAGTTCACCTCTATGATGCCTTTACCCCTCTGCATTTTAACTGAATAGTTTTTGAATGCCAAATAAGCTCATAGTATTTCCTATAGATATGTTATATAGAAAAATAAAAAAGACTATTCTATGTTACCTTATAGATAATTAAGTCTTCCCTAGAATGATTGATTGAGTTTTTCGTTGATAATTTAAACTGTAAAAACTGTAAACTTAAAATGTTTATACTAAAAAAATGTTTTCACTTCTTTCTGATTCATATTTCATTTTTCTTAATGCCACATAACATTTTACGACTTCAGTCCAATCTAGAAGACATATTTCTGTGTATTAACACTGCATGCTTTTGCCCTATAAACACTGGAATTCTTATAAGTTCTAATTTACATAATTCTCATAAAAATAGTATGTATTTAAAATTGTACGTAGTGCATTATAAAGAACGTTTCTGGGGAGCCAAGTACTTCCATTTTGGTTATGTGTTGTTAGCAGCAAACCCTCTTACAATTTCCATAACTGATGCTTAGACATTGTTTCCACAGACATGTTTCTGGCTTTGTTCATTTTAACCCTTGTTTTTCCTCTGCCACCCTCATATGTCTGGGGCCATGTGGCTTGAGACACATTTTTATTTCAAGAAAGCTTCCGTATGAGTTGAAACAGGGGGATGGTGAGAGCCTTTCTGGAAAGTATTCCTTCCCTGGGATGCCTAGAAACAACTAAATTATACGTGGCAGTGAAGGCAACCACACAAATATATCTCAGTAAACCCAAGTTAAGCTTATCTTCCAAACCAATTTCTCCTGGGCCAAATCTCAAAAGTGTCCATAGCCATTCCACCTTGAGCCAACCCAAAAAGTGTGACTACAAAGAAATGAAGATCATGTGAACACGCATATTATCTGCAAGTTTCCTAACCGTATATGGTAAGGAGAATGCATACGGCCTTGGAAGAGCCTTAGAAACTTGGAAGTGTTCCATGTAAATGAGGGATCCCAGAGCTTAAGTTTTATGGTAAAGCTGTGGATAGTCGTCTGTAACATTGAAGTGGTAGTGCTGTGTCAGACAGGATTCTGAAGATACATGAGACACATATGATGGTACTTCCAGAGGCGTTAAATGAAGGCTTTATTGAAGGAACATCTTTATAGAGGGACTAGTTACTGAGGTATGGCAGAAGTTTAGGAACAAAAAAGCTATAGTTAGGTACCAAGGTCCTACCACGCCTGGAAAGTTAGGGTAAGGGGAGGAGGATTAATTCCCTGGGCACAGGGAGAAGGGCCCTGGAATGGGCAACGCTCAGGAGCTGAGGCCAGGAGTAATGCATACGCTGCCAGAGCCACCCCTCCAGCCATGTGCTGGGGAGCTTCATTCAGAGAAACCCACAGAATTCAGCTAGTCCAGGGAACTCAGGGATGATGCATCCACAGAGGTCACCCCCCCGGGACAGGGGGCAGGGATGAGTGGGGCAAAGGGCAAATCTGAGGGTACAAAATCGAAATAAGAGTACAAGTATCTTCACAGGATTGCAGCCAACATTAGATTAGATAACATGTACATGAATGCATCCAGCACAGGGCAGGCTCACAGATCCAGGCTCACACGATAATGTCAGTCCCATTATTTCTGGGATGAAATACTTAAGTGACTTTACAGCAAAAGCGGGAAGAAAAATCACAGCATTTGATGGGAAGAACATCCTAATGATGCCATGCCAGAAGTCAAGCCAGACATTTTTCTAATTACTGTTACTTCCAGAAAAACTCTTCTCAATAGCACATCTCTAGTGAACGGTGAATTTACATAAGGTACAAAGCGTTCTCCTGTTACTGAATTTTCACTATTTAAATATTATAGCCAATCACCTCTAAAGGAGTAGCAATTCCTGGTGTAGATTTGGAAAACGGGGATGTGTTAAGAATTCACCCTGAGACACAGGACCACATCTGGGTCAGGTTACCCAAGAACTAGCAGCATGGCCAAGTGGAAAGGTGCTGAAATCCTAACAGAACTTGGGGGTCCACAGGGAGAATGCTGCTTCTGCACAGCTTTGTATCCTCATCTATGAAATGAGGAGTGGGGACTAGATAATGGATCCCAAACTGTGCACTGAGCCCCCCTTGAGGTTCACCTCTCCCTCAGAGCTCTGGGGTCACCCCTGCACATTCTGAGTCACTCTCCTTTTATCCGTTTGTGTGGATTTCACAAGAAAGTCCACAGTTGACAGAAAATATTTGAAACCCCCCAGGATCTCAAAGATTTCTTCTTGCTTCAAAAACTAGAATGTCAAAACCCAAATGTTTTAAAAACCTACTTTTTAAAGACCCAACATTTTATCTCGGTTGACCTTGCATCAAAGTCACAGCAGAAAGCTTACATTTATTTCAAATCAACAGATATTTATTTGAGTCCGAACTCTGTAAGGCACAGCTATAAGGATATGTTGCCTTAGATTCATTCTAGTTTAGAATGCAAAGTGGAAAAAGGACAGGCATAGAAATTCTAAATTCCACAAAGACGTAAAATAATTCACAAGTAACCGCATAAAAGTGTAGAATGTTTCTCTTATAGAGAAAAATAAAGTTAGTTTTACTATTTCAAACTCATGAAGAACTCAATAGTTTCAATGCAGGTAAAAAATTACAGAATGTATCATTTTTTTCTGAAATCTTTAGCAAACAACCATCTTCTCAGTGAGGAGTCAGCTACGGTCTCATACTATGTAATTAAAATAAGTATAGTAATTAAAATAAGTATTTGTTCAAATTTAGCCCAATTGTACTAGCTAACCCTTGTGCTGTGGAATGTGGTCCAGAACCTGGTAACACAAAGAACTAGGGGTCACCCACAGGCTATCCTTCAGTTTCAGGCAACAAAACTCTGAAAAAATAGTCACCATAAAATATTCCTGAACTACATGTGACTAGGTATTGATTGCTTTACAAAGTACCTGTCAGATTGTTCTGTGAAGAACTGACCTGTATGTTTTTTAATTTATTTCACTGAAGTACAGTTGATTTACAATGTTGTGTTAATTTCCGCTGTACAGCAAAGTGATTCAGTTATACATATATTATCCTTTTTCGTATTCTTTTCCATTATGGTTTATCACAGGATATTGAATATAGTTCCCTGTGCTATATGGTAGGACCTTATTGTTTATCCATCCTATATATAATAGTTTTACATCTGCTAACCCCAAACTCCCAGTCCATCCCACCCCCACTCCCACTTCCTCTGGACAACCCCAAGTCTGTTCTCTGTATCTGTGAGTTGACTTATATTTTTAAAAGATCTGGAAGAAAAAAAAAAGTCACTATTAAGAACAGTCAAAAAATAACCAAGTGCTTTCATCAAGACTAAAGGAAATTTTGCAAATTACTTACAATTAGTGTTTGGCAGAAACAGCTTCTACAGGATGGACATGTGACCTGTCCTTGAACGCCTGGCTTTGTAAAGGCCCGAGCTAATACCAATATTTACTTCTACACCTAATACAATTTTATAGCAGCTAAAATGGGAATGGTGCCTCTGATCATCTCTCTGTGTATTGTAGTCAAGATCATGTCCACCAAAGGCTCCTTGATGGGTTTCAAATTTCACCACTGTGCCTTCTTTCCATCTGGTTGTGTATCAAGCTGCTGATTCCAAAACAACTATCCCTCCCCACCTGTTTCTGGGTTTGTTCCCATAGGAAATAGGTCCCAGGCGTCTTGGCCTTGTGGATATTAAGAACACTTGTTCCTTACCTCATGCTTTATTCCTTTCCCACACACATCACAACCAGCCCTGTACAAGATGTCCACTAGTTCCGGGATGCTAATTGCAGTCGTTTTGACATCCCTTTTTCTGCACCATTTGACTGGCCAAATCTCCCTGTGAGAGCCAAGTTGTTTACCTTTTTTGACTTGAAACCAGTGTTAATGATCTACTTAGGTTTTTATTCTGAGAGCTCAAAAAGAAAATTCCTCTTTGAAAGAGAAAACTTTTTTCCCCTCTTTTTTCAAAGTTTAACATGTCATCTCTAGTTATTTGTTGTTCCACTTACGTGTGTCCATATCACAAAAGCTGCAAAATAAATATAATTTGCAAAACTTCAGATATTGACATTTCGGAGGGAAAATGGAGAAATTCCATTTATAACTACTTACTAAATTATAGAAGCATAAGCTCAGAGATGTCATCAGCCTGGCCTCAGGTCATACAATGATGGTAGCATTCAAACCTTAGCCATTCAGCTTAAAATGGCTTTGTTCTTCCTATTAGGAAAATAACCCGTGCAGGATTTCAAGGAGGTGACAATAAAAATAGTGTGGTTTGTACTTTTGTGCCCTGAAACACTTAAAATATTTTCACCGGGGCTGCTGTTCCCAGCAAAAAGCATTCGTTTTACATCCCTGAAACTAGCAAAAGTTGACCTGTAAAGAGCCCTGAATGGCAGGGAGGTCAACATGTTCCTGGGCCCTGTATTCCAGCCATTTGCAAATAATTTTGTGAAGAGGGTCTAGGACCCCATGAATAGCTAGGTTTCTCCCAGCAGAGGTACATTTTGAGATGTCAACTTACTGAAAACCGCTCTGTCCTTTCTAAACACAGATGTCCTGCTGGCTATTGAACCCTAAAGGGAGGCTTGGATTAGATAAAATGGTATTTCTGAGGTTGAATAAAGTGGTATTTCTGTTGATACTAATTGGCAGGCCCTCAGGGTGGTACATCTTCAAAATGCATTCTACTGAAGTACTTAACTATTTGGGAGCCAGACAGACCTCAACTTTATCAGCTCTGCTACAGATAGGAATCATTCTATAGTCCACGCTATCACCTGTGAATTGAGGTAACCATGAAGCATAGTTCACACGAAAATAAAATGAGATCTATAAAGTGATTAGCTGGGCACTAACAATGGTCATAATTGTCAGAATGAACCTGCCCTTCAACCTTTACCTTTGTTGACTTTGCATCCCACTGCAGCTTCTCCGCTTAGCAGACTTAGTTGACCCTATAGGTCCTAGGTCAAGTACTACTTCTTCTATTCCTTAAGTTTTCTCACAGCTCATTTAAGTATGGCAACTGAAACAAAAAAGCACAACCTAAAAGTTGAGAATTCTGTTTTATTCTGCAGACAAAACTGAGGACTCAAGCCCAGGACGCAGCCTCTCAGAGAGCTGTGGGGGAACACTGTGAAGAGGTCAGGGGGTACCCAGGATCTACAGGGGTTTTTGCAACAAAAGCCAGGTAGTCAGATCTTCAAAAGATTACTGTTAATTAAAGAAAACCAGACATCTCAAGTTCATGAATTTAATGCTTTTCTATGTATGGGAAGAGGCAAGAGTCTGGGCTCACTGGAATCAATCCTTTGATCTGCACCTCAGCTGTCTGGGGCCAGGATCCTGCTTTTCTCCATCCTGAGCCCCCTGAGGGTGTACAGCCAGGGCGAGGAGGTAGGGGGGCGGGGGGGACAGGCTGCATTGGCTGAAGGCTTGCTGGCTACAGCGTCCTTTGTGTAGTGATATGACAGGTGGCATTTTTCATCCACAGTCTCCACCTGAGTTTGCACTCCTATCATGATTTCCTGGTGGTAGTTAAGGTACCCAACTGTCTTCTGGATCAGTCTCTAAGATCTTGGGAAGAGCCGCATCCTCTCCAGTGCACACCTAGCGCCTAGCTCAGGGCAGTGCTTCCATAAACATGTATCATGTCCATCAATTAGCCACAAATTGCCACAGATCCAGTGTGCTATTTTTGTAAACCCCTCCAGTGTATATTTAAGATTCCTTTATACGATGCTGAAAAGGCATATTCCAACTTTACCTGTCTGAAAATAAATTAGCGAATGCTCACATGACCAGAACCCTAAGAATAGACTTGAACCACTTCATGAGCTTAGACTCTCAGGGCTTGGTAATATATTCTTCCAAGATAACTCTCCAGAGTTTTCATCTGTCACCAGAACTCAGTCAAGCTGAACGCAAGTTGAAAACGTGGTGAGCATAAGTGTAGACAAGTGCTGGGTCAGGGAGCAGAATCGGACCAGCTCTCAGTAACCAAGAGGTTACTTGGCCCTGCATTTCTTCCCTGAAGAAGTATTTGGACGATATAATGGAATGATCCCCAGAGTGGGGCATTGGGCCATTTTTATGGAAACCAACCAACAGCTTCTATATCTTTAGCACCTTGTCATTTTCAAAGTTCCTACCAGAAACGATGGCTAAGACCTAGACGAAACAGGCTCTTATGTGTAAAGAATTCTCATGTTTGGGTCACAATATCCCTAGAATCCCAAATTTTCTAGAAAGGGAGTAAAAGGATCTTTCATTGGTCACTAAAACTCCCCAAATATTTCCACCTCAACAAAAGTGAATAAATGGAGACACCCAGCTGAGTTTGCTTCTATTTCTCTTCCTAGTCAAGCTTCTTCACTGGCAGTATGAAAATCCTTTCAGAGCAAGTCTCTCAAGTAGATCTCTGCCTCTTTAAGGTAAGTCTGAATTTACTTTACTTATTTAGGTTTGCTTATTTAGGGCCAAAGGAGGTGAGTCACCTGCATTAGGGTCAATCCACAAAAAACTAACTCAGTCCTGAAGACTTCTGTTTGGGCATAAGATTTGTGGGAAACATTCTACTATTTTTTAATAATAGAAAGACTGGGGGTAAAGGACGCTGAATGTTAATACCAGTTTTCCCCCAGCTGTGTGATACTGAACAGTTGACATTAATAATTTAGGACCTCAGTTTTTCGTTTATGAAATTGGAATTTTATTGATTGCCCTGCCTGCCTCAGAGACTTAAGTTATAATGACCTAATCTTACACATGAGAAAACTTTGAAAAGTAAAAAGCTACAGTTGTTACTACTTATTAATGTTATTGTTATTATTATTATTATTATAGGTTTAGTGAGTTTATTAAACAAAACACTAATGGAGATTACAATTAAATATATTGCAAACATCAGCTCTTATACCTACATAGAAGATACACATTTATCATTCTAAAATTCAACCAGTGAGCAATTTTTTCCAGTGCATAAGTTATTCTGAAAATGATGAAATCTGAATGTGGCATGTAGTAATTATAATAAACCTGAGAGCCTACTCCAGAAAATAGCATAATCGCTGTATCAAGGACGTTAGCTAGTGTGACAATATAGCACCACTTTTCTCTCCTCTGAATAGAATAGGTGCTGAACTATTGAGAGTGGACTTTGATTCTAAAAGCATGTTTTTATATAATAAGAAGAACGTTCATGACGTATTGCTATCAACTTAGGTTCAGGCAGTGATAATTCTTTTTAACTCGAGACCTAGACGGAAATATCACTACAGAATTCATCTGCTGGAAAAAGAACTACTAGCTTTGACATAAATTACTTAAACCAAAGGTATTAGAGTCCAGAAAAACTTCCTGTAAGCCATGCAGTACATGTAATAACTGTGATTACTGCTAGGTAAACACAAATTAATTCTGTTACAGGAGAGAATGCAGAAGGAATTCATAGAATCACAAGGTCAGGAGGAATCATGAGGGTCCAATCAGCCCATGTTCTCTTTACAGTCACCAAACAACACCCCAAACTCTGCTTGCACAACCCCTGAAAGAGAACATGCATCCTCTCCAGAGATGGCACATTTGGTTTTCTCATAGATCTGACATTTCAAAGAAAATCTTCCCTACTTAGACCTGAAATCCATCACCTTCTAGAATCTTCTCATCATTTGAAGCCATACACATAACGTCTAACCTCTACTCACAGACAACATCACTGATGCCTCCAAGCAGTTCTTAAATAGCCTCAAATGAATCACTTTTACCCCCTTGGTCATTTTCCTCTGGGTGATTTTTTTATATTTCACTTAAAAATGATGAAGTGGAATGCATGTTTTCTGGTTGCATGTCAGAGGCCAAAGTAATAGCTGTTCCTGCTGATACAGAAAAAGGTGATAAATTATATGTCAAAAGATAACATTTTCGAGGCACTTAAAGGACTACAAATAGCACAAGGAATTCATGAATTAAATTAATTGTTATGAGCTCATAACAACTAGTGCTTTCCCCTGGGAGACGCTTGCCAACTTTGAGCATGGCTGGAGGTTTGGGTTTGGCCCAGGCAGAAGGTTGTTCCTGGTGAAAAGAGAAACCAGCCAGGAGCTGAGAATCAAGCAGGTCCAGAACGACAAATTGAAAGGCTCCGAATATCTACCTGGTTTTCACTAAAGACGTTTGCCGAAAGCTGAGGCTGCACAGGTGCTAAAGGAATGGGCTAAGAACTTCTGACCCTTAGACCAAAATCTCCTGCATTCTCACAGCACTCGGGACTCAACAATATTCCAGGAAAACAGTCCTGCAAACAAAACACAAGCTAGATAAAAAAACCTTAGAGGGAGCGTTGAATTAACACTAGATGATCCATACGTATAAAATAGATAACTAATAAGAACCTGCTGAATAAAAAATAAATTAATTTAATTTAATTTTAAAAAAAGCACTAGATGATCCACAAAAAGGATTGAAGTAGGGCATCTGTTGACTATGGATATCCTGAAGGTGAGACTTCAAGTTTGGCTCCTGGAAAGACCAATTTTGGAGGACAGAGAAACCAAGCAAGAATTCAGGATTCTTTTGAAAGTAGACATGTTTTTCTAGCAAGACATCATATTTGAAGATAATCATCACCAGAGTCTCTATAGGTCTTTTTCCTTGTCATTTTTGTCATTGTTCAGAATATAACTAGAAATGACTAAACATGCAGAGACAAGATTTTATGATAAACAAAAATGAGAAATGAAAATAGACAGAAACAATAGAAGCAGACCCCAACATGATCAAGATACTGGAGTTAATGAAAAAAATTAAAATAACAATGAATAATGCATTCAAAAACATTGTAGGGCTTCCCTGGTGGCGCAGTGGTTGAGGGTCCGCCTGCCGATGCAGGGGACACGGGTTAGTGCCCTGGTCCAGGAAGATCCCACATGCCGTGGAGCGGCTGGGCCCATGAGCCGTGGCTGCTGAGCCTGCGCGTCCGGAGCCTGTGCTCCACAACAGGAGAGACCACAACAGTGAGAGACCCGCGTACCGCAAAAAAAAAACAAAAACAAAAACAAAAAAACATTGTAAAAGATGTAATAGACAATAAATTGTTACCACATAATTTGAATCTGTAAAAAAGTATCTAGATGATAATCTAGATCTAAAATATTTAACATCTGAAGTTTGCAACCTCAATAAATGAAAGTAATAGCATAGTAAATGCAGTAGGAGAAAAAAAATGTGATCTGAAAGTCAGGTAAGTAGTAAGTGCCCCAAGTGAATAGCAGAATGAAATACAGAAGAAAAGAGAACTCACAGAAGAGAGTGTAATAAAAATAAGTGACACAACCAAAGTGAAATTAGAGTCCAGAAAGAGAAAACAAAGAAAAAAGACCAAAGCAATAGTCAATGAGATAAGGACCAAGAATTTTCTGAAAATGATGAAAGGCATCAAAACAGAGTTTAAGAAGCTCTGGGGAAAATACAGAGAAACAATACCTAGGCACTTCATGGTAACTGCAGCAGGGGGAAAAGCAAAATCTTAAAAGCATCAAAAGAAAAACACAAGTCTTCAAATGAATGGCAATAAGACTGACAGCCAACTTCTCAATAGAAAAAAGGATAGAAGCCTGAAGACAATGGAATGATATCGTCAAAGTACTGAAAATACTCAGAACAAATGCTGTAAATGTACAGGTCATTGTGTGGACATATGTTTTCACTTTTCTTGAGTAAACAGCTTGGAATAGAATTGCTTGGTTAAATGATATGTTGGGTTAACTTTATAAAATACTGTCAAACTGCACATATTCAGACTCCATGACCCAGCAATTCTGACCTATGACCAACAGAAACATGTACCTATGTTCACTAAAAGGTAGGTGCAACATTGGTCACAGTTATACTATTTTTAAAAGCTGCAAACTGGAAACACTCCAGTGCCAATCAATAGTAGTATAGGAAGATAAGTGGTGGTGTATTACTTAATGGAATATTACATGGCCATGCAAATAAATGATCTATAACTATACACAGCATTATGGACAAATATCACAAGTAGAGTGTTTACTGGAAGAAGCCAAACACAGAAGAGCACACACTGTATGATTCCATTTCGATCAAGTTCAGAAATAGGGAAAACTGTTAATGCTCTTAGGAGTCAGGAGGAGGGCAGAGACTGGTAGGGGCTGGAGGGCAGCTCTGGAATGCTGGGAATTTCCTGTTTTGCTGGCCCCACGGTTTTAGCACATCTCCTAGAGGAGATGCCACATGAGCCAAGATTTCAAGGTACAAGAGTTGATTAAGCAAAAAGGAGAGGGAGGAGGGTCTTCCAGACCCAGAGAGTAGTAGATGCAACACCATGGAGGGAGGTACAGAGGACTGTGACCTAGAGGCTGTGGAGAAAAGCCCCCAGGAGGCAGACTAGGTAGAAGCCAGTCAAGATGATTGACAGACAGAGATGAGGCTTTGACCCTGGTCAGAGATGCTGCTGCTTCAAAGGCAGGCAGGGGCATATGGAAGGATGACATGAACTCAATTGTAAAGACAACTCAAGGACTGCATAATAATCAGACATATCTTCTTCTAGTAATTTAATGACTCACCTTCTCTCTCACTAAAGTACAACTTTCTCTTCAGTCTGTGGACTGTCTCTAATCTTGTTGTTAGATATCTCTCAGTATAACATTCAGCATATTATAATCACAAACACCTATACAATGCTTAATTGCATTAGTGATGCTCATCGTCTTTACGGCAGATACTGGAACTATTATCTCCGTGGACTCTCAGATAGCCTCATGCTCTTTCCCCAATCTCAGATGCCCTCCCCACTTCATCTGGAAAATTTTCTACCCATTCTTCAAATCCCGGGAAGCGTGGTACTTTGCTCCTTGCATTCTCACAATGTTTTGCTCACACTTCTTCATGTAGCACCTACCGTGCTGTGGTGTATTTTTTACCCATTCACTGCGAGCATCTTGGCTTATCCATGTTTCCATATCCTGGCCTACCAAAGCACCTGGTACAGAGCTCAAGAAACATTTTGGAAAAGAAATATTGCAATCTCTTTTCCAGTTTCCAGCAAGATAGTGATGTGTATCATTGATTCTTAACAAGAGTTATAAATTAAATATCGGGAGACACCATTAGACTTTTTGTCCTGTCAGTCAGGCATCCGCGTAATGGAATCATTATAGACTTTAATCAGCATTTCATAAACCTGAAGTCATGCACAGAAAACTAATTTAAAATAATGATAACAATTGGAGATGTTTTAATCGTTTGCCCCTTAAAGAAAGCTTTTCCTGTCTGCTGCTACCTTTAAGTGGATTTTTGTTTGTTTTTTTGTTTTTTTTTTTTTTTTTTCACTGCATGATGAAGGATCCAGGGATAATCTGTTGATTATGGAGAATTGCAAGGAAGGTACATTGAGAATATTCACTAGCTATGCTATAGCCAAGATTATTATAATACTCTTCAAAGGGAGAGAGTAATTTTTAGCAGCAAGCACCCAGGTGCTAAAATGATGTTTGCAGCATGTATAAATCAGCTTAACACAGCTTTGCTTACCCCATTAGAACAGTGGCTTAAATGAGAACCATTTCTTTAAAGAGTGGATCATAAGCTTCAAACAAAAATCCTATCACAATAGCAGTTTAGGCTTAAAGTCACAAAAATTATTTCCTCCTGCAAATCATACAGGAAATCATTTGAGAAAGCAATTGATCCCTTCAATAAAGAAAGGAAAGTTGAGTCACTCCACTGTATTTATTTCTGTAATTAACCATCGCTTTTCTGCAAGGTTGGGACTCTTTTCTACATGTTAATAAATTATGTCTCTTGTCATACTAATTATAAAAGATGTATTTCTACACTTCTAAGTTAATTATGAGAATTGCATTCTAAATTCCCAACTTATCTAATTCTTTAGTTATCTGTAATAATTTTCAAACTTTTTGTGGCAGTTATTTTTTAATCTGATCTAATTTTAGTTGGCATTTAATTATTCTCAAAGACTAATCCTTTTTCAGGTTAGTCTTGGACACGACTTTTTCTTTTGACTGCCACTGTGTGTTGCACTTTTCAAGAGTCCTGCTGTGCTCTTGAGGGGTCTTGACGATATTAATGCCAGTCCTGTGAAAAGAACAGCATTTGAGATCCCAAAAAGAAAATCTCTTCCTGTGAAGAGAAAAAAATATTTTTTACACTAATGGAAGATGACTACATAAATTATTATAACAGAAACAGCTTCTATAGTGATAAACCCAGAAAATCCACAAAGGCTCCAAATGTTAGGAACGCTGGCAATAAGCCTTTAAGTGGGATACTCAAAAACATATAGTTTTAATTTTGCTACCAGATTCCAGTTCATAAATAAATTGAGAGAGGCCTATATTTACTTTGTTTGTCTTCAAATAATTCATCAATATATTTTTAATTTTATTCTTATGAATGTTTTTGATAACTCTTAGAGCAATAATACTTCTTTCTGTGGATGCCTTATGTCCCTAATCATAGCTTTAATAATTTAACTCACTCTTTACAATCTAGATTATTCATCTTTTATCTGAGATCCAACCTACCAAATTACCTAGTCATTTTTTAAGTCTTCCCTTAAGATTCAAGTAGAACGCATGTAACTTAGAGATAAAGATTATACCTTGCTCAACTTTATCCTCTGTTATGTCAAATACAGGCCTTAAAAATAATAGGCATTTTTTAAAATGGAATTAACTTCATTGAAAATCATTTACACCTTTGCTTCAGATTGTAATTATGGGCTCATATTTTAAAATTGGTTTGTATATGTCAAATATTGGGCTTTGTCAGAGCCCAGTAATTGTTATATTGAGAAAAGAATGGGATAACATTTATTTAGTGTCTAGCTTATATCCTAAACACTGTAATAGATTCAGACATATGCTGTATCATACAATCTTTACATGGAATTTGAGTTATTATCTCCCTTCTACATTGGGAAACTAAAGTTCAAAATGTGAAGTGCCTTCCCCAAGGCTACATACTTCAGGCAGATCCTGCATATTCTGACTCCGGAGCTGATATTTCTTTTCACTGCAAAAACTTGTTTCCTAAAACAAGTGCAGATTAAAACAAAACAAAACAATTTGGAAAATGTGCTTATTGACACTCCAAGAAAAAATAATGAAACACTTGGAACGCTTCCCCACCCATTTCTTCCTTTGGCTTTTTACCTCTCCTCTTGGAGAAGACATGCTGTTTGCTGGTGAATAAGGACGAATCATCCCTCCTCACGAGATCACACAATTCCATCTTCTCCCTGGTCTATGGTACTCAGGACATCATCACTGACTATTAGGAAAATGATGGTATTTCAGCAAAACTTTCTTTGTGACAAGTGAATAAACCAAAAGAAAAGAAAAGAAAAATGTTCCAAGTTGAGAAAACTAATGCAATGGGTACTGCATGTGTTATATCACTTAGAAAGGCAAGAAACTGAAAACGCTCTTTCAAACTACTTTCCAAGAATATAGGTCCTTATTTCGGAATTCATGATCAGGCAGCAATATTATATCGAGATAGGAAAATCAACCCTGATAGGTTTGAATCTATATAGCACTATCCCTACTATCAGTAGCTTCCTAGATATTCTTTTCTTTTCCTTCCTTCCTTCCTTCTTCCTTCCTTCCTTCCTCCCTCCCTCCCTCCCTTCCTTTCTTTTTTCCTTTCCTTTCTTTCATCTTTTAAAGTAATTATCACAATATCATATTCCCTGAATCATTAAGAAATCCCCACAAATTTTTCCCAAGAGAGTGTTTTGTTCTGTTTTTTTTCTCTTACTCTCTGTTCACTAAACCGCTTCTATTTGGGGATCTTGAACCAATTCCTGAAATTCTTTCAATCTTTATTTTTCTCATTTGTAGGACACACAAAATTGCAATGATGATCGTGTATATCCCCTGTTTCACGGAGGTGGTTATGAAAAAGAAATAAGATGTGTAAATGTCCTAGTACAGGGGCTACACAACTGACTCCTCAATAAATATATTAGAGGTAGAAAAGGAGAAATAACCTTAAAATAATTGTTAGACAAATAATTTTTAAAATCATCACATAGAGATTTTATATACATGTGTTAAATATTGTTTAGTGCCTTATATGGTGTCTTCTTAAGATCAAAGTCAGTTTCTGGCAAGGTCTGCCTGGAAGCTTCTAAATTTTTATTTCCCTATAAATTTTGACTGTGAGCTCAACATTTCAATTGAGCTGGACATAGTTACAATTAATAGCTGCTTGAAGTGACATTTTTTGACTAGTTTTAGAAAAGACCAGACTAATAAATTCTGAAGAGTAGTAGGTTATCATAATGCTAGGGCATATTTATTTCCTTGGTGAAGATAAACTCATGCAAAGACTAGTCTGATGAAAACCATGGTCCCAAGGCACGGCACAGAATGGTCATTCTGGGTGGTTTCCCCCAATCTTGATTAGAAATTACCTCCGCACACAATATACATCTGCAAGGAGCAAATCATTTCATATATATATGAAATCATATATATATGAAATTATTAGTCACAGTTTTATTGGCTTAGTTCATATTTAATTGTAATATAGAATGCAATAAAGGTCAAATTTTTTCTTTTTCTTACTATTATGTTACCTAGCAACTATGAACTACACACAGTCCTATAATGACTAAATCAGACTCCCACATGTGGTAATTACTAACTTTACTCATAAATTGCCACCTAAAGAAAACAATGCATATTATTTATCTCTAAATAAAAACAATTCACTCAGAGATATCAGTTCACTCATCTGTTATAAGACAGGAGGCCAAAACATTTCCCTGGCTTTATCTATGATACAGAATTTTAATAAGCTGATATGTAGAAAATTTTCATTCTAGCACAATTTAAGCATATTCATTAATAAACGTTTTCTGGAGCCTTTACAGGAGGCAGCTGGTAATAGAGTTGTCCAGTTAGGTCTAGAAAGTCAAAACGAACTCAACTTAGTCGTATGGAACCACAGACCAAGCTCTCCCATTTCTCACTGCAATATTCTCTTAAATACCAAGAATGTTCTCATAATGTTTGTTCATTGGTTTGGTTTGTTTTGGTTCGGGTTTGAAGGTGTGTATGTGTGGTTTAATTTATTGGGTAGTCAGCCCCAATTTAAAGACAGAGGAATCCTGAAATCAAAATATAGGGAAACATCAGTATCTGAAAACTGTCTCTTGGAAATGTTCAGAGGTGATGGGGGCAGGAAGGTGTGACAGCAGGAGCGCAGTCGTTTTGATGGGACAGTTACAAGCAAGGAGAGGTTGGTGGGCACGGGTGCTGATGGGAAGAAAATGCATGAAATCCTGGTCACCTGTGGAGGGCACTCAACTGATAAGTGTCTAAAACTGGAAAACCAAGAAATGGCCAAATGAGCATATTTGGGAGGTGTCTTAGTCAGCTCAGGCTGTGGCAGCAGATTACCACAGAGCTTTTCACACAGTTCTGGAGGATGGAATTCCAGCATCATGATGCTGACTGATTTAGTTCCTGATGAATTTAGTTCCTGATGAGGGCCTCTTCCTGACTGGCCTTCTTCTCACTGTGTCCTCACATGGCAGATGGGGAACCTCTAGTGTCTCTTCCTCTTCTTATAAGGACACCAGGGCTCCACTCTTATAACCTCATTTAACCCTAATCACCTCTTTAGAGGCCCCATCTCCAATTGCAGTCACCTTGGGGGTTAGGGCTTCAACACATGTATTTAGGGGGACACAATTCAGTACATGGCAATAGAAATATGGAGATGAATACCCAAGGAATCAGCTAAAAGTGTTGCCTCAAGTGAGGGGAAAATAGGAAGGAGGGAAGTAGGAAAATGCTGAGCTTTCTTTAAAAACTTGCAGCACAAATTGATTAAACTATATACGTGCATCATTTTGTTAAAAATAAAAACGAAAGAGGAGGCAGACAGACCTGAAATAAACAATTGCAGGTGGTTTTCTTTTCTTTATTTAGAACATTTGCTTATTATGAAGGCTGTTTATTTAATAGCACGAAAAAAAGAAATGACATAAGACTTACATGACAAAAAGTTCAATTTGAGTCAACATTGTGGAGAAACCTCACAAAACAGATAGCGTTATCTTAGATTCCCTTCAGAGTCAAGAACCCAAACTGAAGGACATGACAGCTCTTCTCTATCTGGCACTGGTGAGCTGGTCCATGCATGGGAAGGAAAAAAAAGAAGCCCTGGTTTGCCAATTTCCACCGTGTGAATACGCCCCCGTGGCTGACTTCTGTACCATCACTGAGTGGGAGAAGATAAACCCATCAGCTTGTACACGCAGGCGTGGGCCAGCCCGAGTCCCCCACTGAACTGATGGGAGCAGTTACCGTGCTTCTTCTTCCTCTTCATTTTGTGTCTAGTATGGACATTAAATTTGGAAAATAAGAATGATAATATAAAGTGTTTATGTATTTCCAGTAAAGTGGAGATGCTTCAAAACTATGTCACATAGGAATAGTTCAAAATGGGATGCTTAACCTGAAGATAATAAAAATTTGTAACTTGAATTGCCATGAGTGGTTGGCCACGTCATAACCTCCAGGCACTTGATAGCTACCTCCAAATATCTGAAGCTCTGATAGGGACAGTATCTCTGAAAATCCATTCTTTCTCACCCTCCAACACACACACACACACACACACACACACACACACACACACACACACATCATTGCAATGTTCTTATTTATCTTTTATAATCCACATAAATACTGCCTTCTCCATGGAGCCTTCCCTGGTTCCATTAACATCTTTCCTCTAATCCTCTGTTTCCCAAATGTGTCTCACTTCCTACATCACTTTGTATGAAGTTTGTTGTCTACTATCTGTCTCTCCTGCTAATATGAGCACTCTTTAAGGGCAGGGAACATGTCTTATTCATCATTATATTTCCTAACACATGATAGAGATTTAATACATTTTGATTGGAGGAAATTTTGAGACAAATTTCAATTCAGTCTAGATAGAAGTTCTTAATAATCAGAGATTTCTGACGTGGGAACACATTTCTTTGAGGAGAAGTGTGATTCTGATGACTATGGATGTCCAGGCATAAACTGGACACCCCATATGGCAGCTGAACCCTTAGCCTGGTGACCACAGGATGTCTTCCATCCTGTTCATTGTACACTTTATCTGGACAAGCTCCACTGGCTTTAATCATGAGTTCCACACCATTGACTGGATTTCGGTCCATTCACCGTACATCAGGAAGCACACTTTAATATATTCCACATTGATGTTAAGGTATTCGCCTATATATCCTGAAAGTTTTAAAGTTTTACTTTTCACATTTCAATCCATAATCCCTTGCCATTCACGGTGGTGTGGTGGGAAGTAGGAATTTAATTTCATTTAACTTCTGATTAGTGACAGGGAAGGGTTCACTCGTTCAGGAATGAGTCCATTCAGGGGAGTTTGTCATCTTCCAAGCAGGATCATTCTGTGTCAATTATCCTGTGAGAAGACTGAGGTGAGGGAACAGGCTAAAGGCTCAGAATCGACCTCGGGTCCCAAGGCAGGGACGCCAGCTCCTATGACACAGCATGTTAGTTTCATAGCCAGAAGCTGGCCGTGATGGAGCCCTGTGCACTGCCCTGTGAGTGTGGCCAGTGAGGGATTTGTGTACCTGTTACCGCTTCTGCTCTGTGGGATTTTCCCCTAATAAATGCTGTGTCCCCCCTGGTGAACACACCGTCATTTTCTTGACACATATAAACAACCAATTTTTCCAGCACCACTTATTTAATTGAAATGGCAGCCTTTCTCCACAGCTGTGTAATGCAACCTTTATCATATCAATATTTCATACATACATCTGTCTGTGTTGTAGGCTGAATCATGTCCCATAAAAAGATGAGTTCAAGTCTAACCCCTGATAGCTGTGAATATGATTTTGTTTGGAAATGGGATCAGAGGTAATAATATTAAGATGAGATCATACTGAATTAAGGTGGGCCCTAATCCAATGACTGGTGCCCTGATCCGAAAAAGGAAATTAGACACAGAGACCCACAGGGAAGAAGGTCATGTGACAATGAAGCAGAGATTGGAGGGACACATCTAAGCCAAGGAATGTCAGTGACTGCCAGCAAACACCAGAAGCTGGGAGAGGCAAGGAATATCCTTCCCTAGAGCCTTCAGAAGGAGCATAGCCCTGCAGACACCTTGATTTTGGACTTCTAGATCCCAGAACTGTAAGAAAATACATGTCTGTTGTTTTAAGCCCCCCAGCTTTTGGTACTTTGTTATGACAATCCTAGGAAACTAAGACGGCCTGATTCTGAGCTCTTTATTCTGTTCACCAGTTTATGTGTCTATTTCTGTAATAATACAACACTTTCTTAATTACTATGGATTTATAATCAATCATGATATCTGGAAGGGCAAATTCCTCAACCTTATAATTCTTCAAACTTTTCTACCTACCCCCAGCCCTCTGCTCTTCTATATGAATTTTAGGATCACTTTATACAGGTCTTTGAAAAACTTGCTTGAGATTTTGGTTGAATTCAGTGGAACTGTAAGACTAATTGGGAAATTTTAGTAAATTTAAGATCAAGTATGTTCTAGCTGTGAAAATGGGATGACTCTCCACTGACTCAAATACTCAGTAATGTTTTATAATTTTCTCTGTTAAGATTTTGCACATACTTGGTAGATTTATTCCTATAAATCTTGTTGACATTGTGAGTGGGATCTTTGTTATAGTGGTTATTATTAGTGTATAAAAGCACTA
Source organism: Phocoena sinus (assembly GCF_008692025.1). Taxonomy (NCBI): domain Eukaryota; kingdom Metazoa; phylum Chordata; class Mammalia; order Artiodactyla; family Phocoenidae; genus Phocoena; species Phocoena sinus. The sequence goes on along the minus strand of NC_045775.1, from coordinate 2,518,028 downwards.
TTGGGCTTCCCTGGTGGCGCAGTGGTTGACAGTCTGCCTGCCAATGCAGGGGACACGGGTTCGAGCCCTGGTCTGGGAAGATCCCACGTGCCACGGAGCAACTGGGCCCGTGAGCCACAAATACTGAGCTCTGCGTGTCTGGAGCCTGTGCTCCGCAGCAAGAGAGGCCGCGACAGTGAGAGGCCCACACACCGCGATGAAGAGTGGCCCCTGCTTGCCACAACTAGAGAAAGCCCTCGCACAGAAACGAAGACCCAACACAGCCAAAAATAAATAAATAAATGAATAAATAAATTTAAAAAAAAAAAAAAAGCACTATTGATTTTTGTATCTTGATCTCATTCTCAGAAAATGTGCTAGATTCCCTTATTGCTGCAGACCAACAGATTATTTTGGATTTGTCCATAGGCAATCTGATCCCTTACATATAAGACATCTTAGTCTCGCCATATACAGTTTTTATACTTCTTTTTTTTCTTTGCTTTAAACTTTAGTAGAAGGGGTGATAATGGACAACCTTATATTATTTCTGACTTTGATGGGATGGATCTAAATTGCCACTGTTAATTATAAAATTTTGTACAGATCTTTATAAAAAGGAACACACATTATTTGTTAGAAAAGTTTCTATTAAGAGCTTGCTAAGAACTTTTTTTAAAAAAAAATAATGAGCATGTAGAACTTTATCAACTAATTTTTCCATTTCTACTAATACCATAGCATTTTTTACCTTTCAGTAGTTATTATGGTGAATGTGTATCAACATTTATTAATGTTATTAAGTAAGCAAATCTGTAATGTCCAATCATCCTGGAATTACTGGGAAAATGTATAATTCTATGTGCTTTCTTCATAGGTACAATTTTCTAACCCCTTAGTAAAACTGATGCCCTCCTCTGGGGCACCCTTAGGTCCTGCACATGTTTAATTTCTAATTCTTCCAGTTGGAGGGCTGCTAAGAAACAAGTAAACAAATATTTAAAGCAACTTCTGGCTTTGTGAAATCAGAAATATTTGTCTCAGGAAAACCATGTACATTTCAGAGAGTCCCAGTGGAATAAAAAAATACACTTAACATTATGTTGTTAATCTGTGTGAAATTTAAGGAGAAAAACACAGACGTTTTTCTGAGAAATCAATAAAGTAGGTGCACACATCCCCCCTTCCCTTCAAAGGACTCACAAGAGCTGTTTATGACTGAGGTGTCCTCAGAAACATAAAAGGTATTTTTACCTCATTTGAAATAAATTTATTCAATTAAATTGTCTTTTGAGCTCATGTAGTTTTATAAGGCGATATATTTTTACTACATTAAAGAAAATTAAATCAAGTCCACCAGCAGTTACCTGCCCTGTGTGAAAGATGCAACGTGTAGAAATCTTTCTCCTTGAGGTTTTCAGACGTTTAAGAAGAAAAAGGGCCTGAAGGTTTTTGTTTGTTTGTTTGATAATTGATAACACCATCACTGACTTGCTCCAGGTACTCAGAACTATAAGAATGCACTGAAGAAAAATACAGTTTGTGTCCGAGGATGACCAGAGGGTGCTACATGGGAAGAGAGAAGAGCTCCAGGAGAGAAGGAAGCCGTAAGGAATAGAAGGGATTGAATGAGGAGTGAAAGGTCCTGGAAGAAAAAGCACGGATAGACCAGGACCAGTGACCGCAAGATGAAGGAAATTCAGTAACGCCTTCCCTGACGCCCTAAAACACACAACTGTATTTTGCACCTACAGCATTGCATATGTTTATTTTTTTCATTTTTATTTTATATTAGAGTTGATTTACAATGTTGTGTTAGTTTCAGGTGTACAGCAAAGGGATTCAGTTATGCATATACATGTATCTATTCTTTCTCAGATTCTTTTCCCATATAGGTTATTATAGAGTATTGAGTATAGCTCCCTGTGCTCTACAGTAGGTCCTTGTTGATTAACTATTTTATATAGGGTAGTGTGTATTTGTTAATCCCAACCTCCTAATTTATCCCTCCCTCACCTTTCCCCATTCGGTAACCATAACTTTGTTTTCTATGTCTGTGAGTCTGCATGTATTTCTTCTTTTTATTTATTTATTTATTTATTTATTTATTTATTTATTATGTATGGCTGTGTTGGGTCTTCGTTTCTGTGTGAGGGCTTTCTCTAGTTGCGGCAAGTGAGGGCCACTCTTCATCGCGGTGCGCGGGCCTCTCACTATCATAGCCTCTCTTGTTGCGGAGCACAGGCTCCAGACGCACAGACTCAGTAGTTGTGGCTCACAGGCCCAGTTGCTCCGTGGCATGTGGGATCTTCCCAGACCAGGGCTCAAACCCGTGTCCTCTGCACTGGCAGGCAGCTTCTTAATCACTGTGCCACCAGGGAAGCCCCCTTATTTTCTCTTTTAGAGCTATAAGCAGGCACTTCTGGGATGCTGTGACCCCAGTGCCTCTGCCTCTGGCTAGTTGCCTGGTTGGCTAGGAGCTAATTCATGAAGGCAGTGCATTGCTGGTTGTTCCATGGGGCAGGGACTCGACCCTGGCCAGCACTGTCGCACAGTCACTTCCTGCGCTCATCCCACATGACAGTCTATTGACCTGACTCAGTGAGTGTTATTACTAAGAGCCTGGTGCTTTGCATTTTGTATCTTGTTGAAATTAGGAAAAAAAGAGTCAGAGGACACCTGAACTCCAGTCTGCTGCAGGCTTCTGCTCTGTAGGTGCGATCTCAGAGAACCTGGCCAGTGTAGGAAGACCTTCTGAGCTCTGGAGGTCCTCAGACCCTGTTCTGAATTCCTGATGTGTTACTAAGTAGCTGTGTGCTCCTGGTGGAAACACCTCAAACTTCTCTAGGTTTGTTTTTTTTTGTTTTTTAGGTTGTTTTTTTTGTCTATAAAATGCACTGTAATAGCACCAGTTTCACTAGGCTGTTGTGAGAATTAAACGGGTTAATTCACACAAAGTAGTTTTATTTATTTACTTAACAAACATGTATTGTGCACCTGTTGTATGCCCAGTGCAGCCCTAGGCACTTGGAATACATCAGTGAAGCAAAGACATCTCCCTCTCTCCTTTCCCAAATTTGTGTATTCTCTGAAGAGAGGGGATGGGAAAGAAAGGAAAATAAATAATGGATATAAGTATAACAAATAAGTAAATTTCTAGAAAGTCGTAAGCAGAATGTGAAACAGGATGTATGGATTGGGAATATTTGGGAAACGCCAACAGCAATTTTAAAAGTGGGTATCAGGTTAGGCTCCATCCAGAAGCTGACATCTGCGCATAGACTCAGGGAAGTGAGATTGTTGGCCTCGTGGAGATCTGGAGAGCATCAGTGTTCCCCAGGGTCTGGGAGCAGCAGAGAGGCCTGGGTAGCTGATGGAGAGAGGATGGTGAGAAGGCCTGAGAGGTAACAGGATGGGGCCTTCATCAGGATTGCAGCATTAGCGGCTGCCCTGGGTGCCACTGCAGGGTTTGAGCCCAGAAGTGATGTGACATAGCTCAGGTTTAGAAGGCTGGCCCTCATAGCTGTCTTGAGCATAGACCTTCCAGAGGTGAGGGCAGAAATGGGGCTGCCACAGTCATCTCAGTGAGGAAGGGTAGGGATTAGCAGGATGTTGGAGAGAAGAGGCTGTATCCTGGAAGGAGTTTGGGGTGAGCCAACAAGAGGTCCTGACAGAATGGATGACAGACAGAATACGGGTCCTTATGTTTAACTAGCATTCACCAAAGAGTCATAAAATCAATAGTTTTTCACTATTACCTAATAAGATGCGTGTGGAGGCTGCTTGGCTGGCAGTGGGGTAAAGGGCCAGGAGGGAAGGTGACAATGTCTGTCTCTGGAAACAAACGAAACCACTTCTCGGGCTCCCTGACCATCAGAGTGTCACTGCTTACCCCTCTTCCTGCCTCCCCGGCTCTCCCAGGCTTGTCTAACTGATGCTGGACCATCCACAAGAAATAGACGGTGCTTTGTTTTTCTTGTAAAATGATTGCTGTCTGGTAAGATGTTGGTGTGGAGAACTCAGCTCGGCGCTGCCTGGACCTCTGACCTCCTGAAGTTGGGAGAGAAAGGCTGTGTTGTTTCCGGGCAAAATTTGTAAGAATTCACTCAGCAGCAAAGAAAACCAATCTAGTAAACACAGCATCGGGTGGGCGGGCCCCCCTTCCTCCAGGTCTGCATCCCCCTTGCTGCTCACGCCCTGAGCTGGGGCGACGACTTCTCACCCAACCACCGTGTCCCCCGACCCCATTAGTCACAGAGCGTCAGGCTCCCTTTCAGCACTTCTTGGTTTTATCCCTTCTCCATCCCTCTCTCTAGCTGCTATCCTAGACCTTAATCTTCTCAACCCACATTTATGATACTTATAGAGCTTTCTAACTAATTTTCTCCTTTCTGGGTTTTCCTTTTATCCTAGGTCTGCGTACAGCTGGACAAGTCTTTCCAAAGCTGATTTAAATATGGAAATTCTCTTTTAAAACATAATAGTTTGTTTATTCTTTTACCATTTCATTCAGCTAAATAGTTTTTGAAAGCCTACCAGGTACCAATTGTGATGCCGGAATTTGCATGTAGGAAGGCCTTGTGCCCGTGTGCCACAACTACTGAGCCTGCACTCTAGAGTCTGTGAGCTACAACTACTGAAGCCCGCTCGCCACAACTACTGAGCCTGCACTCTAGAGCCCGTGCTCTGCAACAAGAGAAGCCACCGCTATGAGAAACCCACGCACTGCAACGAAGAGTAGTCCCCCTCACCGCAACTAGAGAAAGCCCGGGCACAGCAACGAAGACCCAACGCAGCCAAAAAAAAAAAAAGAAAATAAGAAAAACATCAAGATGACCTATTGAATGAGCCAAAACAAATAGCATGATGCTGTTTAATGAAACATAAACAAACAGACAAAAAGATAGTTCTCCTGTTTCTGCATTCATATGGTTCTTTTCTGTAGACTCTCCAGTTTAAAAATAGAAATGCTCACAGTAATTGAATTGAAAAACGGTGTGGCATCAGGTCAATATCCTTTAACAGATTCCATTGCACAGATAGGAAATACAAAACATATTCAAGCTAGAGGCACTTTCCAGAGCTCCCTGAAAGCATACATATTTTTCCTATTAAAAAGAGAGGAAGTTGTGTTATTATTTGAATAAAGTTAATTGATGAAAAGCAGCTGAAGCATCCGGTATGGATTTGTAAAGTCCGTGTTTAATTAGGGCATTGTAAGTTCAGGTGTGTGCAGACCAAGCCATCGTACATTGTTCATTTTCATACAGAAAATAATATAACCAATTGTTATGTACAAACATTAAACTATCTTTTAACAAGGTATTGTGGTATATTGATATTTGCTAATTTCAACCGGAGGTAAAAAGACATTTTTATCTCTTTAAAGTACGAAAAGGGGTTTACATAAACCACCAAATGCCCTGGATCATTAACTTGCTTCTAGCGATTAAAAAAATTCCAAGCTCACCAGCAAGAGCACTCGGTGAGAAATCACTCCCTTAAACTCTGTTGCTGGCCAGACAAAACGCATCACACCGGCACATACTGGTGGCTGTCTCCAGAGACCACGGGTAACCCTTCTGCTCCTCCAATAAAGCCACTCAGAATCTGATGGCGACCCTGGGGAACACGCGCCAGGGTCCTGCCCAGTTCTCAATGCTCCATAGTCTGGACCCAAATTTCCCAACTTTCTCAAGCATAAGGGCACCTTTGAAGCACCACAAATTTCACAAGCTCCACATAATGAGGCCTACGCTATTGGCACCTATTGATTGAGAAAATAAATAATGACAAATACTTATTGACTCCAGCAATAATCTTGCATGGTTTTATATTTTTTAATCACAATGATACTCATATACATTTAAAAAAAGAAGGAGACCGAGGTACAGGTCTGTGTTTCTCCTACAGATGATGGCTATTGCACAGCAGATCCTCAGGTTCTCACAGGAGCTCATTTTTCACCAGCACCCCACCCAGAAGACCCCAAGTCCATGGGGGACCTGCATCACAGGAAGGAATTGGAGACCTAGGAACCTAAGTGGAGTTGGAAGGCCTTCCTTTCCTCAAGTCCCTCTGTATGTTGTTAGCAGCCACTCCTCTGTATGAGCAGGGCTAAATGTCTCCTGCATCTAGGAGAGCAAACTACAGATCCATCTACATTAGCAGAATTGCCTTGTTCCCTCTGTGGAATAATATTATGCATGAATAAAAAGGAATGATTGATATTGGAAAGTCTGGCTACTTTGGAAGGCTCACAGGGGACACAAGTTTGACTAGATTTCTTCAGTTGCCATAGACACTAGCTTCTTCCATACATGAATGAGAGTCTTCCATAGGATATTTTCCCCCCAAAGCCCATTGTTGGTAGGAACGGGTCCAAGTGTGGACACAGGGGAATCAAGACCACATTTTCTCATGACCACATAAAAGATCAAGGAAATGGCTGGCAGTCAGTAGCATGCATTTTCTAGGCAAAAAATAAGTCTACTCTTAGAAATACAGTCTAAAAAAATATATTTAGGGACTTCCCTGGTGGTCCAGTGGTAAAGAATACGCCTTGCAATGCAGGGAACTTGGGTTCGATCCCTGGGTGGAGAACTAAGATCCCACATGCCGCGGGGCAACTAAGCCCGCGCGCCACAACTACTGAGCTTGCGTGCCTCAACTAGAGAAGAGAAAACCCACACACCACAACTAGAGAGAAGCCCACACACTGCAATCAAGAGCCCGCGCACCGCAACGAAAGATCCTGTGTGCCACAATGAAGAGCTCACATGCCACAACTAAGACCCGATGCAGCCAAATAAATAAATAGAAAACTATTTTAAACATTTAATTCTACAGTGAATCATGTAGAAAATAAGCTATTTTCCACGGATTTCCTGAATTGCATTTATAGATGAGAGGCAACTCTAAATAATCACCACCATGATATTCATTACAGACCAAAAAACAAAGATACTAATACAATACCTTCATAAATCACCACCCAGAGTTATTCCTGAGTTTAGGGCATACATCCTAGTATCAAAAAAGGAGGAGGGAAATGCAGGAATAAAACACTGTAGGTTTTCTAAGGCAAGCTCACTCCGAAGACCATAATTAAGATAATTCAATGTTGATTTGTTGGTAGAAAAACTATACATCTTGACTATGTGTCTTTTTGCCATGAAGCTAAAGGCACCTTAAATGTATCAAAAAGAAACAGGCGATATTTGATTTCATAAAATTTGTCTAGTAAACTTTTACACTATTACACCTTTCCTTTTCTGTTCTTCTCTGTTATTTTCCCTGGAAATTCAGCTGTTTTTAGAACAAAAGACACCCAAGACTATTGCTCGCAGTGTTCTGAAACAGAGTGGGAAGAAAGGGTTTGCGTGTGTGCGTGTGCGTGTGTGTGTGTGTGTGTGTGTGTGTGTGTGTGTGTGTGTATGTAAGGGGGGGGGAAGGAGGGAGGGAGGGAAAGAGAGAGTTTCAGAGTGGAGAAAATCAAAAGCAAGAGAGTATTCTCCTCAAAGATTCTTCTAAATATTCTTGGATATATTCACAGCAATTCTGAGCTGTCTCCAGACTATGGAGCAATTAAGCTAATGCCATCATTTGGTTGTCCCTTTTGTTCCTGAAGCCTGTTCTTTAAACACGTGTCTAAATAATTTAATTTATGGATGGGATGCTGAGCAGGTTCAGTGAAAAGGGGGCATGAATCTTAATGTCTGTCACTTCACTATAAGTCCTTCCACATTAATAAGAGGGATTGGCCAGTCCTTTTTTAAAAGAGCCACAGAAGTCGGTAGCCTACAGCTACTGATGAAAATAGCTAGACTCGTTTGCATTGAATGCTTCCAGAAATGATGTGCAAAAGTGCTATTATTTCTGAATATCTGCAAGACAATTTTGAATAGCATTAACTCAGCTAAAACAAAGAGGAACAGACATTTTAATTTACATTATAATTTCACAGTGAATAAAGTTGAACCAGCTAGAAACAATGAAAAGACAAAAACCTTCCATAATTGTTAAATGTGGTTTTCATCGTTAGAATTTCTTCTTTAAGAGAACTGACGTTTTATAAGGCCAGTGTCCTCATCCATTTCTTAGAAAAAAGCATTGGAAAATAGAAAAACGATTTTTATTTCTAAGAAAATGTATTGAACACCTATGTGTGCATGTCGCTGGGCCAGACAACATGGGGGTGTGGAGGGAAGTGGTAGGAAGGTTTAAACAAGGAAGGAACTGAGAGGAGACCAGTGAAGGAGGGAAAACCGTGAATGAAAGAAAAATAAAGTTTAAATTTAACCACATGTTAACTGTGTAGAATAGCTGTTCCCTATCCTTAAATAGATACACAGTAAAATCTCAATCAGGACATTTACAGAATTCTTTCTAATTAAATAAAGATGGATCTTAAAATGTTGCTTTAACTCATGTTAATGAGGGAAAGATATGCATTGATCAGCTTTCCTGAGCAAATCTAATTTAACAATTCATTTATATGAGATCATTGAAGACCATCGTCTTAAAGCATCAAATGTTTTTATTCTAGAATATAGAAAGTGTTAGAAACTGATCACGTTTAGGGCAGACCCTATAATGAACACTTGGGAAAAATCCATTTTATCAATTGATTATGTTAGGATTTGTTTCTCTGATTTTTAAGTGTTGGGGTTTTTTTTCTAAGAAAATAATAGAATGGAATAAAAGAAAAGAAACAAAAGAAGAAAAGGAAAAACATCAAAAGTTTAATTAAAGACTCTAAGTAGGTGGTGGTGGTAACAAAGTTCTGAATCCCCCCAAATTACCACATAAAAGCAGACAGATACCAGGATAATAAAACCCCAAATCCACGAAATTTACACTAAAATTAGGTATATACGTTAAAAAATAAAAAATTAAAATTTCCAAGGCACCCCTAGGAAACCCTAAATAGCAGCAGATGGGGCAAATCACCATGGCTGCATCAGCTAAGCTGTCATAAGCTGCAGGAGGAAGCAGGGGATGGATGCTGACCTAAGCTGCTGTCAGGTGCTCATGGGAAAATCAGCGGCCAGACAAGGATGGCAGAGGGATGAGGACTGGGCTTCAAAGACTCCAGTCCATGGCACATGACCCTCCTCTGTGAAGATACCAGTGGGAGTAGAGTCCCAGCTGAACAGGACAAGGACAGTACAGACAAAGGAAAGAGAAAGCAGAGGTAGGAGAGAGTTGAAATCAGAGGGGGCAGATCTCAGAATGGACACTATCATATTTATTCTTTTAAGTTGTAGTAAAATATACATAAAATTTACCATTTTCACCATTTTAAGCATAAAGTTCAGTAGCATTAAGCACATTCACATTGTTATACAACCGTCACCATCATCCATCCACAGAAGTTTTCATCCTTCTAAACTGAACCTCTGCACCCATTAAATAATAACTCCTTAATTTCCACCTCCTCTCAGCCTCTGGCAACCACCCTTCTACTTTCTGTCTCTATGAATTGGACTACTTTAAACACCTCATAAGAATGGCATCATACTGTATTTGTCCTCTTGTAACTGGCTTATTTCACTGAGCATAATGTCCTCATGGTCCACCCATGTTGTTGCATGTGTCAGAGTTTCCTTCTTTTTTAAGGCTGAATAATATTCCTTTGCATGTATATACCACATTTTGTTTGCCTATTCAATTGAATCATATGATCCAGCAATTCCATTTCAGGTTTATAAACAAAAGAATTGACAACAGGGCCTGGAAGAGATATTTGTACACCCTTGTTCACAGCAGCCAAAAGGTGGAAGCAAACCAAGTGGTCACCATATTTTTTATCACTTCACAAAAAAAAAAAAAAAAAAAAAGAGTGGCTCCAGCACTGTGAAGCTATACAAGGTATCTTCAACTACATCTCCTTCCTAAAAGGACAGTAAAACTCACTTCCAATAACTTAATTATAAATACAGAAAAAAGAGTAGAAAAAAAATCCCTATAATGATAACACACTTATAAAGGCATGCCCACAAAACAGAGAAAAATACTAACCTAATGTTTCTAAGTGAACTAAACGAGTTTTTTTTTTAAATAGGAGCTATAAAAATGGCATAACTAATATTTAGGAAAAAACAAAAATGAGATGATTAGAGAAATGGAAGATTTGAGAAGAAAGGTAGAAGTGCGAAAGAAAGAGTTTAAAATGAAGGGGTTTTTTTTTCAAAAACAAAGGCCAAAACAGACGCAGCATAAAATTAAATATAAACAATTGATATGCATTAAAATTTGGAAGATAGCAGAAAAAATTATGTTCTTAAGTAAAAGTTTTTTTTAAGTTGACAGAAAGTGAGAGCAATAGAAAAGAAGCAAAGAAGACACAACATGCTTGTAATAAGTCAATGAAGAAGCAAAGCAATGCAACAGAAGAAACACAGTAAAGTGTTTCTAAATTTTTGTGGTTTTTTAAAAGACAAAACTACATGTTAGAAGGGCACCCGGGTACCTGGGAAAATCAAACCATAAGGGATATCACAGAGAGATATTTCAGTAAAACTACTGTACTTAATGAAGAAGAAATCCTCAGAGCCTCAGAGCAAAGGACCAAGTCATTTATAAAGGGAAAAACAAAAATTGTAATCAGACTTTTGATTGAATCACTTAATGACAGAAGACAGTATCACTTATCACTTAATGACACTTAATGACAGAAGACAGTGGAGAAGATAAGTTATATCCAAGGAAAGAAAATATGAGTCAAACGGACCTTACATATAAAGGAGATAATAAACTATCGTCAACATACAGAAACTCAGAAAATAAATATTGCCACAAACTTCTCAACTGTAATCTACTAGAGAACAAGCTTTACACAACAGAGGGAAAGGATGTAGAAAGCATGAGGACTGGTAGTCAGTGGCGACTTTGCAAATACTTGTACAAAGATTACATCGTGATCATGCGTTACATGGTATAGTATGGAAGGGGTCTCTCCTCTGACAAGATAGATACAATGCAACCATCAAACGCTGAAAGAGTGAGAATATGTAAAAAGTAACAGCTCACAGAGCTGCTACAGAAACTAACAGGGTGACAGAAGACTGATGTTAAATTAGATGTTAGGGAAGAGAGAAATGTTAAAGCATGTTAGATGGTAGGAAAGAGGAAAGAGAGAGAAGAGATTAACAGATAATTTCACTATTGTTCACAGTAGGAAACAAATAGAAAATAGACAAATAAGAGGGACCTAGAGTTTTACATAAAGGTATTATTATAAAGATAACCATTTTTTTTAAATGCAAGCCTATCTGAATGGCAAAGGCATAGGGGAAAAAGGGGAGAGAAAAGGGATAGAAGAAAGCCACCAGAGGAACCTATAGTGGCCAGTTATGCGAATAAAAATATACTTAGTGCATATTCAACATAAAACCATATGAGAGAACTAAAACAACCACAACGAGTGTATAAATAAATGTAAATGGGTTTAATTCATTTCCTGAAAGATGTCAAGGAAACACTGTTGTATCAAATCACAAAAGGCTGATTTGGGTAGCAGTTTGGAGCCAAAATTCATCTCTACTATCCCTTCTAGCTAAAAAAAAAAAAAATGATGAATTTTCTGAAATCCAACAGATGATATTTAAAAACCATATGCCACACAATGGTGTTACAGACAAATTATTGCTATAGAAAGAAGTTCATGGAAAACAGGTGTTTTTCTTTAAATATCAAATTAAAAGAGTACACACAAAACATCTCACTCTCCCAACCCTAGGTTCTCCCATGCTTGTACCCAGACAATGATTTATCTTTTCCTTTACACACTTTTCCGATTTCAGTTAACTTTCTACTAAACTCTGGGACCTTATGATTGTGAATATTTCTTGGCCTCAGGCTCTTCATATCATGTCACTCTCTCCTTTTGCCTCCTCCTTACTTGAGCTCTAGATGGATAAACCCAGATTTCATTAAAAATCCGCAGTCCTATAGACTATCGACTCTCTGAGGCAACATTTGGCTTGTAAGGAAGCCAAATGTGTGTGTGTATGTTCTGCGAATATTATGCACATCCTCTAGGGATAAAACTTATTCTAATACCATGATGATGCTAGCCCTAAAATATATGAGACATTTCTACATGCTTTATGGCTAACATCACCATAATGTTTGAATAAGAAAGTAAAGTTTATTATTCTTAGAATTTATAAGATTATGGTAGAAAACTAAATTAAGAAATTTCTGCAATAGCTCTTTACTTGTTAGAAATCTAGTCAAAATTAAGAGAGTATAAGTCAAGACTATCTCCTTACTTATGTCATTGCCCAAAAACTTGACTCTTAATATAGAATCAATTACATTGAAAGGATACACTTCTTATGCCATTATGAATCACTTAGCAATATAGATGTTTAATTATATAATTAGATTTTGAACTCAAGTGCCACTGAAGGTTAACTTAATTGCAAAATAAAATTATAAAAAAAAAAAGAAACCAAAATTCTAAGGGTAGCCTTGGATTTATAAAAGTCATTTTTCAAACAATGTGGGGAAAGATATTGAGCATTTCAAATAGAATTAAATACAAAATAGAAAAATTGTTTAAAAATATATACATCGATCAAATTTATAAATCACTTTATTTAATATGGAACACTAATTATGTAGAATTATATTAATAAGTTATTTAAAAAGTAGAAGATAATACTGTAAAATATTAATATAAGCTAAACCAAAAAGGGGGTAAACTCAAATGGATAAAATAGCAGTAACTATAGCATTTGGTACGATTCCTAAAGTGAGAATTTACATGAAGCTTAAGTTGTGGTTGTTTCATTCTGTAATCTTAATATAAATTCAAATCTAAACGTAAACCAAAGTTGTATTCAAACCTTTTTGGCACACATGATTAATCACATTCTCCAAGGTAAACATTCTTTCCAGGACTCCATACTTCCTTAACTTATGTGGATATACTTCTTAATGTGGTAAGAATAAGGGAAATAAATATTAGAATGTGAGAAAAAATATGTAACTTAAAAGCTTTAGCTCCAAAAAACAAAGAGTAGCTAAAACTGAAAACTAGATAAGCATAAAATTTGGTAAAACAGTCATTTACAAGGCAAGCACACATTTTTTTCTTTATTACAGGTATAACCCAATGGAAAGTATTATTGGAATTACATCATTTGTGCTATTTATTAATACATACATATATGTACACACATGTATGTTTATGGGAATACATTTGTATAAAGAGAGAGCTGTATACACATATATGTATATTAGAATAAAATTACATATATGCATATATACTTATAAAGTAATAAGCATATATATACATATATGTTTGTATATGTGTTCATATATGTACATATACATACACATACACAAATATGCAAACATGAGTATACAAAAATAGCCTTAATAAAAAGTGTGTGACCTCCTATAAAACTTCATAATCTAATTCGTATATTCAACATAAGACATGAAGGTTGAAAGCTACAGCATGTTTCTCAGTAGAATGGCTTATGTACAATTATGTGCATTTTTCCAAATTAAATGATATATAATATATTTTTAATGACATTCTCACCAAAGTTTTGTTTCATATATATTTATTTTAGAGGGAATTAAAATAATAACTTTAAAATATATAGAGAGAAATGAAAAGCAGGATATTTTTAAATGTAAATGAATTGTAGCTAAGATAGCTATAACTTTTTGCCTCAACCAATGAGACACTAATTTCAACAACAAATAAATGATTTATCTAATGTCTATTATGTGTCAGATATCTTTACAATAGTGTTTCTAATTTTAATGTGCATACTCACACATGCATACACACATGTATATATGCATATGTGTATACACACATAATTAATACATGGGTTGGCTAAACTCTTCAGAAGAAAGATTAGCGTAACTGAAAGCATCTGGACAGCATAATTTATACACACAACAAATGATAGAAGAGAGACAGTTCTCAGTTTCAAATCCACTGAAAATCGTGAAAGTTAATGGGGAATAACAGTGGTTTCTGCACAAAAAGACAAAGTAAAAGCAAAACTCCAGCATGAACTGAAATCAGATATAATGAAGATTCACAAATGTGATGCATTTCTAGAGAACACATTCACATTCACAAGGGAAGTGGTTTTTGAAAATCCAACAGATAAAATAGCCACATAAAGAGAAGAGTTAATGCCAGAAATAAATGCAGTGGCTAAATCAATAGCACTACTACTTAAATACCTAAATAATCCAGTTTACCCTGATAACCCAGTAAGAACAAAGGAGTGCTCCCACTCACCTCCCGCTGATCTACCCACTGGTCCCCCGCTCTCCATCCCTCCCCACGCCTCCTTCACCAACTCCCCCCAAGACAACTCCAGTCTATTGGAAATCAGTTGTTTATTTCTCAACCTCTTGTGTGGTTGTATTTTTCATTTTAATCATGTAATCGATAAAAGTAGGACCCAAACCAAAGAACTAGGCCCACAAGGAGTGACGTATACGAAGGATTTAGTGAATGTTTTGTGAAGTCTCAATTTGAAAAAGAAAGTGAAAATATAAATCTCTATAAATTGAGAGATCCAAAGAAAAAACAGATTTTCCCCCAAACTCTGTAACGTCTCATTCCACTTTAAAAGAAAGTCACTGAACATTAGAGACAATGCATATGAATGTAGTTAAAAGGAGGAAAGAGTCAAAATGGTCAATTATCAGATCCATACTCAAGAAAGTTGGCTTTGGCTCTACATCAAGGAATTGGCTAATGTATTATATTTTAACATGATTTAAAATACAGTAAAATGTTAATTTATTGTGTATCTTTTTTTATGAAGTCTCATAAATCATGACTTTCTTAACTAATCTATTATCTATCTGTCTTTAACAGCATTGGTAATATTTTCTGTTTTTTCAATCTCCTTCACTGTAGTTTTTTTTTACTGAGTTTATATAATTCACTGGGCAGTGTTAAGCATTATATAATGTCGTATTAGTGGGCTAGGGCTGCCATAACAAAGTTCCACAGCCTGGGTGGCTTAAACAACAGAAATTTATTCTCTCCCAGTTCTGAAGGCTGGAAGTCCAGATCAAGGTGTCTCAGGTTTGCTTCTTTCTGAGGACTATAAGGGAAGGTCTTTCAGGCCCCTCTCCTTGGCTTATAGATGGTAGTCTTCTCCCTGTGTGTTCACATTGTCTGCTCTCTGTGCAAGTCTGTCTCTGTTTCCAAATTTCTTCTTTTTATAAAGGCACCAATCATTGGATTCAGGGCCCATCCTAATGATTCTCATTTTAACTTGATTACCTCTTTAAAGACCCTGTCTCCAAATAAGGTCACTTTTTGAGGTACTGGGGGTTATGACTTCAACCTTTCATGGCAGACACAATTCAACCCATAATAAATGTCTTTTCATGCTCAGATCAATCTTGAGAAATAAGTATTACTATCCACCAAATGAAGGCATTGACTGAGGAATTAGAGCAATTTATCCACAGTAGGTGGAGAAGCAAACTCAAAATGCCAAATAAAGACCATGTTCTTAATTGTGACAAATACAGCACAAGCTTGCACTTGGAAACGTCTTCTTTACTGGGGAAACACACACACACACACACACACACACACACACACACACACCCCTCACGTGCCATCCTAGAAGTAAAAAGAGAGACCTTAAGTGGACTTTCTGAATTAGAGGATATTCGAGTGAGAGAAACCTACTTAAACGTTGCATTTCAGTTATTCTTTCATCCGGGGATTCTCACCTCTAGCTGCTCGTGAGAATTATCCACAAAGCATTTAAAATTTACTGATGCCCAGAAACCTTGGCCGACCAGATGGTTTTTTAAACTCCTCAGGTGTTTCTAATATTCAGCCAGGATTGAGAACACCATATTATTAATAAGGATTGTGAGATTTTCTTTCCAGATTGAATATAAAGAATTACAAAAAAAAAAAAAAAGACCAAACCCAAACTCATGCTAGTCATGAATAAATAGTAAAAACTACTATCCACTGAGGGGGAAAAATTTAATTACTGAGCACATCTTATATATCAAGTTCCATGCTGAGAACACTGCCGTTTCTTTTTTCATAAAGAAAAAATATTTGTTAGCAATAAAATGTGCTTCTCTAATACTCTGTAACAAATTAGTCATGTGACCTGGGGCCGGTCCATAAACACTCTGATTTTTTCATTTCTCCTCAGTGGAAGGAAATATAAAATCAACCATTTTTATCTCTTGGGAATACATGAAAAATGATTAAGAAAAGGAAAAAGACAGCATTTTACAGGCCCAAAGTACTCTACAAAAAAATTATTAACAACAGGATTGTCATTGTTGTTATCCAATGGACTGCCGTATTATTTAGCACGGTTCAAGCTTCTGCATGCTACTTATCCTTGAAAATTAGCAGTATTTAAAAAAAACAGAAAAGGAAGATAATTATTAATAAGAAAAGTGACCCTACAGCATTCATAGTTTTAAATGAAGCTAGTAAATATACTGGCTTTTTTCTATAAAATATAGAATTGGTTGAAACACGTTATAGCTGCGTACCCCTCAAAACCTACTGATTAAAGATGAAAGAATTGAGCTCCTGATGAAACAATGCAAAATCCAGAGCAAAAGAGGAAAGTTATTAGGAAGGCAGAATATGCAAAATGAAACCCAGGAGAGAAATGGACGTTCATTAAGGTCTAACAGGAAGTACTGTCCTGGGCACTTAACATTTAATTTCCCCAACCATCATAAAATGCTATACATTTCCCCTTTTTCTGTGGACTTTTCATAGATTTGAAGACCTCAGGCCCATTCGTGACCTCTCAGTGCAATCCTGCTGGATGCCAGGAGCCTGCATGATACGGGCGATGAAATTCCATACAACAAAAGCTGTCGTTACAACCACAACCAAGCCTGCGGTGGCCTGGGAGCAGCAAGGCCAATAAAAGGGAAGACTGGGAGACCACAAACCCACCCATGAGAGCATCCGCCTTACCTCACTCCCTCCAGCTCTTTGTGCACTGTTCTGTGTATGTATTCATGTCTCTAATATGTGCTCCAGTATTAGTGCAGTCCTCTTGATAACAGAACCTACGTATGAGTTAATGGATGGAAACAACTTCATGGATGCATTACCTCCCTCTGCCAGGAGGACTTTACAGCAAATCAGATCCAGAATACTTTGGTGAGCAGCACATATAACTCTAAGGCCCTGTGTAATAGCACATTTCGTGTCATGAACAAGTTTGAGAATCTCCCGGAAAATAGGACTTGCTAACGAGAACTAAATGAACATTTATACACAGATTGGAAATATTTTTCAAGCCACATAGGGGGATGCATTGACCTGAACACACCTGTGGCAGAGAATGCTGGCTGCTTGTTCACAACCCCTCTTGTCCATTCCAAAGAGCCCCAGTGCCATCTGGCATGTAATCTGCCCAACTCTAAGATGACATTTACATGCTGCTCTTACAACCAAAGCTGAGATACAAGCAGAAGCGCAACTCTGGGAAAGTTCCATGAAAAAGCTATATATACTCTGGCATCTGTCTTTTACTTCCTTCCCTTCTTGCCTGGAAAAGCCCCCTCAGATATGATGACACTAGGGTGGCCCTAAAGAATTCCTAGGAAAGAGGGTTGCAGGTAGAGGAAAGAGTCTGGGGTCCTCTGTGCTTGGCATGTTTGAGGATCAAGGAGACCAGTGTGGTCAGAGTTGATGGGTAAGAAGGATGGTGTCAGTGAAGTCAAGGTGGGAACTAGGGGCACATCTTATAGGGCCTTACAGCCCATGAGAAGGGCTTTAGGTTTCACTCAGAGTGAGATGTGAAACGATGGTAGGGTCCCAAACAGAGATGCGACTTGATTAATAGACAGATAATTGATAGCGAGATAGAAGATAAGAGAGATAGATACATAAATGATAGATAGATAGACACATAGAGAGAGAAAGAGATAATTGATAGATGATAATTGATAGATAGATAGATAATTGATAGATATAGATAGATAAATTGATAGGTAGATAATAGAGATAATTGATAGATAATAGATAGATGGATACAGATAGATAATAGATAGATAGATATGGATGGATGATAGATAACAGATGAGATAGATAGAGAACAAGTTGTCCCTGGTATCTGTAGTTAAATACCTAAGTTCCATGACTGCAAAACTTTTTATTTTTAATAGGAGCAACTACTTTCATTTAACCCATGAACTGAAATTCATCACAAACTCCTGCACCCATTAACACCTCAACATCAAGTTCTTCAACCTCTGCTTGATTATCTTCACAAACAAAGAGTTCCCTGAAGGACTAGACTGGAAGTCCATTTTCAGCCAACTCTAGATGATTGGAAACAACCTCAACATTGAGCCAGCTTTTATTCCTTGTAGCTTTCACTCATTCATCTCACTTCTACACTCCAAAGCCATGCAGCTGAATCCCACTCCTACATGACATTCCTTCAAATTGTTGAAGTCAGCATTCCCTTCCTTAGTCTTCTTTGTTGCAAAATAGATATTTCCAGTTTTTATAAACATTCTTTGCAAGACAATTCTGAGACTTTTCTACATGCTGATTACCCTTCTTATAATGGGTCACATGTTTTCAAGTGACGTTGAGAATTGGCCATATGTTTCTTAGAAT
Source organism: Phocoena sinus (assembly GCF_008692025.1). Classification (NCBI taxonomy): domain Eukaryota; kingdom Metazoa; phylum Chordata; class Mammalia; order Artiodactyla; family Phocoenidae; genus Phocoena; species Phocoena sinus. Next base: position 2,499,412 of record NC_045775.1, on the reverse strand, counting down.
GTAATGTGACAACTGTGCAGTAAAAGGGAACTATTTATTTAGTTCAAGAAATATTTAGAGTTCTCAAGTTCCCACTGGGCAATCCATGACACATTCAGGCAGAGTAATTTGAGGAGAGTTTAATACAGGGACAATTTCACAGGTAAATGCAAGAGTTAGTCAAATTAATAAGAAGTAATGCAGTTTCTCAGGACAAGCAACAGAAGGAAGCAATGACTATCTCCAAGTGTGAAGGATCCAGAGAAGGTGGCTATATGAGAGGGCAGCCTGATGGGAGTGGCAACACACCAGCAGAAATAGAACCAGGGGAATAAGTTATTCTATTTCACTCACCTAGGAGCTCCTACTGCTTGAACCTAACTGGAAATCAAACAGCAAGAGAGTAGGATGATACAGAATATATGGGTCATACTCTCGGGACACAGAGAAGAGGAAAAGTTGGTGGAGCATGAATCTAGACAAGAAAGTGGAAGCTATATGATACAAGCTCCCATCAACTGCTAGAACACCGGGGATACAAAGGTTTCCCTCTCTGTAGATCTGTGGGTAAATATTTCTAACAACGGACAGAAAATGGTATTCTGCTCTCTGGGTGGTAAACCAGGAGTATGGGCTTGCACGTGTTCAGTTCTAGATGTGTTCCCGTAGAGTCGTCACCGGAGGGAGGCGTGCACAGTTTCTGAGTGGGTTGTGTGCCTCCACACAGTCTGTCGGGGCCGAGCAGGACGTGCTGGGGTGAGCAGGGCCCGAGCAGCTGGACACGAGGCAGGACAGCCTGGTCTATGGTGGTGCCACAGAAGAGATCAGGGAAAACGCCACGGAAAATATCATAGACGCAGGATTTATAAGCCTTCATCACTGCACGTGGAAAAGAAGCAGGAGAAAGCACCCAGGATGCTCGCTGTGGTTTCAAGTCTGGGTGACTGTGAGACAATTTCTGTGAAGGTGCCATTCACAGAAACTCAAACGAGGAGGTGGTTTGCGAGGACTAAAAGTCAGGCGCTGTGCCTGCATCACTACCTTTACTTACATTTTAGCTTCAATCGAAAGGGCTCTGGTACCCACTGAGAAATATGCTGAAAGCAGAGTAATGAATAAATGCTCCTTTGGTCCCCAGGATACCCAGAGATAATCAACGATCTAGACACTCTCTGCAAACCCAGTGACTGCTGATCTTCAGCTCCTGTCCACTGTCAGCAACGCCCCTCTTTTGGACAGAAGCATTTGCTCCACTGGCACCGCTGAAAAGAAATGCAGACTGAGGTATTTCCATCCGTCTTCCAAATAACTCTCTGTGCACCTGTCTGGAGGCCAGGTGGCTTCAGAAGTAATAAGAACCCTAACTGCTTCCCATGCCAATGCGATCTCTAAGCCCCCTGGAAAGAAAAGTCTCCCAAAGTCACTGATTAGTAGCAAGTGCTGGGAACACAGTTAAAGGCTGAGACACCCAGGGGTAGAGACAGAGCAGCAGGGTCTAATAGAAAGAAAACTGGACTGGGACACACATTTTCTTTCAAACTCTCTAATTAACTTGCTGTGTGACCTTGGGCAAATCTTTTAATCTCTCCCCACTTGTGGTCCTCCCACTGTCCGAAAGAGAGGCAATGGTATTTACCAACTCCCTGTCTCCCTGCAGTTTTGCAAAGATTAACAAGGTACAATTTGTAAAGTGCCTTGAGCCCTACTGCGTGCCACAGGAAATAAAGTTTACCTATTTAAATCCACGCACACTCAAAATGCATTTCCTGTTGTCTTGTAGTTTATACGACAGTACCTGCATCCCTGACTTACGTAAAATGCTCTCACACATGCATGAGTAGTTTACCCATTAAGTCCTTTCTTTCCCCACCAACTGTGATTTCTCTGTCCTGCTTAATTAGCTAAACCTTCATGAATGCATCATTCTCAGGCTGTTTTCTTTATTAAACATGCTAAAATCAATGGTTTTCCTACAAGTTAAAAAAAAAAAAAGACTTCTTAAATGTGGGTAAAAAAATAAAGAATGAAATAAAAGCTGTTTGAGATAAAGGCTCTTTTTTTTCCATTGCTCAATATTTTATATAGTTGAAACTTACATTTAAGTAATTGGCAAACACTTGTTCCAGTTCTTGTGGGTTAGACAAATCCCTAGCGCTGCTTGCCATGGTTCTTTTCTTTTTCTTCTCTTTATATTTTTAATGCACTATGCTACAGACAAAAATTTGTATAGCAGAAAGGAGCTGCTTTTTCCTCAATTTTTCTCAACAAAGGAATACAAATGTCACCCAATTGCAATAATAACATACTTACAAAAGACAATCTGCAACTGAGATCTTCAAAAGCTAAATGGTTCATAATGAAAAGCAAATGATGGAAGGAAGGCAGGGAGGGCGGAAGAAAGGAAAGAAAGAAGGAAGGAAGGGCCGATGTTAATTTCATTAGCACATGCATTCAGGTCTACGGTTTCTCCCAGGAGCAAATGCCAGCATAGCTCAGATCGTACAAACCTCAGCAGTCGGCACAAACTTCCCTTTGCTTACAGGGCACCTACGTGAGATCTCCACATAATCACTGTCAATTAAAAGCAATAGCACAGGGAACTCTGCTCAAGGTTAGGAGGAGAGTTTGGGGGAGAATGGATACGTGTAATGAATATATGTGCGGCTGAGTCACTTTGCTATGCACCTGAAACTATCACAACACTGTTAATTGGTTATACTTCAATATAAAATAGAAAGATTAAAAAAAAAAAAAAAAAGCAAGTGAGATCCACTGGCCAGAACTTGGCTGAGCTGCCATTTCTTGCGAGCAGCCCAGCTGCCTCTGTTGGCTTTAACTGACGCCATTATAACCACCCACAAGTCTGTCATGGCTGTACTTTGTCCAGGGCCACCACAGTGTCAGAGTTGCACATACGGTCCCTGCTGAACCAGAAAATTGGGTCTCCCAGATGGATTCTGACAAGGAGTTGAAAGATGGATCGGGCCAATTTCAGTGACCTCCCTTTCATCAGAAAATCAGATGACCATAGAAGCTGCATGTTGTAGAGATGCTGTTTAATGAGCCTACTTCATTTGTGAAACGTCATTCACTCTGTGTGTGTGTCTGTGGTCCCGCTTGGTACCCTTCTCCCTGTGGTTCAGCAAATTGAACACCTATCATTGGCTGAAAGAGGAAGGAGGAAAAGAGAGAAAGGGAAAAGTGCATCTTAGAATGCTCAGCCTGATACGTCTTCTAAACACTTGGAGATGACTTGCTTGTAAGCCTCTCGACACAACTGTGTAAATTAGGGTTAAATCTGAAGGGAAAGACACTGTACCTTCAGCTCTGCAATCAGAATTCAAATGAGATTGGAGCAGAAAGTATAATAAAGATTATTTTGTCACAAATTCCTGGTGATTTCTTTTTCACGGCTGAGGGAGGTTAGGATTGATTGATGCTGATGGAATGTAAGGAGCTCCTATCTGTTCTTGGACTCATGGCACTCAGAAGGAAAGAAGTATCTAGGAGTGTTAGGAGTGTTCCCTCTGTATAAAGAAAAATTATATAGAGTGAAGTTAAAGAGAGAATTATAAGATATCAGATAAATGCACTGCAACATTCTTACATCATTCTTTTCTTTTCTCCATTGTAACTTTTTCACTTTGACTTTTTCCTAACTATAATATCTCTACTAATATACTTTATAAAAATAGATAAAACTGGGGGATGGATTTTAAGTTTTGAAGAGGTCAAAGTGAAGAGGTCAACAAAAATATCCCTCAAAGTGGATATTAAACTGGACAAAAATAACAAAACAACCATTCTAAGGGTTGTGAATACTAACCAAAAGCAAACAATGAATGGAGGAGTATTTACTCATGAAAAGCTATTGAACTTTGTATGCAGCAGTGGGAGCCTGCAATGGTCCTGCCTGGGGCTGCTTACACCCCTCCTGCCAGCTCAGTGACTGCAGTGGGGCTTCCAGGACAGTGAAGGGAGGACATGGCAGAGGGAGAAAGCCTAGGATACTTTGAAATTGCCTGAGCATTAAATGAGCTCCTCACCCTACACGCAGATCCACCAGCAGAGGGAAGAAACCTTATTGGCATAAAAAGTTTTAGCACAAACTTTAAGCAATCACCAGTTGAAAATAAACTATGCAGACTCAGGAGTGACCTCTAGGAATCCAGACCAAAAAATATAGATAAGAATTAAAAACAAAATGAGCAAAGAGCTCACCAGCTCTACATCATAGGGGAGACAGATACTGGGGATTGAGTCCAATCCAGTTATTACAAATAAAACAAAAAATAGAAGCAACAACAATAACCCTCAGGGAAAAAATTCAGAGTTGCAACAATTTACTACCTAAAATGTCCAGTTGTCAATAAAAAATTATGAGGCTTGCAAACACAGGAAGGTGTGGCCCATATTCAGGGAAAAAGGAGGAAGCAGTCAGTAGAAACTGATGGGGAGTAGGCTCAGAAGCTGAATTTAGTGGACAAAAATTTCAGAGCAACTAAAAATACTTAAATTATGGAAACTATTTAAAGAATTAAATTAAAATGTGATAAAAATTGCTCCACGAATAGGGAATCTCAATAAAAATAAAGGAACTACAAAAAATAAGCAATGGAAAATTTGAAGTCATAAAATAAAATAACTGAAATGAAAAATTTGGGGTGGGCTCCACAAGTAATGGATTTGAGATAGTAAAAGAAAGAATCAGTGAAAGTGAACAAGAATGAATAGAAATAATCCAATCCAAGCAAAAGATTGAAAAGAAATGAGGAAACATTAATTGAAGAAAGGTACCTATAGGACATCAAGGAAACCAGCACATGTAACAGGAGTTCCAGAAGGAGTAAAGAATGATAAAGGGGAAGAAAAATAATGAAGTAATGGCTGAAATCTTCCCAGATTTAGTGAAAAACACTAATCTACAGATCCAAGTGGTTCATTGAAATCTCTATAGAAAAACATAGAGATCCACACCTACATGGGTGGATCTACCCTTGCAGACCTCTGAGGAGCAAATGAGACATGGGAAAGTCCCAAGGGAACTGTAAAGCCCTCTATAATTGGAGGTGATTATTAATGCGAAAGGTCTGACTGCTGGGAATGACCATAAAATGGAGCACCCTTATCACAGCCTGGAAAAGATATTTGCCTTAAGACACAACAACCTCCAAGTCTTACCTTATGATGACTATTTCTACCTAAGATTCCAAGAGAAAGAAGGATCATGAAAGACAGTGACAATGGAAGGCGAATTACTACTTTATTATGGGTGGGATTTTTGAAAGAGAGCCTAGTGTAGGGTTCTGGTTCACTGGATGGAGCCCATGGAGTGACTGGGAGTCTGGGGGTGTCTCCCCTGCCTCAGAGGTCCAAGCCTTCATCTTTAACTTTTGGCTGGTCTCCTGGAAGGGAGAGACCAAAAGTAAGAGATGGCCAAAGAGCTGACTGCCTAAGCCACATGCAGAGAAAGAAAATAAAACAGGGATGCCCTCATCTGCATGGCTTCTTGTGTACAAGGTCCCCAGACCAGCTCGGCTGCCCGGACCCCACCCCGTCCTCTTCTCTGAGGAGAGCAAGTGTAAGGGTGAGCATTTCCTCCACCAAGATGGAGAGAATGTGCGGTCCAGCTCTGGGCCCTAGGATGATCTCTGTCACTGCCCAGCACCTGACCTTGGCTTCTGCATCCAACTTTGACACGTGGATTATGATGCCTGCACTACTTATGTATCCCGCAGAGTGAAGTGAGAACTCTGTGTAACGAAAGCTTTAACTATCATACAAACTTCATACTCTTTTTTTCTTCTGTAGATGAAAAAAATATATGTTCATTCTTTTTATTTTAATTATTTATTCATTTATTTTTGGCTGCATTGGGTCTTTGCTGCTGTGCACGGGCTTTCTCTAGTTTTGGCGAGCAGGGGCTGCTCTTTGTTGTGGTGCGCGGGCTTCTCATTGCGGTGGCTTCTCTTGTGGAGCACGGGCTCTAGGCACACAGGCTTCAGTAGTTGTGGCTCACGGGCTCTAGCACGCAGGCTCAGTAGTTGTGGCGCACGGGCTTAGTTGCTCCACGGCATGTGGGATCTTCCCGGACCAGGGCTCAAACCCGTGTCCCCTTGGCAGGCGGATTCTTAACCACTGCACCACCAGGGAAGTCCTATATGTTCATTCTTGAATTAATTTATCAGTAACTATTCAACACTTATTCAACAAACAGGAGGTGAGGATCTGCAATTTTCAAAGCGCCAACAATATACAGTTACATTTGTTCCCGTGAAGGAAACAGACAACGGTGGGAGACACAGGCAGTAATCAAATAAACACACTTGTGGAGGCATAATTACAAATTAAGATGAACATTCCAAAAGAGTTCCATTCCAAAAGGGAACCCCGTTCCCTAAGAGTGTGTGAGAAAGGAAGCAGGCGTGCCATCCCTGAGAAGGTGACACTTGAGCTGAGTTCTGACTGGTGAGGGGGCCCCAAACGGAGCAGGGGGGAGGAGGGAGTGGGACGAGGTGGGGGAACGGAGGCAGGGCAGGATGCAGAGCAACATGACGTGACAACACCTTCCAGCAGGAGAGGGGGGGACGCTGTCCGGGAGCCGCTGTCAGCCCAGGATGTACAGCCACAGCATCGGAGAAGCAAACGGCAGGAGGTGAGGAGGGCAAAGGACCTGCCAGCCCCACCAGCCATTCAGCTCTTGGGAAGGATCTGGTCTTCATTCTGGCTGCACCGGAAAACAGGGAGACTCCATGTCAGCCATACTAACTGCCTGTGTACTCACATCAAACTAGCACAAATCATCATCATCATTTATTCCCATCACTTAGAATCACAGAGATAGAAAAGTCATAATAAAACATTGCGCGCAAACAAGTCACCATCCAGTGAGGAAGCAAAGCACCAAGGCCCATTATTTCAACAGATGCCTGGGTTCTGATCCAATAGTCTTTGTGCTAAAACAGCTGACTTGGCGTGTTTCCTCTTACAATCTCAGATAACATTATAGCGATTAAACCTTCTTTCAGTGACTGAGCTCATTGTTAATTCAATTATTCATTTATTTAATAAATATTTATTGAGTGTGTATGTGTCGGTCTCTGTGCTTAATAAATTATTAAATTTTCATCATGGTGTGCGTGGACAAGGGGCCTGATACAAGGGTGGATAATACTCTCATTTATACTCTCATTTACTGCTTGAATTGATATTAGACTGTCATCATAAAATTACTTATCATGGCCCAGTTTTTCCAATGACTGCAGTGCCATTGAAAGATCTATAGAGAAGGAAAATATTTTATAAAGCCCAGGCCTAAAAATTATTTAAAGATCTTTTGTAAAAGGATGGACCCATCTCCAGTTTCTAAAAGTAATATTTTCTCACTGTAAAAAATGTATTTAAAAGTACAAAAATAATAAGAATGAAAAACACATTTTCAGTTCTACCTCGTAAAGGCAAGTGCTAATAAATATATTGGTATATTTTTCTAGATTTTTGTCCCCAATGCACAGGTTTTTTCAGATGATACCTTAAGATTTGTCTCTTTTAAATTTAATATTTTTACAATAGCTTTTCCCGGTGTTATTTAAAAATCACTGTAAACATAATTTCACCTTCCAAATATCACCAAATAAAATGGTCAAATTTCTCTAGATTTTTAACTTTTTTGCCAACAGAAATATACAGCAATAAGTACTTTGTTCATAAGTGTTTGCCCAAAGGTAATAGGTAACAGCATTAATTGTATTTACTATACCACCCTTTCCATAATCTTATATAGTCTTATTTAATCTCCACAATAATCTTATTAGGTAAAAACTATTATTATCCATATTCTCCAGATAAGAAAACAGAAGTTGAAAGCAATGACCAAGAGGCACATCTAACATTTATTAAGCACGTGTTATGTGCCATCTCTGCACTATGTGTTCTGCAGGCTTTCATGTATTCCACGAACGGTCGCCATTGTTTTCATCCCCATCTTACAGGTGAGGGGACTGAGGCAGCAGTTCGGTAAGGAGCTTTCCCAGCAGTTCGGTAAGGAGCTTTCCCAGGGTGCACACCTCACCTGGGCTGGGGCTGTGATTATATCTGCAGGCTGGCTTCCAAGACTAGCTCTTAACCAGCCCAGGGCTCAGATGGCTGGTGAACTGGAGGAATTGAGATTATCCCCTTGGGATACGTTCCCAGAAGCCCATGCCTGCTCTGGAAGCACAGCACTAAACTTCACAACGTCCACCAGGTTACACTCCAATTCGGAAATGGGGACTGTACCCATTTATGTAAGGGCTATGTGTTTGTTTTCATCTTGCAGACACGAAAGAGACCCATTCTTAAAAGTTGAGCAAAAGGAGTCTTCTGCACCATAGACTTATTAACAGATAGCCTTCGTTTAAATATTGCACACTTGGTACCAGCTGCACCCATGCACAGCCACTGTCCCTGGGTGTGGCTCCCCTCCCTCACGCTCTGTGGCTCCTGGTGGCTTTTACATGTCCCACCATCAGACCTGGGGGTACCCTTGCCAGAGTGACTTTCTGCAGGGGAGGAAAATAAAAAGGGAATCAAGTGAAAGGAAAGGAAAAAGAGGCAGAAGAAAGCACAAATAGTTTCCTTTAGCAGGAGGAAAAGTAAGTCAATCTGGGAGCTGAATATTTGAAACAGAGGTTATGAACTATGTCTCAGTAGTGGGGTTACCTGCTCTGCAGATCTGGGGCCTGGGGCTGATGAAGTGTCTGTGCAGCTGGGTGAGGCAACCTGCCTGACCACAGGTGAGCTCACCAGGTAGGACGAAATTTATTTCTAATCAGAATGCAGGGCTCTGCAAATTCCCGCAAAAACCCACAACTCTCAGGATGGCGTACATTTGCCTTTGGAAAATAGTGACACTATTTACAGAAAGAAAAAAGGGGGGGTTTATAAATAAACTCACAACAGGTTCTAAGGATAATCAAATAGAACTCACAAAAAAACACTCTCATGATTTCAGTTAAGTGAATCTAAAACATATGGATAAAATTTCTCCTAAATTGTATGTGCAATTTTAGTTTGATTTGGGTTTTTTTAAAAAAGTGTCTATCACAGCAGCCTCTGGGTAGAGACACACAAAAATAAATATAATTAGTGACCAAATAAATCAGCAGCGGAACGCCACTAACCCCAAACCTCAGCTCTCCCATTCTTCTCACTTAATTTGTTGAAAGATCAACTTCTCATTCAACTTTGGACAGCCCGAACCCCAGCTCCCTCATTTAGAAGTAGCTCTACCTTCCTGGCAGGTAGTGAGAGTGGAGATGATGTTTACAGAGTGCCTTGGTGATGTCACCTGCTGTACTGATGGCAAACGTAACTGCAGACTCTCTCAGATGGTTTAAACCAGGGCTAGCATCGTGCCAAGACCCCAAAGTACAACACATCACTTAAAGAAAATGAAACATAAATGAAAGACGCTGAGAGATGAAGCCAATTACCTAATCATAATTGGGTCAGTTGGGCACACAGCATTGTCCTAGTACCACACAGAAGTTTGCTGAAAGTAACATTGACCCGGACCTGCATTTCAGGGGCTTAGCAACATACATCAGACTAAAGAGATCAACATAGGTGGAAATCAAGATTAGCTCTGTTACCGAGTCCAAGCTCACTCTGCTGCCTTAGATCTCAGTGAAAATGACTAAATCAATAATCATTTCTAACTTCAGATGGCTCCCCTCAGAAAGGTGACTCTAGGTGTCAGTTATCCTCCCGGGTGGAACTTGAGGCATGGCCTGTAGTCCTTTGCATGATGTTTGCTCCCATAATGCATTGCACAGTTGATCTGGTGGAGAACGGCTTAAGAAATCCCCCCAAGGAAGATGACGCATCCTGTCCTCTTTGACAAATGATTGAGGAGATGGATGGACATCAGAAAGAATATTTTAAAACATGTTAAATTGTTTAAAACTCAGAAACTCAAAAACATGTCTTTTAAAAGGACCAAGAAGCAAAGCAGCAGTATTCATACGAAACATTTCCCATTTTGATTCAGCAAATATTATCGAGGGCCTACTCTCTGCAGCGAGGTCAACCAACCAATCAAAGCAGTCTTCGTTACAAGGCGTGGAACCCAACACACACCTTTGACTTGGTCCATCCTCCTCCCCCAGACTCTACCTGTTCTAACTCCAAAGTCTCTCTTCCAGCAGCCTCTTCCTCTCCATTCTCATCCTCCTAGATCATACACTTCACTCCGCATCAGCACTATTGTGTAGGCTGCTGTCAATCCCACCCACCCATAACATTCAGGGATCATGCATAGAAACCCTGGCTCAAACCCGCTCAGCAGTAGATCATTCCCCAAAAAGGAATACTTTAGCCTGGCATGCAGCCACTGCCCCTATCTTTATTGAGTTGGTAAATAGTCCCCACGTCTCTATTCTAATTCCTTTGTAGTGTAGTCTCATCATATTCTTCTTTCAGCTTTTCAGGAAATGAATATAATTATGCAGTCAGAATGGATGGCTATAAACATGTATAGATATCATCTATGAAAACTCTAGATGTAAATCTTAAATTGTTGCCCTCAAAATGGGCTGGCCTCCAGGTTGCCACCTCCACCCTCATGAAGCGGGGCCTGTGTGTTGCAACCATGTTCTGGCAAAGCAGATCCCTGGGCAGGACGGACTCAGGCTGGCCCTGCAGGTAGGGATGTAGGCAAGCAAGCTACCCATGGTCCAGGGGTCCTCAAAGTAAGGCCTCAAGACCCATTCCGGAGGTATGTATTCAAGTGGGCAGAGGCTGGGCGGGAGTGGCTGGGGGGAGGAGTGAGTGTGGTATGAAGGTCCTACACCCAAAGGAAAAAGCTCTCAGCCCCTGGAAATGTCCTTACTACATTTGGGCCCTGGCAAGACTTTCCATTCACCTCTGTTCACCTTCCCAAAGGGAACCCATCATCTCCCCTTCTCTCTTCATAAGGCTTCCAAACATAGCCTAGAGAGCATGAACTCAGATAAGTGAGGTGTAATGAAAGAAAAGTCCCCATGCGCCTGTGGGAATGTGGCATTTCTTTGCATAATTAACATTCACCCATAAAATGGGACAGTGTGGTATGTGAGGGGAAAATTCTATGGCACAAACAGCGGCTTTCTAGAAAGTAATAGTGATCTTAAGGACGAGAAGTTTATTGTAAAGAAAATCACAGGGGTTACAAATTCCATCAGTTACCAGGAGATGGAGTCCACCTGCCCTCCTTAGAGTCAGCACAGAAATGGACCCACAGGTGGACAGGCTCCAAGCCCAGCGGGGGTCACTGTCATGGTTGTCTAACTTTGTGACTCTCTGTATCAAATGCGTGTGGAGCCACAGGCTTGTGCATTTTTTTTCTTAATCAGAAAGCATTTACGCTGGTGGGTGTGAGAACTCTTGTATATAATACCTTTCTCCTCCTTTTCCACAGTCATTTATTTTTCTAATGGGCTGTAATACCTTGGATTCGGCTCAGATAATACATGGGCTCCTGGACTGTGAATATTGTTTTTACAGAGGGCTGTGAACTCCAAGGGCTCTGAATTAAAAATGAAATCTAACCACAGAAGAGTGAAGATTTATTGATGAGAAGGGAGTTGGATGGCTAGCCACAGGTCAGGTGGGGACCATAGTGAATGAAGGGCAGAAGGAGGGGTAAGCCGGCTTCCCAAGCCCCCGACACAGAAATGCCAATTAAGGAAACATCTCTGCACAAGAGACTCTAACCAAATGGAAATAAGACATAATAACAGCTCAGACCCTGCTGTGGAGCAGCGGGGAAGGTAATCAAAAAGATCTAGTGCACAGAAAAACGGCCACTATTGCGTTGAATATCTTCTGAAAGCAGCTGCCGAGAATTACAAGACTCAGAAGAAAGGGAGGCAGCAGCTGTAAACATGCAGCACGAGAGGAAACGCACCTCAGCATTTCAGGGGAGTGGGGCCTGTTCTCCTCAAAGAAATCCCCAGGAACATTGATCTTCAAGCCATGGTTCCACTGCAGGATGGAGGAGAGCTGCACGTTTTGTCAATCGGCAAAAGATACTTGATAGATCTTCTTCTCAAATTATTTACCAAGTGGCTATCATTCGTATCAGCTTTAGGGGAATGGAAAACTACTTACTGATTAAGCTTTAATTTAATAAACATTGAGCAGGAACCTACTCTGTGATGTGCTAGATACTAGACTATGAAAACTCAGTAGGACATGGCCTTGGCCCCCATGGTCCAAGAGCTCACAGCCTTGTAAAGATCAAAGTGCTGAAATGATTCCCTTATGTATCTCTTAGGTTCCCAACTGGTCAGTTAACTCGAGTTTCTTGGTCAGTGGCAATTAGCCTTTTTGGATAGACACATTATGCAGCAGTGATACCGTGGGTTTGAACCCCATCTCTGCCACGTACCGGTTTTACGCCCCCTAACAGGGTTTCTCAACTTCATCTCTAGTGACATTTGGGGCTGGATCATTCTTGGTTGTGGGGCCGTCCTGGGCATTGTATGATGTATAGCAGCATCCCTGGCCTCCACCCACTAGATACCAATAACACCTCTTCAATTATGACAACCAAAAGTGTCTCAGACATTGCCAAATGGCCCCTACTAAGAACTGTGTCCGTGTACATGATAAAAAAAAAAAAAACCTCAAGAAACCAACTCTGCTGCTATTTACTTTCCATGTACCTCCATAAAAAGAGGGGGTTGAACCAAATTATTATAGAAATCCCTGGTTCTGCAACTTTAAAAGTAGAGTGTTATAAGGAAAGATCATGACTATGACATTGGGACTGGCCTTAGAGCCCAGTTCCATCAACTTCTGGTTGTCAGCTTTGGGTAAATTCATTACATTCTTTGAGCCTTGGGCTCCTGCCAAAATACATATCTTGCAGGGATGATACGGGAATATAAAGAATGTATAAGTGCCCAGCCTATGGGAGACCCTCCACAGTTCATAGCCAAGCCACTACCAGGATTCTCCCAAATCAGCTTTTCTGATCTAATCTGATGGTTGCATGGTCTGCGGGTAAATGTGTAAAAGCTGCTCCAACAGCCCCAGAGTATTAACGGTATAACAGGATGAAGGTTTCCTCTAGGCAGAGACAGAGTAAAGGGACAAAGTATCAAATACTTTGATTAAACAGTTAATCCCACCAGGGGATTGGAAGTAAAGAGTATTGTAAGTTAACGATCACCCAAGAAACCAGGTTTCCTTAACCACAAAACCAAGCAGACTTGCTTAGCAATGAAACCATGCAACAGAAGCATGAGACTTGCCCCAAAACAATAAAACAATGGTGGCATGAGACCCGCATCCTGCCCAGAGCACTCAGTAAGTTAACGATGCCTAGGACATACTCCTCTGCACACACTAGAAACAAAAAGATAAGGAAAAGGTGACGTTATACTGAAACCTGAGATGGTTTACCATTTCTAGCATATGTTTCCACCCCTCTGCTAATATAAATGGTACCATGATAGTCCCAGCTTGACCATGCAGGGACGAGAAAACTCCCCCAGCCGACGTAGAGGAAGGAGCTGACGATGGAAGCTTGACGTCTACTCAAGAATGAAGATGATCTTCTCCCCCTCCCCACTTTCCCTTTGATTATTAAACTGTAGCCACTAAGTTCTCAGGATGTGGCACTCTCTTGTCCACCTGCTTGTAAACCTCACAGTTTTCCTATTCTAATAAATCACTTCCTATATATCACTGTGCCTCTCCCTGAATTCTTTCTGGGCTGAGACATAAAGAACTGGAGCTCCTTGAAGCGCCCCCACCGGGTACCACCTAGCAGTTTCACTCTTGTTAATGAGAAGTCCAGCGTAGACGTTCCTGGCAGGCTTTGCTCCAAGGGAAGAGGCAGGGACCCAGGTCCCCTCTGTCTTTAACACCCCATCTGAGCCTGTGGCTTCTGAGGTCACACATGGGGAAGATGCAGACCCTCCATCTTAGCCTGGAGCTGACATATTACTCCTCTCACTCTCACTTTCCACTGGCCAGAACTAGTCACCCAATGTCACCTAGACACACAAAATTGTAGAAAGCAGACAGCTCTTCTGCCAATTAGGCACCAAAAAAGAAAAAAAAAAAAAAAACTAATGCTGGCTTTATTACAAGTAGTTTGTAAGATAAATGGAAACTCAGGAGAAACAGTGTAAGGTAGAAATATTAACTGGTTTATAAGCTCCCACTTGTGCCATAAAGAAGATTGAATCATAAACCCCTTATGAAGAAATTACAAATATACTACTTGCAAGTACAGAACAGGTAGGTGCCTGAGGACCATTCAGCATAGTATCTAAAGAAGTGTCCTTTGTTATCAGTGTAGTTCTCAAAACACTATTCTCATTTTTTATTACCCTTGAATTAAGCCTAAATTCACAAAGTGGTAGTTTTTAGTAAGAAACTGATATGGATATACAGAAAATGACAACATTAAAGTCCACCTCTGATGAGTTCTTTTAGGTATTTGTATAATGAGTAGGTCTATGTAGCTTGTTTCTTTCTCATGAAATGAAAGTTGTGAATGCCACGGATAAAATCATTATGGTGCTATATTACTTTGCCAGAGCTAGCAGGTGCCATAACAAATTACCACAAGCTTAGTGGCTTAAAGCAACACAGATTCTAGAGATCAGAAGCCCAAAATGGGTCTCACTGGGCTACAATCAAGGTGTCAGCATGGCTGCATTCCTTCTGCCGGATCCAGGAGGAATCTGCGTCCTTGCCTTTTCCAGCTTCGAGAGGCTGCCTGCATTCCATGGCTCGTGGCCCCTTCCTGCATCTTCAAAATCAGGAAGAGCATCTTCTGTTTCTGACTGTTTCCCTCTGCTTCTTTGTCACGTGGCCTTCTTTCCACTCCAATCCTCCTACCTTCCTCTTATAAGGCCCCTTGAACTGCACTGGGACCACCTAAATAGTCCAACAGAATCTCCCCACCTCAAGATCCTTAACTTAACTGAAGCTGGAAAGTCCCTTTTACTGTGTAGGCCACATTCTCAGGTCCTGGGGATTTGGACATGGACACCTTTGGAGGACCTTCCGTAGCTGACCACAGTAGGTCAAGTAAGTAATACAATTATTGCTACAGCTCATTTATGTACTAAATATAGAGATGTCACACAGTCCTCCCCAAGTTTAAACAAACAGTAAATGATGATGATGATGTTGATGATGACAACTGTACCTGTAGAACAGGGTAATATGAAGAGTGTTATATGAAGAACTTCATATACCTTCATATAACTTCATATAAATATGAAGAACTTCATCTTCAAACGACCTCAGAAGGAGGGTCCGCTTCCAGTAGCAGTGGAGAGTAGGTTGGTTGGACCATCCTCCAGAAAACAATTGTAAAACCTAGACAAACTATTTCAAAAGCGGTCAGTAAAGGAGACTCTGCATTTAAAACATAGGAAAGCAGTGGTGAGATTTATGAATTTGCACCTTTTTGCAAAAGGGCATTCTCCAATCCACTTGTGGCTCAGGGCTGATCATCTGGAAAGTGAGGGTGAAATCCTGGAAGAGGGGGAGCCACTGAGAAGAGAACACCAAAATCTGCCATAAGTTCTCCCAAACCTCTGGTGGACTGCTAAATACACATGCGCAGGGGGATTCCCAGGGGACCCCACAAAAATGCAGCAGCTAAAAACAGAAAGAACTGAGTGTGAATTTGGGTAGCTGCTGATGCGAGAAGGACAGGGGTTGGAGTTTGAATTCAGACAAGTTCACTCCCTACTGGAAGGAATTCAGCATGCTTCAACGAAACAAAAATACAGAGGCTCTACAGTGTGTCACTGTTAATATTAGATTACAATTTTAACAATCACTGTGCATGGAAAGAAACAGAAAAATGTGACCCAAAATCAAGACCAAAAAAAGGTGTCAATAGAAACTAAACCCAAGATGTCCCAGACGTTGAAATGAGCAGACAAGAGCTTTAGAGCAGCTATTATCAATATGTTTAAGAACTTAAAGGAAAATACACTTACAGAAAATGAATGAATAGAGAAACCAAATAGAAACTCTAAAGGTAAAAAGCACAGTATCTGAGATGAACTGTTAATAGGTGGGTTTGACAGCAAATTGGAGGCAACAGAGGAAAAAATGATCAACAGGAATGATAAATAACACAGTCTGAAGGTGGGAGAGAAATAGGCTAAAGTAAAATAAGCATAGCCTTAGGAAACTGTGGGCAAAGGCCAAGCAGCCTAACATATGTGTAAGTTCACTCTGAGAATGAGAAGAGAGAGAATGGGGCAGAAAATAAAATATTTAAAGACACACGGCTGAAAATTTTGATATGTAATGATAAATATCACCTAATAGATCCAAGAAGCTCGATAAAACCTGAACAAAATAAATAAGAAGAAAATGACAGTTATGCCCATCGTGAATCTTGCTAAACCATAAATTTGTTAGAATCCAAAGTTAAAGAGAAAATCTTCTAGATTTTTCACCTAGAGAGAAGCAATACCTTATACACAGCAAGAAAAGTGACAGAAATGATGGCTGACTTTCTCATTAGAAATGATAGAAGCCAGAAGACAGTGAAACTACACGTTTTAAGTGCTAAAAGAAAAACATCAGTCCAGAAGTTTACACCCAGTGGAAAGTGTCCTTGAAAAATGAGGATTTAAAAATATATATATATATATTAGATAAAAAAGAAAACTGAAATTTTTCTCCAACAGACCTGAGCTGTAAAAATTCTAAAGGGAAGTACTTCAGGCCTGAAGGAAATAACACCAGAGAGATGGTAACATGAATCTATAGGAAGGAATAAAGAGCTTTAGATTTGGCAGATATTTCAATAAATATAAAAGATCGTGACTAGGTTTCCTTTTTCTTATATTTTAGTTAGAAGATATATTACTATTTAAAGCAAAAATTAAGAGTGTAATAATGTTTGTAAACATACTATATATTAATAACACTGATACAAAAGTTGTGCTGGGGATTCCTGACCAGTGGAATAAGGCAAGAAAAATAAGTAGCACATGGAAAGAGAGAAATCAAACTGCCCTTTTCACAGCTGCTATGATTGTGTAAAAAAAGAATTTTCAAAACAACTGAGAAAATGAATAAGATCACAGATATGAGGTCACTATACAAAAAGAAATGTTTTTTCTCATTCTAACAACAACAAAAGGAAATAAAATTTTTAAAAATTCATTTACAGTAGACTTAAATAGACTTTAAAATGTTGTTTTTAAATAGATAAGATAAATTTAAATGAATTTAAAGTGGTGCACAAAACATATTTCATTAACCCAAACAATGATAGGAACAAAAGTAGCAGAGGAACAAAATTCAGATGAGATCCCACTCTGCAAAAAAAAAAAATAATAATAATATGATAGGCCTAAATTAAACCATATCAATGACCACATTAGATGTAAATGGGCAACACGTCAAATGGAATCAAAGGAGGATAGAAGTTTACAATTAATCCAGGGCCCAAGATTCACCTGCTTTGTAAAAACAGAGTCAAAACAGAATTTCATGTGTTGATATTATGTTACTTAGCATCATCACGGCAAAGACAGTTTCATTAAATAATGTAATAAATAAATAACACAGAAACTTGCAAATCCCAGACAAACATTGAGGATCTTTGAGTCTTTATTGTGGGTTCAGTCTATCATTTAACTGACAACATAGCAGTACGAAAGAGTTTAAGTTCTCCCACTTCTATGCACAATTTTACATCCAAGGGGGGATTTGAAATCGTGTGGGAACAAGAGAGCTCAGCAGCCTCCAGAAAGCACTGGATGCACGTCACTGCAGTAACAAGAGGGCCCAGCCCCTTCCCTCCCTCCCAGAGTCCTGCGCTCCCATGAAATCAAAAGGCTAGTATCCATCTTTGGAAAAGGAAATCAGGCCCAGTAAAGGGCAGAAAACAGGTATATAATAGAATTTTTTTAAATAATAAATGCAGACAAGACAAACTCTTAGGTCCTGGTAATATGCATCAGAATGTTAGAGATGCAGAAAAGTTACCCAGTGACTGTCTCTGTCTCTCTGTCTTTCTCTGACATTTTGAAAAGATCAGTAGATTCAAGAGGGATTGAAGAGAGGAAACACAACTTCATTATTTTAAAAAGGGCAAAGCCCCCGACCAAGGACCACCAGTCAGCAGGCTTACCGTAGATGCCGGGAGCCAGGGGTCGTCTGTGGCAGGAGGCTCTGGCAGAACTCTTGGCAAAGCTGGATGAAGGCGGCTGGGCAGGAGGGTCCGGCTGAGAGAACTTGGAGGAGGCTTTTAAGGTCACTGTTCCTGCAAAGAATAAAAATACTTTCATTAGTAAGCTGTGACAAAGCGAGAGAGAGGTATGGACATATATACACTACCAAACGTAAAATAGATAGCTAGTGGGAAGCAGCCGCCTAGCACAGGGAGATCAGCTAGGTGCTTTGTGACCACCTAAAGGGGTGGGATGGGAGTGTGGGAGGGAGGGAGACACAAGAGGGAAGAGATATGGGAACATATGTATATGTATAACTGATTCACTTTGTTATAAAGCAGAAACTAACGCACCATTGTAAATCAATTATACTCCAATAAAGATGTAGAAAAAGAAATTACAGTCAGAGTATTTTAAAAAAATACTTTTATTAAATAAAAATACTGCCTTTCCCAATGAGCATCTTACAGTGTTCTACTTCACCTACACCAGTGCAAGCAGTCTAAGATCTGATGACTGAGGTGAAGAGTCTAAAGGGTAACTGCAGAGAAATACGCTTCAGCTCCCCATAGCTCGAATTCGAGGGAACGTGGATAATTTTAAGGTGTATTGTGAAGGCAGAACACAGCTGAGAGCAGAAACATTTCCTGATGACCTCATACTAATTGTTCAAGATAAGCATCACTTAACAAAAACCAAAGGCAACTAGTGCTTCTGCATTCAGAGTGAAAACCTAGCACTTCAAGGCCATTCACCCCTGGAAGGCTATGGAGAGACCTCTGAGCTGGTAAGTAAAGAGCCTGGGATGGTCAGTTCCCACCCGCGTGCGCACCAGTCCACCTCTCCTCCAATCACTACCAGACCCCACACTTCTAAAAATCTCCTTTTCTCCCACCCACCAGCGCAGCAAGCTGATAGCCAGATTAGGTGTCATTCGTGCTTTTTAACATCAGTCTAATTTTTCACTGTCTCTGAGAAGAAACAGCATGTCATTAGGTGCTGAGCTCACTCAGCAAACACGTGCTCTTTGGTCTCCCGTGAATACTGCCCGCTCCCCGCACCTCCCCGTCACCGCATGGGGAACAGCTCCTCTCCAAGCGGAAGGAAGAGGGTCTGGCCGTAGTCCAGCTCTCCACTTCGCTAACCATGGCCGCGTCAACCAGGCACTTCTCTGTGTCAAGTTCGCACAGCTGTTCACTGAACCTTTCATGCAATCCTGCGGACAGGGTGCTATTACCTTAGACAGTGAGATAAATGAGTCACCGAGTGATGAAAACTGTCACACAAGGCATTCTCATTTTTTACTCCAATTTATTGAATAATAATCACCATCTATGTGGAGCGCTGTGTCCGATTCTTGATCTACCAAGACAAACAGCTTAAATAAGGCTGTTTCACCTTATTTAAGGTATGTTAAATAATTTATATCATTACATATCAAGGCTGTTTCACGAGTTCAAGTTTCACCTGAACTCGTGAAACTTACAACCTAGAGATGAATATAAAAAGGTAAGCAAGCTCCAGCGATAGGACTCAGGACAACTTTTTAACCTCTCTGTGCCTCCTTTCTTCATCTCTGAAAAGGAAAACAAATATTAATAGCTACCTCTTCAATTTGAAAAGGAATTAAATAAGCCAATATGGAAGGTACTAAATAGCACCTGTGTGTAGTGCTCAATACGTATTAAAAGGTCGTAGGCGTAGCGGTAATAATTGTAAGCAGTGACTGTGGTGAAGCGAGAGCCGTAGCAGTTGGAAAGCACTGGTAATAGTAGTAGCCGCAGTAGTAACAGTAGTGGTAGTAGTAATAGTGGTAGCAATAGTAATAGTAGGAGAGAGTAGCAGTAGTAACAGCGGTGGTGGTAGTAACAGCAGCATCGATAGAAAGAGCCGCGGCAGCATGTGTGTTGGCACTGCCCCCTGGTGGCTACAGCTAGAGTTGCTGGGTACCCGACCTAGACGGTGCCGTCAGTGGGGAGTCTGCAGGGTCTCCCTCACCTCTACCTTCTCCATCCCACTTCCTCCTACATCCCAAACTTCCCAGGGGCCTCAGGGCCGCTTTCTCATAGGCGAGAATAATTCAGTTCACAAATGGCTGTAAGTAAAGAGCCTGGGTAAAGAGTAAAGAGCTGTAGCAGTAAAGAGTAAAGAGTAAAGAGTAAAGAGCTGTAGCAGCCACAGCAACAATAAGGCGTAGGAATAGTAATAGTAGTAGTAGCAGCAGTAGTAATACGAGTGGTAGTAATAGTAGTAGTCATAGTAGAGCAGCAGCAGTAGTAATAAGAGGGAAAGGAAGAGAAGGAAGAGCAGGAGAAGCTGCAGCGTAAAGGCAAAGCAAAATATGCAACAGACACCCATACAGGAGACGCACAGAACCCAGAATTTGGATGGCTGGGGCAGACTTCCCAGGAGAGGTAACATTGAAATTGATGCTGGGAGGTGAGTAGGATTTACCAGGCAGTCAAGAGGTGTTGGAGGAATGCGGGGGGCGGTGCCTGACACATGCTAGAACCTGAAGAATGTCCAGGGGGTTATTCACAGACAGATGGTGTCAGGAGTCTGAGGTGAGGCTGGAAAGGGTGCAGAGGCTGGGCCTCAGCTAAGCGTTGGGTCTTTCTTCAGGGCAGCTGCTGCGATGATGAAGGTCACTGAAGTGAAGAAGAGCGGGGCCTTATAACTTATGGAGCCCTTACCGGACACCAGGCTCCGCTAGCACCTCGTGTTATGAATATTTTATTTAATCCTCCCCACGTTCACGCCACCCCTACGATGTTTCTCAGGAGCACATGTTAGGAGTGCCTTCACACCTGCAAGTGTCCAACATTCTATGAAGGATACAGCTTCCCTAGATTTATCCACCCTGTTGCATGATCCCCTAACTGCAAAAGGAAAGCTAGTGTGGCAGGCAGGGCTAAGACTGCCCATGATGCCCCCCGGGTATTCACAGCTTTGTGTGGTCCCCTCCCTTGAATGACTGCTGCTACCAGCAGAACCCAGCAATGTTGAGGTGGTTCTGTGACGAGGTTACGAAAGACTGTGACTCCTGTCTTGCTCTTAATAGCAGTCTCTCTCTCTGGCTTTAATGAGACACCTGCCCTGTTGCAAAAGCCCGCATCACAAAGAACAGAGGGTGGCCTCGGGTCAACAGCCAGCAACACACTAAGGCCCTCGGTCCAACAGCCCTCAGTAAAGTAAGGTGTTGGAACAGAGCTTAATCGCAGATCTTTCCCTAATTGAGCACTCAGATGAAACCACAGCCCCAGCCAGCGCCTTGCTTGCAGCCTTGGGGAAGAGCATCAGCAGGGGATCCAGACCTCTGAGCCACAGAAACTGAGACAAAATGCGTGATGGTTTAAGCTGTGAAGTCCTGGGGTAATTTGTTACACAGCAGAGATAACTGATTGCTTACACAGCAAAGATAACTGAGAGCTACCTCATTCAGGTACCTTAAGATGTTATGTAAATTGGGATTTTATGAAGACAATAAAAGGATTAAAAATAACTGAACCCACATATCAAGTATAAAACATATACTCAGCTAATGTAAACATAATCACATGCAACAGATGACAAATGGTATTCAGTAGGGTTTCAGTATTAACTTTCAATTCCATCCACAATAGGGAATTGCTTTTTAAAAAAATGAGTCAGGTCTGATTATGACAACAGTCTCTGTTCTGTCCTTCTCTGAATTCATTCTGTCCCTGCTACTCTGATTCTGCATGGCCATCACCACCAGGCTTTTCTCGACTTCATTTCCTGTGTCTGGACCTCTTTCCATTTCCAGAAAAAGAGTCTCATTTTAAGTACTGAGTCTGTGCCAGTGGGATCCTAAGGATGGGTTTGCTTCTCTCCAGTAGAATGCCTGCCACCCCTCACCACCCGCAGTGGCATCCTCCCCTGTGCCCAAGTGCAGCTACAGCTCCACGCACTCACTGGAACGCTCAGAACTTCACACCACCAGCCTTCGCCTCTCTGTGTCCCGAGCTGCCTGCAACAGGCTAGCAAAGGCTGATGGACGGGTGGGCTTTTTACCTGCTCACTCCTCAGCAGACAGGAGTCTGAAATTAAAAAGAATTCTCTCTCTCTGCTCCACATCTTGACAAATCTCCAGTACTCCCTCACCTGTTTACTCCTTCCTACACACACACACACACACACACACACACACACACACACACACACACACACACGGACCTTCCTGTGAATCATCATTAATCATGTTGTAGGGATGTAACAGCTCAAGAGTGGGGCTTCTTACCCCAAGGCTAGGTTGGTTTCTTAGTATTCAGCTAGAACCTCATGAACAGACTGCTAAGATCAGACATTTTTCTTGAAACATTAGAGAATAACATAAAAGTACATACCTAAGAGTTAATTGGGTGATGCAGTCTGTGAGTAACAAAAAGGATCATTTTATTTTGGGGGAAAGAATCATATGTTATCACCCTCAATACTTCTTAACTTTCTCCACATGCACTTTACAAGTGCAAAACATAGTTGTTATTAAATAAAACAGTCTGGTTTTAAGCGGAAGAAACAAAACAGGTATCCGGGGCTCTATCATTGCCTTGAAAAGTTGGTCCCTGGACCATGTTATTGCCAAGAATGTACAATAATTTTAATAGTCACTCTGTGTTCCTGTGTAATATTGATCACTCTTTTTAATTCTCTAGCATGTAATCACGGATGTCTAGATTTACAGTCCAAACACTCACTAGATTTCCAATCGATACAGGTTAGTACATTTCTAATTTGAAGCAAAGAAAAATAGGCAAGTGAATTTTCTGCAGCTTTCAAATTTTATAACAAATATTTGCAGGCTGTCTCTCCTTGGATGGATCTAGAAATGTTATCCATTAAGCCTCACAAGGTAATGAACACCACTTACTGTAATCCATTGTAAAATTGTAATAAACATGGCAAACGTCTCATGAGCACTTACTATTTGTCAGGTACTGCTCTAAGGCTTTAGATATTTTAATTCTCTTAACCCTGGAACAAGGACTATGAGATTAAGGGCTACTACTAACATCCCCACTTTACAAGTGAAGAAATTCAAGCAGAGAGAGGCTAAGTAACTTGCCCAACATCACACAGCTGATAAATGAGGACTGTGATTTGAACCTAAGCAAGGTGGCATGCAAGTTGATGATGTGTTTCATCCCTACATTATAATGCCCATTTGATCTGAATGAGTCTTTTAACTGTATTGTTCATTTTAAACAGCGAGAGAGAGGGAGAGAGAGAGAATATGAACAGGAATTATAAATAACAGGAGATGAGCCTTATTCCCTCTCTTGGCTCAATTGCCGGGTCCCATGAGGACATCCTTGTGAAAGGACCAAAGGCATTAAAGAAACCCAGGCACGAGGCTAAAATCACTGTGCTACCAGGCTGCAGTAGGACATTGCATCATTTGAGATAAATTGGGACAGAAAGGGAAGAAATAAAAAGGAGCAGAGAATTACTAAAGGACCCACAGTGGCTTCAGTTACAGTAATGGCAGAAAACGAATGTCCCAAATCCTTCACTCAGTAAATAATATGATTTTATAAAACCGAGTAAAACATCTTATGAGAAATGGGATCTACTTAGCTTTGGCTCAGTTCAGAAGAAGGTGCTTAAAGAAGCATAATTGTAACCAGAAGACGCTACCAAGAAAAGAATTATTTTAATTGACTGGGCCAAAAGAAATTTAAATTTAATAAGAAATTAACAACTCTTTCTCATGAGCTGTGAAATGAAGAATTTTCCTAGAGTTGTAAAGGATATTTTTCTTGGTACCTCTCAAAATGTTCCCACCTGTTTCACCTTATTTTATGGTTCACCACTTCACAAAGCAAGAAAGGTGAGATTCAGCTTTATCATCAATAAAACGTAAATAGTATTCTGTTTCACAAAGCTATTGTAAAACAGGAATAGAGCAACGTTAATGGAGTAGCTGAATTTATTTACCTGGGGCCCATTAACTGTTCATTTACTCACTGGTTCATTCATTCATTCATTCATTCCCGTATTACAGATAAAGCAACTAAGGCCGAAAGAGATTGAATTACTTGCCAAAAAGCTTTCATATGTATTTTTCAAACCATCTTTCACTTTATCTCCCTATAGTGACCATTTGACCTGAAATTCCTATCTCACATTTGAGTGAAATAGATTATATTCTCTCTCTGATGACATCGGATATAATGAAATAGATTATATTTGCCTGTGGCAAAATTATGTGGATTAAACGTTCCCAACACAAAAACCCTTTTCCAGAATAAAAATGATCACACAAAGGGCTGTTTTATTAGATACATTTTGGAAGCCTTGAAATGCGCCTTCAATCAACACGCAGTTCAATAATAATTTAAACTAATCTCTGTGGTTATTTAAAGAAAATTAAAATGTGTCATATTGTTTAATTCTGCGAAGCAGCAAATCTCCCGCGCGGTACATGACAAAGGCACTAAAAGCTACTGCACTTTGTAGCTAGTAGTTCCTTACAAAGTTTTATCTTGCACAGATGGCATGATATAAAACTGTCAGGATCATTATTTATTTCAAAAGATTTCAGTTGAAGAAAACAGAGCGACAACACATCTCCGTTTTAAGAATGTCCTGGGGCAAAAAGACAATAACAATTTGAAATTCTTAATTTCAAATACAACTTTTGATAAAGGACATTTTAGAAATAATGATAAACACATCAGTTATTTAGACAATAAGATTTCAAAGCCTTTACACTCTACGGCCCAGGGTCTTACTGACGTGAGAAAGAGCTACTTCCATCTGATATCTTTCGAGGCTTAGTGTGCCTTCGTACATCAGATCTGAACACAGCAAATATCAACCTGCATCCAGCTCTTGAATTTACAAACACACATGATCTAGCAATACATTTCTCTTATAACATCTGGAAATGGTACTTCCACAGGGGTTGAGGTTATACTTAAAATCAGACAAGTTTACTCTTTCTTTTAAAAACCTCTTTGGCTACACATTGCTGACAACAGCATTGGCAGACTGCAGCCTGAAGGCCAAATCTGGCCAGCTGCCCGTGTTTATATGGTCCTTGAGCTAAAGATGGTTTTCAGTTTTTATATGATAGTAAAAAAATAAAATTAAAAAGAAGAAAACGCAACAGAGACTGGATATGGCCCACAAAGCTTAAAATATTTACTCTATGGCTCTCTATAGAAAGAGCTTGCCAACCCCTGGTCTGCACGATAAAATCCAATTTCCTGATCTTGGCATCTAAGAGCCCTCCTAAGTGAGCTCAGAATATCCCTCTAGCTTAATCCTTCGCCTTCCCCCCCGTCTAAGCGATGTTCCAGTTACTATTACTGCACAACAGGGTACCCCAAAATGTAGCAGCTTCAAACAACCACTTTGTTATACCCGTGGATGCTGTTGGTCGAGGATCGGAGGACACAGGAGAAGGGCTGCTTCAGTGCCGTGATGCCCAGGAAACAGCCAGGGGCTGGAAGCATCTGGAGGCATGTTCACTCACATTTGGTTCCACCGCAGGGAATGCTGCTGTGCGCAGTGAGCTCCGAGGGCCACTGACCCGAGCCTTACGTGCAGCCTCCCCATGCGGCCTGAGCTTCCTCGCAGCATGGCGGCCCCCTGGGAGCCAAACTTTGGACCTGGTGGCTCAGGCTCCAAATGTGAGTGCTCCAGAAACAAGGCAGGAACTGCACCAGCTTGTCTGGTGCTCCCTGGGAAGTTAAGCAGAATAATCCCCACTGCCCTCTCATGCTTAAGAGCAAGTGCCAGGGGAGGAGAAGTGGACACTGCCCATTAACAGGAAGAGTGGCGGGGACCCCAGGGGCGGGAGTGAGACCCCAGGAGCCCCTCTCAGGGTCTGTCTCTCCTGAACATGTCACACCCTTTCTAATTCAGGACCGCGAGCACCTCTGTCTTCTGTGTGAGTCACCGCCTAACTCCCATCCCTAGCTCACTCCTGGACATTTGTTAGGACACCACGAGACCACGCATGTGACGCTTCTGCCCTCGTGTCTGCCCGCAGAGAGCTCACAGACTAAGAGGGGAGAGATAATACCAATCCGAAGGAATGACTAACGGTTTAAGACAACGGAAGTTAAATTAAAAGGTCAACATCTCTGAAAACCTTTGTTCTGCAGAAAATTTACCCATTTGAAAAATGTGCCATGCGTGCCCTGAGTTGTTTCTCCTTCTTAGTGTTAGTGCTGCATTTTAGCACAAACACTGCTACCAGAAGGGAAGGATCGGGCTCCCTCCAGCGTCACCCTGACATGGAGTCTGGAAGCCCCCGAGCCCGGCCCCCCGGCACGTGGCATTGGAGAACTTAAATGGCTGGAACACGTGACAGTGAATGAAGCAGTGGTGAGCTCGGTGTCCAGGAGCAGGGCTCCACTGGGGTTGCGAACGACCCCACAGACCCTTTTAGGTCCAAGAACCCATCTCAAAGTTGACACCATCAGCCAGAGAGAGATGAGAACAATGAAAGGGAAGGGAATGGGGCGTCAGGCTCCAGGACAAAGCTTGAAAGGAAGGAATGTGTGAATTCACTGACGGCTGAAGGCTCCTTGGATAACCTAAGGGTGAGGAGGGCTGCAGGGGGAGATTCTGTGAGGTCGCGTTATGCCACTATTTAACTTACTCAAATTCAATTCACGTTTGACAAGAGGGAAAGAAAGCTTTAAAATTCCCCTCCTTTATCCCTTCTCTCTTCCCCACCCGACTGTTGGAACTGATCCAGGCCATCTCTCAGCCCTGGGAAAAGACTCAGGATGGAGAAAAGCAGGACCCTGGCCCCAGGTAGCTGAGGTGCGGATCAAAGGAATGATTTCAATGAGCCCAGACTCTTGCATCTTCCCATGCACAGAAAAGCAGTGAAGTCCTTAACCCGAAATGTCTGGTTTTCTTTAATGAACAGTCATCTTTCCATGTTCTGACTGCCTGGTCTTTGTGGCAAAAACCCCTGTAGATCCTGGTTCCTCCCCGACCTCTGCACAGCGGTCCCTCAGCGCTACTGACAGGCTGCGTCCTGGGCTTAAGTCCTCAGTTTTGTCCACCAAATAAGACATAACTCTTAACTTTTAGGTTATGCATTTTCTTTTCAGTTAACAGTTTGTACGTGCAAGCACACATTCACACACATCTTCTCCATGTTTACAAGTAGTAATAATGTTACTGTCATAACCTCTGAGGAGTGAGAGCCCTTCTACTGAAGATGACCCTTAGGGACAGAGAAGGTGAGGGACATACCCGAAGCTCAACGATAAATCTGAAACCAGCTCCAAGCCCTACACACCCCTCCTATCACAGAGGAGCCCTGCTGTCCTCACCTGAGGAGTTCACGTCAGATGCCTAACACCCTGGGGTGCAAACACACCCACCAGGTTTTTACCTCTTTGGATGCAGCTCACATGCCAATATGGAGGCCACACAATTCAGCACAATCCCACGCCATCTGGAAGGACGCACTCTCTCCGACAGTGAACACTCTCCTTGCACACACAGCTGGTGTGTTACTTTCCGGCTCCGTCTCAGTTTCACACAGTTCAGTCTGTAAGCGTTCAGAGCACCTCCACAGGGCATGCACTTTCCACTGTGGGGAGACACGGGGATGGCCAAGAGAAGCTCCCTGCCTGCCATGAACTTGCAGTGGTGCGATGCCTCCTTTGAACCGTCCCAGCCAGTGCCAGCGCTCCCATCATACTTGGTGGGCATTGCAGAGCTGGTGCTTAATTGCTTTTTAATTGTATCCTTTGTGGTTTGTATCTATTCTCTAAGCTCAGTTGGAAAACTCTATAAGGATCATATATTAATACTATTCAGTAAAGAATTTACCTGGCATTTTGGAGAATTAGGTATATTCCCCATCCGTGCACATGTCATGTCCAAATTCTGCATGCTTACCTCTTTAAGAATCAAAGCTTTAAGAAAAATTAACCATGTGGGAAGAAAGTCTTTCTAAAATGTTTAACACATGTGATCATCTTCTTAAAAAGAACATTGGAGATATATTTATTTGTGCCTTTTCTCCTGACTCAAGGTCATCTTCATGGAGCCCAGACATTATATTCTCAAACAAACACAGTGATTTCCTCAAGTGCTGGTGAGACAAACCGGCTGAGAAGGCATATAGCCCATGGACCCGGGAGGTGAGATTTCTTGGCCCGCCCACGTTTTTGGAGCACTCGGTGCCACCCTGTCCACTAGACCACCGAGGTCATGGCTGGGGTGGCTTTGTCCGCAGCCCCTCTCACTTTCAATTTGCTTCCAGCTGCCTGTTGCCTAGGAAATCAAATAACCAAGCTCGTTTGAGATTTAAAAGACTTTAAATCAGAGCAAATAGGCCAAAAACAGCTTTCCTGTGAGTTTAGCACATACAATTTAGGGCATGGATTTAGCGTTGACTCTGATACTCAATGGCCTTTGTACTTTTTTTTTTTTTTGATTATTTATTTAACAAACACAGATCGCACCCTACTGCAGACAGTGGGAATAAAGAAGTGAAGAAAATAGGTTAAAAAAACCCTGACTTTAGGAACGGCTCACGTTCTAGTGAGGGGGAGAAACAAATGTAAATAAATGAACAAAACACAAGGCCCTTTGGGTTGTAAGTGCAAATGGAGAATAAAGCAAGGACGACAAATCAGTACCACGAATCGTGGGAATGGAGGCAGCAATGTCTGAGCAGAGACCAGACTAAACGAGGTAGAAACTGAACAGAAACCTGCCATGAGAACGTCCCAGGTGGAAGGAACAGCCAGGCAGCATCTCAGGAGCTCGCCCGCCACGTCCAGGGAAAGGAGGTGGGCGGCCAGGGGCACACAGGGGAGCGTGGAGGCACCTACTCGGGCTCTGCACGTGGTTCCAACACCTGGGTTTGACTTGGAAGAGACGGGATGTTACCAGGAGTTCTGAGCAGAGAGTGACATGATGATTTATGTGGTAAGAGCATCCCTCTGGCTGCCAGGTTGGAAAGAGTGAAAGAAGGAAAGAGCAGAGCGGGGAAGCCAAGTGAAGGTCACTGCAGGCACCTGGGGAGGAGGGACGGCGGGCCGGACCCCTGCAGTCACAATAAAGGTGGGGAAATGGGCAGATTCTCTTCATATTTAGAGGATAGACCCCTTAAGTTTTGCTGACAGGTTGAATGGGGGATGTGAGAAAAAGGGTAAAAGACTACAAGATTTTTGTCATGAACATTGGGAAGAATTAAGCTGTTACTTAGAGAGAGGCGGGTGGATCTGCTTAAGATGCCCTTTAGGTGTCTAAGTGCAGCGACCAATAAACGGGAGGGTGGTGTGTGATTAGGGATTCCTGGGGAAATACCTGGGCTGGAGAAATAAACCTGGCAGTAATCAGCAAAAGCGGTGTAGAAAGCGATGGTACTGAGGAGGTACCGAGGCTGAGATCACCTGGGTCGGGTCCTGAGCAACATTTAGAGCTCAGGGGATGAGAAGCCGCCAGGAGGCCTGAGGAGTAGGTGGTGGGATTGAAGAAGCGCAGAAGGGGGTGGCCTCCAGGAAGAATACTCACCTCATACGGCCCTTCGTCCAGACACACAGAGGTGCGGAGTTCAAGACAGAGAGAATCTGGGGGCTGCGCGCGCATGGAGCCCTGTGTCCCGTGGGCTTTATGGGCGGGAGGGAGGAGAGCGGATGGCAGGGGAGGTGAATGGGGTCAGATACAATCGGGGAGATAATATCACGCTTGTATACCGAGGGGGGAGGTCCTGTAACAGGTAGAACAGGGATGATGCAAAGGAAAGAGAAAGGACTCGCACCCAGTCCTTGACAAGAAGGGCTGGGTGCAGTGCCCAGGGAGAAGGTGGGGCTTAGGTGAGAGCAGAGCTCATCCCTGAGGGAAGGCAGGACCACGGGCTCTGATGCTCGTGGGTGTTGAGCTTTAGCGGGACTGGGAAAGTCCTCTCTGTTTGCTACTATTTTCTTACTTCCATAGAGTGTGTGGCTGTCAGCTGAGCGTGAGAGATCTAGCGTCTGAGAGAGGAAAGGATATTTAAGCTATCGTCTAGGAGGGAAGAGAACTAAATACGGTAAGGAATGCAGAATACTTTTCCAGGCAGCGGGTGGGACTCACTTGAACCCGGGGATCGTGATTTGGAAGCGTGAGTGGCCAGCACGGCTGTCCACCTCCTTCAGCCGCCTGGGTACAGGGGGAGTCGGCAGGGAGTCGACTGTTTTTCCAAGTAAATGAGAGAAGAGTGCGGGAGAGGAAACAGCCAAGCCTCGGGGAGAACGGTGGGTGGCAGGGTCTTCAAGGGGGAGGCTGCAGGGTGGGAGGAAAGTGAAGAAAATATTGACAAGAGTTGAAACGATAAAAGGTTTTGCAAATGATGATGAGTTCCAGAGGGCGCAGCGGACAGCTGGGAGCAGAGCTTGGAATCGAGGGTTAGAATGCAAGTGGCTCACCATTCACGGTGTGGAGTGAAAACACAGGCCCTTGTGAAAGCTCGTTAAGAAGCTCAAGATGGCAAGTCAGAGCATTAAACCCAGCACTGTCCCCTGTGCAGGGCCCTACGCAGCTCACGTGCCCACAAGCCAGCCCTGGGTCCTGGGTCCCCAGAGTCCTGGCCGTGGGATGAGAGGTGACCCGGGGCCGACAGCTGTCCCAGTAGCTTATAAACGGGGGCAGTGACACAGTTAGATGACCCTGGTGGTCCCCACATGGGTAGTGGTGGCTTGTCTGTGAGGAAGGGGAGGGGGCTGGTAGGTGGCTCCCCAGCAAGTCCGGGCAGACGTCTGGGACAGGTGTTCAGCTCCCGCTGATGGAGCCCTGAAAGCCAGGATGGGGTTTACTCTGAAGCTGGGGGCTCTCCCATGAAGGAAGGGCATACCTCCCCCTTCACACTGTGTTTCAAACATACGATGTCACACAGTCCTGACCTTGTCCTCCTTCCCTGGCCCCCGCTCTTCACAGGACATCCCTGCAGACTCGTAAGAGTTAGTAATAAATACTTAAATACATTGGACATGTTTCCATATGCCTGCCCTATTTTCACTGTTAGACCCTGGGAGGTAGAGGCAACAATCATGGCAGAGGTTACCAAGCATCGGAGCGGGGGTTGTTCAGGTACGTGCATCACCTCCTAGCTCTCAGGGCAGAGTGCCGAGGATGAAGTCTCAGGAGCAGATGGGACGCTGGTACCAAACAATCCCGCTGCGCTGAGAGCCGGCTTAGCAACCACACAGATCAGGGCTTGACCCTAGCTTTTGACACTGACTACCTGTGTGTCTTCAGTTACCACCAGTTACTTCACCAATTACTCCAGTCACTTCCTGGGTGGATCCTGTAGGTAAATGAAAACGGGAGAATGTGTATAAAGTGCCTTAGTTCTTGAAGGTGCTCAAGACGGTGACTCCAGCATCCCCGGGCTTGCTGGGGGCAGAGGTGATGATTCCGAGGGAGGAGAGGTATTCACAGAGTCCCACGTGGCCCATTAGGGGAAGGACAGAGTCCCCAGTCCCCGCCCTGCACACTGTACAGGTGTCCCCGGAGGAGGGGCTCCGTGAAGCGCTAGCTTTCAGCCCGGCACCTGCTGGCTTCTGATGCTCTCACCGACTTCTCCTGCTGCAGAGTGATCTGCATTTATTACGTATTAATGCCACTCTCCCCTTTAGAGCCACTAATGAAAACAACGTATGTAAGTCATGGAAATAATTTATGTAAGAAATGGCTAATTATATGACGCTTGGAGAAGAATTAATCATTCAGAACATGAAATTCAATAATGTGTACATTTGATATCCAATTTCCCCCAAGATGTGGAGACCCGGACAGATTCTCAATCAAGCTGACTTGGTTGGACACAGTCCGAAAGAGCTGAGAGCAACGCCCTTTCTCCCACCCAGCCCTGTGTCCCCGGGAACGGCACCTCAGATGCAAGGAAGAGCGGGCCCTGGTGAGACTCAGAGCTGGTTCCCAACGACCACTGCCCACCTTCCTGCTGTGTGTCCTCAGGGAAGGAGTGCAATTTCCCTGAGTCCCAGTTTGCTCTTACATCTGCTTTATAAGGTTATTGTAAGCATTACAAGGGGTCATGTCTGTAAGGTACCAAGTGCCTGGTCCGTAGTAGGCATGTGGTAAATTTCAGAGCTCTTCTCTCCAGGATGTGAGCTTCAGAGCAAATAACACAGAGAGCGAGAGAGCGAGAGAGAGAGCGAGAGAGAGAGCGAGAGAGAGAGAGAGAGAGAGAGAGAGAGAGGGAGGCAAGTTGGGATTCAGGTCAAATCACATGCAGAAGATACATCAGAGGTGGGAGAGGAAAGTGAGGCACAGGAGGGAGCTGCCCAGAGGACGCTTGTGGAGGTGAAGGTCAGCAGACACTCTGCTCTTCGTCCCCAGGCTACCTGAGTGTCACGTGGGATGCCCTGAATCCTTGCTTTTCTCCTACAGGGCTCAGGGCAGGCCCTGCAGCTTGAGGGACGGGTGAGAGAAGCAGGGAGTTCACAGCCTCACAGGGAGGGGGCAGGTGGTTGGCCAACACCCCAGCCCCTTGTCCCTCTACAGGGACAGACTGCAGGATACTGAAATTGTCCCACTCCATCTCCCAGAGGACCCGGTGCAGGTCAGGCCCCGTCCCCCAGCAGTGACCTGCTCATCCACCTGCCTTTGCTGACTTTCCTCCCCACCTTGTGTCCCCACTCCCTCATCACGTCTCCTGGAACCCCCTGCCCAAGATAAACTAAGGGAGCCCTCATCCTCGAGGCAAGGTCTTCCTTGGGTGGCGGGAGATCAAAGTAAGACCTGGAAGAATGTGTGCTGAGTGGGTAATGCGCTGAGCTGAGTCTGGGCATCAGCCATCCCGCCATCCAGACCCGAGTCCTTGAGGCTGACGCGCTGTGTCCTGTTCAGAAAGAAACGCCTCTTACAGTGAGAAAGATAGTCACTAAGGCCAGAGAGAGAGGATGCCTCACGAGGAGACTTGGCAGCTGTTTCCCAGGGCACCAGCTGGCCACGAGACAGGACTCAGAACAGAGAGAGCCACAGCGCAGACGTTTGGCTAAGAAGGAGGAAGAAAAGGAAGATCAGAGCCACGTCCTGGGTCTTGCCAGGAAAGCACGGGGCTGACCTGAGCCAGCAGGCCCACGCGGGGCAGTGACGTGAAGCACCTGGAGGCCTCTGAAGGCAGACTTGGCCTCCATCATTTCCCCACAGACACACATGGGCCGCACGCCCTCAGCCAAGCCGAGGGCTCGACACTCGCACCAGACCTCGGTGGTCTTGTCATCATTGCCAAGTTCTGTAACCGATGATGCTTCTGGGAACCACGCTAGGTCTTTGCAGGGGGGAGTTACAGACTCCGCCAGTGTTGGCCGCTGGACCAGCCCCACTGGAGTCAGTAGAGTTGCCGCTTGTTCTGTAAGTCCTCAAACATCCACAAGGGAGAGAAGCCCTGGCACCTGAGTGCTTTTGCTGTGGAATCCGACTCCGTGGTCCCTTCGGAGGGCATCCCACTACCTGTGACAGCACCATTGTTTCCATTCTTCCTGTGCCCTTTGGAAATGAACGTGGTAAGAGCTGCGGCCCTAAAACTCATGTAGAAACCTGTCCCTCAGCCCGATGGTATCAGGAGATGTGGCCTTTGGGAGGTGATCAGGTCACAAGGATGGGCCTCAGGATGGGATTAGTGTCCTTATAGAAGGGACCCCCAGAGAGCTCCCCATCCCTGCTGCCATGTGAGGACACAGGAGAAGATGCCATCTATGATCCAGGAAGCTGGCTTCACCAAACACTGCATGTGCCTGTTCTTGGACTTCCAGCCTCCAGGACTGCGAGAAATAAATACCTATTGTTTGTGGTGTTGTCACAGCAGCCTGAGCTAAGATGGTACGTATATACTTCGTACAGCTAATGAGTATTTAAAGCTAAATGTAAACCAAATTTTAGGCAAATCGGATCCCGAGACACCTTCTATTTGTAGTGTCTATTATTTTCCAGGCATTGAACTGCACCGCTCTCCCACTCGGGATGCGAGACTCAGAGCGGACGGCCTGCTAGGATGCTTCATGTTGCTGTAGCAGAAAACCGGCCCAAGGGTATGTTCCTCCTCGGAACCGGCCCAGCAGCAGCCCGGACGTGGGGCTGTTCCAGCCTCTTCTCTCTGAGACAGCTCAGCCCTGTGCCCCTGGGTGTCCACTCTCTCTCTAGGCTGCACAAGTTCTGGGTGTTGCTTCCATAAACAGCAGAGGAAGAAGAGGCCACTTTCCCTTTGGAAAATAGCCCGGAGAATTTCCCCAGAGCCCCTCAGCACACTTCCTTTCCCCGTGGGTGGGACTAGAACACGCCAGCTTATTTCTGGAGGGAATCCTGTGGTTACGGACATTTCTGTCGTGATTAGTTCAGTCCTTCAGCTCCTGAATCAATCATCCCCACAGGGCCTGGGGTCACCATGATTGGCTTAGACAAGGGATCCCCACCCTGGAAGCTGGGGTCAGTCTGGCAGACGATGGACAAGCCGGGGGATAATGCAGTAGAGACACGTCTGGCACCGAGGGCGGTGACCTGAGGCTGAGACCAGTCCGCGCCGGTGTGCTGCCCTCCACACGGCACTGCCCCTGGCAGTGTGATGCGGCAGTCCCACAGCAAGCCTGGATGAAACGGTAACAACATCCCCGGACAAAGGTCTCCCGTAGATCCCCACGTCTATAATCAGACGCTTGATGAGGAAGCACAACGCGAAGCCTGGCGGCAGTTTCTCAGCAAACAGCTTTCCTGCTCATTAGCGAGCCAGGGCGGTGCAGGCTGAAAGAAAACGCCTACTGGTCCATGAAGTCCGTGCATCGCCAGCCTTTCCCCGCGGGTGGCCCTCCCCCGCGGGCGCTGCTCCGCTCACAGGACACAGCGTCTGAACGCAGACGGCGGAGTGCGGAGGAGGCGGGAGAATTTCTCCCCTGGGGAGTCTGAGGATGTAGGCCAGGGAGGCAGCTCGTTTCGTCGTGTGCTTTGGTTGCTTCTCTCCGTTATTTTCCTTCTAGAGGCGACTCAGCTCATGTAGACACTCATCCAGGAAACGGTGTGGTTCCTAAGCTGGGTTTTGTTTCTAAACGGATTGTGAAATCCTCCGATCTATTTCTCCTTTGGCAAGAAATGTTTTGATTTCTGAACAAAGATCTTACGAAGAAAGGTGAAGAGCAGCAACCGTGCAGGGTCGGCCGCTGTGCTTTTCACGTGCCCGCATCAGCGTCCCACACCGAGAGACGGTCAGAATCACTCTGGACACTTTATAGAAATCCACGTGAGCAGGCTCGGCCACAGACTGCTGTATCAGGGTCTCAGGAGCTGATGTTTTTTGTTTTTTGTTTTTTTTAATTATTTATTTATTTTTGGCTGCATTGGGTCTTTGTTGCTGTGCACGGGCTTCTCATCGCGGTGGCTTCTCTTGTTGCGGAGCACGGGCTCTGGGTGCGTGGGCTTCAGTAGTTGTGACACGCGGGCTCAGTTGCTCCATGGCATGTGGGATCTTCCCCAACCAGAGATCAAACCCGTGTCCCCTGCATCGGCAGGCAGATTCTTAACCACTGCACCACCAGGGAAGTCCCAGGAGCCAATGTATTTTAAAGCTCCCCATGTGATTCTGACCACCAGCTAGGTTTAAGGACCAGTGGGTAACACTGACACCCCCAACCCATTGCCTGAGTTCAGTCCTAATCTGACATCAGCTCCTGTTTTCACCATTTCTTCCCACTTCTTCCTCACTTTTTGTTCCCCCAGTTGCTCTATCTGCACTCAGCACTCCCACTTTTGTCTCTGTTACGGGTTGAATTATGTCCCCAAAAGATATACTGAAACCCTAACCCCCCGTAGCTCAGAGTGTGACCTCTTTTGGAAATAAGGTGGTTGCAGATGTAATTAGTTAAGATGGGTCATACATATATACAATTTTCATGTGTCAAAGATATCTACATAATGTTGTTTAAGAAACGATGGGGTCACACAGGAGTAGAAGCGGCCCCCAGTCCAGCGTAACTGGCATTGTCATAAGAAAGGAGGCAGCCACGTGAAGACACACACAAGGAGAAGGCCCGGGGTGAGGTGAAAAATGCAGAGGCCAAAGTGATGCGTCTACAAGCCAAGGACTGCCTGCAACCACCAGAAGGTAAGAGCAAGCACAGCCCTGCCAACACCTTGATGTCAGACTTCTAGCCTCTAGAAATGTCAGACAACACCTTTCTGTTGTTTTGAGTCACCTGGTTAGTGGTGCTTTGTTACAGCAGCAATAGGAAACTAATACACCTGCTCTTAGAGCATCCACCTCGGTGCTCTACCTGTTTCCTCTTCACATCCAGATTTCACTCACTCGCTGTCCGTTTCAGGCCCCTCCTTCTTCAGTGGACCCCCCTCGGAGCCCCTGGCTGGTCCCCTCACGAGTAGTACCCCTTCTATAATTGTGATACTCTTCAGCATTTTTAAAGCACAGGCCTCATCTCTCTGGTGTGGCTATAACTCCAACACAGGGACTAGAAGCTGTATTTATTTTTCTGCCTTGTGGTATCTAGAACTCACCTGTATCATAAATGCCGAATGTTTATTCAGCAACCTATTCTAATCAAGAAATGGAATAAACCTAAACTGTTGCTGCTCTAGTAGAGAAGTTTCTCTCTGCTCTTGTTTCTCTCTCCCTCCTATCTCGCTGGACAAGGCACTGCCCGTGGCACACACAGAGGCCTTGGGACTGTGTTACCACTGAGTGTGGCTGACTAGCTACGATGCCATGCACCATGATAGTGGTACCCTCCCCACTTCCTTTCTGTTAGCTTATTATTGTATTTATTTATGGAATTGTGGACTTTAATTAATAGTCATTTTGTCTTTCATTCATGTGTGGTTAATATTTCTCAATTAATTTTCCTGTCCTAAAAAAAAAAAGAAACTGCCATTTATGTGACTTGAAGAATTATAAAGGCAAATCCAGATTTGAAATTTGCTCAATGAGGCAAAAATCCACGAAGCATTGGCCCTGGGTCAGATCTCAATTGCGATCAATCATGGAAGACCACCATGCTGTGAGTCACTGAAATCCACAGGAAATCCCAGACTGGGGATGTCATTATTTGTCTGTCTCTGCTCACACAGCTGTCATCACATCATGTTGTATGGTGACATTATGAAGCTATCCTATGACCAAGAAGAAACTGTGGCAGAGAGCCAAGCAAGGATTGTACATTTATATAAGGCAATGTAAAAGCAGAATTCATTTTAAATTTTGAAATATACATCTCTCATGTCAAAAAAGTGATTATTTTGAGAAATGTGTATAATTCTTTTACTTAGAAATGTGTATAAAACCTGATGTAATCCTAGTACCACAACACCATAGTAGATAAAGATTAGCTTTTTTTGCATTAAATTATACAAAGCTTGGGTTAAACTTCATAGAAGACCACACACACACTGCTTTTTCTTTTTTTAGACTCTATATTTTTGAAGCAGTTTTAGGTTCACAGAAATCTGGGAAGAAGGTACAGAGGTCTCCCATTTACCCTTGGCCATGGTTATGCACAGCCTCCCCTCCTATGAGCGTCCCCCACCAGATGGTACCTTTGCTACCTGATGAACCTGCACTGACCCATCATAATCACCCCAAGTCCATAGTTGACATTAGGGCTCACTGTTGGTGGTGTACATCCTATGGGTTTGGGTAATGATGTGTAGCCAACATTAGAGTGTCATACAGAATACTTTCACTTCCCTAAAAATCTGTACTGTCCCCATTCACCCCACCCCACCACCCCCAAATCCTGGCAATCTCTGATCTTTTTACAGAATCCTTAGTTTTGTCTTTCCCAGAGTGTCATATTCGGAATCATACAGTACGTAGCCTTTTCAGACTGGCTTCTGTCACTTAGTCACATACATTTAAGGTTCTTCCATGTCTTTTCATAGGTAGATGGCTCACTTCTTTTTAGTGCAGAGTAATATTTCATTGTCTGAATGTACCACGTTTGTTTATCCATTCACCTACTGAAGGACATCTTGGTTGCCTCCAAGTTTTGGCAATTATGAATAAAGCTGCTATAAACATCCATGTGCAGGTTTTTATGTGGACATCCATTTTGAACCCCTTTTGTTAAATACCAAGGAGTGTTAATCATGCAGTAATAATATGCTTAGTTCTGTAAGAAATCACCAAACTGTCTTCCAAAGCAGCTGTACAATGTTGCATCCCCGTTAACAATGAGTGAGCGTTCCTGTTGCTCCACATCCTCACCACCAGTGTCTGGAATATGGCCATTCTAATAGGTGTGCAGTGGTCTCTCACTGTTGTTTTAATTTGCATTTCCCTGATGTCATATATATAATGTGGAGCATCTTTTTATATGCTTAAATTCCATCTTTATATCTTCTCTGGTGAGATATCTGTAAAGGTTTTTTGGCCCATTTTTCAAATGAGTTGTTTGTTTTCTTATTGTTGACTTTTGAGTGTCCTTTGTATATTGTGGATAACACTTCTTTATCAAACATGTCTTTTGCTAATATTTTCTCTCAGTCTGTGCTTGACATCACTTTTCTTTTTTCATTGTTTCCTCCCTTGACCTTGCTTTTTCAGAGCAGAAGTTTTTCATTTTAATGAAGACCAGCTCATCAATTACTTCTTTCACAGATCATGCTTTGGTGTTATATCTAAAAAGTCATCCCCACACCAAAGATCTTCTAGGATTTCTCTGTGTTATCTTCTAAGAGTTTTATAGTTTTTTCATTTAACATTTAGGTCTATAATCTATTTTGAGTTCATGCTTATGAAGGAGGTAAGGTCTGTGTCAAGATTGGTTTTTTTGCTTGTGAATGTCCAGTTGTTCCAACACCATTTGTAGAAAGGACTGTCTTTGTTCTACTATGTTGCTTTTGATCCATTGTCAAAGATCAGTTGCCTATATTTATGTATTTTTTGGGTTCTCTATTCTGTTCCACTGATCTATCTGTCTATGCTTTCACCAACACCACAGTATCTTGATTACTGTAGATTTATAGTAAGTCATGAGGTTGGGTAGCTCAGTCCTCCAACTCTGTGGCATAGTATAGATGCTGAGTAGACATGAGGAGTTAAAGATGAATATAAAATTTCCTGAAACAACACTAAAAACACAACACAAGTAGTTGTAGCTTAACTGCAATTGCAGGATTGTCATGGAATACTAGAAATAAATAAATAGCCCAAGAAGAGGGAGAGAAAACAAACAGAGAAGTGAAACAAAACACAAACAAAAAGCATTTGGGAAAGAGGAGAACAAATAGCAAAATTGTAGACTAACAAAAACTATATAAATAATTAACTAAAATATAGTAAATTCCCATGAAAAGGCATAAGCTGTCAGACAGTGTAAATAAATAACAACCAGCAATATGCAGCTGTGATGTGCATGAAATATAAGGACACAGACAGACTGAAAGTAAAAGGTTAGAAAATACATACAATGCAAACTGTGTGCATAAGAAAGCTCACAGAGATACATTAATATTAGACAGAGTAGACTTCAAGGCAAAGAGACAGAGATAGAGAAAGAAAATCCATAAGGAATAAAGGTTTAATTCTCAAGGGAGGCAGATGTTCCCAAATGTGAATATTTCTAATAACAGAGATTCAAAATACCTGAAGCGAAATGTGTCTGAACTCAAAGAGGAAAATAGAAAAATCAGCATCCTAGCTGATGTTTACATACTCCTCTGTTATACGACGTCCAAGAACTGACAAAGCTGGTCTCTGATCATAGGGGTCAGGTTGCCTATGGGGTGGTAACAGATTGGCAGGGGCGCGCAAGAACCTTTTGAGGCAGTAGAAATATCCTAACCTTGTATCTGATCCCATGAATATCAATATATTCTTGTCAAAACTCATCAAAGTACACATTTGATTTTTATAAAAGGAAAAGAACAGAGGTTATTATGTATAAACTGTGACAGAGTGTATTCGTCTCCTAGGGCTACTGCAACAAATACCACAAACTGGGCAGGTTAAACAACAGAAATTTATTTTCCCAGTTCTGGAGGCCAGAAGTCCACAATCAACGTGTGGGTAGGGTTGGTTTCTCTCTCTGACTTGCACACAGCCATCTTTTCCCTGTGTCCTCACGTGGCCATCCCTCTGTGCATGTCTTTGTCCTAATCTCCTTTTCTTAAAAGGACACTAGTCATAGATTAGGACCCACATTAATGACTTCATTTTACCTTAATTATCTCTTTAAAGATTATATTTCCAAATACAACCACATTCTGAGGTTCTGGGGATTATGACTTCAGCATGTGGATTTGGGGGACACAGTTCAACCCATAAACACAGAGGATCTAATCCATAATCCAGGAAGAACTCAGAGAAGGAAGAATTCATGATAATCCAACTATACTCACTAAAATCACTATGATCCATGGCTTAAAAGAAAGCAACCTAAGTTAAGCAGAAATTGGGAAAATACTCTCCTAAAGTAAACCCAAATACATGTATTTTCCCTTATGTGGACTTTTTGTTTTGTTTTATGATAATTTTGGAAGCTGCAGGAATTTTCCAAACACCACGTCGATCTTCCTTATCCTGGTGATGAGCTGATTCGCCAGTGTGGGAAGGACTGTGGCAACTTGTGGGAAGATGTGAAAACTGACCAAGACTTGCTCAATCAAATTAGAGAAAGCCAGCATAGGCTATGGGAATGACCAGGAAAGGAGTCATCCCGAATGATGGCTGTGCAGTCTTTCCAGGGTAGTGACCTTCCTTAATTACCAAGCTCATTTAAATGGCAGGTATCCACTTCTCTCCTCACAGATTCACAGGTTTCCTCCAGAAGTTCTCCATGCAAATCAGAGAAAATTATCTTGGTCGGCAAAGGAAAGCCATTCTACAGACACAGGTGGAGCCAGTGTACAATGTAGGGGTCAGATCACATTTCCAGTCTTCATAATGCTTTCCAGCAATTGCCTAGAAGACAGATGAATAAGACTTCCCTCTGTTAACAGAATTAAAATCACGTGGAGTATTCAGAAGGTGATTGTGGATGGAGTGTAGATGCCAGTGAGGATTCTTTTTTTAACCATCTAGCAACCTACACAGCACAGGTGTTCCGCAGCAGGAATCCTGGGCTGTAAATATTCAAGGCTGCAGGGCTGAAATCTCAAATCTTGTGACCAAATGCAGGCAGGCAAACCCCGCTGGAACTACTGCAGACAATTTCATAATTCCAAGTCAGTAAACAGGTTTGTATAAAAGCACATAATTTATTTAAATCAAGAGGGATAGCACCTTAAAAAATGTATCCCTTAATAAATCCTCCACTTAATAGTATTTCACAAAACTGTACTGTCCCCGATTCTGCTCTCCCCACTTTGACTCTTAAAATGAGTTTCTCATCCTCACAGACAGCAGCGTCATGAAGACCATCCTGTACAGTGTGGGTCTCACTTGCTATAAGGGTTGGGGTCGGGGAAGCCACACAGTGACAGATGAGGTGAGCTGCATTTAGAAAATCTAATGAAACTGGGGCTCAGCCATTAACCTTCAGAGAAGAAATGGTGAGCTGGGTGCTTTCAGAATTAGTGAGGCCAATATTTCACCATGACACGCATTAGTAATGAATAATTAAATGTTTAATATAATGTTGCTTTGGTGAAAAATGATAATTTTACAATGGATGGACCTTAAACCTATTCTGTATTATGATATGGCATTAAAATGAAGGGGTGGTAGTGCTAATGAAATAAATGCATTTCTGGTGGCCGAGCTGTAGCAATTCTGATGTTGAAAATCTTTTCAGAACCCCACAGTGACCCTGCCGGGAGAATTTCATGAAAAATTTAAGAGGGAAATTTCAACCTGGAACATGCTCACATCTCATACCAGCTTGCCTGGGGTCACACAGGGTTTTTTCAATAATGCTGAGTTAATGTCACAGAAATAAATCATTCAACAAATGCAGATGTTACCATATCCTAACATGAAACTTTTGCTTTCCTTCAAATCCTGTTTTTATTAGGTGCTGGAGTTATTTAAAACAATTTAACAAATGCATCCATGCCTAACTTCCTATAAAGAATGTTTATTGCAAGAATTTCTTTTCCTTTCAGTAAGTATAGCTACTCTTCTGAGGGGTCCTTCTATCACTCAGACTGTTCCAGAACAAGTTAGCCTGTGGACGTGTCTATTTGTAGCCATGCTCTTGCCAAGAATTATCACTATTACCAGAAAAGAAAAATTACATTTCAGAGATCATTTATCTCTTCCCAGTAACATTTCCTTTAGTAAGGGGAAGAGTAATTTCTTTAATATGCAGGAAGTGCCAATTAGAATCTGCATTTTTATTCGTTCCCTCTCATTTTGTTGAAAAGTGCAAAAGTTCTGGAGAAAGCTTTAATTAGGGCAACATTTAGAATAGAGAAATGAAAAGTTAGCCACAGGGAATCACACCAGGGATTTCAACCTGAGGTAAATAAAAGCAAGTTAATTGTTTTCTTGGCACTTGTGCAACTGGGACTACCAGACCACTGAAAATGAGCTCTATACCTTCTACCTGAGAAGTAGACAACTTGTCAAAAATCTGATCTTCACAGGAACCAGCCCTCTGTGCACAAATTGAGACAAGTGAACGGACAGCACAGGCACCACACGTGCTGGGACAGCCCCTGGAGCAGGGCTGGTGGGATGGCCAGGGTGCAAGCAGAGATGCCCAGATTTCAGATGGTTTAGTGCAGAAATAACCTTTGCTTCTCTCTGTATTTGATGCTCCACACGACGAGGTCTTGGCTACTTGGCCAACCTCTGTTCTGTGGGTGCCCGCCATGCTTTCTCCTTCTCCCTGCTGGCTGTACCGTGTTGGTAGAACACGTGGGCTGCTCTTACACCTCCAGGATCTTGCTGCTGCATTCACTTGCTCGGAGTGCCCACCTCTTGCCTCTCTGCCCATGGGGATCAGTGTTGCTTCCCGAAGTTCTGCAAGACTGCTCACCATCATTCCCTCCTCTGTGTCCCAGCAGCACTTCCTGTCTTCTCCTCCATAGCACTCACCACATTACGCTATTTTCACCTATTCACTATCCCACAAGGGAGTGAGTTCCCCTTCATCTTCCTTCATCTTGTTACCGAGTCCAAGCTTGTACTGCTTGCCACATGACAGGTCAATAAATCAAGAGATGTTGGGGCAGGGAATAGTGACTTTATTTGGAAAGCCAGCAGATGGAGAATATGGTGGACTCGTGCCCCAAAGAACCGGGGACTTTATACTACAGGGGAGGGTGTGTGGTTGGTTGCTGCAAACTTCTTGGTGCCGGAATCCTTTGTTCTTGCAGCCGTCCACATAGGTCCCTAGGTCCATTCACAATGTTCTTATAAACCTCCAACAAGACAGATGTTATTCTCTGTTCTGCAACTTTTTAATCTCTATATGAATGGAAAGTATTATACCTTTAAATGTCAGAGCCTTGAGATGGGCTCTCCTGTATACTTCAGGCTACAGGCAACATTCTTAACTTGTAGCAAAAGCAATAGAATACAACGGTTAAAGTGAAAGAAACAGATCCATTATGGAGTTGGATTTGTTCTTCCCTATTACAGACTTTCTATGGTGAATTGTGTGCCTCAAGATTACTAACTCAAGTCCATGCTCACATACATCTGTGCAACTAAAAGTCCCTCAGTCCTTGCCAGGCAGCAGGTACCAGCAGGGTGTCATTGACACTATTCTCTCAACCTTCAGTGGCTCACGCCCCCCTCCTGCAAAATGCAAGTCTTCTAAATACTCCTTGACCTTCCTCCCAACCCTCGAAATTCTCACCAGGCAACTTGGGTTACTTCAGGGGCTGGTGTTTCAACGTTATTACAAACTGCCTTCTCAGGGCTCTCCACTCCAAACCCCACAGACCCACATTCAAGGACCCCCACCCCATGACTCTGCTCTGGAGACACTCATGATAACCCAGGTTTCCATACCAATGGTCCTCTCTTGATGGAGAACCAAAGCTATGGGCTCTGGAGGAGCCAAAGTTTGGTGGTAAACATATATCCTCTTTTGCACGGAAAACAGGAGAATTTCTGACCAGGAGTCAAGGGAATACCCCTCTGCTCTGCCATACTTTTTGCCCTCTGCCACCAGCTACTAAGGTCATGTGGCTCATGCTCTTTCAGACTCCCCAGCAGAGCTAGCATGTCAGTCTTATGACAGAAGCCCATGGGACATGCCCTCAACGGCCTCTGCTGTCATTTCCTTGTCCACCTCTTTCCCCAGATTTCACCCTGAACAAATCATCATACAAGTGCCTAGTGCTGTAACCAAGCAGGACCCTATGGGGCCTTCCCAGGACATACCCCTCCCCCATATCCTCTGCTGTAGCTCCTCTCTGATGTACCCATATAATAGTATCTCATGCCTATTTCTTGAGTTTTTCAAATGCTAAAACCACCACCAAATGGGAGACATTAGCTACTTAATGATCATGAGCACATAGCCCTCAGACCTTCTGGCACCTGAGGATTGGTCTCTGTCAACCAATCAGAGAATTGTGCATGAGCTGATCATATACCCGGGGACAACCCTCCCTTACCTGGCCTTTAAAATTACTTTGCCAAAACCCTTCAGGGAGTTCAGAGTATTTTTAGCACAAGCCA
The DNA here is from genome assembly GCF_008692025.1 of Phocoena sinus. Classification (NCBI taxonomy): domain Eukaryota; kingdom Metazoa; phylum Chordata; class Mammalia; order Artiodactyla; family Phocoenidae; genus Phocoena; species Phocoena sinus. The sequence goes on along the minus strand of NC_045775.1, from coordinate 2,454,655 downwards.
CCTGTTCTCCTTGCTTGGCCCTGGAATAAACCTTTCTCTGCTCCAAATCCCAATATTTCAGTTTGTTTGACCTCACCACACATTGGGCACACAAATTTGAATTCAGTAACAGTGCTGCCTGTCCTGAAAACAAATCAGATACACTCAGGAAGGCTTGGGTCCCAGGTTCAGAGTCAAAGACGCATTTGACTATACACTGAGCATTAACTACGTCCCAAGCACAAGGCTAAGTGCAGGACTCTTCTCATGAAATCCTTCCTACAACCCCATGAAATAGGTATAAATATTCACCTCCTATAGATTGAGAAGTTATGCTCAAAGAAACTAGGGGATTTCCCCAAAAAAGAATCACATAAAACTAGTACCTCAACCTGATCTATCCAACTCTGAATCTCATACTTCTCACCCAGTACAGTAGACTCCTTTATGCTGCCTATAGGACAAGCAAGATTCTACTGATACCAATAGAAGGTAGACCCAAAATTGATGTCCTAATTCTTATTAGAAGCAGCAGAATACAGCAGTAAAAATAATGGTCTGGAAAACAGGTCTGTTGGGTCCTGATTCTAGATCCACATGGATTAACCCCTATTAACTTGGGCAAATTCATGTAAATTTTTTGAGCTCCAGCCCCATAGTCACTGAAACAATGATAATTCTACTTATTCTGCCACCTCTTGCAATAGTGAAATTCGAGTGAGATCATGAATGGGAAAAGTCTTTGAAAACTGTAAGCCAGTGTTGTCACAACATAAGAGTGATGATGACTGCCTTGCCTGAGAGAGCGTGAATAGCCCTCCAGTGTTTCCCTTGGACAAGGAGAAGCATATTTTCCCTGCAGGAATCTAGAAAGATAGAAACAATAAAATGCACAGAGAGGAGAAAAACAAAACAAAGTCAAATGGACTCTCTCAGGTAACAAGAATATATTTAATGCATTCCACACTGATACTTAAATCCCCCTCTCTGAGGGTTTCCCCACGTAATTTGGAGCATCCTTCCTTGCACGTTCTGTAACTGTCGGTGCACAGAACTTGCTCTGCCCCCGGTCATGCCATGCACAGTACATGGGGAACCATTCTAAGCTGGACTTCTGACTTGTTTGCTTGCTATCTGAATTTTAAGGAAGCTAACTGTAAATGTTTGGGGCAGCATTTCTTTTTTTAAACTGAAACCAAATATAAACTATTCACTCCCAGCAAGTAAATGTTGGAGCCACTGGAAAAAACATTTTGCTTTTAGGAACCAGACTGTGTTAGCCACCTGGTTTCAAAGAGTGATTTTTATTTATGCTCATGAATAAAAACAAAGGGTAGCTCTCTGCGTGTCACTCAACTAGCAGCTCTGGTCATAGCAGCCACATTAATATTCTAGACTCCATTTAAATTTCTCTAAAAGGGAGCCTGAGCTAAAGTAATACATTTTCTTCTATGGAACATGTGGCCTTTGCAGTACCAGCAGTACACTTTCCTGTGAATCTCTGCAACGGGTAGAATTCTAATTGTCAACATCTCTCAGTGAACACAGACCACTCAACCACAAGGCAGTTCATCTGAATTTATGATTCTCCTCTGTTCTCCTGGACCACAGAGAAATAAATGTGGCATCCTATCCACTTCCACTTGTGTATCTATTTGGTTGATATGAAATAGACAATATTAGCTTCACAATTAATAACTGGGATGATTCCTGATATCTGCAAGGATGTTTGCAATCATCATGAAATAATGTCAACTCAGTGGCATTTAGCAAGAACCAGGTTAGCAGACTGGAGGCCCGTGACCAGGCAAAAAAAGTAGTTCTCCTGGACATCCTTTCTGAATCATCATGAAGCCCATCAGAAGGGCTAGATGTTCAGACATTTATTTCTCACAATTCTGGAGAATAAAAGTCCAAGATGAAGGTGCTGGCAGATTCAGTTCTTGGGGAGGGCCCTCTTCTTGGCTTGCAGAAGCAGCCTTCTCACTGTGTGGAGAGAGAGAGAGCTCTCATCTCTTATATGCAGAGAGAGAGAGATCTCTCATCTCTTCCTATAAGGACACTAATCCCCTACTGGGGGCCCCACCCTCATGACCTCTTCTAAACCTAATCACTTCCCAAAGGCCCCACCTCCTGATACCACCCCATTGGGGGTTAGAGTTTCAACACATGAATTTGGGGGCAACACATTCCCTCCATAGCACCACATCTACGAAATGGAAACATAATATCCTCCTCCTTGTTCTGTGCAAAAAAACTAAGTGTAAAGCACTGAGCACATTGCTAGCACATAGAAAAGCCCAAAATGTATTGACTATGTTATTATTATTTTTTATTTAAGCCCAAAGTTGGATTTGAAACTGATTCTGCATAAATGTTTCTCCCTGAAAACTAAGACTTTTCACCGCATGCAACCAAACCCAGCAGTAGTGCTACTACAAGTTTATGTTAACTTACCTCAATTGAGAAAAGTTAGGTAACATTTTTTTAAAACTCAAAATAAGCCCTATTCTTTATTTTAAATGAAGTGAAATAAAAAGTCTGTCTTCTGTCTTTTCTGTTGTTCCCTTAAAATTCTACTCACTTTTATTCTTTTAAAATATCAGTGGTATCATTCAAACCACAGAGCAGAAGCCACTTCTAGAAGGCACAGAAAGCTCTAGATGTTGAGGGATGTGCACACAGATATGTCAGGACCCTGGGGCAGAGTCCAGCTGGAAACCGGCTATCAGCCAACTTCCCCACTAGCTGACCAGTTTTCCTATTTATATCAGTCAAGAGCAGTCTCCCCTGAACTTGTAGGTGTTTTCCCTTTTGTCTTGAGTTTGCAGGGAGTGACCTCAGTCCTAATCCATTCCAGAAACAGACTTAAAAATAATAGATTAGAAACAGCTGATATCGATGTCTTCCTAGAATCCAGATGATCAGAGCAGCTGCGCCTCTGGTGAACTGGATGTTATGTATTTTGTTCAACCAGTTGAAAATCTTTTCTGCAAGAAGCATCACTTTTAAGGACATACACATTAAAAATAAACTAGTGGTCACAGATCCCCAAAAGTAGTACTTCATGTATTTAAAAAAACTCTAAAAATCTTTGTGTCCCCTAACCTGCTTTTGAACTGATGGCTTCGTGCCTTTGAGGGTAAGACAGGATGTTGGCCTGGGACCTTAATGGCTGACAGTGACTGGGATTTCATTCATGCATTTTCCTCTCACTGACTCCCAAGCCTTTCACCTCATCCTGCTCTCATGTGACTGAGCCTGTCACAGGCTCCCGTGGCCTGATGCGGTCTGACACACACTCGAGTAGCCTCCAGACCTCTGAGGAAGTACTCAGTAGCATTGGCGGGGGAGGGGGCGAGGGGTGATGCCATGTGCACAGGAGAAGTTATTCTGTTCTTAGGGTCAGCTGGCACCTGGGTCTGTTCAGTTTCTGCTGAACAAAATACTCCTACCTTTGCCCAGCCCCTTCCAAGCCTGGAATCTCTCAGGATGAATCGATACCTTAAGGTGTAGCCATGACAACAGGAGGGATCGGCTAGCCTAAGCACAAATTGCATTGATTTTTTAAATTCAGTTCGAGATAATACCATGCATAAGTGTCAGAATAAGTCCCTAATTTTCAATGCGGGCTGCTGCACCTCTTAAGCGAATGCCTCTTTGTGAAGACATTAATGTCGCCGGATAAAAGTGCAGCCTCCGCGAAATAAACTGTACTGATGTGGGCTGATCTTGCAGTTGTAATAACCCATGACCACAGCGTGGGGTACCCTGTGGACTCCAGGTGTCCAGGCTCCCTGCACTCCATCACCCGCTCTCACTCACCACCGTTCGGGGCCTGACCTTGCCTCCCTGGGCCCTGAGCAAATGACAGAATCCCTTGAGACATTATGTGGCTCAAGCAACAAGAAGCCTTGTTTACATGCAACACAAGACTTGAAGGGATTGAAGAATGCAAAGAGTTCTTCCCAACCCACTGCTTCAAACCATCATAAATGAAACCATTGATTCACATATTTCAAGGTTCACAGATTTCCTTATGTACCTCCCATCCTCCTAAAGCTAGAAATGAGTGAGAATGCACAGATCATCGTGGCCAAGCTGTGCTGCGCCCATGAGAATCACCAACAAGGTAGAGTAGCACTGCCTTTCCCTCTGGCAGGAAAACTACTAATTCAGACACACAGCCACTTTTCCCATCATTGGCTGTTATATTGTTGCAGTGTTGGGTCTGCATATCCTAAATCCCCAATGATGATAAATCTTTTAGAGGACAAAGGAAAGCACCCAATGTGACTACATGTCCTTTGATCCCCAATTAAGACCCGAGCACACAGAAAGAATTCAGTAAACACTTGTCTTTATGAAGAAGACGTAACATAAAATGCACCATGAGACCTTCAATTAATCATCTGGGTTATGTCCTTTTTAACCTTGGGATCTACTAAGTATTGGGGAAAATAAAACTAATAGCTAATACGAATCGAGACCTTATATATACTCGACGTGGGGCAAAGTGTTTGACTCATTGCTTCCCTTGATTCACATAACACCCCTGAGAAAGTACTATTTGTCCCATTTTGCTGATGAGCAAACTTGAGGTGGAAGAGGTCAGTAACCTGCCGGTAGTCATCCAGGCAGTAAATCATAAAACTGGAGGCAAACAAGGAAAAGAAACCCAGGCTGTGACTTTAAGGTCTGGTTCTAAATCACTAAGCTTTTCAAGAGAGAATGAACAGTGCCAAACATGGTATTACAGGTTAGCATTATCAATAGGTGAAACTGGGGGGCCATCAGCACGGCTTGGAGTCGGAGAGGGTGTCCTGGGAGAATGGAGACCAGAGCACGGACAGGAGCATGGACATCCCTGGCAGGCCAGGTGGGGTGAGGTGACAGGCAGCTAGCTGGGGGCAGAGAAGGTGAGCATGGGGTCTGAGTGGGGCAGCTCTGACAGGCACGTGGAAGAAGAGGTCTGTGTGCCCATCTATGGCTCTCTCACGTTGTTGACATAATCCATCTGCCTGCCGGTTGACCTGGGCACCCATCGTGCACACCTGACTGCTAAGGGCACCTTTACGAGAAGACCTCGCAGGTGTCTCAGACGCAACACGTAAAAAACAAAGTCGCCTCTGCGCATATGCCCATGCCGCCTCCTCTTCATCCTTTCCTTTCGAAGTCATCGCACCCTACTGTCCCCGTCACCCTCAGGCACTCCTAGTTCACCCCGCACATCCACACCATCCACAGCCTGGTCACGGTCCTTCAGGGAAGTCTCTGGGTGCCCCCCCGCCGCCGATGCCATGGCCACGTTGCAGTCTCAGTTCTTCTCTCCACATTTTAATTGTAAAAACTTCTGTCTCTTAATTCATCCTCAAACTGATGCCAGAAATGCCTTTCAAAACACATTTTTTCGCGTCGCTTCACCACACTCTTAAAGACTCCTAATTCCCTGTCACGCACAGAACAGACCCAAGCGCCGCAGCCCTGAAGGAGACAGCGGGCCTCCGTGGTCTCAGCCTCCACCAGCCTCCTGGCTCGCGGCCCCTCACGGCCTCCGGAGCCGGCCTCGCACACCAGAAGCACGTGCTGGGCCGCAGCCTGGACGCGGCTGCATCCGCGGTCTGCAGCTCACTGGCCCACCGCCTGGCCCTCTTCCATCCTTTAGCCCCAGTTCAAGTCATCTTCCCTGAGGCCCGACTCCCCCAGACAGCTCCTGTGGCTCCATTCTTCCTGCGGTCTTTCAGACCTCGCGGACCCTCTGGTAAGGCGCCTGTGTCTCCCGGGCTCCTCAGCGGGGCTCCCTCACCTGAGGAACCGGGGCCTCCAGGAGTTAAAGGGGAGGCCCCTGGGTGTCAGCGTCGCCCTCGCTGATGAGCATGCGTGTTAGTCCGGCCCACGGGACGGGAGGGGCGAGCATGGCCAAGGCTCTCACAGAGCTGCACGAAGTGTCCACTGAATGAATGGGATCCTTAGGGGAGGCTGAGAAATCGAGCTGACAGGAAGCTTGAGACCGTAAAGCTCAAGGCCATGAAAACCAGTAAGAGGAGTCTGGCCTTACTGTGTTAGGTTGGATCCAGCTGGAATTGGGGACCAGTTGGGGCCTTCTCCCCTCATCCCCCGAGGTCCAGAGTTACTGGAGCATCTCCTTGAATAAGCAGTTTTAAAGCCCAACAACTCGTCTTAGAACATTTTCCATTCCATTTGTTCTTATTCGTGGGGACCTGGAGGAGGGACCCAAGAGCTGATGTTGAGTGAAGCCCAGACCCTGAAGCACTTAGAATCTGATCAACAGTGAACTCAGGGCATCAGGGCCAGAACTGGTATAAAGACAGGTGCAACACCCTGAGCGAAGCAGGCAGCTGGCAGTGACAGCAGGCTCACCCCATCTCCCCTGCCCTTTTGCCCTGAGGGTACACAGACCCCATCAGAGACGTGATAGATGAACAGGAGGATAGATAGATACCTGATGGAAGATAGACGGATGGATGGATAGGTAGATAGGTAGATCGATCGATCGATAGATAGATAGATAGATAATGACGGATGAGAGAGAGAGGTGATGGATGCATGCTTACATATACACATGCATACATACATAGGCTTAGATGTAGGTATAATGTAGACAGTAATTTTTGGTGCTATGGTAAAGAGAAACTGAAATTAGAGGGTTGCCTACATATATATTATACATTATATACATTGAGAATACCTATTGTATTATACCCTACGGGGAAAAGGGATTTCTTATACGATATATTGGTCAAACACCTACATCTTTGAGCAATCCTAAAATGGTTTATTCTCTGGCTTTCGGTTAGCCCTCAGGCTATAAAAGTCAATTACATCACTGAAGAAACAGACTGCTAAGTCAGTCTCTGTCTAATTTAGCCCCCAGAAAGCAAGCCTGAGAGAGCTGAGCGCCTGGCTGAGAGCACGAGGCAGAGGTGATACGGCATCACCACGGGCTTGGGAGCAGAAGAGGAGGACACAGCCTGGGGGAGAACAAACTTGGGGTTCAGAGGAGCACGTGTTTGGGGCCAGTTCCTCCGACTGTGAGATCTCGTCCAGGTTACCTGTGTGGAGCCTCAATTTCCTCATTTGTAAAGAGGGTATAACTTCCCCACAATGCAGCTTACTTGCCTATAGTAGGAATTCATTTTTTCATTTCTGCCCCTTTTTTTTTACATAAGTATATTTAAGGGTAAGGCCAATTTCTATTCTGATTAAATTTATATAATACTGATCACAGTTCTGTCAGCAGCTGAATAGTGAATATATGTTATATTTGTGTGTATAATCAGAAAATCACATAACATGCTTCAAATAATTCATTTGAATTATTAAATGTTATAAATATTATTTTAAAATGTCTCAAAAGGCCATGGAGATTTCCCCCTTTTTAATAGTATTTGCAAACATACCTAAGTTACTTACAGTGTTCTTTGGAGCAGATAATATTGAGATCTCCTTTACACTCACATCCGGAAGCTTAATAACTATTAGGGCCACACACTTTGGTGCCGGTTAGAATTCTGGATACGAAGGTGGGGATATGAGAGCTAGTGTAGCAGCAACATGCTTCCACTTCACATCTTTTGGCCTCAAATTTTGCACTGGAGAGAAGCCTTGCCTCTCTTGGAAGGTTTGTGTGTCAAATAAAAACACTCGTGCAATTCAACAACGTATGGGATGCGATTATCATCTTCACAAAACACACTTTCACGACTATCGTCTCGTGTACTTGTTTCCACCAGAGTGGAAGATGGCTTGCCATCCTGTGTCATAATCCTTCACATTCTTGAACGTTCAGCAAAAGGAATGGATCACAGGAATTCATGACTCTCCAGGGATCCGATCTACATCTGTTTCTTCATGTTGGCAAACACCAAAAGCCATGCTATTAACTCTTACCTTCAACGACAAGTAGCCATGTTTCTTTAAAATTAACTCCTAAAAATAAAACAATGCTTTCTAGGAGGGTTCATAATTCATGATCCCACCGAATATAAATAATTGTGTATAAATATAATCTACATAAACAAGCCTAGTCTCTGATCTCACAGAGTGACATAGGGGACGCTGCTGATTTCTGACCCCAATAACCTCAGCCGAGGAGTCCCTTCTAGGGCACTGAGCTCCCACGCAAATTCCAGGGTGAGATGCTATGAATGAAGACCCCCAAACAGAGCTTCTGACTAGTGTTGGGGGTGCCCCAGTGTCCCATGATGGGTGGTAGATACGCTTCCTTCAGCTCACTGGGCACCCAGGACTCTAGGCCAAAGCAGACCTTCTAGTTACACCAATGGGCCTTAAAAATCAACATCATCATTTACCATGTTTGCCATGACAAGGAGAAAGCACTCCTACAAAAACAGAACACTTAAAACCTGCCCAAGAGACAAAGAAAAGCACGTTTTCACACAGTTGTCAACTCCAGTCACAATCACACATATTTCCTTGTCAACAGAAATACATCCCAAGAATCTGATATGATAATACAGACGGAAAATGCAATAAAGACCGTCACTCCTGTAAAAGTCTCAGACAAAAGCCAGAGTATACAGAGGAGCCTATAGGAGAGACTGATGGAGAGGAACACACTCCTAGACATCATATTTACTGTTTGCTTCCACCTGGAAGTGCAAGGAGAGCTCTACAAAGGCAGCGAGGAACCGAGCAGGGGGACCTGGAGAAGCACAGCTCGAGCTGACTGACAGTGGGAGCATGTGTGCTTCGGATCAGTGAGAACTTCACTGCCTCTGGGCAAAGGCTTCCAACATTATTTGTGTTGACATGCTTTGTGTCAGTACCTCATGAATTATGAGATGACAGGGCTGGGAACTCGGGGGTTATGGAGCTCTCACCATGTGCTGGGGGACGTGCTAAGTGCATCACAAACTTGGCAAGGGATTTTAAGCCTTGAGTGTAATCGATGTCTACACCCGCTTTACTTTTCACCAAATTAAATATCTTCTCCTTTTCTTAGGAAGGTAGATAAAAATGTTTTGAAAAGACTTACTCTCCACAACATCAGTTAATGGCTTAGCTGGGTTCTTTTTTCCTTCGTGGTCTTCCGAGCCCTAAAAGGAATGGATTTCACAGTAAACAATATTGAAATATGAACTCCAAGGAGTAATGCTTAGTGAAAAAAATTATGGGCTTTGGCAAACCTGGCTTCAGTCCCACATTCATCTCTTATCAGTGGCCTGACATTGGGATTTTAGTCTTTCAGAACCTCTGTTCCTCATTGGCTAGAAGAGAATTATAATCCCTAAATACTGGGTTTACTATTAATAATAACAAGTAGTGAGAGCTAACACTTACAGACTGCTTACTATTTAGCAGAGCGCTTTCTCCATGTTCCATCTATGGACGCCTTAATGTTCCAGACAAGCCTGGGGAGTGGTGGGACATCTGACGGCCACCCAGACCACGTCCTTCCCCTCTCTGGGTACACAGGCACTCTGTCCCCATCTCCCTACATGCTAGGGAGGCCATGGCTTCATGACACAGAGTGTTCGTGGAAGTGATGCGTGCCTCTCCAGACCTGGCCCATGAGACAGAGCAGCCCACACACTCCCCTGTGTCCGCTCTGGGGAAGGAGGAAGGACGATGGCCCAGAGAAAACTGGGAAGCACATGTGGAAGACGGCAGGACATCCATCACCTGGGTTCCTGGATGACCACACAGAGGAGGTGAGTGAGTGCGAAATAAACTTCTACTGGGCTTGAGCCATGATGCAGTTGTTAGTCTACTGTTTGCCCCCCTAGGCTGAATGAGATCACGTTTGCAAGACTTCTGGCAAAGACTATGTACTCATTACAGACCAGCCGTCATTGCACCCTGTCTTCACTTCGAGATCAGAAAGGTGGGTGCATTGAAGAGGACCAAACACCGAGGGTTTAAGGGCCCACCCTTCCAGTGGGAAGCCCATCTCCAGTCCTGGACTTGGGGCACTGCATGGCCCAGTTGGGGAGCTCCGGGCAAGGAGTAAAAAGATCCAGAATGGATGCTCTTGTATTGCAAATGGGGTGCAGCTGGGACGACAAGCTTTCTTAAAAGCCAAACCAAGAAGATGATAGAAAAAGAGAACCAGTTCACTGGAGCCAACTCCTGGGGAGAGAGAACCAGGCCACTCTCCTGGGAAAATAATGGCCGACTCCAAATTATACCTTAGCTGACAAATAAAGCTTTTGCCTGATTCAATGAGTAAAATACACAAGGCCAGCTGAGCCCTCGCTCTGCATGAGATACACATTTCTCAAGTTCCTGAAATGACACAGCTGGCTCATGGGAAGTTGTTCCCAAATGCTTTTGCTAAGCAATAATAATATTTTCCTTATTTAGGGGAGTTTTGAAAAGTTATTAAAAATATATTAGTTGGGGCTTCCCTGGTGGCACAGTGGTTGAGAGTCCGCCTGCCGATGCTGGGGACACGGGTTCGTGCCCCAGTCCTGGAGGATCCCACATGCCGCAGAGCAGCTGGGCCCGCGAGCCATGGCCACTGAGCCCGCGCGTCCAGAGCCTGTGCTCCGCAACGGGAGAGGCCACAACAGTGAGAGGCCCGCGCACCGCAAAAAAAAAAAAAAAAATTATATATATATATATATATATATATATATATATATATATATATATATTAGTCGGGACTTCCCAGTCAGTCCAGTGGTTAAGACTTCACCTTCCAATGCAGGGCGTGCAGGTTCGAGCCCTGGTCGGGGAGCTAAGATCCCACATGCCTCATGGCCAAAAAACTAAAATGTAAAACAGAAGCAATATTGTAACAAATTTAATAAAGACTTTAAAAATGGTCCACATCCCCCCCAAAAAATATATATGTCACAGAAAACAAATGTTCCTGCACATGTCCTGGAAGAGTCCTCACAGAACTTTATAAGACTTGACAGGGTCACAGCTCTCTCCATTTCACACATATCAATAAATGGTTGTCATTGACAAGGAGACACCCCAGGCATCTCTTATCTCCCAGGCTGTTCAGCATTTATGTGGAGCATCTTGATGAGATTTTCAACACCAGGAAGTGATGGTCCCATCTAACCTCCTACCACTTTGCCAAGGGATTTGAGACACTCGGTCCCTCCTGCCCAGAGGTTCTCCAATGTGGCTGCCACTGGGGCTGGACTGAGTTCCCTCATCAAAACCCAAGGAATAAATAAATATAGTTACCAGGAAATTTTAAGTAAGAGTGATATAAATTCCCCAAAACTGAAACAAATAACATGAAGGTTGGTTCAATAAGAAAGTTGCTGTTGAAAGCTATGTTTCTGATTCAATTTGTAATTATAATTTGCATGTCTAGACTAAGCCATTCTTGCTTGTTTGGTTTCAGCATCCCCCATAAAGAGTTCCTGCTATAGTTGAGATCACTTAGAAAACAGATTTTGAAGTTTTGAGTTCTAGCCTAAACCCTGAGATGTGTGACCACTTTACCACAGTTTCCTAGACTCTGAAGTAAGAGCCAGCAGTTTTTGAGAACTAGGGTTGTTAAGTTATAAAAGTTGGAAAGCTGAAATGTAATCTTTTATAATATCTCTAACAGTACGTATCCTACTTTTCCTATAAGTAAAGTGGGAAAACTTAGCTGTCAATGATAAAATAACGGTTGCTGTTCGAATTAAATTAGAGAACAAACATTAAATTTACTTAGCAAACTATAAAGCACTCCAGGAATATTTCTAATCTCGCAACGATAGTTACTTACCATGGACAGAATCAAATGGAAAAATATTTAAGTTTTCAGAGAAAAGCTAAGGCATGTAGAAGAGCATTTTCTATGCTCTACAAAATTGTTTCTGAATGCAAGATAAGGTGTATGCTGTCATCAGAATTATAAAAAGAAATGGTCCCTAGCATTGGGTCCCTGCTTAGTTTTTGCTAACGATGGACTCTTCTCCAATCCTTGCAGCCTGGCCCTCAGAGAGGGAGGAATAACTGAGCAAGATATTCCTTAGACCTCATGATGAGATGGGGAATCAGAAAAAGAGGAAGCCAGAGGGTCAGTCTTTGCAGACCCGTGAGCTACTTCATTTTTTAAATGCAGAATTCTGAGGATAGTGTAGTTTCTCTCAATGAGTCAAACAGGGGAGACTGGCTGGTTGCATCTCAAAAAGTAAGAAATGAAGGGCAATAAGACACGGCGACATTCACCCGGACCTGAAGGAAACGGACGGTGGAAGGGAGATCTCTGTGACTCTTGTTGTCTATGGATTTGGCTGTTCTCATCACTGCATTGGCAATTCGCTCACAAATAATAGCTCTGTTGAGCTCTGGCAGTCGCTACTGCTTACACTCTTTAATTCAGGCAAAGCTCCAGGAGAAAGTGTTGTTTGTTTAATGTTTTCAAATTCTATTCAGTTAAACCAGATTTATAAGGTGACGCTACTCCCAAGCCACTCCAGAGCACTCTCTTATGTCGTGTTCTGTCTTTGCTGAAGAAATATGCCTATCAACCTAAGTAGCGTTTTCTTAAAGAAGAAGAACTGCATTTGGTCAATTGAGTTCAAACTCTGACTTCCTAAGTGTTATCATTACAGCATCAACATCATTAGGCCACCCAGTTATCAGGCCACAAGCTACATACTATAATTCATGCAGAATCAAGAAATGCTAAGAAAACAGCATTTTAAGGCACCTCCCAGCCTAAAACAACAAATAGGACATAAACTCTGTTGCCAGGTTATAAATAGCTAACAGAAATCTCATTGTACTTGAGGCCTCAGATCCAGAAAGGAGTGGCTAAAGGTGAGAGGAGACCACATATTTATAACTCTTTTTCTTATTACAAAACAATATAGTCTCATTGTAAAAAAAAAAAATAGAAGTAAAAAGAAAATTTAAAAATACAACACAGGATACAAACACTGTTGGCACCCCAGTATATATCTTTCCAGACAGATTTTTATTATCACACATACATATCCTTACAAGAATGGGATTGTAACACACATAATATTTTATAACCCACATTACCTTTTTTTAACTTACAACTTTGTGAACAACATTCTATATCAATATATATTCATCTATAAAATTTTAGATGGCTAGATAGTATTTCAGTGTATAGGTGGACCATATTTATTTAATCAGTTCCATATCATTAGACAATCTTTAGTTTCAAATATAATAAACAATGTAAAATTAAAAGTCTTTTTTCTTTAAGCCTCAAGTACTTCCTCAGGATAGTGCCAAGTCACAGACTTTGTAGATACATGGCTAATACCTCTGACAGACAAATTTTCCACCAGGAAAACTGCACCAACTCCCTCCCTCCCACCAACTCAACACAACCTCCTTGAAGGGAGTGTTCATGTCCCTATGCTGGAGATTATTACTTTCCATTTCCCAATATTGTAAGTTAAATATGCTAACACTACTGGCTTAATTTTCATCTGTGTACTGAGTAGCAAAATTGAAACCCCTTTCCCTACTTCTCTTAGCTGTTGCATTGCATCTGGGTGTAGCCTTTCTCCAGAAAGCAGATTAACTTCACAAAGCAGGAAGGCCGTCTCCTGTGCCCACACTTTGTATGAACATAGAATCATTAAAAAGTAAGAACCACAAAACATACTGGACCTTCTGGGAATTCAGCAGGTTTTGTAAGCATAAAGGAGGCTATAGTTTAATGTATTCCCACTTGTCTATTTTTACTTTTATTGCCTCTGCTTCTGGTGTCATATCCATCAAATTAAAAAGCTTCTGCTCAGCAGAGGAGACAATCAACAGAGTGAAAAGGCAACCTACGGAATGAGAGAAAATATGTGCAAACCATATATATGTGTGACAATGGGTTAATTTCCAAAGTATACAAGGAACTCCTACAATTCATTAGCAAAAAACCTAATGACAGGATTTTTTTAATGGGCTAACAGCTCAAATAGACATTTCTTCAAAGAAGACTTACAGACGGCCAACAGACATATGAAAATGTGCTCTATATCACTAATCCTCAGGGAAACATAAAGCAAAACTACAATGAGATATCACATCCTACCTGTTAGAATTGCGATCATCAGAAATAAAAAGGCAACACGTATTGGTAAGGATGTGAAGAAACTAGAATTCTTGTCCACTATTGGTAGGAATGTAAAATGGTGTAGCCACAATGGAAAACAGTATGGAGATCCCTCAGAAAACTAAAAATAAAACTACCACATGACCCAGCAATCCCACGTCTGGCATTTATCCAAAATAATCAAAATCAGGATGTTGAAGAAATATTAGCATTCTTATGTTCACTGCAGCACTACCCACAACAGCCAAGGTGTGGAAACAAACTAACGGACACATGAATAAAGAAAACGTTGTACAGGGAGACCTACAAGATGGCGGAGGACTGAGACATGGAGATCACCTTCCTCCCCATAAATACACCAGAAATACATCTACACGTGGAACCACTCCTACAGAACACCTACTGAACGCTGGCAGAAGACCTCAGACCTCCCAAAAGGCAAGAAACTCCCCTCGTACCTGGGTAGGGCAAAAGAAAAAAGGAAAAACAGAGACAAAAGAATAGGGATGGGACCTGCACCAGTGGGAGGGAGCTGTGAAGGAGGAAAAGTTTCCACACACTAGGAGCCCCTTAGCAGGCGGAGACTGTGGGTGGCGGAGGGGAAGCTTCAGAGCCACAGAGGAGAGCGCAGCCACAGGGGTGCGGAGGGCAAAGCAGAGAGATTCCCGCATAGAGCATCGGTGTCGACCAGCACTCACCAGCCCGAGAGGCTTGTCTGATCACCCGCCAGGGTGGGCGGGGGCTGGGAACTGAGGTTCGGGCTTCGGAGGCCAGACCCCAGGGAGAAGACTGGGGTTGGCTGCGTGAACACAGCCTGAAGGGGGCTAGTGCACCACGGCTAGCCAGGAGGGAGGCTGGGAAAAAGTCTGGAACTGCCTAAGAGGCAAGAGACCATTGTTTCCGGGTGCAAGAGGAAAGGGTATTCAGAGCACCACCTACATGAGCTCCAGAGACGGACACGAGCCGCGGCTACCAGCACAGACCCCAGAGACGGGCATGAGACGCTAAGGCTGCTGCTGCCGCCACCAAGAAGCCTGTGTGCAAGCACAGGTCACTATCCACACCCTCCTTCCGGGGAGCCTGTGCCACCCGCCACTGCCAGGGCCCCGGGATCCAGGGACAACTTCCCCGGGAGAACACACGGCGCACCTCAGGCTGGTGCAACGTCACGCTGGCCTCTGCCGCCGCAGGCTCGCCCCGCATTCCAATTATGACCATATCCCTCCTGCCCCCCATCCTGAGTGAGCAAGAAAGGCCTAATCAGCCGCTGCTTTAACCACCTCCTGTCTGGGTGGGAACAGATGCCTGAGGGCGACCAACATGCAGAGACGCGTCCAAATCCAAAGCTGAACCCCAGGAGCTGTGCGAACAAAGAAGAGAAAGGGAAATTTCTCCCAGCAGCCTCAGGAGCAGCGGATTAAATCTCCACCATCAACTTGATCTACCTGCATCTGTGGAATACCTGAATACAACGAATCATCCCAAATTGAGGAGGTGGACTTTGGGAACAACTGTAGACTTGGGGTTTGCTTTCTGCACCTGATATGTTTCTGGTTTTTATGTTTATCTTACTTTAGTTTTTAGTGCTTGTTATCATTGGTGGATTTGTTTATTCGTTTGGTTGCTCTTCCTTTTTTTTAAATTATTTTTTATACATTTATTTTTTTCTCTTTTTGTGAGTGTGTATGTGTATGTTTCTTTTGTGATTTTGTCTATTTAGGTTTGCTTTTACCATTTGTCCTAGGGTTCTGACTGTTCATTTGTTTGTTTTCTTTTTATGAGTGTGTGTGCATATGTTTCTTTGTGTGATTTCGTCTGTTCAGTTTTTCTTTTACCATTTGGCTTGGGGTTCTATCAGTTCGTTGGGTTTTTATTTTCCTTTTTTTTCTTTCTTCCCAGCCATGTGGCTGGCAGGGTTTTGGTGCTCTGGCCAGGTGTCAGGCCTGAGCCTCTGAGGTAGGAGAGCTGAGTCCAGGATATTGAACCACCAGAGACCTCCCAGCCCCACATAATATCAATTGGTGAGAGCTCTCCCAGAGATCTCTGTCTCAAAACTAAGACCTACTTCCACCCAACGGCCAGCAAGCTCCAGTGCTGTACACCCCATGCCAAACAACTAGAAAGACAGGAAGACAACCCCACCCATTAGCAGAGAGGCTGCCTAAAATCATAATAAGGTCACAGACACCCCAAAACATACCACCAGACATGGTCCTGCCCACCAGAAAGACAAGATCCAGTCTCATCCACCAGAACACAGGCACCAGTCCCCTCCACCAGGAAGCCTACACAACCCACTGAACCAACCTTAGCCACTGGGGGCAGACACCAAAAACAACGGGAACTATGAACCTGCAGCCTGAGAAAAGGAGACCCAAACACAGTAAGTTAAGCAAAATGAGAAGATAGAGAAATACACAGCAGATGAAGGGGCAAGGTAAAAACCCACCAGACCAAACAAATGAGAGGAAACAGGCAGTCTACCTGAAAAAGAATTCAGAGTAATGATAGTAAAGATGATCCAACATCTTGGAAATAGAATGGAGAAAATACAACAAATGTTTAACAAGGACCTAGAAGAACTAAAGAGCAAAACAAACAATGATAAACAACACAGTAAATGAAATTCAAAATTCTCTAGAAGGAATCAATAGCAGAATAACTGAGGCAGAAGAACAGATAAGAGACTTGGAAGATAAAATAGTGGAAATAACTACTGCAGAGCAGAATAAAGAAAAAAGAATGAAAAGAATTAAGGACAGTCTCAGAGATCTCTGGGAAATTAAACACACCAACATTCGAATTATAGGGGTCCCAGAAGAAGAAGAGAAAAAGAAAGGGTCAAAATATTTGAAGAGATTATAGTTGAAAACTTCCCTAACATTGGAAGGTAAAGAGTCAATCAACTCCAGGAAATACAGAGAGTCCCATGTAGGATAAATCCAAGGAGAAACGCCCCAAGACACTTATTAATCAAAGTATCAAAAATTAAGTACAAGGGAAAAATAACAAATAGCATACAAGGGAATCCCCATAAGGTTAACAGCTGATCGTTCAGCAGAAACTCTGCAAGCCAGAAGGGAGTGGCAGGACATATTTAAAGTGATGAAAGAGAAAAACCTACAACCAAGATTACTCTACCCAGCAAGGATCTCATTTGGATTCAATGGAGAAATTAAAACCTTTACAGACAAGCAAAAGTTAAGAGGATTCAGCACCACCAAACCAGCTTTACAACAAATGCTAAAGGAACTTCTCTAGGCAGGAAACACAAGAGAAGGAAAAGACCTACAAAAACAAACGCAAAACAATTAAGAAAATGGTAATAGGAACATACATATTGATAATTACCTTAAATGTAAATGGATTAAATGTTCCAACCAAAAAACACAGACTGGCTGAATGGATACAAAAACAAGACCTGTATATATCTATCTACAAGAGACCCACTTCAGACCTAGGGACACATACAGACTGAAAGTGAGGGGATGGAAAAAGATATGCAATGCAAAAGGAAATCAAATGAAAGCTGGAGTAGCAATACTCATATCAGAAAAAATGGAGTTTAAAATAAAGACTATTACAAGAGACAAAGAAGGACACTACATAATGTTCAAGGGATCAATACAAGAAGAAGATATAACAATTGTAAATATTTATGCACCCAATATAAGGGCACCTCAATACATAAGGCAAATGCTAACAGCCATAAAAGGAGAAATCAACAGTAATACAATAATAGTGGGGGACTTTAACACCCCACTTTCACCAATGGACAGATCAACCAAAATGAAAATAAATAAGGACACACAAGCTTTAAATGACATATTAGACTAGTTGGACTTAATTGATATTTATAGGACATTCCATCCAAAAACAACAGAATACAGTTTCTTCTCAAGTGCTCATGGAACATTATCCAGGATAGATCATATTTTGGGTCACAAATCAAGCCTTGGTAAATTTAAGAAAATTGAAATCATATCAAGTATCTTTTCTGACCACAATGCTATGAGACTAGATATCAATTACAGGAAAAAAACTGTAAAAAATACAAACACATGAAGAACCTAGGGGAAGGACAGGAATAAAGGTGCAGATGTAGAGAATGGACTTGAGGACATGGGGGTGGAAGGGTAAGCTGGGACGAAGTGAGAGAGTGGCATGGACTTATATATACTACCAAGTGTAAAATAGGTAACTAGTGGTAAGCAGCTGCGTAGCACAGGGTGATCAGCTCAGTGCTTTGTGACCACCTAGAGGGGTGCTGTAAGGAGGGTGGGAGGGAGACACAAGAGGGAGGGGATATGGGGATATATGTATACATATAGCTGATTCACTTTGTTATACAGCAGAAACTAACACAACACTGTAAAGCAATTATACTCCAATAAAGATGTTAAAAAAAGAAATGTTGTACAAACAATGGAATATTATTCAGCCTTAAAAAAGAAGGGAGTCCTACAACATGTGACAACCTGGATGCACCTTGAGGACATTAAGCTCAATGGAATAAGTCGTCTCAGAAGGACAAATACTGCATGTGAGGTCACTAGAATTGTCAGATTCATAGGAGCTGAGAATAAAGGATGGGTGCCAGGGGAGAAAGAATTGGGCAGTGGTTCAACGGGTATGAAGTTTCATCTGAGCCAGATAAACAAGTTCTTGAGATCTGGTGTGCAACAATGTGCCTGTAATTAAGAGTACCGTTCCTTACAATTAAAAATCATAATAATTGTTCTTAGTACAATAAAATAAACTTTTTAAAAAGTAACAAAATCAAGGAGGTTATCTATTTTGTTAAGTATATAAGGACATTTGAAAGACTGAAAAGCCATCTTGAACCCGCTCTGAGGTGAGAAATGTTTAATAGAAGTTTCATGGGTTCAATAGCATGCCCTCCACAAATTCCTATGTCAGAGCCTTAACCCCCAGTAACCCCAGTACCTGCGTGGAGACGGCCTGTCGGAAATAGAGATATACTACAATGCAGGGCCTTCCTAAAAACAGATTCCTGAAAGTATGAAATTGTGTGTGAGATGAAATTCAGGCCTGAGAAGTGTAAACATATTAGCTCTAGACCCATAGATACAGAATTCGGCCTACGAAAAAGGTTCCTATTTCCGTGTTAACTTATCTCCTGACCAGGCATGTCTGTGAGCTGCCTGATGCTTGCTTGATTGCTTTTCTCCCTATGTGTCTTTTTTTTTAATTTATTTTGTTGAAGTATAGTTGATTTACAATGTTGTACAGCAAAGTGATTCAGTTATACATATATATATACAATATTTTTCATATTCTTTTCCATTATGGTTTACCACACGATATTGAAGGTAACTCCCTGTGCTATACAGTAGGAACTTGTTGTTTATCCATCCTATATATAATAATTTCTACCTGCTAGTCCCAAACTCCCACTCCATCCCTCTGCCACCCCCTTCTCCTTGGCAACAAGTCTGTTCTCTGTGCCTGTGAGTCTATTTGTGTTTCATAGATAAGTTCATTTGACTCCCTATGTGTCTTAGTGTTTCAGATGGAAGATCAAAAAATTAGGCCCATAGACACCAACACAAATGGAAACTCATGAAAAAGATCTTATACAATATATCCAACATTGGTATTTTCCTTATTTGATTGAATAACCTGTCACTTTACCCAGGAGATATCATTACTTTAATAAACTGAAATTTATGATATTCATAATCTCTATTGAATTCATATAAAATTATTAAAAAGTAATACAGCATAACTCATCCTTTTCTTTAAAATACATGTATTCAGTGTTTATACCCTTCAGATGAAGGGGAATGTTCTGAGCTTGAAATGAATATCATCACCCCCTACCTCACATTATGCATATACCAGCTGAGGAATTGAGAAACTTCCTTAATAAAGACCATGGCAGGTTGCAGAGACTGAGTTATGAGTTCTAATAACCACCATTTCAAATATTTGCATATTCAACTTGTTCAGAAGTTATGGATTTGTTTGCCTTTTATTCTTAATGGAAAACTGATCTGAAAGCATGATAACAGGACATCCCTTCCCTGTTCGAGATTGTTTTAGGCTTAGGTGGAAGGAAGTGAAGCTCAGAGGCAAGGATGCTGGTGGTCACGGCAGGGAATATTCCAGGCTGCCGACGGGCAGTAGGCTGTGTCCTCTTCAGCCCAGCCTCGCTCCAGCCCCCTGTGAGCTGACAGCTGCCCGAGTCAGATGCCTCGAAACTCACCCTGGGCTTCCCTCTGACCCCTGTCCCCTGATCACCAACCCGGTTAACGCTGGCACCATGGTCCTTCCTCCAGCCTCATGGCCAGGGCCCAGTCAGCGGCTTCAGTCCCCGCTGGGGAACGGCCTGTGGTGTCTTCTTGTTTTCACTCCTCTCCATTTAATCCAGCTGTCCACACAGTTGCCAGGTCTTTAAAGTTAAGTTCCAGGGATAAATCTGGTCATACCGCATCCCAACTGGAAAACATCCAATGATGCTCTGCTGGCCCCTGCTGATCCTTTGTCAGCTGGCCCCAGCCTAGCTTGGTTAGTCCAAACTTTATCCATCCGTTTGGTACACGGGCCCATTGGAGGAAGGTGCATTGAGTTGGCCAAAAAGTTCGTTCGGCTAAGGAATGCATTGTTCAATAAAGTTCTTGGTGAAAATGAAAAGTGTGTCTTTTATTTTTACTTAACCAAATGAACTTTTTGGCCAACCCAATTTGACTCTAATGTGTTCATATTTTGTAAGTTTTTAAGTAATTTGAATTTTCAACAAATATTATACAGTTGGAATGGCTTCTCTTCTTCAAAGAGAATACTGTATGTACAGGAAATAGAATTAAAACAAGGACAGGTTTTAATTACATGTTTAAAGATTATCATGTATGCACATGGATTTAGGAGGCAATAATTTATTACCAATAAAATGATATAAAACTTTAAAAGATTTTTATATTATGTGACAACTGGGTTCTTAACAGGTGCACATACTTTTTATGCCAAGCTGCCGCATGGTTTGTACACGTTACTTTGGATAGAAACCCGCTTTCTATACCTGACAGTGTTCTTTTCTGTTGTCTTACAGGGGTGGGTTATTGTCCCAGAGACGCTCAATTAACATTTGGGGAGTTAGATTGCCAAGTTTTCCTTTTAAAATTCTCATACACATTCTTTATTCAGTTAGCACCAGCACTTCATTTGTTCTCTTTTCCTGTAGCAATCTTGGAGTAATCATTAAAATACTTTGTACAGTGGAAAGGAGAGGTCCTCGGCCCTGTGGGACGTAATTCAGTTGTTAATAAATGGTTCTGTGAGGATAGAAATGGTTCTGCTAGATTCTATCCATTGTGGGTGCAAAGCCCTGCATGTAAAATTGCATTATGATTGTTTTTATTAGAAACGAGAATAATTTAAATGGGAGACTGAAGCCTCACTTGGCAGATTTCGACCACGGAATCTAAAGTTCTCACGTGGGGAGTGACCAGTTAAGGTCCACATGCCCTTGGGGTCAGGAGAGCGATGCTCAGAGGTCAAAGAGACCAAGGCTGCCTTCCGTGGGTTCACGAGGCCGGATCCTGAGTGAATGCCATAGTGGGTGCTCAGTGGTCAGCGCGGTGCCTGGAACCTGGAAGCGTTCACCGAACATCAGCAATTTTATACCTAATTTCTCTTTCTAGTTCATGTGGAAGGAAAACATATTTTCACTAAATTACAAAACCTCCACCTAATCAGTCTACAAGTTGACAAGGGGATTTGAGGGTCATTTTCTTTTCTTGAATATTTGAGTTATGAGATCACTTCTGCCTTGTCCTTTCTATGTGAAGTGGCTTTGGGCCTGAAAGTACTTAAATAATCATTTCATTTGCCATATGTAGATAAAGATGTTGGTTCCACCCACAATTTTTAATCCTGTAATAGTTTCCAGATAAATTTTGAATAACATATATTATTCCATATAATAATCAAAGCAGATCCCATTTAGCACCAAAGATGCATCTTGAGAGGTTTCTGATGCTGTCAAAGCCACAGCCTCCAAGCCAGTCTCGTGTGGATTTATAGTTATAAATGGACCCTTAGGACTCTGACCTCAGGTTGGTGCTGAGGAATCTATATAGATTTGACATTGCAATTTAAAATATAAATTAATTCCTAATCAAAAATAACTTTTAGGGCTTCCCTGGTGGGGAAGAGTGGTAGAGAGTCCATCTGCCGATGCAGGGGACACGGGTTCGTGCCCCGGTCCGGGAGGATCCCACATGCCGCGGAGCGGCTGGGCCCGTGAGCCATGGCTGCTGAGCCTGCGCGTCCGGAGCCTGTGCTCCGCAACGGGAGGGGCCACAACAGTGAGAGGCCCGCGTACCGCAAAAAGAAAAAAAAATAACTTTTATATAGGGATAAAATAGGCATTACTTTTGTTAGAAAAAAAGAGACTTGTCAGGGTTAAACAAAAAGGAGGCATTTTCACCTGTGCTTCCGGGAATCCCTTAACAGTGATCCCGTAACAACTGCGGCGCTGTGCTGACGTGTGCTCATTTCCCAGGTGAGCATGAAACAATGCTATGCAGACAGCATCAGGGCACATCCCTACCAGCATTTGGTGCCTAAAACCGTCCTGGGAAGCAAGCAGAGCTTGAAGGCTTTGAATGTCCGGCAGCAGGAAAGCCAGGACTGGAGTTAAGATTTCTGAATGCTTAACCCTGTGTCCTTTCCCCCATATCACCCGGCCTCACAAAATACAGAGTCAATACAAATGTGTGTAAATCTTTTTCCTAAATTAAATTATATGTTCAAATTGATTTTTTTATTTCAGAGATGATTTATCTTAGTGCATGTTTGTTCTGTACTATTGGAGTCATTATTTCAGCTGTGTTGCCCTTTCTGTCTTCCCAGCCACTTTTGTAAGCATTCAGGGTCTGTAAGTAAAGGAAAAAGATCGGGTTTAAAGAATCATCTCAAGTCCAACTTCCTCTCTTTAATCAGTCTTTATCAGGGTTTCTTAAATAGGGACATACCTATAATTAATATGATCAGTAATAAGATAATGATAATAATTAACAATTAAATATAATTAATTACAATATATGTTAATATGACGTACATTAACATAGGTAATACTAAGCAGTATTATATTATATATTAGAGGTATGTATAATACCAATACATACAATGCATTATATAAATATTTATACACAATAATTGTGTATAGTAATGCATTATAGAACATTAATATAGGACATGTAATATCAACATACTATCAACAGCATATTAAATAATGAATAGTTAATTACAATAATAAATTAGTGTTTCTGAAAAATATCAATATGATTAATAATAATACGGATAATGATTAGTGTGGTACTCTCTCTTTGAAAAGTCAAATGGAACTTTTCCACCTTATTTCATACACCCTCTCAGAATCCTTGTCAAGTTCCTGGCTGGGGTGGGAATGGTTACAATGGGACAAACCAAAATACAAAGGCTTCTCTTAGGGCGTGTCTCATGGACGAACCTGACCTCGAACCTGCGTCTCCATCTCTGAGAGCGCAGAGCCTGACGCCAGCCCTTGCGCCTGCGCAGTGCGGCTCAGCACGCCAGCCTGCTTCTCCTGGGTGGTCTCATGCCTGCTTTGAAGGAAACGACCTCACCATTTACTTTTGAACACCAATTGCTAGACCTTAACAATACTGAATGCCTTGCTTTTTATAATCCATTTGAGCGTTCCATTAATCCCATCTCGCCGCCCTGCCGCACCCATGTCAGACTAAATAGCTTTCGGTTTGCTTTCCCAATTCAAGTGCCCAAAGCTGGTGCCTTCACGTTTTCTTTGGACTGAGAAAGTTTGCACATGAGTTATTTTTCCTCTGGCTGGTTAAATTCTGCCGAAATAGTGCAAATCAGCCGTCAAAGTTTTTTTTTTTTTTTTTAAACAGCAGCATTCAACGAAAACCAAAAGAAATAACAGAAAACAGGAATACTACTGGCAGGTTTACCTCTAACGGCAAGTAGTATCTTCTGCTAGAACAAAACACTCATTTCAAATCCTGAACAATTAGACAACTTTAGGAAGGGAAAGTACTTATTTTAGTCTGGCTCATGGCATTAATGAGACATTAGGTACAAGGACTTGGGGGGGTGGGAGTAGAATAAAGTATGTATTTGTCATGTGTAAACATGTGCGTGTGTGTGTGTATGTTTGATCCCAGGATAACACATGTATCCAACACACTTATTTAGAATGATTTATTTTTTAATTTAATTTAATTTTTTTAACATCTTTATTGGAGTATAATTGCTTTACAATTGTGTGCTAGTCTCTGCTTTATAACAAAGTGAACCAGCTATACATATACATATATCCCCATATCTCCTCCCTCTTGTGTCTCCCTCCCTCCCACCCTCCCACCCTCCCTACCCCACCTCTCTAGGTGGTCGCAAAGCACCGAGCTGATCTCCCTGTGCTATGCGGCTGCTTCCCACTAACTATCCATTTTACATTTGGTAGTGTATATATGTCCATGCCACTCTCTCACTTCGTTCCAGCTTACCCTTCCCCTTCCCTGTCTCCTCAAGTCCATTCTCTATGTCTGCATCTTTAGTCCTGTCCTGCCCCTGTGTTCTTCAGAACCTTTTTTTTTTTTTAGATTCCATATATATGTGTCAGCATACAGTATTTGTTTTTCTCTTTCTGACTTACTTCACTCTGTATGACAGACTCTAGGTCCATCTGCCTCACTACAAATAACTCAATTTTGTTTCTTTTTATGGCTGAGTAATATTCCATTGTATATATGTGCCACATCTTCTTTATCCATTCATCTGTCGATGGACACTTAGGTTGCTTCCATCTCCTGGCTATTGTAAATAGAGCTGCAATGAACATTTCGGTTCATGACTCTTTTTTTTTTTTTTTAAATGGGATTCATATGACAAAGTAAGCTTTACTGAGGAAATGGTAGCAAGGCAGTGGTTTCTTTTTTTTTTTTTAATAAATTTATTTATTTATATTTTTGGCTGTGTTGGGTCTTGGCTTCTCTGTGAGGACTTTCCCCAGTTGCGGCGAGCTGGGGCCACTCTTCATCGCGGTGCGCGGGCCTCTCACTGTCACGGCCTCTCCTGTTGCGGAGCACGGGCCAGAACTTGTAAGTGCCCTGCGCTCGCTGCTCCAGAAAATGAGAGCCAAGGGAGGCTCCAACTGGAGCATAAACGCTCGGGAAAAGCAAGCACAGGCCCACAGCGAAGGAAGATGTCGCAGAGAAAAGAGAACCAGAGGTCACTCCACATACGGAAAGGTGGACAGGGAACAGGTTGCTTTATTGTCATCTTCCCACCCAAAGCCTTGGCTCTAAGCTTGGCACGCATGCCCCTCGATGACCTGTTGCACAAACGCCAAGCTCATCCACCTTCACCCATATACTCCACCGTAATCACTCCCTGGTTCTTTGTCACCCTCGCTGCTCCAAGTGTGGCTACTGGGACAGCATCCCACCGCAGAAAAGCCGACCCTGGGGCCGCACCTCAGACTCACTGAAACAGTCTGCTTTCACAAGACCCGGGTGATGTGTATTCACAGTGACATTTAGGAAGTGCTCTGGAGAACGTCCTTAAACCCGGGGGCATGTGCACCTGCTCCAGCCCCAGGGCTGGGACCGCTGTCTCCTCTGGCAAAACCTCTGTGGGTCTCCGGCCAGCTTGCATGTGTCTGGGACCCTCAGAGCCACGGAACCAGTGTCATGGGCTGGCCGTCATTCTGGTCCAGGGCTCTGATCCACTAGATGAGGGAAACGAGGCCAAGGGGCTTGGATGAGGTCCCAAAGTGGGGATCCAGGAGGGGGAAGCCTTCCAACCTCCTGATTCTAGTTTACGCTGGGCTCACGGTCATGAACAAGGCTCAGGAGAGGGTGTGAGAAGACCCATAGAGAACAAACTAGTGGTTACTGGTGGGGAGAGGGAAGGGAGGAGGGGCAGTATAAGGGTAGCGTATTAAAGAAAAGCGTTATTGTGGGATTATATGAAATCACGTATGTGAAACTTGAAAACTGTGAAGCACTATAGAATTTAAAGAATCTTCCCTTCAATAAAAAAAAAGTTACCAAAAAAAAAAAAAACCCACCTGTAAAGGTGACTAGATAGATAAATCCAACAGTTGGCATAGATATACTCTGTTACCATTTTCTTCTCCTAATTCACTTGAAAAAGAGCTTCACAAAAAGCATAATTTTAAAACTGTGTTGATTATTTTGGATATTTTGAGTCCCTGGCATTTCCATATGAATTTTAGTATTAGTTTGTCAGTTCTGCAGAAAAGCTAACTGGAATTTTGATATGAATTACTTTAAATGGTGAGTTGAAGGGAAGGACCCAAGAAAAAGTGTGCAGGAGCTGGAGATGTGGAAGAGAAGCACGTGTTGGCGGAGGGAGGTCTGCTGGAGGGTGGCTCAGAGGACGCGAGTTCCGCCCAGGACAGGAGGAGAGAGAGGGACAGACGTGGGAGTGAGTCGGCTGAGGTGACGCAGGGCACACCAGCAGCGCGAGCGGCAGTCCCCTCTTCCCTTCACAAATGCCATCCGGCCCAAGCGGGGCATCCCATCTCCCTCCAGGCACCACACACACAACCGCGAACAAAACAAAAACCGCTCCCTCCTGGAGCTTATGTTCTACTGATGGGGGGCTGAGGAGGGGGTAGGAAGGAGGTGGGTGAAGACAGGCACATTTTAAAACGAAGTAGCGAATGCTCAGCATCATTAATCATTAGAGAAATGCAAATCAAAACTACAATGCAGTATCGCCTCACACCGGTCAGAATGGCCATCATCAAAAATCTACGAACAATAAATGCTGGAGAGGGTGTGGAGAGAAGGGAACCCTCCTGCACTGTTGGTGGGAATGTAAACACTGACACAGCCACTGTGGAGAACAATATGGAGGTTCCTTAAAAAACTAAAAATAGAACTACCATATACTTGTAGTGAGGTGGATGGACCTAGAGTCCTTCATACAGAGTGAAGTAAGTCAGAAAGAGAAAAGCAAATACCGTATGCTAACACATATACATTCAATCTGAGAGAAAAAAAATGGCTCTGAAGAACCTAAGGGCAGGAGAGGAACAAAGATGCAGATGTAGAGAATGGACTTGAGGACACGGGGTGGGGAAAGGGTAAGCTGGGATGAAGTGAGAGAGTGGCATGGACATATATACGCTACCAAATGTAAAATAGATAGCTAATGGGAAGCAGCCGCATAGCACAGGGAGATCAGCTCGGTGCTTTGTGACCACCTAGAGGGGTGGGATACGGAGGGTGGGAGGGAGGGAGACACAAGAGGGAAAAGACATGGGGATATATGTAGATGTATAACTGATTCACTTTGTTATAAAGCAGAAACTAACACACCATTTTAAAGCAGTTATACTCCAATAAAAATGTTAAACAAACAAACAAAGTAGCTTCTATAATATGTTAGAAGGTGAAATGTTACATGTAAAATAAATGAGCAGGTAAAAATAAATGACCCGGATGTGGGTCATTTTGGAATTTTGGAAAAGGTGGTCTGGATGGGACTTTCTGGGCAGGTGCCTTTTGCGTCAAGTCCTGCAGGTTATGAGGCTGAGCTCTGGGCTGTTCTGTGCCCCTGCAGAGGTTGGAGGAGACGTCGTTCTGGGCAAGGAAACCCCCGCTCTGAACTGTGTGTGTCTGGGGTGGGCACCCTTGCTGCTGTTGGCTGTAACCCAGGCTCCCTTGCCTGGAGTGTCATCCTGCCCCAAACCCCATCTATCTAACTAGCTAGCTCTCTTCCTTCAAGACTCAGGAGGACAGGCAGGTCTCCCAAGAAGCCTTCCCACCCCTTCTCAGGGGGATCTGCACTGGAGGCCCTTCTGTGCTCCACTCACCACCCACTGTCAACGTCATCTGCACCTGGATCAGTGCGGCAAACATTTGGGGTGGGGATTCTGTAGGAAACTGTGGGATAGACAGATAAGAGAGACAGAGAGGAAGGAGAAGGAAAGGAAAGAGGCGGGGGAGAGAGGGAAGTTTTGAGAGAAGGAGCCTGTCGGTGACCTGTGAGATCACGAACCGTGGGGAAGGAGTATAACAGGGAACCGGGTGTGATGGGAACCCATCTTCCTGACTCACACCATCCCAATCCATGCTCCAGAGATTGACCCACCTTTCCAAATAATACCTCTGATGCTTTCTGTCTCCTGCTCAAGAATCTTCAGTGGCTCCCCTTCGCCTCCAGACCAAATTAAAAGTGCTCAACCCCAAAGTGAGACTTCCGTAATTCGGCAAAGCTCACCTCTGACAACGACTCCGGCTCAGGTCACGCTGGGTACTGACTGATTTCACTTTCCACGGCCGGGACTCTTGCTCTCACTTCTCCCACCTCCACCCCCGCCCCCACCCCCGCAATGTCCCCTGAGCCGACCCTGAAACCCTATCCCTCCTCTTGACCAAGTTCAAATAACTGATGCTTCCTAAGCCTCTGGGAGCCCGTCCTTCTTCCCAGCCCCACTCCACGTTTCTCTAACCTCGTCCTGGCCCTCGTCCGACTCAAATGCAGCCTACGTATCCCTGATCAGTCACAAGATCCAGAGCGATGAGCACACTTCACTCACCTTTGTTCTCCTTCGAGGCTCAGCATAGTATCAGATATTCGATAAGCGCTTTGTACATGAATGAATGAACCAATGTGATTCAAGGGAGACAGACTGGTGGATTCGCAGAGACGGCACAGAATTAGAATTAGGAAGACATGGCTCATGGCTCTCCCTTCCTTGAACAGTCACTTAATCAGTTCTAAGAAGCAGCCCCTCTCGCATAAAGTGTAGTCTCTGTAATATATATTCTCTAAGGTTCTAGTCTTCGAACATTTTCAAATTCACATGCAGCAAATACTCCAGATAATTGGAAGTTGGTCTCACAACAACCTATTTCAACATTTTTTACAAGGTGGGTTTAATCACTCTGAATTACAGGAAGAAAATGAATATGACTCCATAGATGTATAAAATCTATGAGGCCAGGAAATCCCCAAAGCATGTGACAATCCCAGGATTCGTATATTCTGATCATCAAATCATGACGATAGCACCCAGACACAGAAGTACCCAAAGCACAGAGAGCAACATTGTCCACGTCCAGGGGGTGGGAAACGACATGCAGCCTGACATTCCATTTCCAGGCAGTGTGCCATTTATCACAAGCCAGCACGTGACCCTAGGGTGCACCTCACTGGGGGGCCGGGGGATGGACGGGGAGGGATGCTTGAGGGTCACGCTTCTGCTACATCTGTGAGGTTTCCCAGAAGCCTGGGCTCAGCCACCCCTGGAAGCAACAGAGGCCAAGGCTGCCATCAGGAGCTTCCAGACCTTCCAAAGCAAGCCGGAAAGCGGAGAGCGGCATAATGATCAGCCTGCAGAGGGGATGCTGGTCCCCCTTCCAGCCTGCCAGCTGCAGGGACCGTCATCTACTCAGGACAAATGAGGGGCTAAGACAGAAGGCGTGAGAGATTCTGGGGAACCTAATGAGGAAAGGATAAATCATAGGAGGAACCTCGTGCGTTCATTTCCCAGGCAGTAACTACCAGCACCAGGCTCCTCCTGCACACCCAAAGGAGAGAGAATAAACCCACGCTCTCTGTCAGCCAGCAGACAGTCTCCATACTCTGTGACGGGAGGAAATAGGTTCCCTTGGGAAATTAAACCAGCCATTTTGGTGAATCTTCAGGAGAACATGCAATTAAAATTACCTTTTTTTGAAATGAAGTTTCCATCTCTGTGCTCTGCAGCTGGCAGCTGGAAAAACCCTGGAGGCAGATGTACCTCCTTTTCCAGTCATTTCGTAACCGGGGAATCATAGCCCTCAGTGGGAAGGAGAAAGCCTGTATGGTTTCTCTCTCCATTAAGACCCTTTGCTTGGCTTAAAAAACAAGCAAAAGTGATCACATCACTACATTAAAGGAACAGCTATTAGCAAACTCTTATTTTCCCAGGATGGAGATCAGCGGAAACTCTTGAAAATAAGCATTCCAACATTTCCAAGATACCATCTAAAGATTTGCAATCCTGAGGGAGTTCCAGAGAACAGCAATTACAGTGAATGTCCCATTCACCGAATTTTAAAGTTGGCAGTTAAATGACAAAAGCCCAGGAATTCCGATATGATTAAAATCTTGATGGCTGTCAGAGCAGGAGGGAAAATATGAATAAGGATAAAAATGGAACTGTTTCTGCTCTGTTTAAAATCTTATTTACTCTTACAATTGCTTCTCTTTCTCCATCTTTCTCTTTTTCATTCTCCTTGCAAATTTTACAATTTACATTAATTTTTATCAAATTTTAGCAAAATTCTAGAAGTTAGCATAACCAACAAAGGAGGTGGTTTCCATTCATACGTTGTTTGAAATGACCATTAGCTGCTTTAAATTGTTTGAGGATTATACTACAAAGTTATAATTCTCATGTGTACCCTAGTTTTTTAATTCATTCATTTTGATTCTGATACTATGTACTTGCACAATTGCTATCATTAAGTCTAATTACATAATTAGCATAACATGTGTGATCATGTAATTAGAATGTGCAAGGACATAATTACAATGTGTAATGGCATCAGGGTGTAAATATCCTTCTGAAATGTCAGGAAGAAATATCCCCTGTTTGCTCAAGAGGTAGTTTTTAAAGTTCAGTTTCACATATTTTTTTTTCCCAGGTTGGAAATTCAAATATTATTTGAATCAAGCACTTCAATTATGCTTAAGGAAATAAAAAGCTCTATTTTCTCTTCTTTTTATATCTTTCCTAACTGAAGTTCAAGGTAAGAAACTTTGCAGTATATCAAAATTATTCAACTGATCATCCCACATTATTTCAGTTGAGAAAATAAAATGATTAGAAATCCTAGAAAAATGAACCAATCCTTAAAACGTAAACACTGGGCCTAGCAAATTTCTATCTAAAAATGTAATATTTCTTTTAATCACTAGTCATGTAATAACTGCATGCCAGGCATGGTCTGGATGCGTCACAGTTTTCTCAAAGCCCAAAATATACGATCAAACAACTTATTATTTTCTCCCAAACCTGCTCTTTCCCCTGCATTACCTATCTCACTGGTTCTTAGACTTTCGCTTGCATCAGAATCACCTTGAGGACTTGTTAAAACAAATCTCTGTGTCCCCTCCCCAAAGTGTCTGATTAGGTAGCCCTGTAGTGGACCAGAGCATTGGCATTTCCAGCAGGTGCTCAGTGACCCTGTTGCCACTGGTCCAAGGACCACACTCGAGAACCCTTGTCTTATCCATCATCTTATCCATCAACAAGCTTCCCAAGCAAGAAGCTTCGAGGTCATTCTTGACTACACTTTGTCGCTCACCCACCATGTGCTCACTTGGTCACCAAGTCCTATGGATGCTAACCCAGGAAAGTACATCCTGAGTCACCTCTCGACCCTTCTCTCCATCTCCACTGACCCTGGCTTAATTCAGCCGTCATGTGCTTTTACCAAGAGGTCCTCATGCTCTCATTCCTTCCCCCTCAAACCCACACTGACACCAACTTGATGACACTTCATCACTCCCTTTTTAAAAATGTGCGCTGGTCCCTCATGGTCCAAAGGATAGTTATACTTTCTTAGCCTGGCCTGAGAGGTCCTTCCGTCTTGGACACCAGCTTCCCTTACCACCCTACTGTGTTCCAGCCGCGTTACAACACAGCATCCCCTACATACATCACTTCTCTGCTCCTTTGCTAATGCTGCTTCCTTTGTGCAGGTTGGAGATCTAGGTGGACCCTGACCTATCACTAGAAACTAAGAGATGAGCAGATCAGCATCACTCCAGGGATGTAGAAGCCTTGATTCCAAACAAGTCCTTGGCTGAGTCAAGGCATGGAGACAAAATGAATAAATGTGGTGAAAGCAGTGGGGGCTGATTAAGGGAAGGGAAGGAAGGGAGGGCAGTTCTTTTCACCACCGCTGTGTGCCAGGAGCTTTACCCATGACTCCACTGGCACTTCACGAGCCTCTGTTTTGTAAGTTGCATTTGCTACAAGAGAAAATTGAAAGCTGAAGAAAACGATGCAACTTGTTTAAGGTCAAATCCTTAATAAGTGGCACAATCAAGTTTGAAATTCATATCCTTATAGCAAATACACTGCCTGCGTCTGCAACTCAGTTATTTAGCAAATTTCCACTGTGAGTGAACTCATAGTCCACAGAAAAAACACACTCAAACAGTGCCGAGGTGCCAACTGGTGTGGACCAGGGAAGCAGTCTCTGGGGGACCTGTCACAGGGCGCTGTCTCATGCCCTGCCCTTGTGCAAGTTGTAAGTCCTACAAAGACACAGAGCCTGTGGTTCAAAGAGCTTGGAGTGTCTGCTAAAAAACTCATGGGAGGGCTTCCCTGGTGGTGCAGTGGTTGAGAGTCCGCCTGCCGATACAGGGGACACGGGTTCGTGCCCCGGTCCAGGAAGATCCCACATGCCGCAGAGCGGCTGGGCCCGTGAGCCATGGCCGCTGAGCCTGCGCGTCCGGAGCCTGTGCTCCACAACGGGAGAGGCCACAACAGTGAGAGGCCCGCATACCGCAAAAAAAAAAAAAAAAAAAAAACTCATGGGATTTCCAAACACAGTATCAAGCTGGAACAAGGACAAATGACATAGCACATTTAGTTCCAACATCACAGGACAACGTGCAGGATTAGAAGAAATTTGGTGTCGACAGCATTTAATTTGTGAAAGACCTAGGGATTTCTCTCAACTGTAAATTTGGCAAGAGCCAGCAGCATGACATGACTCCTAAAAAAATAAATAAAAATAAAGTTGTGCTTGTTTTCAAGATGGCGCTGAGTTCAATCTTTAAAATGGCTATTCACCAAGGCAAAAAAATTTTTTTATGATAAAGACTTATCCATACTCAACCCTAAGAGAAACATGCCCATAGTTTAGAAAGGAAAGAAGACATCGGGTGATGAAGAGGGTTAAAGCCATGAATCTGCTGGGCTGTCCATCCAGACACATGAAAAAGCAGGTACCAAACAGGCACCAGCACTGCCTGACATGAACTGAAGGGCCAGAACCAACGTGGATGCTTTGGCTCCTGGGATGGGGCTGCTTCACTCTGGAAACAAAAGGAGAAAAGGCTGCAAGTACTGCCTGTGGCTGTAATTTACATGATAATTCATACCTGAGAGGTGAAAGGGAGAATAGATACAGCTGAGGCATGAGGTCCTGAGCCATGTACCTGGTTCATTCAATGATTGCTCTGACTACAACATGAAGCTGGCCACTTTCTGTGTCCCTTCAGTTCTAATGTCTGATTAGAAAGAACCACAAAACATCTAGGGAGGGGTAAGCACAGATGGAGATGGGGAAAGAGACAGTAGGAAACTAGAATTTCAAGACAAAAAACAAAACAAAAGAATACTAAGAAAGATAGCCACAAATATCAATACTCAGGCTGTGAGTATTGTAAACAAAATGCAAATAAAAGCGCAATACAAAAGAGAATGTAAAATAAGTATATTTGAGATCCTGAGGAAGTAAAGGAAGGCATAACAGCCATAAAAGTAGAATAAGAATTTAAGAAACAACTAAGATAAAAACAAGCAGATATGAAAAAGAACCAACTGGAAATATTGAGAATGTAAAACATATTCATTAAAATAAAATTTTGTGAAAGTAGCATACCCTCTAGACTGGATATGTCAGAGAAATAACCAGTAAAAGTTAAAGCTACCTTTGAGTAATTCACCTAAATATGGGATAAAAAAAATGAAAGCACAATTAGGAGATGTGGATGAAAGTTTAAAGGGTTCCAAAACTCATCTGATAAGAAGTTTCGGAAGAAGAAATAAGACAGAATCTGCAAGAAGGATATTTGAAAAGACAAAAGCAAGTGCTTTTTTTTTTCAGAATCGAAGATGAGAATCTTCAGATTGAAAAACCACCAGCTATTGAGCATTATAAGATAAAATAAATTCATATCAAGGTATATTCAAGTGAAACCTCAGAAAATTAAGGGTGAGAAAATCATGAAATCTTCCAGGGAAGACAGGCTGCCTTCCAAACAATGACAATCAGATTGTCAGCAGAAATGTCATCAGTAAAAAATAGATGCCTAAAATCTTCAGAGGGTTGAGGGAAAATAGTTTCAACATAAAATTCTATAACTAGTTAAACTATTTTTAATATAAAGAGCAAAAAAAGGCACTTTCAGTATGCAGAAGTCAAGATGAGTGGCTACTTACACATTCTTGCTGAAAGATTTCCTAAACAGACATTTAACGAGAAGAAAAGTGGACACGGAGGAAGTGGGATATAAGATACCACGGTGAGTGCATGGCTTGGAAGAGTATATTAGTATCCATTTAATTATTAGATGAAAACCAATCATTTAAAAACTAAATTTTGTGTTAAGAATATGGAACAACTTACAAATAACAGCAACAAAGAAGATGGGAAAATATATTTGATAGA
Source organism: Phocoena sinus (assembly GCF_008692025.1). NCBI lineage: Eukaryota > Metazoa > Chordata > Mammalia > Artiodactyla > Phocoenidae > Phocoena > Phocoena sinus. Next base: position 2,420,185 of record NC_045775.1, on the reverse strand, counting down.
TAAATCAGGCTAAGAGGTTTTAAAAATTAAGTATGCTGTTAAAATGCAAAGGTACCCTAAAAAGATAGAAATACAGCTGATAGGTTTTAAGAAAATAAATAAAATAAAAATAATTGTTTAAAAACTATAGCAATAAAAAATTAGCAAAGGAGAGAAAAATTACAATAGTTTGGTTAAAATATATTTATGTAAAATAAGATGTTAGAAGTAATTAATTTGTCATTAATCATAAAAAATTCAAATTTTTAAAAAGCCATCATCAACTTGGATTTACTTTATAACTCAGGACTAAGATGTTTACAAAAGACACAAAGATAATAAACCCACAAAAAAGGAAGAAAATGTAGGAAATGGATGAAGATTAACCAGGCAAATAATATACCAAGAGAAAGCCCATGTAGTAAAATTAAGCATCAAAATTAAAATTTAAGTAAAAAATCATGGAAAGTCATGAAAAAAACATGATAAAACAATAGAACAATAAGATATAGCAATTATGCCCCTAACAGCAACTTCAAAATATATCAAGGAAAAACTGACAGAATTACAAAGAATAACAAAAAAAAAATAATCATGACAAAATTTGACACATCTCTATCCAAAACTGATAAATAAAGCAGACTTGAAGAAAATAAGTAAGGATCTGTAAGATGTGGGGAAAAAAATGAAATTAACAAGGTTGTTCTAATAGTATTTTTCATGGAACTTGACAAATCGATTCTAAAGGTAAGATCAAATATAAAAAGTTCAAGAATAGCTCTGAAAATTCTGAATAGGAAAAATGAGGTCGAAGCTTTCCCTTCAGATATTAAGAATAATTGAGATAGACAAATGGATCACTGGTACAAAAAAAAAGGTCCCAGACTAACTCATGTGGTTTCTTGGAGTGCAATAGAGGAAGTATTACAAATCTTTGGGAAACAGTGTTAGCATAATAATTACCCACAGGTAAAAAATATAATACTAATAAAATTAAATACCAACTTCACATTATACAATGAAATAACTTCTCAATGGCCGAATGAACTATAAATGGAAAGAAACTTAAACTATTAGAACAAAATATTAATGAATATTTTTATTTAACATGAATGAGAAAGGTGTGTTGTTGTGAGCCCCTGAAAATTTAGAGGCTTTTTTATTGCTAAATAACCTAGGGGAACAGTCCTATTCAGAACTGAACCAGGGAATATCAGGGATTTCAATTATATCCACAATGTGACACAGAATGAGACCATGACACACAGGAAAACCAGGGCGCACGTTGAAAGATAGTTAAGCAAACCAAAGCCATTTCGCTGGAAAGAAAAGACTCAGGGGAAACCTATCATCAAAAAACTATAAGCTGTCAGATAAAAAGGGTTCAATATTTTCCATATTGTGTCAAAAGGCAGGACCAGAAGTAGTGGGTAAAAATTGTCACAAGGCAATTCAACATAGTGTAAAGAAGAACTTTCCAACAAACAGAACTATTGCAAACCAAGGCAGCCCTCACCAGTCCCCAGGAAACAAGAGCTGGTGGGATTTTCTTAATAACACCTCACAGACGTGCTCACCATCACTCTCCCACATGTGACATGTGCATGTTACATTGTATGTGTACCACACACCATTTCCATTCCCCACCCAGAGTGTGTTCCCTAAGTCAATCTCACACAGTTGCTTGGAGAAATAAGAAGAGACTGACTCATGGGTATAAAACATGTCAAAAGACTGAAAATTCATCTCACCTTTTAATGTAGAAGAGGCCACTGAGAATGAGCTACAATTCAAAGACAAATATGGAATTTTGAGGGATGGGTTTGGTAGATGCAAAAGATGCAAAATATGGGTTTTAACTCTCTGTGGTGTTGCACTGAAAAAGGTCAAAACCATTCATAAATAATAATCATCATGGTACCTGATGGAGTAAATGCTCTAGAAATGTGAACTATTTTTACTTGAAACCAAGCAGATGTCACTTGTTAGGGATCTACCCTTGGTCTACAACTGTTATAATACCCATTGCTATGATTTGTTGAGTTCTTGCTGTATGTCAGGCACTGTACTAAGGGATCTGCATATATTACCTCACTTAATTCCGTAAATGACACCATTTGACAGGCGATGAAACCAAGTGTTGAATGAAGTAAACGATGCAAAGGGTGCTGATCAGTGACAGAGCCCTCTGTCTGGTTCTGAAACAGGTGCTTTCACCAGCGCATCACTTATACTCACGAAGCCCTAGTTACCTCATCTACTGAAATGGCAAAAATACTGAGGCTGTGAAGTAAATTACATGCCATGAGTCCTCAGAGCCCCTGGCTGCCTCGCCCCTTTTCTCTGCACCTGCGGGATTTAAGGTAGCCTTTAGCACAGTGTTGTTTTCACTCCCTCATTTGAGACCTGCTGGTGGTGGCTCCACACACAGGAGCCACGTGAATTCCCCTCAATGACGAGGACACATCCAGGGAAGGACCGGCACACATCCACTCTTCCCATCCCTGTTCAGTTCACCAGAGCTCATGTCCTTCAAAGCAAGTAGAACAAGCTGAATTTCTTCTGAAAAGATGCTCCAGACCAGAAATGGGATAAAATGCAAATGGGATAAAATGTTCTGCCAAAAACCAATTCAGGTGGTGAAGATATTGCCGGTGGATACATCACAGAGCATGATATCTGCTGTCAGAATTGAGGAGAACTTTTGCCTGAGGCTGCAGCAGTTTTGATCAGCCCAGCCTCCAGATTTTCACAGACACGGAGGAAAGAAGGCTCTTCTCATAGGTGATCATATTAAATCTACTAACAGCTTATTACCTGAGTCTGCAACCAAGCAGTGAGAGTGGTAGGCTGGTCATGATTCTAGGCTCTGCTCTAACACACAGGTCTCCTTGGTCGAGACTTCTTCTTTCTGGGTTGTTTTCCTATAAAAGAGGAATTGGACGCCGTAATGCCTGAGCTTCTTTCTAGTCTAAATGTATAGGATTCCAAATGAATACTTATAACAGACTGAGTAAATAGGCCACAAACAGACATGCAAACCTTTAACTGAGGTTTATCTGGAGGGATTTTAAATGCCATGTGGAGTGGAGCTCTTGGTGACAGGCAAGGGTACTGTCTGGTTTCCGTGGTGGACAGTAAAGGAGGAACTAGTGGTCCTCAGAGGCCAGTAGGGCAACCAGCCTGGTAAGGCCAGGGCGGGCCCCGCCATGTACTAAAGAACCCTTGAATGTCACAGTCTGCTGCTTACAAAGCAAAGGGCCTTGGCAAATCAATGTGTCCCAGGATGGGGGAGAGGAATAATTTCAGGTGGCAGAGTGATGGAGGGCATTTTAGAGCAATTTCCTAAGGAAATGTGCTCTTTGGCAATGGGCGTTCTGCTGAGACCAGCAACCCCTAAGTACCCCAGTGACATTCTGGGACACTTGAGCAGCTAATGCTCTTCCAACACCTGATCTGCTAAAGAACCATGGTGCAGGACGACAAATGGGCATAGGGAGAAAAAAAGGAATATTCAGTAGAATGCACTCCTCCATTACAAAAACCTGGCTAGTCATTCGGACACCCTGGGAAGCTTCTTAAACATCAGATCCCCAGGCCCCAGCTCAGTAGAATTCCTGGAGGTAAAGCTCATGAATCTGGTTGAAGGGCCTGCCTCCCAAATACTTCTGGTGATGAGCTGTGGGTACTTCTTCTCCAGATTCTCCAGTCTTCAAGTGAAAGGATCTCATTATAGATGGCACCTGGCACGTTTATCCACACTCAACAGGGAAAGCAAAATTGGTAAGCCAGGTTTCATACCTTCCTAAAATTCTTTCTCAAGAACCCTCCACATTTAGGAGTAGAGAAAACTCTGGGTCCAACCCACTTCCTTACCCCTCCTGGATGACCCTGCTCTTCCTGTGTGCTCTCCTGAATCCCCCAGCATCTAACCTGCCAATTTCAAAACACAGTGTCCTCAACATCAACAGGTTGGGAATGAATGAGTCTGAAAATGTGAGAGGATACATATCTAAAAATGCCTATGTGCTTGCTGCTATGTGCTTTCTTGCCTTATAGTCCAGAAAAACTGACATTAGGAAGACATTTTCACACAACTCTTGGACAAGGTTATATTCCTTAGCCCTGTCTACGGGTCCTGGGTCATTAAATTATGGGGATTAGAAACCACCCCCTCCCTTACAAAATATATACAAGCTTCCATCTCCAAATCAATGCTTTTTTCCCTCTGAAACTTTTACGTTCAGTCTGTCTACACTAGTTCTTTATGAGCTTGTTCATGGTCCTAAGACTTCCTTCAATCCACTAATTCACTGCCCCCTCCCTCACACTTCCATCTCATCAAATGCCTCTTGTTGGGTAGAAATTTAACAAAATGCTGGGAATACAAAAATAAAAGTATTATTCCTCTCTTAAGAACCCTACAACCAAGATGAACAGAAAAAAGAATATTTTTTAAAGTAAAGATAGTGTAAGAGACTTCTGGGATAACATCAAGTATATTAACATTCACATTACAGGGGACCCATGAGGAGAAGAGAGAGAGAAAGGGGCAGAGAAATTGCTTGGAGAAATGATAGGTGAAAACTTTCCTAACCTGGGGAAGGACACATTCAACCAAGTCCAGGAAGCAGAGAGAGTCCCCAACAAGATGAAGCCAAAGAGTTTCACACCAAAACACATTATAGTTAAAATGGGAAAAGTGATAAGGACAGAATCTTAAAAGCAGCAAGAGAAAAGTAACTGGCTACTTACATGAGAACTCCCATAAAACTTTCAGCTGAGTTTTCAGAAGAAACCTTGCAGGCCAGAAGGGAGTGTCATGATATATTCAACGTGTTGAAAGGAAATAATCTACCACTGAAAATACTCTGCCCCACAAAGCTATCATTCAGATTAAAAGGAGAGATAAATAGTTTTACCAGCAAGCAAAAGCTAAGAGTTCAGTGCCACAAAACATTTTACAAGAAATGTTAAAGGGACTTCTCTAAGTGGAAAAGAAAAGATCACAGCTAAAAATGTGAAAATTACAAAAGGAAAAATCTCATTGGCAAAGGCAAACAACAGTAAATGTAGTAGATCAGCCACTTATAAAGCTAGTAGGAAGGTTAAAAGACAAAGTAGTAAAATCATCTATAGTCTCAGTAAGTAGTTAGTTACGAGATACACAAAACAGAAGATGTAAAATATGATGTGAAACACATTAAACATGGGAGAGAGGTAAAAATGCAGGGTTGTTAAATGCATTTGAACTTAAGAGATAAACAAATTAAAATTATCATGTATATGATTATTTTATATAATCATAGATAGATCGATAGATGACAGAGATAGAGAGAGAGATAGATATAAGCCTCATGGTAACCAAAACTATATAATAGATATCAGAAAAAGAGGAGGGAATTCAAACATAACCCTAAAGATAGTCATCAAATCACCAGGGAAGAGAGCAAAAGAAGAAGAAAGGAAAAAAAGAACTACAAAAACAAGAAAAAAATAAACAAAATGACAATGAGTACATACATATCAATAATTACTTTCAATGTAAATGGACAAAATGCTCCAATCAAAAGACAGAGTGGCTGAATAGATACAAAAATGAGACACATATTATGCTGCCTACAAGAAATTCATTTCTGACTGAAAGACACACACAGACTGAAAGTGAGGAGATGGAAAAAGGTATTCCATGCAAGTGGAAACAAAAAGAAAGCTGGAGCAGCATGCTCTTATCAAACAAAATAGACTTTAAACAAAGACTCTGACAAGAGACAAAGAAGGACACTGCACAGTGATAAAGGGATCAATCCAAAAGAAAATATAACCATTGTAAATACATATGCACCCAACATAGGAGCACCTAAACACATAAAGCAAACACTAACATGAATAAACAGAGAAACTGACAGTAACACAATAATAGTAGGGGACTTCAACACCCCACTTACATCAAAGGATCATGCAGACAGAATTACACTTTGGGTATTTACCCAAAGAAAATAAAAACACCAATTCAAAAAGATACATGCACACCAATGTTCATTGCAGCATTATTTACAATAGCTAAAATATGGAAACAACCTGTTTCCATCAATAAATGAATGGATAAAGAAGACATGGTATATATGTACAATAGAATATTACTCAGCCATAAAAAATGAAATATTGCCAGTGACAACAACATGATGGATCTAGAGGTCATTATGTTAAGTGAAATAAGTCAGACAGAAAAATACAAATACCTCATAAGCTCACTTATAAGAGGAATCTAAAGAACAAACAAAACAAAATGAAAACAGACTCATAAATAAAGAGAAAAAAATGAGTGATTGCCAGAAAAGAGGGAAGTGGGGGTGGGTGAAATAGGTGTAAGGGATTAAGAGGTACAAACCTTCAGTTACAGAATAAATAAGTCAAGAGGATGCAATATACAGCATAAGGAAAATGGTTGATAATATTGTAATAATTTTGTACAGGGACAGATGGTTACTAAACTTATCATGGTGATCATTTCATGGTGTATGCAAATGTCAAATCACCTGAAACTTATATTTCAACTGTATTTCAATAAAAAGAACCTTATAACTTCTCTTCTCCAAGTCTACCAGGTTGAATCACATCATTAAAACTAAATACACTCTCTTGTGTAATACATAAAAAATATTCACCTCCTCTTTCTGGGCCTCAGGGAGTGTGTCTAAGGAAGTGGTTCTGAAAGCATGTTCTTCGCAGACCTCGTTCAGGGCACATCTGGAAAAGACAGGTTCAGCTGAGCAGCTGACTCCCAGCTTCCCTCCACGTTATCATCTTTACCAACCAGTGTATGACCTGGAGCTGATTGTTTATGATGCGCTTTCAAAATTACTGGTGTAGGTTAGATGTAAAGATCCTTCCAGAGTCTGCATTCTATAATTTTGAGATTATATAAAAGGGCCAGGGCTTCCCTGGTGGCGCAGTGGTTAAGAGTCCGCCTGCCAATGCAGGGGATGTGGGTTCATGCCCCAGTCTGGGAAGATCCCACATGCCGCGGAGCGGCTGGGCCCATGAGCCATGGCCGCTGAGCCTGCGTGTCCGGAGCCTGTGCTCTGCAATGGGAGAGGCTGCAACAGTGAGAGGCCCACGTATTGCAAAAAAAAAAAAAAAGGGCCAGATCTGCAGGATATCTGCATGAAGAAGAGTTTGGATTGATGATACAGGTAAGAGGCAACCACGGTAAAACACAATTTTAGGGCTACATATGCTGAAATGACAGTATGAGTTTTGAATTACTCCCTTGAAGCGAAGCATGGGAGGCTGGGGGAAAGTGTCCAAATGGTTTCACGCTACCAGAATAGATTCTAATGATCACCTGGCAGCTTCCAAAATTATGGTTGTAAATGTGGTTATTTTTATCAGTTGACACTCATCAAAAGGAAATTCAATGTGCTCTGTATTAGTTAAATGCTGATATACACATTCCATGACTAAATTATTCATCATTCTATTATTTTAAGTATCCAAGTGAATACTGCATGCCAGATACTTAATAGAAAGCAATCAAGTATTTAAATATTTGACCTGTTCACATCACTGCCAAGAGAAAATAGCATTTTTAAGTTTTAAAAAACAGAAAAAGTAGAGCTCAAAGTAATACATACATTAAAAATTATTTTTATTAGTTTCCAAATGGCAAGTTGAGAATTTGTTTGTCAAATGGCTTTGATCATATAAATTCTAGGTAGAATATTTGGGATTCTCTGGTTCCCAATATCACACTGGAACAGAAATTCATCAGAGTGTAATAGATTTGCAAGAAATTTTCATCAGTCTTAAATTATCCATGCAATTTTTAAAAATAAGGAAACATACGGATTGGTAAAAGTGTTCCCATTGCCATCATTTTGAGGGCAAGGCTACCCACGTTTCCAAGGCTGGTGGCTAAAGTATTCTGCCCATTCTTTGTCCTATGAGTGGACACTGTCTCAGGTAAGGACTTTATTTTTATGGAAGATTCAGTGATTCTGACAAGGCAGTCTTTTTTTCCCTTCCATTTATGACAACGTGCATAATATGAAAATTAGAGAGAAAAATGGATTTTGACTGAAAACTAAACTGGCAAATGTAATTACTGTCTCCAGTGCAGTATGGGCTTGGATGAGGGTGGGAGGGAGACGCAAGGGGGAGGAGATATGGGGATATATGTATGTGTATAGGTGATTCACTTTGTTATAAAGCAGAAACTAACACACCCTTGTAAAGCAATTATACTCCAATAAAGATGTTAAGAAAAACAAAACGTTGTTTTCACAGTAAAACCTACCCATTGTGACCCACCTCCTTCAGGAGGGCATCCTTGACCCAGCAGAGTGAGGTAACCCGAACACACCCGAGCAAAACACGCATAAAGGCCCGCGGTCGGGATTCTTTGTTTCTTTGCTTTCTACGTCATCAATGAGATGGAAAGGAGAGGTCGTAGTGGGTGGGGAAAGAACACAGAGTTTGGAGTCAAGAACCCTGGGTTTACATGCCTGCCCTGCCCCTCAGGGCCAATGAGACCTTGTAAGTCACTTCACTTCTCACCTTTGGTTTCCTCATCTGGAAATTGGAGGCAATACTACCTCCTACTCCAGCTGTCATGAGACTCAAATTAATTCTTCATTCGAAGCTCAAGTCTGACATGAGCGTGTGTTCTAAGTGAGGGGCACTCTTCCCATGTGGCTCTGGATCATGAATCCCGGGAATGAAATAAACTTGATAATTATCCTCGTCTCCTGAAGAACAATGGCCCCTGACTTCACTTTAAGTCTGAAATAGTGTGATGGTTAAATTTATCCACAAGATGCCCAGATTAAACATTACTTTAGGGTGTGTCTGTGAGGGTAGCTCCAGATGAGATTTGCATTTGAATTGATGGACTCAGTAAAGTAGACGACCCTCCCCAAGATGGGGGCTTCATCCAGCCCAGTGAGGGCCTGGTGGGGAGCAGAAGGTGAGAGAGGGGTTCCCCTGTCTGTGCAGCTGGGACATGGGCCTTCCCCTGCCCTTGGACTCAATTACTTCACCATCTCCTCGTTTTCCAACTTACAGATAGCAGATCTGGGATGTCTCAGCCTCTGTAATCACAGGAGCAAATGCTGTGATTAGCTCTTTATATTTATGATAGATGGGTAGATAGATAGATTGATAGATAGATAGATAGATAGATAGATAGACAGATAGACAGATGTCTTCTATCGGTTCTGCTTCTTGGAGAACCCTGATGAACACACCTGAAGACACATCTTCCTCCTGTCTGAAGTCTCTGAGCTCTGAGCTGTGTCACCCGTGTCCCTGTGCCCCTGGAAAGCACACGTGGCATCACCCACCTCAAAGCTCTGGGTATGGGGGCAGTAGGAGGAACCCGGACTCTCTCCCCTCCATCTCTGTAAAGAGTAGAAATTGCTCGTCTTCTTTGCATCCCTCCTGCACTGTCATGGGCAGAAGAAGGAGCTGCCCAGCCTGGGCTCCAGTGATGAGTATCTGCGTGAGGGTGGACCGAGGCCCCAGTGCTTCTGAGGGCACCCTCTGTCACACTCACAGGTGGGCCGAGACGCCCGTCACAGTGAGCTTCTCACAGATGGGGAGACACTGTGCTCTGATGGACGGAGCCATCCATGTCACTGGACTTGACTCCGGTCTCTCCATGGGGCGTCATAATGAGGGTACAGCCTGTCTCCACAGGTCACCTCCCACACCGTCTCAGTCCAAGATCCTCTCAGCGTCTTGCACAGGTGAGGCTGCAGCTGCACTGGAGCTTAAAAGACCCCCAACCCAGCCCACGTCTGTCCGTTTTCCTTGGTGTAACACTCCTTATTTTCTAAACTCTCAAAGCCATCATTTCCTTCCACATCTGAGCAGCCTAAAATAACTTTTTATCTTCAAACAGTTGGGGAGAGAGAAAACTTTCCTCTACCCCTCTAGATTCTTCTGGCTGGTCTAACAATTCAGTTGACATGAGACAGATTAACAGGAGAAAATCAAATTTAATTTCATACGTACGGGAACCTCACATCCACGAGAGGGTCTGAGACATTAAGGTAAAATGGGGTCCACATACCATCCTGAGCTAAGGACTGGGATGGGGCCTGGGGCTGCCAGGTCAGGAGGCTCGTTCACAGCACAGTGAGCAGAAGAGCAGATGTCGGGTCATTAGAGCTTGTCCTGCCACACAGCTGGGGCCACGTGGACAGAATTTCTCTCCAGTAGTAACTCTTTTCTGGGAAAATATCTACAATTTAAATTCTTCTAGGTAGTTGAGGGAGGGGCAATACTTTCTTTTGAAGCTGCAGGGTCTTGATTGCCTTTAGGTCAAAATAATCCTCATGCCAAGAGGGACACATCTTGGGAAGGCCTATTCTGAACCCTATGACCCCAAATAGTTTGTTCTCTAGCAGGGGTTCCAGGCTTCACGACATTTTTCCCAAATAATAATAATAATCTTAATCTATTATTCCTTTTCATAAACTAAAATCTCACACAAAACCCAGAGCACTCTGGTAAGTCCCCACCTCTTAGGGAGGGTGGGGTTCTATACATGCTTGCTAGCTAAGAAAAATCTCTTGGCTTTATTTTTAGAGCCTGTGCTTCACACGCACACACAATTTTGTTTATTTTCAAAAATAACTTTAAATCAAAATATTTAAAATAATTTTTTTCAGTGCACATGCTGGGATGTGTGCTTTGACATTGAGTCTTAGTTTAATGTGGACTCTGAGTCCTGGCATTGCATGTGGGTATCTTTTGGGAACTGTTATTCTGCACATCACAGGACCTTATGTATCTTTCCCCTCAGTTTAATGCAAACACTTTTGAAGACTACCTGCCATATCACCATCATTCTGGACAGTGGCAGGAATATAGAGAGACATGGACATGACCCCCATTGTGAGTGAGGAGCTCGCGAGTGTGCAGTGGAGATTGAAGCACACACTAGTTTAAAAGTCAATGAAAGAAAAAAATGGGGAATGTGTGACAAACTGTTACTGGTGGTCAGGGAAATTGCAACAAGGGTGTGCTAACCAGCTGGTTCTTGACAGATAAGAATTTGGGAAGAGGAGAGAACAGAGAGAAGGGTCTCCAAGCTGACGACATGAAGTTTCAAAAGGACTCAAGGAAGATGAAGCAGACTGTTGTTTCTGGGACATAGGGTGTAGAGAAAATATGGTGGGAGAAGAGGCTGGGAAAGGAGCCAGTCAGACCTTGGAAGAATCTGAAAACTAAAGCTACCTTTATTCATCCAATCCAACTTCCTTTCTACAAAAAGTGATTCAGGATGGCTACATGAAAGACAGCTAGACATCTTCTGAGAATAATATGAGTCTTCGTTTAGGGATCTGCTGGGTTTCATGAAAATTACTAGGGAGCATCAGAGGCAAAATAGTTTGAGAATAAGCAATATTCTCAAATTAAGAATAAGGAAGTAATAATCAGACTAAACTCTAAGTCTTAATCATAGGCCAAAACTATGCTGAGTTGAAAACATCCAACCAAGAGGCAAATTCAAAGACTAATGTTTAATAGTTAAGGCTTCTTTTAGTAAATGCTACTCCAAGGAGACCAGACTAAGCATATTTGATCTAATCAAAATGACATTTCAATATCAAGAAGAACTTGTAAACATTTCTTATCCAAGTTAAATGACTTTTGGTAAAGAAGAAGTGTGACTGCTGTTATTTGCTTCATCTTCTCTAAAGAAAAGGAGATTCTTGAATACATCCATTGGGAGACCAACAGAGCTGGAGACCAGAATATACATCCTATTCCGAAGAACAGAGAGAGGAAAACCACTGATCATTTTTGAACATTTTTCAGGCACTTTCCAAATGCTATTTTATTTATCCTTCTACAAAAATCCTGGAGGAGATTAGTATTCCTGTTTTAAAAATGAAGAGACTGAGGGTCAGAGTAGTCTGTCCAGTGTAACATTAGGGTGCACGGAGGAGGCCTGAGACTGTTCTGGCACCAGACTTTATGTTCTGCCACCATATCACCTCCCTGGAAAAATAAGAGTCAGTGCCAGAGCACAGAGGCTGAATAGTAGCCATAATCATCATCATCTATGGTGCTGCGTTCTGGTGTGACACTGAGGTACAAGCACTGAGACAAGGCAGATCAGTACTCACCCTCCACAGGAAAAAGGATCCATGGACAGGTAGTCACCAGAGCCCACTGACATCATCAGGACTAGCCAGTGTCATCCATCCATCTATCTACCCATCCATCCATGCATGCATACATCCATTCAATTATCCATTCATCCAACCAACTATCCATCCATTCACCCATCCCTCTAACCACCCATCAATTCATCCATCCACTCACCCATCCATCCATCCTTCCACCATCCATGCAACCATCCACTCAACCATCGATCCATATATCTACCATCCTCCCCTCCGGCCACCCATTCAGTCATACATCCATATACCCAAAGTGAGCTTTATACAAGTGAAGCAACCAAAACAGACTTTCTCAGAAGAATAGTGCTAGAAGGGAGCGCAGAGATTACTTTTCCCAACCCCCTAATGTTTAGACTAAAGATCTGAAGTCCAGAAACACTCAATGATTCTCCAAATATTGCACGGCTGCTGAGCAAGAGTTTGGACTAAACCTCAGCTGCAAGCTACTCCAGCAGATGGCCCAGTAGACCTCCCAGGAGGGAGGAGATAGGGTCAGACTAACATTGCAATCATAATGATCTTTGGTATTTTTAAGATAATGATTGGCCAATACTTAGTACTCTTCCTTTCATTTGAAAGAAGCAACATCAAACCAAAATAAACCCTCACAAAGTGTCCAAGATTCTTTTAAATAATGTATGATTATATGATCTCATTGATGTAAAATTATAATATGTATGTAAAGAAATGTATAAAAGGTAGTCACTGAAATATTAATAAGGCTAATCTCACTTGATGGGATAGTTACTTTCTTCTCTCAGTTTCAGTATTGTTAGAATTGTCCCACATTATTTGTATAATATTTTTAAGCACAATAAATTTAAAGCAAAAAATAAGCATTGTTGCATAATTTAAATCTTGTACAAATGAATTCCCTAAGGGTCTAATTGCACATCACAAGAATGCCTATAATGGCTGTGTGAAAATGGACTGATAATCAGTGAAAACGCACTGATTTAAACCCAAAGACTACAAAGAATGCAGAAGCTCCCTCTAACAAGGGGCTTGATGATCTTGAAAAACAGACCAGAGGTTTTGGTACCCAGTTCTCTTGTTATGGTCTGATTGAGGGCACAGATGATTGACTCCAAGACAAGAAATATTTATGGTTCAAGGGTTGCTAAACAACTACCTGGGAACAGGCTTCCACACACTTAAAAATAATTGGGCACAGAGGAAAATACAAGACAGCTCGTCTGTGCCACCTAGAAAACAGCACTCATTTGTACAACCAGCAACAAAAACAGCCCCTTATTTTACCTTATAAGAACTGTAACAAAGCTTATCTCTTTGGCTTTTACCATATCCTCATAGGTGGTTTGAAGCAGATATAATTATGCCAGTTTTACAGATAAGAAAAACTGAGACTCAAAAAGATAAAAATATAGGGATTTCAAAGACTCTAAAGGAATTAGCAGGAGCGTAGGGGCTTCCAGATAGGGAGTCAGAAGGAAGATGGGAGCTGGGCTTAGTCAAGGCTTGCCTTTGAGGACTACAAAGAGGAGGGAGCACATGGAAACTAAAGTCCATGGTTGCTAATCCAGGCGAGCCGTGTGGCTGACAGAGTACTGGTGCTCTGGCCAGGTGTCAGGTCTGTGCCTCTGAGGTGGGATAGCCAATTCAGGACATTGGTCCACCAGAGACCTCCCAGCTCCACATAATATCAAACGGCAAAAGCTCTCCCAGAGATCTCCATCCCAATGCTAAGACCCAGCTCCACTCAACGACCAGCAAGCTACAGTGCTGGACACCCTATGCCAAACAACTAGCAAGACAGAAAGACAACCCCACCCATTAGCAGAGAGGCTACCTAAAATCATAATAAGGTCATAGGCACCCCAAAACATACCACCAGATGTGGTCCTGCCCACCAGAAAGACAAGATCCAGTCTCATCCACTAGAACACAGACACCAGTCCCCTCCACCAGGAAGCCTACACAACCCACTGAACCAACCTTAGGCACTGGAGGCAGACACCAAAAACAATGGGAAATATGAACCTGCAGCCTGCAAAAAGGAGAGCCCAAACACAGTTAAGTTAAGCAAAATGAGAAGACAGAGAAATATGCAGCAGATGAAGGGGTAAGGTAAAAACTCACCAGAACAAACAAATGAAGAGGAAATATGCAGTCTACTTGAAAAAGAATTCAGAGTAATGATAGTAAAGATGATCCAAAATCTTGGAAATAGAATGGAGAAAATACAAGAAACGTTTAAAACGACCTAGAAGAACTTAAGAGCAAACAAACGATGATGAACAACATAATAAATGAAATTTAAAATCCTCTAGAAGGAGTCTATAGCAGAATAAATGAGGCAGAAGAACAGATAAGCAACCTGGAAGATAAAATAGTGGAAATAACTACTGCAGAGCAGAATAAAGAACAAAGAATGAAAAGAATTGAGGACCGTGTCAGAGACATCTGGGACAACGTTAAGCGCACCAACATTCGAATTATAAGGGTCCCAGAAGAAGAAGAGAAAAAGAAAGGGACTGAGAAAATATTTGAAGAGATTGCAGTTGAAAACTTCCCCAATATGGGAAAGGAAATAGTCAATCAAGTCCAGGAAGTACAGAGAGTCCCATACAGGATAAATCCAAGGAGAAACACGCCAAGACACATGTTAATCAAACTATCAAAAATTAAATACAAAGAAAAAATATTAAAAGCAGCAAGGGAAAAACAACAAATAACATACAAGGGAATTGCCATAAGGTTAACAGCTGATCTTTCAGAAGAAACTCTGCAAGCCAGAAAGGAGTGACAGGATATATTTAAACTGATGAAAAGGAACAACCTACAACCAAGATTACTGTATCCAGCAAGGATCTCATTCAGATTCGACAGAGAAATTAAAACCTTTACAGACAAGCGAAAGCTAAAGGAATTCAGCACTACAAAACCAGGTTTACAACAAATGCTAAAGGAACTTCTCTAGGCAGGAAACACAGGAGGAGAAAAAGACCTACAATAATGAGCCCAAAACAATTAAGAAAATGGTAATAGGAACATATATATTGATAATTACCTTAAATGTAAATGGATTAAATGCTCTAACCAATAGACTGGCTGAATGGATACAAAAACAAGACCTATATATATGCTGTCTACAAGAGACCCACTTCAGACCTAGGGACAAATACAGACTGAAAGTGAGGGGTGGAAAAGGGTATTCCCTGCAAATGGAAATCAAAAGAAAGCTGGAGTAGCAATTATAGTATTAGACAAAACAGACTTTAAAATAAAGATTATTACAAGAGACAAAGAAGGACACTACATAATGATCAAGGGATCAATTCAAGAAGAAGATATAACAATTGTAAATATTTCTGCATCCAACATAGGAGCACCTCAATACATAAGGCAAATGCTAACAGCTGTAAAAGGGGAAATCAGTAACACAGTAACACAATCATAGTAGGGGACTTTAACAACCCACTTTCACCAATGGACAGATCATCCAAAATGTAAATAAATAAGGAAACAAAACCTTTAAATGATACATTAAACAAGATGGACTTAATTGATATTTATAGGACATTCCTTCCAAAAACAACAGGATACACTTTCTTCTCAAATGCTCATGAACATTCTCCAGGATAGATCATATCTTGGATCACAAATCAAGCCTCGATAAATTTAAGAAAATTGAAATTGTATCAAGTATCTTTTCTGACCACAACACTATGAGACTAGATATCAATTACAGGAAAAAGTGTGTAAAAAATACAAACACATAGAGGCTAAACAATACACTACTAAATAACCAAGAGATCACTGAAGTAATCAAAGAGGAAATCAAAAAATACTTAGAAACAAATGACAATTAAAACACAACTACCCAAAACCTATGGGATGCAGCAAAAGCAGTTCTACATAAGAAGTTTATAGCAATACAATCCTACCTCAAGAAGTAAGAAACAACTCAAATAAACAACCTAACCTTACACCTAAAGCAATTAGAGAAAGAACAAAAAAAAACCAAAGTTAGCAGAAGGAAAGAAATCATAAAGATCAGATCAGAAATAAATGAAAAAGAAATGAAGGAAACAATAGCAAAGATCAATAAAACTAAAAGCTGATTCTTTGAGAACATAAACAAAATTGATAAACCATTAGCCAGATTCATCAAGAAAAAAAGGGAAAAGACTCAAATCAACATATTTAGAAATGAAAAAGGAGAAGTAACAACTGACACTGCAGAAATACAATGGATCACGAGAGATTACTACAAGCAAATATATGCCAATAAAATGCACAACCACAAAGAAATGGAAAAATTCTTAGAAAAGCACAGCCTTCCGAGACTGAACCAGAAAGGAAGAGAAACTATAAACAGACCAGTCACAAGCACTGAAATTGAGACTGTGATTTAAAATCTTCCAGCAAACAAAAGCCCAGGACCAGATGGCTTCACAGGCGAATTCTACCAAACATTTAGAGAAGAACTAACACCTATCCTTCTCAAACTCTTCCAAAATATAGCAGAGGGAGGAACACTCCCAAACTCATTCTACGAGGCCACCATCACCCTCATACCAAAAGCAGACAAAGATGTCACAAAGAAAGAAAACTACAGGCCAATATTACTGATGAACATAGATCCAAAAATCGTCAACAAAATACAAGCAAACAGAATCCAACAGCACATTAAGAGGATCATACACCATGATCAAGTGGGGTTTATCCCAGGAATGCAAGGATTTTTCAATACACACAAATCAATCAGTGTGATACACCATATTAACAAATTGAAGGATAAAAACCATATATGATCATCTCAATAGATGCAGAAAAAGCTTTTGACAAAATTCAACACCCATTTATGATAAAAACCCTACAGAAAACAGGCATAGAGGGAAGTTACCTCAACATAATAAAGACCATATATTACAAATCCACAGCCAACAATCATTCTCAATGGTGAAAAATTGAAACCATTTCTTCTAAGAACAGGAACAAGACAAGGTTGCCCACTTTCACCACTATTATTCAACATAGTTTTGGAATTTTTAGCCACAGTAATCAGTGAAGAAAAAGAAATAAAAGGAATCCAAATCAGAAAAGAAGAAGTAAAGCTGTCACTGTTTGCAGATGACATGATACTATACATAGAGAATCCTAAAGATGCTACCAGGATCAACTACTAGAACTAATCAATGAATTTGGTAAAGTAGCAGAATACAAAATTAATGCACAGAAATCTCTTGCATTCCTACACACTAATGATGAAAAATCTGAAAGAGAAATTAAGGAAACACTGCCATTTACCATTGCAACAAAAAGAATAATATAACTAAGAATAAACCTACCTAAGGAAACAAAAGACCTGTATGCAGAAAACTATAAGACACTGATGAAAGAAATTAAAGATGATACAAACAGATGGAGATATACCATGTTCTTGGATTGGAAGAATCAACATTGTGAAAATGACTATACTACCCAAAGTAATCTACAGATTCAATGCAATCCCTATCAAACTACCAATGCCATTTTTCACAGAATTAGAACAAGAAATTTTACAATTTATATGGAAACACAAAAGATCCTGAATAGATAAAGCAATCTTGAGAAAGAAAAACTGAGCTGGAGGAATCAGGCTCCCTGACTTCAGACTATACCACAAAGCTAAAGTAATCAAGACAGTACAGTACTGGCACAAAAACAGAAATATAGATCAATGGAACAGGATAGAAAGCCCAGAGATAAACACTCACACATATGGTCACCTTATCTTTGATAAAGGAGGCAAGAATATACGATGGAGAAAAGATACCCTCTTCAATAAGTGGTGCTGGGAAAACTGGACGGCTACATGTAAAAGAATGAAATTAGAACACTCCCTAACACCATACACAAAAATAAACTCAAAATGGATTAAAGACATAAATGTAAGGCCAGACACTATCAAACTCTTAGAGGAAAACATAGGCAGAGCACTCTATGACATAAATCACAGCAAGATCCTTTTTGACCCACCTCCTAGAGAAATGGAAATAAAAATAAACAAATGGGACCTGATGAAACTTAAAAGCTTTTGCATAGCAAAGGAAACCATAAACAAGATGAAAAGACAACCCTCAGAATGGGAGAAGATATTTGCAAATGAAGCAACTGACAAAGGATTAATCTCCAAAATTTACAAGCAGCTCACGCAGCTTAATATAAAAAAAAAAAAAAAAAACAACCCAATACAAAAATGGGCAGAAGGCCTAAATAGACACTTCTCCAAAGAAGATATACAGACTGCCAACAAACCCATGAAAGGATGCTCAACATCACTAATCATTAGAGAAATGCAACTCAAAACTACAGTGAGGTATCACCTCACACTGGTCAGAATGGCCATCATCAAAAAACCTACAAACAATAAATGCTGGAGAGGGTGTAGAGAAAAGGGAACCCTCCTGCACTGTTGGTGGGAATGTAAATTGGTACAGCGACTATGGAGAACAGTACAAAGGTTCCTTAAAAAACTAAAAATAGAACTACCATACGACCCAGCAATCCCACTACTGGGCGTATACCCTGAGAAACCATAATTCAAAAAGAGTCATGTACCACAATGTACATTGTAGCTCTATTTACAATAGCCAGGACATGGAAGCAACCTAAGTGTCCATCGACAGGTGAATGGATAAAGAAGATGTGGTACATATATACAATGGAATATTACTCAGCCATAAAAAGAAACAAAATTGAGTTATTTGTAGTGAGGTGGATGGACCTAGAGTCTGTCATACAGAGTGGAGTAAGCCAGAAAGAGAAAAACAAATACTGTATGCTAACATATATATGGAATCTAAAAAGAGGGGGGAAAAAGGTGCTGAAGAACCTAGGGGCAGGACAGAAATAAAGACACAGACATAGAGAATGGACTTGAGGACATGGGGAGTGGGAAGGGTAAGCTGGGACGAAGTGAGAGAGTGGCATGGACATATATACACTACCAAATGTAAAATAGATAGCTAGTGGAAAGCAGCCACATAGCACAGGGAGATCAGCTCGGTGCTTTGTGACCACCTAGAGGGGTGGGATAGGGAGAGTGCGAGGGAGACGCAAGAAGGAGGAGATATGGGGATGTATGTATATGTATAGCTGAATCACTTTGTTATACAGCAGAAACTAACCCAGCATGATAAAGCAGTTATGCTCCAGTAAAGATGTTAATAAATAAATAAATAAATAATTTTTTTATTTTTAAAAGAAGATAAAAGTATACTCAGAGCAATAGTCAGAATCAATACATGAAGGTAAATTGGAGAAGCTATTTTGTGTCAGAAATTTGGTTCAAATCTAGAACTTCTTACCTTAACTCCCATAATTTTTCAAATGCTAATTTCCAAATGTTTCCTTATTTTGCTGTCCCCAGAACATAATCTTTGATCTCGAAAGAAAGTAATAATAGCCAACAGGATGTTTGGTGGCTGCTGACTCTTAAGCCACATCCCAGGACCCTCATTCAATCCCTGGGACCATATTCAACCTCTAGAAAGCATGACCGTGAACCTCTCCAAACAGTGCCTCTGTTTTCCTGACAAGTAGCCTGTTGTCTGGAAGTTGGCAGGAGGCATCAGCCACCGCCTGCCGTGTGTGCACATTTTTTGAGGGAGAGGCGATCACAGACTTAGCTCTGGGTTCCTGCAACTCTCCCCACTGGGCTGGGCACACACAGCGCTCACCTGAATAACCTGGATGAATCACCTGAATAGTGTGCACTGAAGGGCCATTTGCCTCAGAACCAATAGGAGGCAAGTGGGAGAGAAGAGACCGAGTGAGATAGAACTTCCTCTCCAAATTCTCAGCTTACTGCAAACACCCCCAATGGGCTTCTTGGTGCTGAAAACCCATTTATTCCCTGGGGTCTATTCCATTGCCTGGTGGATTGAGGAATTTAGTTTTTATGAGCGTATGTGTTTGTGTGTGCGTGTATAAAATTTTTATTCATATATAACAATATATTCTATGTCATATATGTATAATTGAAAAAGGAATATATAATAATTATAAAGATATATATATGATATATACATACAGATTCCTGGGTGCTATATATATATATTAGTCCATATTTCTGGACAGCTATATATTTTTTTCTGTGCAATATATATCTTTGGATCTTTTTAAAAATAGACTTTATTTTTTAGACCAGTTTTAGGTTCACAGCAAAACTGAGCAGAAGACAGAGTTCTTATAAACCCCCTGACCTCACACGCACAGCCTCCGTCGTTATCAGCATCCCCACCAGATGGTACCTTTACTACGGGTGATGAATCTATACGATCCCAGCATTACCACCAGAAGTCCATAGTTTACTTTAGGGCTCACTCTTAGTGTTGTACATTCTATGGCTTTGGGCAAATTTATAATGACAGACATGTATCCGCCACAATAGTATCTTACAGAATGTTTTCAGTGCCCTGAAAGTTCTCTGTACTCTGCCTATTCATCTTGTCCCCTTGCCTAACAATCACATATATTAAGAGCTATTCAGTTAGTGATATGGTTTGGAAATCACTTGTTTGGTGAAGTCTTTGCAGTATACGTGAAGAGCTACATAGCATACTACAACTATCTGATGTACCCCTAAGCACCAGGAAATTTAGAAACTGAGGTTGTACAAAGTTGGAATCTATGTAATATCAGGAATTGAAGGTAGAAATAATTTTCTTTGAAGAAACTTATCAGGAAGCCCATGATATTTGGATGTTCCTTCTATATTTTTAGAATTTCTCTAAACTCCATGTGGAAATAAGTTCCATCCTGCACGTTGGTGCTAGCTGGTTTCCACTGCTGCCTGGAGAGCCACATTGACAGGACTCTGAGGCTGTGAGCTCATTCGGTGGGTAGCGGGAGGGCCAAGACTGTGCTTCACCAACAGTGTTTATAACAGCATTGGATGGGGGTGTCGGTGATGGGGGCACAAGTGCGAGACCCTCAGCCAACAGCACGAGGATGTAAGGGGAAACTTACATCCTTCTTCTTGTGCTGATGACTATTGACCTTAAAATTAAGGCCGACTTGCACACCCCTGTTCATTGCAATATTGTGTTATACACAATAGCCAAAAGGTGGAAACAAACCTCTTGGTTTGTTTCATCAACAGATGAAGAGATGAACAAAGTCTGGTCTGTGCATACCCTGGAGTGTTATTCAGTCATAAGAAGGAGTGAAGTTCTGATGGACCTTGCAGACATGATGCTAAGTCAGACAAGCCGACACAAAAGGACACATATTGTGTGATTCCACAAATGTGAATGCCTGGTATAGGCAGATTCATAGAGACAGGAAACAGATTATAAGTTACCAGGCGGGCAGGGAGAAGGTACAGTGGAGGTGTTGTTTAATGGGGGCAGAGTTTTCGTTTGGGGGGATGAAAATGTTCTGAAAAGAGGTATCAGTGATGGCAGCACAGCCCTGTGAATGTGATTAATGCTACTTAAAAACAGTGAAAATGGCAAAATTATATTAATTTTACATAGTGTTTAAAAATGAATACTATGATATACTGAAAGCATTGAACTGAACACATTACAGGGTGAATTGTGAGGTACCTGCATTCATCTCATTGCATCTCTAAGCAGACCAGCTGCTAAGGAGAAAAGGAAGGCTGATTTTGGGGATCAGCATGAAATATGGTCATTAACCCTTTGCCTAGTGTTCTGGGTTTGGGGTATAAAAATACCATGTTTGCTTGAAAGGTAATGAGCATGTCCCTACAAGATGCAATTACTAGTTTGCAAATATAATTATACGTCACACTTGCTTTTGGGGCTGGTGAGCATCTCACAGGAGAGGTGAGTGCTCCATGCAGCCCCTATGTGGATGCTTACTCCCACTCGTAAGAACGTTCCACAGGCCCTAGAGGTGCTCACCAAGCGTCATGCTGATCCTGAGAGAAACTGTTACTAGTAAGGAGTAACAGCTACTAGTAACACTTACTCTAAGAGTAAGTGTTACTAGTGATTATGTGAGTCATCCATCGATTCATTAGAAGAAAACATTTTTCAGAAATTCTTTCCCAGATAATCCAGGTAGAGTCACCTGGGATAGTGAATACCCCTAAATAAGTTAGTAAGATTAGTACTGGATCATTGCAGGCTCCCTCATCCTCAGAGTTCACGCAAAGAAAGAAAATACGAAGAAAAGCACAGAAATCAAAGTATGAGGAAAATCAATTTGAAAGTGCCGAGACAGCCTAAGGAAGTTAGAGAGTCCCAGACTGAAAGTTCTTCCTACAAGAAAGCAGAGTAGAGGCTGAACTCCCAGACGACCTGATTCCGCGGCTAGCTTAGCTCTCTGATTTGATTACTTCCAAGCTTTCACAAAGCCTTAGTGGTCGTGACCTTGGGATGCCAGGTAGTTTCATTTTCTGTAACCTGAAAGAGCAGCCTCTTGGCATGGACAGATGCTCACTCCGCAGCAGGACCATCTGTGGGCACAAGACTGAAAGTGAACGAAGCAGCTTGCACAGACCCATGATCCCTGGCCCTCTGCTCAGCGGGTTCCAGATGTGCGCCGGCATCATCAACCATGGGGATGATGATTTGCACGTGCAAGTAATCGAAGCCTGTGAGACAGCAAATCGATGGAGGCCCCCTCAACCATGGGACACCTAGCATGGGATCACTAGTCTGCTAATTTTTGCAAACTGACCTTTCTCTCTTGGTTGTTAAGTCATAGCAAGTCGTTCTAGAACCAGATTTCGCAGTGGGTTTCACGGATATGATGGTGACAAACTCACAGAGTCCCTGCCACACGACAGAACGTTATCTAGCCAATTTCAGTGGGTCCTGTGGCTGATTCCAGAGCTTTAGCACTCATGTTGCCTGGTGGGGAGGGGAGGTTGGTGAGAGGAGGGGACTGAGGAACAGAAGTGCCAGGAGGCAAGCAGACCTCACCTCAGGAAGGCATTAGGGCCGCATCTGCTCCCAGCAGTTCCCGCTCTGAAAGGCCAGCATTGAATGGGCTTGATTCCAGGAGTCCAGGAGCGGGCAGGAGTCCTAAAAAAAACTAAGGCCGTTCCTAGAAGTTCCCCTGAAGTGGTCTCGCTGCCAGCAGAGCTGCCCAGGGCAGAGGTCCAGCCCCACAGGGGCCCCCGCACCCCTCTCCCCACCTCCCTCCTTTCCTCCCCTCCCACCTTCCCTCCCTTCCCTGTACATCTGAGCACCCAACATACATCTGATGCTCGGCAATGAACAAAACAAAGTCCTCGCCTTGTGACACTTACGTTTTAGCTGGAGAGACACTTATAAGTAAATAGATAACTAAATAGCAGATGCATAATATAACCTTATGGAGAGATGTGTGCAGTGAAGCCAAGCAAAAGAGGCATAAAGAGGTGGAGAAGGTCTGGGAGGAGGTGGTCCAAGTGATAGGCGTGGAGTCTGGCTGAGGATGCAGAGAGCTGGGATGCCTGATGAGGATGAAGGAAGCGCCCTTACTCCATGCCTCCTCCGTCTCCGGGTCCCCCTGCAGCCAGAAGTGCTCCTGCGGAAAAGGAACCTCTCTGTGTGTATAACTACACAAGGGAGGACTCTTTTCCAAGCCAAGGTAAGAGGAGCATGTCGCCTACAGATGGTTTACCCAGCATCAGGCCCAGAGTAGACAACAAACGTTTGCTTAGTTAATTAGTGAAAAGTGTCCTTTGGAATCAATGAGATAGGATATTTGAAACCCCAGAAAATCTGAGGCCTAAGGTTGACATCACAGATAACATGTTTCTCACAGTCCAGAACAAAGTCCCTTCCTGTGACTGACAGATGAAAGGGTGAACTCCTAACTGGCAATCTTCTGAGCAATGCTTCTGCCGGTGAAACTGTGTGGTCTTTCTTGTCCCAACCTTTGCAGATCGGGTAGGTGTAGATGGTTTCCTCCGAGAAGTACTTGAGGGCAAGCAAGGCTGGTGTGTCTCCGGCATCAGCCCCAGGTCTCGGCAACCAGGACGGGTCTTCACTCCTGCTTACCACACTTCCCTCCCTACCTTCCTGAAGTCTCCTGACACCTGACCATTTAGCCATAAACAGCCTGTGCTTTACATGTGAATCCTCAGTACCTGCCTGTGTTTTGATGTTGGTGATTTTATTCACCATTGTTTATTAACCAGACACCAGGCAAATCAGCAAAGGTGCACGCCTGAGCAGTGGGTCCAGGTTCTTGACCTCACAGAGGTCTTAAAAGACATCCTGAACTACTCTACATAAAACAGATAAGCAACACGGATCTATGGTACAGCACAGAAAATTATACCCAATATCTTGTAATAACCTATAATGGGATATAATCTGCAAAAAAAAAACCCTGAATCACTATGCTGTACACCCGAAACTAACGCAATATTGTAAATCAACTACTTCAATAAAAAAATACATCCAGCACCACCCCATTGCAATGAAATCAGTTTTCCTATGGTTGCAACCTAGGCACTGGTATTTTTGAAAACACTTTGAGATATTTGAATGTACAACCAAGGTGACCTAAAGACTTTCCTTAGGGTGTACAGGCATGGATGCACTTGAGGAACTCCATCCTCAAACCCTCAACTTCTGAACATGGGTTTTCTTAATATGTATCAACTTGAGATCAAGCCCGTGGCTCTGTTTTCCATCAGACCTTTCACAATACTCTTATCCCACCTATGGAAGAAAAGCATGACTCTCCCACTGAGATGGAAAACCTTCCAGGGTCCGACAGAGGGCAGTCCTAAATATCGACGTAAGGCCCAGGAAAGTGAATGGTTCTAATCATCAGGCAAGGAATCCCACCTCAAGTCAGATGTTTTCCAAGTCTTTGTTTTCATCAAAATTAAAGGAGGATTTGATTGACGTTAGTCAATACATTGTTATAATATATCTTTCATAATACATCAATTAGTAATTTTTTGGCTTCTTACTGAAAAGGAGTTCAGAGAGGGGAATAGCATTACTGTGAAAAAAAACTCCTATTTTCATCAATTTATTTCTGAGAACAACATTTATCACTATTCACATTTATAATAAGAGTAAATAAGAATAGAATTGATGGTCTTTCTTGTCTTCTAGCAATAATTTATATTACATATGAATACATGAACTAAAGTGGGAAAAATAAAACACACCCATCAGTTAATAGAAGCATTTCCTATACTTGACTCTTTATATTTAATAAGTGACTAAATTAATATATTTAGATATTTTAGCAATTTTGCACTAATAATTGTTATGATGATAATTTAATTTCAGAAAAAAATTTAATACTTTCAGCTTTAGAGTCAAAGGAAATTTTTTAAAATCGGTCCATATACATATATTTGTCGTAAAGAAATAGGAGAGCATGATCAATACAACACTTTGGTTCTTTAAAGTATTACATTAAGGGGGAAAATAGAATGGAATTATGAGCTCAAGGAGGAAAAACTATGCAATATTTCTAATTAAAGAAGAGAACTGTTCATGTGATTTTTAAATCAGCTGGTGGTATCAAATCTCTATGTATTCAGATTCCATTAAAGAAAAGTATTATATAATAGTTATATTTTCAAATGTTGATATTTACAGACCCTGGAAACTAATTCCTTTGTAAATATTTTGAATTATGATGAATGAAAAATTTTAGATTTCAACCTAAAAATGTATAGATGCACAATTTTTCTAAATTACTTTTGAGTGTACATGGACAAAAATACATGAAGCCCCCGGGTCAAGACTCTTAACTACCAACCACCACCTAATGTGAACACAACTGATATTTCCAAGTTTTAAACTAACAATTCTTTGCCTGGTACTTTTACTTAACTTTCATATAAGGTGAATGCAGCATGATTAGCCATCTTTTGAAAAAGAGTGACTTATCTGAAATCACAGGAATCCAGTGAGAAGGCAAGTATTAGAACCATGAAATTCTGATGCCCCGTCTTCCCAAAGCCCAGGGGGCTGAGTTATTTCTGCCAGAGAATAAGAAATAAAGGTCAACAAAGCCCAATCAAGGATCCACCTTTTCTTTGAGGTGGTTTCATTCACCTTCTAAATATGAGATCCATTTCCTTTTCTGCTGAGTCAGTTAACCAGAAAATTGTCCTAATAAGGATTGAAAAGAAGCAGACTTCAAATATCAAAACTGAATCAGAGACAATGTTTAAAAATTCTTGTAAACCCGATTATATGGCTCCCAGAGAGGGTAATAAGAGGAAAAGAATCACAGAGAAAATAGAAATGACAGCAGAAAGCTTAGAAAAAAAAGCAGATACAGAGCATAGTACAAAAAAGTTAGGTTTTAATCATCTAGCAAAAGCACTTATTTGGAGTACCGCACTCATAAGCGCTGCAGACCACCAGGGGACCACTCTACCTGCTTGTGTACAAATGTGTACAAGTGAGCAGCAAAAGGTAAACGGAGCTTCATGTCCACAGGCAGGAAAACCAATCAGAAATGTTACAGAGTCCTGTTTATTTACCCTGGTGAGTGTTAATTATTTGTTTGCATTCCCAAATACGCTTGCATTTCAGCATTTGTCATCATAAGGATTATTCATAGTCAATATGTTCATAGACTTCTGCCTGTAAACAAAGTCATCGTGTTAAAACTAAGAAATATTTTCCTAATCCAGTTGGCCTGGAACGTTGGGACAGAAGGCAAGATGCCAAGGAAACCAAGCAGGTGACAGGAGGGAGAAGCCGAGTGGAGGTGAATCCACACGGAGGGAGAGAGTTAGGGTTTGAAGAGACAGCAAGGAAGTAACCTGATGTGCTGATATGAGAGACTATTTATAGGTGTCAGCTATGGGCTGAGTACTTGCGTCCCCGCCCCCCCCCCCCCAGAATTCGTAGGTTGAAAGCGTTATCCCCGATGTGATGGTACTAGGAGGTGGAGTCTTTGGGAGGTGATTAGGTCATGAAGGAGGAGCCCCAATGATGGAATTGGTGCCCCTGTAAAAGAGGAAGAGACACAAGATCTCTCTCTCTCTCTCACTCTGTCTCTCTCTCTCTCTCCATGATGTAAGGACACAACAAGAAGGCTGCCATCGGTAAACCAAGAAGAGAGACCGGCCTCCACCCCTGACACTGCATATACTGGCACCTTCATCTTGGGCTTCAGACTCCAGAACTGTGAGGAATAAATCTCTGTTGTTTAAGCCACCTGGTCTGTGGTATTTGTTATATCATACTGAACAGACTAAGGCAGTGCCCAAGGCCACAAATTTAAACAGAAAAGGAATATAAGAGCATTGAGACGATTCAAACAGATAGGATTATATATGGGTGTCTTTTACTTTTTTCGTTGTTTGTTGGTTGGCTTTTGTTTAAATCCCTACCTGTTCCGTAGAAGCTATTAGAAATAGCTTAAGAAATACAAAATGATGAGATTCTATCTGGCAAAAAATCTGCTAATTACATATATTTTTACCATAGTCAGTTTAGAGGGAAAAAATGATGTACTAAAATGTATGCTTAGGACGCTTCACAATTACTAAAATGGAGCAGTTCTGAACTTCCCCAGTAACCAATGAATAAAAACACATTTACGTTTTAGATGATGTTCATCAAGTTAGAAGGTCACACAGAAGTTGCAAGTAGACTTCAGGGGAAGGAAAACTCTAAGGAATCAAAAGCAGCACTGAATAATGATAAAGCAAAAAATTCTCCAAAAGACATAACAATCCCAAAGAAATGGGCACAAAACAAGACAGCATGGAAATATGCAAGGTAAAAACTGATAGAACAAGGAAACGAGACAAATCCACAAGTCTAGCTGGAGATTTCAACACCACTTGTTCAGTGATTGATCTACCAACGCCACAGAAGATCAGTAAATTTACAGCTGACGTAAACAACACTACCAATCACCTTGAAGCAACTGACATGTATAAAATCCTCTATTCAAAACAGAACACACATTCTTCTCAAGCTCAGTTTGGAATATTCACCAAGACAGGCCACGTTGTGAGCTGTAGAATACACACTAACAAATAGAAATCATACAAAATATGTTCAGAGATCACAATGGGCTTAAGTTAGAAATCAGTAACAGAGAGCTAGCTGGGAAATCCTCACATATTTGGAAATTAAACAACACACTTCTAAATAACACACAGGTCAAAAAAGAAGTCTCAAGAGAAATCTTAAAGCATTTTGAACTAAACAAAACCGATTATAGAAATTATCAAAACTTCTATAATGCAGTAAATCAAGGGTTAGAGGAAATTTTATAGCATTAAGCACATATATTAGGAAAAAAGGAAGTTCAAAATCAATAACCTAAGATTCTACCTTAGGAAACTAGAGGAAGAAGAGCAGTTTAAGCAGAAAAAAAAGAAGTCATAAAAATTGGAGCATAAATCAATGAAATATGAAACAGGAAAAATAGTCAACAAAATCAAAAGCTGGTTCCTTGAAAAGATCAATAAAATCGATAAAACTCTAGTCAGGGACTTTCCTGATGGCGCAGTAGATAAGAATCCGCCTGCCAATGCAGGGGACATGGGTTCGATCCCTGGTCCGGGAAGATCCCACGTGCTGCAGAGCAACTAAGCCCGTGCACAACCACAACTACTGAGCCTGTGCTCTAGAGCCCGTGAGCCACAACTACTGAGCCCACATGCTGCAATTACTAAAGCCCACTCGCCTAGAGCCTGTGCTCTGCAGCAAGAGAAGCCACCACAAGGAGAAGCCCATGCACCACAACAAAGAGTAGCCCCTGCTCGCCCCAACTAGAGAAAGCCCACGTGCAGCAATGAAGACCCAACACAGCCAAAAATAAATAAAATTAAATCTTTAAAAAAAGAAAAAACTCTAGTCAGACTAACAAAAAAAGTGAGAGAAGACATAAATTACCAATACCAGAAATGAAAAAGGGGCCATCACTACAGATTCTATGGACATTAAAAGAATAACAGAGAAATACTATGAGCAACTCTACACCCCCAAATTTGTGAACTTAGGTGAAATAGACCAATTAATTGATAGATACAAGCTGTCCTTAAGTCCACAAAGGTGAAACAGATCATCTGGATAGGTCTATTATCTACTAAATAAATTCACTGGTAAATTCTACCAACTATTTATGGAAGAAATTGTACCAAGTCTCCACAATATCTTCCAGAAAACAGAAGCAGAGGGAAACATTCATAACCCCGTCCATGAGGCTGGCACTACCCAAATACCAAAACCTGATAAAGATGTTACAAGAAAGGAAAATTACAGACCAAGATCCTTATGAAGAAAGATGAAAAAGCCTCCATAAAATACCAGCAAGTCAAATCCAATAAAGTATAAAAAGAATTATGAACTGAGACCAATGAATTTGCTCGAGGTATGCAAGGCTGGATCAACTTTTGAAAGTAAATCATTGGAACACACCATAGCAACTGGCTAAAAAAGAAAAATCATATGACCATATATCAATGCATGCAGAAAAAGCATTTGACAAAAATCCAACCACCATTCAGCTTCTCGACAAAATTACCGGGGAATTTTCTTAACTTGTTAAAACATGTACAGAAAAAAAATACACTTAGCATCATGTTTAATGGTGAGAAACTGGACACTTTCCCCTTAAGTTGAGGAGCAAAGCAAGGATATTCCCTCTCACCACTCCTATTTAACATCATGCTGGAAGTCCTAACTAGTGCAAAAAGACAATAAAAGGAAATTAAGAAATGAAGGAAAATAAAAATAAACTATGACCAAATCAGTTTATCCCAGGAATACAACATTCCTCTACCATTTAAAAAGCTATTAATGTAATTAATGAGATTAATAGAGTCATAACGAAATAAATGACAAACACTAATGATTAGCCAATAGATGTGATGAAATAATTCAATAAAGTTCGATAGCCATTCAAGATAAATATTCTTAGCAAACAAGGAATAAACTAATAGAGGATGTTGAAAACAATTGCTTGGAAGAAAAGCCAACAAGAAGAGAAGAAAAAACTGAATAGATAAAAGGATGGGAAAGGAAAAACATTGCGCATAGAAAGGCTAAAAGAATAAATAGTTAATTTATTAGGATTTAAGGGAGTTTAGCAAGTTTGCTGGACAAGAAATCAATATGTAAATGTCAGCGACATTTTTGTAACCAGCAATAAATGTTAGAAAATATAAACCTATAATTCTCCACAGCAACAATAACAAAAACACCTAAAGAAGAAAATCTAGCAAAAGATGTATAAGTTCTTTATGGAGAATATTAAATGGCATTGAAAGACATTGGTCATCTTTTCTGTGGTCTTTTTGTGACCACTGAGAATTATATCTTTTTTGAAATGATATATTCTAATACATAAAACACCTAATAACTAGAGGAGAATGCCCACGTTCATGGATAGGAAAGCTTGACAGTATAACACACACTCCACACGTTACTGACACCACTCCCACCAACAGGTGAGTGTACATTCCCTTCCCTTGAATCTAAGAGGCATCCCGTGATGGGCCCCACCACAGAGAATGGTGGAAATGATGCTTTTGTGGCTTCCAAGGCTAGATGGTGAAAGGATGAAGCTTCAGCCTGGATCTCTTG
Source organism: Phocoena sinus (assembly GCF_008692025.1). NCBI lineage: Eukaryota > Metazoa > Chordata > Mammalia > Artiodactyla > Phocoenidae > Phocoena > Phocoena sinus. The sequence continues at coordinate 2,389,503 of NC_045775.1, read as the reverse complement.
GGACACATGCTTTGGAGCCCTGAGCCAACATATAGATGGTCCAGCTACCCCGATGGTGGGGAGACCATGTGGAAAGATTATGGAGAGGGAGGTGTTCGGGAGCCCCACCTGGGGCAGCACTCAGCAGTTTGCATCTGCCCAGCCCAGGTGCCCAACGTGAGTTCTGAGCCCTGGAGCTGCCACCAAGGAAAGGGGAGATGAGCCACCCCCACCAGACCCCACCCAGACCGCAGATCGGTGGGTAAAATAAAGACTTGCAGCCACCAAGCTTTGGGGTGGTTTGTAACACAACCATCATAACAAGAACAACATTCTCAGCCCTTTGCTTTCATCAGCTTGGCACATTCTGGGGGAAAAAAAAAAAAACAACTTTGCAGAACATTTAATAGAATTGCTTTGAATTGGGAATAAATGTGGACATCTTTCCAATGCTGAGTCTTTCCATCACAATGTACACCATGCCAAATCCTTTTCTCTGTATCTATTGAAGTGATATATGCTTTCCTCCCACTTAGTCATTGAAATGTGCTGAGTTACATATATTTTTTCCTAATGATAAATGTCTTTGCATTCCTATGATAACCCCACTTTGTCAGAATGTACTTTTATATACACTTTTGGAATTGGTTTGCTAATATTTTACTTAAGAAAGTTCAGTCTATGTTCATAAGAGATTAGTATATAATTTTTTTGATAGGACATCAAGGTAATATTGAGCACGTAAAATGAACCGGCACTTTTGTCTTATTCTGCTCTCACAATTGGAATGCGTATCCCTTGAACGTTTGCTGCAACCTTCAGAGAATTGTCCTTAGGCTTAGTATTTGGGGCAGGTGGTTTGTTTTAGGATACATTTAAACTACTGCTACAATACCTTTAATGTTAAAAGTATATTTAAATTGCCTATTTGTTCTTGTCTCAGTTCAGGTAAATTTTATGTTTTCTAAGAAGTAAACTAAAATATTTTATCTTTTCCATTCTTGAATAATAGTTTACCCTTGTATAAAGCTCTAAGTTGATCATTATTTTATCTTAGCACTTTGAAGATATTTTCTTTGTCTTATCTTCTGTTGTTTCAGTTGACACTCTGCTGTCCTCCTAACTGTAGCTTTTATGTAGGTGACCGGTCTTTTCTGTCTTCTAAAATCCTCTTTGTCTTTGGTGTTCTGCTGTTTCATTATCAATGTTTCTACATGCAGATTTATGGGCTGCTTTGGGCTTATTGGAAATCATTGAATCTGAGTTGTCACGGTTCTTTTTATACTGTATACTCGTCAATATTCCTTCCATTTGTCTCTGTTTTGAATTTCATCGTATGTGTATTTAACCCTTTCATGGTCCCTCAGTGTCCCAGCCTCTCTTGTATTTTCCATCTCTTCTTTGCTCTACAATGCACTCTGCAATTTTCTCAGCTTCACATTTCAGGTCACGGATTTATTGTTTCATTTCACTGTAATCAACCCGATCCGTTTTTTTGTTTTACTAAGCTTATGTTTTATTTCTGAAAGTTATGTGGTTTATTTTGCATATCTGCTATGCCAGCTTCATAATGGTTTTTTCACTTACTATGTTTCACTGTGTTTTTGAAGCTCCCTTTGACTTTTTTATTTTAATCATCTTGAAGAGCAGACCCTCCTTGACCCTGGTCATGCTGACGTGTTTTGTAATTGTGGATTGTGAGCCTGTTGTATGTGGCTTCACCCTGATACACTGTGCACCCTGATTGAGGTGTGTCTCCAGATGGTTTATGCTTCCTTCTGCCAGGCGTTTCACCAGCCTGGCCAGCCTGTATTACTTTTCATGTTCATTTCTCAGTCCAGATTCCCACATCATGGAGAGAATAAATTCAAAGCTCAAACCTATATAAGGCCTATGATTAAAACATCTCCACAGAAATTTTGTTTTCATCCCTCCCCAAACCTAGATCAAGAAAAACAATGTTCCTTTATTTTCTAGTCTTCGATTTAAAATTTTTTCAAACGTCCAGAAAAGTTGGAAGAATAGTGTAATGATTGCACATCTACCCACGACTAGGATTGCAGGTGGTCCTCCCTATTGTCACATCTATGACCTTCTTTTTATCCCCCCTGAATATCACAGGACCCAGCACGTTCGGAAGCACCCCAAGGGTTTTTGGAATGGAACTGAGTAAATAAAATCACACCCCTATTTTATCATGATCAAATCCACATGTACGTACTCGTTTTTGCAATTAAAATTTTGCAGTTTGCTTTCAGTCCTTAGTTCCAAATTAAAGAAGTGACTTTGAAGAAACAACCCCTTGTGTTTGTCTGTACCAGACAGCCTACTCCATCACCGTTTGTGGTGTCTCTGCGTGAGCAGGAACCAGGGGCATCAGGTCCAGTAATATTACCCCAGATAAGTTTTCCTGTGGCAACATGGGCTGTTGATATCTCTAAAGGGAAAACACATCTCTGCTTTCCTAAACTGCCATCTCTGCAGCCCTTGTTGAGCATGTATCCTGATATACACACGAGCACCCATCACCAACTGTGATAGATGTCACAGTGTCAAAAGCCTCAGAGCCGTGGATACATTTGACATCTGAGTTCAACTGCACATGCTCCTCAAAGCCCCAAATCAAGTCCCGGGCTCGGGCACTGTCCCAGGCAGTGCTGCCCAGCTCCAGCAGATGGCACTCATCCTGGCACACAGGGCTGCCTCTTACCAGCCAGCGTCAACCCGCGATCCCAGGTGTAAACTGGACGGATTTTCTTTACGTCTGCCAGGGCTGGCAATTCCAAATAAACAGGTTCTCGAAAGCAATGGCTTTCCTTTAAAAAGTTGTTTGGGATCTTTATTTTTTGGTTCCCCTCCCGATGTCACTCACACACGCACACACAGGTCTCACGCCTGCCGGTCACGAATGCCCTCACTCAACTCACCCCTCTGGTCCTCCTTCCCTTCTTGCACTTCCCCCTCTTCCCTGACCCCTCACCCACTGTCCTCGAGGCTGTGGTGGCACTTGCTGCTCCAGGTCCCTGGGGGAAGGACTGAGGGGGACTGATGGGGGAGCGCCCGCTGATGTGCACCCACCCGTGTGCCCCTGCAGGCCTGCGCGCCCTCGGTGGGTCTGTGGACGCGACTGGCCGAAACACAGGTGGACGTCACGCTGAGCACCACACAGAGCCCCATCCAGTGCAGGGATGATGTCGGCTGTGACCACAGGCTGGAGGGGCACCTGCTTTTGCCCTGAATCCCTCTGGCTTCTTCCAGGTTTGGGACCAGGTCCAGAATAAGCTCTCGAAAAATTGTTATCCCCGTGGGTAAATAATTCGTTGGGTAAAATGCCAACGTGGATTCAACATTCTACCAGTAAGTGTGACTTGTTTGCTCCACCTCTGCCTGTGTGGGCACCAGAACGAGGAATGTGAAGGGGAGACGGGAACTGGCGTTTGTCAGACAAAGGCCTCATGCCCTTCCCCATCTTGGGCTCTGGCTTTGATGCAGACTGGACCACAGGGCAGCAGCACCCCGTGGTGGTGGGGGCGGGGGTTTTCCATCCTGTTCCACAGACAATGCAGCAAAGCTTGGAGAGGCTGAGACGCTGGCCCAGAGCTGGTGGGAGGTGACGGAGCTGGGATGCAAGTCCAGACCCACAGCTCTGGCTCCTCCAGTGACTCCGTCCTCTGGGCCAGATTCCAGACCTGGATTCTGGTCCTGATCTGCCATGGACCCAACGTGTCACTTCATTTTTCTCAGAGCCTCGGTTTGCTCATCTGCAAAAGGGGAAGATAAACACCGCGCCCCAATGAGACTGTCATCAGATTTAAATGAGCCCACCTCGTGTGTAGGTACAAGATGAGCTGGGGCCGCACACAGGGAGGACCCGGCAGATGTGACAGAAGTGCCCGCCGGCGCTCTCCTGGCCACACCTGGGAGGAGCCCAGTGTAGTGCAGGGAAGTTAAGGAAGCAGGTGGTGGACACAGAAGGGAGGAGTTACAACTTGGAGGCTGGAGAGCGGCAATTTGTGTAGGTGTTGGCCTCCGAAATCACTGCCCACCACAGCAACTCTCAGCAAGCGTGTCCTGCGACATCTAATGGTCCCCGGACTGGCCGCGAGGTGGCCGGAACTGCTCCTGCCTCGTCCCTGCGAGAGCTGGGTTGCTGAGGGCAGAACTGAGTCCCCCACGTCCTGGCCAGAGTCTCTGCAAAGCTGCTGCAGCAGAGATGGTCAGATGCTTGGAAAAGTAAGCCTGTCTGCATTCTGGCTTGTCAATCAGCAGAAATGCCTCTGTTTCTATGCCCATCAATACAGTTTCCAACCATGAACAGGCCATCTGCACGTGAAAATAGCATCCAACCCGAGTCTCTCCATCTCTCTGTCCAAGACCGCAGGCTCTGGTCCTGTCCTCACCACCACCAGGCCTGCGCCTGCCACGTGGCTGCCCCGAGAAAACATTTATGAAGGAAGAAGAGCATCTTATTTTGAGCACTCACATCCTATGTCCTCTGGTTGTCATTTGATTTATGCAGACAAAGACAGGTTTGCCCTTTGCTTTTGCGTATCTCACAGGCCTAAAGATAATCCAAACATCGTACCGGCGATCCACCCACGAGCTCATTTCACTGGGCTTGAACAGAAAAATCTACCCCTCACCCTGCACACAATTCTGGATTCCCAGCTGTGGAGTTCAAAATAATCTGACAACGCGGAAACTTGAAAGGTGATATTTCCTTTAGATCAAGAACACGCCGCTAGGTTGAAGACAGAGAGGAAATGCACAAACTGTTCCGTAACATTTTGTAATATTTTTCTTATTTTTTTCTATTTGTTTCTTTCCAATGGTTCTAAGATATATTAGGTTGCTTATTGGTCATGATGTACTTATATAAAGAGCTTTCATATCTTGTGGAGCTCAGCCTGGCTCCAACAGAAATCTATTCATCGTGACTAAGTAAGTAAGAGAGATGTTTTTGCTAGGGAGTACTCGCTACATTGCATTAGTTTTATTTGGAGGAAAGAGAGAAGGCATTTTCATGTCTGAATTGCCATACATTTTTTTTGCTCAGAAAACGGATTGACTGATTGACCTAGGAAATGTTCACGGAAGTTCAAGGGATTAAAGCAAGAAACAGCTATATGTGTCTGCTATTAAAAAAATAAATGAAATAAAGCCATGACTTTGGTTACTTTGGATTTAACAAAATTTCTTTTTTGGAAATTTTGTTTTCCCTCAGAATGAAGACTGAATAAATACAATTTACGTTGGGGATCAGGAGACTTGCCAGACACGCACCTGTGGGCAACTCAAGGGACCTTTCTGAGCCTCGCTCTCCCCTTCTGAATAACACCTCCCCGTCCTACCTCATCGCTATGAAGACAGAAGACAAAACACAGAGGAGGAAGAGTTCATTCAGTGGCTGTTGTTGTTTTCTTGGCATCTTCATTACTACCATGATGATGAGGATTAAAAACTCAAACAATTAAGACATGAAGAAGGAAAAGCACACTGAACTCAACTCCGGGAACAGCAGGTGTTTGCTAAGTGCGGTTGTTGCTTCTCTTGCGGTGGCACTGCCTTCGCGCGCCCGGGAAGCCCGCCCCAGGCTGTCTGGAAGCTGGGATTTCCTTTTTCTTAATTTAATTCTTATTTTATATTGGAGTAGAGTTGATTTACAACATTGTGTTAGTATCTGCTGTCCAGCAAAGTGATTCAGTCATACACATACATGTACCTATTCTCTTTCAGATTATTTCCCCATGTAGGTCATCACAGAGTATTGAGTAGGGGTCCCTGTGCTGTACGGTAGGGCCTTGTTGATTACCTATTTTACGTACAGTAGTGTGTGATTTCCTTTGTAACCTGGTATCATTTCTCTTCGAGGGGCATCTTTCTTTCGGGAGATCAGTCCAAATTGAGGGAGGTAAGGATGCCTCCTGACCAGGCTGGGCCCAGACGGCAGGACAGCACGGGTCCCAGAAGCCCCAAACCCATCCGCTGAACACACTGGGGGATGCAGCAGAAACGGCCATCCAGCTTCAGTTTGTTGAGAAGGGAGGCACCTGCCACCAACACGCGATGGTGAGGTCTGTCTGAGCGCCTTCCCTCCCTTGTGTCTGCCTCCTCCTGGGCTCTATGCATCCCCGTGTGACCGAAAGCCATTCAGCCACTCAGTGTCTTTGGTTCCAAGACCCCTTCAAGCCTCTAGCTTTTCCCTGTGCCCCTGTCCTCTCACCCACCCTGGGCCCCGACCCCTCTCCACCACCTGGCTCTCTCCAACTCCATTGAGCCCTCTCTTTCCTTCTCTACTCCAAAGTGTCACTGTTGGAAAACACAAGAGACTAAAATTCAAACAGTAAAGAAGATGAATCATGACCTGTCGGTGACTCAGTGCAATACCTGCAGAAAAGTGTCACTCAGCCCCCAGCCCCTCCCCACCAGGCCAGAGCGGCCTCAGTACGGAACCCAGTCCCATCGCTAACAACAGGCACAGGAGTGACAATAACCCAACGGTTTTACACACTAACTATTCCAGTGCTAAACAAAGCACTCTGTGAATTATCTTCCTTCACCCTCACAGTGGAGAAGCTGGCCTGGGTGAGCCCAAGGACAGGGGTGCCCTGGTGGGTGCCCCCAGCGCTTGGCTTCCCGAGGGGAGGTGCGTGAACAGGACAGTGTTTGAATCAGACCCCCCTCTGCTTTCCCAGGGGCACAGAGGAAGGTGACAACAAGCCCCTGCTGGGCGTCGGCCAGGATGCCAGGCCTGGAGATTCTGGGCAAGTCACTCACTCTCATGACTACAGTGGAATCATGCTAGACAAGCTTTATGTTACTTTTTAAGGTTCCTATTAGGTCTTGAGGGGCTTATACTTTATATCGAGAGAGCTTCATCTAATGAGATGTTATTATCTTTACAGGACGTAGGAGCAAGTATCAGCATAATCGTCGGCAAACATTTATTTCACAGTCTGTCCAGCTCGATAGCCAGGTTGAGTGTGTTATAAATCAACACCGCCCACGAATACGTCCGATTCTCCCCGTTCTGCAAATGTAGGATCGTGCTCTGAAGCACAGACAAGGTCACCTGACTCACTTTGGCCGTCAAGGTATGGGCAGAGGTATAGCTGTGTTTCTTCCAGACAGATGCCTTTAAAAACTAAGCCAGGATTCACCATTTCCCCTTCCCCTTGGCCTCATGGCAGGTGGTGTTCCAGAGCCACTGCCCACCAGGTTGGGATATATGCTTGAGCGAGAGATACATCTCTGAGGCGGGGGGTGAGGGTTGCTACACAGCATAGTCCAGACTGTCCTGGCTGATACACTGAGCATCTTCCAAGTGCCAGGCACAGTTCTAGGCTCAGGAGATGCAGCTGGTCAGGGCAGCTGCTGTTGGAGAGAAGCAAGGCCCACTTGGTGAGAAACCAGCACTGAGGTCTTTCAGGAAGACAGCTGAGGAGCTGAAGGAGGTAGGATGGGACAGCCCAAGACGCTGGGCTGTGGTGCGTTGGGGTCAGGAGTCTGCATCCACGTGCGGCCAGCAGAGAGAACCTGGCCTCCTCTCGGTGTCACGCTACTCAGACAGCACGCCACACATTCACGGAGGGGACTGTTGACGTGTGTGGACGCCATGTGCACTGGCCAGTCCATCTACAAAGAGGAGAATAGTGACCCAGAGCAGGCAGGACACTCAGTTCTTGCATGCAGTCTGGAGACATTCCTCCGAATGGGTCATCTCCTGTACACAGAGCACACTGGGTCCTGAGCGCACCTTCGCTGGGAATACAACTGTCTACCTGGACGGAGCGTTCACGCAGCCACGCTTAAGGTTTTCAGGGCCGCTTCCATGCTACACGGCTGTTTGGCCTGCACTTCCGAGTTTGAACCAAGACACGGGGAAGAGTGAATGCCGATGAGAACAGCAAGGAAAGCGAGCAGAGAGCAGACAGAGCACAGCAGCCCTGACCCTGCAGCTGGCGTGTTCTCTGCAGTGCCAGCTGGTCCTAGACTTCATGCATCCTTATGGTACATGTATATGTTTATTTAAAGTCTCCAAAACATCTCGCCCCAATCACACACACAGCACAACATGCTACTGAGAAGGCAGCAAGTAAACAACTAGTGTTCTGCATCCTGAAATGAAAATTGTAAAATGCACAGTCCTTTCTATTTCTAATTAGTGCCCTATGTACAACCCAGGATGACGGCGAATTGATAAAATATGCAAATGAGCCAACAATTCATAGAATACATTAAAATTTCCATTTAAACTGTTAGTTAAGATGTACACATTTGTGAATGTAAACATTAACCCTCAGGAAAAAATATTTTTTAAACTATAGCATAATTGGAAACTCCACAATAATATATAACAGAGCAGGGATCGTTACACCAAAGGGTACCCTATCGCTATAAATTTGAAAAGAATGTTTTCCACAGAGTTGTTGCTTCCTCTGAGCTGCTCCAGCGACACTTGCCCTGGGTCCACGTAAAGCCCTGTATTCATTCTCTCCTCCACATAGGCAGTTGTGCGTGCATCCGTCTCCTTAGCCAGAAGGCTGTGCCCCGAGGACAAGAACCAAGCCTCGATCACCTTGGCATCCCTACTACGGCCCAGCTACCTTCACACAGCAGGAGCTCGCTGAGGTCAGTTGAACTGACTGAAACTCAGCAGTGTGGAATTAAACTGAATTGAACCGAATCGAACAGAAATGGTTTACACGTAGTGCTCTGATGTCTGTGGATTTCCATCTTAGAAGCTAAGTAAGTACATCCAAATTTTCTCCTCTTCAGCCTCCACGCAGATGAAGTGCCCCAGGCCAACCAACGTGCAGGCAGGATCGAATGGATTAGAAGATGTTCAGGGCTGGAATCGTCCACAAACTGAGCAAACAATGTTGCCTGTCCACACCATCTTCCCACCCAGGAAGTGTTAAAGCCCCACGCATGGATGGAGGGACGGTGCACCTGGACCCATTAGGCCAGCCTCCCTCACCCAGCTCCTCTTTACACAAGATGCTCTAGGCTAACGGGAAGTCAAATGATGGTGGATCCTGGCTCTTTCAAAAAGCTGCCATTGGGGACTTCCCTGGCAGTCCAGTGGTTAGGACTCCGTGCTTCCAGTGCAGGGGACACAGGTTCAATCCCTGGTCAGGGAACTAAGATCCCACATGCCTTGCAGGGGTGGGGACAAAAAAAATAAATTAAAAAAAAGAAGAGTTTAAAAATTATTTTTTTAAAAAAGCTGCCATTACCCATTATTATCATCAGTTTCTCCACAAATCATGTTAGAATTTATGCCAGGAAAATGTTGGCTTTCATGAAAAGCATAGTTAGGGGTGTTTCATTTGACAATGAAAAACATAAAACCTATTGACTATTTTTACCCAGTTTTGCCCACAGTGCTAGGAAACTTAGAGCTGAACATAATTTCCAAGAGAGGTGATCCTCTGCTAGCCAATTCTTGGTGCATTATTGCCACTTTTCTGTTATTTATTTCCTTACTTCTCTTTTTAAAATATTTATTTATTTGGCTATGCCGGGTCTTAGCTGCGGCAGGCGGGCTCCTTAGTTGTGGCAGGCGGGCTCTTTAGTTGTGGCATGCAAGCTCTTAGTTGCAGCATGCATGTGGGATCTAGTTCCCCAACCAGGGATCAAACCCAGGCCCCCTGCGTTGGGAGTGCGGAGCCTTACCCACTGCGCCACCAGGGAAGTCCCCTTCCTTCTCTTTTCCTGTATTCTCTACTGGCATTCATTGGAAATAACCGCAAGTCCTTTTTGATAATAACGGTAAATAATTAGTCATCAAAACAGAACAAATATTTGAATTATCTTAGAGCTCCTGGGCAAGAAAAACTGTGCTGCATATCCAAACGTTGTGATACGTTCCATCGTTTCTTCAGATCACGTCAAAACACATGAACTAAACATATCTAACCAATTATATTGGGAAAATAGGATTACAATTGCAGATTGAGAAAAGACAAGCGATTTGGCAAGCAGTACTAACAATTTTCCCAAAGGCCAATGAATTAATGATCTATAAATAGGAACCACACTCCCACGTTTCATCAGATTCTCTAATTCCCTCTCCAGAGACAGATCAATTAATAAGAAGGACAGAGGAGGGAGAAGGAAGGAAGGAAGATATTGTGATGTGAGTACACACTGTGTACCAAGTGACTGTGTGTACAGTATTCCACATCTAGTAACTCTAAAGAGTAGGTTTTGTTATTCTTATTTTATAGATGAGACTCATTTTACTGAAGCTCAGAAATAAGTGACTGGCCAATGTCACAAAGTTGTAAGAAGGCATCAACGTTCCATCCAACTACAAGTGTTTCCCTTCAAAAGACTCTGTGATGCCCATTAAATGTATGCAAATGTTCTAGGTTCTTCACATTTTTATAATATCTCATTCCTCCACTAACTGTGAGCAGTAGTTAAAATAGGAATCTGCCCATTTTGGAAGTAAAGAAATTGGGGCCGGGGCTTCCCTGGTGGCGCAGTGGTTGAGAATCTGCCTGCCAATGCAGGGGACACGGGTTCGAGCCCTCGTCTGGGAAGATCCCACATGCCGCGGAGCAACTGGGCCCGTGAGCCACAACTACTGAGCCTGCGCGTCTGGAGCCTGTGCTCCGCAGCAAGAGAGGCCGCGATAGTGAGAGACCCGTGCACCGCGATGAAGAGTGGCCCCCGCTCGCTACAACTAGAGAAAGCCCTCGCACAGAAATGAAGACCCAACACAGCCATAAATAAATAAATAAGTAAAAGCTGAGCTGATGTCCTTCTTCACTCAAGTTGCCTCCTTAATTCATAAAAAGAAAGAAAGAAATTGGGGCCAAGAGGTTCAAGTGCCTAGGCTGGCTCCACCCCAGTATTGCATGGTAGAGCCAGACCGCAGGTTCTCTACCATCAGGGGCGCAACAGCACTCAGGTTCCCTGCACCTGGCCTGCAAAGAAACTAGAACTTGTGCCCCCAAAGGCCCACCTTCCTGCTGCCCATCCCAGAGAAGGATGGGGTCGAATGTGTCTGCCTGAAGGTTATGCTCCCAAGAGTGTTCTTGAACAGTATTCTAAGGCTCTTTCCCTCACTCTGGACTTGGCCAACTATTCCATTTTAAAGGTTTCAATGAGTCCTTGGGGATAAATGCAGAAATGAATTCTCTCCTCCGGGTGCAATTCCAGTGCTTCTAACCTGTGCACCAAGCTCCTAAGCCTTGTGAAAATTCCCTTCCCCCTGGCCGTTCAAAAGATAGCAGAGTCGAGAAGAATCTAAAAGTTCCTGGAAAGAGGAGGTTAAGTGAATGTCTGATGGCCTGCCAGAAGCAATCAAGACTCGAGCGGAAAGTTCAAGGTGACGCTAAGCCTGCCTGTCCCCAAGTCCCTGAAATCCCAGCGCTGCCCTCACCTCAGTATATACTGACATATTTCCAATGACGATGAGTATCAGCAGCGTCAACACCGTAGGCATTTCCTAAATCAATATTAATGGAAGCCCTCAGGCAATCAACATGCAGCGTCCGCTACAAATGGCAGCAACCCCCCAACCTCCAATGAACCCAGATATTCACAAACTCTCTTCCTTGACACGAGCTAAGCTTTCAAGCGTGTGAGTAGGATTGCTCTCTTCCTATGTATCCATTCGCAGAGGTAACCACTCTCAACACCCCTAACACGAATACGCCCGGCCCGCCACTCATCGGAGGCTTTGCTTAAACACAAGTACACTGCGCAGGCCACCGTTGTTGTGTCTTTTATTTTTCACAAGTTTAACCAAGCTCCATCAGGCGGTTCTAATAAAACTGTAACCATCATACCTGTGAGTAGTTGAGTGGCTAAAAGCAAAGGCGTCAGAGCCAGCAGGAGTTCAACCAGGTTGTGCCACGTAACTAGCCAAGTGATTTGTGCGAGACCTTTAACCTCTCTGTGCCCCAGTTTTCTCACCTGTAAATTAGAGATCATTCAGAGTAGCTCATGGGGCTGCAATAAGGGTCAAATGAAATTGTGGAACTACAAGACTTGACATAGGCCCTGCACAGAGAGAGGATTCAATTAATGGTGCCTACTGTCGTTAATCTATCCGGAATACATTGATTCAGGAAACAGAAGTGACCTTTTTCTCCTCACTTTAAAGTCGAGGGTATGGTATGGATGATGTGAATGGTGTGGTTGGCAAGGACAGTTTGGGTGGAGTGGATGGTGTGGACGGTGTGGCTCTTGCGGACCATGTGGACGGAGGGGACAAACACAAGTCTTACAGAGAAGGAGTGGGGAGGAAAGGGGGCAGGGGACGCAGTAACCAGAAACTGTCATAGTGGGCTTCTTGTTTTCCACAGGTCTTTCTCATTCACATCCTTGGTCTTAACAGTTTAGGGAAATTTCAAGAAAAACCTCCCATTTTGTGGCTCTCCAAGGAATGCTGGAGTAAGAGTAGAGCATTAATGAAGGGGCTCAATTACATATACGCCAGGCTCCTTCCCAAGACTGTCCTTTTCTAGGTTCTGTGCTACAGCAGTGAGATCCACAAAGATAATACAGATAAGTCAGTCCATTACATGCCTTTCACAGTGAGGTTCTGACTTGGGAATTCCAGCTATTTGGACCAACCCATACTAGATTGTGTTATAAAGACATGGTGGGTTATGTTAGACCATTTTAGGGAAGAGCGAAGGGAATGTGATATTTCTTAGATAATCCATCCAATCAACCCAGACTTTAACAGAGGGCCCCAGAGAAAGAAGGAAGTTTAAGGAATTTTCAGTTTGAACTTGGCTCTGCCCCCAAACCCTAGGAGGTAGGATTGGAAGGCCTGCCCAAGGGCAAGGGGTACTGGGGATCAGAGACATTGAGTAACACCTCCAAGGTCACACAGATCACAAATGGTGGTGGCAGCAGTGGAATGCAAATCTTTTTTTTTTACTGCCCCAGAAAGTAAGAATGACCCCAAGTTTCCAGGGACCCTCGCTGCACCAATGATGGGGATTGGCTGAGACTAACCAGGTGGGAATTTATTCCAAGTGCCTTCAATAGTTTCATATGAAAGTTATATATGAAATTTCACAGTCTTGTATGAACTAAAGCCGCTGTTTCCAAGATGAGTTGCAAGATAACTCTTGTTTGTGTTAGCAAAAGAAAACTTCTTTAGGGGGGATAAAAGAAGAAAAGAAAACACATCAGCTCTCCATCTAAATTGCTGTGAGAAGAAAATATCCTGAATTGAATAACTCAGGACTCACTCTTTTCCCAAGAGAAAACAAGTTACTTATGAGAAACAAGCTTGAAATCTCTGCACGTGGAGCAGCTTCCAGAGGCTTTTGTCCTGACCAGGTTTTTGGCGGGGGAGGGGGTGGGGGGGAATGGAAAGAGCTGATCCTCTGTAGGTGGGTAAACAGCGACATCCAGTGGCCAGTTACATTTACCAATCGCAGTCTCTCAATTCAACTATCTACACAGAAAAAAAATGTAAGAGCATGTTTTTTATTATTTGACAGATTTTTACTGAATAACTAGAAAATACTAGATGTTACGATAGACGTTATATAACACCCTTCAGACCTACAGAAACTCCCGCACCAAAACCAACACCTAAAAAGGAAAAAATATCTGGGGCCCTGAGTCTTCTTCCAAATGCCGGAGGTCACCTAGCCAGATGTCAGTGAATTACAAGGGAATTAAAAGACTCTGCCTGGGTTCACCACCCCGTCCAGGGCCCAGGTGACCAGCTGAGTGCAAATCACGAAGTCCTGCCCTGTGCACGTTGATTCAAATAATAGCTGTTTGCACACATCCACAATTAATCTCAGGACACAGCAAAGTGTACTTAGTTCTGATTTCCCCTGGCCAATCTTTCCATAACTTGGTCGAGCTGCGTTATCTTCCACTTTTGTGATGAGTAAACTAGCACTTTCATAATTCCGTTACAGATGATTTGGAGAAATCAGCTATAAGAAACCAACCCTAAAAGAAGCTGAAAGACTTGGTTTTCCCCTGTGGGCTGTAACCTTGGCATCCTCGGTCAGGCAAGATGTTGACCTCGGTGAGGCTGAAGGTCTTCGTTATAAGTCCTCGCTGTGAGGACTGGATGAAGTTGTCTCTCTTTTTCTTAGCATCCTCAGTGACCTGAACTCTGTGCCCGCCCGGCTTCGAGCTTCGGCCCCGTCATCACTCAGCAAACGAAGCCTTCTCTTCCGCTCCATGCCCCAGTTTACTGTCTAAGAGTCAGCATCCCTGTATACCTTCCTCCAATTCGACCAGGTATGCTTCTACAGAATTCCCCCGCTTCCTACCGCAGCTCAAGCAGGAGCAAAGAGGCCATAAATAACAAGTCGCTTCCAGTATTTACCATTAAATTAGAAAACCTGTGTTTCAAATGTATAAATCGTACCCACGACAAAGGCATTGAGTCTTTTTGACTCAATGCCTTTATGAACTTGGTGTTACACAGAACTTTATTATTTTCATTTTAAATCAAATTCTTCCAAATCTTAAGGCATGCCTGGTTGAAGACTATTGGGCCAAAGAACCAACTATTCCAAAATTTATTCCTTGATGACTTCACCCAAAATAGTAACCAAGTCAAAACAAAATAAATTTTCTCTTTTTTCTGATGTAATTAACCAACGGTTCGACCAGACTCATTGAGCAGAAGGAGTTTATGGCATTTGCAACACTGGGGCCCCTCCCCCACCACACGGAGCCTGCCCTCCGGAAACAAGAGGGTGATTTGCTTATTCCAGCTGGGAGGTAAAGGGAACACGAAAGTAGTATGTGTGACATTTCATTGTAATGTGTCCTCACTCTAAATAAAAACATTATAAAACAAAACTCCACCTTAAAAAAAAGAGAAGTTACAAATGATCAGAGTTGAGACCCCATAGTCGTTGGATTTCAACCAACATCTTTTCATTAAATATGGAGTATGGCCGCAGGAGAAGCAGTTAATACTTTTAAATAAAGCAATTCTTCATCTTAGATGAGAAGCATTAAAGATTCATGTTATATATTATACTTACTCCAATTTAAAAAATCAGCTGAGGGCTTTACATCTTCAAGAATAAGGTTCAAAGAAAGGGATTCTCCATTGGCCAGTTAGCCAGAAATCAGGTAAATTAGAATACACCATTCTGTAAGTATTTTAGGGAATCAGCATATTTCTACCTTGTGTCTTTTTTGTGAGCCCTCAAAAAATGTAGTTAACGGAGAATATTCTCGAAACTCTGATACTTATTTTCTGAAACAGAAAATCCTCTCAAGGGAATCTCTTGATCATTTTTTTAATATGATTCCAGAGCAAATACTTTGAGTGGACTTGGGCCTGGTATTCCAAAAACAAAGCAACACTAGCATCTCATGTTTGTACAACATCTACAATTCAGGAAGTTCTCCGCCCCACCCCCCCCCCCCAACGACCTCCATTCATCTCAAAGTTTCCCTGAAACCTACAAGGTAGACAGGGAGGTATTATTAGCTCCATTTTTCAGATGAGAAAATAGAGGCTCAGGGAGTCGTAAGTAGGAGACAGTTGCTCTGTCTTCTGGGATCTGACTGGCACTAAGTACTTAAACCATTTCACACATAAAAAATGGAAAAGTAAAAAATTTTTTTAAAAAAAATGGAAAAGTGCCCTAAGATACCTATGCTGAGGGCTGAAGGAGTTAGACTGGCCAGCCCTGCCCTGAGGGTAGACGGCTCTGCTTCCTTGCCCAGCCAGGCAAGCATCCCTGGGGCTTGTAGGGATGATGCTTGAGCAGGGAAAGCAGGAATCTGACTCATGTGCTTGTGGTCCGGAGCCTGGAAGACGAGAAAGATGGGGAGAAACAGAAAAGGAGATGAAAACAGTTTAGAGTGGAAGTCAAAGCACATGCAGACCCGAGAGGCTGGTTTCTGAGTGACAGTGGACACGTGGCCAGGTGAGGAAGAGCCCACCATTCTGAGCAAAGAAGATGATACGTTTTCTAGGAAATCAAGGGAAAGAGCCCTCTTGCTGGCATGATCAGAAGAAGTTCCGGGGAATAAGAGTGACCACATCCCCCAAACCAGGCTCTCGGCCCAGATCAAGGCGGGTGTGAGTGTTCACAACAGAGAAAAGGTGAAGGCTGTCCATTTGGTCCTTGAGGCTACAGCATGTTCCTCGCGGTTCCATGGAATCCTCACGCTCCTTCGTTTTCTCATTTCAGGTTTTGCATTAATTTCAACCTGTTCAAGACGTTAAAGCACTAGAGAGTTGAAAAATTCTTGGAGGTCTCCTTTCAAATTTCATTCCAAGGCTTCTAGATAGCGTTTCTATATATTTAATCAAAAGCACCCTGTGCCCACTTTCAAAGAACTTGGCACCCAGCGCCCTGCCCACCAGCTGTAAACTGCAGCACTTCAAAGCACTGGGTGGACTGGCCTCAGCCAGGCAGAGTTGAGAAATCCAGGGAGCTTCTCCAGGCGAGGACTGAATGCTGAGTAAATGTTCAATGTCACCTGTAGCTGAATACAGCCATGGAATGAGTGCTGGGGTCGTTATCTGTGACATGTGAAATGCAAGACAAAAACCTTTGCTCACTCTCTCCTTATTGTTTTCTAATCTAATTGACAAAAAGCCCACGGAAGTACAGTAAAAATTCCTCCCTAGCCAATAGGTGAAAATATATTTTTGTAGG
This sequence comes from Phocoena sinus, assembly GCF_008692025.1. Lineage (NCBI taxonomy): Eukaryota > Metazoa > Chordata > Mammalia > Artiodactyla > Phocoenidae > Phocoena > Phocoena sinus. The sequence continues at coordinate 2,372,890 of NC_045775.1, read as the reverse complement.
AGAACAATCAAAAGGTGTACACGGAAACGAAAGGGAAGGAGCTGGAGTAACCTCCGTTTGAGAAAACGGGAACATGCTGCATAACAAGAAAAGTAACAGACAAAATGGGAGGAGATGCAGCCCGTGGCTCAGGGCATCGGCCTCCAGGTTTCAGGAAGGAAATTCATCAGTACAGTAATTCAGGTTTTTAATTATGAATGGGGCCTATTTAATTCTCCAAATTTACTACTATTTCCTGAATGGTATATCTTTCTGAATTGACTATATCAGTGAGTCATTTCCGGGACTTTGGCAAAGGGCTCTGCAAATGCTGTCTCACAAAGACCAGCACCAGCTCTGGACAACCCCCGCCCTCCCTATGAAAGGTGACTGGCTAATGCCATGGACACAGCTTCAGTGGACGTGTGCACAGCTCCTCGACAGGACGCTTCAAAATGGTTAACGTTAAAGTGTTTGAAATTATCATGAACCATTGTCCCAAGAATTAAGAGGTGGGTAAAAGAATTCTTCTGTGTTCTTATAATAAACCCAGGAAGTTCAGAAATATTTCTTGCCTGACTCTAAAACAGAATTAGGACATTAAAGAGGGAAGCCCTGGGATGCCTTATCCAGTGATAACGTGGCTCTGTAGTGTCATGGAGAAAAATGTTTTCTGTAAATTTAGTTGCCGGGTGCTTAGAACATAGTGGATGAACCTGTTTTCTAATATATAGAGACTTTAGGATTTTATATATATATATATATATATATATATATATATACATATAAGATATAGATACATACACATAAGATATAGATATATAAGATATATATATGTCTAAAAATAAAATATGTATTAACATTATAAATATAAATAAGACTGTGTTAAAAATTATCATTCTCTTTCCACTACAAGATATATATATCAACCAAATCATGTTTACATATATAGAGAAAATATAAAATTGGAACAGCTAGTTTTCTTTCAAGTGCTTATTTGTAAGGGATCATGCCATATGATGAACTAACAAACACCTTACAAAACATTTAAAATTTTTAAAAAGCAGCAATACTGATGTACAAATATTTAAATAAATCTGTGCTCTCAACCCAATTCGCTCATTGGAGAGATTAATAAGTTCTAAGGTAGGGAAGTAAACGTTGTGTATGAATGTGAATAAGGTAGAAAGAGGGGGTTCAGAAGGAAAAATGAGAGAAATATTTTATACATTTTGTAAACTAAATGTATAAATTTTTTTTACTACAGTAACAAGAATAGCATTGTAAATCAACTATACTTCAATTTAAAAAAAGAATAGCAATACTTCAATGAGTATCACATGGGCCCTAATTCCATGTTCACAAGACAGGTAGAAAGGGAATGATAATTTTTAATATAGTCTTATTTATACTTATAATTATTAATACACACTTTATTTTTAGACCTCATGCACAAAGTCAATGAGAGGAAATAATATAAAGAGGAACGTGAGAGATGCCAACCGACAGGGATTTTAAAGTTATGCCTACCACCAAGGGCAAGTACTCCATGAAAAACTCAAAGTGACTTGCAGTGGGGAAATGACTGGATTAGGGAAGGAAACCCTTCAGAGGCTGCAATCAGCTTTACAGCTAAGCTGGCTCAGTCACTTCCTTGTCTAGGCCTCAGTTTCCTGTTCTGGAAAGTGGACCAGCTGATCTGAAAGTTCCCTAAAGCTCCAATCAGGCAATGCTCTGTAGAGAATGAAGTGAATGCCACACCAGCTGGGGCTGACACAGAGCCACACGGATGCACATCCCACGTCTCTGCGTCATCACATTCCTCGCCCTCATCTCCATCTCATTATCAGGGTGCAGACTGGACCAGTGCCAACTGACAACTTCTGCTACAAAATCTTTCTTGAATCCAACTCCCATGTGGAGAAGCACAGGAGCCACTCTGAGCATATCTGTCCTCCTCTAAATGAAACTGCAAGGTCAATGCAGGCTGTGGTCCAAGCGACAGTGTCAAGCTCCAGCAGGGGCTCCCAGAGCAAAACAGCGCTGAGAGACTGCAGCCCACGGTTAATGAAATAAAGCTCGCAGGGTCAGGGCCTCATACAGAAAAGGGAAAACCCATCTCTTCTCCTGGTCAACGAGTGTGCACTAAGCCCAAGAAGCCACTTCCAAAGTCCCATAAGGCTATCAACTGACTCTTCAGCAGAAACTCTGTAGGTCAGAAGGGGATGGCATGATATATTTAAAGTGATGAAAAGAAAAACCTACCACTATGAATACTCTACCCAGCAAAACTTTCATTCAAATGTGAAAGCAAGATCAAGAGTTTTACAGATAAGAAAAAGCTAGAAGAGTTCAGCACCACAAAACCAGCTTTACCAGAAATGTTAAAGGGACTTCTTCAAGCAGAAAAGACCACAACCAGAAATATGAAAATTATGAAAGGAAAGATATGATAGGTAAAGGCAAATATAAAGGTCATATATTAACTACTTGTAAAGCTACTAGGAAAGTTAAAAGACAAAATCATCTATATCGACAATAAGTAGTTAAGGGATACACAAATCAGAAAGATGTAAAACATGAGGTCAAAAGCATTAAACATGGTGGGGTGTTAAAAATTCAGCGTCATTAAATTCATTTCAACTTAAGAGAGCAACGAGATAGATAGATAGATAGATATAGATGATAGATAGAGAGAGAGAGAGAGAGAGGGAGATAAACCTGATGGTAACCACAAACCAAAAATCTGTAATAGATATACACGAAAAAAGAGAAAGGAATTCAAACATAACACTAAGATAGTCATCAATTCACAAGAAAAGAGAGCAAAAGAAGAATAAAGGAACAAAAACAAGAAAACAACAAAATGGCAATAAGTACACACATATCAATAATTATTTTATATGTAATGAGCTCTAATTAAAAGACATATAGTGGGTGAATAGATACAAAATCAAGACCCATATTACGCTGCCTACAAGGAACACTTCTGATTGAAAGACACACAGAGTCTGAAAGTGAGGAGATGGAAAAAGGCATTCCATGAAAATGGAAATGAAAAGAAAGCTGGAGTACTGATAGTCTTGTCAAACAAAATAGACTTTAAACAAAGATTGGAACAAAAGACAAAGAAAGACATCACACAAAGATAAAGGTATCAATCCAAGAAGAAAATATAAGCATTGCAAATATATACACACCCAACATAGGAGCTCCTAGATACATAAAGCAAATATTAACATACATAAAGGGAGACACTGGCAGTAACACAATAATAGTAGGGGACATTAACACCTCATTTACATCAAAGAGCAGATCATCCAGACAGAAAACCAATAAGGAAACACTGGCCTTATGTGACACATTAGACCAGTTGGACTAATAGATTTATATAGAACATTCCATCTCAAAGCAGCAGAATACACATTCTTGTCAGGTGCATGTGGAACATTCTCCAGGTTAGATTACATGCTGGGCCACAAAAACAAGCCTCAGTAAATTCAAGAAAATTGAAATCACATTAATCATATTTTTTTACCACAAACTTATGAGACTAGAAATTAACTGCAAGGGAAAAAACTGCAGAAAAACACAAACCTGTGGAGGTTAAAAAAACATGTTCTATACTAAGCAACAAATGGGTCACTGAAGAAATCAAAGAGGAAATCGAAAAATACCTGGAGACAAATGAAAATGAAAACACAATGATCCAAAATCTCTGGGACACAGCAAAAGCAGTTCTAAGAGGGACGTTTATAGCAATACAAGCCTACCTCAGGAAACAAGAAACATCTCAAATAGACAACCTAACCTTACACCCAGAGAAATCAGAAGAAGAAGAAACAAAATCCAAAGTTAGTGGAAGAAAAGGAATCATAAAGATTAGAACAGCAAGAAATAAAATAGAGACAAAAATAATAGAAAAGATCGATGAAACTAAGAGCTGGTTCTTCGAAAAGATAAACAAAATTGATAAACATTTAGCCAGATGCATCAAGAAAAAAAAAAAGATAGAGGACCCATATAAATAGAACCAGAAATGAAAAAGGAGAAGTTACAACCAACACCACAGAAATACATAGGATCATAAGAGATTACTAAGAACAGTTATACATCAATAAAATGGACAACCTATGAGAAGTGGCGTTTCAACCATGTATGCGTATGGCAAAACAGCATTGCGTTCGCCTCCTGGGGGTCTTGATGTCATCTGATGGGCTGTAGCATTCTTTTGTGGGGATCTCCCTGTCACCCTCCTTGGGGGTCTTCATGTCAGCTGAGGGATACTAGCAAGAGATTCAGTGCCTCCCTAAAAAATCTACACTGAACACTAGTTAATGAGATGGAACTGTTTATTTTTTATATGAGTTTTTTTTAATCAATCCTTGACTTGCACTGGTTTTCAAACATTAGTGTTTACGTTACTTTGCTGTTAATCAGCAACTCTGATTTAGTAGACCTGGGGTAGAACCGAGGAATGCGTCTTTCCCCCAAGCATTCCAAATGATTCTGATAGTGTGGACATCACACCACAATTTCCACATCACTATTGTACTGACATGTGGGCCTCTTAGATATTAGTGGAAATTGTACCTAAGCGTATGTTTGAAAACTTTCACTTGTAATTATGCAAAAGCATTGAAGGAAAGGTGAATTTTTGTCTTCCTATTTTTACCCCCTTGAAAACATTTCAATCTAACATCAGCTCTTTCTTGAGCCCTCACTGTATGCCCACAAATGTGAAAGCATTTTAACTTACCTTATTTAATTCTCATGGCAACCCTATGGAGTAGGTATTATTATTACCACTTCACAGATGAGAAAAGTGAGGCTCGGGACAGGTACACTCAAGGTTGTGCAGTCAGAGTGGTGTTGGGAGGGTTCTTTTATTATTTCTCTCTTCAAAACCCAAAGATCAAATATGTTTCTTTTCGTTTTCCGTTTTGTTGCTAAACTTCATTCTTGTTACAGGATACATTTCCTCATGAGTGTCAGGCTATATCACATTGTTATCTTCCTCTGTCTGAAAGATAAAAAATGAGCAGAGGACTGTGTATCTCAGCCGGCAGAAGAAAAGAGGAAACATGCCAGAATACATAGAGAACAGAGGCTTCACAAACAATTTTAAGGGAAAGAAGCTAAATACAGTGTCTCATCAGCTAAATAAAGAACTCTACAGCCAGGTCTGGAGGAAACAGGATAGTATCATTAAGCCATACATGCCCAGACATATGGGAATGTGATAAAGGCAGATGGAAATGCAGTTTCCAACAAATGCCTACCTGGGAACAGGCTACAGTTTCCTGGCTTCTTGACCTCACTGTGAACACAAAATACATCAGAGCATGTGACACTCCTCAGGGAAATTCTTTAAAAAACCGAACATACTTGGGAACAAAGTAAAGCACAGCCTCTGGAGAGAGGAAGAAAATGCTCACCTAAAATTAAGGCTTTGACACCTCAGTCAACTGGAAAAATTCTGAGTGGGAGCATCTAAGAGGGACCCAGGACCAAAGAAGTGTGAGTGACCAGTGGAACCATCTTTTAAAACAACACCAGCAAAACCCACACACATGACACATGGATATCAATAGAACTGAGGTCAGAAAACGTCCATCAGCCTTGACTCAACACTGGAAAAGCAGCCACACTTGGGTCTTAGAGCTCCAACTTCAACACATCCTCTTCCAAATGACGTCATTTCCATGCTTCTCTGCCACCCAGCATGCAGGACCAAATCCTATTCTATTGTTTCTTTGCAAACTACCTTAGTGCTTTGAGTTCATGACACATTCTCCTCCTAAGAATTGTAAGATGTGAGGAAGAGAAAGGCAGCAATGGCATCGGCACCAGGAAAAGCTCAGCTCGAGCTTCTTAGCTTACGAAACAATTCAGAATGTCACAGCACTGGAATTTCCACTGCTGTTTTTGTTTAATTCATACTGATATATAAAATTTGAGAGATTTAGAGACCTTCAAATCGTTTAAAATGTCAAAATGCAAGGATATAATGACATATCTCCCTGCATCACCACCTCTCATAAGAATCTTAACAATATCTATTTTTTATGTTTACATTTTTTTTAATTTGTTTATCTATTTATATTTTATTTTTGTCTGTGTTGTGCCTTCGTTGCTGTGCACAGGCTTTCTGTAGTTGAGGCGAGCGGGGGCTACTCTTCGTTGCGGTGCGCAGTCTTCTCCTTGCGGTGGCTTCTCTCGTTGCGAGCACAGGCTCTAGGCGCATGGGCTTCAGTAGTTATGGCATGTGGGCTCAGTAGTTGTGGCTTGTGGGCCCTAGAGCACAGGCTCAGTAGTTGTGGCACACGGCCTTAGTTGCTCCACAGCTTGTGGGATCTTCCCAGACAAGTGCTCGAACCTGTGTCCCCTGCATTGGCAGGTGGATTCTTAACCACTGTGCCAGCAGGGGAGTCCTACGTTTACATTTTTATTTTACATTATTTTTAGGTGTGACTGATGCCTTATGATGAACTGGTAGATTTCCAAATAGCATACATGTTTAAAGAATCCTTAGTATTGAATACAATCCCATATTATTTTATCCTGGCGGGGAGTTTTCCAAAGTAGCCTGACTTTAGTTTCAACCACAAATAATTTTTAGAATCAGCTGTTCCCATAGAACTGTGTAAGACGCCATACAAAGAAAAAGTAAGCAGAGCTCTGACCTCATGGAATTTATACTCAGTGCTGTCTTTGTTGCCACTAATAACTGTGAGCTAACTGCGCAAGCAAAAATAAAAAGCTTTAAAAAGGAAAAACTCAACTTTTTCCTTCCTACATAGGGAAAAACCCAGTCTTCCCTACTGTGTGTGTTTCTTCCCTGTGTGTCACACTACTACCACACTCACACAGAACACACACACCTCTGGTTACCAAGTGTTCGACTGTCTGGGACACCCACTGGGTGTCCAACCATTTAATTCAATTCTGATACTATCTACCTGGAGATCCCATCAGATCCCAGATGCCACAGGTTAGGGGTCCAGCCCTACAGGACTGCCCTTCACCACCTCAGGTGCCAGTCTCAAGCCCAGGTTATCACCTGTGCCCCTAGCTGATCAGCTACAAGCTGGGAGGTTCCAACAACCCCCTCCAAATCAGGATGCCAAGTGCAAGTCCAGGTTGTTACCTGTACTTCTGACCAACTGGCTATAGATCAGAAGTTCCCAGACCCCCTCCATGGGTTTTGTTAATTTGCCAGAGTGACTCAGGGGTCACAGGGAAACACTCGCTTATGTTTACAAGTTTATTAAAGGATACGGTAAAGGATACAGATGAACATCCAGATGGAAGAGATGCTTAGGGAGAGGTCTGGGGAAGAGGCAGAGCTTCCCTGCGCTGTCAGGCAGGCCATTCTCCCAGCACATCCACGTGGTCACCAGACCAGAAGCTCTCCAAACCCTGTACTTTGGGGGTTTTTGGAAGCTTCATCACGTAGGTATGATCCATCATAAACTCCATTTTCAGCCCCTCTCCCTTCTCAAAAGAAGATGGAGGGCGGGGCTGAAAATCCCAAGCTTCTAATTATGGGAAGGTCTTTCCTGTGACCAGCCCCCATCCAGGAGCAACCCGGAGTCAGCTCATCAGAACAAAAGACACTCCTATCACCCAGGAAATTACAAGGGTTTCAGGAGCCTTGTGCGGGAGTCAGGGGCAGAGACCAATATCTATTCTTTATTATCTCACAACTATATAGACAGGAAAAGAGACAAAGCAGTATTAATTACCAAGTGAATGGTACTACCACTAGGATCTTAGGACTTAGGAAAGGAAAACGGAAGTGTGGAGAGCTGGGGGGAAGACCCACGTCACTGGGAAGACGTCATCCACCCCCTGCTTCCAACCCCACCCCCTTCCAATTCCTCCCTCCCACTGCCACATAAATTGACTTTCCAACTGGTCATTTTTCTGCCTCAAACCCTTGCATCATTTTCTGCTGTGTACAGAGACAAGCTACTTAGCCTGACCAAGGGCCTGCCCCGCCCAGCTTTCAAAGGAACCCTCTGTCACTCCACCCCACCCCGTTCAGCTGTCTGTGTTTCTGCATACGCTCTTCCCTTGCCTAGTGTACCCTTCTTCCTCACCCTGGTCTTCCGCATAAACTTTTATTCATCCCTCAGACCCTCTCTAAAATCTTCCTTAGCTTTGAAAACAGACTGCCACACTTCCTCCCTGAGGGAGCACCAGGCCATTAGCATCTCTCGTATTTAAACTGCAAGGGTTGTATTTGCCTCCTTTACAACCCTATGGAGGTGTGTATATGTGTGTGTGTGCTTGTACATGTTTCTTCCATACATGCAGCATGGCTGGGTACATTATAGATGTTCCATGTATTCAAACATGAATACTGGTCAAAAACGAATTTGGGGGGCCTCCCTGGTGGCGCAGTGGTTGAGAGTCCACCTGCCGATGCAGGGGACGCGGGTTCATGCCCCAGTCCGGGAGGATCCCGCGGAGCGGCTGGGCCCGTGAGCCATGGCCGCTGAGCCTGCACGTCCGGAGCCTGTGCTCCGCAACGGGAGAGGCCGTAACAGTGAGAGGCCCGCGTATCGCAAAAAAAAAAAAAAAAAAAAAAACGAATTTGGGCAAGCCCTTGGAGGATGTAGAAAAGATGAAAAAGAGGCAGGACATCCAGCTTTGAGACCAGCCTAGATGCTGGAAACACAAGTTCTCTTCCAGTGCTCAGGTGGGTATAACTGTGAAACTGCTCGGGAAATAGGAGATGAGCTTGAAAAATCAAATTCAAATTTGATTCTGAATTTCAATGAAATTCCGAATTTCAAATTCCAATTCTGAAAAGTCTTGAAGGCCAAGTGAAGGAATATGAGCTTCATCTTTTGTGCGAAATCTGCATTGAGGTTTTTAGGCAGAGGTGTGGTGTGATGAGCATAATACTGGAAAGGTGAAATTAGCCATAATGTACCATGGATGAGGCATTATTGCAATCACATTGTCATTAAGAGAGTGTGCCCTGTGGGTGACATGTCAGTAAGCTGCTTTCCATACGCTAAGGGCACCTTTAGGCGAGCTATGCTGAGAGGCTGGTGTGTGTCTTGAACAAGAAAAGAAAATGCATTTACAATAAAATGCATCCTGATTACTATTCCCGTTGGCTGTTTCCACATTGGACAGTTTCATTTTCTTTCCAGAGTTGTCAAAACCTTTCCCTATTTATCAGCCAGCCCTCTGGGATCTACTGTTACAATGCACACATCTCCATATTGGACAATTTGATTTGACAGGGACAATATTTGGATATGTGTTCTTTGCTTATAGAAGCATCGAGCCAGCATTCTAAGGCAAAGGAGGATGGCGTGGTTGTTCTGAAAAGCAGGTCCTGAACCAGCGCGTAATACACCGCAGCACCCACCCGCAGATCTGACGCCACGTGAGCAGGGCCATTCTTCCAGCGCAAAGGAGTCACGATGAGACCACGGCTGGCTCCAGAACGCTAAACAATAAACATCAAGTTTACGTCGTGCATTTAAGGGCTTTCATAACAGAGATTATTTACACGTCAGGTGCCATCCATCGTCAGACATACGTAGAAAAGTTTGAAAATGCAGAGTAGCTACCTGATGGCCTGGCTGCAACAGCGCTCTTGAAATTACTGCCATCTGTCATGTGCACGTGGAGGTTCGGATCGTTTCTTAAAATGTGTATTATGTGTCCAGTTGAGCAAAACAGTTCCTTCGAGCCCTCCTGGTCTATTCTGCTTGTCCCTGTAAATCAACACTTAGCCTTCGCTCCTTTGAAAGACACAGCAGTAACGGCAGCATGAAAATGGGCTCAGACAAAATGGACCAGCCTTTGTCATGATCATTGGCAATGGCTCAATTCTGCTTCCCTTTCTGGGGCAGTTACTGTGACATTTGCTTAACCGGCCAATTTAATCTTCCTCTTCAGAATCCCCTCTCAGAGGACAGCTCACTTCCTGGAGGAGGGTGAGCTGTGTGGGTGTTTTGCCCTCTTTGCCTGGTAGCACCGGAGGACTCAGGGAGGAAAGGGAAGATAGAGGGCTGGTCCTCTCCTTGGAAGGTGAGCTCTGAAGAGTCCCCAGCTAAGGGCTGTTGTGTGTGAGTGTGTGTGAGTAGGTGTGTGAGTGTGTAGGGTGTATACGGGTGTGTGTGAGTGTGTAGGTGTCTGTGGTGTGTGTGTATACATGTGGGGGGGTGTAAGGGTGTGGTGTGTGTGTAGAGTGTATACGTGTGTGTGTAGGTGTGTGTGGTGTGTGAGTATGTAGGGTGTATACGTGTGTGTGTAGGTATGTGTGGTGTGTGGTGTGTGAGCGTGTAGGTGTGTGTGGTGTGAGTGTGTATACGTTGTGTGTGGCTGTGCGGAGGGGAGGGAATAACTCCTCCCACCCTCACCACACATAAAAGTAAGCAGCTCTTTGGGGTTGTCTGGCTGATTCCTTGGCTTGGAGTTTCTTAAGGCACAGGTGAAGCGATGCTGTCAGGTATTTTATGCTGAAGTAAATCTTCTAGAGGTAAAAACCCATGTACATATTTCTATATTCCTACTTCCGTGTAAAGAAGAACCATGTTTTCTTTACCATGGTTTTGCTTTCAGAAATCTGATTCCAGAGTTGTCTTTCTGAAGCCGTGGAGCCCGGAGCACAGCCTGTGACAGTATCTGACCAGACCTCCTGCCGTCCTGGAGAACGTCTGGGTCGGAAGCGACAAGGGCGGCGCTGGCACTTCAGCGTTTTGTTAGAAGGAGCATCAGGTCCTGGGCTCTTCCACTAGGGCTTGGGCGTTTCACAGCCTCACCTGCTTCGTGTGATACACGGGCTCTGGATCGGCTGCCTTAGCCTATGCAGCAGAGCTTCGGCACCACCCTGGGGGCAGAATAACCCAGTGGCACCGTTGACCTGCTGTGTGCCTCTGAAGAAGTTACTTAATCACTCTGAGTCTCACTTTGGTCGTTGGTAAATCGGAGCTAAAAACCGAACCCACCTCAGAAAGCAGAGAGTGTGGGATGCGGGAACACAAGACGAGTCCACGTCGGGGGCTCAGGGGTGTCAACCCTTAGGGCAGCTCTGTTGTGGGGTCCAAGGGGCTACTGACACCCATGGAAATCCCAGCCCCGGGCCCCCCAGAACACAGACAGGAATAAAACACAGACTCTGGCCATCTCAGTCCTCGGCCTCTAGATGGTTTTTACTCAACCTGTGGCAAGAAACAGAAAATCTCACCTGGTTTTGTATCAGTCCTCTCATTTGAAGAACCAGGGTCCCTTTGGAGGAGGTGGCAATGTCTGGAATGACGTTCCCAAGCCTCCTTTGTTACGGACGCCAATATAACGCATATGACAATGTGCATTATTACCTATTCACTGTAATTTGCTAATGAAAAAGTAAAGCATCATACAGTAAGCCCAGTGTAACAAACAGATGGGTGCCCTTGTCAGAACTTCATTGTGAACGGGCGCGTGACTATCCGTCTGACCTTAGCGGCAACGGAGCAGGTGTCAGATGATCTCTTTTTAGACAGAACTGTGCTGTTAGTATTCTGGGGAAATGTAGATACTTTCTCTGAAGAAATTATATTCTTTAAACCTTCGTTGAGAAATATTAAGTGTGATGCGCTTCAGTAAATAACAGCACTAAAACCCAGGACATGAGAGGCAGACAGATGGCCTCTCCTTTGTAGACTCCATCGCTGACCAAGGCCAGGTCCACCCACCAAGCCTCAGTGGAGCATAGCCACTCCCTGTTCAATGAAAAGATCGGAGACTTCAAAGGGATTCTTTAAAATCGTCTGTAAAGGAGGAAAATGGGAAGGTATTAAAAATTTCAACTATCCCGTCACTGTTTTGCTATGAGCTCTTCCTGATGAAGACAAGTCCAAGAAAGTATAAAATTACGTGATCGTGTGGTATCTTCTGTGGTTTCCAGCGTGGCCACCTTTGAAAAGATCAACATGCTAAAATAGCCAATAATATAGGTCCTGGCACATATATGCACACGTGCATATACATTTATAAAGTGACCTGTTTCTGTGTAATAACTCCCCTTAAAACTCAGGGGTCTCAAACCATAACCATTTTGTTATTGCCCAGTTTGTGGGTCGACTGGGCACAGCCAGGAGGCCCTGTCGTGTCGGGTGAGCTCGGCTGTGGTTGCAGGCACCTGGGGGCTCAGCTGGGCCGGCACCTCTGAGATGGACCCATCACCCCCCCTGGAGCCTCCGCTAGGACACCAGGAGAGCTGGGCCTCTTCCTCTCCCCACGGAATCCCAGGGCCTCCCTCTCCATGTGGGCTTTCCATGTGGTCCTGTTGGGTAGCTACATTTCTTAGATGATGACTCGAGGCTTCCAATAGCCCGAAAGCAGAGCCGCCCAGACTTCTTAAGGCCTAGCCCTGGGACCAGCACAGTGACACACATGATGTTTGTTAATGTGAGTCTCTGACTCAGCATGGAAGGGCACTGCTAAAAGGATGTCAAGGCCAGGGTTGTTGGGAGTCATCTTTGGAGACCAGCCACCATGGATACAGCATGCAATCAAATGATGACCCAGTCTATTAAGGAAATAGCCTGAATGTTTTTTAAAAATCTCCGAAGCATTGCTAAAGTACATGATTTTCCTGATTAGCTTAAAGGGAAAGATAATCAAAGCATGAAGTTCTCTAAGAAATTAATTATCGGCATGCATTAAAGAAATACCTTAACTAGACCAGCAAGTAAAGATTGTAGCTTGGTTCCCACTCTGACTGCCTTTTACTTACCATGGAAGATACATCCCTTGAGAAAAATCAAATGGAACTCTATTTTAAGGAACTCTCTTGTCCTGACGAGAATGAAGCTCTGATGGCCTCACGAGCCTCCCCCAAGACAGAGGAAGGAACATCCATTTCAGTGCCTAGGAGTATTTTGTTTGTTTTGTTTTACGTTTTACTTTTTTTTTTCACGGAAACACACTCAGCAGGGCCAGTGGTGGTGTTAAACATACCTTGCGTTATTATCTGTTCAATGAAAACACTCTCTAGAGTTCAGAATTCAGCAGCACTTAATCACCAGAAAATGGGTCCTGGCCCAGGACTAACTGTAATAGGGAAGAACAAATCTGATCCCATATTAGACCTGTTCCTTTTCCTTTTAACACCTGTGCTCTATTGCCTGTACTTAGTTATGCTGGCTCTGCACCTTTTGTAGAAGTATGTTGCCTACAGCCTGAAATGTACAGGAGAGCCTATTATCAGGGCTCTGACCTTTACGAGTCCATTCATATAGAGATAAAAAGTTGCAGAACAGAGAATAACATTTGTCTCGCTGGAGGTTTACAGGAACATGGTGACCTGACCTACGTGGACACCTGCAAGAACAAAGGATCCAACACCAAGAAGCCTGCAACGATCAATGACACCGCTCCCTCGCCTGGCCTTTAAAGCGCTTTGCTGAACCGCGTCAGGGAGTTCAGGTTTGTCCGGCCCGAGCCACCCATCTCCTTGCGTGGCCCTGCGACGAACCTTTCTCTGCTCCCGACTCCAACGTTTTGGTGTGCGTCAGGCACACAAACTTGTGTTCCACGACACACCACTATTTCACAGCCTGCACTTGTGCGCTGTTCTCCTCAGGTACCCAGTGAGACCCACAGAGCGCCCGGCACTAAACTGGAAGGAACATGCACACCGGGAGACAAACACCATGATTATTTTAATCTTATAAATAAGACATTGTATTAGGAAGATCCATAAGTGAACATGGTCATCTAATCACTGGAATAAGTTTGCCAAAAGCAGCAATATTCGAAAATCCACCAGCAAACTGTGAGAATTGTGGAGAGTTAAACTTTGCACTCAGTTATCCCTCCTCTCTCCTTTACACACAGCTTCCATCAGGGTCTGACCAGGCGTGCTGTCTCCCAACCACAAAAGGAAGGAGGCAAGATGCCTTAGGCTCACAGCCCTCTGGCAGGGAGCCCTCTCCTTCCTCATCCTCACAGACAGGCCATCAGCATTTTCTTCCATCCCCCTCACTCCCACCCGCTCGGTCCACCTCCAGTGGCTTCTGCTCACTGAACACGATGGAGGGTTTTCCCTCCTCGCCGTGTGTGACCAGGCAGTAATGCCTCCTCCCTGAAGCCCCCCTTCCTTTGGCTCCGTGACCCACCCTCCTCCCATCTCCTCCAGGGCCCGGCCTCCTCCATGCCACATCTGGACTCTGGGTCCGCATCTCTTCTCCCTGGTGCTTTCATCCAGACCTACAGCTTTGCTCACCATCTACACACCTGACACACACACAATGCCAATGTCCATCTCTACCCGAGAGCTCACTCTCCTCTGAAACTGGATGCCTGGCTCCCCAGACATGAGTTAGGATGGTCTGACCCGTCCCCTCCCACATCCAAGTCACCCAGACACCAGCGCCTCCCACACCAGACGCTCCCTCCCCATCTTCCCAGCCTCACCCAATGGCATGCACACACGCCAGAAACCGAGACACCATCCCAGGTACCTCCCTCTACTTCAGGCCGTAAATAACATTCACCACCAAGATTTACAGCTTTACTTCCTAAAATAAGCCATCAACTTGTCTGTATTTCCTTCCTGCATCCCCAGTCCATCCAACCTGCCATCATCTATCACCTGAACAATGCAGTTTATATATGAATATACATATATATGAATACATATATATATATATATATATATATATATATATATGTAGAGAGAGAGAGAGAGAGAGAGAAATAGTCAATTAGAGGAAACTTTTCCAAAGTTATATGTCCCCCATCTCTCTAATAGACCATAATTGCTTTTAGGGTAAAGATAAAAATCCTTTGAATTTTCAGTTGCTCCAGGGCACCGTCCTCCCTTCCTTCTGTCAGAATTCTCTCTGCTCACGCCTTCCACTTTGGAAACTCACCTTCACCCTCATCCATCAGATCTCAACTTGAAGGTCACTTCCTCCATGAACTTCCTTCTTGACCGTATATACATTACACCACCTTTGTCTCACTCCATTGTATTAATTACAGATGCAACCAGGCATCTATTAAGGTCATCATTTGGTTGATGTCTTCCTACCCCACTCGGCCATGGGCACGTTCAAACAGAGCCTGCTATATCCCCACCGCTTAAAATAAATACTTGTTTTAAATAAATATCTGTTAAATAAAATTTTTGGATAAATAAATAAATGTTTGTTGATAGATGATGGGGATGAGTTATATTCTGATGAAAAGGTTACCACAAAAAAATACTTGGCTTCACCCATAAAATGTGTGACTCCACCGTCCTGCCTTGATATAAAGCATGTAATAAACTTGATTGAATCTGTTTAAGAGCACAGTATCTTCAAATGAAGTATCATTAACCTTTTCAGGGTCCCAGTACCTTTTACTGATTTGGGGGAGCTATGGATCCTCTCCCTAGCAAATGCATACATGAACCTACATGCACAGAAAATGTGACTTATGACTCTAGCCAGTGCGCTCCTGGACCCCAGTGAGAACTCCTGTTCCCGGGTCTGGGAAGAGTCACCCTCAACAACACATATGACTGTGCAGGACACCTGATCAAAGGTCCTCCACACATAGAGAAGGGGCTAGTTATTATTAATCCTGCAAATGAGCACGCTGATGAGAAAGCCAGCTCTATCACTCGCTAAACGAGTCATTTGTGGGAAACACCAGGGGCCTCTTAGAGTCTAAGGATTGGAAATAATGTGTGAAATTCCAGCACAGTGCTTGGTTCATAATAGGGATGCAATGAAGGTTAGCTATTATTTATACTTGCTAGTGAGTTTTCACCCTAAATAATTTACTTCACCATTTATTGTCTATTAAGCTAAATAGCCTTGAAAGGAAAATATGGAAAAAGTCCACTTTCTTTGCCCCCCAGAAATGCAAATTAAAAACAACCATAAGAGGACAAATAATTTTCCCATACCAAAAAATTATGGAGATACATATACACATATATCCAGTTAAAGGAACCAGATGAAGAATTCATGGATGATATTTTTAGCCATATGCAAAAATGAAAATGCGACAGAGGGAATGAGCCTCTCCAATAGTCCTCAAAACAGGAAAAGCTGTCAACAAAATGAGATGGGGAAATAGAGAGATAAAGAAAATATGATATTATTGAGGAAACCGTCAATTTATGGGTTCCTTGGCTTTTCATGTGAGTTTGGAGAAATTACTAGTTTGTCAGTGAAAATGCGTAGCGGCAGGGGAGCAGATCTGGAAAATATTTGTGTACTGTTTGACAATGTAATATTTCAGGGGGCAAAGGGGACATTTCAGCCACAATGGAAAAAGCACCAAAGCTGTGACTCAATCTGCTGTCGCCCTCCTTCCTCAGCTCCCGTCTGCACTTGAGCTCACATCTATTAGCTGGGGGGAGCTATGCATGCTGCCTGGTTCTGTTCCTCTAGGACAAGGCATTTCCTTTTTTGAAACTTAAAGAAATGCCAGCAGCTTCGTGACTTAAGTCCAGATCATGGGATCCATTACAAAGAAAAGCATAAAACTTTCAAACTGAGTTGGGAACTCTACAAAGCAGCCAACCCCCACTCTTCAAGATGTCCATCATGAAAGACACGCTATCTAGCTTAAAAGAAACTAAAGAGACACGATAACTAAGTGCAGTGCTTGGTCCTTGGTTGGATTTTTTAAAGTCAGCCTTCAAGGACATTATTGGACTGACTGGGAAAACATATTGAATAGTTGTATTATAATAATGCTAAATTTTCCGAGTGTGGTGGAACAATGCTCTCCACCCTCACCCTTCCAAAGACGTTCAAATCTAATCCTCGGAAGCTATGGATGTGTTGGGTTGCATGGACCGTGTAGTCAAGCTTGCAGATGCTAAATCAACTGACCTTAAGACAGGGCTGGTTTCCTGTACTATCCAGGTGGACCTGATGTCATCACCAGGGTCCTTAAACGGTGAAGAAGGAGGTAGGAGAGCCAGAGTCAGGGCAGAGTGATGTGGGAAGGGCTCCGTAGGCCGTTACTGGGCTTGAGGACGGAAGGGGCCACGAGCCAAGCGGTGCAGGAGCCTTCAGAAGGAGCACAGCCCAGACGGCACCTTGATTTGAGCCCAGTGAGACCCACTTCAGACTTCTGACATCCAGAAGCGAAAAATAATAAATTTGTGTTAAGCCCCCAAAGATGAGACTATTTGTTATAACAGCAACAGAAACTAATACACCAAGTGAGATAATTTTGAGATTAGGTAGGAGACCGTTCTTGTCCTTGGGAAATATACGTGGAAGAATTTAGGACTAAAATGCCATGCTCTCTGCAACTATCTCACACGTGGCTCAGCAACAAAAAGAGGGGGCTCAGACACACACATGCTATGATAATAACAATCCATCTCAGTGAAAGGAATGTAGGTGTTCACTATACCAGCAAGTGTCTTGGGGAGGCAGAGGGTGGTTCTAAGGTTTTTCAGAATAAATGTTTGGGGCATAAAATAACAAGAAAAAAAAAAAAAGAAGGCTGTAAGATCTTACTAGAGTTCTGCCAGAAGGGGGATTTTAATCAATCAGCAAAGTCGATCATCGGCAAAGAAACAGAGGTGACACCTGCTGTGTATCTGAAGATCCCAGACAATCTACTCGGACGGTAGTGATTAGACAACCCCACACGCGTGCAACCTCTCCCTCCCCGGCAGACATCAGAAGTTTTATTCTCCAGAGGGGAAGAGAATGTCTTTGGGATAGAAGCACCAGGCGGACTTGAGGGTGAAAATATCAAACAGAAAACAGGGAGCAGGTGAAGGGAAAGCTGGCCTGTTGGATGTTCAGTCTCCACTTTCTCCCCAGCATAGCACCTACAACACCCGCGGCTGGCTCCCCGAGCCAGGGCAGCAGACTGGAGATGAGACACCTGCCTGAACACTCTGACCAGCCGAGAGGGACCTCACAAGACTGCAGCGCGGGTTCCCTCCAAACTGGCCATCAAGACCACCCTGCAGTGAAGCCACCCAGGAGCACCGAGCTGTCCATCATCATTGCAGTGACACTCTGCCATTTGAGAAATATTTTAATATGAAAGAAATATTTTAATATGGAAACATCCCCTACGGTTTTATTAACAGTATCAGAGAACATGAAAAGATAGCGCATCCATACAACAGACCATTAAAGAAATTTCTTAAAAGGAATATGTGGAGAATGAGAGACTTGGAAAACAAATATTTTCTTTCAAGAGCAAACAATAATAGCTCTTGAAAGTTAATACTAGGAAAGCAGGAATTTTTTAAGTTCAGTGACAGAGTTGGAAGACAGAGAGGAGAAACTTTGCGGCAGACGGGGTGCCTGTAGCTCTCCATTTCACTGTTTCCATGGTGACCAGCCACCTGTTTATCAGCCTATTTCAATGTGTCCACAGTCTAAACACTCTGGCCTGGGGCTCAGGGTCACCATCTCAGGAACCGGGGGTCTGGAACCGTGGTACCGGCTTCAGCCAGTGCAAGAAGGATGAGTCCACCTGAGGACCAAGCTCAAGGTGACAGATGAGGTGTGAAAGGCAGACCCAAAGTTGGGCAGGAGACCAGAGGAGATGCTGGAGGAGGATTGCTAGGAACCAGCCCACAAAGCGGGAGCTGAGGGTCAGCGGTGTCCTACCACCAGCCCCATGAGCAGGGTGGGAGCTGAGGCAGAAGTTTCTCTGGGTAGCTCTTCTATGTCTGGGCCCATCTCTGATCCGCTCCATTCTGTTTTGGTCTTAAGGTTTAACCATCAAAAGTCAACCTGATTTTGGCCACTTTCATCCCAATATCATAGGACATTTTAAAAACAAAACCACCAAACTTTCCCGTAAAGCAAGGAAACATAAATATATTGATTAAGAAACATGTCTCCATTCTAACTTTTATAGCAACCATAATTTACTCTCTGGGGCTCTTCCCACAGGGACACAGTTTTCCCTTTCACTGCCTTCCCTTCAAAATCAAACATGATACTTTTGTTCATGTCTAGCCTTTCTCCCAGGGCGTTGGAAGTTTCGTTGGTGTTGCCCAAATGAAGTGGCTCGTTCTCATCCTTATCTGTGGAACGCATTTCATCTTACGTACGTCCACTGGTGATAACTAACATTTTCATTTAACAAGAACCTATCACTAATAAGTATCATATTTCCATTTGATAATTATTTTTCCTATTAAAAACCATTTTTAATTTGCCAAGTTTGTAAAGAATTACAATAATCTCTACATTAAGTAAAAGCTATTAGCAATTTTCTTAATTGCAGAAGGAATCACGGTAACAACTCAAAGCTAGAATTTGCATTATTTTATAACCAATGCTTAAATGTCACTTATTTGGTGATGTTTCCTAATTATTCTCTCATTTTAGACACGCTGAGACACTGACATCAGAGATGGGTATTGCTGGCAAGCTGTGTTTTGAAAATTCCTCTCTGGACCCCAGCCTGCTTGTGACTCAGAGGGTCACCCATGTGCCTTCGGATTCTAGCATTCAGCAATTTGCTTACTATTCCTTCTGCAAATTTTTCAAGTCTTTCTAAGTTTTCTTAGCGTGAAGGTGTAGAATCCCTGTATGTGAACAATAATTTTTTGTGGTCATATGATTTGCTCTAAAAAATCTTCAGTATAGAAAAGACACAGAGAGGAGTTTTCCCCTCCAGGAGCCCCAGCACTTGCTCCGGCCCCAGGGCTCTCAGACAAATAAGAACACAGACCACAGGCAAGGAGGCAGAGGGAGCCTGGGAGGACAGCGCTGGGCAGAGGCTGAGCTCCAGAAACCTACATAGAGGCCCCTAGAGGGTTTGGCCAAGTACCAACCTGCAAGCACTGTGTGGGGAGAGATGCCCCAGGCCAGGGAAACAGCTCCCAGGAAAAAACAGTTACCAGGAAGCTGCTAGCCAACAATCTCCAGGGCTCAGCTCCTGGGCAGGGAAAGGGAGGGGAGGGGACGAGGGAGGGAGGGAGAAAGAGATCAGGAAGGATGAGGCAGGGAGGACGAGGGGAGGAAGAGGCGGCGAGAAGGAGGAAAGAAGGGAGCAAGAAAGACAGAGGGAGGGAGGGAGGACGGGCAGGGCAGGATGCGGAAGGTGTACGTAGGAACCTGGCAATCACATCTTGTCCGTTGATTTGAGGAGGGTGTGTGCGGGGAGGGAGGATGGGGATTGAGGAGCAGGTCAGGACACCTGACTCTTCCCAGGAAAAGGCTAAGTCGAAAGAGGAAATTGCAACATGACCGCAGGTCACAGTGCTTGTATTTCACCATCATTGACCCTGCGCGCCACTGCTGTTCGGTCAGGGACTTAGCGTCACGGGAGGAGATGTGGATTCAGAGTCCAGAGATCGTGGCAAGAGTCCCCGCCAAGTCAGGGAGCAGAACCTGCACCCACTGTCTACACTGTTCTGTGTCAGCACTTGGGATCCGTGAGCTTAAAAAAAAGCAGACAAGATCCTTGCCATTTACATTCAGTTTACATTCTAGGAGGGGTAGGCCTGCATTTTCTCATCTAAAAGACGGCAATAAGAGTCATTTTCACGGGTCATTGTAAAGGCCGGGCTTGGACGTCTCCACAGATCCTGACTCTTCAAGAGCAGGACTGTGTCTTCCTTCAACAGACAGTTGCGAGTCCCTGCTGTGTGCCCAGCACAGGCCGAGATGCTGAGGATGGGCCCCAGGGCGTGCAAAGGCCGCTCCTCTGTGAGTCGTCACCATCTTCTCTAACTGCACAGAACGTGCTCGAAGCCCTCACTTAGGCCAGACACTATTTTCATTTAATCTTAGCAGTGAGCTACATTTAGTGTAACTAAAAAAAGTGAGGAAAGAACAGCTGTCACTTCCATCTCACTGGTGGACGCGGGGCAGGAAGGTGAAACCACTTGCCCAAGGTGCACGGGTCTTAGCTCAGTGAAGCTGAGATCCGAACCCAGGCAGGCAGACTCTGAGACCCTGAGCTAAACCTGTGCCCATACTGTGTCCTCACTGCCACTTTACAGAGTTGGTTCCAACGCTCAGCACAGGCCTGGCACATAACTGGCCTTTAAGAACGCACAAAATGGTATTCACAGATCAGTAGTCAGAACACAGCTACATAAGCAAAAAGTAAGAGCGTGGACCAAGTTTTACATTCTGTGTCTATTTCTCCAAGAGCAGCCCTCCTGGTCCTGCCAAGCCAGCATGTGGCCCCGGGAGCTCAGGCCAGGCCTGGCCACGTCCATGCCACGCACTGCCTGGCGTGGCGCACCTGCCCCCAGGTGTGTGGTCTCAGCGAGTAAAGAAACAGCAGATAATTGCAAACACCCTTGTTGTGAATCTGGGACATGGCCAGGCTCCTTCTTCCCCACCCTAATTACTATGGAAGCCCTCAGCAATGAGACCATCTCAGTTTCATCAAGAAACAACAGAAATAACGAAGAAACTACTGGTTGATATAAATGGCAAGCGTGACCAGGATTGGTTATATGAAGTGATGTTTGTCATCACGAATGTCACCTGCATTCACAAGCTCATGGCCATTTCTATTAAAGGTGTAGGCCCCTAAGTGCCTAGGATGATGAAAATTATGCAAAGGAAAAGAATCCTATTTTTTTCTCAGAATTGTGCCATTTGGTTATAAAAGCTGCAGGGAAACCTGTTCAGAAACATATAAATGTAAAACTACAGACACACACACACACTCCTACATAAGCAAATTGCAGAATAGATTTGCTACAGTTGAATATTTCCATTTCTCTAAAATTTCACTAACTGCCTTGGTAATTATGCTTATAAAACTATAAGGGGCTAATGTAGAACAAAGAACATTTTTAGTTCCAGAAGTGAAATACGAAGGGAAGTCTGAGAGACGGGAGGGAAAGGGTGAAGCGCCATGTGCCGTGTTCACACCCGTGTACCAAGTTCATAACCGTGCACCCCGCCTGCAGGCTGCACCCACGCCAACCACCGACTGATTCATTTTTCACACCATTTCAAACAGGAAATTAAAGTATATAACAGGTTTTTTAACTGACTTTTCAACTGTTGTTTTAATGCTTAGATATTAAGAAGGGGCTCGTTTCACGGGCATATTTTTGATCCACCCTTCCAATAACCAGAATGATTGGATTACAAAATAATTCCCAGTGCTAAACCACTTCACCCTTCATCTACACCATGCTTTATAGGAACTTCCTGCCCTTTGGCTCTCAGCTGAGACCCTGATGACAGTGCATGATTCAGTCCCCAAAGAGGATGAAACGTCGGCACTGAAGGTGCCACATTTTAATTTGATGGAAGCAGAGATACAAATGAAATCAACCTAAAATCTATTTGTGATCCATGATTTTGGGAACCGCTGAGTCAGGAAAAGCAGAGAAAGGGGAATTTAGCGTCATGCTCTGTTTGTACACGATTAACTTTCAGAGTCCCGATCTGTCTTTTTTAGAAGTAATAAACCAAGCCCTAGAGTTTCTGGCATGCCTTGGCATGCGGATTTGCTGTTGTGTCTTTTTCCAGCATCTTCACATTTGAGTGCACATAAATTCAGACTTGATGGAGGTCAGACCCTCATTAATTCACTTGACCAGACTGGAAAACAGCTCTCTGAGAAATGGTGGAGAAAAAAGTATTTCCCCCTCGTTCACAAACAAGGAATTTACAAACAAGGAATTACCTCGTTCACAAACAAGGAATATATCAGGAAAATCAGACCAAAGAAAAAAGTAATTCAGTACCAACCCTACAATTATCATCCAGGTTCTACCACAATCCCAATGTAACTGGTAAAAAGTAAGTTAAAATATGTTTTAGTATCAAATTTTTCTTTCAGCTACAATTTAGAAATGCTTATAAAAATCATGAGCTGGCATCCACTGTCCTGATGCATCTTGAAACTCAGGACGGACCTCATGTCATGAGAGTAAACTATGACACTGAATTTCAAAGTGCTCATGTAACGGGATGGACTCTACAAAGACCCCAAAGAAATAACTATTCCAAGCCTCTGAGCCAAGGTCGTCCTATCGATAGAGCAGGAAAGGGCGTTCCAGAAGGCAAAGCATTTTCAAAAGTTAACACTCCACAGATGCACCTTAACGCTTTTAAGAAATGTCTTTGGCAGATGGAACATCAATCTAAGGAGGGAGAGAAAAACAAAATCAGTTCATGTGGAGAAAAAGAGAACGGTTCTCTGAAAGCACGGCATCCCTTACAATGCTGTGATCCTGCCTGAAAGGAAGGGGAAAAGAAAAGGGAAAGAAAGGAGCCAAGCGTTCTCTAGGGATTAGAAAGTCACTGTGCTTTAAAGGGCACTGAACTCCCACGGGGTCTTAACATTGGAATGACAGCAGAAAGCCAAAGGTCACACAGTCTACCGGGGAGGTCATGACCTTTGGAAGAACTTCCTCCATTTGAAAATAGCCGTGGTATGGAGTGAAAAGAATGGAAACTCATTTATATTTTGGAAAATGTAATTGGGCCGATGGCCTACGAGGAATGGGGCTCCGGAAGGCAAAGGGGGGCAGGTCACTGCCGCCAACGTGCGGGGTCACGGCGCAGCGAGCGGGTGTTCCTGGCGGGGCCGCCGGGGGAACAGGCGGAGAGGGCCCAGGGCTCCCCGGGGAAGAGCAGTGACTCGCTCGCCCACATTAAGCCGCCTTCCAGGGGTTGCTTTCCCAAAGCTGGCATGCTCAGAGGTGGAATCTGTTTACTAGGGCTTGCCCCTTGCTTTGGGATCTAGGTGTTTACATTAAATAGCAAATTCCTACTGTGAGAGGAGGCTCCGGGTTTCCATTTTCATCTCATGGTTCATTTCCCCGATCCATCTTGCTTACTGATGGCCCCTGGGATCTCATGCCTGTGCCCTGCAGTATGAGGAGGAGGTAAAAGCCTGTTTTCAGTCGCTCCTCTGCTGGGGGCATATGTTCAGATAAAACTGGTAAGAAAAGTTACAAAGGCATCACATCGAATATCACATGCAAATCTGCCGGCTTCTACTCTGTGTGGCCGTTTAAACGGTGTCCCTCAACCACAGCATGTCACCCCTGACTCTTTTAGAGAAGTTTACACTAAAAGAGACCTACGTGTGTGCGCGACTGTAACGACTACTCAGATCTTAACTACAGCTTCCTTTCAGCCAACATGCACCCAGCACCTAGTGTACACCAGGAATGTTGCTAAGAGCTGCAAACATCACTGGGAAAGTATATTCTCTTTGCCTATAAGGAGTTTACCGTTTTCTGGACCAGTAAGCCCTGGACCCCAAGCAGCTTTGGGGAGTCCAGAATATCGAAACCCCAACTGAAAGGCTGGGTAAACTTCAGAAAGTTTGATACACAAAATAAAGTCAACTGACCAGCAGAGGAACACCCACCTCCCCATTCAATCACAATTCTTTCTGCTCGTGTTTTGTTTTCTTTGACCTTGAATTCTAAGGCAAAATGCTAACAGCTGGTCCAGGAAACTCAGGCATGCAGCTAACACTCTCATTTTTGCCTTGAAGTTCCTACAACTTCTGTAATGGGTATGCAACAAGGAAGTCTGATGTGGGGTTCAGTGAGAGCACACGATCCGTGAATCAGGGGGGTAAGTGGGCAGTGAGGACGGGGGGTCTCCCTCTGGTCACCCCCCTCCCAGCCCTGCAACAGCCTTGGTGACTCTCCCGTCAGACCAGGCTGAACCCCAGGGCTGAGAAGGCCCTCCCAGCAACACCCTTGCTGGGAAATGCTGAGATTTATAAACGACCACATTGATTAAATTCTGTGCACTTAGCCTGGGTTAGGAACCAGGGTGATCCTAGGAAAACAGGGGGGAGAAGGGGAAAAAGTGAGGGAGGGTAGAGGTGGGAGAGAGAGAGAGAAAGAGAGGGGAGGAGGATGGAAGGAAGGGAAGGAGGAGGGAGAGCCTCCAGGACGGCCTCCTCCATAGCCTCTGAGTTCGATCCAAATAAGCAAGTGCCCCTGGAGCGCTGCCAGCAGTAGAGACACCCCGTGAGCCACAGGTACAATCCTAAATGTCCCAGGAGCCACATTTCGGAAAGTAGAGCGTAAGAGACGCAGTTCATTTTAATGATATAGTTTATCTAACCCGACATAGACAGAAATAGCATCATGTAAACACGAAGTCAATATTGTGTTGCTGTCCTTTCCTTTCCCACTGCGTCATGGACTCCGACGCAGTTCCACACTCGCGGCCCCCCAGGACGAGCCACGTTCACGCTCTCAGAGAACCAGGCGACAGTGCACCGTGGTCTCTCAGCAAGCAAACCCCCGTAGAATCGTGGCATTTTAAGTAAAACCCAGGCACTGCCTCTGGGCTGGGCCAGAGTCTCTTTCTTGAACAAAATCCTTTTTCCTGAATCTATAATATTGGCTCTGTTTGGACTGGATCCCAGATCTTACTAGCAACATGAAAGGCTGCTTCTCTCCCTAACCACACGGCAACAGGGCTATCACTAAAGTCAGCCCTGTGCCTGAGCCTCCGAGGTGACGTGTCACCGTGACACCGGGAGTCTGACGGGCTCCGCTGCAGCCCGCCACCTCTCAAGAGTGACCCCTGATGCTCTGGGGTGAGACGCACCTGTGAGATCCCTTTCAGCTCTTCTCTGCTTCTTCACGGCATGTCTCGGTAATGGGGGGCTGTTTTATTTATCTTTCCTCCTCACTGATTTCATTAGTATCTGTGTCTCCTCAAGGGCCTGTGAGGGACGCGCGTGCTGGTTGCAGTGGCTTTTGTCTTCCCAGGCTGGCCTTGCAGCAGGACAGAGTCCCCAGGCCTTCTGGTCCTCAGGAATTTCATTTATCTTCCTTTTTTCTAAGAAAGCCAGTAAGTCCCACACGGCTTTCTCTCTGCCTCATGCAAACAGTGTGAAGCACTTGCGCTAAAAACCTCACTGAAATAATGACACTATATCCTAAATTCCAACAGTAATGGCTCTGATCAAAGAACTTAAAGCTCTATTAAGATTAACTGAACTTCAGGCTTTGTGGCTGGGAGCTCTGTGCAGGCAGCCTGCAGACAAGTTCTGACAGACAGAGAGGGGAGTCTTAACCTCAACATCAACAGGGCCTTCGGATACTTCAGTTTGAAAGGAGATGGCAAATATAAACGACAAGGGAGCTGGAGTTATCCCTGATCAGCCGAGCACACCGCAGCCATCCCGCTTCAGGCTGTAAGTCTTACCCACCCTCTACAAAATACTAGCGAACCAAATCCAGCAGCACGGTAAAAGGGTCACGCGCCGTGATCAAGTGGGGTTTATCCCAAGGGTGCAAGGATTCTTCAAAACATCTGCAAAGCACTCAGTGTGATACACCACACTAACAAACTGAAGGATAAAAACCATATCGTCATCTCAATAGATGCAGAAAAAGCTTTTGACAAAATTCAACACCGCTTTATGATAAAAAAAAGAAAAATTCTCCGGAAAGTGGGCAGAGAGGGACCCTACTTCAACATAATAAAGGCCATACATGACAAACCCACAGTCAACATCATTCTCAATGGTGAGAAACTGAAAGCATTTCCTCTAAGATCAGGAACAAGACAAGGATGTCCACTCTCACCACTTTTATTCAACATAGTTTTGGAAGTCCTAGCCACAGCAATCAGAGAAGAAAAAGAAATAAAAGGAATCTAAATTGGAAAAGAAGTAAAACTGTCACTGTTTGTAAATGACATGATACTATACATAGAGAATCCTAAAGATGCTACCAGAAAACTACAAGAGGTCATCAATGAATTCGCTAAAGTTGCAAAATACAAAATTAATGCACAGAAATCTCTGGGTGCTTTCTTTATTAATTAAATGACTCTGAGAAAGGAGGAGGGGACCTCTGCCAGTTATACTGCAGAAGTAGTCGCTGCAAGCTGTATCTAAGGACAGTCTTATGTTGAAGAAATACAATATTGGGGAGAACTCAAATAACAACTTCTAGAATTTCCAACTCTTTATGTAAAAAGCTAGCCATTCTGCTCCACTCCCAGGTCGCGAGGAAGCAGGTGGTGGCATGTACACAGCAGACCTCTCCCACTGGTGGCTGAACTGAGTCAGACAGGGTGTAAAACTGTGTTTGAACCCCTCACTGCAGTCAGCTTCTTTCAGCAGGAGTGTCAACCTTGAGAATCCAGAGGTCAAGGTCTATTAAGGGCACAGAGGATGACATAACCCTTCACTGTGTTTACACTTCGTTTATTCATTGTAATAATATAACCCACATGGTTTTCTATGGCAGCTCCTGGATAATAATTTCTACGCATTTCTCAAAAGAATCAGGTCTGTAGCTCAGTGATGCACATCTCCTCGCATGTAATATTCATTCAACAAACCTATGAGAGCCCCCATCCAAGGGGCCTTGTACACTATCTGTAACGAACCTCTGCTCAAATGCACCCCCTTTCAGACCCTGAACGTGAGACAGGAACTAGTGTTTTACTTTAATCCATTTGTGACCTTCCTTAGCGTTATATTCTCACGGCGTTATTATAAATGCCACGTGGGGCAAGGTACAGGGTGGGTGTGAGGAAGCTATGTCCTACCATAGTCTTTTGGGGTCCTTTTAAGTCATTAACTAAAGGTGTTCGCTGTAGTTTCCTTGACTTTTAGGGCAGGTTTAGGCCAGAGTTTGTTCTTCAGCAATAAAATATTGCCTATTGAAGCCCACCCACTCTGGAACCACTGCCCTTGTTTAAAACTGCTAATCAGTCCAGAGAAAGATCTGTTCTGATGGTGAGAGTACCATGCGGTGCACGTGCATGTGCGTGCAAACACCCACTGATAGCAGACGTGCTGCCACACCCTCCCAGCAAGCATTTAAATACGACCTTCGCCCCAAAACCCAAGCACAACGTCTGTTAGTGGTTGCTTCGTAGAGGACCATGTAGCAGTCACTGAACAAACTACTTCTTAAAACGTATGTGACAAGAAGTAAAAGCAATAAAGGACCTTCCAGGCCTTCATGCCCTAGATGTGTCCCCCATCCCTCCCAGAGGTGGTCTCCACCTGGCTACTCGCGTGGGGCTGGGACCCTCTACACAAAGGGACCTGCCTCACGACCGTCCCGCTGTCCTTCCAGCCCTGCTTGCAATAAAACGGGGACAGCCTCCCCTAAGTTCCAGCCTGGTGGACAAGCCAGTTCTAGGGGCATCAAGACGCAGTAGAACCTGCCCATGAGCAGAGGTCAAAGCCTGCAGGGACACAGAGATGCACTCCCAGGATGAGAATATTCTTCAGCCAAGAGAATGCTCTTTGTGGGTGATGAGAAATTAGGGGACACTATGGGACTTGGGTAGTTTAACCTACTTATAAGTTACACATGAAATGTTGGAGGATTTGCCTTTTTTTTTAAAATAAAACACCCTCCTGATATACTGTGCATAGCTTGTTTGCAACTGAAGGCCCCAGAGCTATAGAATACTCTCCAGATTTCTGGGTAGGGGCTTTAATTAAAAGGATGATGAATACCAGCCCCCCCACCCCCAGGAATAGAGTTCAGGCATTGATGCTGGTGTTTGGGGCCCCAAATTACCTCAACTTGCTCACATACAGCCTTTTAACTCCTGAACATCCCACAGGTAAGGGCCATGAGAGAGGCAAGGCAGGGGATGGGACTCGGAAGCAGGTGACTGGTGCTGTCTCAGCTCGGGGAAGGAGGCGACTCCAGAAATCACATCCAGGAAGGGTAGCACATGGACCAGAGTGGGGACAGAGGGCCAGCGTGACTGCGGCTTGTTCTCAGGTGGGTCCAGGTAAAACCTGGGGCTGGAGCCCTCACTACACTAGCTGCCACACCAGCTGTCAGCCCAGGGGAGGGCTGGGGGCTCGCCGCGCCAGGGTGGCTCTGACTCCACCAAATTGAGGCTTATCTGAACGGGATCTAAGTGGCTGTCACCACTGCACTCTGTCACCCCAGGCAAATGGCCGGGCTACAGCAGGTGCCAACAGCGAGCTCTTCAGGAAGATGCACAGAGCCTGGACCACAGGCCTGCCAGGTCCTTCCCCTGTGGGTTGAACAGAACACGACAGGCACAAAGGGACTTGGGCTCCAGAAGACTGACTTGCAACTGTCCCCGACCTTCCATGAGGACGTGTCAGACAATGACAGCAAGTCACTGAATGCACACAGCTTGTCCTGCCCCCCTCTCCTCTCAGCCACAAAAGCAGCCTCTTCTGGGAACCCATAACTGCCAGTACAGAGCCTCACCCACCACTTTCACCCCACTGGGCCCGAGGACAGCAGGCCAGCGTGATGTCTCTGCACAGATGAAGGCCCCGGAGGACGTACACAAGGCAGAGCTAGAAGTGGCTTTCCCAGGGCTGTGTGAACCTGAGGGCCCTGTTCACTGTCTGAGCATCTCCTGGAGCTGCAGAATGAGGGAAGCAACATCTCCTCTGGCCAGCTCGGCCCCTGGAGCCGAGTCACCTGGAACTTTTTCGTCCAGCAGCGGGTGGCACCTGGGATCCCCAGGGCGCAGTCACCATCCACCCAGCCCTGGGGCTTGCGGTGTGGTGATCTAGCCAGGCTCCCAGGGCATCTCTGCACCATCACAACACTGCTCTCTGAAGCAGGTTTTCTCCTCCCCAGTTTTTTAAATTAATTTATTTTTTTATTGGAGTATAGTTGATTTACAATATTGTGTTCGTTTCAGGTATACAGCAAAGTGATTCAGTTACACAATTTTTTTCAGATTCTTTTCCTTATAGGTTATTGCAAAATATTGAGTATATTTCCCTGGGCTATACAGTAGGTCCTTGTTGGTTTCTATTTCCCTTCCCCAGTTTTTAACGTTGTTCCCTAGGTGGTCCAACTAGTAACAGAGATTGGCTACTTCCTGCCCAACAATGCCGTTTCCTCTGATTCCGTCTCATTTTGCATCAACTTATCCATGATTTTACTTAATAGTCTGCTTCTGATGATACCCGGCTTTCTGTATTCCCATTTTTAGTCAATGCTAAATTTTCCCTGGGCTCAAAAACAGATCCCAAACCCACTTTCTTACTTTAAACAGGAAAAGAAGGAATATTTACTATGAGTTACTTCCTGCGTATGTAATTTCAATTCTAAAAGTCTATGGAAATTATTAGAAAACTGTAGATTACCATCTCTAATTCTTCATCCTTCCAAATATATCTATTTGTACCTTATTTATTTCCTGTTGCGTGCTCTGCATCCCAGGAAAACAGGCTATGAGGCTTCAAAACAAGATAAAAATCCAAGATTTTTAAAAATGTTTTATTAATGTCATCTTATTATACCTCTTATGTTTCTACATCTTAATTTTTTACATATCTTTCCAAAATAACCTTAGAGCTTTTTTTAGGTGATAGATTTCCCTCCATGTGATCATTAGTCATTTTAGGGCCATTTAATGAAGAAATACTTTCTCCGTCCAGGATATTATCTACAATTGAGTTTAAAATATTTATACTCAACATGCTTCAAAAATAATAAGATCCTACGGGCAAAGTCCTGAGGTGAGATATATGTGATTGTAATCTTTGCTAAAAACAAACAACAGTGGCAGGTCGGTCTCTAAGTATAAAATTCTGGTGAAATTTACCCCACGTGAACCTGTCACAAGGTTGCGGAGTTTACATCCCACCAAATGGGAACAATTATTCTAAGACTATCTGGCTAGCATGATGGTAAAAAAAAAGGAATTTCCCTTGATTTCTTGCCATTTCTTTATTCCATAATCACCCTTCATTTAGTCTAGAAACAGAAGAACTCAGAAGGACTTCAGAAACAGAATCAGTTACCAATCGTCAGGTCATAGGGTTCTGGTGGATGGGTGACCCCTGCTGTCCTAGTGACTCTGATAGATAAGGAGGACTGTGGAAAGGGGGGCGTGATGGGAGTGGACGCACCTTGAGGGCTCTTCCTTTGTGTGAGCACCGCGAGGGGTCACTCAAGGAGCAAGTGACTCATACCTCCTGCCAAGGACGCCCATCTTCACACCAGCTCTAAGCCTGTCTCCACCGGGCAGGGTGGAAATAAGAGAGAAAGACTTCGGGGGCAGGGGGAGATGTTCGCACTCCTGCTCAGACAGGCTCTGTGAAGACCCGCGGAGCACAAACAAGAGTCCCCAGAAGGTACGTGGGTTTCGATCAGAGGAAGGGGGAGAGGATCTTCCCAACAGAAAGAACGGCGGAGAGGGAGCAAAGCACAGGGCGTATCCCGGGGCCAGCGAGGACTCAGCGATGAATCCCAAATCTCTGAGAAACAAATCCCATCCCAGTTTCTCACACTAGGCGGGACCTGCATTGCTCCTTCTTGAACCTCGGCATCCGGCTTCCTTATTCTCGCCTCATTTGGTGAAAATGACAGAAGGAGTGTGGTTAAGAGAGGACGTTTCTTAATTTAGCTGCGCAGTTATTAGACTAATCCTGTTGCACCTTCTCCTTCAGTTTGCTAATCTCTTTCAACGCCATTAGCTGTAGTTTCTCGCAGCCCTTAGGTGAATTTATAGTCACCATCGACTCAGCGCAATCATTCTAAAAACAGTAAGACCAATTACGGCCGTGGTCTAGGATCTGTAACCAGGACATGGAACTGATTCTCTATTACCTACCATTGCTGTTTTCCAGCTCAGTGAAAGATTCGTCATCAAGCAAACGCAAGTCAAAATACATACTTAAGTATTTGTGAGTTAAAGGTCAGGTACAAGGTGGGTGAAGAATGTGATTACCCAACATATAGGGGTCCAATAGATGAATAGACTTCTCACAGTTACCAAAACCATCCAAATACCTGTTTCTCTGGAGGAACCCAAGGAGGAAAGGTGCACCTTACTTGCAATGAGGCCCACTTCTGAAAACAGCTGCCCAGTTTGACACCAGGGAGTTGTGTGAAGTGGCAAAGGAGGCTGAACTCAGAAGATTTTCAACAGTTTATGTTAGTAATTTCCATATTATTTATGGCTTTCTTATGTATGTGTTTTCATGTACGTCCTTAAAACCAATACAAAATTGAAACCATGAGCCCAGAGTTGGTCAGAGGTCTCAGGATAATGCGTCCCTACAGAAGCCAGTTTCTCTAGTTTATCAATGAGCAGAATTAGCAGGAGGAAGGGAAGCATCAGATTTCCCTTTAATAGAATATCCAAAATCCTGCAGGGAAGTCCCAGACGCAAACAGTCTTGCACTAAAGTGCCCTAGTCTGAGGCACCTTAAGACCGACCATCGAGCCCAGAGGGCAGGTGAAGTGAGTGTCATGAACAATGATGAGCGTTTCATTTCAAAATAGTTCACCAACGAAGGAATCACCAATCTTTACCTCTACTGAAGAAATTCTTCTCTGATTCTCTGCATCTTCCATCAGACCAGCGGTCCCACTAAAAAAAAGGTTGGGAAAGTTGCCTCCAGTTTGGGAACTTCTCAGGGTTCTCCCTATGCCCGCAAAGCGTATTTGTTCTCCAACAAAGGACCAAGGCGCTGGTGGGCGCCACGGGTGACGGGAATCCTGGAAATGGACATCCGCCCGCCGCAGGTCGTGGGCCTGTGCTTGTCCGACGGGCTCACACGATCCTCGCAAAGCCTGGGAGGCCGGTGCTTTAAGTGCCCCGGTGTTAGGATGAGGACACTGGGGGTTCATAAAAAATATCAGAAAGGTGTTCTTATAGCCCAGAAAGTCACCTCCCCTTTGTACCCTTAACGTGTCCTCTCATTGCCTTGAAAAGCTGCCCGAGACCGGGTGTTTTCCATCCGTGACACGCACAGCGGTGGCGAAGGCGCCCAGGAGGAGGGGCCCCCGCCCGGGTCTCGGGTGGACACGCAGCTCCTCCTCCAGCATCTCAGGGAGAGAAGAGGTGAGAGCAGGGGAGGTTCGGCTGACGCGCAGGTAACAAGAGTCCACGTGCAGGGAACACTGCAGCTGTGCCACACACATTTCCCACCCACCTTAGCTGTCAGCTCCAAAAATATGCACAGTTGACCCTTGAATAAAATGGGTTTAATGGCACGGGTCCGTCCACACGCGACTTCTTTTCAACAGTGAATACATACGGGTCTACAGCATCGGAACCGCAGCTGGTTGCATCCACGGGTGCAGAACCTCGGGTACTTAGACCGGCCAGTGACTATAAGTTATACACATTTTTTGACTGAGCAGAGAATCGGCACCCCAGCCCCTCATTGTTCAAAGCGCAGCTGTATTTGTTGATGTGCATTCCAACCGACAGAAAAATTAGTCTTTAAAGACAAAAACACCTTTTTTTTGAAATTTTGAATTTTATTTTATTTCTTTTTTATACAGCAGGTTCTTATTAGTTATCCATTTTATACATACTAGTGTATATATGTCAATCCCAATCTCCCAATTCATCCCACCACCTCCCCCCGCCACTTTCCCCCCCTTGGTGTCCATACGTTTGTTCTCTACATCTGTGTCTCTATTTCTGCCTTGCAAGCCGGTTCATCTGTACCATTTTTCTAGATTCCACATATATGCGTTAATATACGATAATTGTTTTTCTCTTTCTGACTTACTTCACTCTGTATGACAGTCACAAACACTTTCTGATTCGGGTCTGATTCCCCCAAACCTGCCCCACGCCTGGCACTTGGTGGATTTATTGAATGCAGTTGTGCGAATGAATAGGTGAGTGACTGAGCCTTGCACTCAGTAATCCACAGGACATTAGGGCCGTTTTAAAACCAACAACTCCTGTGTCTGATTAACTATTTCAACCAGACTCAAGTAAATGGCGAAATGTAGTGCATTTAACCGCATTTCTCTACCTAAGCCGTGTCATCACCAGGCTTACTTTTCAAAGTTTCTATTTTTAGGGCTCAGGGGCCCAGTACCTAAACCCCAAGGCACCCACACTCTTCTGTCACCAGCATGGGGGGATCAGGGTCATTAAGTCCCGACTGTGTTCTGAGCTTTTGCAGCAATTGAAAAAGTGAATTAAATGTATCGGTAAGTGAGGCGAAGAACGTTTTCTAGGCTGAATGCTGGGGTAAAACTGACAGGAATACAGCTCATCGTGTTGAAGCAACTGAGAAAAACACACGGAGAAGAAATAAAACAACGTAAAATATAGCTGGGACTCGCAAATGATAAGCAATTATTTTCCTTTCACACCATATTGGATCACAGAGAAGAGTGATGTCATTATTTTATTATTTATAACTACTGGGACCTAGCCATCTGAGACTTGGCTGAGGTATCTAGATTTCAGACCATTTGTTTTCTGCTTTTATCATTAATCATTCCTCCAGCCAAACACTGAAGCTATGGAAATGCAGAGATCCCAAACTCCCAGCTGTTGTGAGCATGGAAGACTTACTGCCGAACAGCATGTTTGCTCGTGCAGCCTTTGGGCCAAAGATGGTGTAAACACTTATCACTGTGCAGTCCTAGCGCTGCAAGGAACGTCAGGGGTCATCCAGGCCTCCCCCTCACTTCCCAGGTGAAGAGGGCAGCAGGATGTAGGCGGGGACCAAGAAAGCATGAGCCTTGGCCAGACTCCCCCATCTCTGAAAGGCATGACTTTGGTGAGCAATAAACACGCTCCCAGACTATTTTCTTATTTGCAAAACCCTCACCCTCCTCCTCATAACCATCATGGTATACCTCCTTCCTCTTTTTTTTTTTTTTTGCAGTACGCGGCCTCTCACTGTTGTGGCCTCTCCCATTGCGGAGCACAGGCTCCGGACGCGCAGGCTCAGCGGCCATGGCTCACGGGCCCAGCCGCTCCGTGGCACGTGGGATCCTCCCGGACCAGGGCACGAACCCTCGTCCCCTGCATCGGCAGGTGGACTCCCAACCACTGCGCCACCAGGGAAGCACGGTACCTCCTTTCTGACAGGCGCACTGCCAGGATGGAGACGGTTACACCATACATCACTCTGTTAGAGGCTGGCTCAGCCGCTCAACCTTCACAACACTGAGGCATC
Organism: Phocoena sinus; assembly: GCF_008692025.1. NCBI lineage: Eukaryota > Metazoa > Chordata > Mammalia > Artiodactyla > Phocoenidae > Phocoena > Phocoena sinus. Next base: position 2,338,075 of record NC_045775.1, on the reverse strand, counting down.
CTGCCACTGACATCCAAAGATGGCACGAGTCACTCACCTCAAAAGAGCAAGACTTTGATGGCCGTTGTAACACCACACTGCCAGCATGGCAGCCACTGCCACACGTCACTACTGGGCACTTGAAACGTGGCTCCTCCAAACTGAGATGTGCTGTAAACGTAAAATACACACTGGACTTGAAGTCAACTTTCTCGCTCGTATTTTATATTGATTGGACATGAAAGTGAGAATATTTTGGTCTATGAGGTTAAATATAATACATATTATTAAAATTAATTGTACCTGCTTCATTTCACGTCTTTTAATGTGGCGGCTAGAAAATCTGAAATTGCACGTGTGGCTCCCACATTGTCTTCCCCTCAGATGGGTCTGTGCTAATCCCCTGCCTGGCCAGCCTCTGGGTCGTGGGGAATTTGCTCTGGATTAGCAGTGCCCACTGTGAGGCAGTGGGCCAGGAGGAAGAGGCGGCTTGTCCAGAGAGCTGAACTCCTGGCCTCAGTCTTACTGTTACCGGAATCTTTACATATCAGCAAGAACTCAATCTATAGCCTTTCTTGCCTTTTGTCCTTGAAACTTCTGCTGTCAACCTTCAGGCTTTCCACATGGTATCATTTAAAATGGGCATTCCCAAAGATATGTCTAATCCTACGACCAATGACATAACTGGTTCTTATGGGTTCAACTGTGTCCCCCCAAAAATTATATGGTCAAGTCCTAACGTCCAGTACTTATGCACGTGACCTTATTAGGAAACAGGGTCTTTGCAGATGCGATCACTTACAGTGAGGCCATGCTGGATTAGAGTGGACCTTAAATCCAATGCCTGGTGTCCTTGTAAGAAGAGGAGTTGCCAAGTAAAGACAGAGACACACAGGAGAGGACTCCATGAGACAGAGACTGAAGTGACGTAAACAAGGGACTCCAAGTATTGGCGGCCACCGTCAGAAGCTGGACGAAGCAATGAAGGATTCTCTCCAGCGTCTCAGAGGGAGCATGGCCCTGTCAACACCTTGATTTTAGACTCTGGCCTCCATAACGGTGAGAGGATGATTTTCTGTTGTTTTAAGCCACCCAGTTTGTGGTATTTTGTGACAGCAGCCCTAGGAAATGAACATATTGACGGGAGAGGGACCCCCATGCAGAGCAAACGCGTTCTCCCATCTAATGAAGAGAGTTCTTTTTCCAGATTCATAACCAAATAGCTGTTTTTTGAAAAAGTACACATTTTATTAGCAATTGTAAAACTTAACATCTAAAACAAAACATAAAGAATACATGATGTACAGTTCATTTATAAAAACACAATCTAGTGACCGAAACCTCATCAGTGGTTACCTGGGGCCAGGCGTGGACCACATGGAGATGGACCACTGAGGGCACCAGGAAACTCTGGGGGCTAATGGAAATGGTCTGCACTTGGAATCGGTGGCCAGCTCATGGGTCTGTAAGTGTTTCAAACTTCTTCAAATGGATGCAATTCCTTGTGTGTGTCACTCAAGTTGACAGAAAACAGTTAAAAGATGGCATTATAATAAACCTAGATACTATTCCACAAATTTTAAGCCAATGGAATAATCTTTATCCAGGTTTGGCATCAGCAAAGTTGAACAGTCACACCACTTCCACTGGTTCAGCTGCTCAAACTGGGTTCCACGCCGAGTTGTCATGCCCACAATGTATAAGAGATTTTATCATTTTTAATTTAAGGAAATATTTTTGTGCTGTAGACACAGTAAAAGGAATTAAAAGATTAATGTTAACAAAAAACACGTTTTTAACAATTGCATTCAGGTCAGAGTTTCATTTTTAGCATATTTATGGTTATCTTTTTCTTCACCCTTTAAATATTTCACACGACGCATTAAATGATTCCTGTAGGCCACTTAACATTTCTTTTACACTTTCTAAGCATTTTTCCACATTTGATTTTCAGCCATTTGAAATAGCAGGTGGAAATAAGCAATGCAAACAAGCCATCAAATGTAGGAGTCTTTAAAATCTTGGCTAGATAGGTCATATCTATTTAAGATACACTATGGAAAAGAATGAACCGCAATACTTCACCCCAAAAAAACTGCTAAAAATCAGAGGCTAATCGTAATGTTCTTGGCATAGCAATAGATTAAGCAAATGATGTGAAAATATTTTAAATATCATCAGAACTTGATAAAAATTCAATGACCCAAGAGAGTTTCAATTTTCTTGTACCTTGAGACTATGGCATCATCCATCATTAACGTAAAACCCCAGAAAGATTTTGCATCCTTTTGGCTAAAAAGTGACCACATACACAAAAGAGTCACCAGGTAGTGGGCGTGCCTTTGTTGTTGCCAAAAGAATTCTGACCCCTTTCAGACAAAAGAAAAGCTGTCAAAGATGGAAGCATTCTCAAGGGGTTCCACAAGGGCCTGGGGGCTAACTCACCATCGATACATATACATCACCATAATCCAGGAATTCCGGTGAGCACGGAGTTAGAAATACTGTAAAGAGGTTCTTTGAAAAAAATAGAAAACATCTGGACAAAAAGGGTACATCTGGTGACCATCAAGATCAATAATGATATTCTGTACACGCTTCTCTTTGTTTTTTCTTCCACACCCCACCCCTTCATCTTGCAACTAGAGACTGGGAGAAGGTGGGACTTAATTGTTACTTGGCAGTTGATAGAATGATGGTTTGCCCCATAAACTGTCAGAATTACAGATGACGCACGTCAACATGAAACTTTACCTACTCTATTGCCGTACAAGTCCAATGCTGCACAAAGTGTACGTCAGCAGTATAATACTGTAGTCAGATGTTCAAGATAATTCAGACAAGGTTGAGCTCTTTCAAGTAAAACTATGTGTTAGTAATATCATACTGGGTTTTTAAGTGCATTACTTTTTCATTGGCCGTGAAACCAGGACTAGTGAAATTCTCAACCCACCCCCGCCTACAGACCACGGGGCAGGAGTGGCCAAATCCTCTGCAGTTTGCTGACCTGAGTACCTAGGACCAACCTAACCCAGCTTTGGCTCTGATAAACAGTTCTTAACAGACAGGTTACCCACTTGACTCTGCAAACCACACAGACTTTCCTTCAGATGAGTGAGAGCCTTTTTCCAGGATTGTACCTCTGCTGATATTCATTTCACAGGACTTCTGAGCATGGCTAGAGACATCCACCTGTCAGCTTAGAGAATCTGAAGGACAGACCTCTCTCAGTGACCTGCAGTTCTTCAGAATCTAAGCAAAAGGAAATCCTTGGGCTGAACAGAGCTGCTCTGATGCTTTTATCTTAACCCTTCACGGCAAGAAAATAACTCATGCTCAGGAGCACAAAGATCCTCCCACGCGCAGAGGCTGCCCGACTCTCAGACGCTGCATCGTTTCCGATACGTCTAATATCTTTCAAAATAAAAAACAAACAAGATCACAATCGAGATGGTGACAGAAAAGATCGTTGTTTCAGTGTCTGGTAGAGAGAAAAGTAAGCTCAGTCTTCTTTTTTTTATTCCCTCATTGTATGAAGAGTAACAGAACAGGGACCATTAAATGAAATTTCTCTGTCAAGGTCAATGTAGACATGAAAAATGGTCAGGGAAGAGATTCAGCATCTGTATGCTGGTGTTGTCCACATGTATGGAGCTCTTAATTCTCCCTTTCCCCCCTCCCAAACCTGCTCTTCCCTCCTTTTATCTTTTATCTCCTTTTGCTTTTATCCATCCTGGTAAATGACCATCTACCTTGTCGCTCAGGCCAAGCCCCTTGAATGAACGCGATCTGAATCACAGTCACTACTATCAAATGTGGCGTTTTCTTCCCATCATTAGGTCACTACACTGAGGAAAAATGAAGGTGAACAGTTGTCTTGTCAGAAACTGGCTGGAGATGAAATATAATTGGGAAGAAACATGTGTTCCCTACTTTATTTAGGAAAACCAACCTCCTTGAAAAGCCGGAGGACACCAGCCAAAGGAGATTGTCCCTGGGGGGTCGCGTGCGAGAACAGAGGGAGCCGCCGCCCCGCCCCCCAGCCCTCCTCGGGGCTAGGTACCATTTAAGAAGCGGGATCTCTCTGTTGAGTAATTGTCACAAGGCCAATTAGCCCGTGCCTGTCTTGCGGAGAAGCAGGATGCATCAATATAATCGTGAGCGAACAGTCTATTGTTTTAAATGGAAAGAGAGTAGTTTCCAGGAATTCCTAACGTCCCATGGTGCTGGTTATTAATTATGCACACCTGGCTAGTTCCACATATAACTCACCCAGTGTGGTGGATTACCAACCAAAAAGATGGTTCCAGGGGCTTCCCTGGTGGCGCAGTGGTTGGGGGTCCGCCTGCCAATGCAGGGGACGCGGGTTCGTGCCCCGGTTCGGGAAGATCCCACGTGCCGCGGAGCGGCTGGGCCCGTGAGCCATGGCCGCTGAGCCTGCGCGTGCGGAGCCTGTGCTCCGCAACGGAAGAGACCACGCGAAAAAAAAAAAAAAAAAGATGGTTCCAAACTTCCTGCTGACCGTGATCTCTGGCAGCAACACCGCAAGGTTCTGGTATCCCTTCTTCACCCTCAACTGATGTGGGCTCGGGAGATGCAAACACGTCACGCAACAGACTCTAGCTAGGTCTTGTCACGGAACTGGGATGTTGCCGGGAGGGTTTGATTCAACAAGTATGTCTGGAGGGCTCACACGTGCTGGCCGTGGTCCTCAGCCCTGGAGGCAGCAGCGAACAACACAATTAAATAGCTGCTACCCTCCCAGCAGCAGCAGGAGCTCTGCTGGCACCTGCCATTCATCATTAGCAATGCGACTAAGCCGGTTTCTTTTATTTATTTAGTATTTATTTGTTTATTTATTTTTGGCTGCGTCGGGTCTTCGTTGCTGCCCGCAGGCTTTCTCTGGTTGCGGTGGGCAGGGGCAACTCTTCCTTGGGGTGCGCGGGCTTCTCCTTGTTGCGGCTTCTCTCGTTGCAGAGCACGGGCTCGAGGCGCATGGGCTTCAGTGGTTGTGTCACGCAGGCTCTGGAGTGCAGACTTGGTAGTTGTGGCGCACGGGCTTGGCTGCTCCACGGCCTGTGGCATCTTCCCGGACCAGGGCTCGAACCCGTGCCCCCTTCGTTGGCAGGCGGATTCTTAACCACTGCGCCACCAGGGAAGCTCCTAAGCCGGTTTCTTATCCCCACTCAGATGCAGAGAGCTTAGGTGGCGTGCCAAACTGGCCAGGAGTGGTTGAACCTGAAGAAAATGGCAAACCTGTCGTCTGTCAGAGCCTCTGCCCTTTGCTCACGACCCCCGCCCTCTAGGTAAAGAGCAGCGCGGCACTTTCCCCAGGGCAGCCGACAGCAGCGGAGCCATAAAAAGCTGCAGCTGAGGTCGAAGGGAAGCGCTACATTGTAAAACCAGGAAGGGGTCCCAGTCATCCGAGCCCAGGAGGATTGAAACAGACACGGAGCGGGTGCGGTGGGCCCGGCGGGGAGACCACCGAGCCAGGAGGAAGGGCTCCGCGTGGGCGCCCCGCAGCCAAGGCCGGACCCCGACGAAGTCGAACGGACACGCGGTGCCTGCAGCCTAGGTTACAGTTATGCCAAGAGCAAAAGCAGGTGCCTAATTCATCCCCTGGAAACCAAACTACATGCAAATGACTTTTATAATCTTACAGATGAAAACCCCCTCCACACCCAAGGCTCCCCACCAGGTACTGAATTAACTTGACCACTTTGAAACCTGGAAAAGTGCCTGGTGATTCAAATCCGACTCCCCGTAATACAATTCTCATTTCGCCTTATATTCTGGCATTCTTTAATTCAGAAGTTTGAGTGAATGGGCCATTTCCCACATAAACATTAATATTGACTTACATTACTCAGTAGCCGTAAAGTGAAACAGAGGACCTTCACATTTTGTGGTTGTGAGACAAAGTTACTGATTTCGTACGTAAAATTCAAATTTTAAAAGTGTACCTTTTGGTCTTGGTACTGTAATGTGGAAAGCGTTTAGAAAGTATTCGCACTTCTAAACAAGTGTAGCCAGGTGTTTTACAAATAAAAACTGTGTCAGTTGAACCATTTTTCAAAAGTTAATGGGCTTTTCTGTGAAATGCTATATTTGAAAAAAGTGTTTAGCTTACAGCCTCTCCTTCAATCACTTTTCCTTTGATCAACTTTGCTCACAGCAAACATGGCAGGGGTAGGTCTCAAAAGATAAATAGGTCTGCGTATTCGGCTTTCCCTCTGTTCTCTCATCAGGGCCCCAGGAGCAGCCTCAGCTGCACCAAGGCAGCTGCCACAGACTCCGAGAAACCAGGAGTTCAGATCAAAGGCCTCAGGAGGGGATGCTCCTAGCCACCCAGACCGTGAGGACCAGAGAGGGGGAGGCAGGTGGAGGAGGACACGGTCTTCAGATTTGAAAGAAGTTTCTTCCACCTCAGAACTGAAAGGACTTAGCCTGTGCTGTTCTCATCTAAGCAGGGTCCAATTTCAGTGTCCATGGGTGACCCCGGTCAACCTCCTCAACAGAGAGGGACCTGTACACATGAGGGGACCACAGCCCCAAACAGGGCCGAGTGGTAATCCCCCGACGAGCCAGCGCATGGGGAACTCAGGGCTCTCTTTTTATCCCGTGCACACAAAGTGCGTCCGTAAAGGAGGGTTCGGGGCTCTTGAATGTTTGGAGTCATTATTTTCATCTTCCATGTGTGACCGTGATTTTTCTCTATCTAGAATTCAAAGGGATTCTTAAAAAGCACAATGTAGGAATCCCCACTGACTTCCTCAGATGTCACAGAATTTCTGGATCCTTGTCACTGACCCTAGACGGCCGCCTTGCACACCCCACCCGGGAATCACTTCCTGCTGCTGCCACGCCATAGCAAAAGCAGGGACCATGCCAGGTTTACTGGCATTTCCAGCTTACGGGCACACAGCACCTCACCTTTGATCCAGTTCAAACCCCATCCCAAGATGAATCCGTGTGGACGCAGCCCTTCCTGTGCCCTACGAGGCCACGCTCAAGAGAACAGACAGAGCTGGACGGCGCCTGAGCTTCTGCGACTCTGGGAGAAGCACGGGCCCTGGGCACAGCGGATGCCTCCTGGGTACCAGGTATTTATTATTCTGTGTGTAATGTACCGCCTTCGTCTTGCATGTAAATCAGGGGTTGTTTGGTGCCTGCCTTTGTTAACAGATTTACTAATCGGCAGAAGAACCTTAGAGAAAAATAACCTCTTCATTTTTCAAGCGAGTAAGTGTTGGCTCACAGACTTCAGTTGGGTGAGGAAGGTTGTAAGGGTTCAGAACAGGCCTCCCCAAGATGTGTCCCTCTGGCATGAGGGTTATTTTGACCTAAAGGCAATCAAGACCTGCAGGTTCAAGAGAAACTACTGCCCCTCCCTCAACTACCTAGAAGAATTTAAATTGGGGATATTTTCCCAGAAAAGAGTTACTACTGGAGAGAAATTCTGTCCACGTGGCCCCAGCTGTGTGGCAGGACAAGCTCTAATGACCCGACATCTTCTGCGCACTGTGCTGTGAACGAGCCTCCTGACCTGGCAGCCCCAGGCCCCATCCCAGTCCTTAGCTCAGGATGGTGTGTGGACCCCATTTTACCTTAATGTCTCAGACCCTCTCGTGGATGTGAGGTTCCCGTACGTATGAAATTAAATTTGATTTTCTCCTGTTAATCTATCCCATGGTGGGTCATCTACAGCCTTCCTTCACCACGACCGCAGCTCACCTTCCCCTGCAGGGGCCGCCATGAGGAATGGCACTCACGGGCCTCGGAAGACCAACCCAGAGAATCTGTCCACTGCCTGAGTCAGCTGACAAGGGACCGGGGGATATCTGCCGGCGAGAATGGATATTCTTGGATTACCTGCTACATATAGTTGGATGTAGCCTCTGCCCACAGGACTCTAACCTCATGAAAATGCAAAACACAAGCCAGCTAGCACTCTGGACTGCTCTCAGCAATGTTGTTTCTGGCCGAGCTGAGGCAACCCTGTTGGCATTAAAACAAGAGCAGCGTAATACATCCCCTCACTGGACGTTAGAAACGCAGTGAACATCCAAAGGAAGAAAGAGCAGGGGGCAAATGGACGTAAATGACCTACTTCGTACCACTGCTGGCACCTTGAGAGCAAATGTTTTTAAAATCTTTTCCATTAGCACAACTAGGCACGTGTGCAGAGCAGCTCACAGGCTGGACGTATATGTAGACTTCTATCTTTGACTTTCTGATCTGACATTTCTAAGGGTCTCAAAAGATTAACTGTTTGTATGTTGTGATATTTCAGAATATCAACAATAATAAAGGGCTGGTTTGCCACTACCAGGGAAATCCTGTTGGCTTCTTGCTTGCTGCAGTTTGACTACAGTGTCCATGGAAATACCATATGAGGCTCGATACCACAAGACAGCCTCAGAGCCATCAATGCTTGAGTAAGCCAGGGAGACTCATAATTCCAAATTCCATCTAGGAGATCTTGGGAGCTGTTCCGGTAAGTTATTCCCTCTAGAAATAGTCTTAGCCTGCCTCTCTGGAGCCTTCTGAAATTACTGCACTAAGGTAGAAAAGGTTAAATGGAATGACGGGATTTACAGTCTCCTGCCGTTTGGTCTCGGTGCTGATCTATACAGCAAGCGGAGTCTGAGAAATTTCTCCAGAGCCGTTAGCCAGCCAGCCAGGGCCAGCCCCTCCTCCTGCCGTCAATTTATTGTTTGTATTAACAACTAACACCACTGGTGTCAAATGGCAGATTGAAAGTCAGAATTAGCAATCTTAGGCGGTAAACTAGATAGAAAAAAAGTCACCTAAAATTAGAATTAACTCACATTCCTGTAAGGGGGGGCGGGCTTACCTGTGGCCCTGGCCAAGAACAAACCCACGGAAAATCAGCAGATCAGACCACATGGAGGTCCAGTCCTGCAGGGTCTGGCACAGCCCAGCGGCTGCTCTCCTGCCCGACACCCTTTCCACCAGGGAAGCCCACCTCACATTCTGCCCTGTGTCCTCAAAGAGGCACACCTGAGTGCCATGAAGGTGCAGAGAGGGATGTCCTCCGGAGCAGGCGGACCTGAGTTTCACGAGCGTTTAGGTGATTAGTTTGCCGCATCCTTCCTCTCAGAGAGCACGAAGCAATGGATCCTGCCCCCGGAAAGGGTGCCAGAGGCCTGTTTCCTTGCTGTGCTCTGATCTGCTGAAAGAATCACACAATGACATCTTGTATTTAAAAAAGGGGGGGGTGATGAAAACATGCCCCAAATCAGCGATGCATGAAAAATTCTAAGTTTTCACTGGTCAGATTTTTTAAAATAAAAATAAAAGGAATTGCATCTAGGTGCTGCAGTTTTCCAGCGAGCTCACCAGCATGTGTGCCCCAGGGAGGTGCGTGTCCCCTGATTCTTCTTCCATTAAAATCTGGAATTTGCCCACTATGCAGAGTTCCAGAAATACGTCAGAATATGTCACTCGAGGATTAAGAAAAAAAATTTAAGCTCGCCGATTTTCAAATTCTTAAAATTTTGAATATCCTATGTGTATTTTTTCAGGAAAGAATTCAGCCTCATTGGCATGTGAGCTTGTTTTCCCACTGAGAAATACGAGATGCAAACTTTATTCAAACTAATGTCTGTTGGTGTCACCAGTGAACAATGCCAACAACACACTACACTTAACTTTTTAAAAATTCTCTCTGTAGACCATTCTAAACCTCGAAGTTCACAGTTAAGTCTCATATTCTTTTATAAGCATTTTATTTTAGCTTTTTTTAAATATTATTATTATTTTTTTATTTTAGCATTTAAAGTGCAGAATTTGAGGGACAAACACAACATCCAATGAGTCCATGATGTACAGTTAAAGCTGGGCCTTCCCTGAGTTTTCTTTTCAATTGTTTAGTTGAGTTACAAGCAGTGACTTATACTAGATACACCTTATAAATAATAAGCAAGGATACCGCTTAAAAGAAATCCATCATCTTGGTGATAGGCAGCATTCTTCCAGCCAAGATGCCATTTCTGGATACAACTTTTGCCCACCTGTTCGAATTGATTGCCACATCACTAATACTTCATTAGATGACAAGGTACCCCTTTGGACAGCCCCAGAAGGGCTGCAGGAAATGGCCAGGGAGCCAACTAAAGGGAGCTGCCTATTTCAGAATGAGGGAAGATGGGCCACTTCTCTACCCTACCCAGACACATCCGAGATCCAGGAAGCAAGCAGGAGAAGCTTGAAGCCAGGGTCACCTACACAACGTCTGTGCTTCAAACTCATGCATTTTCCACAGATAAGAGCCCCAGCATTCATTTGTAAGCTTTGATCAGATTATCCAACAAATAGAGCCAAATAAAGCCTTCAATCTTATTTTATACAACTGCAACTATATTTTATAGAATTGCAAGTTTGCAGTTTTGGGAGGAAAAGCTTAAAACCAGCAGGGCATCGAAATGTATCCTACAAAAAAGCAAAAGACGGGACTTCCCTGGCGGTCCAGTGGTTAAGACTCCACACTTCCAATGCAGGGGGCACAGGTTTGATTAGATCCCTGGTCAGGGAACTAAGATCCCACAGGCCATGCCACGCTGCAAAGCCAAAAAAAATTAAAAAAAAAACAAGAAAAAGCAAAGGAGGCATTCAACACATTGAATGATGAGAGTTCAAGTGGACAGCTTGATTTGGAAATTCTATAATTTTGCCTGGAAGTATCTCAACCGGTAGGAAGTTTATGAAGAACCTATTTTTAATTGGATTAATTTGTATTTTTATCACAATAACATAAAATTAAGAGCCTCTGTGATTTTGCAGCATATAAATTTAACAAAACGTTAAAAGGATCATCAATAGAAACAACCCTTTGCTGAGTTGTTTTGTAAAAATACTTGTCAACAAAAGACATCCTGAGTGGAAGCAACAGACAATAACTACAAAAATATTTGCCTGAAATATTTACAATTTTAATATTTTTAAAATAGCATTGAGAATTTTCACCTTAGCAAAACTTGCTATGAGATTACCAGGTCCCTCAGCACCTCTAGAGAGAGTATTTTCTGAATTAAAAATATAACAGTATATAGAGAAGATTAAATTGGAGGTGTCAGAAATTTCAAATTTATTAACCACAAAATATTACTTTGAAGAATATTAAAGGAAATTTTATAAGAAATTTACAATAATTACACCATATTAAAAGTAAATATTTTTTGAAAAATTCCAGGGACATAGTATTAAATAAGTATAACTTTAGGAATGCAATTAACACACATGAATATGTACCAAGAGTGGTTATTCTGCTTTTTTTTAAGGTCAGATCATCAATATCAAAAAAACCCTATTTTGTCTTAATGCACATGGACATATTTATTTTATATAAAAACTTGCTTTCAAAAGTTTCAAAACTTGTTTTTTAATAAAACCATCTTCAGACGCACCAGTGTGATAATATTAACCTGGTGGTCAATAAATCTGTATGTGCGTGTGTGTGCACATGTGAGCCTGGGTGTGTGTGTGTGTGTCTCTCTCTCGCTTTACTTACACATACATATATTAAATCATTTTTAATAGCCCTTCTCACTATCAAAAGTACCCTAGTTCAGATAATGAATTATATGGTCATCTTAATCACTGGCTCAAAGGAGAATGCTTCAGCTTTTCCTTCCCTGCTTCCCTTTCGGTGGAGGAAGAATAATTCCTCTCCCCACATCTACCCAAAGTCAAATAAAGGAGACTGTCATATGTACCAATCACAGAGATTGAGGACTTCCAAGAGAGAGAACTTGACATGCCATTCCCCAGTCCAGTGGCCGTATGGGATTGCTGATCTGCTTCTCTGTTTTTGTATAAACCGAGAGAACAGAATTTAAAACATATGGCAGGTGCAGAAATGGAACGATCTGCGTTCCCACCAGTTGCCATGTCAAGAATGCCTCAAGGGCTTCCCTGGTGGCGCAGTGGTTGAGAGTCCGCCTGCCGATGCAGGGAACACGGGTTCGTGCCCCGGTCCGGGAAGATCCCACATGCTGCAGAGCGGCTGGGCCCATGAGCCGTGGCCGTTGAGCCTGCGCGTCCGAAGCCTATGCTCCACAACGGGAGAGGCCACGACAGTGAGAGGCCCGCATACCTCAAAAAAAGAAAAAAAAAAATGCCTCAAGATAAGCACTTCTGAAATAGCAGAGTAAGGACCATCAAAAGTCCACTTCTTCATAAAAGTAAGGAGAACACCAGCAAAAAGGGTCAAAGTCAACTTTTTCGCGACTCTAGAAATTAATCAAAGGGTTGTAGCTATCCAAGGAGCATGTATTCAGTAGGAACAGCAAACTCTGTGACGTTTTAACTTGACCTATTCCTAGTTCCCTCTCTCCAGCTCAACAAGAGCCTTGAAACAGAATCACCTCACAACTGTTTCTTGGTAGTTTTGAAAACTACAGCTTAGCACCCACTGGAGAAGGCAGAAAGGGTCTGGAGCTCCCCAAAACTCATACCCAGAAATCTGTCATTATCTGACTGTTCTGGCAGCTCTGCAAAAAGCTCCATTCTCAAGGCTTCTCTTTGTCTGACCTGACTCGGAGCTCACTCTGTATAAACAGCCCTATCTCTGGGCATTTGTCAAAAACAATCAGTGGCAGTTGTTTAACATCACAGCTGCCTGGTGTGGCAACACTAACTGGGACTAACAAGAGGCTGGCCAAAAAATCTTTACATTTTAAGTTCTAGTTTTAAGAAAACACTAGGGAATGAGACATCTGTAGTGGGCTTTGTAAAGCTCTGACTTATCCCTGAGAATCTAGAATGCCACATACATGTGCAGAGCTGTGTGCATGCCCAGGAAAGACCTGAGAAGACCCTAAACCCTCACCTCTTTCTGACCTTGAGGCTCTGGTCAGGAAGTGAAGGTTACAGCAGAGTTGTAAATTCCCTGCTGGAGTATTGAAGGTATACCCAATGCACATATGAAGCCCCTCAGTAAAGGCTGGGGATTTATTGAATCAAGGTGTTTAAGAGAATCTCTGTCCAATTAGTAGCTGAACACTAAACTCAACAAACTCCAAGGTGGATAAACTCAAAGATTTATGCACCTAGACACATCATAATTGAACTATCAAAAGGCAAAGAGAGAATCTTAAAAGTGTAAGAAAAAAGCAACTCCTCATGTACAAAGTAACCTGTGCTACCTCAATGGAATCAGAAATAGTTTCTTTTTCCATATTTTTTTTCTGTAAAAGGGAAATATGTTTCCACTGTTTGTTTTCCTTCTGGTTTCCACCACTCAGTTCAGAAGGCTCAGTAGACATTCTTTTTTTTTTTTTTAACATCTTTATTGGGGTATAATTGCTTTACAGTGGTGTGTTAGTTTCTGCTTTATAACAAAGTGAATCAGTTATACATATACATATGTTCCCATATCTCTTCCCTCTTGTGTCTCCCTCCCTCCCACGCTCCCATCCCACCCCTTTAGGTGGTCACAAAGCACCGAGCTGATCTCCCTGTGCTATGCGGCTGCTTCCCACTAGCTATCTATTTTACGTTTGGTAGTGTATATATGTCCATGCCACTCTCTCACTTTGTCACAGCTTACCCTTCCCCCTCCCCATATCCTCAAGTCCATTCTCTAGTAGGTCTGTGTCTTTATTCCCATCTTACCCCTAGGTGCTTCATGACCTTTTTTTTTTTTTCCTTAGATTCCATATATATATGTTAGCATACGGTATTTGTTTTTCTCTTTCTGACTTACTTCACTCTGTAGGACAGACTCTAGGTCCATCCACCTCGCTACAAATAACTCAATTTCATTTCTTTTTATGGCTGAGTAATATTCCATTGTATATATGTGCCACACCTTCTTTATCCATTCATCGATGACGGACACTTAGGTTGCTTCCATGTCCTGGCTATTGTAAATAGAGCTGCAATGAACATTTTGGTACATGACTCTTTTTGAATTATGGTTTTCTCAGGGTATTTCTTAAACTCTCCTCTTTTGCTTACTTTCTCACTTTTTCTTGTATACCCCAAGAGGTTCTGACACACTGTCATGCAGACCAACCTCTAAAGCATTCTAAGCATAAATATAAGAAGTTGACACTGTCGAACCTGCTGCCATGACTGTAACTATTTTATCAATATTTATTACAGAAAATATGTTTACATTCTTAACACGAACATGCCCAGTATCTTGGAGATGAAGATATTTAAGTCTCTAATTGTGAAAATTTAACCTTGTTGATAGCACATGATCTTTTTTACCAAAATGCAAAGGTAAACAGCCTACGACTTCTTTAAATATGACCAGAATGCAAACAAAATACATATAACAGCTATATGTGTACTGAGCAAAACAATCCCCAAACTCTGAACAGAGTGATTTGAAAGCATACATTGTTTGCTAAAATTAAAATCTTTGCTAAAGAAAACTGTTAAATCTTTGCACTTAGCCACGTGGGTATTTTCTCATAAAAATAAGCAAATAGAATTTAAAATCCATTTCCCAGGTGGCCTTGGTATTTTTTTTTCTTTTCGTTTGGATTTAATTATTCATTAGGTAACATATTTTCATACTTTGAACCTCACATACAAGAGGTTCTAGGTACCTCTTTGTGAGAACTTCCAAGTTGCATAAAAATAAAACCATACCTTCCAATGCACATTCCAAGAAAAAAAAGTCATTAGGGGAAATGTGCACAGGTTATTCCAAACCCTTCTGGTTTTCTGAACAATCTTTGTGAGACTTAATCATAAAGAACCACATTTCACTCTTTTAAATGTTTACTAAAAAGAAATATCACCAAGAAAAGGAATCAGAACAATATGGAATCCACTGGAAAACCCTCATCTTTAGCTTTTGAGGAAACCCTAGTGGTTGGGGGTCTCAGCTTCACCCCAGACATGATTTTCTTGCTGTTAAACTGTCCATATGTGAGATGGAAGCACCATGATGGAAGAAAGATTGACTTCAAGTGGATATAAGGGTGACTTTTTAAATTTATTGATTTCCACTCCCAGGCCATCCGAAAAAAACATAAAAAAGCCGGCTGGAGGAAAAACTTCCTAAAGCTGTGATCTGGCCACATCCTACTCCCAGTTCTCACAAGAGCTGGTATTTCTGTAAAGTCCGGTTTCCGGGCGATTTTCTGGGCCACAATCTCTGTCATGTTGAGAGTCCAGGATCTACAGCATTAGATAAAAACTAATCACAACGCTTCCAGGCAGCAGTCTGCTGCCAGGCAGGCGCTGATGCAGAAAACAACCTTGAAAATTGATTTTGAAATTAGTTCAGGGTTAGTGATCACCTTATTTCAGTTGATCTGAAGAGGCCCCTTTCTGTCCCTCCTGCCCCCTCTCCACCTCCTCCGCTCCCAACCCCCAGCTCCTATCCTTAAATGTGCTGAGATGCTTTGGCATTGCTTGAATCTGAATTTTTTTGTTTGACTAACACTGAATTAACCCCTAAGGGAGTGATTCAGTATTACATACTGATACGTAATCCATCCCCCAGAAACCAGATGACTCTAAAATTAGGCCCCAAATGTGGGTATCATCTAGATGCAATCTTTTAAATGAAGCAGTATTTATGTATCCATTAAAATAAAAAGAATCTATCTTACACCAGAATATTACTACGACTTCTAGAGAGTTTAATTTCATTTGTCACACAATAATTCCACACTAAGGCAGATTAAGTATTTTAGTGGATTTGGAACTAAAAAAGTAAATTTGAAAGGAAGAAAGAAAAGCATGAGTCCAAGTCCTGCCCTGTTATCTATAAGCCGCAGGTCACATGTGCCTTTGGGCCTACTAACTAACCCCTATGGTGACCTCATGGTACAACGTCTGCTGTAAACACCGTGATCTCTGGATTTGCTCCCATCTCTAATACCATGCTTCTCATTTTACAGAAGACACCATATCCAGTGAATGCTCAAGACTGTTGGGTCAATAAAGGGTGACATCTGGACTAGACCGGAGGTTCTTACCCCGAATCCATCCTTTTCCCACAATAACACGCACCAGACACTGGAACAGAGGGCTCAGGCAAAAAGAATGAGAAATGCAGTTCTAAATTCCTTTTCACGCACCAAAACATGTTATAAGAAGGGAGCCAGATCAAAATTGATGGGTTCTCCACCAGAAATGTATTAATTAACTGAAAAAAATCTAAAGACAAGATGGAGATGGTTTCCATTTGATTACAATGTCCTCCGTAAGGTGTAACAAATGCTCCGGTCAAGTCTAACAATAAATCAAGAAACCATAAATATGGTGAAATAATAGCGTTCCTTTCTCCTTCCACATATGCCAACACTGTATTCCTAATTAACAGATGGTGCAGAACTGGTATGATTTTAACTAGACCTTGACAATCCTGAAATCTCTGTGGCCATCTTTGCTCTGGCAGTCAAGAAGCTTAACAGTTAACCCTCCTAAGAGTCAAATCTGGCAATAATATTAGCAGAAGTTCTGGGTAGAATAATCTGCTTGTCGTCCCTCATTTAATGGGAAAAAGGCAACCACCAAAATGAAATAACAGTAGAGTTAACTTTTTTGTGTGCCTCACATGTATCCAGCAATAAACATTACCACTTTCAACTATCCCAACAAGCTGTGAGCTAGGCACTATTATTAGCCCCAATTTATGGATGAGACACAGACCTAGTTCACACACTTGTGTAGTCTGACTTGGAAGCCCATTCTCTTCATCACCAAAAATGCACCATTCCCTGGGGTTCTACTGTCTATTTCTGACATGTATGTGTATGTATATGTATATATAAAGTAGATGTGTTTGTGTGGGGATTTATATATAATATGTATAATAATTATGTCTTAATTCACTTTTAAATAGGAACCATTAGTTACAGATAACTATGTAAATACATATAATTTTCAGGACGGCTGAGTCACTCTGGAATGCCAGATATGGGTGATGTTCTAAGAAAAAGGGAAGATCTGGGTCCCGTGACAATGTCCATTAAATCTCATCAACCATTCAGAATAATGATAGTAAGGATGATCCGAAATCTTGGAAGTAGAATGGACAAAATGCAAGAAACAGTCAACAAGGACCTACAAGAACTAAAGATGAAACAAGCAACGATGAACAACGCAATAAATGAAATTAAAAGTACTCTAGATAGGATCAATAGCAGAATAACTGAGGCAGAAGAACGGATAAGTGACCTGGAAGATAAAGTAGTGGAAATAACTACTGCAGAGCAGAATAAAGAAAAAAGAATGAAAAGAACTGAGGACAGTCTCAGAGACCTCTGGGACAACATTAAACGCACCAACATTCGAATTATAGGGGTTCCAGAAGAAGAAGAAAAAAAGAAAGGGACTGAGAAAATATTTGAAGAGATTATAGTTGAAAACTTCCCTAATATGGGAAAGGAAATAGTTAATCAAGTCCAGGAAGCACAGAGAGTCCCATACAGGATAAATACAAGGAGAAACACGCCAAGACACATATTAATCAAACTGTCAAAAATTAAATACAAAGAAAGCATATTAAAAGCAGCAAGGGAAAAACAACAAATAACACACAAGGGAATCCCCATAAGGTTAACAGCTGATCTCTCAGCAGAAACCCTACAAGCCAGAAGGGAGTGGCAGGACATACTGAAAGTGATGAAGGAGAATAGCCTGCAACCAAGACTACTCTACCCAGCAAGGATCTCATTCACATTTGATGGAGAAATTAAAACCTTTACAGACAAGCAAAAGCTGAGAGAGTTCAGCACCACCAAACCAGCTTTACAACAAATGCTAAAGGAACTTCTCTAGACACGAAACACAAGAGAAGGAAATGACCTATAGTAGCAAACCCAAAACAATATATAAAATGGAAATAGGAACATACATATCGATAATTACCTTAAATGTAAATGGACTAAATGCTCCCACAAAAAGACACAGATTGGCTGAATGGATACAAAAACAAGACCCTTATATATGCTGTCTACAAGAGACCCACCTCAGAACTAGAGACACATACAGACTGAAAGTAAGGGGATGGAAAAAGATATTCCATGCAAATGGAAACCAAAAGAAAGCTGGAGTAGCAATTCTCATATCAGACAAAATAGACTTTAAAATAAGGACTATTAAAAGGGATAAAGAAGGACACTACATAATGATCAAGGGATCGATCCAAGAAGAAGATATAACAATTGTAAATATTTATGCACCCAACATAGGAGCACCTCAATACATAAGACAAATACTAACAGCCATAAAAGGGGAAATTGACAGTAACACATTCATAGTAGGGGACTTTAACACCCCACTTTCACCCATGGACAGATCATCCAAAATGAAAATAAATAAGGAAACACAAGCTTTAAATGATACATTAAACAAGATGGACTTAATTGATATTTATAGGACACTCCATCCAAAAACAACAGAATACACATTTTTCTCAAGTGCTCATGGAACATTCTCCAGGATAGATCATATCTTGGGTCACAAATCAAGCCTTGGTAAATTTAAGAAAATTGAAATTGTATCAAGTATCTTTTCTGACCACAACGCCATGAGACTAGGTATCAATTACAGGAAAAGATCTGTAAAATATACAAACACATGGAGGCTAAACAATGCACTACTTAATAATGAAGTGATCACTGAAGAAATCAAAGAGGAAATAAAAAAATACCTAGAAACAAATGACAATGGAGACACAACGACCCAAAACCTATGGGATGCAGCAAAAGCAGTTCTAAGGGGGAAGTTTATAGCAATACAAGCCCACCTTAAGAAGCAGGAAACACCTCGAATAAACAACCTGACCTTGCACCTCAAGCAATTAGAGAAAGAAGAACAAAAAAGCCCCAAAGCTAGCAGAAGGAAAGAAATCATAAAAATCAGATCAGAAATAAATGAAAAAGAAATGAAGGAAACGATAGCAAAGATCAATAAAACTAAAAGCTGGTTCTTTGAGAAGATAAACAAAATAGATAAACCACTAGCCAGACTCATCCAGAAAAAAAGGGAGAAGACTCAAATCAATAGAATTAGAAATGAGAAAGGAGAAATAACAACTGACACTGCAGAAATAAAAAAAATCATGAGAGATTACTACAAGCAACTCTATGCCAATAAAATGGACAATCTGGAAGAAATGGACAAATTCTTAGAAATGCACAACCTGCCAAGACTTAATCAGGAAGAAATAGAAAATATGAACAGACCAATCACAAGCACTGAAATTGAAACTGTGATTAAAAACCTTCCAACAAACAAAAGCCCAGGACCAGATGGCTTCACAGGTGAATTCTATCAAACGTTTAGAGAAGAGCTAACACCTATCCTTCTCAAACTCTTCCAAAATATAGCAGAGGGAGGAACACTCCCAAATTCCTTCTACGAGGCCACCATCACCTTGATACCAAAACCAGACAAGGATGTCACAAAGAAAGAAAACTACAGGCCAATATCACTGATGAACATAGATGCAAAAATCCTCAACAAAATACTAGCAAACAGAATCCAACAGCACATTAAAAGGATCATACACCATGATCAAGTGGGGTTTATTCCAGGAATGCAGGGATTCTTCAATATACGCAAATCTATCAATGTGATAAACCATATTAACAAATTGAAGGAGAAAAACCATATGATCATCTCAATAGATGCAGAGAAAGCTTTCGACAAAATTCAACACCCATTTATGATAAAAACCCTCCAGAAAGTAGGCATAGAGGGAACTTTCCTCAACATAATAAAGGCCATATATGACAAGCCCACAGCAAACATCATCCTCAATGGTGAAAAACTGAAAGCATTTCCACTAAGATCAGGAACAAGACAAGGTTGCCCACTCTCACTACTCTTATTCAACATAGTTTTGGAAGTTTTAGCCACAGCAATCAGAGAAGAAAAGGAAATAAAAGGAATCCAAATTGGACAAGAAGAAGTAAAGCTGTCACTGTTTGCAGATGACATGATACTATACATAGAGAATCCTAAAGATGCTACCAGAAAACTACTAGAGCTAATCAATGAATTTGATAAAGTAGCAGGATACAAAATTAATGCACAGAAATCTCTGGCATTCCTATATACTAATGATGAAAAATCTGAAAGTGAAATCAAGAAAACACTCCCATTTACCATTGCAACAAAAAGAATAAAATATCTAGGAATAAACCTACCTAAGGATATGAAAGACCTGTATGCAGAAAATTATAAGACACTGATGAAAGAAATTAAAGATGATACAAATAGATGGAGAGATATACCATGTTCTTGGATGGGAAGAATCAACATTGTGAAAATGACTATACTACCCAAAGCAATCTACAGATTCAATGCAATCCCTATCAAACTACCACTGGCATTTTTCACAGAACTAGAACAAAAAATTTCGCAATTTGTATGGAAACACAAAAGACCCCGAATAGCCAAAGCAATCTTGAGAACGAAAAAAGGAGCTGGAGGAATCAGGCTCCCTGACTTCAGACTATACTACAAAGCAACAGTAATCAAGACAGTATGGTACTGGCACAAAAACAGAAAGATAGATCAGTGGAACAGGATAGAAAGCCCAGAGATAAACCCACGCACATATGGACACCTTATCTTTGATAAAGGAGGCAGGAATGTACAGTGGAGAAAGGACAGCCTCTTCAATAAATGGTGCTGGGAAAACTGGACAGGTACATGTAAAAGTATGAGATTAGATCACTCCCTAACACCATACACAAAAATAAGCTCAAAGTGGATTAAAGACCTAAATGTAAGGCCAGAAACTATCAAACTCTTAGAGGAAAACATAGGAAGAACACTCTATGACATAAATCACAGCAAGATCCTTTCTGACCCACCTCCTAGAGTAATGGAAATAAAAACAAAAATAAACAAATGGGACCTAATGAAACTTCAAAGCTTTTGCACAGCAAAGGAAACCATAATCAAGACCAAAAGACAACCCTCAGAATGGGAGAAAACATTTGCAAATGAAGCAACTGACAAAGGATTAATCTCCAAAATTTACAAGCAGCTCATGCAGCTCAATAACAAAAAAACAAACAACCCCATCCAAAAATGGGCAGAAGACCTAAACAGACATTTCTCCAAAGAAGATATAAAGAATGCCAACAAACACATGAAAGAATGCTCAACATCATTAATCATTAGAGAAATGCAAATCAAAACTACAATGAGATATCATCTCACACCAGTCAGAATGGCCATCATCAAAAAATCTAGAAACAATAAATGCTGGAGAGGGTGTGGAGAAAAGGGGACACTCTTGCACTGCTGGTGGGAATGTGAATTGGTTCAGCCACTATGGAGAACAGTATGGAGGTTCCTTAAAAAACTACAAATAGAATTTATCATATGACCCAGCAATCTCACTACTGGGCATATACCCTGAGAAAACCAAAATTCAAAAAGACTCATGTACCAAAATGTTCATTGCAGCTCTATTTACAATAGCCCGGAGATGGAAAGAACCTAAGCGCCCATCATCGGACGAATGGATAAAGAAGATGTGGCACATATACACAATGGAATATTACTCAGCCTTAAAAAGAAATGAAATTGAGTTATTTGTAATGAGATGGATAGACCTAGAGTCTGTCATACAGAGTGAAGTAAGTCAGAAAGAAAAAGACAAATACCGTATGCTAACACATATATATGGAATTTAAGGGAAAAAAATGTCATGAAGAACCAAGCGATAAGACAGGAATAGAGGCGCAGACCTACTGTAGAACGGACTTGAGGATATGGGGAGGGGGAAGGGTGAGTTTTGACAGGGCGAGGGAGAGTCATGGACATATACACACTAACAAACGTAGTAAGGTAGATAGCTAGGGGGAAGCAGCCGCAAGGCACAGGGATTTTAGCTCGGGGCTTTGGGACAGCCTGGAGGGGTGGGATGGGGAGAGTGGGAGGGAGGGAGACGCAAGAGGGAAGACACATGGGAGCATATGTATATGTATAGCTGATTCACTTTGTTATAAAGCAGAAACTAACAAAAAAAAAAAAAGAAAAGAAAGAAAAAGGAGTGTTATCTTTAAAAAAAAAAAAAAAAAAACTCATCAACCACACCCCTCCACTTCCAGCTTTACACTCAGGAAACAGAAGGAATTCCAGGTACATTTAGCCTTAATCACTGTTATAAACTTTATGTCTGGCCACCAAAATATGAAATCCATTCATCTTAATATTCTACTAGCATTACCTCTTCAGTATAATGAGAAAAAACGGCTTAATTTCATTTTCATTTGCCTTATAATCCTTTCTAGCTTCAGACTGTTGCTCTTCACAACCATGGCTGATATTTTGTTTTCATGGTATTTGTTGTTCTTTGTGTTCTCCCGGAGTCATCTGTTTTTGAGATGCTTGTCCCCAGGATGGCTGTGCAGGGGGTCCTTGTTTGTCAGGTATCTGTTCTTGGGATGCTTGTCCCAGGGATGGCTGTTCAAATGATTCTTGCTTCTCAGGTATCTGTCCATCAGATGACTGTCCCAAGTATGACTGTTTCAGCAATTCTTGTTTGTCAAGTTTTACTTCCGGTTGACTTGGTGATGACTCTTCCTGTGATTGCTGTCCCACTGGTGGTTCTCTTTGGTCTTCTATTTTTACTGGGCTGTCTAGTAGTACAGGTGTATTTTTTTCCTCTAGAATATCATATGGTTCTTTTTCTTGTTTTCAGTAAACAAAATAAACCAAAATCACCAATAAACATAGTAGCCATCTAAACCAGGTGAAATCAATCATAAAATGACAAGCATTGCTACTGTATCATTGATTTCAAAATGACAGTAATAATATTAATAAAATAGTTTTCACGTAGGATATTACACTTACGATGTGCTTTTACTTGTCTTATCACTTTTACTCTCATTTAGAAATACAGTCCATTCGTTGTTTACCTATTTAAAAACCACTGGAAACTTTTGCTATGAGTCACTGAGATAGGGAAGGCACTTTTATTAAAATAAAAAAGAATCAGTGCAAGAGAATCCAGAGCCACTGTTTTCCAGAAGAGGCACCAACAAGATGAAGAACAACCCATCAAGTGCAGGAAGATTATCGTGTACTTATGAACCTTCCACCAGCCAAACCACGTTCGCCAATGCCAACATGATTCCTACAGAGATAAATGCCATTTGTCATAGGAAATCAGAGGATACTCCTAAAAACTGAAAACACCGCTGTCTGAAACAACACATGGAAAGACATCCTCGGCTGGAGCTTCACAGAACCTGAGAAAAGGTTCTTCCCTTCACTCCAAATCTGCCCTTCCTCTTGTTCTCAGGAGTAACACCAGACCCCAATCCAGAAACCCCGGCTCCAATTTCCTCCTCATCTCTCACATCCCTTTGTGGCTAAGTCTGGTCAATTGAGTCTACTTCCAGAAAACTGTCTCTCCCTATGCAGCCCCACTGCTATGGTCCCGACGCCACCATCTAATAGGTGGAATGGCGGGTGCACATATCGCTCTTACCTCTCCCTTCCCCGTCCCGCTGTCAGAATGATGATTTTTAAAACATAAGTTTGATCACATCACCTCCCTGCTTTAACATTATCTACAGGATAAAGACCAGACCTTTAGAGTGACACACAAGGGCGTGGCAGCGATGACAAGCAGACCAAGACTGTGCCCCCTGCCCTAGTGTCGAGCTGCCAGACAGCTCCCAGCCAGCTAGCACCCAGGCAGGGCCAAATGTCTCGCCAGACCACAGGGCTGTGAACGTGAAGTCCTCCTCTGGGCTGAGCTGGTAAGTGTCTGATGGAACCTCCTGTCTCTCCTCTCCTCTGGAAGATGGCAGCATCACAAAGGATCCAGATCCCTGAGTCACCGCTGGGAGGGGAGACACCCAGGACAGCCTCCACCCTGAAGCAGCCTTTGTGTGGTCGAGAAAGAAGCATTTATTGTGTCGAGTCAATAAGACTTGGGGTGGACACCTTTACTACAACTTGGCCTCACCTCCTGTCACTGATACAGCAGACCTTGGGCGCCAAGCCTCATCTGTGTCTCCGTCTTCCCCTCGCACTGTTCCCTGACACCCTCTTTTTGTTCCAGCCTCAACCCCCAACGTGCCATCGCTCTTCCACACATTTGCACATGCAGACCCCTTGCCCCGCATCCCTTCTCAGCACTGCCTCCTTGGCAAACTCCTCCCGAGTTGTGAAGGCACGAGTCATTGGAGCAACCCTCTCCTTCGTAACACCTTCTATCATTCCCTGCAGCCTCTCTCCTGGCCCCGGACACTCAGCCATTCTCTCTTCGGGACATTTCCAGGGTATCCAATACAAACCTCTGTCCGTTTATACACCTGGGGCCCAGCCCCGATAGAAATAAGCTTCTTGAGAACAACAAAACTGAGTCTAACTCATATGTATTCTCTCCACAATCAAGGCCGAGCTCAGAGTAGGCAGCTCCATACCATTTTGTTTCATTTTTAAAGAACGGTAAAATGACACTTGAGTGTCATGCCTACTTTCGGAATAATCGTGGACAAATCACCTTCCCTTCCTGGGTTTCAGTTATTTCTTTCTCGAAAAATACGGGTGAAAGTGTGGATCTTCAGAAATGTAGGATTACGGCGAACTGAAAAAACTGATGCACTGTTGTCCCACACTGTCTGCGGGTACCGGTTCCAGGAGCCCCATGGACAGCAAGTGCCTTATATAAAATAACGTAGTGTTTGCATACAACCTAGGCACATTCGCCTGTAAACGTGAAGTCACCTCTAGACTACTTACGATACCTAAGACAATGTAAATGCTACGTGAACAGTTGTAGATACAGTTAGATACTATGTGAATGGTCATCTGCACATGGCAGGTTAAAGTTTTTCTTTTTGGAAATTTCTGGAATGTCTTTTCAAATATTGTTGATCCACCGTCGTTTGAATCCATCAATACAGAAGGCAAACTGTGCACGTGGTATGACACTTATTATTATCACAAAAAGTTTAAAGAGCCCAAAAAGGGGATCATAGAAGAAAAACTGAGAACTGTCACAGGGTATTATACGATTATATGAAAATGAAAGGCCGAGATGGTGAGAGGCAAAAGAGGGGTTGAAACTGCCCTTTGCAAACCCCCAGGAAGATCTGAAGCTGCTCACCGCTCACGTGCCGGCCTAGCGCCCCCTACAGGCTCCTTCCACACGCAGGCTGACCCTCTGCTTAGTCTGTCTCGCCTACTAGACCTCGAGCTGCTTGAGGGCAGGGGCTGTGTCTTACTCATCTTTGTTTCCCAAGCACCCAGCTCAGCCTGGCACGTGGAAGGTACTCAGAAAATGTCCGATAAGTGAAACAAAGGGAATAAATAATAAATGGACCAGCAGTCCCTAGTCCCACACATAAAGCATCCCTAAAGATATACAAAATTAGACTGCAAAATTAAAAATGGTATTAAGATATTAAAGTGTGTTTATATGAATAATAGACCACCCTACTATTTAATATAAAATTGCATTAAACACTAATATAAAATAATATATTGCTGCATTGGTATGTAATAAAGTGTATTTCAAACATCCCTGAGTTCACTTTGCCTTTTAAATGCAATGGCCGATGAGACGTCTCTGGCACTGTATACTTGTTCTGTATTGTTTCCTTTCAGAATTGAACCCATAATCCAATAAGCCCCTAAATATGGCTAAAAATGTGTCACTTCAAGGCACCTAAGAATTACCATATTTGTCTGAAGTCTCCTGTCTGAAACCTGCACTCTCTTACCCCAAGTTCAAGGGTTTTTTTTCTCTTCTCCCCTTTTTTCTTACAAAATGTTAATAAAGACAAATGCAGTAAAATCTTAAAATACTTGTATAGTTGAACAATGTAAATTCTGCCTGGACTGAACTGCTGGCTGACGGACAGTGCCACCTGTGCCGAGTAAAAGCCTTCCTTTGTCAACCCACCTAAAAACAGTGCCACACAAGAGGGTTTGCAGAGGTCAGGGCACAGTTATGAAAGGGTAAGCTTTTGTTCAAAGCCAGACAGTCCGCGTAGCCATCTGCCCCCAAAATGGAAGTTCCGGTGGTGGCCCAGTGGAGGCGCTGCACACGTTTTCGGGGGTAACTGACAAGGACAGAGTGAGCACAGCAGGCGTGTGCCTGTCTCACACACACCCCATAAACGGTCACGATAATTGCTCTCTTACCGGGAAACGGAACCACTTTCTTATTCTTGCTGAGGTTCTTGAGAGATGCTAACAAAAAGGAAAGAAAAACCCAGATATTAATATTAATACACTGACCAAAGGGTTTACGTACCATGAAATTGTGATGTGAGATCTACAGCTAAAAGAATTAGCAGAATGTCAGCACGTTGAGGAGTGTAGACAGCATTTAGGGCCATTTTGGTAAAAGTATGGTCCTGCATTTATTACACAGGAAGTCAGGCCAACGTTATACCAGTTGGTGTCTGAGATTATGGGGTAACAGACTTTTGACCTTCTTGTTTTTCTTCCTCTAAGAAAAAAAAGCATATTTTAGTTAAGTTTTTTTTTAAACTCCTCCCTCATTCAGTTTCCCAGTGCGAAGTCGGGGGAATATTGGGGCATTTCCTTTGCTGCATGACAAGGTAACAGGGGCTCTCCAGTTTGACCAGCAAGCTGTAAAGTGCAGGTGTTGGGTGTACCCCACCAACAACCAGAAAATGTTGCTCAGTTTCCATGGCAGCTGCTCGTCAAAAACCTCAACAGTAAAGAGCAGTGAAAATATAATATTCAGCCTACAATGAAAACTACTAAACCTAGAAATGTGTAATTTACATCAGTACTTGCAAGATACAAGGCACTAGTACACACAAGCACAACATAAATAAATGCAATAAAACTTCTGCAGATCCACCCATTTCACCTCTTATCTGACAATTCTGCCTTGATTTCAGGTATTTTAAAGCTTGTGGGAGTCTCTGCCGATTCACCAACATGGCATGAAAATAGCTGTTCTATTGCAGATATATGCTCCTAAGCACATGCGTGTGTCGTTTCCACGGACATAATTAACACAGAAATATTTTTGTTAAAATGCACTTCAGTTAAAACGAACCCAGGAGCCAAATAACTAGACTGAAGCTGTTCTGAAGACCCGTTATGTTGGCAAGTGAGACGAAAAGGACAAGCAAGAGAAGCTGGGGGGCGGGGGGCTGCCAGTCACAGAAGAAGAAACGAGAGAAGCTGTTAGCAGAGTTGATTGGAGAGATTAGACTGCCAGCAGCAGCAGCTGGAGGAATCTGAAAGCTGGAGCGGAGAAAAAACCAACAAGAACTCACAGTTTCAGGAGAAGACTGGTTTTGATGACAAGCGTGGGAGGTCAGAAGCCACCAAGAATCACAACAGCTGGATGACATCAGAAGAACCACTGCCTTTGCCCATTTTAAAGTATAATGTGATTTGAGCATATTTTTGAGTACCGTACTCAGTACTTGCTTTGAGACCTCGTCCTCACTGTCACTTATTTTTGTGACTGCCAGAATCTACGGCAGCTGCTAGTTATGAATTAAGACGTCAGGCTCAAATTCGTGAAGATAAATCCAGTGTTTTGGTTTAAGGTGTAATTACTTTATGAAAGTCAGAAACCCGAAGTTAGATAGCATTTAATTTTTGTATTTGGTAACAATTATGTAGGCATCTGATTTCTCTGTGAGCTAGGCATGTTTTTAGATAAATCAGCAAAGACGTTTACCAAGTCCTTTCAGGGGATTACATATCAAATCAAAAAGTAGTTTGAATTCACAGAATCTTTGACAGTGGTTTGAAGATCCCAACCGGAGTCCTAGAATCACAGATTAACCTAATGAGTTCTCCTGCAACCAGTATAGTTTTTTTATTCTTAAAATAATTCTAATTTTCTGCATTCAAATGTGCTGCTCATCACAGAAAATTTGGAAAATAGAGAATAGCACCTCCCGAAATGGAAATAAATTTCAGTCACAGACCCACCACTTGCTGTAAGTTGTAACCTAAATGAAGTCTGGAGTATAAAACCAGCATTTATCTCTGATTTTATAGCCTCAAGATAAACTCCTAGATGTAGATTGCTGGTTCGGAGTTATGCGTACTTCAAAGTGCCCTACAGGAGAGGTTGCCCAAGTCACACCCGCCTGAGGACACCATCTCCCCAGTAGCCCTCTTGAGCGAAGGCTGCTCACTCACTCTTCATGTGCTTGGAAGTGGGCATTTCCAGGCTTTATCCCTTCCTCAGCCCTAAAACCCCTCAGCCTCTCTACCGCCCTCTCCCTGTCCTTGGAGTAGCCACGCCCTCCTCTTCTGGACCACCCTAGCTCGTGGTTCCCGTGTCTCCCTCTGCCATAACCCCTGTCATCATCCTGGGGGAGCTCAGTGGCCACCTTCCAATCATGGCTTCTCATCCAAGGATACTGTACTCTACCCACTCCCACGATCACACCCTAGACGTTGTCCTTACCAAGAATGCTAACCCCTCTCAGCTTCACCCTCCAGTCCTTACAGCCCTCTCCCTTTAATGCCCCAACTCCGATTCCTCTACCTGGTCACCACCCGCCACGCCCCACCGACCCTGCCGCCATCCCTCTGGCCCTCTCCCACCTTGTGCATGCTTCCTTCCTCATCCCACCCAGAGATTACGGTCCATCACCAGACTCATTCCTTTGATTCATGATCACTAACTTCCCAGGATCCCTTAGCTTTACAGCATAACCCTAATACGATCCCTGGGTCCATTCAGTAGCTCACTCTTCCAAGCAGCTGTCTCATGATCTTTCTCTTCAAAACTCCACTCCCTCCCTCTGCATTCACAGCTGATGACCTTGTGTCTATGTGTGAAGACGGAAGCGATCAGACAGACCTCCCACAGGCTCCCGCCCCTGCACTTCTCAAGCCACCAGCATCTGTCTCCATACACTCTGTTACTTTGCACATCACTCTGGATAGACTGTCCTATTTCTAAACTGTACACTGATTTCACGTCTCTTACCTACCCAAGCACATGCTCCTGGCAATTATCCCTTCTCTCTCCTGCACCAGCAGTGTGTTCCCCTTTAGATCAGGACAAACGTGCTGGAACACCCACTACCTTTAAAAAAGGGATCCAACCTTGACCACGTGTCCACCTCTACCTACTGCCCCAGTCGGTGCTGCCCTTTCCAGCCTGAACACCCAGGAAGTGTTGCCTGTGCTGGACATCTCCATTTCCACTCCTCCCATTTTTTGGATTAACTCCTATCCGGCTTCGAGGTCATCGTTCTGTAGGAATAATCTATTGTTAATGCTGCAAATGACTTCCATGTTATCAAACCCAAGGGTCAGTCAATCAGAAAAATTTAACTTGATTGAGTTCTATTACTGCTCAAATATCACTCCTTGGAAGACTTGGAGCCATAGTTTTTTAAGCTGAAAGGTCCTTAAGAGGTTGGTCAATAAACTGTATTCCCACTGTGTTCCCTGGAGCCCTCCTCAGAGATGTCTCGGGAGACCGGTGGGAGAACAGTCAGCAAGAAGCAAAGGGAAGAGGCCGAATTTGTGGATTTCAACCCACCCACATCCTCTTCCACCAAACAGTTCCTTTTTTCTCTTTCCACCTGGGAAAAAAGAAGTTCTGGTGTTTCTTTTACCTTTTTATCTTAAAACAATTTTAGATTTACAGGAATGTTGCAAAGATAGTACAGAGAGTTCCAATATACTGTTCACCCAGATTCCCCTGCTGTGAACATCTTACATAACAATGGTACATTTGTAAAAACTGAAATTAACATTCGGACAATACTATTTAACTGACTTATTTGGATTTCACTAGTTTTTCCACTAATGTCCTTTTTCTGCTCCAGGATCCAATTCAAGATGGCACTTTGCACTTATTCATATTCTCTCCTAATCTCCTCCAAACTGTGACAGTTTCTCAGTCTTTATTTCTCATGACTTGACACTTCTGAAGAGTGCTGGTTGGGTATTTTGTAGAATGTCCCCCAATTCGGGTGTAGCTGATACTTTCTCATTTTGGACTGGAGTTATGGATTTGGGGGAGTAACTCCAGAGCCCTCTCACTGCATCACACCAAGAGGTATATTATATCAACATCACTTTATCACTGGTGATAGGAACCTTGATCACTCGGGTAGGTGGTGCCTGTCAGCTTTCTCTACTATAGTTTTCTGATGTCTTCTTTCAAAGACTGAAAACCAGTGACCTTGTGCTTACATTTTATTTTGCACATGAAAAAATAAGATTCAGATAAGGCTTCAAATAAGTCATGTTCACAGTCACACTGTGTATTAACATTAGTGGGACTAGAATCCCAAAAGAAGAAAAATTGTAAAGGAGAGATTGGCTACTGGGTCTTTAAGGTTCTTCTAGTCTAAATTTCAATCATGTTGTAAGCTATTTACCCTTCTATTATTCATATTGATAAAAACATATCAGAGACTCATTTGAAAGAAATGAGAACTCACTATGCTACAGGTACTATTCCTATAAAATTTGCCCAGAAATGCAACAAAAGTATATGGTAAAAGCAGATAAGATGTGTTCTTGGACCATTCAATGTTGGCAGATGTTTCAAGCTGAACACTTATTAAGCGCAGAGTAACAGTAAGATGTCAACTAGAGGACGAGCCAAAATCAGGTGAACAGGAATCCCCTGGAGGCGCCATGGTTAAAAATCCGCCTGCCAACGCAGGAGATTGGGCTCAAGGCCTGGTCCGGGACGATCCCACATGCCGTGGAGCAACTAAGCCCATGCGCCACAACTACTGAGCCTGTGCTCTAGAGCCCGTGAGCCACAACTACTGAGCCCACATGCCACAACTACTGAAGCCCACGTGCCACAACTACTGAAGCCCACGCACCTAGAGCCCGTGCTCCACAACGAAGAGTAGCCCCCGCTCGCCACAACTAGAGAAAGCCTGCGCATAGCAACGACGACCCAATGCAGCCAAAAATAAATATTGTTTTTTAAAAATCAGGTGAACAGAAATGGCTGGAAGTTAGAGTAGGGCAGTGATGAAGGTGCAGCACACACAGAGAAGGGCCCTCCCCCAGCCAAGATTCCACTACACAACACAGTAAAACAGATGTGGAGGACCTGGGATGTTTCAAAAGAGCAAAGTGGAGAACAAAGAATTACCTTGCATGTGTATACAGTTCTAGAGTTTTCAACAGACTTTCAGATTACTTTTCTCATCTAGCATCACAACATGTGCTGTCGAATCTGAAGATGAGAGAAATAACGTTCAGAGAGGTGAAATGACTAGCTTTGGACACCACAGATAACGGGGCGAGGCTGGTACGTATCCCTAGAGCCCTGGGTCTACTACACTGTCCACGGCACACATGGGTAAGTTAAACTGTTATGGGTGAGTTAAACTATGACTTAAACTATGAGTTAAACTATTAGTTTAACTATTATAAATAGTTAAACTATTAAGGTTCATTTTAATGCTTGGTTCCTCCTTTTTGCTTCTTTTCGATTCTAAAATATTTTTTAAACAATTTTTAAATAATTATATATTAGCATCTTCCCAGCAATTTTAATTTATCCTATGACAGCTTCTCCAGGACCGTTTTGGAGGAGGGCTGTCTACAAACAGGAGAAAGCCCACACCCCCTCTGGCTACCAGGAAGGCAAAGGAAATGACCCCTCTTCATGCACCCTATGAATACAGCACGTCGTCTTCAACCTCTAAAGAGGAAAGCTGCAGTATAAATCTAACTTGTTTTATAATCACTAAGAAACAATGTTTATAAAACTCAAAAGGTCATTTAATCAGGCTAAGATTGTTTAGCCTAAAAGACTGGAGAGGCACTTCATATAGATCAAATGCTACACAGGAAATGAGTTAGCTCCACTAGCACAAGAAAGAGAGGGAGGTTTTAGATGATCATAAACAACTTGTGTTTCAGTAGTAAGGAAATAATCCAAGGGAAAAAAGTACGTGAACACTTTTCTCTAGAATTATTTGGAACTCATTCTGTCTAAAGGCAAAGACTCTGGATTCAAAACTCAAACAACCTCCAGCAAATTAAAGTCAGTCCCACCATCAGCCCGAGTGACCACTGAGCTCTCGTCCCCTTGGCTGCTATCCCCAAGGTGGACCTCCCGGACTCTCTGCCCAGCCTCAGCACGGGCGACAGCACAGAGGGACGGGCAGCTCTCCGCTCCCACTAATCAGTCCAGAAAAGATAACGGGAAGAGCAGACCCCCACGTGGGTTTCACAGATTCAGCGCGACTCAGAACCTATGGGAGCATCTGACTCCACCACCTCCCCTTATCAATGAGCCCCTGGGCCCTGCACCCGGCCTGGGTCGACACAGCAGGTCCAGGGCTATTAGCAGGTGTGGGATGCAGGCTCAGTGCTTACTCTGCTTTGTCCCATGTGGCAAACCCAAGCATTATTTTACATCTAAGTCAAGGATCACAGAATATCTCTAAGGGGACTTGCCAAAACACGAGCCTCTCATATAACAGCACTCATAATTTACACAATCAAAAGAAACTACCGCACACCTGTGAGGGTGCACCGAAGCATTCAGACGTGCTGATGGACATGTGAGCATTCACAGCACGAGACCAGGGCCCGGACCACCAAGCCAACAGTTAACTGTTTGGTTTTCTTTCAGTTTTCCTCATCCTTGGGGGAAACAAGATGCATATTCAGTGCAATAATTTCCTGCATGGCTAACATGCTGACCTACAGAGCAGGGAGGCTCTCACAAGCCTACATGGTGTGACTGTCAGAGCATCTGGATTTAGAACTCAGTTACGGTCTCCCACACCTTACTTATAGTCAGCTTCCTCAAAGAAAAGGTGGCTTCCATTTACAAGGGAAGCTGAGTCACTGGCTTCATCTCACTGCGTGATGTAAATAACTGGTAACAACTCCCAAGAGCAGAGGCTTTATCCACTGGCCACCTGACAGGAAGAGAAGAGAAGGGGGAAAGATTCCCTTGACGGGGGAGATGGGGAGGGCTGAGGGCCCTGAGACCCAGAGTCACCACTCTGCTCAGGGCCACTCTGATGAAAACCATACCAACAGCAGGGAGATGAGCAGAAGCCTGGCTCAAGCAGGTAAGTCTCCCGGCTTTACCGAAAGATTTAAATAAAATGAGAATTAGCCCAGACCGGGGCACAAACCCGCGTCCCCTGCATCGCCAGGTGGACTCTCAACCACTGCGCCACCAGGGAAGCCCTGAAGTTTATTTTTTACACATTTATCATCTCACTAGTTTCGCAATACATTGATCTATAATAATAGTATAATTTGTCTAGAAAAAAATGCTAATTCCTAGGAGATAAAAATCACCAGTTGAGGGGGACCTTGAAGATGGCGGAAGAGTAAGACGCGGAGATCGCCTTCCTCCCCACGGATACACCAGAAATACATCCACACGTGGAACAACTCCTACAGAACTACTGAAGGCTGGCAGAAGACCTCAGACCTCCCAAAAGGCAAGAAACTCCCCACGTAACTGGGTAGGGCAAAAGAAAAAACAGAGACAAAAGAATAAGGACGGCACCTGCACCAGTGGGAGGGAGCTGTGAAGGAGGAAAAGTTTCCACACACTAGGAAGCCCCTCCGCGGGCGGAGACTGAGGGAGGCGGAGGGGGGAGTTTCGGGACCGCGGAGTAGTGCACAGCGACGGGTGCGGAGGGCAAAGCGGCGAGATTCCTGCACAGACGATCGGTGCCGACCAGCACTCACCAACCCGAGGCTTGTCTGCTCACCCGCCGGGGCGGGCGGGGCTGCGAGCTGAGGCTCGGGTTTTGGTTTTGGACGGAGCTCAGGGAGAGGACTGGGGTTGGCGGCTTGAACACAGCCTGAAGGGGTTAGTGCACCACGACTAGCCGGGAGGGAGTTCGGGGAAAAGCCTGCACCGGCCGAAGAGGCAAGAGACTTTTTCTTCCCTCTTTGTTTCCTGGTGCGCGAGGAGAGGGGTTTAAGAGCGCTGCTTAAAGGATCTCCAGAGACGGGCGCGAGCCGCGGCTAAAAGCGCGAACCCCAGAGACGGGCGCGAGCCGCGGCTGAAAGCGCAAACCCCAGAGACGGGCGCGAGCCGCGGCTAAAACCACGGACCCCAGAGACGGCCGGGAGACGCTAAGGCTGCTGCTGCCGCCACCAAGGGGCCTGTGTGCGAGCACAGGTCACTCTCCACACCCCTCTTCCGCGGAGCCTGTGCAGCCCGCCACTGCCAGGTTCCCGGGATCCAGGGACAACTTCCCCGGGAGTACGCACGGCGGGTCTCAGGCTGGTGCAACATCACGCCGGCCTCTGCCGCAACGTCACGCTGCCTCTGCAGCCGCAGGCCCGCCCCGCACATAGTGCCCCTCCTACCCCCATCCCCCAACCCCCGGCCTGAGTGAGCCGGAGGCCCCGAATCAGCGGCTCCTTTAACCCCGTCCTGTCTGAGCGAAAAAACAGACGCCCTCCAGCGACCTACACGCAGAGGCAGGGCCAAATCCAAAGCTGAGCTCCTGTGAGCTGTGAGAACAAAGAAGAGAAAGGGAAATCTCTCCCAGCAGCCACAGAAGCAGCGGATTAAAGCTCCACAATCAACTTGATATACCCTGCATCTGTGGAATACCTGAATAGACAAGGAATGATCCCAAATTGAAGAGGTGGAATTTAGGAGCGAGATCTATGATTTTTTCCCTTTTCCTCTTTTTGTGAATGTGTACGTGTATGCTTCTGTGTGAGATCCTGTCTGTATACTCTTGCTTCCACCATTTGTCCTAGGGCTCTATCCGTCCATGACTTTTTTTTAAAAATTCTTTTTCTTAATAATTAAGTTTAATTGTAATAACTTTATTATACTTTACCTTCGTTCTTTCTTTCTTTCCTTCCTTCCTTCCCTCCTTTAGACAACGAATCACCCCAAATTGAGGAGGTGGTCTCAGGGAGCAGGATTTATGATTTTTCCCCCTTTACCTCTTTTTGTGAAGGTGTATGTGTATGCTTCTGTGTAAGATTTTCTCTGTATAGCTTTGCTTCCAACATTTGTCCTAAGGTTCTATCCGTCCCTTTTTTTTTTTTTTTTTTTCTAAATATTTTTTAATTCAATAACTATATTATACTTTATTTTATTTTTACTGTATCATCTTTCTTTCTGTCTTTTTTCCTTCTTTCCCTCCTTCCTTCCTTCCTCCCTCCCTCCCTCCCTCCCTCCTTTCCTTCTTTGCTTCTTTCTTCCTTCCTTCCTTTCCTCCTTTCCTTCTTTCTTTACTCATACTTCTACTAATTCTCCCTACTTTTTCTCCCTTTTATTCTGAGCTGTGTGGATGAAAGGCTCTTGGTGCTCCAGCCAGGAGTCAAGGCTCTGCCTCTGAGGTAGGAGAGCCAACTTCAGGACACTGGTCAACAAGAGACCTCCCAGCTCCACATAATATTAAACGGTGGAAATATCCCAGAGACCTCCATCTTAACACCAGCACCCAGCTTCACTCAACGACCAGCAAGCCACAGTGCTGGACAACCTATGCCAAACAACTAGCAAAACAGGCACACAACCCCACCCATTAGCAGAGAGGCTGCCTAAAATCATAATAAGGCCACAGACACCCCAAAACACACCACCAGACGTGAACCTGCCCACTAGAGAGACAAGATCCAGCCTCATCCAGCACAACACAGGCACTAGTCCCCTCCACCAGGAAGCCTACACAACCCACTGAAACAACCTTAGCCACTGGAGACAGACATCAAAAACAACGGGAACTACGAACGTGCAGCCTGCAAAAAGGAGACCCCAAACACAGTAAGATAAGCAAAATGAGAAGACAGAAAAACACACAGCAGATGAAGGAGCAAGATAAAAACCCACCAGACCTAACAAATGAAGAGGAAATAGGCAATCTACCTGAAAAAGAATTCAGAATAATGATAGTAAGGATGATCCGAAATCTTGGAAGTAGAATGGACAAAATGCAAGAAACAGTTAACAAGGACCTACAAGAACTAAAGATGAAACAAGCAACGATGAACAATGCAATAAATGAAATTAAAATCACTCTAGATAGGATCAATAGCAGAATAACTGAGGCAGAAGAACGGATAAGTGACCTGGAAGATAAAGTACTGGAAATAACTACTGCAGAGCAGAATAAAGAAAAAAGAATGAAAAGAACTGAGGACAGTCTCAGAGACCTCTGGGACAACATTAAACGCACCAACATTCGAATTATAGGGGTTCCAGAAGAAGAAGAAAGAAAGAAAGGGACTGAGAAAATATTTGAAGAGATTATAGTTGAAAACTTCCCTAATATGGGAAAGGAAATAGTTAATCAAGTCCAGGAAGCACAGAGGGTCCCATACAGGATAAATACAAGGAGAAACACGCCAAGACACATATTAATCAAACTGTCAAAAATTAAATACAAAGAAAGCATATTAAAAGCAGCAAGGGAAAAACAACAAATAACACACAAGGGAATCCCCATAAGGTTAACAGCTGATCTCTCAGCAGAAACCCTACAAGCCAGAAGGGAGTGGCAGGACATACTGAAAGTGATGAAGGAGAATAGCCTGCAACCAAGACTACTCTACCCAGCAAGGATCTCATTCACATTTGATGGAGAAATTAAAACCTTTACAGACAAGCAAAAGCTGAGAGAGTTCAGCACCACCAAACCAGCTTTACAACAAATGCTAAAGGAACTTCTCTAGACACGAAACACAAGAGAAGGAAATGACCTATAGTAGCAAACCCAAAACAATATATAAAATGGAAATAGGAACATACATATCGATAATTACCTTAAATGTAAATGGACTAAATGCTCCCACAAAAAGACACAGATTGGCTGAATGGATACAAAAACAAGACCCTTATATATGCTGTCTACAAGAGACCCA
Organism: Phocoena sinus; assembly: GCF_008692025.1. NCBI lineage: Eukaryota > Metazoa > Chordata > Mammalia > Artiodactyla > Phocoenidae > Phocoena > Phocoena sinus. The sequence continues at coordinate 2,301,304 of NC_045775.1, read as the reverse complement.
CTTCAGAACTAGAGACACATACAGACTGAAAGTAAGGGGATGGAAAAAGATATTCCATGCAAATGGAAACCAAAAGAAAGCTGGAGTAGCAATTCTCATATCAGACAAAATAGACTTTAAAATAAGGACTATTAAAAGGGACAAAGAAGGACACTACATAATGATCAAGGGATCGATCCAAGAAGAAGATATAACAATTGTAAATATTTATGCACCCAACATAGGAGCACCTCAATACATAAGGCAAATACTAACAACCATAAAAGGGGAGATCAACAGTAACACATTCATAGTAGGGGACTTTAACACCCCACTTTCACCCATGGACAGATCATCCAAAATGAAAATAAATAAGGAAACACAAGCTTTAAATGATACATTAAACAAGATGGACTTAATTGATATTTATAGGACACTCCATCCAAAAACAACAGAATACACATTTTTCTCAAGTGCTCATGGAACATTCTCCAGGATAGATCATATCTTGGGTCACAAATCAAGCCTTGGTAAATTTAAGAAAACTGAAATTGTATCAAGTATCTTTTCCGACCACAACGCCATGAGACTAGATATCAATTACAGGAAAAGATCTGTAAAAAATACAAACACATGGAGGCTAAACAATACACTACTTAATAATGAAGTGATCACTGAAGAAATCAAAGGGGAAATCAAAAAATACCTAGAAACAAATGACAATGGAGACACAACGACCCAAAACCTATGGGATGCAGCAAAAGCAGTTCTAAGGGGGAAGTTTATAGCAATACAAGCCCACCTTAAGAAGCAGGAAACATCTCGAATAAACAACCTAACCTTGCACCTCAAGCAATTAGAGAAAGAAGAACAAAAAAACCCCAAAGCTAGCAGAAGGAAAGAAATCATAAAAATCAGATCAGAAATAAATGAAAAAGAAATGAAGGAAACAATAGCAAAGATCAATAAAACTAAAAGCTGGTTCTTTGAGAAGATAAACAAAATAGATAAACCACTAGCCAGACTCATCAAGAAAAAAAGGGAGAAGACTCAAATCAATAGAATTAGAAATGAAAAAGGAGAAGTAACAACTGACACTGCAGAAATAAAAAAAATCATGAGAGATTACTACAAGCAACTCTATGCCAATAAAATGGACAATCTGGAAGAAATGGACAAATTCTTAGAAATGCACAACCTGCCAAGACTGAATCAGGAAGAAATAGAAAATATGAACAGACCAATCACAAGCACTGAAATTGAAACTGTGATTAAAAACCTTCCAACAAACAAAAGCCCAGGACCAGATGGCTTCACAGGTGAATTCTATCAAACGTTTAGAGAAGAGCTAACACCTATCCTTCTCAAACTCTTCCAAAATATAGCAGAGGGAGGAACACTCCCAAATTCCTTCTACGAAGCCACCATCACCTTGATACCAAAACCAGACAAGGATGTCACAAAGAAAGAAAACTACAGGCCAATATCACTGATGAACATAGATGCAAAAATCCTCAACAAAATACTAGCAAACAGAATCCAACAGCACATTAAAAGGATCATACACCATGATCAAGTGGGGTTTATTCCAGGAATGCAGGGATTCTTCAATATACGCAAATCTATCAATGTGATAAACTATATTAACAAATTGAAGGAGAAAAACCATATGATCATCTCAATAGATGCAGAGAAAGCTTTCGACAAAATTCAACACCCATTTATGATAAAAACCCTCCAGAAAGTAGGCATAGAGGGAACTTTCCTAAACATAATAAAAGCCATATATGACAAGCCCACAGCAAACATCATCCTCAATGGTGAAGAACTGAAAGCATTTCCACTAAGATCAGGAACAAGACAAGGTTGCCCACTCTCACCACTCTTATTCAACATAGTTTTGGAAGTTTTAGCCACAGCAATCAGAGAAGAAAAGGAAATAAAAGGAATCCAAATCGGAAAAGAAGAAGTAAAGCTGTCACTGTTTGCAGATGACATGATACTATACATAGAGAATCCTAAAGATGCTACCAGAAAACTACTAGAGCTAATCAATGAATTTGGTAAAGTAGCAGGATACAAAATTAATGCACAGAAATCTCTGGCATTCCTATATACTAATGATGAAAAATCTGAAAGTGAAATCAAGAAAACACTCCCATTTACCATTGCAACAAAAAGAATAAAATATCTAGGAATAAACCTACCTAAGGATACGAAAGACCTGTATGCAGAAAATTATAAGACACTGATGAAAGAAATTAAAGATGATACAAATAGTTGGAGAGATATACCATGTTCTTGGATGGGAAGAATCAACATTGTGAAAATGACTCTACTACCCAAAGCAATCTACAGATTCAATGCAATCCCTATCAAACTACCACTGGCTTTTTCACAGAACTAGAACAAAAAATTTCGCAATTTGTATGGAAACACAAAAGACCCCGAATAGCCAAAGCAATCTTGAGAACGAAAAAAGGAGCTGGAGGAATAAGGCTCCCTGACTTCAGACTATATTACAAAGCAACAGTAATCAAGACAGTATGGTACTGGCACAAAAACAGAAAGATAGATCAGTGGAACAGGATAGAAAGCCCAGAGATAAACCCACGCACATATGGACACCTTATCTTTGATAAAGGAGGCAGGAATGTACAGTGGAGAAAGGACAGCCTCTTCAATAAATGGTGCTGGGAAAACTGGACAGGTACATGTAAAAGTATGAGATTAGATCACTCCCTAACACCATACACAAAAATAAGCTCAAAATGGATTAAAGACCTAAATGTAAGGCCAGAAACTATCAAACCCTTAGAAGAAAACATAGGAAGAACACTCTATGACATAAATCACAGCAAGATCCTTTCTGACCCACCTCCTAGAGTAATGGAAATAAAAACAAAAATAAACAAATGGGACCTAATGAAACTTCAAAGCTTTTGCACAGCAAAGGAAACCATAACCAAGACCAAAAGACAACCCTCAGAATGGGAGAAAACATTTGCAAATGAAGCAACTGACAAAGGATTAATCTCCAAAATTTACAAGCAGCTCATGCAGCTCAATAACAAAAAAACAAACAACCCCATCCAAAAATGGGCAGAAGACCTAAATAGACATTTCTCCAAAGAAGATATACAGAATGCCAACAAACACATGAAAGAATGCTCAACATCATTAATCATTAGAGAAATGCAAATCAAAACTACAATGAGATATCATCTCACACCAGTCAGAATGGCCATCATCAAAAAATCTAGAAACAATAAATGCTGGAGAGGGTGTGGAGAAAAGGGGACACTCTTGCACTGCTGGTGGGAATGTGAATTGGTTCAGCCACTGTGGAGAACAGTATGGAGGTTCCTTAAAAAACTACAAATAGAATTACCATATGACCCAGCAATCCCACTACTGGCATATACCCTGAGAAAACCAAAATTCAAAAAGAGTCATGTACCAAAATGTTCATTGCAGCTCTATTTACAATAGCCAGGACATGGAAACAACCTAAGCGCCCATCATCGGATGAATGGATAAAGAAGATGTGGCACATATACACAATGGAATATTACTCAGCCTTAAAAAGAAATGAAATTGAGCTATTTGTAATGAGATGGATAGACCTAGAGTCTGTCATACAGAGTGAAGTAAGTCAGAAAGAAAAAGACAAATACCGTATGCTAACACATATATATGGAATTTAAGGGGAAAAAATGTCATGAAGAACCTAGGGGTAAGATAGGAATAAAGACGCAGACCTACTGGAGAACGGACTTGAGGGTATGGGGAGGGGGAGGGGTGAGTTTTGACAGGGCGAGAGAGAGTCATGGACATATACACACTAACAAACGTAGTAAGGTAGATAGCTGGGGGGAAGCAGCCGCAAGGCACAGGGATATTAGCTCCGTGCTTTGTGACAGCCTGGAAGGGTGGGATGGGGAGAGTGGGAGGGAGGGAGACGCAAGAGGGAAGACATATGGGAACATATGTATATGTATAGCTGGTTCACTTTGTTATAAAGCAGAGTGAATCACACCATTGTAAAGCAATTATATAACACACCATTGTAAAGCAATTATACCCCAATAAAGATGTTTAATAAAAAAAAAAAAAGGAAAGGAAAAAAAAAAATGAGAATTAAAAAATAAACCCTCATGATTCATTTTGTTAGAACGAACTGTTACCACGGGTCAAAAGAAGCTGTCAGGGCTTCCCTGGTGGCGCAGTGGTTGGGAGTCCGCCTGCTGATGCAGGGGACGCAGGTTCGTGCCCCGGTCCGGGAAGATCCCACATGCCGCGGAGCGGCTGGGCCCGTGAGCCATGGCCGCTGAGCCTGCGCGTCCGGAGCCTGTGCTCCGCAACGGGAGAGGTCACAACGGTGAGAAGCCCGAGTATGGCCAAAAAAAGAAAAAGAGGTTGTCAAAACAGACAGCACTCAGGAAACTCACCGCAAAGCCATGATGTGCTTTGAACTAAAAAGAGGTTGAGCAGAAAGGCCAGGCCACCACTGGGTCTGTGCTCCCCGCTCTCGAGAGGCTCCTGTCTTGCCTCCTGGACCCAAATCATCACCAGCTGTTAGCAGCTCTTTGAATGACAATAACAGGTCATCAGAGAGCCAAGCTAATTTATGATCATAAAAAAGTGTTAAAAATTCATTTTTAACAATTCCTAAGTTGTCAGATTGACAAAAATCATAGCCAAAAAAAAAAAGAGAGAGAGAGAGAGATAGAGACCTCTAATGAGGTCTTTTAGAATGAGCATCTGGCCTGGTCAAGCTATAGTTCATGGTTCTTGGGCTCACAGCACCCAGGGGGATCAAACGGCCAGGAGACCTACTTGTGTCTACACTGCAAAAAGGGATTTATAAGCCAGGCAGTCTGGGCACTGGGATTTTGCCCTGGAGCTGTGAATGAAAAAACGCTCTGAAGCAAAGAAAAGCAGGTGGAAATCACAGTGGAAAAAAATTGATTTGTTTTCCTGATTCTTTGGTTCCTTCTCTTTGAATATCCCTCCACTTCCCAATTCCCAAAAACAAACAAAAATAACTGCACTAGAACACAGCCAAAAATTATTCCCAGTGAGGAAAAAAAAAAGTATTACTGACTTGAATTAAACTTCAGGGACTTAAAACTGCCTCATTCTCCTAGAAAAATGAAACTTGCAAACTCTCACAAAATATAAGATACTGCAGTGTTTTGGAAACAGTGTTGCCACTGGTAAGAATTCTGAGATTTTTTAAGCACCTGATTCTGTAGAAGTTGATAGGATGGATGGCTGCTAACAGCCATGAGTATTCAGTAGGGAAGGTAACATTTTTTAAGCGAGGTGTGAAATAGGCTCATTCCCTTCCCCCAAATAAATGTTTGTGTTGGGCCACAGTTTCTGGCGGCCTCGGATTGGCTGCTTAACTCCAACAGCTCAGGGTAATGTGCTTGAGTGAAACACCGCTCGGAGACCTTGGAGGCTGTAACTGAACCTCAGAGCTGTCCGGTAGAGCCGAAAGGCAGCCCGGCCACCTGGGAAAAAAACCAGAGGGGTCCTGACATCACTCACAGCCCGCTCATCAGGCGCTCGAGCGCCGGCGTTACTGTCGAACCCACCGCAAGCCCACGCTTCCAGGGCCACAGCCGAGCTGACCCCGACGCCCGGCACCCAGCACAGTGCCTCGCTGGCAACAGGGGAGAGAGGGAAGAGAGCTGGTTTTGCTTGAGTTTCTGCTGTTTCTTCAGTCACCTCTGCCACCAAGGACAAGACGGGTAATCCTTCTGTTTCCTCCCCTGTAAAATGAGGATTGTCACCTGGCAAGGGTGCTAAAATGAAAATAAAATTCAGAAGGAAATGTCTATGGAGGAACTGTGGAATCCGTGCGTATTTTTAAATTATTGTTACAGCAGATGGTTCAATATATGTTTTATATACTTAAGGCTCAATAAAAGCCGACAGCACTTAATGGAATTTTTTAAGTACTCAGGACCTTGACTGCAGGGAAGGGCACAGAGAAGCTGAAAGGGAAGGTCGGCTCTGCCCTCGGAGATTGCCCTCTGGGGTGAACTGTCACCTCAAGAGCAAATAACAAAAGGGAAATCAAATACCAAAAAAATCAAATAACAAAAAGGAAAAGAGAAGCAGGGGGTTAGACCACACCCTAAACCGAACAGACACGCATGTCAGACTTATGTGTGACCCCCAGCAGGTTTCTTTCTGGTCAGTAGGTGGCGACCTGGGGCTCAAGTGGCTGGGAGCAAACACCACCTTCATGTTTAAATACTTTATAAACCTCTTTTCTTGAAAACAAAAAAATCTCTGATCATCTTACTGGCATTTATATATAGATGGTGAGTTTTCTCTTAAGTTACCAAGAAGAGTAGAAAATCAAAAGGTACACATTCTCCCAAAATTCAATGGAAATTCTATTTCCCTCACATTCAATGGAAATTGTTGTTGAAAGATTTTGGCTGTGGGACACTGACAATTGTAATTCAACTTTAAAATTGAAACCCAAAATGTCATAACGCAGGGTCGGTCCGAGGAAGCCCGTCTTCCTGGATCTGTCTTTCCTCCCAAGCCAGAGATGAAAAACAGCATGAAAGGTCGCGTCACACAAAGAACTCTCTACCCTCTTGGAGCCTGAAAATGACCGACCCTCCCCTGACCCAGCCTCGCTGGTCCCCAGATGCCATCCTTCCCGGCTCCTGGTAGCTCTGCTTCCTGGGGTCCAAAAAGATGCCCGTGTTCACCTCTTCCAAAGGAAACCTTAGAGATGTTCTTTCAGATCTCTTTTCCCTTCAAGGTTCCCCTTGGGGTTGGTTTGATCTAATTTTAATCACATATAAATGCTAACAGAAGTCAGCTATTGAGATGTGATGGGTGATCCCCTGCCCACAGGACTAGGGAGTCGGGGCTCATCTACCTCCGTCCAAGCTACCAGGGACGCCTTCAGCCTCTCCCATGGCCAACACTCCTCCTCTACTTTCTTCAAGGGGAACAATCGCAGGTCCTCACACATAGAGCCCACAGAAGAAGAGAGGGGAGACAGCCACACAGTATTAGATAATCCTTACCACCAGCTAATCTCACGGGACACGACTATCTCACAGGACTGTGATCACCAGGCTTCAAAAAACAGAGGGCTGCGGGTGCTTTGTTTGGAGGACTAAACTACGTCCAAAGAGCATACAGGTTATTGACAGAGATCTGAGCCACAGTTCAAGGCCCTGGGATGGAAAGACACACCCTGGAGTGAGTTCTGGCCAACGTCACAAGCTCAGTAATGTAGGAAATCACCCTGTGACCTTGGGAAGGATGCTCACCCTCTCTATGCCTCAGTTTCCTCATCTGTAAAATAGCCAACTTACGTAATAAAAAGACAAATGGTTAACATGTCCATTTTTACAGTTTGCATTGTGTCATTTAATACTGTAACATATCATTTTCCTAATCCTCATGGGTAATATCTACACCAAAAAGCCCTTTGTAAACCGCTTTTAAAACTACAAATCTAAACAACTGTGATTATAAATAAATAGTTACGGAAAAATTTAGGAAAGGAATTTCTAATTTGGTGGTGTTATTATTATGGGGTTTTATGGGGGGCAGGAAATAAGACCTTTTCTCTATCAAATGTTCTATGCATATTTTAACTATATTTCAGGAGACAAATTTGACTAGCTGTTTATAATTGATCTTACATGTATCCTCACCCATGGCTGAATTATTACAAAATATATACATTTCTATTTCTTCAGCATCTACATGACATACCTTTTATATTTGTGTTGTGCCTTAAGGGAAACTTTTTCTTAAAAGACATTCGTGAATTGTCTTCCTGAATAGGAAACCATCATGTTTAGCAGCTGATACTTTTTTCTCTGAATATAAACAAGAGCCCTCAGGACTGGAACACTCAGCTACAACTAGACCCTGAGAACTGATGTTTGCAACAAAGGTTAGCCCACTGGAGATTACAACGCACTTAACAATGATGTGCCAAAGCACGCAGCCTGTGCTGGAAGGCCACCCACCTCTCATTGGTCCAGCCAGGGACAGCCTTACTGTGGCCTGGCCTGGGAGTCCAGACCAAGATCAAGAAAGCCCACAGATCACCATGGACCAGATAAGCTCCCCTAGTCAGGCTTCAGGGTCCAGTCCTTCTCTGTTGAACTCTTAACTCAGGGCAGTTCAGTGGCCAAGCTGGAGACCAAGACTTATGGACCCAGTTCACACTGATTCCAAGGGTCATTCCAAGTTTTCTACCACCATCTTGTCCTCCCAAACATTTCCCATAACAAAAATGACCCAGCTTTCACCTTGGAATGTAAAGAGCTACAAAGAGAATCACACCTATCCTGACAACAAGGAAAAAGCCAGATAATCTAGAAAATTATAACCTTCCTGAACTCGTCAGAGAGTTGGGATCATAGGGCAACCAACTAGCCTGGAATCTAAGGGCAGACAGACTCCTCCAAGGAGAGGCAGGGCAGAGCGCTAGCTTCCCTGGGGCAGAGCACGGGAGGAAAAGACCGCCAACCAAAGGAGTAAGAGGATTTCAGCCAAAAGTTTTGGTGAGTGTAGGCGAGTGTGAGAGCATACCACCAAGGCTCCTTAGATAAAATGGCTGATTCCATGGCAGAGAAAGTGCAAGATGAGCCTGGAGAAACTTGTAGTAATAGAAACAAAGGAAGTTCTTAAAATACAAAACATTTCAAAGGGACATGCCAAAGGAACACAGGAGCGAAGATTGAAAGAACACCAATGACCAAAACAAGAACAACTGCCAACAGACACATGAAAGATGCTCAACATCACTAATCATCACGGAAATGCAAATCAAAATCACAGTGAGATCTCGCCTCACACCTGTCAGAATGGCCATCATCAAAAAGACAACAAATAACAAGTGTTGGGGAGGATGTGGAGAAAAGGAAGCCCTCGTGCACTGTTGGTGGAATGTTAATTGATGCAGTACAGAGGTTTCTCAAAAACTAAAAACAGAACTACCATATGACCCAGCAATTCCACTCCTGGGTATATATCTGAAAAAAAACAAAAACACTAATTTGAAAAGATACATGCAACCCAATGTTCACAGCAGCATTATTACAATTGCCAAGGTATGGAAACAACCTAAATGTCCATCAACAGATGAATGGATAAAGAAGATGTACATACACACACACACACACACACACACACACACACACACACACACACACACACTGGAATACTACTCAGACATAAAAAAGAATGAAATTTTGCCATTTGCAGCAACATGGATGGACCTGGAGGGCATTGTGCTAAGTGAAATAATTCAGCAGAGAAAGCAAATACTGTATGATGTCACTTATGTGTGGAATCTAAAAATACAACAAACTAGTGAATAAAACAAAAAAGAAGCAGACTCACAGATATAGAAAACAAACTAGTGGTTACCAGTGGGAAGAGAGATGGGGGGAGGGGCAATATAGAGGAAGGGGAAAAAATTGGAACAATAAAATAAATAACATAATATTGGATTATAAACGAGAGTTGAAAATATACACACAGGAGTCCATAATTATGTGCATAAATGGTTGAAGAAATAAATAAAAATTGGAGATAATAAACAAATATTCCTTACAGGAGAATTCCAAAGAACAGATACATACAGATCAAGATCCCCCCCTACTGGAGACAATGGTTAATTCTCAACCCCAACCGTCCTTTTGGAGGCTTTAGTGACTTGCTTTCTACAAATAGAGTAGGGAAAGGGATAAAGAGAAAGTCTACAATAAAGAATTCTGATAAACAATACAGTAAACAAGTAATGAAGGTTAATTTCATTAGGGATGTCACATGGATATCCCCTGTGACAAGAAGAGCTCTCCACCCCTGTGGTATTCTTTCCAAAACCCATAACTCCAGTCTGATCATGAGAAAAACATCACTGGGGAACTTTTATGAGGCCTGATATCAAAACCAAACAAAGACATTATGAGTAAAGAAAACTGCAAATGGATAAGCCTCTTGAAAACAAACACAAGGCTCCTTCATAAAATATTAACACATTGAATCCAGCTACATGTAAATAAATATAATACACGATGAACAAGTGGGGTTTATCCCAGGAAGTCAAATCTAGTTCAACATTTGAAAATCAATCAACTCAACTCCACATCTCAACAGACTAAAAAAGGAAATGAGGGGCTTCCCTGGTGGCGCAGTGGTTGAAAGTCCGCCTGCCAATGCAGGGGACATGGGTTCATGCCCCAGTCTGGGAAGATTCCACATGCCACGGAGCAGCTGGGCCCGTAAGACGTGGCCACTGAGCCTGCGCGTCCAGAGCCTGTGATCCACAACGGGAGAGGCCACAACAGTGAAAGGCCTGCGTGCCACAAAAAAAAAAAAAAAGGAAATGACATGTTTGTCTCAACAGATGCAGAAAAACCGTTTGACAAAATCCAGCATCCATTCATGGTAAATCTCTCAGCAAATTAGGAATACAAAGTAGTTTTCTCAATCTGATAAATGACATCTATAACAGATATATATAGATATAGATCAATACAAACATATATACAGAAACATTACATATAAGTGAACATATACATACACATACACACAGCTAACATCACACTTAGTAATAAAAGTTTGAATGTTTTCCCCTTAAGATCAGGAAGAAGTCAGGCAGGTCTGCCTTCTCCGCTCCCATTCAATATCATACTAGAGGCACTAGCCAGTAACAATAAAGTAAGAATGAGAAATAAAGACATATAGTTAGGAAGGAAGAAATAATATGGCCTTAATTCACAGACAATATGACTGTCTAAGTAGAAAATCCAGAGAATCTACAAAAAGCTTGAGCTAATGAGTTTAGCCAAGATCTCAGGATTGAGGTCAGAATATAAAATCAATTGTTTTTATATATATTTGTAACAAACAATTGGAAATTAAAATTTAAAATGTCATGTACAATAGCTCCAAAAACAAAACACTAATTGCATAAATGGAGAGATAGAGTATGTCCGTGGTATATCAAATTCATATTGTTAACATGTAGATTACTCCCTGATCTCTCGATCAGTATAATCCCAATCGATATCACCAGGATTTCTGCAGAAATTGACCAGTTGAGTCTAATATTTAGTTGGAAGGGCAAAAGACCTAGATAGCTCAAAACTATGTTGAAAACGAAGAATAAAAGTAGAGGTCACACATAATCTGTGTTCAAAGCTCCAGTAATCAAGGATGTTCAATATTGGTGGAAGGAAAGGTACAGAGATCAACAGAAGATCTACTGAGTCCAGAAACAGCCCAACACAAATATGGTCAGTTGGTTATGAAAAATGCGAGAAGAAATGAAATGCAGAAAGGACAGTCTTTTCAACAAATGGTGCAGGAACAGCTAGACATCCACATGCAAAGCCAAAAAATGAACCTCACTCCACACACTGAACTACATATAAAAATCCACTCAAAATGGGTCCTGGACATCAATGTGAACCATAAAACCATCAAGTTTCTAGAATAAAACATAGGGGAAAATCTTTAAGACTTTGAATTAGGCATAGAACTCTTAGCTATGACATGAAAAGCACAATTTAGAGAAGAAAAATCAGTAAATTGGACTTCATCAAAATTAAAACTTCTGCTTTTCAAAATACAATGTTAAGAGAATTAAAAGACGAGCCACAGTAGGAAAAATATATTTGCAAAACACATATCTGATAAATCATTTGTATCTAGAGTACATAAAGAACTCACTCTCAATGCTCAATGAAAAAAAAAGCAAACAACCCAATAATAAAAATGGAGGCAAAAGATCTGAATAGACATGGCCAGAAGAAGACACGTGGGTGGCAAATAAGCACATAAAAAGATGCTCAACACCGCCAGCCATTAGGGAAATGCAAAATAAAATCACAAATGAAATACAAGTATAAAATGACTAAAATTGTTTTTCTAATTGAAAATACAAATGCAGGTGAAGCCACAGATCACCTGAAATCCTCATTCACTGCAGGTAGGATTGCAAAATTGTACTGCTGCTTGGGGAAAGTCTGCCTGTTTCTTACACAGTTAAATATGCATTTACCATATTTCCCAACAATCCCACCCCTAGATACTTACCTAATCTGAACATAAATGTTCATAGAAGATTTTTTTCAAAATTGCCAAACACTGGAAACAACCCAAATGCCCTTCAACTGTTAGGTGGATAAACAAACTGCCGGCCATCCATAAAATGGAAACTACTCAGCAATTAAAAGGGATGACTGGGTGGGACATACAAGGGGGATGAAACCCATACGTATCACGGTAAATAAAAGAAGACAGCTTCCAAAGCGCACATACTATACAAGTCCAGTATGTGACACTCTGGAAAAGGCAACACCTTAGAACAGAAAACAGATCAGTCTCTGCCAGGTCACGGGGGGAGAACGGGGAGGTGGCTGACCTCAGAGGAACGATGAAGCTCAGAGCCGCTGAGCACCTGGAAATTTACGGGGACGTCGGAAGTGAGAGTTGCAGAAGGTCTGAGATCCAAAGCCTGCCCAGCTCTCTCACTCACCACGAACTGCACATTTGTATATGTTTGCCAAAACTCCTCAAGTTCCAGTGCATGTAAGTTATACCCCAGTAACGCTGTTAAAAACAAATTAGCTTTTGAAGAAAACATCCCAAGACTAGACACTCGGGAGCCAGCCCACTCAACAGTTACTGGCTTTGGTCAGCCGAGCCTCTGAGAAGCTGCACCGCCAGTTTTCTTTACAGCATGAGAAAGAGAAGACAGCCCCCAAAGTCACGGGGGCCCTGGAGCAACACCGCTTCATCTGGGATGTGTAATGCTCCGAGCATCACTCAGCCAGAAAAGAGCTAAAAGCAAAAAAAAAACAAAAACAAAAGAGGTGTCCCAAATCCACGTGGTGAAGTTTACACTCTCTGTCGGCAGGAAAGCCTTCAGGGTCTCTCCTGGAGCCCAGGAGCACGGTTCCAGAAAGTGGAGCTTCGGGCTCTCCCTGCCACCGAGCAGAAGCCACGTGTCAGAGAGGAACGAGGGAAGCTGCTAGGTGCACACGGAGAGCAAAATGAGCAAACAGGAGAACTCAAGAAGCGGGCAAGCAGAAGCCACTGTGCAGGGAGAGAAGCCTGCGGACTCGGTCATCTCGGAGAACGCCAAGCGGCACAGCACGGAGACTTTCCGTGTGCAAAACGATGGCAATGCATCAGGAGATGGGTTTTAAGTCTTTTTTTTTTTTTTTTTTTTGCTGTACGCGGGCCTCTCACTGTCGTGGCCTCTCCCGTTGCGGAGCACAGGCTCCGGACGCGCAGGCTCAGCGGCCATGACTCACGGGGCCAGTAGCTCCGCGGCATGTGGGATCCTCCCGGACCGGGGCACTAACTCGCGTCCCCTGCATCGGCAGGCGGACTCCCAACCACTGCGCCACCAGGGAAGCCCCAGGAGATGGGTTTTAAAAATGAAGAAAGCGTGGCTTATCAGGAGAGGCATCACATATATGGAAAATCACTTTTACAAAGCTCATCATTGCTTTAAAATGAGAGGTAAATGGGGTATGGCTGTATTTGCATTTTACCGAACTGTTCTCAAAACTGCTCACTTTGGCCTGCGGCATCACTGAAAGCGTGTGGTAAGCAATCTATGCATCTCTACCACCATCTCTAAGATTAAACACTAAAAATCTATTTGCAGAAGCCTCATCACTTCCTTTAAAATGTCATAAAATACTTTCTAAAACATTTCACAGAAGCACTGGGCTGAAAACACAGACATGAGATGACACAGTCTTTCTGTGCCATTTTCCAGGGATCCCTGGCAGCTGATACAAGGCAGCACTCATAAAGCTCCTCTTTTGACTTTGCTCCCATGACCACTGAAGAAACAGATTCTCCAAAAATGCCCACCTCAGGCCCAGGACTAAGAATGGAGATAACAGAGATATTGGGGTTTTCTTCACAACCATTCTTACTAGCCCTGATACCTCCTCCACCAGGAGGGATCTGACTCATCCCAGCTCATACCCAGAAAAACCTGGGTCGACCCTGCCCCAGCACGTAAGTGGCACCTCTCCAGGGCTCACCCTGGATTACTCTGATCCTCTTTACGCCACTCCTGGGCTAACCTGCCCACCCAAAATGCCTTCAGAGAGCAAGCAGGAAGAATAAAAGGTGTATTACCTGTAATCCGCTCTGTACATGATTTCTTGGGGTTGGAGGTAAGGACAGTTCGCTTAGGTGGAGTTATTTGGGATTTCCTTGATTTTTAGTTATCCACATTGTTGAAAAGGGGAAAAAGTACAGATTAACTCCTAAACATGTTGGTGGGTATATTCATCTCTACTTTAGTTTATATTCCCAACTTTTAAAAAACAATCTAGTCTTGTCAAAATAGACCTAGAAAGGAAATGTCACTGATGATTCAACAGAAGGTAGACTTTTCCTCAACTACATTACAATTCTCTAAGAGACCAGAATGAGGGCAAAAGGGAAAATTCCCACTGAAATAAAACTTTCTTCAGTTAAAAATATATCTGCTCCTACTGAGTCCTTCCTTCATGGATTTATCCTCATCCTTAAAGTAGAGTTTTTAAAAATCGGAAATGAGAGGGAAAAGGAAGGAAATAAAATAAGGGGCAACACCTGAAGCAAAATAGAAAACAGTTCTCAGTACAGAGAACAGACTTATGGTTGCCAAGGGTGGAGGGGGTTGGGGAAGGGGTGGAGTGGGAGTTCGTGATTAGCAGGTGCAAACTATCATATACAGGACGGACAAGCAACAGGGTCCTACTGTAGAGCACAGGGAACTATATTCAATACCTGAGATAAACTATAATGGAAAATACTATGAAAAAGAATATATAAAAAGATACAACTGGGCTTGCCTGGTGGCGCAGTGGTTGAGAATCTGCCTGCTAATGCAGGGGACATGGGTTCAAGCCCTGGTCTGGGAGGATCCCTCATGCCGTGGAGCAACTAGGCACGTGAGCCATGGCCGCTGAGCCTGCACGTCTGGAGCGTGTGCTCCGCAACAAGAGAGGCCACGATAGTGAGAGGCCCACGCACTGTGATGAAGAGTGGCCCCCGCTTGCCATGACAAGAGAAAGCCCACGCACAGAAACGAAGACCCAACACAGCAAAAATTAATTAATAAAAAACTCCTACTCCCAACATCAAAAACAAACAAACAAAACGAAGATATAACTGAATCACTTTGCTGTACAGCAGAAATTAACACAACACTGTAAATCAACTATACTTCAATTAACTTTATTTTTTTTTTCCCCTGTACGCGGGCCTCTCACTGTTGTGGCCTCTCCTGTTGCAGAGCACAGGCTCCGGACGTGCAGGCTCAGCGGCCATGGCTCACGGGCCCAGCCGCTCCGCGGCATGTGGGATCTTCCCGGACCAGGGCATGAACCCGTGTCCCCTGCATCGGCAGGCGGACTCTCAACCACTGCGCCACCAGGGAAGCCCTTCAATTAAAATTTTTAAAAAATAAAAATAAAAGCAAAATGACAAAACTTAGTTGTGGGAAAAAAGAAATAGCCCTTCAATATAGTAAGCACAAAGAAAGAATTGGGGGTGGGGAAATACAGTATAGCTCCTTTTTTAAAATAGAGGAAATTCCAGTTGCAGAGACTGAAAACAGAAGAGATTTTAACCCCTGTTTCAATATCTATTTCCTGGAAATGTCAAATATTAGCCAATCACCAATTACCTATTTAGCACCTACTGTGTGCCCAGGGCTCTACCGCCACTGCTCCAGGGGAATGTGAGGCGTGGCCTTTATACTCAAGGAATTTGTGGTTATCCCGAGGGGCTGATTAATAAACTTCCAATGCACACCAAATGAGACGGCACATAACTACGTGTACAACTGGTAATACAGGGCAAGTTTTGCAGGATTTCAGAAATGACCAAAGTTCGGAGTGGACAAGGTTGGTTTCACAGAAGCCATAAGACTTAGTGGGGGATGATAAGGTTTTTGAACAGAGCAGTGACACAATTCAAGGGGGATAAACAGAGTCAGAAGAACAGTGTGAGGCTTGGAGTTGACCCACGTCCCCCAGGAGAGAGAGACCGAGCAAGGGGCATGGAAAGAACTTCCTGAAGGACCCGTTGGAGACGGGTGTGAAGCAAAGGAAGAGCAAGGGATGAGACTCTGCCTGGGCAACAGGAAGTGCAAAGGTGCCATGGACAGAGTTGAGGATGAACGTAGGGGTTGGGACGGGACTTGCTGGAGAGGAAGCAGCACATCTAGGTGGAAAGGCAGGGGCTCACAAACATCACGAGCCTCTCCCTGCTCCGGAAGATCTGGAAGAACTGAAGCCACCAGAGATCCCATCACAGACGAGGGACTGGAAACAGGTGGGACATGAATGGGAGTCAACACAACGGAAGTGATTTCCAGAGTCATCAGGGTAAACTCCCTACAAAGTGAGGGGCCAGGAGGAGAGCCGGGGGTGAAGACAGGTGAAGGCCCTGCCCAAGGGCAGAGCCAGGATGGAGATGTGAGCGGGCTGGTCAGAACCAGGGTCTTCCTGTGGGACAGAGGAGTCTTACGGGTTGACAGGCGGTGTCAAAAAAAAAACCTCCCAATGATTTCAAGGATAGAGTAGATGAAGAACTGAGCGGTGAATTTGAGGGTGAGTGGTTATGAGACAGGTAATGCTAGGCTACCAGGGGTCAAGCCACATCTCCAGGGGCTGATGAGACAGTAGAGGGGAGGGGGTGGAATTAGTGCATATTGGTTACTGGTGTGGAAAACCTGATGTGAAAGGCAATGCAGAGATCTTCACGTGCAGCTATTCACAAAGCAAAGGACTGTAAGCATTCTAGGTCAGTAAATGAACGCAGGTGAGGTGACAGGTGGCAGCCATGTGTGCTGGAAGGGCCAGGAACAATGTTCAAAGGTTGTTTCATCCCCAGAAAGACTGAGATTCATGGAACACTGCTTTACTTGAAAGGACCAACAGACAAACTAGTTATTCAGTCATGGGTACCGGGCAGATGCTTTCTTGAACAAAACAAGGCTATGACTTCAGTGAAAACAATTCACAGTGTCTCACAGCTTCCCAATACTGAAAGTATTTTCTAAAGATATTCCTGGAAATACTACTGCATATGATCTCCTTTTAAATATTATATAATTAACCGTGTCAATGTTTGCATAACTTACTGAACCAATATTTCCCAAATCACCAATGCATCACCTTGCAAAATCATGCATGAAGAAAAATCCATTCAAAGTGCAAGATTATTACAATGGATTTTAATGTAACAAAGGATAAACTGTTCACTGATATTGTTTCTGATTCCAAATTGCAGCTAACCCTTAAGAAATCATCCCTTGTCAAAAAGGAACCCTCCTACACTGTTGGTGGGAATGTAAGTTGGTGCAGTCACTATGGAAAACAGTATGGAGGTTCCTCAAAAAAGTAAAAATAGAGTTGCCATATGATCCAGCAATCCCACTCCTGGGCACATATCCAGACAAAACTCTAATTCAAAAAGATACACAGGGCTTCCCTGGTGGCGCAGTGGTTGAGAGTCCGCCTGCCGATGCAGGGGACACGGGTTCGTGCCCCAGTCCGGGAAGATCCCACATGCCGAAGAGCGGCTGGGCCCGTGAGCCACGGCCGCTGAGCCTGCGCGTCCGGAGCCTGTGCTCCGCAATGGGAGAGGCCACAGCAGCAAGAGGCCCGCGTACCGCAAAAAAAAAAAAAAAAAAAAAAGATACACGCACCCCTATGTTCATAGCAGCACTATTTACAACAGCCAAGGCTTGGAAACAAGCTAAATGTCCATTGACAGATGAATGGATAAAGAAGATGTGGTACATATATACAATGGAATACTACTCAGCCATAAAAAACGAATGAAATAATGCCATTTGCAGCAACATGGATGGACCTAGAGATTATCATACTAAGTGAAGTAAGTCAGAAAGAGAAAGACAAATACCATATGATATCACTTATATGTGGAATCTAAAATATGACACACATGAACTTATCTACAAAACATAAATAGAGTCACCGACACAGAGAACAGACTGGTGGTTGCCAAGGGGGAGGGGGTTGGGGGAGGGATGGAGTGGGAAGTTGGGGTGAGCAGAGGTAAGCTATTATATATGGAATGGATAAACACCAAGGTCCTACTGTAGAGCACAGAGATCTATATTCAGTATCTTATGATAAATCATAATGGAAAAGAATATTTCAAAAAGAATGTATATATATGTATAACTGACTCGCTTTGCTGTACAGCAGAAATTAACACAACACTGTAAATCAACTGTGCTTTAATAAAAGAAAAAAAAGAAATCATCCCTTGTCGAGTTTTGGTACAGTATCAAAGAGTGTCCACAACTGTCTGAAAAAAGCTCTTAAAACATTCTTCTCTTTTCCAAGTACGTATTCTTCACCTACTTCTATCAAAGTATCATATAGCAGCAAAGTGATGCAGAAGCAAATATGAAATGCAGCTGCCTGGATCTGGCAAAATTGATTTATTGTAGCTAGTTTTAAATGAATAAATAAATGGCTTTAAATTTCTCAGCTTTAATACCTAATACAGTAACTACCGATAGATATCACTCACGTAAGTACAAGCTCTTTGCGATCTGCAATTATATTGAAGTGTATAAAGGAGTTCCGAGAATAATACGTTTGAGAACCACACTAAAGTATTTATCAAAATTTGATAGAGTATCATTTAATTCGCCAAGCATATTATAAAAAATAGATGCTTGCGCATTAATTCTAAGAGCGGTACCCTGAGTCCATTATCACTTTACACATCAAACCTTCAAGACCTAAACTAAACTCAGTCACAACTTCCAAGCTCACCATTTGCAAGGAGAACTTCTGAACAAGAATTAGGAAAAAGGAGTCACCAGCTTCACCTATGAAGATAGCTTTTTATTACTTTAATTTTCAATCTGATTTTTTATATTTTAATTGCATATTTTTATACATAGCAAGAAAGAAGAGAAACTTTGCATTAAAAATACAGTCCTAACCCCCTTCCCATTTGCTAGCCTCTCCCTCCCCATGCCTGCAGCCTTTCTGCCAGACTCAGGAGAGCAGCAATTCACGAATCGGGTGATAAGTCTGCATCTTACTGCATCTTTCTGTGTCTGAACTTTGCAGAGTCTTTTGCACCTGAATAGATACTGAATGTGGAGTATACCCTCACCAGAGATTTGGAGTTGGTTTAAAATACTTCTGTTGCGATAGGGAAATTACCAAAGATTACAGTATTGAAAGAAGCAAAGAGATGTTTCCATTTCTGCCTCCGTAGTAGGAAAGGATTGGAGAAGGATCATTGCTTGGAGTGCTTCTGGCACAGCATTTGAAGATCCCAGAGACCCAATATATTCCACAGACAGAAGGCAGGGTCAGGGAGTCAACGGCCGGTCTAATGCAGGCTTATTTACCAGGTATAGGTGTGTAGACTTTGTGATACATGTTTGGAC
This sequence comes from Phocoena sinus, assembly GCF_008692025.1. NCBI lineage: Eukaryota > Metazoa > Chordata > Mammalia > Artiodactyla > Phocoenidae > Phocoena > Phocoena sinus. The sequence continues at coordinate 2,281,848 of NC_045775.1, read as the reverse complement.
GGTAGTGACAGAGAATGCTGAATGTCACACAGGCTTCCGACACAGAGGATGGAACTGAAGGATGTTCGGGATCATTTTGCTGCACCCCAAATAAACGCACAGCTTGCTAAAATTCATACACGTTCTGTGCCTACAATATTTACCAATCTGTGAGATGCATTATTGAACGCATTTCAACACAAGGTGTAAATCTGCTTTTTGATGTATTACAACTTCAGAAAAGCTTGTCCCTTCCTACTCATTCTATTTACACCAGAAATGTGAATTTTATTGATAGAACTATTTTTTGCACTGCCATGGATTCCCCTCCTTCAAATATCAACATAGACAAACCCTGAAGATGAATAAATAAGAGACACACCTTGACTTGAATCACTATTACACGGTCTTGGGGATGGCACCTCCACACAATCTCAGTAGCAGACCTCAGCTCTGAGTCCCAAGAACCCTGCTATTTCTTTCTTTCTTTTTGTTTTTTTTTTTTTGCGGTATGCGGGCCTCTCACTGCTGTGGCTTCTCCCGTTGCAGAGTACAGGCTCCGGACGCGCAGGACCAGTGGCCATGGCTCACGGGCCCAGCCGCTCCATGGCACGTGGGATCTTCCCGGACCGGGGCACGAACCCACGTCCCCTGCATCAGCAGGCGGACTCTCAACCACTGCACCACCAGGGAAGCCCAAGGACCCTGCTATTTCTCATTTTAGGTCTCTCTTGGGGAAAAGCTGCCAGGTTCACAGAAGATATGTGGAATCAATAAAAGGGGCCCTGAACAATCTCACTTGTCAGTTCAAAGTGCCCATGGGCCTCGCAGCCTCGTATCTGATTTTCTCTCCACTAAACTCCTCCTGGGAAAAGATATTTTTTTCCTCCAAAATATGGCTATCAATTTCGGGTAGCTAAGTAATAAATTCACTTAAAAGTACCTTTCCAGAATGTGGTGGAGGCAGCCAATAAAGGTTTCTCATTAAGCTTTCCCAGAAATGAAAATTTAAAACGTTACTTTTTGTTTCCAAAAATTATATTTATGGCCCTGACTACATTATACAGACCTAAACCTTAGGTTGTTTGGTACCTTACAAAAACATTGTAGCTGGGCCACATAATTCTCATAATTAATAATAATTCATATGTTTTAAAAGTTATAGACAGCATCTCTACAACACATGTGGAAACCCAAGTAAATACGAATAAAACGCTTTCCTTTTGTTACTGCAATGGTTTGTGTATTATGTGGTCCTATTTTAAGATAAAACCTCCACCTGACGCCAACAGAAGTGTGATGAGATGCCCACGCACGGAGAACAGAAATGGATGACGGTGCCCCATATTCCAGGGCCAGACTCACAGCTAAGAGGACAACGCGCTGCTCTAAGAAGGATCATGTCTCCTCGCTCTGTGCCCTGTTCCTGCTACTCGGGCAGAAGTTCCGTAAAGTTCCTCGCTCCCACCCCGTGGAGGCACCTCTGCTGACGCTTTTAATTAAGAGTCTGCTCACAGCAAAATCTCAGTGCTGTCCTCATCTGCGTCCTAGCAGGTGGCCCAAAGTAAGAGTTTTGTTCATCTGCTTAAAATCAACTTTCTGTAACACATACTACGCTGGACAACCGGTGAATGAGAAAAACAAACTAATAAATGGACGGCCAAACACAGGCTGGTGTGGAGCAGTGAACCTACCTGAGAATCTGGCTTCATTTTCCCTCCTTCCTTTTTACAGTGCCAAGGTCAACAAACAAATCGGGAGCCCATCTGAGAGAGAGAGCCCAGTGACAGCACATCCTACGAGCGCTGCCTTGATTCTGCCCTCTGCCCAGAGGCAGCGGCTTAGAGGGCAGGTGATCCGCTGGGAGGGTGGCGGGAAGGGAGCCCAGGCCGCTGCTGGGATAGCGTCAGGGAGAACCAGCCCCACGGACGCTGAAAGGGATTCTGAGTCCCCTGGAAAAGGGGCGCTCGGAGGGCCTCGTGAATCCTTAGCCTAGAACCAGGGGCAAAGGCACCGAAGCTTGTGGTGGTGGAAACTGGCCCGCATTTGCTAATCTTTTCCTCCAGCTTAACTGAGGTGTGACTGACACAGCATCGTGTCTTCTAAGGATGATCTAAAGGATGTATGGATTATGAGATGATTCCCCCACTCGAGGTAATTAATACAACCATCACGTCACAGCATCACCTTGTTCTGTGTGGGGTGAGAACAGATCTACGCTCTCAGCAAATTCCAAGGATACGACACAGATACTAGCTAGAATCGCCATGCTGGGCAGCAGGTCCCCAGAGCACGTTCCTCTTATAACTTGCTGGTATTTTTTCACTTGCTACTTCTCTAGGCCAGACTGCAGCCACCTCATCTCCTTCTTCAGGTCCCTAAACGCCACTTCTAAAATTGGCATGAATTCAACAGAAGTGTTTGGATGGAGCCCACCGTATGAAAAGTTAGATTTGTCTATTCCTGTCTGTTCTATTATCAAACATCAATTCAATACCTTCTGTTTTATTAATGAAGAGTGTTACACGGAATATATACCTGCAGTTGTGTTGAAGATAAAGCACCTCTTCTATTCAACAGTGAACGTTTCTCTTTCTGCCTGAAACCAGATGAATCTCCTAGGTATAGAGGAATCCAAGCCTTATATTTTTCTGAAGCCATGTAATTCTCTAAACAGTTTGTTTCTTAACATTTAATGCACCATATCCCACTTAGCATTATTGATGACTTACACTTGGCTTTTGAGACTCCAATGCTGCTCAACATTAACCTTGTCTCTTAGGGAAGCAATAAAACACTTAGCTGTAGTGACAAAGTGGTATCAAGATAATAAAAAGAAAAACATAGTAAAGATACTGGGCAGGCAATGAATTTCAAAAATCGATTAAAGAATCAATGCCGTTTTCATTTTGTCCCAAAAATCCTGAGTGAGAGACAACGCGAGATCAAAACCTCCCTGGCTTTACTGGCATTTCTGACAAAGGTAATTAAATGAAATCCCTCTACTGATTGCCTGATAACAGCAAGAGTAAACTGCTGTTTGGGATTTGGTGTGCTTTTTATTTCAGCAAGATGCTTAATGGTGTTTTCATCAGTAGCCGCAGGCAATGGAAAATGCCTCGTGTCCTGAGCCCAGCATTTGTTAACTCACTTAAATATGATTTATGTCATTTGATAGAAACCGTTACTTTGATTATTTTTTAAAAGGTTTCACTGTCTTATCATTCGTTTTACAGCTAGCAACATATCAGCAAGTCACTTTTTAAATCTGATCTTATCTGGGACGAAGTACACCATTTCCTAGCCTGGGCAGCCAACTTGAAGCAGAGGTACACACGATAGGAAGAGCCCATTTTTTTCAAAACCCCTCATCTTATGAGGTTTTGATTTGAAGTTGAGTCATAATGACAAGAAAACCAAAATGAAAAACAGAACATGACTCTTTTATAAGAAAATAAGCGCACAGCATTCATCAATGATAGATAACTCCTGTTCTCTACTGCACCAAAATTACCCATTGTCCTATTTTGTTTTCCAATTTTCTTGTTATTATGACTCCACCCAAAGTCATAATGCTTTGAAATTTCCAATTTTTCAACCACATGAAACACTGAAGACTAAAAGCTATGAGGGGACAAGATCTCCTTCTCATGCCAAATTCTAGTCCTAGGAGGCCCAGATTTGTTCAGTTAAGAATTTTTTGAACAATTCCTGCTCTTTGGCAGAGAAGGAGGGGGAGAGCAGAAGACACGCCCCTACAGAAGGCGCTGCCGCCTCGTAGGAAAAATACACAGCAGGCACGCAAGAGAGAGTTGTTGAAAAACTTGAAAGCACACACACAATAACTTGGAGGGTAATCAGAAAAAATGACGTGATTAAAATAGTGTGCATGACTGCCAAAAGAAGAGAGCATTAAGAAATGACCAGAAAAGGGAGGCTTCCCTGGTGGCGCAGTGGTTGAGAGTCCGCCTGCCGATGCAGGGGACACGGGTTCGTGCCCCAGTCCGGGAGGATCCCACATGCCGCGGAGCGGCTGGGCCGGTGAGCCATGGCCGCTGAGCCTGCGCGTCCGGAGCCTGTGCTCCGCAACAGGAGAGGCCACAACAGTGAGAGGCCCGCGTACCGCAAAAAGAAATGACCAGAAAGGGTAATTTAAGATTTTCTTGGAAGAGGTGACTCGAGAACTAATTAGAGACACAGCATTAGGAAAAGAGCGGAAGATCGGGCCGGAAGTGAAAACTTAGAAGTCGCGTTTCTTCAGGAGAAGGATGGGGGCCGGCCCCCACCCCAGCTCAAAGGAAGTGTGGACTCAGGGAGGAAAGCGACCACCAGCATCCTACTTGAGGCTGAGGCTACGCACTCACTCACAGCAAGGCCAGCCATCATCTGAAGATACCCTGGCCACTTTTTCTCACCTGGGCACTGCTACTTCTGGTTCAACAGCCCAGGACTATTAAAAGGCATTCTTGGACAAGAAGGTTAAACTATGAAGTCCACCGCATGTGCAGAACACAAGTCTTGGCCTTGAAGGATGCCTTACATTAATGCTAGCCTAGGGCAATAACCTACAGACAAAATGATCCTCAGTGCTCCACTGTCAAATCGAACACTAGAGAGCAGATTCTCCATTTATGCTTATGTTCTCAATGTTTCAATTTATAACCATCAAGATTTTAACAGAACAAGTGACACTCAAGTATACATCTTTTTAAGTTTGCGTAAGTCCCAAGGAATAAATTTAAACAGAGGTAAGCTCTATTCATTTGTTGCTGGGTACTTTATCTCTCTTGCTTTTCCAGTGGGCTAAATTATAAATGCTTCAAAAGCAGACAATATCTACTATGTTTCCATCCCACTGACAGCATTTAATACATAATGCTCAACAGGTTTTGAGGTTTGGCCTAATGTTGCCTTCAACACGCATTTGAAGGGACTTTAACTTGATCTAATCATACATAACATTGTCATAAAACATACAAAATGCACTTCTACAAGGTGATAGAACATCTCATCAATCAAAGAATATACATGCTAAAAAACTTATCTAAGAAATGTTTTTTCACTGGTAGCACACTTATGAATCAAATTATACTTGATTTTTGACGCCTTTGAAAAAAAATTTCACTATTATCATTTCATCTTCTTACACACTTTGTACCCAGAACCTGTCACTATGGCAACCTGTCTGGATGCCCGTCAGTCAAGAGTGGTCCACGTGTTCTGATTACGTCCTACAACGCAGAATAAAATCAAACCACCAACCTGCACACCAGGCTGAGAGTCCTTTGTTGATGTTGGGTTTCGGTTATTATCAGCCAATGCAGGATAGAAACAGAGCAATTCCACAACTAGTTTCATGACTTAAACTTTAGTTTACAGTTTTAAATGTATTCCTGGCTAAATTCTGCCAACTGTTTACAGTTGACCCTTGGACAACCTGTGGGTTAGGGTTGCCAATCCTCCCGATTCGAGGTTCCACATCCATGGACTCGAACAGCCACGGTGGGGTTGTGCAGTCGTGTAATATTTACTATTGAAAAAGCTGCACATAAGTGGACCCGTGCAGGTCAAGGGTCAACTGAACTCTTCTTAAGGCTCTCAATTTTTCACTACAATCACAAAAATATAACCAATGAGAAATCAAATTGAATATTCCAGTAAAAGAGAAATAAAACTGTCTTTTTTAATGCTGGCATGAGATTAAATGGTCAAAACAGATGACACCCAAGAAGGGAAACTTTGCTCTGGAAGTAACGTTGCTCTGGAAGAACTCAATGCAAGCACCTGATTCATAAGTCGGTCTTTTTGGTGTTTCGTTTTTTTTTTAATGTGAATGGCAGCTTTGTTCAAAATGTTTAAATTTATTTCAAATGAATAAAATCAGCATTCCGAGTGTATTGAGAAAAAATGTTAAATGTTAAAAATATCCTCAATATTGATTCATGGTGCTTGTTCAAATAAACTTTCCTATTATCAGCAAAGTCACGATCCCTTTAATATGCTACATAAAACAATAGAAGGAAAACAGTCTTGAAGAATATACACAAAAGTGAAATCAGATTCTAAACAGGAATTCAATGTTTTACTTTTTTCTTGTCTGTATTTGCTAATAATTCTACATGAATATGAATTGTTCATAGTTTGATAATGTATTTTTAATGTTAAAACATGAGATATCATAGAAGAAAATTCAACTTAAAAAATGCAATTAATGCCAACTATATGTGCCTGATGCTGAGAAAAATGAAAATATAAATTCAAACTCCTGCTTCACAGGACCTGAAACCTCTGCTAGAAACCATGATGAGACTGGAGAATAACAGTAATAATAGTAGCTACAATTAACTCTCAACGCACTGTATATGGCACTTTATGACTTTATACTGACTTCACAAGTTAGAAATTATCCCAGTTTTCCAAATGAAGAAACTGAGGCTCAGGGAAGTGAAACCGCGTTCACGACACAGTTGACATGTGTCCAAAGTCTACACTCTTCATCCACTGTGTTTGGTAAAAACATTCCCATTAAAAGAGCAAGTAACACCTACACCAAACAAATGATAAATTTTCCAGAGAATCACTGGACACTAAAAGCCAAGTGGATGTTACTTAAATTTACAGGGACATCACGGGGAACACACACTATGATCTTTCCAGCACAGGCTGGTCACTGAGAGTTCCTGCCAAAGGATGGAATGCCAGGTAAAATTGATTACACTGATTTCAACAAGAGTCAAGAGTGGGAACAACCAAGTGTCTACTTTCCAATTGGAAAACATGTACTTTCATTATTTAGCTTAAATGTAAATAATATAAACATCGTTTTAAACATAGATATACTTTTCGAGAACTTTCAAATCCATTGTCTCAATTGATTCTTTCGAGGTAAGTAAACCTGTAAATGTGTAAAATAATTGTTGATTGAATGAATGAGGTGCAGAGAGGTAAAATTACTTAACGAAGGACACCTGCACATGAATAGAGGCACTAAAACTGGAATCTGTGCTCTTTTACGTGGCTGCATGCACATCTGTATGTTAGAAATATATTCACAAACAGAACTGTAGCTCACGTGTGTGCTCTCTCCCCAGACACTGTCAGGATTCTCCTACGATTCGTTATTTCTAATAACATAAATAAAAAGCATAGCATCGAGAAGATTTTATCCATATTAGCTCTAATCCTGGGGCTAATATGGATAAAATATCGATTTGGTTATAAACTATCGAACAACAAGCTTGCAGCAGAGGAAACTGAGGCTCTGAAATATTAAGGGGTTTTCCCAAGGTCACACAGGGTGAGTGACAGATGAGCGTACGGCTCTAGGCCAATCTGATGTCAAATCCCAAGCGGCTTCCATAGGCTGGTTTTGATTAGGTAACCTTCCCAAATATTAGTATTTATGGCCCAAGATTTTTTTGTTTGTTTTGTTTTGTTTTATTTTTATGGAGTGGTGAGGAGTCTAAGTGAAATTAGGAATAAACAAATAAAATCTGATGTACTCAGACAAAAATCATTATGACCACTTAATCATTTAACAAGTAACAGAGAGATCTTGACTCTACCTAGGACACAGCTCCTAGAGAGCAACACCACAGAGCCAGACGCGCCTCCACCGGCCACGGGGGGCCAGCTGCCTGGCCAGAGCCCTGCCTTCCCAGGGGGCCATGAGCCTCGTGGCCACGGGGAGCCTGCCCTCCTCCGGTGCCCTCACCCTGGGGACACGTTCCATCCTGAGCCCCATAGCAGGGAGGGTGTGGGTTCCCTGACCTCCTGGACAACCCAGGTGAGTGTCTTGGGTGCCTGATGGCAGATGACTTGGGGGGCAGTCACCTGATACATGACCCTAAAGGAGTCTTCCCTGCCCTGTTTATTATCTGCCCTTACGGTGGATCCATCCACCTGCTTGAAGTGCCTTAGCGTTTCTTTTCCTCTGAGTCCGTTTTCTGCCTCTGGGGAACAGAGCGATGGTGTATGATGGAGATGATATTCTACTTCTAAAAAGCACCTGACAAGGTTTTGGACTCCTCTGATTATCTTATAAGGTCTGTCTTCAGAAGAGGAAACACAAAACTACAGAATCCGTTGATACAAACCTTCCTTTCATTATCTTCATAAAGCCTTTCATCGTCTTTTTCCTATTATTAAAAAAATATATAGTAATCAACTATCTGCAAGAAGGATATTGTCAAATAAATCCCCAACCTTCCCTATCTCCTCTCACCTTCCTGGTTGGGTCAAGTTCTTTCTTGTTGTAAATATCACTCAGGACTTGGGTCTCAAGCCTTGACCCCATCCTTGCTACCGTGTCTGCGGTCTTGTGCCTCCTCTTTCCCTTCCACTTCATCAAGCACTGCCCCTTTCCCATTCTAAATTCTTTGTTTTTTTTATGTGCGTCTTGCTCCATATTTTTATACCAAATACAGCATATTACATCCTCGGTTGCAGCTTGACTTTTCTTCAGTTAATATAATACTTTGGAGCCCTGACCCTCAGTACACATGGGTCTACCTTACTGTTTATACAGCTGCAGTGTTTTCCATTGTGTGAATGGAGCATATATTAATCAACCAACCCCGAAGGGTGAATATCTCATTTGTTTCTAGTTTTTGTTATTTATGAGTACATTTGTGGACTATTCCTAGCCATGGAAATGGTTAAAAAAATATGTGCAGAATTAACTTTAATAGAAAGAGCAAAATTCTCTTGCCAAAAGGCTGCACCAATTTACACTTTGGCCCTGTTAGAGAGCATCACTGTCTTCCCGCATCTTCCCAGCGCTGGACATCGTCAACCTAAGTTTTAAAATAAACTCATTGTTTATTATTTGCATTTCTTTAATTAGGAATAACATGGATATATTTTCTTACATCTTTTGGAGATTTGTATTCTTCTCTGTGGATTTCCTATTTGTCTCACTTGCCTTTCTTTTATAGGGCTATATTAATGGCTTAGGGAGCTCTTTATAAACAAAGAAAATTTAATTTGTGTTGCAAATAGCTTCTTCCATACTTTGATTGTCTTTTGACTTTATGGTATTTTCCAAAGAGAGTTTAACTTGCCTGTAGAGAAAGGTCGAGGCTTTGATTACTTCTTAAGACACAGTCTCTGGCGAGTCACTGACTGTTCAGCTGCGGTTTTAGTCCTCTCTACCGGGAATCACTCCGCGGCCCTGGCTTTGCCATAAGCCCGCCTCTGGGCCAGAGTTCTTCAGACTGCCCCTGAAGCTGCCACCACAACTACACGATAGTTACCTCCTGTGCTCAGGGTGCTTGATCAGATTCAAGACCACATACTCCTGCGTGCCAGGTGATGTGAAAGGTGCTCAGAAGACAGTAAAACGAACTCTTCCTTCACGAAACTTAATCCATCACAGGAAACAGCACAAAAGGAGGCAGAAAGTGCCAAGATAATCTCCACAGAAGAAAGACTCAAGCAGCCAAAATATTAAAGTCAATCTCTCTCCCTCTTTGCTTCATGAATACATAAAATTACCCATGAAAGTTTTATATGTATAACTTTTTGAAGGTAGGAAAAGCTAAAAACCGATTCAAATGTTGATAACCCAGATCTCAGAGTCAGATTAAAAGGCTTAGAGTCCCAGAGGCCGGACCACTCCTGCGCAAACCTGCCTGCAGATGGGAATCCCTGCCAGGCTTGGACAGCCCTAAACACATGGGCCGCAGAATCATCTTCACGGCCGTTTGGAAAGGGACTGAATCTTTTCAAAATTTTTACACATTGTTTTACAAACTCAGCAGGCAGCTTGAATTAAAAAGTGCTGCTTGCTCATAAACTGCCTTACAATCAATGGATCTAAACAAATCAGGCACGAAAAGGACTGGAGAAATTGCAGTCTACCTCAATGCAGACAGTTTTCACCCAATTTAATTAAAAATGTGTGTCAGGAACGCAGTTTGAAATAGGTAAAGGGGAAAAGTACACATGTCATCTTTATAAGTTCACATAAAGTTTCAAATTAGTTAATTGATGTCGGTAACATTCCATTTTTTAAGAAGGAAAACATTATTAAAGTGTCAGATATCGGCAGAGTTGTCCTGACTGTGTAATTAACACACTTAAAGCGTTCTGGGAATGAAGGAATGTCACAGCACGGGTCCACTTTGGTGTTTGATCTTGATTTCACCCAATTCTGTGCCCATGACATACATAATGACAAAATAAATGCACTTGTCTGAAACTCCCTGGGCCGGGGTGAGTGGGATCTGCTCCTAATACCTACATCTAAATAGCTCCTTTGGTCGGAGGTTGTTTTAAATGCATAAATGACAGCAGAGTCAGGTCTGGAGGAGGGGAAACGGGGAAACAGTGCCTAACACTCACAGAGGTTCTGTCTGGGGGATGGAAAAGTTTGGCGGTAGGCTGTGGTGATGCCTGTACAACACTGAAAATGTACCTAACGTCCCTGAATTTAATGGCACTATTGAATTTTTTAAAGTACACTTAAAAACAGTCAAAATGGCAAATTTTATGCTGTATATAGTTTACCGTTAAAAAATCCTAACAAAATGAAACAGAAACCCTTGTGATCCAACATCAGAAATAAAATATGTATTTTTAAAGAACGTTCATAACAATATATGCTGTCTTACAGCTTCGCAAGGTCATTACCATCTTACCCCAGGCTCATATACTTCGGTTTAAGCAACTCAGTCACAGGTAACGTGAAGCAAGTCCACAAAATTTATGAAGAACCTACTGCATATAAGACACTGTCCTAGACACCGTAAAGGATGTATATCAGCCCCTTAAGGATTTCACGATCTGTCTGGGAGAGGGGGTCAAGCCAGAAGCCACATACCTGAGAAATCTATATATTCAATGTCAAATAAATATCACAGGATCAATTTTTCAAGTGAACAGACAAATGAAATGCCAAATAAAACCACAGTTCACTGAGAGACACAGATCACTGTGGCCTATCGGCCAGGAAGTGTTCATTGAGTAATATTTCTTTTTATTAGTATTACTAGCTACCGCCATGCTTATACAATGCTTGCTCTCCTTCTGAGCCCATAGAAGCATGGGCTAGATTTTAGGGCCGACGACCTTCAACTCCACGGGGTGTTTCACACCAGCGAAGTTTTTGTTCAGCTCATGCTGAAGCAGAGACGGAGTCCTGTGGACCTGACAGAACTAAAACATCCTGGAGAGCCACACACCATGAACCCAGTCCTGAACATCACAGAGCACCTGTCTTGGGAGGGGCAGACCAGGAAGCATGACGCAGGGGATGTCTCCTCTGAGGAATCAGACACGTGGTTCTCTGGGGAGGAAACACAAACTTTGGAATCGTTCAGAACTGGGTTCAAAGCCAAGCACCCTGCCTCCTAACTGCTGGTGCGGTAGATTCCCTCTCAGATCTCTCCACCTCACTGGTTTTCAGTCTATAAAGCGGGGATTGATACCACCTGGAAGAGTGATGTTTGGGTGAGCAGGGACGTGAGTGACAGGGGCCAGCACGTGCCCAGCCCACAGCAAAGGCTCCGTGAAGATGCGTCTGCTCGATCCAGCCCTTCTGCCTGACATAAGTCATCCGTGTTTGGGCAAGAGAAGGAGGCCCAGCTGTTCCTTATCACCTTCCTTCCCCAAAAGCTTAGGTTCTTAACCCAGATATCTGCAAACGAGGCGCTTGGATTTGCCATTATTCCAACGATATTGCTGGCCTTGAGAAAAACCCTTTGATTCAGGCTAAGAAATTAAGTCTACTGACTGATGTCAGCTACTAATGCACAAGACGCTCCCAGAGGCCCGAGGAGGTATATTTACAGAGCAAGTCAGCAAAGCATAGATGATGAATGTCCACAGCCAGTGTGCACAGATATCCAAGTGATAGTAAAAACTCAATGCAGGCAAAATACACCGGTGAAATACTTCATTAAAACGTGGCATTCGGGGCTTCCCTGGTGGCGCAGTGGTTGACAGTCCGCCTGCCGATGCAGGGGACATGGGTCCGTGCCCCGGTCCGGGAGGATCCCACGTGCCGCGGAGCGGCTGGGCCCGTGAGCCGTGGCTGCTGGGCCTGCGCGTCCGGAGCCTCTGCTCCGCAATGGGAGAGGCCACAACAGTGAGAGGCCCGCGTAACGCAAAAAAAAAAAAAGAAAAAGAAAAAAAGAAAAAAAAAAACGTGGCATTCGGCTACTCCATGGCTGAATTGTAACAGCACCCTTTCGTCCACGGCCCCGAAGCAAGCAGGTGACCTTTGGCCCCTCGACACCCAGTACCCCGGGACCACCGTCTTCCCACCCGCAGACACGGTCTTACACTCGTCAGCCACCGTGAACATCCTTTTGTCCCTCCACATTTGAAAGGCTTCCCTAACCATCCAGACACAGAGAGTGTACCTCTCCCTGAACACTTCCTCCAGGTCAGAAATATTTAAGACTATAAGGAAGGAAAGAGAATCATTTGAAAGATTATTTCCTCTAACTGTCTGTTTCAGATCATAAACTCCTTTCATGTTGAAAAACCCGAACAAACTTCCTAAGGACCCACGTCCTTTCCCACAAACCCCCTTTCCAAGGTGGGCAAGACCCAGGAGCCGACTCTGCTCCCTCTTTTTAAACGCGGAGCCAGGATGCTGCGGGGCACGTCTCAGAGCAGGACAGGCTCACTTGCAACGCCATCACATCCACAGACTTCTTCATAGTCTGTCATCAGAACAGACTCAATAGCCCAGATTTGTTACATGACCTCCTGCCTGGAGCCAAAAATCTAAAAGCAAGAAACCACCTTGAAAAGAAAATCCAGAGACAGAATTTTAAAAACAAGCTCCCAAAAGTCTGCTTCTTAGCTACACGAATTGTATATTTAAAGTAAATTTTGTCTTGAATGTTTTCAACACACACACACACACACACACACACACACACACACACACACGGCTATGTTAATTAGCTTGATTACGGCGCTTATCTCACAATGGATACGTATATCAAATTGTGTACCTTAAAAGTATACAAGTTTTAGTTGTGAAATATCCCTCAACTAAAGAATTTAAAGTAAATTTTATTTTCCCAATACACATATTTTATACAGATTAGTCTCGTAATCTCATCACGTGCCATGGAAAGACATGCTTCCCGCGTTGACGGCACATGTAAAGCAACTGGACAAACACAAACCACACAGCGCGTTCTGCACTAGCTCATGCTGCCATCTACAGAGCATGTGCTGCACATGTCCGCAGCCAAGACGTGCCGTTTACACAACACTGACTACCCACAAAACCAATGTCCAAGGTATCCGGGACAACAGAGCCTCCCCACGCCTGCTGCCATGGTTCCCCTGTCCTTCCTTCCTCTCCTTCCTCCCCCTCTAAAACTATATCTTGAAAGATGTTGGAAAGAAGAGCTTTTCAGTCTGTGACTGGAAGTACAGTAAAAGGTGGCAAAGACTAGTGTAGAAGCCATGAAAACTACTGTAATTTCTGGCACACAAGAGACCTGATGTGAGGTACAGCCTGCAGAAGAGGAACACTCTGGTCCAACCCTGTGCTGATTCGTATCCTGGAATGACTTGGCTCTCTGACCCCTTCTCCATCAAACAAGAGCTCCACCCAACATGTTAAAAGGATAAAAAGGCGCCTTAGCCTCGAGCCGTCAAGTACAAAATAAAAGTAGAATTAACTCACCTTGTTGCTTTCAAAATTAGGCATGTGACTCTGTGTCTCTTCTTTCACTATCTCGGCTGGTTTCTGGGGAGAAAATGCGCCATGTGTTAGATTTAGTCACGGTCAACCTGTGTCAAAGTCCTTTAAAGAAGCAAAGAGCGCGTGAAGCCACGTGACTTTCTGACCATTTCTACAGGTAAAGCTGAAAAGTCACCAGTTTTTCCACAGTGGTTACTTCAAGTCCAAGGCTGCGTCTGCTCTGCATTTTTACCTTTGGCTCCTGCAACCAAGGGCCAGCCTGAAACGGAGCGGGACCCTATAGTCTTTCCCCGTCCGTGTCCTCCAGCTGCCTTGTCTGCAGGAAAACTCTAGCCAAAGAATAACTTTAACCAGAGAAGTGAGAAAATGCAAAGCAAAGGAAAACAAACAGGACAAAATTATAATAGTTTAGTCATTAGCAGAGTCAAGGACCTTTAGTCCCTCCTCAAGGGCTATAGATAATAATCTGAGCCATGTCCTGGGAGCTGTCTTGTAGACACTGAAAACCCCACCAGGTGGGAGAAGGGAACTCCACGATGACCAGGCTGTAGCCAGGACACAAGCTGCCACAATTCTGAGACTTGCCTCAAAGAAATGGGAACAAACCGACCCTGGAACTGCAGACTAACTGTGCTTAAGACAGTCAAGATGACGCTGGTCAGAGCACCAGTGACCGATTTCAAGACGGCCGTCAGAGCCGACTGTGCTGTTCCTGCAGGAAGCCCCCTCCCTCCGCCTGTAAAAGCTCCTGCCCCCTGATTGTGAGCGGTGCGGGAATCGGCCTTTAGACACGAGTCCAGCCTCCCACCGCCCACCCCCAGTTGCCGGCCTCCAGAATAAAGCAAACTTTCCTTTCCACCAACTTTGCCCTCGAGTATTGGCTTTTGAGCAGCAAACAGCCGGACGCCACTTTTGGTAACAAACCTGTTTAATACAACTGTTGGAGAAAACTTTGAGACGCTATAAATCCCTTTTGGGTAAAACAGAGAGAGTGGTCACTGCAGACACCTCTGTACTTCTCAGCGCACCCCTGGGGACCTGAGTAGCACCCTCTTCCTCTGGGCCCAAGGGGCACCGCCACGGCCTGGCTGGTCCCACTGCCCCTGGCCGTGTGCGCACTCCCCTTGTGGATAATCTCCCGGTTGTCATAACTTGCTGGCAAAAGGCAACGAGCTATCATACTTGGTGTCCTGGAACCTTTCTCCACACCGGGGGAAAATCGTGTGGTTCTGGGGCCAAAATCAAGGTGCCCACGGGGGCTCCTTCAATCACGTGCCTGTGTCAGTGGGAACAGGTGGGCTGGTGAAGGCCTCCCGTTCATCAGTCACCCAGGAGACTCCGAGTCCTGCTGTTTCCTCGACCTCAGAGTCAAAGAAGGCACATGGCCAAGTCCACGCTGGCTCTTAATGCCTCTGCCTGGAAGTGTCACCCGTCATCGGTGACGGCAGGTCGCGTAGCTACACCTGAGCTAAAGTGGGTGGAGAAGCCAGCTCTTACCGAGTGACCAGAATTGATGTTAGCGACAAGCCCCAAGGACCCGACGGCTCCTGCCAGCTGACCCCCGAATGTGCGGCGCCGAGCTCTGCGGCTGTGTAGACAAGTGTGCTCAATACAATCGATCCCACTGGCCCAGACCTCAGTCACCCAAACCTCCTGAGAACTCAGACCCCGACCGCACGAGCGTTCTCTCCCTATGGTCTACGCAGAGAAGGAGCCGTGACGAAGAAAGCTCGCTGGGGCTGATCAAACTGCACTTCAGGAGAAGTTCAAAGCACATTCTTTCACAGAATAATTGATGTGATGCGGATCGCTGACTCGTTCACTGATTCAGCAGTATGTAGTAAAGACTCTTCTCACTATTTGCAAAAGTCTCGGGGAAGGAAACGGTCTCTCTCTCCTTCTTGTGGATGTTCACGCATCTCGCCCAGAGCCTAAGTAACGTCTTAAGGAAACAAGCCCGAGGCCGAAAGTCAACGTGCTGAGGAAGGCAGTGGAGCCCTGGGAAGACGAGCCCTCAGTGACCCCACAAGCCGCTGGGCTGCAACTCTGGAACCTTTGCAGCTTTTGCCGGGAATCTCTAGACCTCTAGTACATGCGTGGTTAGAGTCTCCTATTGTTTAAGCCACTTCTCCTTAGGTTTTCTGTTCTTTACAGCTAAAGGCATCCTAATAGTGCTAATTACACTTTTTATTTATTCATTAATGTGGGAACCCCAAGGACAGATATGAGCTCAGTCTGAGCCACTCTGCAGCTGAAAGTAACAAAGCTTTAAAGCTGCATTATGTTTTTTCTAATTAAACAATTCAGAGATTACACAGATTCAGAGGGACCTTCTCCTAATTAGTCCACATTAGTTTGGTTTTACTGCAGTTAGTGTCTTCTTCTTAGCTTATCTCTGGAGTGAAGTGAACTACGGGAAGTGCAGTGGAGGGTGACCACTCTGGTAGCTGCTGGAGAATCTAAGGAAAGGCCCTCTCACCGGACTCTCTGGGACTCCCTGAAAATAAGTGAATTTCAGCAGAGGTCAGACCTCTGTGAGGACCGACCACAGAGGACTCAGCCCACTGTGATTTCAGTCAAGCCTTCTCATGCATCAACTGCAGACCTGGGGTTTATACACCTGCTTATTGCCTGCTGCAAAATGATATCGTCAAGCTACTCTGCTAAAATAGAGCTGAGCATGTGTGGAGAGATGCTGAACTATTTCCCCCAAAAGGAATCAAAGGTCAGGGTCCCGGCTAAACAGAGACTGCAATTCTGGGCATTTTTCTCTTTTTAAAGTACTTATAAAAATAAAAATAGGGGGCTTCCCTGGTGGTGCAGTGGTCAAGAATCCGCCTGCCAATGCAGGGGACACGGGTTCGAGCGCTGGTCCGGGAAGACCCCACGTGCCGCAGAGCAACTAAGCCCGCGCGCCACAACTACTGAAGTCCGCGCGCCACAGCTACTGAAGCCCATGCACCTAGAGCCCGTGCTCCGCAACAAGAGAAGCCACTGCAATGAGAAGCCCGTGCACCACAACGAAGAGCAGCCCCAGCTCGGCGCAACTAGAGAAAGCCCGCGCACAGCAATGGAGACCCAATGCAGCCAAAAATAAATAAATTAATTAATTAAAATATATTAAATAAATATAATCTTAAATCTGGCAGAAGACATTACTTTGTGACAAATGTAGTCCTTAAATCAGACAGAACTTCAACATCAATGTCTTAATATCTGGATGTCACTTTTGTGCATATTACAAGTGCTAACAATCATTTCCTTAACGTTGAGGTATAATAAGTCAGGACTTTAAAATAGAAGCTGGTGTAAGAAGTCAGCACTCTGGGAGAATCGAGGCTGATAAAGCAGACAGTTAACTCAATCACCCTTGTCCTCCACTCAAGCTCGGATAGAGAAAGGTTGGAGGGGGCGGTGGATGGCAAGGGGATACATTAACCGCTACTAAAGCCAATGAGAAACGAGGCACTGAAAGTAAATCATAATTTTCTTAAAAGTGAAAACTCAAAAGGAGACAGTGCAGCATAGAAGAGGAAAAAGGTGACTAACGCCCATGGACCATAGTCCCTGTCACCATGGTTGACCATCAGTAAAACGCTTTCTAATGTCAGGCCACAGCCAGAGTCCCAATCCCTAGCATTCTCTCCCTTTCACTTTCATTATATTTTCCACAGCTTAGCCTTTCGTCCTGTTCAGGAACCACTTGGTTCAGGACAAACAGGGTTCAGTGGCTTGAGCTTCCCCATTCATGATACAGGCACTGAAATCACTCCATTAACTCAGAGCACAGCTTCTCTCACCCGGCACCTCGATCTTGATTCTCTCATGAGCCAAAGATGGGTGTCAACAGAATTCTATGAGGGTCTCAATGTCAAGTTTGTTCTCCAGAATAAGCTTTTACGACCAGAGGCCCTGGAATGTAAGCACGCACCTTCCAACATATGGAGGAAAATGAGCGGCTCTCTGAAATCAACTGCAAAGGTGTCAGGTGGTGGAAAACCAAGTGGCTGACGTAGGAGGACAGAAAAAGTGACACGTCTGGTTGGAAGTATGCATCGCTCTGTGGGTAAATTAAAGAGGAAATGATCGGGAGGCAGAGCCAGAAAAGTGGGAGCATCTTAGGAATCAGAGCGCAGGTCTAAAGGCAGCTTAACAGCCCTCCTGGACCGTCAGGAAGGCCAACACTCTAAACAGCTGATGACATCTCCTTACCACCGAGCACCCGACACCCCTGCCCCGCGCTCCAACGCAGTGCCCTGCCCTCTCTGCACAGCTCCAAGGAGTTCCTGACCGACTCAGAAGTCCTGGGGGGAAGCTTCTAGGCACTGGAGTGAAGGAAAGGTTAAGAGGCCACAGTCAGCCTCGCTCACCATCACAAAAAAAGCGGATGTTACACGATGGCACCCGGCAGGAACAAGGGACAGCCCACCTTCCACACTCCTCCGAGCCTCAACTTCAACCTTCACTCGGCAGCGGAAGTGCAGTGTCGCAGGCCGCTGCTGCTGCAGGACGGTCTGAGTGGCCTCGACCCTGTTATTCACAGGCGTCATCAGCTACCAACAGGCTGAACAAACCACACCTGCCCCCTTGGACCCGGAGGGGTCCTCATTCTTGAGGTTCCCTTAGTCCATCTCAGTTTGACTCTAAATTCATAAATTGACTAGTTGGGATGTTATATTTTGTAACATTTTGCCCTTCCGGCAACACAGAAGTGGAGAAAGCGCAATGCTGCAGCCACCAGCCATTCAGGGAATGATGAGACACCCACAGCTTAAAGCGAGTCACTCAAAAGCATGAGAAAAGCGTTCCAGGTTATGATAAAAGGCACCATCATAATCAAATAGTTTAATATAAAGGCCAACCGTTCTTCATTATGAACCAGAAAGTCCTAAGGGCATGAAAACAAGTACCCTCCCCTCCTTCCACAAGGAGACCGGTGGCTCCAAGAGCTTAGCACCAGAACACAAATGAAGGCCAACGCCTCTCGTGCAGTTCTCCAGGTGTGCAGCCCCTGTCGTGTGGTGTGGACACCGCTTCCCCCCATCAGACTACACACCAGTCTGGGGAAATCCATCTCACTCCACAGCCTCGAACACAATGGAACTCAAATACGGGAGCAACAGAAATTTACGTTTACTGTTCCCAAACAGTATGGAAACACTATTTGACACACTAGGACTTTGCCTCCATTTAAAACTGTGCCAAACACTCTCAGCGTGCAGCCCAGAAAACACACAATAATAGATCAATAACAATAATTCATGTTGGAGGTGGGAGTGTGGATGATAAATTTGGTATAAAAAAGTAACTGCCTAAAATATCTTAATATTATTACTATAAAATTCTTAAGTATGCAATAAAAATATTTAAACTGTTAGTTTGGGTTTTAAGAGAAGACCAAATCTTTGGGTCATTTTTTTGTCATGTCGAGGAAAAGAATAATATTACTAGTAATTTAGGGAATACAACAGGACATATGAGAAAAGTGTTCAAAATGTCAAGAGGAAGTGGAAGGCTACTACATTAAGACAGAGTTATGACATTTTAAAAATATATCACAGGGAAAAAATTGCAGAAGTTAAAAATAAATGACAAGGTTAAAAGTGATTAGTACTGAAAGCGGAGCAGGAAAGCTCGCTGGTTCCTGTGATTCGGGGCAAGCGCAGGGCTGGGACCCACTTTATTTAAGAGGAACAAAAATGGGACTCAAATGCTAATACTGACCTTATACAGAATATAAATTATTTTCTCAAAAGCCTATGATTGGAAATGGACCTTTAATGCCTCCAGGTAGATACCAGAGGCAAAGTCATACATTTCGGCACAGACTCCCCTTTGAGGCCCAGGATTGGGGCCCGGAGGCCCTGGAGACCTGCTGGGTGCACTGTGGGGGGGGGGGGGGGGGGGCGGAGCAGAGCCAGCTGGAACCCAGGCCTCCGACTCGGGCCTGGGGCCCTTTGCTTCTGCTCCTGTCCAGGCACCAGGCCTCGAAGTGAGCCCCTCTCCCCGTCACCTCTCCCCTCCAGTCGTCCTGTCCCATGCAGGACTCCACCTCTCTCCTCCATGAGGCCAGGAGGAGGGACACAGAGAGAGAGGGTCCACTGTGCGCCAGGCCCTGGACTGGGCACTAACACCTCACTTGGTGCCCAGGCTGACCTGCACGGTGACATCATCTCCGCCACATGCACAAGGAGACTGAGGCCCGAGGTCGGGAAGCTAGGACGGGGCAGATGCATGATTCCCGACCACATGGTCTGATTATACCATCATCCCATCCTTCCACCGGTGATTCCTAAGAGCCTTCTACCTGCCAGGACCTCTGCTAGGAACAGGGGCTACACAAGTGAGCAGCGCAGACCATGGCCTTCTTATGGAGCTTACAGCTTAGCGCGGAAAACGGACAGTAACCAAATAAGGCTGAAGTGCCGTCACAAACTGTGACGTGTGCTAAGAAGGGTCCTGGTAGCAGAAGAGCCTTGGGGGGAAAGACGGGCAGACAAGAAAATGCACAGCATAGGATCTAAAAGATGAGCAGTAGCTAAGTGCAGGGGACAAAGAACATTCTAGAGGCCAGGGAGAGCTCTGGGGAGGGGCTGGGGATAAGGTGCAGGCAGGGCTGACGGAGCAGCAGTAAGAAGGAGGTGGGCGCAGTCCTGCAGTGCCCGCCACCCACCTGTCCACAGGCACCTCCACATGCACGTCCGGGGCCCCCGTAACTTCTGGTGCTCCTTGGGTTTCCTTGTTAGGAGTCTGGGCTTCATACACGTGACCATCTGGAGAAAAATAATGCAGGCAGGGTTTTCAAACCGATGTTCGTTATACCTTTTCTGAGCCAAACCAGAGTTACAACTCAGCATCCTTGGAGCTTCCTGTGTCACTGTCAGGCGGCCTGGCCGAGGGACCCCGGGACCCATACATCCCCTCACCTGCATTTCCCTACCACCCTTGATTTTGCTTCAGTCGAGGTGCTGGGTTCAGTGGCCCTTAACACCTGCACTGTCTCCACAAAGGTCCCAGACCCCGGGAGTCACCGTCATCCCTGTGTCCCAACCCCATGGGACTCAGGCCAGAGACAAAATACAGTGAACGTCTGACAAGTGTGCGCTCGGTTCATTCAGTTAGAAATAAACGCAAAGCAACCACGAGACACCAACATCAGATTTTAAGGACACACAGATGCGTTACTTCAAAATATATTCAAGAACCGGGCTTTAACGACACAGGGGTTGAATCTGTACACTGCAAGCCACTCAACCTGGCTGACAGACAAAATCATCTAATTAGCACTACAGCTGGATGTATCAATAGTAAATGCTTTTATAAAATCCCAAGGTTCCTGAAAAGTTTATCCTCATCCCACTCAGAAGCAACAGGTGACAGCAGAGGAAAAAGAAGTGGGCTAGCCGGTTCCTTCAACATCCAAAAGGAGACAGATGTGATCACAGCCCATCCCTTTCCTCAGTCAAGAGTCCTGGACCTCCCCACCCCTCACGGGGTCCATTCTGGCCCTTCCCGACCCCGGTCCCGGAAGAACCATCCCCCGAGCCCTGGGCTGGAGGATAAGGGATGGAAGAGGAGAGGAGAGGGCGGGCACCCACTGTGTCCCAGGGGCTCCTCTACCTACGCCTTTGATATTAATACTCATGGCAATCCTCAGACACACCTACGACATCCGTTTTCAGGTAAGGAATGTGCCCAGGTCACAGGCTCATGAGGGCCACAGCTGGAATGTGAGTCCCAGCAGGCCACGCTCTCCCCGGCAGCCCAGGCCACTCCTGGAGGGTATGTTTTGCCAAGAAAGACATTTTACTCGGTGATTAAATTTTCTATTACTGTTAACATATTACAGAAGTTCAGGTAGTATAGGTTCAGTAGGCTCCGTGATAAGCCCCGTGAGGGTGGAGTAGAACAGCGTGGCCTCTGTGCTCACGCATCTGCCTTGCCTGCCAGGACG
This sequence comes from Phocoena sinus, assembly GCF_008692025.1. Classification (NCBI taxonomy): domain Eukaryota; kingdom Metazoa; phylum Chordata; class Mammalia; order Artiodactyla; family Phocoenidae; genus Phocoena; species Phocoena sinus. The sequence goes on along the minus strand of NC_045775.1, from coordinate 2,260,243 downwards.
TGAGCTCCGAGGATGAAAGGAACATGCCTGAACACCTGCGTGTCCGGACCAGCGCCTGGTGCACAGCAGGATGACGCATTTGTCATGGGATGGGGAGAGCCAGGAGAGGGGGAGAAGCCAGAGAAAAGCGTTAGGGAAACGCCCCACTCTGTAGCCTGAAGCAAACACAGGAAGCTAAGAAACGGGGAGCAAAGAGAAGAAAACCTGAGTCGTTCTGTGTGGTACTGAGAGCCGAGGGAGAAGACAGCTTAAGAGAAATGACTTGCAAACTTGTCAGATGCTGCGGAGAAGGCAAGGGAAGCCCTCCTTCCCGCCATCTCCCTCTCTGCTCCGCAACCAACCAGGGGACTTAAGTCTTGTAGGTACCCATCACACCTGCAGATGACACAGTCACAGAAAGCACCTCCTTCAGAGCCTGGCCCCCAGTCAGAGCTAATAATAGTAGGAACAGTAGCACTAACTGTAGTAGTAACAGTAGTACCGATAATGGTAGTAACAGTAATACTACTGGTAGTAGCAATAGTAGTAAGAATAGGAGTAGGACTGCAAGGAGTGTAGTTTAAATTATTTCGTTTTAAAATCACTTCTGAAGTTCAATCTTTTAAATGTCTCTCATACTCAAAAAGTAAACCCAAACAGTGGGTTCTGATGGCTTTTATGTTCATGTTTGCCTCAAAAGGTTGATATGTTTGTTGGTTGTTTTCAGTGTCATTGGTCCTTAAAGGACAATATGCCCTCCCAGAGGTCCATAGAGATGATAGAATTACTTTTTTTTTTTTTTTTTTTTTTTTTGCGGTACGCAGGCCTCTCACTGCTGTGGCCTCTCCCATTGTGGAGCACAGGCTCCGGATGCGCAGGCTCAGCGGCCATGGCTCACGGGCCCAGCCGCTCCGCGGCATATGGGATCTTCCCGGACCGGGGCACGAACCCGTGTCCCCCGCATCGGCAAGCGGACTCTCAACCACTGTGCCACCAGGGAAGCCCCCAGAATTACTTTTAAATCCTGTGTTTATCTTGGAGGGCTTCCTAGTAGGAGAATCCCATCACCCTCAGCCCTGAAATTTTACTTTTCTACTCCCCCTACCACGGCCCTACATGCCGAACAATTTATTAACAAATCAGACAGTTACGAGTCGGGTTTTTAAATCAGATCGTTACAAGTCATATCTTTGCAGGATGAAATTGGTCTGGAAAAGCAGATTCCTGACCCGGCAGCATTTCGAATTGCCGACAGCGACACAGCATTTCACATTACCTGCCCCGCTGTGGATGAAAGGTTCTGCCTTTGGTTTCTTCTTTCCTTCTTTGGCGTAAAAAATAGAATCCAGTGCTTTGGGTGGAACGTTGTCGTATTTATGAGCTTCTTTCACCTTGGGATCCTCCTAAGGTACAAACGAAGAATAAAGAGCGTGTTGGGATGGAGGCGTGCAGTGAGTCTAATCGGTTATTTTGAGAAGGCCCAGGGAAAGCACACGCTCCTCGAGTGAACAGTGGGATGGGACCCAGGTGCCTCCAAGAGGCCCCCCTTCTCGCACCATCTGGACCAGGCTGTCGCCTCCATTTCTCTTCTGTAAAGTGGCAAAAATACTCCCCTCCCTCCTCCCAGGGGGCAGCAGCTCACCAGGAAGGGAAGCTCTTCTCTTCCCAAATGAAGGTGGCCGCGTGGTGCCTGGGAAAGGAGGGTCTGCATTAGAAGGGGGACAGGCAGGTCTGCAGAGGTCGCTGGGGCTTTAGAGATACTCCTTACAGCCTAATAAAAATCGCTTCCATAACAACCACCAAACTATCACTGCCGGAACCACAGAGCAGGGTGGAGCAACTCTGATAAAAATAATTGATGCATGGCAGGTGTCTTTGGGTTACAATTGAGGGGAACTTAGATTTCTAAAGAAATCTATAAACTATAATAACAAAGCATAACTAGATCACAGTGTAAGATGAACTAATTCTTAGCACCATCCCAATTCTATTCCAATTCTATCCCAGATATATCCCATCTTTATATACAAGCCATCTTTTTTAGTTCTCCCTTTTTCCATCTTTACTGAAGTATTTGGAAATGAATACAGGCAAAACTATATAAATAGATATTTCTTGTGAGCTCTCTGTGTCACTTAAGAAAATGTCAAACTAAAAACACCTACCTTGTGCCATTTATATATGGCATTATAGTGTATTATGCAAACTACTAGGGGTTTTTTTTCCTCGTGGAAACTAAAGTGTGAAAATAGTCCTTCAACCACATATATAGGAGCCAAGCAAAATCTTTCTACCTATTTTAGGAGGCTTTCCTGCAAGTTGAAATCGTGCTCACAAACATAGGAAACAAGATCTTTGCGGGACTGGTTTTAGAAACAGAAGATGATAGATGGTGCTTGTGCCTTAGAGGCAGCTGGGGGCTGGGATTCGGGAAACCTACTAGATTCTTCTCAGTGTTACTCACATCTCCTTGTGACAAGCATTTTCCGTATCTTTGGCCTCTAAGATAAAGAGGCCATATATTTATTTTATTATCTCTGCAACAGCACTCAGAGGACAGTGACAAGGAAATATTACCCAGCCTCGTTACGAGGACACAAAAGCAGCGAGGATGCTGTGCAGAGAGCACAGAGCAAACCACACCCATCGCGGTTTGACCACCCGCTCCCATAACCCCAGGAGATGTGGAAACAAGAACTCCCGGGGGAGCAGGACGGCAGGTGAAGGCGGGCGTCACGTCATTAAACCAGTTTTATTGTTTAATCTCATACTTTGCCTAACAAGCACATGAAGGGAATGCAAGATTCTAAAACACCTCATTCCTGTGAAATCCAGGGAAATCAGAGTGGCACGGGTTTGGCCTCTTGTCAAGCGTTGGCTCAAACCTCTCCTTCTCTGAGAGAGCCACCCTGATGGCTCCCTCCCTATTTCCCTCCATTTTAAATGTCTCTGAATTAACAAAGAAGGGGCCATCCTTCAAGAGTTAGACCTGGCAGGATGCACTAACTCACTGGTTCCCTGGGACACTTTGCAGCAGTTCTCTCTCCCGCCAGCGTTCTGTCCCCCTTTCACAATGGGGCACTTCCCTACCACTGACCTCAGCAATCCATCAGACAAGAGGGATCGTATGCCGACAGGACAACGAAAAAAATATGGAAGCATAAAATGCCTTGGACTCCTCTTCTTAAAAAAAAAAAAAAGTTCCCTTCCCTACCCTTCTCCACATTCTCCCCCAGCACTTAACTCAATCTACAGATAATTTATTTATACGTTCATTGTTCACCTGTCTCCATGAGGCATTAGACTCTCCATGAGGGCAGGGGTTGTGTGTGTTTGTCTGTTTTTCTCATAATGGATCCCAGAGCCTGGGACAGTGCCTGGCACATAGTAGGCACTCAGTAAGTACCTGCTGAATGCATAAGTGAACAGGGCTGCTGTGAACCTGATCACACCCACCTTTCAAACACTTCAGGGAGTGGTCCCAACTTTATGAGGATGTTCCAACGCCCTTCAAGCTCTAAGCCTACCTGCCTGCATAGCCCACTCCTCACACCCTTTCACCGCAGGCTTTGCACACCCCACGCCTTCCTACAGAGCTCAGCTGCACCTGGAACTCCCCCGCTGCCCTGCCTCCTGACCTAAGACTCATCCTTCAAATCCCCATCCACGCCTGACCTGCAGGGCCCCCCTGCCGGGTCCTGTAACACCTCCACACGCAGTTCCAGGACCCAGGCCCACCGTCCGCACATTCCTGGCCCTAAACGAGCGGCTGGCTCTCGATATGTACGTGTGTTCAATTAAGTGATCGTAACAGTTGCTCAGTAAATGTCTGCCGATTCAATGCACTGAGCAGGAATATGTAGACAGAGTAGGAAAAGAACAGTTGAAAATCTGGCATTCTCCAGACAAGGAAAGGTGAGGGGCTGCTAGGTGTAGCTTCCCTTCATGTTTGTATTAAACACGTATTTTCTCTAACCTACTTAGGTGGAGGTTGCATGAATCACGCACATTTACGGCTAAGTCCCTTAGACTGAGTACTGAAGACACGTGATCTATTTACACTTTCGGGTCATTTTCTGACAACAGAGACAGACGCCCCTGCAGAACCACAGGACGGTCACCCCATTCAAGAAATCGGCCTTGACGCAGGCTTTCTAGCTAATCCGCCATCCATACTCCATCTGGTCTCCATGCAACGACATCCTTTGTGGACCTTCCCTCGAGCACAGACTAGTCCAGGGTCACACACCGTGTTTAGGTGTCGTGTCCCCTTCATCCCCTTTTACCTGGACCCAGTCCTCAGACTTTCTTCGTCTTGTGTGACACTGAATTTTTGAAGAACACAGGCCTGTTTTCTTTTGTTTTATAGGAAGAATCTGAGGTTGGCTCGGTGTTTCTGCATAATTAGGTGAAGGTTACGTGTCCCTGACTGGATCCTACACACTCGTGTCCCATCTCAGGTGTCACAGCCGGATCCCAGGACAACTGTCTGCCTGGTTGGTGACCTGGACCACCAGCCTCTCCGGGGGCCGTCCTCCTCGTCCCTCCAGCCAACGCCACCGGCAGGACAAGCAAACTGCCGGCTCTGACCAAACTCCCTGCACCGCCCTTTCATTCCTGCATGAATCTTGACCTACTCACCTTTGTTTTTGTTTTTGTTTTTTTGTTTTTGCGGTATGCGGGCCTCTCACTGTTGTGGCCTCGCCGCTTACGGAGCACAGGCTCCGGACGCGCAGGCTCAGCAGCCATAGCTCACGGGGCCAGCCGCTCCGCGGCATGTGGGATCCTCCTGGACCAGGGCACAAACCCGTGTCCCCTGCATCGGCAGGCGGACTCTCAACCACTGCACCACCAGGGAAGCCCAACCTACTCACCTTTGAAACCAGCTGTAAATGACTCACATTTAAGTAGATGATCTTAATTAGTTAAACAGAGCAAACTGTAATATAAGTTGGAAAAAGTATAGAAAGAAAACAAAATATTTACACAAATTCCACTTTAAAATGTGTAAATAAGCTCCTGAGAAATACATTAAGACCCTACAAAGTGTACGACTAGACCCACATACCTAGCAAGTGTGACCACCCGCACCTAGCAGAGTGGGACGAGACACACAGGACCTGAAGCGTATGCAGGCCCACACCCAGCTCATCCCCAGCACAGGTATGTGACGGGAACTGGAAAGGGACATAAGAGCCTGGGTGGAGCTCGGATCCTGGACTTGGCGGTGGGGAAGAAGCAGCCTTGCCCAAAGGCCCAGCGTCTCAGACTTTCTTAGACAATCCCTCCGGCCACCCTGGACCTGGCACACAGTAGGTGCTCAACGCTGAGCGCCGTCCCCTCCCTCACTCAGCGGCTCTGCACCTGGCACATCACCCCACCACGCTGTCCCAAGCCGTCTCGATGACGTGGGACTGATAATACTGCCTCTTTGGGGTGGTCATGAGGTCTGCAGAGCTTCACCCCAGTAAAGGTTTTAGAACCTGGCGGGGCAGACAGAAGCACTCCATGAAATGCTGGAGGCGAATGCGATGGGTGGGCAGGTCTGCGTCCTGAGAGCCATGGGGAAATGGTGGTAGACCAATGGGAGGCAAGGAGGGGGTCTCCAGGGAAGGGCCACAGGTCTGGGAGGGGACGGCATGCACACCTCCTCTGCAGGCCCTCCAGGTCTGCTTCCCTCGGGACGAAGCCCAAACTCCCAGCACCGCTCCCAGGCACAGGGGCCCCTACCTGCGGGCCCACACGCCTTGCTATTTCCCGACAGGCCAGCACTTCCAAATCCCTGTGTTTCTCCAGAAGGGCTCCCTCCTCTGGGGTCTGGCAAACTCACCTGCGGATCCTAACTTCAGTGCCATCTTGTCCCTACAGAGAAACCCAGCCCCACTCCCAGCCCACTCTGTACACAGCTCCACGGCCACAGGTCTGCAGTTTCCACTATGTAACTCTCTCTCTCTGCCCGAAAGCTCCCCAAGGACCAAGGCAGGGTGGCCTGCATCTTCACACGCCTGGCACTTGGCATGTGTGGACACTCTGGTGTCTTTTAATTGTCAGAGCCACACGGATTTACAGCCATTCTCGGAAAACAGCAGATAAGCGGGAATCAGAATCCACTGCTTTCCAACACGAGGAAACAAGCATCACGCCTCCGACCCCTCCTCTCCATCCTCACATCCCCAGCCCCTCTGACATCATCGTGGGCTCTAGTTACAAAGGCCACAGTACTTCCTTTCAATTTCCTTCATCTTTCTTCCTATTAAAAGTATTTTTGGAAAATATACCTGAGGCACACTGGGTTTATTTCTCTGTGGTGCTTTAAGAAATATTTTTCTCCAGATCCCCCGTCAATCAATCCAGCTGTTTTAATGTCACTGTAACAGGTCATCTGGCTCCGGCACATGAAAGGCAGCCTCCCAAGGTAACCTGGGATGAATCAGACAGCGTCTAATTGATGAACATAACAAGCCAGTTCAGAGTCAATCCATCCTCAGGTAGAAAACAACAGGCCTGCTGGCAAAAGGCACTTCCCCGGCTCCCAAGGGAGCGGCCTGGCTCCAAAGCGGGTCAAAGTCTTCCACCAATGAACCAGTCCCTGCTTTGAGAATTATTAACATAGAAGACTTGCTAACACTTGAACCTGACCGTTGCATCTCCAGGCTGCTGGAAGATGACGACAAACACCGCCTGACTGCTGTGCGATGTGGTGTGGACTTGACATCACCAGCCTGCAAACGTCGGTTCCAAAGTATTTACCTCACACTGAACTTCACAGTCTCAACCCGGTTACTGAAGCGTGGGTGTCAGACCCCACACGCCCTCACACTTAGAGTGCCGACGCTTGATCTCACTTCGTTACTGTCTGCCACCAACACTTGGGCTTCATAGCCGAAGAGAGGTAGGTAATATTAACATTCTGATTGTGGGTATGATATAAAGACAATGCTTATTAACTATTTACTGACGTTTTACAGAGGCTTGCACCCTAAAATGTTCATTTTAATATACGAATGCAATTTTAAGCACTTATTAAATTAACCTGAACTTCTCTGGAAGGTAACAGATACCCTCTTTGGAAGGTAACTGCACCATCAATGCGGTTGCTATAAAACTGAATTTGATGTAACAAATAAGAGTAGCTGCATTCAGTTACTTTCATTGGACTCAAAGAGTCATGGCTCCTGTTAATTGGACCATTTAAGGCATTGGCAGCCTCCTAATGACATGTTTTCCAACATTCAAATATTTGAATCAACCAATAAAGTGAACTGAGCCAATCAAACAAGGCAGACTGCCTCCCAAATATGGTTCAAGCGTGCTAATCGTCAGTTACAATGCACCCACATGATTTCTTTGCCATTTTCTTGGAAACGGGCGTTTTCATCAGTGTGATTTAAAGTTCCACGAAATCAAGATTAAATCTTTCATTCTGTGCTCACTGGAAATCTAGATGTAAGAAGCAAACAGCTTCACACTCCAATTTTTTTTTAGAACTCTGTTAGGGTGTCTATATTAGCTTAAATTAGAAATTCATGCCCACTGAGGCAAGTCTGATGACAGAAATCCTGGTGGGGGGGAAATAGGAAGTAAAAGGGGGGAACCAGGTTTCACTGACAGAGACCCTGAGAGCTTCAGCAGAGGCAGGATTCCAACCGAGGAAGTCAGAGTCCAGAACGCTTACTCTTAAGGCCTGGGCTTTCCCTGGGTGGGAGCCACTGGTTTACTAAGAAAAAAAAAAATCTGTTATCATAATATGTAGATAAGATCCACCCACCGGCATCCAGTTAGATCCAGAGAAAGTTCGTCTTTTTACTCCTTAAAGAATCCACAGTGATAATCCCACACAAATACAGGAGCAGGTCTGTCCTCTACTACACATTATACGGGATTCTACTTGACATCAACAACACTTTTCTGGGAGTTCGGGGGGTTCTGAGCACAGGCCACCCATTCTCCTTGCTTGGCCCCGCAGTGAACCTTTCTCTGCTCCAAAAAAACAAAAACAAAAACCTTTCTGCATGAATATCATCTCACACAGCTCCCCTTGCCTCTCATTTGGCGAGTGTGCCAATCTAGCACAGAGCACCTCCTCACACACACGGACCAACACCTAAACCCTCCTCCACCTTCCCCGGGGGCCCAGGTCTCTGCTGCTGACGCCACCATCCACCAGTGTCGCCCCGGGGAACCTGGAGTCCTCCCTGACTTTTCCACTTTCTCACACTCCAGCGCCATCTAGACGTACCCGTGCTCCTGCCCATCGTTTTCCTTCCCATTTCACCGAATCAAGATGCCAAGAATCGTAAGACACGTGGTCATTTCCTGTGTCGCTAATAAAGAAATCAACCTGCCCTTTAAACCACGTCATGGTGCTTCCTTATTACCTAGAAGTTCTTTCTTCTATCTCTGCTTCCTGAAAAAGGCCTTTTGGGACTATTTAGACATAGATATTTATCAATATCACACCTGTGCAAAAAGGAAGGGGAGACAGTTAATAAATCAATGACTTGCATCCTCCCAAGGTTTTACATCTTGAGTCTGGCTCTTCTGAACCACTTCTGCCTCCAAGCCACCTGTGCTTTTCCACGGGACAGAAAGAGCTCTCCTCCATTATCCCTGGAATTCTCTTCCGAGCTGCTCTGCACACCTTGAGGCTGGTGCTTTCTTGCCTGGAGCACGGGAGGCAACCCTCTGCACCAATCTCAGCAACAAAACGCAAACAAGTGTGGTGGGCTGCCCCTGGCCACGAAGCCCCTCCCCCGATGCACAGGCAGTATGAAAAGTGAATACCCGGCCGCACTTCTCCACCGAGGGAGAGCCTATTTCTCCACCCCCTGGGACCCTGAGACCACTTGGAGGAAAAGAGAGGTGCCGACCACCAGCACCAGCTTCCAGATGTGGTGATATGGCCTTACACAACCCAGCCCAGCGGATCCTCCAGCTAGATGCAGCTGCATAAGTAACCCGGTGAACTGGCCCAAGCCACCCAGCCAACCCACAGAACCTAGAGAAATAACAAATCATTGTTGTTTTACAGTCCTAGGTTTGAGGATGGCTCTTTTTTTTTTTTAATTTTATTTATTTTTGGTTGCGTTGGGTCTTCATTGTTGCACGCAGGCTTTCTCTAGTTGTGGTGATCGGGGGCTTCTCTTGTTGCGGAGCACAGGCTATAGGCGCGCAGGCTCAGTAGTTGTGGCACGTGGGCTCAGTAGCTGTGGCTCCCAGGCTCTAGAGCGCAGGCTCAGTAGTTGTGGCACACGAGTTTAGTTGCTCCACGGCACGTGGGATCTTCCCGGACCAGGGCTCGAACCCATGTCCCCTGAATTGGCAGGTGGATTCTTTTTTTTTTTTTGCGATACGTGGGCCTCTCACTGTTGTGGCCTCTCCCATTGTGGAGCACAGGCTCAGGACACGCAGGCTCAGTGGCCATGGCTCACAGGCCCAGCCACTCCACGGCATGTGGGATCTTCCCAGACCGGGGCACGAACCCGTGTCCCCTGCATCAGCATGCGGACTCTCAACCACTGCGCCACCAGGGAAGCCCAGCAGGCAGATTCTTAACCACTGTGCCACCAGGGAAGTCCCCAGGATGGCTATTTACACAGTAACAGGTTACTGAAGCTGATAGCTCCGCTATGTGTGGGTATCTCCCTCTCGTGGGTCCATAAAAGAACTGGCTGTTGTTCTGCAAAAACATATGGAATTGAAGGAGAATATACCCCACTAATAACAAATAACAGCACATCTTGCTGTTTCTATCTTTATGAATTTCCATACGTATATAATAACTTTCATTTCCATTCCTAATCACAGCAAAATCCTTTCGAGGACATTTACACAGCAAGCAAGCTCACCATGTGCAGTGTCAGCCATGCACCTCCTCAACTGGAGAGGCAGTAAAGTGAGCAGCTGTGGCCAAGTTCACCGTGACAACAGATGAACCTGCAGCACAACGGCCAAGATGCCATCAGCCTAAGATGTGCCCGGATTTCAGAGCCTCAAAGATGGGGAAAATGCCTGTCACAGAATCAGTAACACACAGCAGCTCTTGAACCCAACTGCACCCCACCTGCCCCTCGCTGGGAGCGTTGCAGTGGCCTCAGGACGGGCCTCTCCTCCGCTATTGCTATTCCGGCTCCGTTTTCAGTCCGTACATTTTATTCCATCACTAGCAGTGACTCTCAAGGGCATATCTGTTCATTTCACTCCCTTGCTGAGGTCAGGATCCCTATGAATCCAAGTGTCTCACCTGCCCTTCCAGCCCTCATGACGGTCCCAGCCTGCCTTCCCAGCCTGCCACCTGCATCCCACTTCCCATCTCAGGTATTGTGGTTTTCCTGACTCTTTGCACAGTGCTGATGGAGAGACACAGGTGCGTCTGAAAGTTGGGCAGTTTAATAGCAGAGGGATTGCTGCCCTACTGGAATTATGCAAGCGGGAGGGGTTGATGCCGGTGGAATCCAGGATGACGTGTGGGCTTGGGCTGAGCCAGGGAACAGATTCCATTTTCCCGGTGAGGACTGTTACAGTCACTGTGCCCTGTTCACTGGCACGTCTGCCTTCGCCACTCGCAGAAACTCACACTCAGCTCATCGCTGTATCTCCAGCACGTGAAGGTTTCCTGGACCACCAGACGCATCAACGGATGCCTCCATTCGAGTCTGATAGTCTGCAGGTCAAAAGCTCTGTGTGTATTTGTGTTCAGTTCATAGAAGAGTCAGGACAGAGTCTCTGCTTTATACTGTCAGCACATTTAAGAAAACACTTGCAGATTTAGACCATGTGATCCTGCAGTCCCACTCCTGGGTATATATCCAGACAAAACTCTAATTCAAAAAGATACTTTCAGCACTGTTCACAACAGCCAAGACAAGGAGGCAAACTAAGTGTCCATCGATTGACAGGTGAATGGATAAAGAAGATGTGGTACATATATACAATGGAATACTACTCAGCCATTAAAAGGAACGAAATACTGCCATTTGCAGCAACACGGAAGGACCTAGAGATTATCATACTAAGTGAAGTAAGTCAGACAGAGAAAGACAAATACCATACGATGTCACTTACACGTGGAATCTAAAAAATGATACAAATCAATGTATTTACAAAACAGAAATAGGCCCACAAACACAGCAAACAAACTTATGGTTACCAAAGAGGATAGTAAGTGGGCAGCGGAGATAAATTAGGGGTTTGGGATTAACATATACACACTGCTATATGCATGATAGGTAAACAACAAGGACCTGCTGTACAGCACAGGGAATTATACTCAATATCTTGTAACAACCTATAACGGAAAAGAATCTGAAAAGAATATACATGTCCACATATATGTATAACTGAATCACTTTGCTATATACATGAAAGCAACACAACACTGTAAATCAACTATACTTCAATTTTAACAATGTTTAAAAAAACTACTTAATTTTTAAAAGAAAACTCAGCACTCGATCTTACAGAGAGCTGCTATTCTGCCCACCTAACAGCCTTAGAATGGGAAGATGACCAAGGGTCCACGACAGCCCCTCACGTGCTGCAGGGCAATGTCTCCCTCGAGGGGCAGTCCTGGGTTTCCAGGTTGATTTTTAAATTTCCTCCCCCCACTTTCCAAAAGGATATTGAGGTAGTTCACGCAGAAAACAGATGAAAGTCTAATAAGTTAGACGTGGAAAATTGGGAACAAGTAAATAAAGGAACAAATATATTTGTCGTAATATACTTGCAGTGACTAATCCTAAAATCCAGGCTTCTGTAGCCAAACAAAGGAGGCCGGCCTGTGGAGTAGTTTCCGTTCTCAGCAATGCAGCCCAGTCCTCAAATGGGGCAAGGATTCCTCCAGTGCTCAGTTCTGAGATCCACGTACCATACAGACCTTGACATAAGGGACGACGGATACCGTAAAGCCCTTGACAGGTATCTGAACACCAACCTTTGTTAAGTCAATGCCCTCTGTTTTCTTCTAGGGCTTTCCGTTTTCTAGAACAAAATGTGCTTGCTGTACCTGCTATACGCTCTTGTCACACTGACTTCATAGGAGAATCTCAGCGATAGATCTTAACCTTCTTAAAGTAACACATCTTTACACTGCAGTCTATGCCATGTTTGTGATCATTCTGTTAGACTCCAAAGTATTAAATATCATCATCAAAACCCATTAATTTTCCAGTGATCCATTTCCAGAAGAGAAAAGGGAATGCAGACAATATCGGAACAAACACGCTCACATTTTAGACCAATTTTAAACTTATAATGAAAAGAAAATTACATCCCTACCTCTAAGGAGCCAAAGTCAAAACCCCACCACCATGAAATGAGGACAGAACACAAGCAGGTAGCGATAAACCCACACTACAGGTTCAGCAGACGGATTCAGTTACCTGTGTGCTCAGAGGCTTCCAAAACCATGAAAGTATGGGATTTCAAGCTTGTACTCTTCACGCTAAATAAGTCATCATTCAAACTTCGGTGCCCACACTATACATGAAAACACTGGGGAAGGCAGAAAAGAATAACTCTGCGGGACTAGAACCCCGTGCGTTCATGCAGGCGTTTTCCCTTCCGGGATTGTCTGCCCCCTTCTCTGAATCACACTTCATGACCTGCACCTTTTTGCTGAGCTCCACGTGTGGCTCACTCCCCAGCCTACAAACCATCATCCTATGCCCGTGACTCATTCATACAAAATTTGTGTCATGACATAAGTCCACGTGTCTGTCCCCACCAGATGGAGCGCACCCCAAGGGCAGAATCACGTCTATCATTTTTGTGTTCTCAGTGATCCTCATTCATTCATCCAACAAACACTTAACACTAAACGCAATCCTTAGAGAAAATCGAAAATAAATAAAATGATCATTGAGCTCAAGAAGCTACCAAAATAACAACAGAATCAATTCGGAAAAACCTTGACACCAAAAGCCAGACAACAAGAGAAACAGGTATCCTAAGCTAGTCTCACTTATAAAGAGACGTGCAAAAATCCCTAACAACATTTAGCAAAACTTATTCAGAAAAGTATTTTTTTTAGTAGTGAGGCTTTTTAGGTGCAGGCCGGCTGGGTGAGGATTGTGGCCATGAATTCGGTGTGAAGAGGGTCAGGTCAGCTGTGTTATCCCCTGCAGGGACTCTGAGCTCCTTCAGGGCAAGTGCAGACAGAGCGAGGGGCTGGGCTCCAAGACCAGGCTTTCACCAGGCGAATGCAAGGTGGGCCCTAGGGGTAAGGAAGCCAAAGCTCCTTGCAGGAAGGTGATAAACGGTGGGTAAGAAATCTGGGCTGCAACTGGAGGAAAGCAAACCCAAAGGCTGTTTGCCAGATGTTGGAAAAGAACAGATCGATACCCTGGAGAGCCTGGAGGCCGGTGAGTTCTAGAAGGACGGGCCTAGAAAGCCGGGAAGGACATGGTACGCATTCAACAGCTTTGCTGAATGAACATTCACGCAAGTAGAGCCACTAAAGTACTGATTCTATAAGCTGATTTGGGATGTTTTCATCATGTAAACAGGTGATAAGGGCCCTTCGGAGCCACCGAGGTCTGGTTTCTACCTGTCCTGCTCGGCCTGAGCTCTGTGCCGCAATGTCAGACTGCGTGCAGACGGACACAAGCACACCCCTCTGTACCTTCCTCCAGTTGCCAAGTCTGCCTGACATCTCCGCCCAGCTCCTGCCAGGCCTTTTGCTCCTACCACTGCCAGAAGACCTGCGTGTCTTTTTATCCCCACACTCGCTGGGTTGCATCACTAACACCTGGGTGTGCCTCCCAGCCCTGGAGACTCTGAGCTCCAAGGATACACCTGATGCCTTGTTCGGCTCATTCACAGGAGTGAGCCTGTGCTGAGAAGCTCGTTCTACAACGGCGGGGCCGGCCTGTCGTGTGGCCTTTTTTTTTTTTAATTAATTTTTATTGGAGTATGATTGCTTTACCGACTGCTGCGTCAGCCTCAGGAGGCACCGACCACGAGGAAGGCGCTTTCTGTCCCCAGAGGACACAAGCCCACATCAACAGCGGCTCCCAGGCTCAGGAGAAAGGGCCCCAAGGAAGTCTGTTCACTTTACTTCCCTGAAATATATATATTTTTTTTTTAGTATTTTTAAACTTTATTTAAATGATGCAGGGAAGGGGCTAAGAGAGGTAGGTGAGACACTGGCCTTGGGTGCAAAATTTAAGGGGACACCAAACAAGCCGGTCATCAAGATAAACACGACTTGAATGCAGCACTTGAAAAATCAAAATGCAAAAAGTAATGCACGATGAACAAAATATAAAAATTTTAAATGAAAGCAGGATGAGTATTATCGATTTTTCCTTTTGCCTCAGGCTCCAGTGTAGCTGACACGTGCTTTTGCATTATAAAAACATTTCTCACAGATCAAACCTACAATAAGGTTTAAAAAGTGTGTTTCTTAAAAGAAGGAGAGGTAATCCGGTGTGTGTGACTGTGGTGTGTAAATGGCAAAGACTGTGACAATGGGAAGAGGTTCAAGTGTAGGTGCTGGAAGGCAGGTCTGGGGCTAGTAGGTGGCGGGGGGAGGTGAAGTGGACCCCAGATGGCCCTTGAACACACCCCCGATGCCTGGGAAGACATGCTTGTGCCATGAGCGTCTGCCCCTTTGGCCAGACTGGACTGGTCCCCAAGGGCTCCCAACTGGAGCCTCCTGGGTCCCGGCTCTTCCCTGAAACCCTTGAAAATCCAATGGCTCCTCACTTACAGGGGACGGGAGGCAGGCGGGTGTCTGACCTAAGGCCATGCGTTTACAGGCACCTCTGCCCCAAAGCTTCTATATGATCTTGGGGCGGCGAGGAGGGGAACCCTAACATTTTTAAGCTTTTGACGGTGGATTAATCACGTTTGCAAACACAGTTTCGTCACACAGCCCTCATGATGACATGCAGAACAAGCGTTACTGCTCCCCCTGGGCTGGTAAAGAACCCGGGCTCCAAACATGAGGGTTTACTTAACGCCCCGCAGCTGATCAGCAGAAGGACTGAGACCAAAATCCGATCCAAAACCCAGTCCATCCTCTTCCTACCCCACCGCAGAGCTCTCGTTCTCCTTCTGTGCCTGACAGCCAAGCAGATCCACGTGCTGTTTCTGATTCTTCACCGACTCCAACCTCTGCCATGCACGTTTGGAAAGGCCTCCCCAACGTGGGTCTCCAGCAGACCGGCACCTGCTTGGTCTACTTCCCATGTGGTGACTGGACCTCAGTCTCTCATCGACTCTGCTCACCCCAAGCCCAACCTCTCTGGCGAGGGAGAAAGCTATTCAAGCAACCAGCAGATTCAGGTCAGGGTTCAACACATGAACAGAAGATGGGAAGAAACAAAACACACTGAAAGGCAGAGGAACTCGTGCAGGGAGCAGCGGACACAGAGTAGAGAGAACCGTTCAACTCAGTCCGACAGCCCCACCATATCTCCACCCGCCATGCTGTCAGGACCGTCAGCAACGGACTAAGGTGTCAGCAAAGTCAGGAGATATCCACACTCACCAGGCGCGCGGGCAGGACCCTAACCTAAGCATCTGCCTGCATATCACACTGCTGGGGGGTCACCATCTGTCAACAGGGCGAAGGGAGCCTTAAAGTAGAAAACCTAAGAGCACAGGAGCCAAAATAGGCATAAGGGCCCCCAGACACTGCTCCCCCGGTGGCGTCTCAAGTCTCCAAACGCACCCCGAGCTCCTGCAGGGCACCTCGGGGTGGGGTGGAGGCCTACCGCCTGCGAGGCTGAAGCCACCTGCCTGTCCCACAGCGAGATGAAAACTGACACCTCATTCTTAGCACAGTGCCCATAAGAGCACGACAGAGAAGCCCGACAGGGAGGGCTCCTGCAAGCCCTCAGATAGTCCCGACATTAGTGCGGGTCAAACGCACCCCCGGGGGCTGAGCTGCCACGGGGCCGAAATCCCCCAGACTGGTTGTCTCAGCAAGACCTGGAGACGGGGAGCAGTGCTCGGTGCCCGCCTTACAAACCGTACTGAGGGGAGACGCAAGAGGGAAGAGATATGGGGACATGTGTATGTGTATAACCGATTCACTTTGTTATAAAGCAGAAACTAACACACCATCGTAAAGCAGTTCTACTCCAATAAAGATGTAAAAAAAATAAATAAAATGCAAAAATTTTTTAAAAGAAAAGAAAAGAAAAAAACGTACCAACCGTCGTGTGAAGGAACACTCGGGCTCGTGTGTACACGCCCCCGAGTGCCCGACACCCCGGCACTGGAGAAGTGGGGATGGCCAGTCCCGTGCAGCTCAAGGCCTGGCCCCTGGCAGAGTGCATCTGTTGACCACCGGCCTATCCTCCCGTGCCCCATGCCCGCCTTCCCGGCTGACCCAGAGGCAACAAGCCCAACCACAGTCCTCATCCCAGGGCCTTCGTTTGGGACCAAAACTGAGGAGCTGGATCAGTGTGAACCGCAGACCTTCAGTCCGGCAGGTCAGCCTTCTTCCCAACCCTCCGCAGAGCCTGGTCCGGCCCCGACACCTGGCGTCAGGCACTCAGGAGCTCATCTGGAGCTGTGGCCCCGAGAGCCCGAGTCTCACAGAGAGGCCTCCGTGTCTGGCCAGCACATCAGGAAAGTGAGGAAGGGATGTGGACTCTACAGACCTACAGATATTTGGAGTTGGGAATACTGAGGTTTTTCATACAAATACACCCTGAAAAGCAGGATGGGTGAGACACGGAAAACCAAGGAGGCGTCAAGTGTAAGTCTGCCCTGGGAATGGAACCAGACCACCTCATCTCATGACCTCAAGGACCAGGAACCATGAGAAGGGCTCTCTGCACATACAGAGCCTGCTCTGTCCTGTGAGCATCAGGGCAGGACACAGGACGCAACTCCGAGCGCAAACGCTGGGTTCGTCTACCTCAGGGGAAAACCCCGGGCGTCCCCCAGGCCTGAGCCTACAGGACAGCCCTATGCCTTCACTACTGGCACTCGGCTGCCCTATCCTAGATGCAAGCCGGAGAGTGCGGGGATAATCGGCGCACTATCTCAGGGGACGGGACAAGAGTCCCCACCGTCTCATCTTCCTCCCAGTCATTGCTTCGCATCCACAGATGCACACACCGGGGGGTGCCCTGTTACGCAGGCCCAGGATCTACTACAAAAATCACTGCTCTGTTCACCAGGAGAGACTGCCAGCCTGCACACTCTGTTTTAGATAAGGAAAAGCAAGTCGAATTAAGAAAACGAAACTGCACCAGATGGAGCGTGGGCTACCATGACCGGGGCCTGGGGCCAGCTCTATCCTGTACGTTTAGACTCTTGACCTCTGAGACCCCAGGAACCCCGGAGAAAGACTCAATACGGGATCTCACTGTCCTTGTGGCTCTATCCAACAGCAGGGGTTCCTCCAGGCCAAAGATTTTGAAAATTCAAAACTGCCTCATAGGGACTACCCTGGCGGTCCAGTGGTTAAGACTCCACGCTTCCAATGCAGGGGGCACGGGTTCGATCCCTGGTCGGGGAGCTAAGATCCCACATGCTGCACGATGCAGCCAAGAAAGTATTAAAAAAAAAAAAAACAAAAAAAACGCATCATATATAAAACGATAGTATCAAGTTTCACTACAGAAAAGTAGCAGATACCTAAACTGACCATACTTGGGAGAGGAGCTGGGGGGGAAGGGCAAAGTTTACTAAGCAGGAAGGGAAGCAATGAAATGTGCTCACTGTTAGACTTCTCCGGGGACCTTTGGGGACTTCCAAGAAGGGAAATACCGGAAGGCCTCCAGTCCTGCCGCAACGTAAAAATGGTTGTCTTGCAAATCCTTTGAGTTGTCCAGAAGATGCCCATTCATTGTAAATAATCTCTGAGTAAAGAAAGAAAAAATGAGCTGGGAACTTAAGAGCCATGACATCAGGCTGGGGGCACCCGGTACATAATGCGACTGGTATGTGCACCACAGGAGAGCTGATGCTCTGAGAGCAAACGTAACCAAAACGGGCTAACGGAGCCCTGCAGGAGTGGCTCTGCCAGGGCTAGGCTCGCTTTCCATTTTTAGATTTTTTAATTAAAGTGTATCTTTAATTATGTACAAGTATTCAGAGGGCCCTGAGAACATTTAAGCTGTTGGTTGGTGTTCAATTAATTTTAACTAATAACAGTTAAAATGAACACAAATTGGCTTATATTGGTATAACGATACTTGGAAAACAACCCGGCATTTATTAGCAAATAATATGCCTTTTTGTAAGCACTAAAAGACTAATATTTGTCTACGTTTTATTCTGCACTCTATTTTGGCGTGTATAATTCATTTATTTAAGAAAATGTTCCATTCATTCAATGCTGAGCATCTGTTAGGCACCATACAATGAGGTGGGCATGGCCTTGTGTAAAAAATATGAAATAAGAAAGCCACTGCTTCCCCAAAGTCAAGAAGTGTGTAAAAGCCTATAAAGGCAAGTATGACCAGAGAAGGGCAAAATCTCAGCATTCTAAGAGGAGAAAGATGAAAGGCAACTGTAGGCTTCACTAAGGTGAAATGTACAAGGGTAGGTAGGAGTTCCTCATGTGAAGATGGGATGAAGCCTTTGGGGCAGCAGAAGGGGCCTCTGCAAAAAGCCAGAACACAGGGGATTGACTGTCACCGAAGGGTGAAATGCACCCTTGGGTGAAATGGAACTTGAACGTTGAATCCCAGAGCCTGGAATTCTAGGGGGAGGAGCTTATCATCGATTTAGTCGGAGTGAGTGGGGATTTGCACGGAAGTGTGGGGTAAGCACAGTGTTTTAGCAACAGGCGGCTGGCCATCGTGGGTGGCATGTGATGGAGGAAAAGCACCTCACCTGCGGGAGGAGATGCAGAGCTCTCGCAGGGCGTACAACGTGCTCACAAATGACAGCAGTGAGCACAGGAAGGGAGAGGAGAGAAGGATGCAGGGCACCGGGAACAGGTGGGACCCACAGGACTCAAGCCTCCCTCCCCTGAGCACCCCTCAACCTCAGCGAGCAGGGAACCACCAGATGGCTGGCTCACACACAGCGCTGGGCCCCCCGCCCTGGAGTTTCTGATTCAGTGAGTCTAACATGAGGCCTGAGCATCTGTTTCTAACAAGGGCAGCTCCTGGACCTGCTGCCTCGGGTCACCCTGTAGGACCAAGATGAAGAACTTCCAGACAGGGGGCAAATGTGAGATGCCCCAGGGAGTGGAACACAGGGCTTCCAGGTGAGAAGCAGGGCTTGGAACTTTCTTCCTCTCCTGTTGTCACCTTGGGACAATCGGTGCCCATCCCTGGAGGGCTCACAGCTGGCACGAGTGTCCCCAGGAGCAAGCCAGGGAGCTGCAGACACCCTCGGCAGTGAGGGGCCCAGGGAGGCGGCAGGACTGACTGGCTGCGGCCGCGAGGACAGCCTCCCCCCAGAGCTCAGGTGCTGGAGGCTGGACCGCAAGGCGCTGGGGGTGGGGCCTTGGGAGACTCCACCGGAAGCAGAAGTGCTGGGACACATGGACCAGGCACTTAACATAAACATGGAAAACGTTACAAAAGAAATAAGGGAAATATGAAATAAAGAAAGAAGCACAAATTATTGTTTGGAAGATAAAATAGAGGAACTCTCCCAGGAAGCAGCAGGAAATGATAATAGAACATATAGAAGTTAAGAAATAAAAATGAGCAGAAGTGCCATCAACCAGATAATAAGAATCCCCAGGGCTTCCCTGGTGGCACAGTGGTTGAGAGTCCGCCTGCCGATGCAGGGGACACGGGTTCGTGCCCCGGTGTGGGAGGATCCCACGTGCCGCGGAGCGGCTGGGCCCGTGAGCCATGGCCGCTGAGCCTGCGCGTCCGGAGCCTGTTGCTCCGCAACGGGAGAGGCCACAACAGTGAGAGGCCCGCGTACCTCAAAAAAAAAAAAAAAAAAAAAAAAGAATCCCCAAAATAAGTTAAATTAGGAGTAGAAAGGAAGAAATACGGGTAGAAATAATGAAAATTGGTGTCACAGAATGAAAGAGGGAAGACCTCCAAGTGGAAGAGTCCACAGATGGTGAAAAAAAGCAGACAGAAGAGTTTAGGTTCACCAACACTGCCCAACCTGTGTCTGACGAACGTGGCTTGAATCAAGCATTGAGGGTGGAAATGGTTGTATCTCAGAGCCTCAGAACTTGACAGGGACCGCTCACCACCCTTCTCTTCCAGCAGGTAGAGAGCTCTGCCAGGTGCACAGAGCCCAGGGCTGCGGGACGTGGGAAATTCAGCCTCTTTCCTCTTCAATTCCTCCCCGTGCTAACGACTCTCCTTTCCGGAACCGCATCTGGCCAGCCTCACGGCCAGGCATCACCCATAACACTGCATTTCCCAACCAGGGCTGGACCAGGGTGAGGCGAAAGAAGCACCCGGGTGCAGATCTGGGGGGTGCCCGCTTTCAGGGGTGCACCAGCACCTCCTCCCAAGCCCAGCACACCCCGACCTCTACTCATCTGCCGTCCTCAAGGCGAACCTCTTCGGGGTTATTCCTAGACTGGGCTCCACACCTGGGTGTGCTCCTCTCCTACACACTCTGCCCTCCACTGTGATTCTTTTTGATTCTGCCTTCTCTGCGGGGCCACAAGCTCAACAGGGGTGAGCGGACCAGGCTGGGCCTCCCGCGTACAGCGTGGTGCCCACCGTGCAATCAGCACGCAACACACGTCTGCGAAAAGCACATTTCTCTAACACCGAGATCAGCAATAATCTCTCACACAGAGACCCACCCACAATCTTAACGGTTTCTGTGGAATATATATATATATCCCAGAAAGTTCAAAACTATCCAATAAATCAACCAATTTTAATACCACTGAGAACTTGGCTAAGTCTCTAACGGACACAAGAAAAAGGTACAGTAGAAACCTCCACTGAACCATATTAACATCTAAGGAATGATAAATACAGATAGATACAAACGACTTCTCAAACGTATGTTGGCTATTAGCTGTCGGTTCCGTTCAAAGATAACATGTACGTTGATAATAAAAAAAAAAAAAACCTGTAATGTGCCTATTACATCACCCTTTCAAGCTTACTATTGAATATTTGAACTTTCTAAGCATTTCCTTTATTTCCAAGCTCTGTACTTTTTCTTTTTTTTTTTTTTTTTTTTTGCAGTACGCTGGCCTCTCACTTGTGGCCTCTCCCGTTGCGGAGTACAGGCTCCGGACGCACAGGCTCAGCGGCCATGGCTCACGGGCCCAGCCGCTCTGCGGCATGTGGGGTCTTCCCGGACCACGGCACGAACCCGTGTCCCCTGCATCGGCAGACAGACTCTCAACCACTGCGCCACCAGGGAAGCCCTGTACTTTTTCTAAACTCAGCCACAGAGAACTAATTTAAGCCCAGGGAAAGAAAGAAAGGAGCTTATTGATCTAGTGTCCTATTTTCCCTCTAGATATCCTACTTCCGTGCTTGCTTCTCCCTCACAAAGATTTCACCTCTTCCTTTCACCACTATGTGATACTTGTGATTTTAGACGTGATACTTATGATTAATCCCACTACTGTTTCTGGCTTCTTCCAAAAATATGCACAAGCCTATCTGCTCCAGACAACTGTCCCTATTTCTTTAAGGATGAAACACGAATACTTATAACTGCATCCTGAAGTCACCTGGGCACTTACAGGACTTTTTATTATGTGAACAGTGGTCTCCCTGGAACACTGGTGTTCACTGTTATTCACCATCCTCACTAGGCTAGCGAGTATCCCATTGCTCTAAATGTCCCAACAGTTATGTCCTGCTCACTAGTAGACACATCAGTTGTCATTGTTGGTATCACAACTCTCGACTGTCCATAGATCTTCTATGTTTTAATTCACCCCCGAGAAAGAGTTAATTGACACAAAAGTGAAAAGGGACTGAATGTTTTTGCCCTTCCTCTCCAATGCCAGTCACCCGGAACCATAACTGTCCCTGAGGACGACGCTTCTAATGGTCCTTCGGCCTCACTCCACATCACCCGACTTCCCAGCTTTGAAGGTCTGTGTCCTCCTGCGCTTTCCCACCCACTCCCGCGGCGAGACCCGGGCCTTCTCATCACCCCGTGTGTTCCCAAGGCCAGGTCTTCTTCACCTCCCGCTACAGCCTGTAGCCTCACGGCTCTCCACTCCCTCCCTCCCGCCCTCCTCCAACCGCCAGGCCGGGGTCTGAGACCACCGGGCCATCCCTAGAGTCACCCGCACACACCGAACCCCTCCTCTGCTGGTCCTCCCCACCCTCGGCCGTGGACGAGTCTGTCTATCTATCTTCCCCTCCCTAGTCCCAGGCTGCCGAGCGTCGGAGGAAACCACAGCCCGGCAGCGTGTCCCACTGCAAATTTGGGGTCCAGGCCAGTGGGGCCCCCAACACTGCTCGGCCAGTGCAGCACACCATCTCCTCCATCCAAGGGTTCCATCCCCCCGTGACGGGCCCCGTCACCACTCGGACACCAGCTCCCCTGCGTGGCTCCCCGAATTCTCCTGCCCAAGAGGCCTCATTACATCACCTGAGCATCTAACTGAATGTTAATCACTGGCCACCCGGCAGGGGCACGGGGGACCCGGGGGATTGGGGAGACCACATCTCAGCCTTGTTAGCTGTATTCACCACGCCGAGGGTGAGGCAGATGCTTGCTAAACTTTTTTGAATGAATGAATGAAACTGTTAAAAATAAGTATGGCCCAAAGACTGCAGAACTATTGTCTGCCTGAAGAATTAAAATCAGAGTTCACGAGAAATCATTTCAGACCTTGCTGGACGGGCAGGAAATTCTCACTGAAAGGCACAGAACGAGTCCCTCCTTCCGGGTCCCCAGAGCTGGGCCAGAGCCTTACTTTCGAACGCCTCCCAGAGGAAAGACCTTCTCTCCGATCATGGCCAGCACGCAGTTTCACTCCGTCAGGCTGAATTTGGGTATAATAATCTTTACAGGTGGAATAAATAATCTTCCATTTGTGAAAACACTGCAGGAACCAGAGGAAAAGCCTCCATTAGGGCCTCACACCTTGGGGGAAAACGCTGGGAATTCACGAAAGATACCCAATTACAGAAGCACGGAAACCACACGGAGCCCTGAGCAGCCCCTGGTGGCCCACACGCCACCACATGGAGGACAGTCCCCAAGCCCCATAGTGCTCAGAACCAGGGAGGGGCCAGAAGCGCTGGCGACACGGCCTCATGGGATAGAAGACACCCCGATGAACAGGACTAAACTCTACTCTTTAAAAAATAGGCCTCCGTGACAACAGGGAACATGGAAGAAAACTGTGTCCATTTGGAAAACAAACGGGGAAATTTGGCGTTTAAAATGCAGCTGCTGTCCCCTCCGTGGCGCCAAGAGAGCGTCCCAGAGGAAATAACGTGCGATCCTCTGGAAAGATAATAGAAACCACTGGTTTCACTCTCACAGTTTAAGGCAGCTTCCCTGTGGTCCTGGTGGGTTTGTTTTCTTATTTCTATGGGCTGGGGCTGGGAACACGGCTGGGGTCCGCACAAAACCCAGTGCAAAGCTACTAGTTCCCTGGTGTTACAGTCAAAGCCACTTAGCAACAGTTTCAAACTCTTATTAAAATATTGTAAAACATGAGGCTATTTCTTTAAGTCTAAAAGTTTTGGATAGCATTTAACAATACAGGAGCTCAACTTCACGGTGCTGACTTTCAATCTGTTACTTCGTTATTTATGATTACTGTTGTTTTTCCTTAAATGTAAATAATTTAAAATTGGAGAAATACATCTCTTGTTTCAGAGTAAATATAAATTTTAAGTTAACACGTTTGTGCACAACAAAAAGGATCAGCGAAGGCTCTGTGGAAAGAGGCTTGCCATCACCCCAGAGGCCACCTTTTTCCGTACTTAAAGCCTCTGCCCCAAAACAAACCTCGAAAGGGGCATTCTGTGCAAGTCGTAGCACAGCTCATCTGTGATGTTGCCGCTACCCTGAAGATTTGCTGCAAGGTTTCCACCTATCCGTGTTCCTAAATGGTGCACGCCGAAAGTCTCTCCAAACACAGACGGCTAATAATACAAGAAATAAATGTTGAGACAAGGCCATGTTGTGTTTTTGTCTACGTTTTTAAGATATTTAACACAGATTCTCACGCTGAGTGCGGGGAAATAAGCACGCTGTTATGGACTGAACTGTGTCCCCCACAGATTCTGGCAGCCCTCGCAGGCTGATACACACACACATATACACTGTTGACGTGGGTAAAAGTGAGCACGATCTTCCTGAAGGGCGACTTGGGGACACAGACATGGAGACGCATGGGACCAGGAATCACTGACACAGTCTGTCCACTCCCTGAAATCCAACCCACGGAAATGTGGGCACGTATACGTGAACCTGTAGAAACGTCTCTCGCAGGGTCACAGGCAAACCTCAGAGACATCGCGGGTTTGGCCCCTGACCACAGCAACAAAGCGAGTCACACGAAGTTTTTGGTTTCTCAGTGCATAGAGAAGTTACGTTTACACTATACTGTAGTCTATAAAAACAATGTACGTACGTTAATTTAGAATACTTTATTGCTAAAAAAAAATGTTTGCTATCATCTGACAACAGAGGGCGGCCACAAACCTTCAATTTGTAAAAGAAAAAAGCATTATCTGTGAAACACAAGAAAGCAGAGCGCGATAAAACAAAGTAGAAAGTTTGCCTGTATTTACAAAAACCAAAATATAAAAACAACCTAAATGTCCAAGTGCAGAGGAATGGTGAAACAAATCATAGCACAGGATACAATCATAACTAATGCAGCCGTTTAAAACTGTTTACGCAGAATTTGTATTTAGGGGGAAAATGATCAAATACAATTAATGCTGTAAGAAAACACACCAGCAAGTACAGAGAGAACTAAAAGTAAGTGGCCCTCAAAGTTAACAGGGGCCGTCTCTGAGGAGAAGAATAACGAGCAATTTTGATTTTATTCTTAACACATTTCCAGATGTCCACTTTTTTATACGAAGCATGTAAATACGGAGAAAAGGATTTTTTAAATTGTTAACGATCAAGAAAGAAATGTTAACAATAAAGAAATTAGGAAATTTCAAGTTTAGAGGGAGTGATGGAATTAACACATCCCCAGAAGTTTTCCGGTTGAGCTGGAGAACGAACTAGACCCTTCTCGCTCTGCCAGATTTTAGGTCTGTGCTGTTTGAGCATCAGACAGCCCGTCTTCCACCTGACGATCCAGGTAGATGTATGACCAACCCCAAGAAATACACCCAAAGATTGTTTCCCTAGAAAGTCTGTGACAGAGAGGTAATGGACAGGCACAGCTCCTGGACACACAGTGAAAGCCCATCATTGTTAATTACGTACAGACGGCTTTTGTAATACTAGGTAGCCATTTTTAAAAGCACAACGTATCTATATGTGCTAATAAGAAGCCATATTAAATTCTGTGAAAGAAAAAGGAAGATACACAGCAACGCTTGCAGCATACATACGCCTCTAAATCCTTGAATATGCAAAGCCTGTCTTACAAGGACACTCCAGAAACTTTTAACAGTTGCCTCTGGGGATATAAAGTGGGCAGAAGATTTACTTTTAATGTATACCTTTAAAACAATATATTTACCATGGGTGTAAGTTACTCTGGCCATAAAAAATAGTTAATTTTTAAAAATTACTTTGAAATGAGAGGTTAAAGGCATAAAACAGCTTTGCCAATACACCTCCCAATGTGCTCATTAATTTTTAATAGGTAATATTTAAAATATTTTAAGTAAGACATACTTTAAATTTTTTAAATAGGAAATGTTTTGAATTTTTCAAAGTAGGAAACAGCACTTGGATCTAGGAATGGATTTTGCCAGGTGACGCGGTGACGGTGGTGGTAGTGGCAGTGGGCGCCACTTACCGTAGCACACAGCTTAGTTAATGACAGACCAGGACAGACCTGAGCCTCCGCCTCCAGGCTGGCGGCTTCTCCTGAACGTGGACTCGACCAGCTGAATTCTGAGGACACGCAGACAGTCAGGGGGAACAGCTTCTCTCTCCACCATCCAGCTGCTACAGAACTCACGCTCAGCAGCCCCCCACTCCCTCTACCCCAGCTCCCGGCTTACCGGGAAGGGTCAAAACACCTTTCACCTCGAACATCAAAAACTCTGAAAGCCATCGTAACTATTTTCTGTTTGTTTTTAAGTTACAAAGTCTCCAAGCAAACATGATCAGGCCTTCCCTTGGGAGAAAAGGCTTTGCATTTGGACGGGTATTTGGGTCCATCTAGTGGAGTTTCTAGCACACCATATAAAGAATAGAGCACATGCCTTAAAAATAACTGGTTTATAACAGGAAAAAGAAAGTCTGTCAAAATAAGTGAGAACCATTGACAGTGTGGGTCAGGCTCCCCCCAAAAATGTATGTCTAGTGATATGTGTCTTTGCCAGAAAGGACCCATAGGCCAATAACGTTCCCTGAGATTTCTATCCATTCTTCAGAAAGAGGTGTCCTTCATAAAATTTAGAAATACTGTGTCTCTCATTATTTCAGAACAGCTCTCAGATGTATAAAAGGCACAGTGGAAGGACCTCAGATGTGTTGAGTTGCTCCCTTGCAGAGGCCTAAGGAAAAGTATTTTAAAGAAATGATGGTTGGGTTTTGGAAGGTAAGTGAAAGGAACAGCTTAGCTAATAAGCAGGTCATGCTTGCTCCATCCTTGGGCTTCCCAGCCGGGGGCTCCACTGTGTCTGGCAGGGGGTTCCCAGCCTCCTGGGCCCCCAGCCCTTTGCTGGTCAGCAGGGGCGTGAAGGATGACTCGCCGGAATGTGGGCTCTCTGCTACCCAAGGCTGGGACTGGCCTGCTGCTGCCGCCCCTCAGACATAGAGCCAGGACCCTGGAAACTCACTGAAATTCCTTCCGCTGGGAACAGAACCGGGTAAGAGGGAAGGTGCCCTCTGGAACTTCAAGTCAGGGATTTTCATCCCTATAATATCAAAACGGCACAATATATGAAGGATTGGGAGGGAATGGCTGCCATTTGGAGAATTCCTGCCCCTTAACGAGCACTGGGCGGGGTTTCCTGGGACTTTGCAGGTGCATGTCACCACCCTGTTTACAAATGAGGATGCCAATTCAGAGAGAGGAAGCGTGTGCAGGTCACAAAGCCGACAAGGTGAAAAGCGGGATTTGAACCAATGTTTGACCTGAGTCAAGTGTGTTCTCTTTCTACAGCCCCAAGCATAACGCGGGCCGGCCCACAGAGGGGTCCTGATTAACCGGGACAGAGTCCCCCGGCACCTCTACACCTGCCCCACCAGCTGCTTCCCGGGACAGCCAGCCCTCAGGCAACCTTGACCAGGGCGCGTTGAGCATCAGACAGCCCGTCTCCCCCGCCAAGGGGCTTTGGTGGGAACATAACTTCTACATTTCCTTTCACCATCCAGCAACTGCAAGGGCTAGGTTACCAAAAATAAACAAAAAGCTAAGACTAAGCCGTGCACTTCCACCCCACGTGAACTGGCAGGGGTGGAACGGCATTGCTTCTCCAAAATCGAGGTTCACGAGAGAAGAACACGCAGCTGAACCATACAGAAGGCTCCCGAGGGGAAGGGTGAGCGTCAGAGAGAGAAGGGAGGGGCCGAACAGAAGCGGGGCGAAGGCGGCGCAACGTCTTTAAGGAGCTCCACCCCCCCCGCACCCCACTGTGCTCACTTGATTTGTCGGGATAAACGATGGGATGTTCGCCACCTGGGAGGCACGTTTATGTCACAATGTACCACCGGCTTGATCTGAAAAAAAGAAAAAAGAAGCCTCAGAATTCAGTTCAAGCTAAAAAACGCTTGTTAAATACCAACAGCAGGCACAGCATTCGACCCCAAACCTAAGGTAAAGGTGGGGCAGCCTCGCTAAGAGACCGCAGGGCAGGACCCGGGAGGGGCCCGGGCAGCGCTGGGCTCCGTGCCGGGCGGTGGCCAGGAGTCCAGCCGGGGCGATGCGGGCGGCTGCGCTGAGGGGCCGTGCGGTCCAGGGGGCGGCAAGGTCCCCACTGAAGGTGCCCAGCAAGGGGCTGTGCGGTTCCCGCTGAGGGTGCTCCCACAGCAGCTCACCCCACAGCCTGGGTGAGCTCCGCTGGGGCCCCGAGACGGGACAGGGGCTTCTAATTCAGGCCATGGGGTTCAAGCCAGGATGTCCTGGCAGGTGAGAACGCCTTCCCAGCGTGTCCTGACCCTTCTCTTCTCTTTTCTGTGAATCCAACCTGAGGGGCTGAGCCAGCTCTGGGGCCCCATTCAACTTCGGCCTCACGCCCACCGGGGCCCAGACACCCAGGCAGGCAAGAGTCCCCGAGACCTGCCCCCCGCCAGCCCCGGGCCCCCTCCTCACGTCAGGGCTGGCCTGCCCCCTGGCCCGGAAGGGAGTGCCCCGCGGCAGAGGGTTTCCACCCAGGCCTCCCACCGGCCCGTCTCCCTGCACCTCCCTGACCCGCCAGGCCGCCCGGTCACATACAGACAGGCCAGCCAACCTCTAATGTTGGCGCAGCGCCACTGAATTATCCCAAGCTGAGTAAAAGTCACCTACAGCACTTCCTTTCCCGAGAATAACACCCAAGCAGCATCCTCGGGGTTCACCACGGGATGAGGGGCAAGCTGCGCGGCCCACCATCAGTGCACGCAGACGTGGGCAGCTCACGCTTTCCCAGCGCTGTGTTTCGTTTGCTTGCTTTTTGCGGTACGCGGGCCTCTCACTGCTGTGGCCTCTCCCGTTGCGGAGCACAGGCTCCGGACCCGCAGGCCCAGAGGCCATGGCTCACGGGCCCAGCCGCTCCGCGGCATGTGGGATCCTCCCGGACCGGGGCACGAACCCGTGTCCCCCTCATCGGCAGGCGGACTCCCAGCCACTGCGCCACCAGGGAAGCCCGCAGCGCTGTGTTTTAAATGAGGAGCTGGGAGCGGTATTACCTTGTCTTCTGAAGGGGACGACGCGGGTGCTGTGGAGAAGCCTGCCCCGGCATCTCGCTGTAAGCCTGGAGCGCCTCCGTCATGGAGGGAGCAGAGCAAATCTGCGGGGCAGCCTGGGAGAGGAGAAACCACAGCCTCTGGGATCGGACAGACCAGGGTTCAAACTCCAGCCCAACCCCTTACTACCTGTGTGACTTCGGAGAAGCATTTCACCTTTGAGCTACAATTTATTAATTTGGGAACGGGAATGATATACCTTGCAGGGTTTTTATGAGATAACATTTTATAAAAGACACAATGACATACCTATTATCACATACGATAAATACACAGTCTAGTAAATATGAGAGTCCCCCAACACACACAGACATGCAGAATCCGGGCCGGGGGGGGAGGGGAGGGAGAGAGAGACCGTTTCGGCATCTCAGTTGGATTACAGCCCAAAGACAATTGCTGATTTTACCCACAGCCAACTGCTCGTCCCCAGACGCCCCATCTCAGAACACGGCACTACCCTAGACCCACTTGTTCAACTACCAAGCCTGGGAGACACCGGTGGGTCCTCTCTTCCCTGACACCCACAGCTAAGCCATCAGCCCATCTCTCAGTTCTACCTCAAAACTGCATCCTGGGCCACCCTGTTCCTGCCACCCCGCTGGCCAAGCCTCCCCATCCCTCCCCTAACTCATCTCCCCACCCCCATAGCCCTTTCTTCACAGCAAGCGGAGGAGCCTTTGTAAACACAAACCAGGACGCCATCACTGTCTGACTTAAAGCCCCAGTGGTGGAAAGACCCACACTTCCAGTAGGTCCCCACTCCTCAGCTAGCCCACGCGGCCATGTGGCTCGCACCGCTGCCTCTGTGCCCTCGTCCCTCCCACAGCACCTCCCATGCCTGCTTTCTTCCAGCTCTTTAAGCACCGAGCTTGTTCCCACAAGCACAAGACCTGGACCCCGGAATGTTCTCCCAGATCTTTGCACGGTTTGCTCCCTCTTGCATTAAGAAGTCAACGTGGATGCCAGCTCCTCAGAGAGGACTTCCCTGACGATCACGCACCTTGATGTATGTTCGCCACAGCACTTGATATTGCCTAGTATTTGTGTGTTTATTTACTTGCTTGTTATTGATTCCTCCTTGTAGAGTGTAAGCCTCCTGAAAGCAGGGACCTTGTTTGTCATGTTCAACAAAGTACTCCCATTGCCTGAACAATGGGCGGCCCATGGTAGGAGTCTGATAAGTATTTCATGAATATGAATGAAGAATGAACAAATGAATGACCAGTGAGAAACAGCTCTGATACTCTGGAAAGAATCCCAGAAAAAGTGGGTCCACTGAGCATTGTGGCAATGCACACCTACACGCATTGTTACCCTACTGTCATACTATATATAAACTTATATACACTTGCGTACCAATAGTGACAAAATCAATGCCATGAATATCAATGACGGCCGTGAATTTGCAGACCTAGTTTGAAAACAAAACAACAGAAATTATCCTCTGCAAAATTCTATTAAGGCACAGCTACCCTAAGAAGCAGTTTTCCTGATTGCATAAATTTATGGAAACAATGAACTAATTGCTTTCTTACATGTTAATGATTCATTAACCCTGATATCACCTGCCTAATTAAATGACCCCAGCAATTAAATGCATATATGCTTCTGGGCTTTTCCCCCTGCACTCCACATAATAATCTCCAAAGAAGTACCAAGCAAACGTGCTTTGCTGTTACTATCTGATGATGATGACAGTTTCAAGACTCGTGTCATTCACCTGCCCTGAGAGGCAGGACGTGACGGGCTTTAGAGCTCTTTAACAAGCGTCCAGGGTAATTGAACCAAATCTGCCTCAGTGACGGAAGATACTCAAGGCTGCCAAAGGTGTGTTTCCCCAGGTAGCACCTACGGTTTACTGGATGCCTGCTATGTGTCAGGCACTGCACTCAGACCTTTATAAGCACTCACACCCAATCCTCAAAATCACCAGGCACAATATCCAGGTAACGAAGAATCAGAGACGTTATGTCATCTTCCCAAGAGCACACAGCTATCAAGCGTCCTGGCCATGCTAAGCCATCGAAAAATATTTTATTATCGTTTTTAGCAAAATAGAGGTTGGAACCTACACCAGTACACCATCTAGGAGCCTGTTTTGAGTCATCCACGATTCCAGGACCGGCTCCATCACTTTCTCACCGTGTGACCTTGGTCAAGTCGTCTTGCTTCCCTAAACCTGTTTCGACGTGCATGCAACACAGATCCAAGTGGTGTATATGTAGTAAGTCAGACAGAGAAAGACAAATATTACGTGATGTTACTTATCTGTGGAATCTAAAAAAGAAATATACAAATGAATCTATACACAGCACAGAAATAGACTCACAGACATAGAAAACAAACTACGGTTACCAAAGGGGAAAGCAAGGGGAGGATAAATTAGGAGTTTGGGATTAACAGGTACAAACTACCATATGTAGAACAGATAAGCAACAAGGATTTACTGTATAATACAGGGAACAATATTCAATATCTTGTAATAACTTATAATGGAAAACAATCTGAAGAAAATATGTATAACTGAATCACTTTTCTGTACACCTGAAACTAACACAATATTGTAAATCAACTATACTTCAGTAAAAAATACAGATATAACATAAAATTTGGCTAAAGGGAAAAGGTAAAAAAAACAAACAAAAAAGTAGTGCCTATGCTATAGGTTTGCTCGTGATATGAGTAACACAAAGTGAGAGGACTCGCTCTCCAGTGCTCAGCAAGGTGCCTGCAGTGAGTTAAGAGCTCAGCTGACAGCAGTGGTTGTTATTTGTGCCGTTGCTCCTTCTGCCCCATCATCCTTCTCCGACAGCCCTCCGTGAACATCCTCACGGCCTTTTCCACGCGAAACATCAAATAAAAAAGGCCCATAGCTGATTTATGTGCCCCGTGTAGAATGGACGTCAGCTCCCCGCTGATGATGGATTTATAGGTTGGAACTGATGCCTGAATGACTCCAAATTTGCTGACCCCCCAGAGGAACCATCCCACAGCAACAGACAGCCACGCGACTTATGGAGCCTACTGGCCATCCCAGGAAGTCCCTACTCGGAAGCAGGGTCACAAATAAAACCAACCCAAGGAGAGGAGAGTACCTGCCCCAAATTCTGCCCGGCTGCAGACTCCCGGAAGGCACTCGGTCATCGTTCCATTCATTTATTTAAGCCCTGTTTGCGGAGGACACCCCTCCATGGGAGGAACTGTGCTAAGTGTTAGAGACGCAAAGGTGAGCGAGACCATCATCACACCTGGCCTCGGAGGGCTGCGAGGCATGGGGACACAGACCACTGGACAAGCGATCCGTAAACAAGGAGACAAGCACATGCAGCTCTGTGATGAGGGCTCTCTGGTGGCCAGCATGGGGCGCACTCCATCCTCACAGCGACACAAAGCAGGCTTCCTGGTGGAAGCGGCCTCTAGGTTGAGACCTGATTTATAAGCAGGAGTCGGTCCGTTGAGGATGGGAAGAAATGCTAAATAAGGCAGGAGAAACAGCATACCCAAAATCCTGTTAGAGGACTTTGGATACATCCTCATGGATACAAGGTCTTTGGGAAACGGAAAAGTCTAGACTAGACACTGGACACAGAGGGAGGAGTGGTGAGAGGCGGGGCTGAAGAAGAAAGCCAGGGCCAGATCAAGGAGGGCCTTCACATCTGCCCTTAGCAGTGTAGACTCCATCCCCTTGGAGAAAAGAGGCATGCCTTGAAGTGTTTGAACCAGGGAACTGATGAGATCCAACTGGAAAGGGATGGACTGGATATGCAGGAAGTCCAGGTGGAAGGCACACAACTCTTTCTAGGAGCAGCTCTGGGTGCCCTCAGCAAGAATGGGGGTCCATAACTGAATGGGCTTGAGAGAAGGCACAGGAGGGACAGGGCGGGAGGGGGGCTGGGAGAAGTAAAAGCTAAGACGATTATCTAGGTTTCTGGTTTTAGGAGTTGAGTATACAGCTCCGTTCTCTGAAAAAAGGAACCCAAAATAACAACTGGGTTTGCGGGGAGAGGCCAGTGAGTTCAAACGTGGACATGCTGAATCTGAGGTATCCTTGGGACATCCAGGTGACAGTGCCCTGTAGACAGAGATGTGGATCCTGCGCTAGAGAGAGGCCTGGGTGCCCCGGGCGCAAGGATGATGGTGGAGGATGAGGCAGGTACACTGCCCGAATGAGAAGAGGGAAGGAACCAGGGTAGCACCTGGAGGGAAGTGGGGACTCCAAGGACAGACAATGACGCTAACTCCGCAAGAAGAACTTAGGAGAAACAACCGGAGGGAATAAGAAGAGGGCAGGGTTTCAGATGACAAAAGGAGAGAAATCACTCCAAGAATGAGAAAGAGGACCAGTTCCCACCCCCCAGCGCAGCTGTAAACAAAAAGGCCCACATGTCCGTCAGATGTGGAACAGATAAATAAAACGTGGTCCATTCACACAATGGAATACTCTTCAGCCATAGAAAGGAATGAAAATCAATACACACTACAACACAGATAAACCGTAAAAACATGCTAAGTCTAAGAAGTCACTATATTGTATGATTCTATCTATATGAAATGTCCAGGACAGGCAGATCCAGAGGCAGCTCTTATTACTCTTACTATCTTTTCTCATCCACTTGAGATTGTTCTGAGCAATTCTCCCTATTCTCTGCCCCATTATCAGCTTACCCACAAAAGATCCTGAATAGCCAAAGCTATCTTTAACACGAAGAACAAAGATGGAGGCGGTTATAATCTATAAATATAATCTGTCAATATATTTTTATACAATCAAAATAGTATGGTGTTGGCATAAAAACACACCAATAGACCAGTGGGACAGAATAGAAAGCCCAGAAATAAACCCGTGTGTATACAGTCAATTAATATTCCACAAAGGATCCAAGAATATACAATGAGGAGAGAATAGCCTCTTCAATAAACGATGCTGGAAAAACTGGGCAGCCACATGCAAAAGAAAGAAACTGGACCCCTGTCTTACACTAAACACAAAAATCAACTCAAAATGGATTAAAGACTTGCACATAAGACCTGAAACCATAAAACTCCTAGAAAATAGAGGGAGTAAGTAAGCTTCTTGACATTGATCTTTGCAATGGTTTTTTGGATTTGACAACAAAAGCAGATGTAACAAAAGCAAAAATAAGCAACTGGGACCACATCAAACTTAATACATGAAAAGCTTCCACTCAGCCAAGGAAACCAGCAACAAAATGAAAAGGCAACCTACTGAAAGAAAATATTTGCAAACCTTGTATCTGATAAGGGGTTAATATCCAAAATATACAAGGAATTCATACAACTCAATGGCAACAAACAAAAACAACCTAGTTTAAAAATGGGCAAAGGACCTGAATAGACATTTGTCCAAAGAAGACATACAACTTGCCAAAAGGTACAAGAAAAGGTGCTCAACGTCACTCGTCATCAGGGAAACGCAAATCAAAACCACTGTGAGATATCACCTCACACCTGTCAGAATGGCTATCACCAAAAAGACAACAAATAACGAGTGTTGGTGAGGCTGTGGAGACAAGGGAGCCCTCCTGTGCTGTTGGTGGGAATGTAGACTGGTGCAGCCACAGTGGAGAAGAGTATGGCGACTCCTAAAAGACTTAAAACTGGAACTACCATATGACCCAGCAATCCCACTTATGGGTTATATATCAGAAGGAAATGAAACCGTTTTCTTGAAGAGACATATGGACTCCAGTTAGTATTCATTGATGCATTATTCACCATGGTTAAGGTATGGAAACAACCTAAGTGTCTACCAATGGATGGATGGATAAAGAAAATATGTTATATCCATACAGTGGAATATTATTCAGCCATAGAAAAGAAGAAAAGTCTGCCATTTGCAACCCATGGGTCAAACTGGAGGACATTATACTAAGTAAAATAAACCAAAGAAAGACAAATACTGCACGGTGTCACTTATATGTGGAATCTGGGGGGCAGGTGGCAGAAAGTGGAGACAGAGAGTAGAAAAATGACTGCCAGGGCTGGGAATGGGGGAAATAGGAAGAGATTGGTACAAAGGTACAAACTTTCAGTTACAAGATGAATAAGGTCTGAGGATCTAATGGATAACATGGTGACTGTAATTGATAACATCACATTGCATAATTGAAATTTGCTAAGAGAGTAGAACTTAAGTGTTTCTCACAAAAGACAGAGAAAGAGAGAGAGATAAATATGTGAGGTGATGTGTCAATTAACTTGATGGGTGGAGGGAATCCTTTCACAATGTATACGTACATCAAATCGTCACACTGTACACTTAAACATCTTACACTTTTGTCAATTACACCTCAATAAAGCTAAAAAACGTGGTATATATCACTTAATAGAATACTCTGAATCCACTACAAATTATTATAGGGGCATCTTGTTGACACATTAAGATTTCATGATTCATTGTTAAGTAAAAGGGGATTTGTAAAAAATAATACATAGAATATGCTCTCATTTGTGCTTAAATTAATATATTTTTAAAGTAAGAAGTATATTACATGTGACCATTGAACAACACAGGTCTGAACTGCATGGGTCCATTTTATATACAATTTTTAATAAATGTATTGGAGAATTTTTTGGACATTTGTGACATTTTGAAAAAAACTCATAAACTTCATAGCCTAGAAATATCAAAACAATGAAAAGGTATGTCACAAATGCATAAACTATATGTAGATACTAGTCTATCCTTATATAGGCGTAAGGTGTGTGATATTTAATATAAAATTAATAATGTGTTAGCTTTCTTTCTGTTTTTATTGATACAACCTTTGCTTTCAAAAAATTACATTACCGTACATAGGCTTTTCTCTCTCATAATTGGAGAAATTGCACATCAGCCTATCATCACAGGGAAGTGGGGTTTCTAGTGCAACGATATTTCCAATACTGTATTATGAATATGACTGTAATAATGTGTGCCATAAAATTTTTATAACAATTTATTCATTGGTGTATAAGCCAGGCTACCACAAAGCAATCATATTGCTGCTTCTTCATTATCAATGCATGAATCGTTACACATGTAAATAAATATGAATTTCCTTTTCATGTTATCTTTTCATTTTGATGGCTGGTGTTAGTAACATGTATAACACCTACAGTGTTTTGCATCATATAATATTGACTGTACTGACAGACGATTCATCTAAACAGGTGACAAAAGCATACAGTATCAATAAATACGGGACAGTACTCTAAATGTATTTTCTCTTCCTTATGATTTTCTTAACAGCATTTCCTTTTCTCTGTCTTACTTTACTGCAAGAATACAGTATGTAATACAAGTAACACACAAAGTATGTTATCAACTGTTTCTGTTATCTGTAAGGCTTCCAGTCAACAGGAGGCTACTAGTAGTTGAGTTTTAAAAGAGTGAAAAGTTATACATGGATTTTCAACTGTGCAGGGGGTCAGTGCTCCTAACCTCTGCGTTGTTCAAGGGTCAACTGTATATATATGCATATATGTCCACATAGGTTAGAAGCATCTAGAAAAACATGGTGGCTAATCTCTGGCTGATAGGATTATGTGTGTTATTTCCTTTTAAATTACATACATTTTCTCATTTCTCTACAACGAGCATGAATTATACAGTAGTTTTTTTAACAGAAACAGAAGCTTCCAAAAATGTGTTCAGGACCATTCAAAAGGAGAGCCAATGGCAAGGCCACTGAGAGAACACGATGGACTTGGGTATCGGCTCAGTTAGTGCAAAGTACCTCAGCCAAATCTTGAGTCAAAACACAGTTAAATTTCATTCCCCTTCCTTTTCAATCAGATAGGGAATCACATAAAACACGTTACAGGCATTTATATTAAAAGTTAATTTTAAAATTCTTTTTTGTTAGAATCATCAGTAACCGCCGTTATTCGAAAATTCACCTCGGGGACCCACTCCCTTCTCTTCCATGACAACTTGAGATAACTAAGGTCTAAATGAGTGGTTTAATTGTTTTACCATTAGTAGGCTATTTACTGGGATGAATGCACTGGAAGGACGGAATCAGAAAACAGTCCTCGTGGGCAAAAAAAATTATTGAATTGGGGCTCATTTGTTCTTAGAACTGTAAGAAAAGGACAGGGGAGGTCTTCTAAATTCTGCCTAAATTTATACAATTCGACATTACACACCCAAACTCTAAGATGCAGCAACAGAACTCCTTGAATTAAACTGAGACCAAGGACATTTTTCTCATTAAATCAACGAGACACAGTCATGGAAACTCAAAATCCCAAGAGCACCGTTTTCGAGTTTGATTCTCCCTTTGCTCCTCCGTTTAATGACACGTAATTCCAAATTCATTATATTGAAGCATTTTATAAGTCATTTCTATGGTTGTATGAAGTATATTATTATGGTATTCTAATTAATTTTAAGTAAATTTCTTTACTGAATCAAGGTCTCTTGAGAAGTGTCTTCAATTTTCCCACTAATATATTTTGACCAAAACGGGAATTCTGTGAAAGAATACTCTACAAAAAGCTAGGTACTTCTACTCTGTGTCACTGTCACAAAATAAGGTGGAATAACTTAGTAAAACACTTAAACATTCAATATTTGGACTTGGCCAAAGCTTACAGTATAGTATATTTAGGGTTTCTAAGAGTTTTCACTGGTATTCAAATCGGTAGCGTTCATGGATCTCAAATTCTGATAGGGTGAGCTACCCAGACTTAAAGGCATTATGAGTATTAATTTCAACTATTTACTGAGCTCTTGCAATATGCCCAGCACCATCTCATTTAATCCCAGCAACATTCTGAGAGGTATTATTTCAGATCAATACCTATAGATCTAATCACAGTATGACAAGTCATGAATCATTCAACCATTCCTCTACTGATGGACATTCACATGGTTCCCAGGTTTTTATAATTACTAAAAAAAAGAACATGCTGCTATAAACATCCTTAAGGCCCATTGTGTGAACTGAACCAGCCGGCTGGAGCAGATGCAGCAGGGGCTGCCCGTGGCCTCGACACCCCACAAGGCCTGGGGAGATTTTAGTCCTTGCAAAGCTGTTCTCCACTGTCCTAGAATGAGGTGGCGCTGCAGAGGGCCAGGTCCCCCTTCTGCAGCACATCCTATGGGGCATCGGTTCCCACAGCCCTCTGCACAGATCCTGGAGAACCAGTGCCCCGTGGCGCTGACCCTCTGCTTCCGGTCCCCCAGCAGAGCCTGCGCTGTGCCAACGCAGCACGGCACCATCCGTTCTGTCCCACCCCAGTGCACGAAGTGCGGCTCTTTCTGTAAGGTGAGCGCTCATGTATCCACCAGAAATAATTCACGGAATTTAATTCTGTGAATTAAACAGAAGAAACCCATTTAATATGCACAGGTTGTACAGTGCAGTAATGAGGCTTTCCACAAGGAAGGGGGTGGGGGGACCCCGGATTCATCTCTAGTTTCACACCAAATTCTGTTACTAACTAGCTGCCTAGCTCTGTACACGTCACTTAACCTGTCTTGAACTCCTGATTCATCTTTTAAGTGGCAGATATTAAGACCTCCTCCCCGGACTTGCCTGTGGGTGCAGGGGTTAAGAATCCACCTGCCAATGCAGGGGACACGGGTTCAAGCCCTGGTCCGGGAAGATCCCACATGCCGCGGAGCAGCTAAGCCCGTGAGCCACAACTACTGAGCTTGCGCTCTAGAGCCCATGAGCCACAACTACTGAGCCCGTGAACCACAACTACTGAAGCCTGCGCACGTAGAGCCCGTGCTCCGCAACAGGAAAAGCCACCGCAATGAGAAGCCCGCGCACCGCAACGAAGAGTAGCCCCCGCTCGCCGCAACTAGAGAAAAGCCCATGCGCAGCAACGAAGACCCAATGCAGCCAAAAATAAATACATAAATAAATTTATTTTTAAAAAGACAAGTCTTTTAGCTCATTAAGTATTATATTATCTCCCGAATCATGG
This sequence comes from Phocoena sinus, assembly GCF_008692025.1. Classification (NCBI taxonomy): domain Eukaryota; kingdom Metazoa; phylum Chordata; class Mammalia; order Artiodactyla; family Phocoenidae; genus Phocoena; species Phocoena sinus. Next base: position 2,221,396 of record NC_045775.1, on the reverse strand, counting down.
GTACGTCCCCACAAACCACAAAGCAGCTAAAATGTGGTTTAGTAAGTGGTAGCGAGTAGTGAGAGGTGACAAAGAGAGTTTCAGTTAGTAGACAAGTGAGCAGTATGGAGGACAAAAGAGAGGTACCCACTAAGTGACTGAGGAACTTCAGCCCCGTGACTGGCAGCTCTACGTCCTCATATGGGACAGCAGGACACAGATGTAAACTGCCGGCTGCTCTAATGGGCTCCTCACGGGACCAGCAGAGTCCTTGGCTACATCACAGATGAATGTCCATGAAGATACTACATAGCAAGCGGCAATAATCACAAGCCACTTTTAGGGAGTCACTTCTGCCACCAAAGGAGAGGGGGCCGGGGTAGTGACCATCAAGCACCTCGCAGGCCTCCACGCTGTGCAGTACACCACAGCACCCGAGGGCAGTGATGGCATTCCCAGGCACCACTGGAAGCAATACATGTTCTTAGGAACTTTCTGGAAGTAAATATTAAAGAGGTAAAAATTGCGCGTGTAACTCCTCTTCTTTATAAACAATCATGACGGCTCTATCAGGGTCCATCCCAATGCCTAGTTACAATAATGAAAACGGAGAAGGATGTAAGGTCTGTTGACAGGGAATGGGTTAAATAATTATGCTAGAGTCACGTGATGGAACATTTCGCAGCCACTAAAAATCATGTGGCAGAAGATCCTTTACTATGTTAAACTGTCATGATACATAGTTAATAAAAAGCAGAAAAGAAAATACTATGTAAATCACTTTGCTGTATACCTGAAACTCACGACATTGTTAAGCAAATGCACTCCAATATCAAAGAAAAAGTTTAAAAACATGAAAAAGAAAATAGTACGTATTGATGGATTCCATTTCTGTAAATATATAGATATCAATGCATGTAATGTATATACGTGTGTATCTGTGAAGATGATAGAGAGATAGATACATAGATATTTGCAACTTGTGCAGAGAAGAACAACTGGAAATGGACATGACAAAATGCAGAGTGCGCTGATCTTTGGGAGGTAGGATTGTAAGTGATCTTCACTTTCCTCACTGAGCTTTCCTGCACAGCATTTTTGACATTTTTCTCAGCAAGAACGACTGTAAAATCAGATTTTTTTTATGAAAAGAGTGTAAATTTCAAAAGAACAATTACAAAACTCTTTGCCCAACTATAGTCTCATTAGCATGAGTGCACGGCAATCTAGTACCGACCCTGGGAGGATGAGGCTCCTGTGGGCATTTCAATGCTGGTACCCTCGTAACCTCTCCCATCACTGCATCCTCAACTAGAAAACAGGGAGTTTTGATAAATAATCTAGAAGTTCCCTTCCTGTCCTAAAATGCTAAATGTTGCCTTATAATCATGTCTAATGTTTTTAAATCATTGACATGCACAAAGGATAAACATAGACTCAAACTTGAACAGAGTCTCTCGAGGGGTACGCTTCAGAATTGTTGTTCAATCCCACTCCCGCCCCACCAGGACAGGGGGATGCAGGGACTTAGATGTTAAGGATAATCATATACCATTTCCTCTCTATTTATTAAGGTAGTAGCCCTGAAATTCAACGACTGCCAGAATTGCTTTCTTGTTGGAAACTCGCCCTCCTGCCCCTGGCAAGTTACAGTCTAAGGTGGGTAGGTAATAAATTTGATTTGGTTCATCGCACAGCCTTAAAGTGCAGAGGCAAGGAAGCAGCTAAATGCTTCTGCAGGCTGGTGCCTGTGGGCGATGCAAGAGCTGCTAGACTGCCCTTTACTGGAGCACCGGGGAGTCCAAGGACACAGAGAGGCCCTGCTTCTTTAAGACGTGGGGGACGAGAACCGACACTTATCTAGTGCTGGTACGTTATGTCTAGTTTATCATGTAATCCTCACAACCATCCTCTAAGACACATTCTCATCTCCTTTCCGTAGGGGAGAGAACTTAATAGCAAAACTACCACTTAGAGAAGTAGACACCCTAAAAACAGCTCACCTTCGAAGCGCTCCACAAGAAGTCCATTTACAAAATTAAAAAGTAGAAATCATCTTGCATTCTAAACATCACCATCAGGCTACTCGCTCAAACCTGATTTTTGTCGCTTATTTAAAAGGTGGATCTCTTTTAACTTACATAGGAAATTTGGGTTGTTTTGTTGTTGTTGCTGTTTTGCTAAGACTCAAGTGATGTGAACAGTGATGGAAGGTTCCATCTTGTAGTCTTTCAAATGTCTATCAAGGACAAAATTGTTGAGAACACAGAGCAAATCTTTAAATTTAACATTATAATTAGCTTCAACATCGTGTAACTTAAAATAACTTTTCCTGTCACCTGTCTTTCCAAATCCCCAAAACAAAAGAGGAGGAAAAAGTCTTAATAAATGCTAGCACTCTGCATCTCAAAGATGAATCTCTCCCTAACCGTGGTCTTCAAACGTTCTTACCGACTTCCATCATCTTAGTGACTTAAGTGCTCTGACAAACAGAAGGAGCTTGCACAGCAACTCCTGGCTTCAAGAGCAGCACGCCTTTACAGGCATTCCCTACAAATGCTGCTTTTATCAAACTTCAGTTATTCAATATTGACATTTTAATTTTTACCAAATCATCCAATATATCCCACCTTTAGTAGTTAGTAGTGAACACTTACTCCCTTCAACTTTCTCATCCTTGCAGGTCTGCTGGGAACTATATTAAAATAACTGCAAAAGAAAGAAAAACCTAACTAGAAGGTAAATATTTAGATAGAAAATTTGAGCCTCTTTAGAGATGACTCCACTCCACAGCAACTTAAAACTAAAACCTAGAGCACCATAAATGTTCACATCAATATACAATAGCAATGTCATTACAGGAAAATATTCATACTGGCTACCGTGGGCATCACCCAGGAAAACTGTCCTTCAGTGGCATTGCTTTCCCTCATACAACACTATTAATCAAAGAGGAACCTTGGAGACCAATCAAAGAGAACTTTACTGGATCACTAAAGGCTCCAGGGCCCACCACTGGCCAAAGGCAGAGCAGAGTCCCAGACACCTCGCCCAGCTCCCTCTCACCTGCGCTGTCCCTTCCTGTCTCACAGAATGCCATCACTGTCCCCATTCTGCCAACACTGAATGCTGGGAAAGAGCCACTGGAATAAAATGTGTATGAGCCCCACCTACAGAATTCGTGACCCTTGGGGGCTTTTGGAGAGCCTTCCATGTGCCTCAAAAACAGAACAGATATTTTTAATGATAATAATATGTTAAGATTTATATGTGTTAGGGTTTCTTCCTGATTTAAAACAATTTTTTAATGTATTTGAGATAGCTCTTGACAATGGTTTTAGCAACAGTCAGAGAAGGATTGACTAAGAGTCGGTAGATGAAAGGAAAAAGACATTTTTAAGTACTTAATATACAGTCAAGAGTCACAAGCTCAGATGCCTACAGAGGCTGGGCAAGTAAATGATGATGCTTGCAAAGGGTGGTATTAGGGAATGGTGGGGACTGTGGCTAGTGGGAGTGCTCATAATTGCAGGGCACTGTTTTCCTGTGGAAATGCAGGCTACTAAAAACTAAGTCCTTGGGACTTCCCTGGTGGTCCAGTGGTAAAGAATCTGCCTTCCAATTCAGGGCACGCAGGTTCGATCTCTGGTCGGGGAACTAAGATCCTACATGCTGCGGGACAACTAAGCCCTCGCACCACAACTACTGAGCTCGCACACCACAACGGAAGATCCCGCATGTTGCAGCTAAGACCTGACACAGCCAAAAAATAATAATAATAAATAAATAAATAAAACTAAGTCCTTTTAAACAATAAAAATCCTCTATTTTTTATTATTTTGTTTTTTTAAACTACACTGGTTTGGTTTTGTTTTTCTAATTTATTTATTTTTGGCTGCGTTGGGTCTTTGTTGCTACGCACGGGCTATCTTTAGTTGCTGCGAGTGGGGCCTACTCTTTGTTGTAGTGCGTAGGTTCTCACTGCGGTGGCTTCTCTTTTTGCAGAGCATGGGCTCTAGGTGCACGGGCTTCAGAAGTTGTGGCGCACGGGTTTAGTTGCTCCGCAGCATGCGGGATCTTCCCGGACCAGGGATCGAACCCGTGTCCCCTGCATTGGCAGGCGGATTCTTAACCACTGTGCAACCAGGGAAGTCCCAAAAATCCTCTATTTTTTTTTTAAATGGAAACCAAAATTTCATATTACATGAACACCCTCATTATAAAATGTGGCAGCCAATTCAAACCTTCGAAAACTATGTGAACCAAAGCGCCTGCAAATCTCCAAATCACCCCCTCGGCTTACAGCTCCCCTCCATCCTCCTGTGCTCACCTTCAAATAGGTGTTTTAGTCTTAAGTTCCCAAATTCCATATTTGATGACACACATTAATCCCCCTAATGAGACAACTTACTCTCATTAAATGGAAACGAAAGGCATAAATAAATACAGAAATTAAGGTATAAAAAGATCACAAAAAACCCACAAAATGTTATTTACTGTTTCAATGTTGCCTTCCAAAAAACACAGAAATAGAATGGAAAGAGGGAACGAGTAATTCCTCAGAGATCCAGTGGCCCCAAGTCTTTAAGCCGGGTGTCTGCAGGAGGCTCCTGGCTGGACCTGGGTCTCCCTGGGGGTGTGGGGGGCAGGAACTGGAAGCAGAGACTAGACGTTAATGTGCAATGTCCCTCCTGCTGCTTCCCAAGATTAAAGGAAAGGAGGAAGCCAACCACCAGATCAAGGCAGGCATTTCACAGCACTGTGCCCACTTCACTCTGACTCACATCACTCCTATTGGAGCAGATACTAGCCAGCCCTGGTTCATTGATGAGGAAGCTGAGTCTCAGCGAGGTGATTTGATTTGCTAAGTGCTACCCAGATGGGAAAAGCCAGGAGTCTGTTCACCCCAGGTCTTCTGGCTCTGAGACCACATTCCTCTTCCTCGGGCGTGGCTGTCTGTCCACACACCTTGCCCCTTTCCCGGTTACGCACTAGTCCTCGGGTACAAGTGGGTGGTAAGGAGAGTCAAAGTACAGGTTGGGGTGTCAAGGAGCTGCCATAGTTTGATTTAAATAGCATTTTCACTTTGAATCTCAACAGCAAACTCCTAAGGTAAATAGGAAAAATTCCTACTATAATTCAAATTCTTTGGGGTCTCTCGAAACACACACACACATACACACAATACACACACATACACATGCATACACACATACACACGCACGCACACATACATACAAACACACCTAAACACATACACACACACACACACGCACACATACATACATACACACCTAAACACATACACACACAAACACACATACACATACACACACACACACACACACACAATGCTCTGATATAAATTTTGTTGTGAATATGACTTTCTCTACAAAAGAAATCATTAATTCCAGGCTTTACGGGACACATTTTTAAAGTGATTATTAGCCTATAATATTTTGTTTTATAGAGAAAAAATGATGTTTCTCTTCTCAAATTTATTTATTCCAGAAAATGTAGGAAATGTTTGAATGATGATTGGATTGGGGAAGACGTTATGGTGTTTGTCTTCTCAGTGTACCATTTTACAACCATGAGAAACCCTCCAGGACAGTTAATATATCATCAGGTTGCACTTCAAAGTTCATCTGCTGGTGGCACAATTAGAAGATTATTTGCTGGTGAAAATTAATTTTAACCGTTCAATGGCTCAGTAAGTACAGAACAGACATTCCAACAAGTGCTAGATCACTGATACCAGTATAAATCAAGCCAAAATTAAAATCAGAGCTTTATTCATCAACGTCTGGGTTCCGATTTCATACTTCATTGATCTAAAAGGTAGTAGAGAAAAGGAAATCCAAATGCCTCTCCACGTTGAACTTCATATGCAAATCTCTCCCATCCGTTTGATAGCAATGAAGGTACATGGAAAATGCAAAATAACAGAGGGTCTCGACCACGTGGGAATCCCACCTCCCCTCCCTGCTCAGTGAACTGGATCACATTCCTCTCCCTACAGAAAATAATAATCAACATTAAGAAATCCGGGAAGAGAAACACCTCAAAGTCTTTCTCAATATCTCCGCCACATGTCCAAAACTTTTTAAATAAACACTGAAAATCTCCCTACCAAATTAGAAGTCTCACAGGATCTATTAAAAAATGCCTCAACCCACAGAAAGAGGAAAGAATTTCCTGATCTTGGCCCAGGAGTGACAGTCGGTGTTTCACAGGCTTCCTTCCTCACCTGCTCACAGACAGAACACATGTCAATTTTACGAGAAAACGTTTTGGGGTAAAATTAAACTTTTCATCACACATAAGTTGAAAAGGATTTTAAAGTCAATTTTTGTTGAAATCTTTTGTGGTCATAAAACAACAGTGAAGACCAGATTCTGGTAGGAAATCAGAATCCAGCATACGCAATGTCTGAGTCTGTTCAGGCTGCCCTAACAAAAGTACCACAGACTGGGGTAGGGGGATCTTAAACAGCAGACATTTGTTTCTCACGTTCTGGAGGCTGGAAGTCTGAGATCAAGGCACTGATATATTCAGTGTCTGCTGAGGATCCCCTTCCCAGTTCATAGATGGTGTGTTCTCGCTGTGTCCTCACCTGGAGGAAGGGGTAAGCCCGTGTGCCACAGCTACTGAGCCTGCGCTCTAGAGTCCACTAGCCACAACTACTGAGCCCAGCGCCACAACTAGTGAGCCTGCGCTCTAGAGCCCATGCTCCGCAACAAGAGAAGCCACCACAATGAGAAGCCCGTGCACCACAACTACTGAAGCCCATGTGCCTAGAGCCCGTGCTCCGCAACAAGACAAATCCCTGCAATGAGAAGCCCGCGCACCGCAACAAAGAGTAGCCCCCACTCGCTGCAACTAGAGAGAGCCCGCACACAGCAACGAAGACCCAACACAGACAAAAATAAATTTTTTAATTTTTTTTTTAAAAAAAGAAATGTTTTATGAATCTGGATTCTTGCATCTTAGAAAAGCACTAAAATCATGAACTGAGATATCTGTTCCTTGCGACTAGCAGCAACCTTCTCCTGTGACGGGTGCCTGAGTGCACATACTCCTTCACCAAAATCACAGGAACACTGTCTTCTCCCACCCTCTCCAGAGCAGTTCCCTGGGGCTGTCTGAGAGGCTGTCTCCCAGCTACAGTCCTCAGTGAGACACTGAATAAACTTAACTCAGAGCTCTTACACTGCATTTTTTTCAAGTCGACACCACCACACGAGGGATTCAGTTTCAACATATGAATTTCAGAGGGACACAGTCAGTGTGTAGCATGCAGCAACTAACCCTGAAAAAATAATCCCAAAATCAAACATCTACAAAGGACCACATTCTTGTCAGTGAATTCTCATACATACCAGGATTAGCACAGTAATAAATGTAAATCTAAAATGTTATGGCGTTAATCCAAACTCTCTACCTCTTAGCAACTGTGATGTCTGTGACTTATGATTTTTCTTCAAAAACAATAAGATGTCAAGTTTGCATCCTTGCAGATGCCATTAATAATTTGAATCACAAGCCAGCTAACTCACAAAATAGCACTATCTGGGTGGTCCAAAAAAACTCAAGCTACTGATTTAATTTGGAGTATCTTTGGAGAGGAAGCATTCCTGGCATTTGGGAAAAGAAAATGGAAATCCTCTCTGGAGAATCTCACCTTTATCTCAGCCCTTGAAGAATTTCCTAAAAAAAAAAAAAAAAAAAAAAAGCCCATAGAAAGGGAGTCATTTGCAGTCAAAAAAATAAGTAAACTAACAAGGACAGAAAGGATCATGAGAGAAAACCAGGTGAAATAAGAGAAAACAGAGATGAGTTTCAAATACTGGGATTACAAGCACAGACCACAGAAAGACAATATTTCAATAAAAGACAAGCTTGAAAATACATGCAGCACAAAGAGACTCAAGAGAATAACATGGAGGATTTGAAAAGAACCAGATAGAATGTTTGGAAATGAAAAACTGAATGATTTAAATTTAAAATTCAATAAATTAGTTTGAAGCATAGTATACACAGCAGGAAAAAAATAATCAAATCTAGGCAAAAGTACCTAGATTATAGCACAAAGATAAAAGAGAGAGAGAAATACATGAAAAAGAGGGGAACTCTTGGAAGTTAGAGCTAATGAAATAAGCCAACCCACATCAACCCAGATACAGAAAGCAAAGAGAGAGAACATAAGACAGAGTCATCACCTGAAGAGACAATGGCCGAGTCACCACACCAGAGACTCAAGATAATTCAGTAAATCTGCACTTAGACGTATTGTTTAAAGCACAGTACTCAGAATCAAACAGCATATATTTTAAGAAGCTAAAAGAGATAAAGTATTACTTTCAGAGAAGTGAATGATGATAGCTGGTATCTCATCAGCAACCACCAAGTTAGAAGACAATGAAAAATACCACTCACGGTCTAAAGGGCACTCCATCCACAGAAACATAACAAAAACATACGTGAAGGAAAAGGGCAAGAGACCTCTGCTCTGGGAACCATGGACGAAGTAACCCCAGTCAACCTTTCCAGTAAAAAACAAAACCGGACACACTGAAAAACATGTCTTTGAAACATAAGACACCTATCAAGATAGTGAGGAATTCCCACACTCCAGGAAAGAAAGGCAATCCAAAGCCATGAGGCCGACATCTGGGGCCACTTTGGTCCAGGGAACAGAGAGCTGAGAGGGTGAACCATGGTTCTGACAGCCTTTTGTGGCCACAGGAAAAGCACTGGTTCAGGACCCACCAACAACGGGGGCCCTTGTGAACCACCCTCCTAGTGAACTGGGACCTCACTGGCCGCACCTGAGGAGTGAGCAGCATCCTGGCTTCCAGACACCTGGTCAGTCCGAACCACCCCACACGCCGAAGCTGTATCAGGTGATCGTGAACTGGGCGCTGAAGCTGTATCAGGTGATCGTGAACTGGGATGAACAGGCAGGGGCCAAACAAAGCTGCCACTTCCGCAAAAGCTAATATCACCTCAGGCCTCAAATGATTTCCGCAAATAAGTTTTTTGTTTTGAACTTTTTTTTTTGGGGGGGGGGGGCGGACTCTCAACCACTGCGCCACCCGGGAAGCCCTGCAAATAAGTTTTAAGAGTAAAAATGTCCACCACACAGAGGTAACTAGGCAGAGGAGAAGAGAAGACAGCGCAACAGAAACCAGCTGTAACAACAGACACTGTGGCTTCAGCCTGGATCACTCACGCTAGGGAGAGCCAGCTGCTAGATCTCCCATGGACAGGCTCACGGCAGGAATGAAGCTTCCTGCCATGGCCACGTGAGTGAGCCTGCAAGCACCTACCCGGGTCAGGCCTTCAGATATGACTGCAGCCAGCATCTTGACTGCAAACTCACAAGAGTCTCTGAGCCAGAACTGCTCTGGACTTCCTGGTCACAGGAACTAATAAATGCTCTTTTACACCAATAAGCTTGCACTAATAGGATATGCACCAACTGATAACCCACATGCTCTCCCAGAGAAAGTCTTACCCACGTGTGCACCAGGAAACAGGCAAAAGGATGTTTACAGCAGCATTGCTTACTTTAGCATAAAATTTAAAATGACCCAAATTATCCATCAACTGATTGGATAAATAAACTGGTATATCAGTCAATGAAATAATACATAACAGTAAAAACGAATGACTACAGCTACATGCTTTTAACATGGATGAGTCTCAAAAGCATATTATTGTGTGAAAAAGCAAGTAACAGAAAATATATGCAGTATAATTGCATTTACATAAAGTACATAAAACGTTGAAAAAAATCTACCCTTCAGCGATAGATTACTATGAAAAGATGATTATTACAAAAGCCAAAGTAGTGGTTACCTGTGGGCAAAGGATGGGAGTGGAGGTAGGAGGTTTTTAAAACACTGGTAATGCTCTTTTGCGTAATCTGGATTGTAGTTTACACAGAGGCTTGCTTTATTACTATTCTTTAAACTATACATAAAACTGTATACACTCTTCCGTATATATGATACATCTCACAATAAAAGAAACAAGAGTTAACAACAATGTAAGGAACGGTAATAACATCTTTAGAGGCAGACACAAGAAATGAGTGAAGCCAAGGCAGCCCAGGAATTCAGAGGATTAAGAAACAAAACAATTTTTTCCCTTCCATTTGGCAAAGGAAGCCTTTTCTGAGGTCCTTCACCTAAACAGAATTAACCCTGTGCTTCTGTCCTAGCCGTTACCACTTTCTCTTTTGTGGTTACTTCTGTTTGTCTCTTATCTCCCCAAAACATACACTGTAAGGCCCTCTGCAGCAGCCCCGAGGTTGCCCTACAGGGAGACACGCACGATAGCTTTTGTTAAGGACCTGCAAGACACCGTTGGTTTGCAATGACATTTCTATAATGACAGTTACCAAGAAAGCTTAGAGAAGTTACAAGGATTATAAGTGCACAAAAGACTGAGGTACTCTTGGGAAGAAAAGTAAGAGTATAAACAGAAGAGTGTGCTATAACCCCATTTGCAGCAAGATCTCAAAGAGAATGCAATACCAGTCCCAGACTAAACAAAAAAGAATTAAACTGACGCTTTGAGTGGGTACCCACAAGCACAACTGACAGCCTGAATGTGGCCAATTTCCATTACGGCTTTCTGAGTGGCCCTGACGTTGATACACAGGCCTGTTTCACCAGGACAGCTGCCATCTGTCCGCGGCTGCTGTCTTGATGGCAGCAGACGCTGGGGTGGGTGTCCTTGCTCCCAGGCCAGCATTCAGAGGCTGTACTGTAGGCCGGCATTGCGTCAGGTGCCAGGGTTTCAGAAATCACGGGTGCCTGTCCTCTGTAGGGTCTTAACCGGCAGGATAGAGAGCGGCAAGCTGGGCCGACACACAGCTCAGTAAGTGCTCTCGGGGAAGGAGGCGTGCGCAGGTCCCGAGGACACCAGCCATGACAAGCTGTAACCCAGCTCGGCGTTCTGCCTGCCAGCGTGCTTCCCCAGGCTCCCTCCGCGTGGCCACTCCCTTTCTTCCTGCAAACCTTCGTGCAGAGATCACCTTTTCAAAGAGGCGACCCTGGACACCCTATTTTCACTGCCACACCCGCCGCCCCCTCTCCCCATCCTCTTTCTAATTCTCTCCAATACTGATGGGTCGGGAGATAGTAGCTGGTCTGCCCTCCCCACAAGGCGAGCTGGGGCGATGTCCGGGGGCATGTAGGGTGCACTGCGGCCTGAGGAGGCCTCGCAGAGAAAGTCCATACAGGACGGCGGCGCTGGGCGGGGGCAGAAGTGGGCCGCGGTCCCCAGCCTCGCGAGGACAGGACGGGCCACGAGACCTGAGCAGGCCCGCGTCGCGTTCCCCGGCCCCGCGGGGACAGGACGGGCCGCCAGGCCGCGGCAGACCCGGTCGCGGTCCACAGCCCCGCGGGGCGAGGCGATAGAGCCGGGGGGCGGGCGCAGAGGCCGGGGGGCGCGGCGGCACTTACTCCAGCTTCCTGAAGCGCTCGCGCCCGGCCGCCACGTACTTGCCGCCGGCCTGCAGCGCGTCCAGCTCGTTCACCGGGCGCCCGCGCGTCGGCGTGAAGAGGCGCCGCGCACCGAAGGGCACCTCCACCTGCTCCGTCAGCTGCTCCAGCAGCGCCTCGAAGGTGGCCACGGGGCGCCGTGACAGCGCGAACTTGCGGCCCACGTAGAACGGGTCCCCGTTGCAGTACACCACGATGGTTCTGGCGGGCGCGGGTTCCACCAGCACGTGCGGCGCGCGCGAGCTCACGGCCCGCACCGCCCATGCGCTCCGCCGCCGGACAGCCGGGCTGCCTGGGCCACGGCCGCCACCGCCCGCGCTGACGCCACCGGCGATTGCGACCGCAGCGCGCTGCCGCCCGGGAGAGGACACGTGAGGGGGAAGCAGAGCCGGGACGGGTGACGGGGCATCAGAGTCCGGACAGGTGAGGACGGCAGAGCTGGAGAAAGGGACGGGGGGCGGCTTCCGCGAAGGCGGCGGGAGGGCAGGGGGCAAGGCACTGGGCACCCACCGCGACCCCTCCCACTACTCCTCCGTCCTCCGACGCGCAAGACATGGGGAGATGGCGGGTAGCAGGACCGTCTTGACAATTAAAACTGCGTCAGGGAGGAATTGTCAGGAACCGTGCAGAGCGTGGGAGAAACTGGAATACTAGGCGCAGCTGGCACGTGGTATCGCAAAGGTGTAGCCTTCGGGGCGCACCTTAATTTAGGAGGAGAACAATTCAAGGGCCTGTACGTCCTTGGGAGAGTCGTGCCCTATTCTTTTTTTTTTTTTTGGCTGCATTGGGCCTTCGTTGCTGCGGGCGGTCTTCTCATTGTGGTGGATTCTTTCGTTGCGGAGCATGGGCTCTAGGCGTGTGGGCTCAGTGGTTGTGGCTCGAGGGCTCTAGAGCGCAGGCTCAGTAGCTGTGGTGCACGGGCTTAGTTGCTGCACAGCATGTGGGATCTTCCCAGATCAGGGATCGAACCCTTGTCCCCCGCACTGGCAGGCAGATTCGTAACCACTGCGCCACCAGGGAAGCCCTTGCTTGCTTTTTGTATGGCGCGTAGTAGGTGCTTGCATTGTTTTGTTGTTGTTGAACTAATAACTCCAGGAAGGCCAAAAAGCAATTGGGAAATTCACCACAGATGAGTGTTCGGTGCCAGAAATCAGCATTGCTAAATCCTACACCGACTCACACGAGAGCCTTACATTTTTATTTTTACAACACATTGCTTTGCAATGCAACTGAGAATACTACAGCTAATATTCTCAAAATCAAATAGCTGCTGAGAACCACAGCAGCCTGAGATTAGGTCTGCAGAGCAGAAAATAGCTACCAAGATCCATTCACATTATCTGATTCTAATAAAATGAATGCTTTTTATTTGTTTGATTATTTCCTAGAAGGTGGAAGCCAAGCTTTTTCATACAGAAGCTCAAAATCATTCATCAGAGTATTCTGCTGAAGCCAGCCCTATATATCTGTACATGAAAGATTTGGTGAAATTGAGTGATCTGAAAAAATTTCAGTGGAACAGTGGGAGTCTTGATATTTACAGTAAATGAAACCAGACGGTGTTGGCATAAAACCCAAGAAAATATACTAGCGAGACTAACTCACAACACTATTCTGGTTCATGGAACATTGTGATCTGCTTTAATGGTATAGAATGTTAATGTCTGTTAACGTAAAGCTGGTTTTACATTTTAAAAAAATGAGGTTCTTCTTTACAGAATTAATATCCAGCCTCCCTTTCATCAAAACTGTCATGGAATATTAGATATGCCTCTTGGTACTTTTGAGGGAGACTCAATAAAGCAACTCCATGCCCACCCCAGGTGTCCCATTGGGTTCTCCTACTGCTTCCTCTCCCTTTTAAACTTGGATCCAGGTAGAATCCTCATGGAGCAGTTAAAGGTGCAGTGGGGGAGATGGGGAGGAGAAATCTGCATACAGACATGCCCACCCCTCACCTTCTCTCCGTTGAGGCTGCCAATCAAGAACGAGATTTAACGTGTGCAGGAAACTTCAAGGACCAATCCCACAAAGCAGGGCTCCCACCCAATACCTTTTCAGACGCTCCCTCAACTCCTAAGCTCTGTACACACTGGGTTGAACATATGAAGTTGCTATTTCAGTTATCAAAATTTGCCAAATAGAAATTTCTCAGGGCTCTACTAAGTGCTTTTGTTGTGACACTTATCACTATTTTTGCAGGATCTTTCTTGTGCATCTCCCACCTGGGTTGTTCACTTTGTAAGGGCGAGGACCCTGTCAGTTCAGTCTTAACAACAAATGGCTACTGAGCATCTACTCTGTCCCCCCAGCCTGTGCTAGGAAGTGGGCGTGAGCAAAGGACAGCCCAGACACATGACCCCTGTCTTCAGGAAGCTTGTGTTCTGTTGCCTCTGCCCTACTCATCATCTGGGAAGTGATTATACGGCCGGTGCTTAGCCCCTAGCTCAACGCAGCGGTACCATAAATGTTTGCTGAATTAGCAAACGTGAGAAGTCCTAAATCTCTCCTGTTGGCTTTGCTCTTTCAGCTGCTTCCATTGATTTTAGAACAGATGGTTTCCATGAGCAAATCAATATCACTAAATGTGTTCACGTCTCTACATGTTGGTGTCTTACTTTAAAGCATGATAACCAGAAACGTGTTGCATCTAAAGTGAGGGTCAAGAGATCCACTTCTAGCATGATGGCACATGGATCTCTGCTGACCCATTCCCCAGGGAAGTTCGTGAAAATTAGGAAAAAAGCAACCACTTAGGGCTTCCCTGGCGGTGCAGTGGTTGAGAGTCCGCCTGCCGATGCAGGGGACACGGGCTCGTGCCCCAGTCCGGGAAGATCCCACATGCCGCGGAGCGGCTGGGCCCGTGAGCCATGGCTGCTGGGCTTGCGCGTCCGGAGCCTGTGCTCCGCAACGGGAGAGGCCACAGCAGTGAGAGGCCCGTGTACCGCAAAAAAAAAAAAAAGCAACCACTTAAAGTCTCTGGGAGTAGTCCTAAGGGCACACAGAAAATGAAGCCACATTTATTCCAAAAATCTACTAAAACTCAGCAAGACTGGGGAGAGTCTATGGTATGTGAACCAGGCCAGCACCTTCACTCCCTCCTCCCACTACAATGAAGTGGAGTCTCCCCTCCACCCAGGTGCAGCCACGAATGCAGGGCTGGTCCCCAGATCTCAGTTGGGGGCTTTCTTCCCAGGAGGGCTCTCATTCTGCCCCATCTACCTGTTGTGAGGCTAAGTTCCAGGTGAGTGTGGCTGAGAAGAGGGGGGCACCTTCCTTCCACCCAGCCCCCACTCAGGAGATGGGGCTCTACCCTGCACACAGTCCTACTGAGATACTGGAGCCATGATCGCCTGTGTCTCAGTTCACAAGGCAGGGGGTCCACATTGAGAGAGACAAGCCAAGAAGACCTGAGGCTACTGCCCCCGTCCACTGAGCACCCAGCTCCTAAAGCAGGGCTGTCAGTCAGAGAGAAGTGCACCATTGTCCCCACCCCCCAGCTCCAGAGCCAGGGCTCAGAGATCAGGGAGAAGCGGGTCCTAGAACAGAAAGCTCCAGATCTCTTCCCAGTAAATGGGCTTCACGTGGAACAGAGTATGGAGAAGTTCAAGCCTAAGATGCTCTCAAAAACAATGGCGGTGATGGTGAAAAGCTGTAAGAGGAGACTGAGACTAATACATTCATCAGATATTCATATATATATATAACTGCAGTACAAACTGTAAGCGAGACAGTTGGCTGGAAAGAACAGGGAAAGAGCTCAAAGAAGCCTTTCTGGGATCAGAAAAAATCTCAAACACTGACCTCGGGCTTCCCTGGTGGCGCAGTGGTTGAGAGTCCGCCTGCCAACGCAGGGGACACGGGTTCGTGCCCCGGTCCGGAAGGATCCCACATGCCGCAGAGTGGCTGGGCCCGTGAGCCACGGCCGCTGAGCCTGCGCGTCCAGAGCCTGTGCTCCGCAACGGGAGACGCCACAACAGTGAGAGGCCCGCGTACCACAAAACGAAAAAAAAAACAAAAAAAAAAACCTCTGACCTCAAAAACTATCACTTCAAAGAAACCCAAATTTAATTGGATTGGTATGTGGAGCAGTTTATGCCCAGGGCGTTGTTGAAAAAATAGAGCAATCGGACGGCAATTAGTGGAGCTAACTGTGCATGTGGTTAAGGAAAGAGATAGTCAAAGAGAGCTCTACCCAAGCTGTCGTCTCAGGGCCATGTGGGCATCCCCAGGGTTGTGCCCCCCAAGGGGCAGCACCAGAAGCTCACACTGTGAGGGTGAAATTGACTTCACTGAAGTAACACGGCCAGCAGCTAAACATGGAAAAGCAAAGAGCACCTGTAAAGGTGATTATATAATTATTATAAGAGACAGTATAAATACACAGCTCCTGTCCCTTCTTCTGTTAAGTGATTTAAAAAACAATAGTATAAAATAATATGTATATACTGTATGTTGGACTTTTGATAAATAAAAGTGTGATCTATGTGTAATATATTTACCAGTAACTGCACAAAGGAGGTTGTTGGGAGCACAGCTGTATTGGGCTAAAGAAAATGACTACATATGGTAACTTAAATCCACAGGAACAAGTGAAGACAACCAGAAATGATGAATAGGAAGGCGAATATAACAAACCTTAAGTAAATGTAAATAAACTTGCTGTCCTTTCTTCTCTCAGCTTCTTCAGAAGACATAAAATTATGTAAATAACTGTAATAGTGTATTGTTGGGTTTGTAACATTTATAGGTGTGCTTTGTAAACCAACAATGCCACCAAGGGGGGAATGGAAATAGAGCTATATAAGAGTAACGTTTCTGAAAGAAAGTAAAAATAAAATAGTGGGGGAAATTACTAAATAAATTAAAATGCTGTTTATAAAATTTCAGTTAAATCAAAAGAGTGGTAAAGGAGGAAAAGAGGAATGAAAAAAGACATGAGACACAGAAAGCAAAATGTTAAATGGTAGCTGTAACTCCAACTATATAATAACAAACAATAACAAAATATGTATTAAACAATCAAAAGGCAAAAATAGTCCCACTGCATGGAAAAACAAAACTTAACTATATACTGCCTACAGGAGACACACTATATATTCAAAGATACAAATATATTGAAAGTAATAGGATGGAAAAATTAGATCATCTAAACAGCAACCACAAACAAACTGGAGTGGTTTTACTGATAACAGACATAATAGACTTTAAAACAACAACAACAAAAAATGTTACTAGAAATAAGGAGGAACATTTTATAATGGTAAAAGGGTCAATCCTTCAGGAAACTATAATGATTATAAACATATATGCACCTAATAACATATACCCAAATCATAAAGGAAACAAACTGACAGAAATGAAAGGAGAAATAGACAACTCAACAGTAATAGTTGGAGACTTCAGTACTCCACTTTCAATAACGGATAGAAAAACTGGAAAAAAGATCAACAAGGAAACAGAACACTATAAACCAGCTATAGCTAATTGACTTATAAACCACTTCACCCAACAACAGCATAATACACATTCTTCTCAAGTACACATGGAACATCCTCCAAAATAGGCCATATCTGTGGTTATCAACAAATGGGTTGAAATAATACAAAGTGTGTTCTCCAATCACAATGAAATGAAAGTAGAAATCAGTGAGAATGAAATTTGGAAAACTCACAAATACGTGAAAAGTAAACAACACACTCTAAACCATTGGGTCAAAGAAGAAATCAAAAAGTAAAATAGAAAATACTTTTAGATGAATGAAAATGAAGATACGACATGCCAGAACTTACGGTGTCCAATAAGCAGTGATTGAAGGGAAATTTGTAGCTATAAACACCCATATTAAAAAATTAGAACCTTTACCTTGGGACACTGGAAAAAAAAGCAAACTAAACCTAGAGCAAGCGGAAGGAAGGAAATAATAAATATTAGAGTAGAAATTAATGAAATAGAGAGTATCAATGAAACTGAAATCCAGTTCTTTGAAAACATTAACAAACGTTTAGGTAGATCGACTAAGAGAAAAGAGAAAAAAGACTCAAATTATTAAAATCAGAAATGTAAGAGAGGACATTACTACTGACCTACAGAAGTAAGAAGAATTATAAAAGAGGAATTATATACCAATAAATCAGATAACTTAGATGAAATGCACAAATTCTCACAAGACACAAACTACCGAAAATGACTCAAGAACAGACAATCTGAATAGACCAATGTCACGTAAATAGATTGAATTAGTAAACAAGAAATATATATCAATTCTTCACAAAATCTTCCCAAAATATAAAACAGGAGGGAACACTTCCCAACTCATTTCATGAGGCCAGTATTACCCTGATCCTGAAACCAGACAAAGATATCACAAGAAAAGAAAACTACAGGCAAATATCTCTTATGAACAGGGACATGGAAATCCTCAACAAAACACTAGCAAACCAAATCCAGCAACACATTACAAAAAAGTAGACACCATGACCAAGTGGGATTTATCCCAGGAATGCAAGTTTAACATCTGAAGATCGATTAACGTAATACACTGTACTAACAGGATAAAAGACATTTTATTAAGCCACACGATAACCTCATAGACAAAGAAAAAGTATTTAACAAAATCCAACACCCTTTCCTGATAAACACACTCAACAAAGCGGGAGTAGAAGGGAACTTTCATAATCTGATAAAGGGCATCTGTGAAACCCACAGCTAACAACATATTTAATTGTGAAGGACTGAATGATTTCCCTCCAAGACCAGGAAAAAGGCAAGGATTCTGCTCTTGCCACGTCTTTTCAACTTTGCACTGGAGATTTTAAAAAACAGAGAGAGAGAGGAGGGGGAAGGAAAGAAGGAAGGAAGCTGGCATTCATATTGGAAAGGGAGAAGTAAAACGATCTCTATTAAGAGATAATATGATCTGGTCTGTAGAAATCCTAAGGATTCCACTAAAAATCCATTAGTACTAATAAACAAGTTCAGCAGAGTCATAGGACACAAGATTAATTTTCAAAAATCAATTGTATTTCTATACACTTATGATGAGCAATCCAAAAATGAAATTAAGAAAACAATTCCATTTATAATAGTATTCAGAAAGAATAAAAGATGGAGTTAATTTAACAAAGAAGTGCAAAATGTATACTTTGAAAACTACAGAATGTTGTTGAAAGTAATTAAGGAAATGTAAACAAATGGGAAAACATCGCATGTTCGTGGATTGGAAGAGTTCATTTTGTTTTGTTTTGTTTTTTTGCGGTACGCGGGCCTTTCACTGTTGTGGCCTCTCCCGCTGCGGAGCACAGGCTCCGGACGCGCAGGCTCAGCAGCCATGGCTCACGGGCCCAGCCGCTCCGCGGCATGTGGGATCTTCCCGGACCGGGGCACGAACCCGCGTCCCCTACATCGGCAGGCGGACTCTCAACCACTGCGCCACCAGGGAAGCCCAAGAGTAAGTATTTTTAAGCTGGCAATACTCCCCAAATTGATCTACAGATCCAATGCAAAAATCTCTGTGAGAATCCCAGCTGACTTCTTTGGAAATTCACAAGCTGATTCTGAAATACAGAATTGCGTATGGAATTGTAAATGACTCCAAATAACCAAAACAATCTTCCAAAAGAACAAATTTGGAAGACGAACTTTCTGATTTCCAAACTTACTACAAAGCAACATTAGTCGAAACAGTGTGGGACTGGCATAAAGATAAACACATAATATTGAGAGTCCAGAAATAAACCCATGTATGTATGGGTCAACTAATTTTTCACAAGTGTGCCAAAATCATTCAACTGGGAAAGAAGAGTCTTTTCCAGAAAAATGGTTCTTGGACAACCGATATCCACATGCAAAAGAATGAAGTTGAAACCTTACCTTACACCATATATAAGAATTAATTCAAAATTGATCAAAAACCTAAATCTAAGAGCTAAAAAGATAAATCTCTTAGAAAAAAATCTAGGGGTAATTCTTCATGACCTCGGATTTGACAATGATTTTCTAAGTATGACTCCAAAAGCATGAGCAACAATAGTGGAACTTCATCAAAATTGAGAACTGCTGTGCTTCAAGAGACAGTGAAACTGTCTGTGCTTTCTAGAGAAAGTGAAAAGACACCCACAGAAAGGGAAAAAGTCTCTGCAAGTATGTATCTGATAAAGGGTTTGTACCTAGAATATATGAAGAACTCTTCAACTCAGTAATAAAAGACTAATAATAAAATAATAACATTGGATTTTTACCCAATTTAAGAATGGGCAAAAGATCTGAATAAACATTTTTCCAAAGAAATATGCAAATGGCCAGGTAAGCAACTTAAAAGATGTTCATCGTAATTAGTCATGAGGGAAATACAAATCCAAACCACAGTGAGGGGCTTCCCTGGTGGCGCAGTGGCTGAGAGTCCGCCTGCCGATGCAGGGGACGCGGGTTCGTGCCCCAGTCCAGGAAGATCCCACATGCCGCAGAGCGGCTGGGCCCGTGAGCCACGGCCGCTGAGCCTGCGCATCCGGAGCCTGTGCTCCGCAACGGGAGAGGCCACAGCAGTGAGAGGCCCGCGTACCGCAAAAAAAAAGAACACAGTGAGATACCACTTCACATCCTCTAGGATGGCTGTAATCAAAAATTCAGAAAATGACAAGTGTTGGGAGGATGTGGGGACGTTGGAACGCTTACGCGATGCTAGTGGGAATGTAAAATGGTGCAGCCATTTTGGAAAAGAGTCTGATAATTCCTCAAACAATTAAAAACATAGAGTTATTATATGATCCAGCAATTCCAACCCTAGGTGTATACCCAAATGCAAACCATATGTCCACACAAAAACTTGTACAGGAATGTTACCAGCATTATTCATAAGTATTCAACAGGTGGAAACAACCCAAATGTCTATCAGCTGATGAACGAATGAGCACTCTGTCTATCCGTACAACGGAACATTATTTGGCCACAAAAAGGAATAAAGTACTGACACATGCTACAACATGGATGAGCCTTGGAAACATTATGCTAAGTAAAAGAAGACAGTCACAAAAGACCATTTATATGAAACGTCCAGAGTAGTCAAATGTATGGAGACAGAAAGTAGCTTAGTGGCTGCTTAGGGCTGGGGGAGAGGAAGGTTGATAGCCAAGAGTATCAGATTTCTTTCTGAGGTGATAAAAACTGTTCTTAAGTGGACTGCAGTGGTGGTTGCACATATATATCATTTACATAGACTTTAAATCGTACACTTAAATGGGTGAATCGCATGTTATGTCAATTACAATAAAGCTGAGGGTAATTTGTACATAGCACTTCAACTAATGGACCTGTGAAACAGACATTGTTAGGAGATATCTAACCCAATACAGCTTAGTTCCATCACATCCTAATTTAATTGATAGTTTTTCCTAACTCCCTATGGATGGGGACGCTAAGACAAGAATTTCCTAGCGCACTAAAAGGGCAAATTATAACCCTGAAGTGCTAGAGCAAGAAGGAAAGGGTGACTTCATTTTGTATTTTTAAAACCTGCCAACATTAACTAAAGAAGCCCCAGCGCTGGAGAGGGGTCCACATCATATTTACCAGGGAAAGGTTGAGTCGTATGTGACCTCACCTCTGCCGGGAGTTGACAGGAAAACAGTGTGGCTGGAAGCAGGATTTCCCGGTTTAAGCTCTGTCATGGGAACCAAACAATTCCAGTCGCTGGACTTCAGCTAGCAGTAAATATAAAAATGTTAGTGATGGCTCTAGGCAACAGTAAATTCTCTCATTCTAATGCCCGTGTGGGGCTTACAGGGCAGGACATTTTGTAATAAAAATTAATGATGGGTGCCTAATGGAACACTTTAATAAAAATACTAATAAAGATCAAGTGTCAGTTTTAATAAACAGAATAAAGGCCTGCTTTTTTTTTTTTCACCCTGGTCAAAATAGCCACTGGGTGGTGGTGAAAGGGGATGGACAGGGAGGTCTGGGAAAGAGCCTCCAAATGCCCACCTTGAGGGCTCACAGAAAGAAGCAGCCGGAATGTGGTGTGAATGTCCACATAAAATCCGGGCTCTTCCCATGGACCATGGCTTAAATGGGTCAGCCTGAACCTCTCAACAGTTTCCCTAGATCAGTGCTCCTCAACTGGAAGGGCCCATTTGTTGTTACCATTATGTATTTCCCAGCCAGCGCTGGATCAACGCTTTTGTAACACACAATATAAATTAATTACTAGACAAACTTGGAAAAACAAGAATGTACCGAAACACAAGCCAAATGGTTTATTGTATTAAATTCATCAGGGATAACGTTACTTCGTCCAATTGCTATCAGAAGTATTTAAGGTGTCAGTTTCTGTATTTACCTCGTCGGGCATCATTTTGCAGCGGGGTCCCTGCGAGCAGACCGCCCTGTGGGAAGCAGAGCCCTAGACCTCGCATAGGCCGTGGTACTGGGGTTGCACAAACCTCTCCAGATACATCTTCAGGGTCACACAGGGCAAGTACACATGCACGAGCTGTGCCAGGTTGAGTGCATGGCCGGGCGAGGAGGGCTGCTCCCTTGCTGTCGTAACAGCCCATGACAAGACCCCGTTCCTTGGGGAGACATACCTTAGCGATGGCTTCAGACTCCTCAGGGCTGGCTGTGGCTCATGTCCTGACTTCTCGTTGTGGGATTTCTGGTTGTTTATCTGAAGTTAGAGTGACCATTAGGGTTACGGTTTGTGTTCAAAAGCAGAGGATATAATATACCCTCTTAGCGGATTGTGTGGTCATTTTCATTTTGCCAAATAACACTAAAGACATCGTCTCTTAAGTCAAAGTATCAGATGATCAAAGTAACAGACACACATGTTAAAGTTCCTCAGTATTTAAATTACGATGGTAACTTCAAAAAGAGGTGCAAAACATATGGTGGTACGTCTGTTCATTAAATAATAAATATCGTTTCCAAGTTCAAACTTCAACAAATTTATCACATGACTAGAGTTTTCAGAAAGCTTGATTAGTAAAGTTTTGGAATATTGTAAGTCAATTCCAGAGACACTACTTCCCCCAAAGGCATCCTTAGAATTGATACGTGGGCGATTCAGAAATAGAAGCAGTCGTGGCCAGTTGAAGGGCTTGCTGAAGGCATCTTAGTCCTTGTCTGCTAGTCTTTCCTGCTTGTAAAGGAGCATCCCTCATATCGCCATGTGACTTTCCGGGTTCCCCAGCTGTCTTCCAGGAGGTGAGCCCATTCATGTCCGAGGAGCCTCATACGGTGCTGTGCACGGAGTTGCTTCCAAAATACGTTTGCTAACTGACATGATTCCTCTTTCCCAAGTACACGTATAGACGTGCACTTAATGGTACATGTTTCCAAAAAATTAACTCTGGGACCAACCTTGGAGGATGCCAATTAAAGAGCCTTATGAGTCACATGGCCCAGTATTCCAGGGTGTGGAAAGGAACCCTTTCTGGAAAGCCCACGGCTGTCATGTCATTACGCAGACCGGGGCAGCCAAAAGGGGGCAGGTACGCTGCTCCCACAGGTGGCTCAGACCTGGCTTCATATCGTCCAGGCGGTGCGGGCAGCCCACTCCTGCCACCTGCCCCAGCAACCTGCTCACCAAACCTCAGAGTGACGTGCGGGGGCACCATGGGGTGGGGAGGGGTGGCTTGCAGAGCGTGGGAATAATGAAATCTAAATCGGGTCGAAGAACACTGTTAAGGTAAAAATTAAAAATCACAGAGCACTTGAGCGGGAATCTCATTGTAAAGCTCCCGTGGCAATAAAGGGGCCTCTAGACAAGTTACTGAGCCTGTCTGGGTGGGAAGTGTGCGGTTGGGGGCAGATGGGCCTCACCACCCCACAATGCTCCTTCCCGGGGTAGGGACACTGGTTCCCGAGGCACCTTCTTCAAAGTTTGCTGCTTGAATCGACACTCGAGGAGGATAATCTCCTCGTGTGAAGTGAGAAGTGTCCACGTCGAAGCCCCGGATGACCCCCTGTACTCCCAGCTGGATGATACACCAGTCGTGACCTGGAGACGTCAACAACAGCAACACCCACCTTAGATTGAATTCGGCAGACGAAGCACACGATTGAACAAAATGACAATGAAAATAAAACACCAGAAACGCGCTCCTCCCATCACAGAAAAACGTGTGTGGGCTCCTTCTTGACCGTGGCTTCAAGATCTCTCCTGCCGTGGCCGTACATGACCACCGTTCTCGTGTGAATCCTCAACTCTAATCAGACCAGAACGTGAAAAGGCCTTGGATTCTGAGAGCAATTCTGATTCCAAACTCACCATTTCCTGAGTTGTGTGTGTCTTTGGCAAATTGACCTCTCTGAGTCTCAGGTCTTCAGCTGTGAATCAAGGATGAGATTGGCTTCCAAAAGGTTTAGATGTGGGAATTCCCGGGCGGTCCAGTGGTTAAGACTCCGCGCTTTCAGTGCTGAGGGGCCAGGTTCGGTCTCTGTTCCGGGAACTAAGATCCCACAAGCTGCATGGCCAAAACAAACTCACAAAAAGTTTAGCTGTGACTCTGGCGTAGGGAACACGCAGCCCAGCTCGGCCGGCGCTCGGTATCGAGCTGGGTCTCCTAGAAACATCGTGTTCTTTGCCATCTCAAGCTTCAGGGGTTTCCTACAGCCCCAGCCAGGCGCCCTCCTTGGCATCAGCTAAGTCTACTCTTGATCAGTGTGTCGCTGTGTTGTTCTTGGTTTCTGGCAGTCAGATACAGACGCACCTTAAAACGTCCAGACGTATTAGAATCTCATAAGGTCTGGAGGACCACAGAAGTATAGAAAATTAGAACTATCCAATATTTCTATAATACTTGAGATGATAGCAAAAGAAACCCAGTTATTAGCCTAATGCCGGATTGGTTTCCTTTTACAGGCATTTCTTTAACTGTATTTTGATTGATGAGTAGCGATGAGTGAAAGTAGCATCTTAAGGTTACATAAAAGATAGGATGGATCTTGGCTCAATTCCCAGTTTATGTTACCAGTGATGCGACCTGGGCTGAGTGAATGAGGCTGTTTCCATGGCAATCAGGTGGGACAAGAACACCTGCTTCAGGGAGTGGTGCTGAAGCCAAATGCGACGCATACACCAAATGATGTTTGCGCAGCTCATATCCTTCATCCACAGCCCTCATCGTCTTTTCCTTTTCCTAAAGAAGTGTTTACACCCTCCTATTTGCACAGATGACCAGGGCTCGCACGACCTCTCGTGAATTCTTAGAGCCTGATGGTCAGAAGGGACGTCAGAGGCGA
Source organism: Phocoena sinus (assembly GCF_008692025.1). Lineage (NCBI taxonomy): Eukaryota > Metazoa > Chordata > Mammalia > Artiodactyla > Phocoenidae > Phocoena > Phocoena sinus. The sequence continues at coordinate 2,196,659 of NC_045775.1, read as the reverse complement.
CAGAGCATTCCAAGGGTCCCAGGTTAAAATCGACCCCAAACGTACACTGCTTTCCAACAGCCCCTGGTTTTAAACTTCGCAAGCGTGAATGAACAGTCATCATCATCTTACCTGGGATCCTTTTCCCTCTGGTCTGCCATCCAGACATCCACTTCCTAAACTCAGTGTACTCGTGTAAAGCAAAGACGTGTGACAGTGGATCATTAACATCCATGCGAGAGCCTAGGCTAAAGGGACAGATGGGCAGTGCAGACAGGGGCTCTAGGCAAGACCTTAGCAGGCGCGGTGGTGTCTGCCCCACTTTCACGCCCCCGGAACCTGCTCCAAATCAGGGGGTGCCTCCTTATCTCTGTATTGCCTTCAGAGAAAGAAGTCCTACTTCTCTGTGGGCCTTCATTCACAGAATTAGCCACTGACAGCAAAAGGTAAGACCACATAGGATTCATTCCACGAGCCCCGTCACTGGTGCAACTCCCGACTGCAACCTAGGTGCCTCCCAAAAGGCTGTCAAGCAAAGCGAGAAAGGGCAGTCAGATTCCCAAAGCAACCCCGAAAAGACCATGTAACCAGGAATTCAGCCGACGTCAGAGGAAAAGTAGGCTCGATGCTGGGGTCCAGCTGAGCACCCAGTGCCCCGCGCTCTGAGCTGCTCCGTGGCCACGTGTGAAAGCAAACACTCTGACACCACGGAAGCCGGCGGCGGGCCCGGGGAAGGCTCAGCTCGGCCCCTCGTGGAGCCTTAGACAAACGGCTGCGTCCCACCACTTAACTGGAGGACAGCAATGGTGAGCACATCCCCCGAAGACTGTTTCCAAGTTGAAGTAACGCTTGTGAAGCCCCTTGCACATATTATGTATTTAAAAGTACATAATATATTAGAAGAATATGCCAATCTTATCATAGTGTTAATTCTACAAAGGGACGGAGCCAATTGGCATTGAATTGGTGGTGAAAGGGACTTTAGCTTTACCTGTAATATCCCTTTTTCTTTTCAAACAAGAGAATGTGTGTGTGTGTATATATACATACATACACATCTTAAGTGGTCTGTAAGTGTGAACATATGTAAGTGTGTATATATAGAATATATATATATATATATATATATATACACACTAGAGTGGAGTGTAGGAAATAAGGCCCATTCTCTCTCTCGCCAACTTCCCCAAGCCCGGCTCCCCACAGACACCCCACCTCACGGTTGGCGTGAACCCTTTCCAGCATGTCTCCGGCACTCATGGCCTGCCTGGACCTCTGTCCCAGCGCGTGGGCAGCCTGCTCAGGTTCTGATGGCCACATCATTCCATATCTGAAAGACCCCAGGGTTCTTTAACTAGCTCCCCACTAGGGGACATTGAGGTTGGCTTTTTCCCCTTCAAGCAACACCGGAATGAATATTTTCTACATATCTTTGTGTACTTGTGCAAATAAGGTAAGCCTGTGGAATAGCAAAGTCAAGGTGTGGATGCATGTCAACTTTTTCAAAGATAAAAGTATGGTAAATCGTAAGAGCTCTGACAATGATGGCTGTGTGACCTAGAGCAAGCTAATCAACATCTCTGTTCCTTATTTTATGATCATTTTCTCCGACGGGTAAGTTAGCATATGCGAGGTGTCCTCAGAGGGTCAGACTTCAGCGTGCTCTGGACCTGGCCGGGTCCTGCCCAGAAGGAGCAGCTGTGCCACCAGAGTGGCCAGATGGCCAGAAATCACATCACCAGGCCAGAGTCCGCACCCCACCCGACCGCAGTCACACCCGCTGCCGGGCCTCTGCGTCCATCATCCCTCACGAGAGAACTCTCGCTGCTCTCACTGGTGGGACAGGGTGGCAGTATTCCAGCAGAGTTCCGGCTCTTCCCCATATTTATCAGTATTTTCTCTTTTTAATAAACATGTCCTACATTTTTATAATTAGGCAGGTAAAACATTTTCCAAAAAACTCAAGATCTGCCCCACTTTTCTTCCCATCACGGATTATGAACACGACGTGGGGCAGAGAGAAATACAGGAGGATCTCAGTGATTTCCCCCGTAGAGCAAAGTGGTCCCAAAGTCCTGTGTCAGGTCCCCGTCTGTCTCTGCCATGTCTTAGCATGAGAGGAGGCTGATTTCTACACTTTTCTGCTGCTCTAATATGCTAATTCACTGATTGGCATCATGTGACTCCCAGCCCAGGTACACGGGGAGATTTTAATTAACAGGGCTTCGTGGATTACCCCACCCCAGCACTTCGCAGAGGCCAATTTACAGTACCTTTATAAGGTTTTCTGCAGGAGCAAAAACGTCATCTGTTGCAAATAAAATCTAACCAAAGAAAGAAAGAAGTAAGGATAAAATAACCATAAATTACAAACCGTTTTATTTCATTCCCTAGTGAAACATTAGGAGCTGCAGTAAAAAGGAAACGTGAAACTGCCTGGGGGAGAGAAACAATGTACAGTTAAGTCACAATATGCTTTTAACTGTTCAGATTTCATTGCCTGCTTCCCCCTTAATCTTTCCTTCCCACACTTTTTTTCTTAATCCCCTTTACCATCTGGATGCAAAAGTGCTAACTTCTTACACTTGGAAAGAAAATAAACCAACTTATTTTCAAGAACAAAGGACACTGGGCTTTGTGAATCTTTCACAGAGCAAGGGCAAAAAAAAAAAGTGGCACAAGGTCACCCCTGTGTCTTAGCCAGCTCATCAGAGGATGCCCTGCAGGTAGTTTGGCCTGGTGATTTGTTAACCAAAGCAGAACTTCTTTTTTCTTTTGGCTATGCTGCTAGGCTAGCAGGATCTTAGTTCCCGGACCATGATTGAACCCAGGCCATGGCAGTGAAAACACCAAGTCCTAAACACTGGACCGCCAGGAAACTCCCAAAGCAGACCTTTTTTTTTTTTTTTTGGCGGTACGCGGGCCTCTCACTGTTGTGGCCTCTCCCGCTGCGGAGCACAGGCTCCGGACGCGCAGGCTCAGCGGCCATGGCTCACGGGCCCAGCCGCTCCGCGGCATGTGGGATCTTCCCGGACCGGGGCACGAACCCGTGTCCCCTGCATCGGCAGGCGGACCCTCAACCACTGCGCCACCAGGGAAACCCCCGCAGACCATTTCTGAGAGTAAGGTTTAAAGTGGCTGCTGGCCACCCTACTGAACCTGGGGCCCAGGGACGCCTGTGGTCTGGAAAGGATGCAGTGTCCTGGCCTCTGACCCCAGCCAGAACCCAAAAGGCAGGGGAGGACCTGGCTGTTCTGGAGCTGCCAGCGGTTTGGGTGACCTAGCTTGTGGGGCTGTTGCAATGTGCGACCTGCGTCAATGAAAACAATGCTGCTGCCATATCAGTAAACAGAGGATGTTGGGCCATCGAGCCATCACATTGCAGCCGCCCAGATGGTGAGCCCTGAGGGAGCTCAGGATGGAAACAGGATGCCCGCCACCAAGCCCTCAGCCCCTGCAGCCACCTGGTGAAGACGGGGCCCCCTGCGGGGACTCAGGATGGGAAAGCACAGGATCCTGGCCCCCGGTAGCTGAGGTGCGGATCAAAGGAACGATTCCGGTGAGCCCAGACTCTTGCCTCTTCCCATGCACAGAAAAGGGCTGAGTTCATTAACCTGAGATGTCTGGTTCTCTTTAATGAACAGTCATCTTTGATCTTGTGACTGCCTGGTCCTTGTGGCAAAAACCCCTGTAGATCCTGGTTCCTCCCCGACCTCTGCACAGCGGTCCCTCAGCGCTACTGACAGGCTGCGTCCTGGGCTTACGTCCTCAGTTTTGTCCGCCAAACAAAACATAACTCTCAACTTTTAGGTTGTGCAGGGGTTGTTTTGGTTGACACCTGCCCCTGAGAATGTAGCAGAGCGAGCGAAGCACAGGGGAGCTGACCTGGGAGTCCCTCCCCTGCCCCAGGGCCTAAACCCTGGGACACAGGGGCCCTCACCTACCCTCCAGGCTCCTGCCCCTCAGGCCCCCCGTCAACTCCCTTTGCTGCATCCTCTGTCTGGCCAGCTCCCTCTCCCTCTTGAGGAGTCCTTGGAGCATCACTTACCTACGTGGTACTCCCCCCTTCCCCACCCCACGCAGCGCCCTGGCCTGCCTTGTTGCCAGCCCTGGTCTGGACGTCTCCGGGCAGAGTGTAAGCTCTGGAGGGCAGGCCTGGGTCTTTCCCTCTGTGCCTTACCTGGTGCCTTGCACACCACGTTAAGCTCTCCACGTGATTCTCCTACAAGTCTGAGGACCACTCATCTCTACTGTAAGAAAACACAGAGGGACGGGGAATTCTTTTCACGGGTGCAAAATGTCTTTTTGTTTAAACCTCAGGCAATGCTGCCTTTGCTCATAACTGTCGCCAATTTAAGAGAAGTTCTCGGAAGCCTTTTGCAATAATGGGCTTTCTCAAGGAGGCCGCCCTTGGGTCTGATTCGTGATCTTCTAGTCAGGGTCCCTGCAGTGGTAAGTGAGCTGGAACCTTGGCCTGGGTGCTTTAAGTGCTTCTTCTCACCCTGAGAGACCCACTGACCTTTCCTCCTACGAACTCAGATACCATATCCATCCAAGGCTAACCAAGGAGAAGAGTGGGCAGGATGAGGTGGGCGGAGCTGGAGCGTGGGAGGGGGCAGGGAGGTCCTCTGGAGGGGGGCTGCTGTGTGGGCACTGAGGGAACAAACGTGAGGCCGGCTGAGGTTCCCCAGAAACAGATGGGTGTGCTGCATCTTCTCTGGAGATGCAAACACGGGGTCCGGGGACTCTGTGCCGGTGTCCAGTCAGACTTTGCCCACAGGCAGACTCCCTTGGTTGATCGGGTCTGAGTTCAATAAGGGGACCCATAAACACACACTTCCTAACTGCAAGGCATGAGTCCAGGAGGAGAGAGCAGCCAGGGCACACCACTGATCCCAACAACAAAGACATGCACGGAGGGCCTGGGTGTCGGCACAGCCCGTCCACCCTGTGGTGGGCAGAAGGCCCCCAGCGATGTTGCTCCCCAGTCCCGGAAACCTGTGCCTGCATCACCTCACACGGCAAGGAGAGTTTGCAGCTGTGACCAAGTTTGTAGACCCTGTGAGAGGGAGGCAGTTCTGGCTGATCCAGTGGGTTTAGTCTAATCACCTGCGGTATCTCAGGGAAGCCAGTGGGGGGTCCACAGCTCTGGGACCCAGGGGCTGCGGGCTCACCAAACCCTCTGCTCATGGCCCCCACCACCTCTACTGATGGAGCAGCCAGGTCTGTAGGGAAACGGGGAGGAGCCTCCAGACCCGACCACCTGCTCAGACCACCTATGGCATCTACTTCTAAATCCGTCTAAATCTGGAATCCCTTACTAGTTCATTTAAAAGTAGCTTTTAGGGCTTCCCTGGTGGCGCAGTGGTTGAGAGTCCGCCTGCCGATGCAGGGGACGAGGGTTCGTGCCCCAGTCCGGGAAGATCCCACATGCCACGGAGCGGCTGGGCCCGTGAGCCATGGCCGCTGAGCCTGCACGTCCGGAGCCTGTGCTCCGCAGCGGGAGAGGCCACAACAGTGACAGGCCCGCGTACCGCAAAAAAAAAAAAAAAAAAAAAAAATAGCTTTTAGGGGCTTCCCTGGTGGCGTAGTGGTTAAAAATCCGCCTGCCAATGCAGGGGACACGGGTTCGAGCCCTGGTCTGGGAAGATGCCACAGGCCGCGGAGCAAGTAAGCCCGTGTATCACAACTACTGAGCCTGCGCTCTAGAGCCTGCGAGCCACAACTACTGAAGCCCAGGCGCCTAGAGCCGTGCTCCACAACAAGAGAAGCCACCACAATGAGAAGCCCGCGCACCACAAGGAAGAGTAGACCCTGCTCGCCGCAACTAGAGAAAGCCCATGCGCAGCAACGAGACCCAACACAGCCAAGAATAAAAATAATAAATAAATAAATTTATTTTTTTAAAGTAGAATAAAATTAGCTTTTAAATAATTCTAGGCAAAGAGCAAGATCGCCTCTAAAAGGGGCTGTGGCTGAGGCCAGGCTGTGAAGTTTAATGAATATGCTAAAGCTTTTCATGCAGACTGCAACTTGTGAGGCCGTCATCAGAAACGAGGAGCATTATAATGGGTTGTTCCGATGCAGTGAGGCCGTTTGTCTCTCCTGGTGGAAAAAAGCATAATCTTGACATTTCACAGTCAAAAGCTGTTTTCCTCTGGGATTTGCCTTAAAATAGGAAGGTGCAACGGGGTGAGTCTAAGAAATGTGGGAGTGTGGTCTCCCTCTGAGCTGCAAGCCAGGCTGTCCCGACATTTCCCATTCAAGAACAGAGGCTTCTGTTATCACTGCCGATGGGGCCTAATAAAAAAGCCTCTGGGCAAAAGGCTGAGACTTACAGTGAGATAAAAGAAGTTTATTCAAGTGTGGGACAAAACTAGAGCGCGTACAAGTAGCGATGTGGGGGAGCCCAAGGTCAGCACGGAGATCCCTGGTGGACATGCTTGGGAATTTGTTCAAGTTTCCCTCGGATGCGTGGCTCTTCTTTGGGACAAAGTTTCATTTCACCTGTGGGCTTAGTTCTTTAGTGTTTTTGTACAGACCAAAGTGACTAAAACCCCAGCATAGCAGGACCAGAGCCCAGAGCCACTCAGCACACTCGGGCTGTTCCCAGCTCCGCAAACACCATTCCCGGCATTCAGCCACCCCCAACACCAAACGTCTGCGGAGACCCGTCCCACCCTCACCTCTCAAAGGGGTCAAACGCTTGCTGTGCTGATAAATTCCTCTCTGTCGCCCTGTTCTTTCTGCAATAACAACTTTAAAATAGCAAGTTGTTTATAAACAGCCCTCCAAGCTCACCAGGAGTCCTGACGTTCGGTGTTCAGAATCGGGTTTCTTGCTTCCCACTAGCCAGCCAAGGTCCCATGGTACTCAGGTGCCAGCAGGAGAAAATTTATAGGGGCCCGAGCTGGGGAGTCAGAGTTTCCCGGGGACAGGCCTCACCTGTGTGATGTCACAAGGGCTGCGGGGAGCTAGAGCTCCAAGCTGAGCAGCCCCTCCCTGCAGAAGCCAAGGGCGCCCCTGCAAGACCCCTGTGCGAGGCCAAGGCAGACCTGGGCCCCCCGCTGTCGCTGACCCTGCCACTGTCCGCCCCCATCCCTAACAGCAACCTGGCCTGAAGCCCCTCCTCCCTGGTTCCCGGGTCCCCTGGGCTTTGTCTCTAGGAGACGTCCGTGAGAGCGTGTGTTCAGCACACCCAGCAGTGGTTCCACGCAGAGGAGAGAGCCAGGGGGGCTGAGAACGGGAAGGACCCTCAGCCGGGAAAGTGCAGACGCACACAGAGCTTCCACGGGGGTTAAAGGGGCTCGCGGACCCTGAGAAAGCACACCTGTGCCTCGTGGCGCAAGAAAGACACATGTCCCAGCCCTGGGAGCCTGGGGTCTGGGGAAGGGCTTCTGGTGAGACGGGGACAGCTGAGCACCTGCCTGACACACGTGGCCACACCTGACACACGAGGGGCACAGGTGATGACACTCATCATCACACCACCCTGTGGAGCGCTGTTATCACAGATGGAGAAACTGAGGCCCAAGGTTATCCCAGGGAGCCTAAGTCGTAAGCGGCTGAACCGAGCAGGGATTCAGAGCAGCAGGTGTGCCGGAGCGAGGGGGCCTCTGATGCCTGGAGGGGTTTCCTGCCTCGGGAACCCCTCCCACTTTCCTTCCTGGGTTCTCTTTACCGGGTCTTGGCCTGCCCTGCTCCCCCCTGCACCTCCAGTCCTCCAGGATGAAACCAAACCATCGGGAGAGGCTACCCCCATCTCCTTCCAGAACCTGCCTGGCCCTCCCCCATTCGGGTCCCACTGGACCCTCTGGTCTCAAGGGGCACATGTCTCCCCTTCCAGATGAAATTCTTAAGGACAAAACTTGTCCGTTACTGTTTAAAGGCCCTAAGTTTGGTGGTGGTTTAAGCTACCTGATATGGTCTGCTTGGGATACCCCACCCTTGTGAAGCAGAGTTTCCCTCCCGCCATCAACACTGCAAACGGCAAGCTTTCCCAGCCTTCCTCATATCTAGGGCGCAGACACATACAAAGCCACTGTGTGCGGAATGTTCTCGGTGTGGTGCCTCTGGATCTGTGCAGTGCACAACCTGGGCAGACACACATAAGATCTCCTCCCCCTCCTAGGCCTGGAGATCTAGGTACCCAAACAGGCTCGATCCCAATGCTGAGTGCGGAGCTCGGCGCGGGCGTGCAGGGCAGTTGCTCCTGTCTGCAGCCGGCTACCGGCAGAGGGACCCTGCAGGCCCTGCACGGTGTATATGGGCTTCTCCCTTCCGCGTGGCACCCAAGACATTCTCCAGTCTTTCCAAAATTCCTTTGAACTGCCAAAAAGCTTTCAACAAATTCCCTTTCTGCTTAAATGAGCCAGACTCAAGATTTTTTTTGCTCACATCTAAGAAACGCCACCTGCCCTTGGTTCTGATCTGCTAGATTAAACGGGGTTACCCCTGGTGACCACTCCTGGGCTCTCGCCTGCCACCCGCCCCCAAGGAAGCAGGTGGGCGCCGTCCAGACACCCAGGGCGGCAGACGCGGAAGCCAGTTTGTCAAGTCTGGGTGAGGCAGGAACTGACAGACAGAGGCTGCCCCGGGGACAAGAAGGCGTTGAGCCGCGGGTCCCCCGCCCAAGAGGAGACACCCTCTTGCCATTCTCGCTGCAGCCCCCCGAGACCCCGCTCCGCGCCCCGTGCTGCAGGGGCACCGGGCCCAGGGCGAGGAGTGGAAGCCCATGCTACAGCTCGCCGTGACCCCTACGGTCAGAAGACCAATGCTTTTCCCGTCTCCTCGGTTTGTCAGGTCTCCATGGCTGCCGCCACCTGGGTCACACTCAGGCCTCGATGAGAAGCCACACGGAGCACGGCTGAGTGTTCCCTGAAGGGTCTGGCACTGCTGGGTCTGGGGGAGCCCTCCTCCCCTCCCTGCTGCCCTTTGTCCCTTTGTTCTTCTGCATCTGTCTCCCTTCTCCGTTTCTGACTGATCCACACTCTCTCAATACCTCTGTCTCTCACACACACACATACACACACACAGACACGGACCCCCGGAGCCTCAGTGCGGCGGGCAGCCTAGGGGGCCCGGGACCCCTGCAGCATCGTCTCGCGGGTGCACGTCCCCCCGCGGCCGCTGGGTGGCAGTGTGGACGCGCGGGTGCGCCGCCGCCGCCCATCCTCTCCGCCCACGCTGCACCCGGGGCTCAGAGAGGTGCCCGCGCGCCAGCTTTCCGGTCACGCCTCGATGCAGCACCTAATAAATCCCGGTTCTCCCCTCAACCAGACCGCCTCCCTACTGCGCTGCAAATCAGGGGCCGCGGCCCACCCCGCAGGCCCTTCCTGCCGAGCTGGGGGATTCGATTAGCGGCTGTGCTTCTGGCCTCCTGCCGGCTGCGCCTGTCCTATCAAATTGTCTTTGAAACCGTCACAGCCCTGTAGAGGTGTGTGACCCGGGCACAGACAAAGGCCGGCGTGCTTTCCTGCGCTTCGTGCTGGCACAGAGCCTCGGAGGCGGGCTCAGCGGAGGCTGCGACAGGAGGGGACGTGGATCGGCTCCCTCTGGTTTCACCTGAGAGCACAGAAGTGGCCCCACCCCAACTCCTCCCCTACCAGGGACGAATCCAGACCCAGGGAGGCGCCGGCTTGCCCTGGGCTGCCCTTGACCCCGGTGAAGAGCCCGGAGGGGTGGGGCACACCTGACCCACCCTAGAACCAGGGCAGCTCTGTCCAGGTGACCGAGGGCAGTCGCATGGGCCGAGGCCGTCGTGGTGATGCTGGGGAAGCTCCGGCTTCAGGACGCCCTGCCCAGCCGCAGTCACCACCTGGTCAGTTCCCTTGCTCAGGCCCCCGGGACTGGATCTGCCTGTCCTGTGAGGGGCAGGCACCTGGGCCAGCTCAAGGTCATGGGCCCTGGGCTGTGGGCAGGGGTGCCTGGCTGCCCCACAGGCCCGTGGGTGCAGCGGGGGTCCCGCAGATACCCGGAGCAGAGCCGCTGCCTTGGCCCCTGTGGCACCTACAGCAATAGCACCGGGGCCTGAGCTCCAGTCTGCAGGGCACAAAGAGGACCAGCCCCTGGGGAGGAAGCCGGCGGCACCTTTACTGCGCTGGGCTCTCACCGCACCAGCAGCTCTAGGCAGACGCTCCCCTTCCTCCAAAACAGTCGCTACACAAACACCCTGCAGGCGCGGTCCAGAACGTCGGGCAGCCGGGGCCTCACTCCCAAGACACGCAGACACACAAGAGGCCCTGGAGAGCGGTGTCCCCAGAGCTCCCTTCTGGCTCCCAGCCCCAGCTGTTTTCCTTTGTGGGTGCGTGTCTGCCTGTTTTCTTTGAAAAATGAAGATGTTTATTATTTTTTACTGGGGATTCTGATGTACAAAAGGAAGAACCGTGGGTGACTGGCAGGCAGCTTCTGGGATGGCCCCCAGCGGTCCCGTCTCCAGGAGTCCCCTCCCCAAGTTCAGGCTGGACCTGGGGACAGGCTTCTGAGACCAGAACGCAGACAGTGATGGCGGGGGGGGGGGGGGTCTTTCCAGGATGGGCGCACACTCGCACTGCTCTGAGGCGGCCAGCGGTCCTTGGGGAGGTGCCCAGGGCAGAGGTGCCCGGCAAGGAACCCAGGCCTCCATCCAGCCACCCGTGTGGCACTGAATGCCACCAGCAACCTCACGGTCAAGTGTGGCTGGTGAAACAGAGCCCCCCACCCCCGGCCCAAGGCGAGCTCTGGGTGAAGTCCCACCCCACAGGACCTGCGGGGACATTGATGCTTTGTCGTGAGTCGCTGTTTGGGGGCGACCGCGATACAGGAATAGATAACGAACACCGCTAGAGAAGACACTGAGAGAACAACATTCGGCTGTCAGATTCGGAGCATTTACTTTTCTTTTTCCTGAAATCCGCAGCAATGCAAAATTGTTTCTACTTTTACAGAAGCATTGATCTAAGCTAAGAGGATTCTTTTCCATATAGAAATTAAAAGGAAGGTAGTCATTTAAGACCTCACTACCATTGTTTGTACTTAACTGTTATAACATTTAAAGATCTCGTTTCATACTCTGCACAAAGCCAAGAGAGATTCTGAGTAATAATTACATAACGAACATTTTGTCTACACTACAAATAATAAAACTCTAGTTCTTCAGACATAATACCCAGAAACACGTTTTTTTTTTTTTTCTTCTTTTTCGCCCAAGCATGCACCATTCTCTAAGATTCAGAAAAGGAGCCTTTACCGGGGACCCCGCACTCCTGCTTGGGGACCACGTGGCGGGCAGAGCCTCCCACCCGCGGTGGCAGCCGGCAGCCACCGGGTGGCGGAGGGGCCGCCGATGCTGGAGCAACAGGGTCCCCGCTACACGTGCTCCTTGTCGAACTCGCAGAGGAAGTGCATGGTGAGGTGGCAGGCCACGTCGTTCCAGCCCCCGGAAGCCACCAGCTCCACACAATCCTCGTCGTCATAGGCGTTGTTGGGCTCCCCGCTGCGCCACTGGCTGAAGGTCTGCATGGGCGAGCGGTCCGCGTAGACGAAGGTGCCCTCCCGCTCCAGGTCGTTGATGCCGATGAAGACGCGGGCCAGGCCGGCCTGCGCGATGTAGGCGGCCAGCAGCCCGTTGGCGGCCTCATCCTTGGGCATGCTCAGCGTGCCGCCCCGGCCCTGGCAGGCCAGCTGTGCATCCACGTACCGCTTCTCCTCCTTCACCAGCAGGTAGATCTTCTGCTCCGTCTCGCGCACGCCGGCGACGGCTGCGGGGACAGGGCTGGAGGGCGAGCGCTCGCGGGTCCCCAGCAAACCCGGGGCGCCAACCCAGCACGCGCGCACGGGGAGCAGACCCAGGGCCGCTCTGCCTCCGGGCAGGGGTCGGGGGGACACGGGAGCAGGGAAGCCCCGAGAAGCACGTACCGTGTTTGATGAACTTCAGCTCCGCTGTGATCTGCGCGACCTGGTTGTCTGTCTCCCCGACGGCCTTCCTCAGCTGGCCGCACTCACACGGGATGCCTGCGGAGACCGCGCCCAGCGTGTGATGGGACTGACCCAGAGGCGGGCTCGGGGGGGGGGGGGTACCCCCTCCCCAGCATGCTAGGCGATTCAAAACACGAAGGCCTTTGAGGCTGCAATGGAGATTTCAGACTTGATCCTAAAGGCAAGGAGCAGTGGAAGGGTTTCCACAGGGGCACCAAGGTCGGATTCACGTTTCACAATCTCACTCTGGTCGCTTAGGAGGAGATCAGTGGAGGTATGGCGGCGAGACGGGTGGGCGAGAGCAGCGGGTTAGGCCAGTCACCTCGGGAAGACTGCGGGCAGTGACAGCGCGGCAGGAGAGACAAGACATTTGACGAAAGTGGTGGAGCTGGAACCGTGGGGTGATGTTCAGTCATCCCAGCGTGGCCAACCCTGCCTCAGCTTAGGTGTTTCCTCCTGGCCCTCTCAGGAGGACCCTAACCTTCCAGCTGTGAAGAGCTCCACGTGGTCAGGAACCTTCTCAGAATGTCACTCGGCCGTCACAGTGCTTGGGGGGCCCATCGCCCATGGTGGCACTGCTGGCTTCGGCTTCTCCACCAGACCAGGAGGGGCCCCCGGCTCCCGCCCGCCCTCTGCTCGGACTCTGTGAGCACAGGGGCAGGACTTCTCACCTTTTCCTGAGAAATTCCATCGTGCGAAGCTCTCAGCCTGCCTTTCCAGTCTGAACACACTCTGGTGTTTGGCCCGGTCTTCCAAACTCTCAGCCCCCCTCTACCACTTAGAACCCAAACACTCCCCAGCGCATGGGCACCTGGAATGATGCTGGTGTGATTGGGGGTTTTTCTTTAATGGAACTTTTTCTGAGACACACGTTGTCTGAGTTCACTGCGGTTTGAGGCGCTGATGTTTTCTGGAGAGATGGAACCGGTATCAAGCTGACAGGTTCCCTCAGCTCACAGGAAGGGCCTACCCAAGGGACGCAGACACTGTATCTTCCCCCTCAATCTAGTATCTGTGCAGTGTCTCCTGTGGTCACACGTGTTGGGGACAAGGACCAGAGGGTGCACACCTGTTAGGATGGCGTTTCAGTAACGGGGCTGAGAGGCCACAAGGGCCTGAGTGATGGTGGCGGGAACAGTCCGGCAGGGGTTGGGGGACACTGCGCATAGACGGCCTGAACCTGGCGGGGACAGGGGTTGAGTGACATCGGGGTGGAGGTGCGTGCTGGGCAGGGGGGCGGGGGGTGGTGCAGCCGAAGCCCAGGGAACAGTGGTGGGGTTGGAGCGGGCAGCAGGCTGTGCCACATGGAGAAAGAAGACAGGGCAGCAGGCAGAGCTCCTCCGAGAAGAGAGGAAGAAGCAGGGGCCACAGGGCGGCAGGCAGAGAGGACGGGGGCTGCCTGCAGCCCGGCCTCCTGGCACCAGGGAGAAGTTAAGGGAAGTCGGTTAAGTCCACTGAGCTGGGCCAGGGTCTGCGGTGACAGGAGGGTCGTGGGGAGTCAGCTGCAAGGACACCCAGAATGAGGAAGATGAACCAGAAAGTACGGACGCGCTTCTCAGAGAAGCTGGTGGTCAGGAGGGGGTCCTGATGCTCCCAGAGAACAGTAGGAAAGGAGGAAAGTGCACTTTAGGGCACGCGTATCTAAGCTGGATCGTGATGAGGTGATAATACACAGCCGGCATGCAGACCACAGCCCTGAACGGGAATGAAAACATTCAGGTAGCAGGAAAGCAAATATTGAAATAGTCCACAGGAGGGTGTGATGCACGAGGAAGTTACACGCGCTTTTTCCAGCCTATTAAGTTTTATGTCATGATTTATACTTTTTAAAAGTGCAATTTTAATACATTTCTAAAAAATCCTTGGACCCTTTATGCCATACCTGGTTCTCCATTAGGGCCAGGGGGTCCTATGTCACCAGAATCTCCTTTCTCACCTGGAAAAGAGAAGCAAGGCCAAAGTCACAAAGCAGGGGTGGGACGTGTCCCCTGAGTTCAAATGTCCAGGTAGCAATGTTCTTTCTTCCATGTGCAGTGCCCTGCGGTTCCTCCCAGACCCTCCTTCTGCAGTGAACTGGAGGGAGGAATGGTCTGTAGATGACTGATTCTTCAGGCTCTGTTTATGTGACGTGGCACATCCACATATCATGGGACTTCAGAGATTATCAGATGAGCGTTCTTTAAGTCAATTCTGGAAAACCCAGCATGTCTCCTAGAACACGCTATCACCTCGGAAATCCGTAACACCCAGTGCCAGTTCTCTCCACGTCCCATATCACAGCAAGAAAATTCAGGTTGAACAGGTAACGTCGGAGACGGATGGACCGTAGAGGTTCCCTCATCCAAACAGAGTCAAGATGAGATCGGTCCTCCCTGTCCCTCTCTGAGAGGCAGCAAATTGTCCCAGGGGCACAGCCACCAGGACACCTGGGCGCCAGCCTTCTGTGGACAGGACAGACGACTCAGCCACTCTGCCCCTCCGTTTCTTCCAACTTATGAAACAAAGGGATAGGAGAAAATCATGGCAACAAAGCTTTCTAGAAATTAGACAATGGCTATTTATTTTTAAATCACAGGAATATTCCTAAAGCACTACCTTTCTTCCCCCTGAGAGAACTTAAGCTTCTCAGCTGACCTGGGACAGTGAAGGGGCAGCGACTTCTACATCCTTGGAGAGTCATGTTCCGTTTGATGGGGATGGAGAGAGCTCGGCAGTCTCCGTCCAAGTGATTCCTTTTTTTGCTTTTATCAACACCAGGAGCTTGAAAAATGACTCAGGGATCAGCTTGACAAGGACCCAGGACGGCAGAGTCTCAGAGATGGAGCAGATCAGGTAAGCTAAGCCCAGTAAGGGCCTCCTTGGCAAGTTGTCCCCTGGTGAGACTCTGACATTTACCCAGAGCGTATGCTGTATGTTAGAAGCACACACATCCCTACTTGTAGCCAGTATCCACTGCGTTCTTCACAGCAGCTAAAAGGTGGAAACAACCCCAGTGGCCATCAGCAGACGAAGGGATAAATAAAACGTGGTCCATCCATGCAACAGAATATTATCCAGCCTTATAAAGGAAGGAAAGTCTGACACCTGCTACAACATAGATGAGCCCTGGAACATCACACCCAGTGAAATAAGACACAAAAGGACGAGTACCGTCTGATTCCATTTATATGGAATATCTAAACCGGCAAGTTCATGGAGACAGAACGCAGGTTAGAGGCTGCTAGGGGCTGCAGGGGTGTGGGGCGTTATCACCTCACGAGGACAGAGTCTCTCTCTGGGGGAATGAACACATTTTGGAAATGCACAGCGGTGGTGGTTCTACAACAGTGCAGTCGTGCTTAGTGCCACTGAATCACACTGAAAATAGTTCAAGTAACAAATTTTATGTTACAAATATTTTACCACCATTGTTTTAAGCTTTCTCAAAGCTTCCACATCCCTCTCTATATCACACATATCAACCTGTGTGCTCTGTAATAAATCCACGGGGCAGGTGTTTCCCACGGATTTGCCGGGAGGAGAGACGCAGCTCACCGAGCTGGCCACACTCTTCGTCTCGGTCCTGGCTGAGGGACCCTTCCCACCAGGGACAGGCTGGGCCGGGGGAGGTCCGTGCCATCGATCGGAACTGACCACCTGGACCCACTCACAGCTCAAAGCCCCAGGCAGGGTGATGGAGCACAGGACTGCAGGCACCGCGCTGGGCAGAGCAGACCACATCCAAACTCCCTCCCAGCCCCAAGCCCCCCAGCCTCTGTCTCCTGCTGCCAGCACCCATGACAGGACTTGGGGGAGCCCTTCACGGGGCTGGGGGGCCTCGCCTCCTTCACCCCGAGCCCTCTGGGGTCTAGCACGGGCGCAGGAGAAGCCAGGGACTCAGAAAGCGTTTGCTGACTGAGTGCGGAATGGGGGGCGGGATGCGCGGAAGAGCCGGGCGATGCTGAGCGACCCCTTAACTGCCCTGGGGACAGTCTCCCGAGCTGCCCACCCTCCAGGGTTGTGCAGGTCAAACGGGGTCACGTGGGCACTGGCGCTGCTTCCACACTGCCGTCACCCTCCTGCCCCCCGTGCTCATGGGGAGCCACCCCCGAGTCTCAGAGAGTCTGAGTCACCTGAGCTGCAGGTGGACAGACAGTGTGTCGGGAATGCAGTCCTTCTGCTGCCTAAATGGGGCTCCCGATTCTCCCCCAGGCAGCATGTGAACCCTGAGGGGCAGGGAGCTCTCCCCACCTCGTGGCACGCAGTCAAGTCTGATCGATCCCAAAACGCAAACGCTGGAACACATCTTATCGTGTATAAAGCGCACAAAATAAACACAGCCACCAGCTACTAAGCGCCCGGGGGGTGAGCCTGCGAGGGAAGTGAGCAGAGGTGTGTCGGAAGTACCTTTAGAACCAATGGGACCGATTTTTCCATGGCGCCCCACGCCGCCTTTCTGTCCTTTGTCACCCACGTCTCCTGTGGAAAACAATGAGATCACAGTTGGTCGAGGCACAGGTGATGCAGTTCACCTCCTGTGTGTCAGCCCACGTGAGCACGCACGCACACACACGAGAAGACCGAACACGTTACGACTCGTTTAACCTCTCCAAGGTCGCGTATCCGACTGACCCCAGAAGGCTCTACATGTCACCTGCTGATGTATTTCCCAAAGGAAGACACACACCCCCCTAAAGTCACACACACTGCGGAACAGACGAGGCCACACGGTACATCCCCACGTCCTCAACTCAACCGAGCGCTTAGACTGAGCACTTCCGGCCAGCAAGCAAGTCCTAGTTCTGTGATGTTCCCACAGCTCAGGCCAGGTCGAGGTCAGAGGACAACACAGGCTGAGGGGTGAACCACAGCAGAGATGCAGACACCCCACCCAAAGCCGGCTTACGTTCGCACAAGGGTGAAGTGTCTGGCACAGAGCACACACGTTCTCTTATTTGGTCACAGGAGGGATTCATCGTGCAGATGGGGTTCACGGGGGTTAAGCGCTTGCCCGGGTCAAGTACCTGGTCCCGCCACGAGGTGACTCCTGCCCCGGACACCGTGTACGGTGCGTGATGCTGAGGACACAGGAGTGACAGGGCTCAGGGTCTGCGGGGGGATCGGGGAGATAAGCGGCCAGTGGTAACTCACACAACTAGTAGTGTAACAGGAGATGCCCAGGGCTCCGAGGAGGCATCCGGGAGCTGGGGAGAAGAGGGCCACCAGCCAGGACCATGTCACCATGCCTCTGGTCACACGTGGACGAGGCCTGGACAGGGACGAGGCAGGCACCGCAGGAGGCGGCCCAGGGGACTGGTGTCGGGAGGGTAGGGAGAAATTCCCAGACTGAGAAATGTCTGGGAGGCAAGACTTATAAATATTCACTCTGAGGATATGGTGAGGGCTTCACTTTATTGCTGGAAGAGGAACAAGCTACTCAGCTCTTGGGCCAGACAGGGCCACAGCGGCCTCGACAGCCACGCCCCTGGGGCTCCAAGTGAACCCCCCAGCACAGCTGTCCTGAGGCAGCTCCAGCCACAGAAAAGTGCTCCTTTGTTGACTTGCAGGAGCTCGAAAGCCATCACCTGCTCCTCCCACCCAGCAGTCCTGGTTTTGCAGCCAGAGAGATGCACGGCTAGTCTAATCCGCCGTCCACAGACAGTCCTTCAAACGTCTAAACTGTTTTCTCCCTGAAATCTTCCCCTCAGCTTCCCCACCCTGTCTGTGCTCCCATACAGGAGCACCAGCCCCCAAGCAGGCCTGACCACTGCCCCCTCCTGCTGGGGACTGAAGTGCCCCCCAGATTCATATGCTGAAGACCTGACCCCCATGTCATGCATCTGGAGGGGGTCAGGGTCAGAGGAGGTCACGGGGGTGGGATGCGTCCCCTGATGAGAGGATGAACAGTCTGGAATCCTCTCTCTCCACCATGTGGGGACACGGCCAGAAGTCGGCCGTCTGCAGGCCAGGAAGCGGATCCTCCCCAGACCCCAACCATGCAGACAGCCTGCTCTGGGACCCCTGCCTCCAGAATCGTGCGAGATCAGTGTCAGGGGGTTAAGCCCCTGTGTCTGTGGTGTTTGGCTATGGCCCCCGAGCCACTTGTCTGGACACGCTGGTCCCTTGTCTGGACCCTCTAGTCCATTAGTGTGGTCTGAGCTCAAAGATGGCCACAGACACCCTGCTCAGCCTCCTGCAAAGTGTTCCAGAGCAAAGCCCCTGTCCCTGGAGTGCGCACTCAGCTATTGCTGTTGTTCCAGGGCCTCGGCTGCCACCCTCCTTCCGGACACCTTTTCTTCAAAAGGCCAACGTTCCCTTCCCTATAACTCTCAGTTGTGCCCCTCCTGAGGTCCTGGGGTCAACGTGAGCCCTGGGGAAGCTGGGCTGAGCAGGATAAGTGTCGAGATGACCTCCGTGCTCATGCTTTTTACTTTCACATCACGCCAAACCACGGGGTGGTTTGGCTTGGTTTCACGCTGTCTCAGCAGGGTCTGCTGGGACACTTGCTGCGGCGTCCTTACGGGGATGCGCAGGCCTGATAAACTGGATTAAGCTCGGGCTCCATCGGAGCCCCACGAAGAGAGTGGCCAGGGCAGGAGGAGGTCTCGGAGACCCCCAACCCAACCATATCTTCAGGCAGGAAGGCAGAGACAGACACAGAGTCTGAGGGATTTGCACCTACAGTAATGAGTCGGGTGGACGGTCCCCAGCATGTGGATCCCACTGAACTCCCACTGGAGAGGGGCAGGGTCGCCAGAGTCTGGAGAGTGGCTTCCTGCCTGGGGAACACGCCTCCTCGTTCAGAAGACCCAACACCGCAGAGGAGTCTGGTCCACATTTTAATGGGCAGATTGGGGCAGACTGGGTGTGAGTGCAAACCCATCACCTGAGGAGTCTGCTCTTTGCTAAGATTCCACCTAGAAAAGGTGAGAACAGAGTGTGGGCCTCCTGCCAACCTTGGGGTCACTTCTCCCCGAGACCCCTCCCTGCAGAGGGGAACTCAAAACAACACCTGCCCACCCCTCTGCTCCCACCCAGACGGCTCCTGCTGCCCCAAGCAGACAGAGAGAGGGTAAGGAGGCTTGGACGAGCACACTGGAGGGGGAAACACCTGCGATGAAAAACAATGGCGGAAGCGCTGCCCCCTCACCCCCGACCCCGCACAAAACCGCTCGGCTTAGCAGACGATAAACTCATGGCTCACTGCATCTGCTGAAGGACGCAGTCAGGGTCCAGCACACATCCTGCTGTGGGAAATAAGTCAACCTGAGGATGACTGGAGAGCCCACCTATCAACGGCACAGCCGAACTTTCCCACTAATTCAAGGTTGCTGCTGACACGTGGCACCTGCCCCCAGCAGGTACTGAGCCCAGCTCCCGCCCTGGGAGGGGTGTGGGACCTGGCCCCTGCCATAGGGGGCTCTGAGAACCCAGGCACATGTATAGAAAATCAATCGGATGCCAGCAGCTCAAGGGGCAGGGGGATGGGGGCAGGCGGGGAATGAAGGCGCTGCAGGTCGGCAAACCTCAGGGTGGGAGTCCCCCGGGGGCTCGTCACCACTGACGGCTGGGCCCACCCTGGGGAGATTCCACAGGTCCGGGTGGGGCATCCCCGGCGAGCTCCCAAGTGTTGCTGATGCCGCTGCTTCCTGAACCGGGCTTGGAGACCCCTGCGGTTTGTGGTGACGTGAGAAGGCTGGAGCTGCAGGAGGTCGCCCGTGCAGGCCAAGGCTGGGGGTCAGGCAGCCCCAGGTCTGTGCCCCAGCTCCACCTTCGAGGCTGAGTCTCCCTGCGCCTTAGTTTTCTCTCTGCAGAGTGGTGTCCTGTAGTAACAGTGCACAAGGCTTGGAGCTCGGGCCCTGCGCCCAGCTGATTCTCCCCGTCACTCGGCTGTACCATCTCTGTGCGTTTCTGACCTACATAATGGGGCTAATAATAGCCCTACTAGAGCCACCTCACTGGGTCTGAGGGAAACGCGAGCACCGTCGGGAACGGCATCTGGCACGCGGCAGGTGGACCTAAGTGTTGGCCACTATAGCTGTCATTTGGAGGCAGAAGCTCCGAGCTGGGCCGCTGCTTCCTCAGGAGCGATCCATGTCCCCCATGACCCCCCTGGGTCTGCACAGCATGCAGAGCCTCAGGCCCCACCAGCTCAAGCACCAAAATCTGCATTTTAACACATCCCTGGGTGATTCCAGGGGCCCCAAAGCTGGAGCAGGGCTGGACCAGACCCCGCGGGCAGCCCTCTTTGGAGGTTGGTTGAGATTCCGTGGTAACCCACTGCTTGCTGCGGCCAGGAGCAAACTGGAGCTAGCAATAGAGGTGCTTGCAATCTGGGGCAGTTCTGCTCATTTCTCCAACTTTCAGAGATAAATTAGAATACTCTCAGGTACACTGTGTGCCAGGAAAGCCTGTCCACACGTACTGATGGATCTCAACCTCACAGCGTTATTGCCATTACCACCTGGCACGGGCTGAATTGTGTGTCCTCCAAAATTCATATGTTGAAGCCCTAACCCCCAATGTGACCATATTTGGAGATGGCCTTTCAAGAGGTGATTAAGGTTAAATGGGGTCAGAAAGGTGAGGGCCTAATCCGATAGGACTGGTGTCCCTGTAAGAAGAGGAAGACACACCCAGCAAGCCACACACAGAGGAAAGGCCTCGTGAGGACGCAGGGAGAAGGCGGCCATCTGTGCCCCATGGAGAGAGGCCTCAGGGAAACCAGCCCCGCAGACACCACGGTCTCTGACTTCCAGCCTCCAGGGCTGAGAGAATAAAAATCTGCCGTGTTTGTTACAGCAGCCCCAGCTGACTGGTACACTTTCCCTCTGCCCCAGAAGAGAAAGTGGAATCAGATGGGTGGCGCCACCCACCACCAGTCATGCCACTAGTGATCCAGGGTGCAGCCTGCAATCGGGCAGACCAGGCCCCGGTCCCGGCCCCCAACCCGCACAGCCTGGGGTGGGTCACAGCCCTCAGAGCCTCGGCTTCCTCACCTGCAAGGTGGCATTACCCTTCAGGCCACTGAGCATAGGACGTCGGCCCAGGTCTCCTGGCCACATCCAGGGCCCCGAGCCCTCACCTCGGCTGTGGGGCAGCAGCCTGGTCCTCACAGACCCAGCCACAAGCCAAGGCTGCACTTCCAGGGACTGGGCCTGAGGGCATGCTGCAGGCTCGTGGGAGACAAACAGCCCTCCCTGGGGGCCCAGAAGGTGGGAAATAGGAAACCAGAGACAGCAGAGCCGACACCCAGCCTCCCGTGGTGCCGGCTCACCTGTGAGGAGCCACTCAGGGGCCAGGCCTCACCTGTCCCTGCTCAGCCCTGCATCCTCGGGGCCCACGGCCCAGGCCCTCGGACCAGAGGAGACCTGGTTCGCGACGCCCCCTGATGACCTCACAAGAGGGCCTCTGTGCAGAAGGCTAGGCGCTGGGGGCAGCTGGGCCTGATGCGGACAGTCACCCCAGCCAGCACGACCAGCGCCCTGCCGTGCACAGCTCCCAGCCATCAGTCCCGCCCCAAGAGGGGTGTCAGAGTAACAACAGCCACCACCTGTGGGTGCCTGCTGGGCAACTCATGCACACACACACGTGTATACACACAGACACGCACATACACGCGCGTATATGCGCGCGCACACATACACTGTGCGTATACACGCGTTCACGTACGTATGCGCATACATACACACGTGCGCGCATGCATGCGTTCACACACGTTCACATACATGCGCACACATACATGCACAGATACACGTGCGCACATGCATTCCAAATATGCGCGTGCATATACATGCACGTGCGTGTGCGTGTACATACACGCACGCATATCTACATGCACGCATACACACAAACAGCATGTTCAAACATACAAACACACACCAAGCACACCTTTCATCCTCACAGCACTCGGGCTGAAAGCTGGAAGCAGTAGCCTACAGCAGGCCCCTGCACCGTGACCCTGCACACAAGGTCAAGGGCGTGGGCTGCCGTTCCTCATAGGAATATTCTCTCTTTGGGGTTTGTTGGAGAAGAAGAAAAAGCAAGAACCATTGAGTTCCCCGAGATGTCCACACACGCTCCACTTGAGGGCAACCCAAGGTCGTCTGCGATGCTGACTTGCCTTAACTCGCAGACACTCCTTGGAAAGCAGCAGAAAAGCAGTGTGGTTGCCAGCCTAGAGGAGACTGGATCTGAACAAGAGTCCTGCTGGCTTCATCCCACCTCCTCTTGCCTCTCCAAGTGACAAGGAGCATTTGCAAAAACCAAAGAAATCCCCCCACCCTGGTGGTGTGGGATGACTGGAAACGCACCAGACACACTCAGATGCAGTCCCTTTAAGTCTCCAGAGCTGGCAGTGGTGGCTCCCCAGGCAGCTGTGACTGCGGTGCCAGCCCTTCCCATCCCATTCTGCTTGTGAGAAGCGTGCTAGCGCACGTTTGTCCTCTGGACATGCACGAGGAACGGGGGCAGCTCGCAGCGGGCTGCTAATTCTTATTAATTTTAATGAAGATCTCACACTGTCCTTTGAAAAGGAGACAGGGCAGAAAGAGCACTTGGCATCCAGCTGCCTCTGAGATTTTCAACGGAGATAATGTTAAAATTACAGCGCCCAGAAAGCCCGTCGCTGACGTAGGGTCGCCCTCCCCCATCGCAGGCCAGGTGGGTCCCCAGCTTCTGCGCCCAGGGTCCCGGCAGCCTCTTAGCTGCGTGTCTGGGGGCTAGGAGCCTTGACAGCTGGGACGACACGCTTTTAGCAGGTCGTGTGGCAAAGCCAGCTCTGTGCTGTGGGCACACAGCGCGCACTCTGACAGTGTGGGGACAGCTCTCATTTCAATAAAGGACAATGGACAGCGACAGCGGGGGCTCTGCCGGCCCTTGGGCTTGTCTTTGTTATTCCAGAAAAGGCAGCCGCTGGCTTTCTGGCGCTTTCTCCTACAGCTGTTTTGAGTTCTCAACAGGGGGGCTGCTCAGTGTGTGACCAGAGGCCACCCCCTAACACAAGGCAAATCAGCGGAAGAGGAAGCCTCCCTGCAGCAGCCCCATGTCCACGCAGCTTGCATTTCGTGGAAGCTGACATGAGAAGGGCGCCAGGTGGAGGGCGTCCAGATCCTCACGATCAACCTGCAATCCCACCCCACACAGCCCCGGGCGATCGGCAGCCCCAGCGCGGGCCAACGGACTCGCCCCATCTCAGGCCGCCCCCCCCAAACCAAAGCTGAAGCTGCATTTTAACTCCAGGCCCAGCTGGTCCCCATGGTTTGGGAAGCATCGTCAGAGCAGAGCTGTCTGCTCAGTAGGCAGCAGGGAATGAACCCAGCTCAGCGTGTTCTGAAGCCTCGGCCCGCAGACTTCTCTAGAACCTGGGGACGAGCAGGTGCACGCACACCTGAGGCCCTCAGCCACAGACAGGTCACTGCAGATTTCAAAGATATTTTAAGACATTGAAGGTCAAGATATTTTACAAACAATTGATCGAGAGCCTTCCAAGGGCCAGGTCCTTGATGGGACGTGAACAGTCCAGTCAGGAACGAGGTGGTAAGTGAAGGAAAGGGTCCCGCGGGGGAAATGGAAATGTGCAAAAACCCAGGGAGATGGGACACCACTGAGGAATTCTGGACAACCCACAGGGAATTACTCACAGTTTTTCATAAACTAGCAAGAAAGTAAATAAGAGTGTTTAGTCTTCTGACAATTTCATAGAGAATGTTACTGGTAGAAATAACCATCACCAAATAAAACTGACGCTGGCTAAAACTACACAGAGGAAGATTGTCATTAACTAAAAATTGATGGGAGAGTCCTGTCTATACAATTTAGAGCTGAAATTTTCAACCAGGTGCAAATAATGACACTCTCAGAAGAGCTCAGGATGGCAGAGGTGAGAGTTGGGAAGATGTGAGGTAGGTAAAAAAATAAAACGTTAAAACTGTTCAAGGAGGACTTCCCTGGGGGCACAGTGGTTAAGAATCCGCCTGCCAATGCAGGGGACACAGGTTCGAGCCCTGGTCCGGGAAGATCCCACGTGCCGCGGAGCAACTAAGCCCATGCACCACAACTACTGAGCCTGCGCTCTAGAGCCCGTGAGCCACAACTACTGAGCCAGTGTGCTGCAACTATGGAAGCCCGCGTGCCTAGAGCCCACAAGAGAAGCCACCACAATGAGAAGCCTGTGCACCACAACGAAGAGTAGCCCCTGCTCGTCACAACTAGAGAAAAGTCCGTGCGCAGCAGCAAAGACCCAACGCAGCCAATAAATAAATAAATAAATAAAATTGATTCTTAAAAAAAAAAATCTGTTCAAGGGGTCCGTGAAAATTCACAGGGGAAAAGTAATTCCGGTGAAAATAATTTCTAAACAATGAAAATCAAGTGTGAATGATGTAAGTGCACTGCATAAACACAACTGAGGATTTAAGTTGGCTTAATGTAGTGCCTGGGGAAATATCAACACAGCCTCAAGTGGAAAAAACCGTTTTTGAAAGGCCCCAGCTGACTCTGAAGGGGCCGCTGTCTGGGATGAGCGAGGCCCACCTCGGGTTCAGTGCCGGTGGGCGTGGGGCTGGAACAGCTCAGAAGTGGGAACAAGGCAGCTGCGCGAGGGCCCACGGTGCACCAGGCTTGCTGCTCCCGAGTTCCCAGCTTTCATCCTTTAATAAACAATAGGGACTGACAGCGACTACGTTATTATTTTGCCTTCACGGGTTGGAAGCGAGGGTGTGAAGCCAGCACAGCTGGTAAGCAGCACGGTTGGCGTTGAGCGGGTCTGCCCCGCCCACACCCTGCCCTTCCCGCCCCAGAGCCCTCATCCTAGGAGCCCCTTTCGGAAGCCTCTGGACAGGTACCCAGATCCAGCCCACTGCCATTCTTCGTAGAAACCAAGCTGATGCAGAAACCAGGCAAATCTCCCCAGCGCCCCGCCCTGCAGTGGTCACTGCTCTCCGTAGGGGACAGGGCCCCCGGGCAGTAGCTGCAATCCGCTAAGAGCAGGGCACTGGTGGGAACGCCTCCACGAAAGCAGGATGCAGGAGGATGGGAAGGTGGCCGGAAGAATCCCGCATCCCGGCAGGAGAGCGGTTCCAGAGAGGAGCCTTGGGGCGTCCTGGAGCTGAGGTCACCTCCCAGCACACCTGAGTCTCCGAGCACGGCCCGCCTCGAGCTTCGCCACACTGAACCTGCGCTAGCGCTTCTGAGGTTGGCGGCAGCTCTCAGTTTCCGGGCTCCGACGACCCCAGGTGCAGCCATGCTGACCCCGTGAGCATGGCCGTCAGTGTGTGGGAGACCGCCAGAGCTAACGAACCCTCACCTGGGCCTCCAGGTGAGCCTACATCGCCAACAGGCCAGGGCCACGGCCACAGCAACCTTTCAAAATACCTGTTAACATCAAAAGTATAGTTCATGCACATTGCTGGGAACACCAAAGATAGAGACAGGAGAAAATGTAAAGAATTGAAAGAAGAGAATTTAAAGGTCCATAATCCTATAACCCAGAAATGTCTACTACTAGTATTTTGATTGATTTCTTTTCCATCCTTTTTCTTCGCCTTTTTGTAAATATCTTAGTCGATCACATGTCTGTTCTTGTATCCTATTTTATTCTCTTATATTCTATCATGCCACGGCCAGTCCTCTTTTTAAAGGTCATCCAAAAATGGATATTTCCTAGATTTCTATGTAAGTATCCCACTATTCAATAATCCAAATGCATCCCACTTGGGTTGACTTGTTCTCTGTACTCTACAAAGTAGCAAAGACCCCAGACCAAACCTGCTCATTTTGTCAGTGGCAAAGCCAGACCCCTGGCAAGCCCGGTGATCACTGCCCCATCGCCTCCTAGCCCGGCAGGTTCCTTGTCAGGCAGGTCAATGGGACTGTAAAGGGCAGGTCCAGGCTCCCCTCTCCTGCCCTAATCATACACAGGACTCTGCTCTCGAACATACGCTCCCAGTGGAGTTTTAAGTTACCCATGCGTAGGAGACATTCATCAAAATGATTTCATACATGAGAAATCCTTACACTAACATTTGGCATTAAATTTAAGAAATAGGTTCAAACTTATATACACAATTACAACAAAGCAAGAAAAGTCACCCCGAGAAAGGAAATATACCAAAATAAGTGGTTATCTCTGGATGATTTTATTACGCCTGATTTTCCTCACCACTTTTATAGATATATGTAAATTTTCTATCATGAGCACACCTTACTGTTACATGTTAGAAAAACTGGAAACAAGACAGATTCTCGATCCAGCCCAAATTCCCCTCCACACTGCCCCGCAGATTTCTGTCTCAATTTATTCTCCAGGGTCCACATATCTGTTCTCCCCCTCTGACTCGGGCTCAGGTGGCCTCCCTGAGATCTCAGCACGTAACAGCACTCAACTTACTGGTTAATGACAGGAAAACGCAGTGAATTAGGCTGTTGCCTTCCCAGCAACGTTCATCCTCATCAACAGATTCGGACGCTATAGTAACAGCATTTATAGTCTCTGCGTGCTTGTCCTGCCTTTTCAAGAGTGAGAATAAGAGAGAATGATGATGATGACAGAGCTACATGTTGGTGACACTAGTGACAGAGATGAGAGAGCAGCCACGGGTCCACACTGGCATGAAATTAGGCATTGCCTGCTGCACGTGCGTTGAGCTCAAACATCGTTACTTTGAAAAAACATCAATGCAAAAACCCCGCGCTTCCACTGCAGGGGGTGGGTTCAATCCCTGGTCAGGGAACTAAGATTCCACATGCTGCACAGCTCGGCCAAAGGAAAAAAAAAAAAAAAAAATCAATGAAATGGCGTCATGAAAATGAATTTGTGACCATCCAGAATAGAGGCATATTCACTTCCTAACTGAAATGTGACATTTTCCTCACAAGACAATAGAGGGGGACTTCCCTGGTGGCGCAGTGGTTAAGAATCCACCTGCCAACGCAGGGGACACGGGTTCGATCCCTGGTCTGGGAAGATCCCATATGCCGTGGAGCAACTAAGCCCATGCGCCACAACTGCTGAGCCCACACACCACAACTACTGAAGCCCACGCGCCTAGAGCCCATGCTCCGTAACAAGAGAAGCCACTGCAATGAGAAGCCCGCACACCGCAACGAAGACCCAGTGCAGCCGAAAAATAAATTAAAAAAAAAAAAAAAAGACAGGAAAAGACAATCCTCAAAAAGGAAAAAAAAGAAAAGAAATACAAATGACTTTTAAACACCTGAAAAATAAGCTGACTTCATTTATGATAAGAGAGGCTAAGTTAAAGCCCCACTGATGTGGCCTTCCACGGCTACCAGACCGGCAGCTTTCTGAGGCAGGGAGGGTGAAGGGGTCAGCCGTCTTGTGCTTCAATAAACAGAGGGTAAATGGATTCGATCCTTTTGGAAGGCCACATCCACCAACATTTCAAATGCACGTGCATTTTGATCAACAATTACTCTGTCCGGAATTTATCTTCAGGCTGTACTCGTCCACATTAAAAATGACATTTACAAGGTTACTCACTCACTGCGGCAAGGCCCTAGGGAGCTGTAAATCTGCAGTAATAGGAGACCAGTTAGATAAAGAACGGACACAATGTCTCCAGGCGGGAGCAAGCATAACCTGCATGTCCTCCTGCAGAATGAATGATCTCCAAGAACACTGTTACGTGAAAATGCAGAACATTACATACAGTTTGCAATTGTTTGTACAGAAGCAGGAAAGAATAGAGTTCACTCGGCCATTACAAAATATCTCTGTGAAGATAAAGAAACCTAACAGTGGTTGTCAGTGGGGAGGGCTGCTGGTGGGGATGGGAAGGAGACTAGTGGCTGTGAATAATTTCTGTATGTTTCGAACTTTGAACCAGGAGCACAGTTCCTTTATTTTTTAATTAATTTGTTATGAGTAAAGGGAAAGTAAGAAATAAAAATCAGCGCCTGGGCTTGATGGAGGGATGGTGGTGACACAAGTGCTCGGGACCTTGACTGTGACCAGGGTTTCACAGGCTTTGCAGCTGCCAAACTCACTGATGCTACGTAAATCACACCTCAAGAAACGAAAAAACTGGGACTTCCCTGGTGGTCCAGGGGTTAAGACTCAGTGCTCCCAATGCAGGGGGCGCGGGTTCAATCCCTGGTCTGGGAACTAAGATCCCATATGCCACACAGCGGGGCCAAAATAAATTAATTAATTAATTTAAAAAAAGAAAAAACCAACATTAAAAAAAATTTTTTTAATTTAAAAATGAAAAAACAGTGCATGGACTTAAAAACATAACCACCTTTATCTGTGTGGTTACAAGAACCACCTAACTCCGATGCTATGAGGCTGGGTGGGGACCGGCTGGATAATCCCAGCACGTGTTCTCACAGAATACTGTGCAGGCGTTGACAAAGCACTTCCAAACACAGCTTTTAAGGATTTCACAAACTTTAAAGCAGCAAAAGTAAGTATATCCTAATGATGACATTTACTGACATCACTGTGTACCATGTAGCTACTTTTTTAGGCAGGATCTACTTTCTGTAAGCCTCAGCACAACCCCAGGAGGCAGGCTGAACGACACTATTTGTTTTCCTAATGAGGAAACAGATTCAAGGTGACTAGGGTCCGTTAGCCAAAACTGGGAGGCCATGGTGTAATGCCCCACCCAAATCTGTGGGCTCTCTCCTTTGCACACCTACATGACTGTTTCCGTCACTGTTCACACGCCTCCATCACTGTTTGCACACCCTCATAATTGCACTTATACGTGTAACGATCACAAATGATCCCCATTTTGCACGTGAGGCCAAGCGAGCGCTGAGTTTCCATACACGTAACCACCCAATGAGGCACACCTCCCAGAAGGCACTTTGTTTCTCGGTGCCGGGCAGGCCAGAGCCAGGGAGCACTGTTTAAAGAGCCCTCTCTGTGCCCTGCTTCAGTCCCGAGACCTACACAGGTGTCGGGTTCCTCTCGAACGCACCCCCCTTCTCCCCACCAACAGCTCTCCAGGATCCGGTGCCCCAGCTGTGCTCTTGGGGCCCAAGGGCAGCAGGTACCTTTCTCTCCCGTGGGGCCGACTCTTCCAGGCCGTCCTGGTGCACCTTTGTCCCCCTTCTCTCCAGCATCCCCTGTGGAAGAAGTCACATGCCTTTAGGACCTTGCTCTGAGCGCCGGGCTCCAGTGTCTGTGTGCCGCCAGCCAGGCCCCTTGGCCTCCCTCTTCCCATCCCACCCCCAGGGGGTTTCACCCCTTCCTCCCAACCTGCTCCCAGCCTTGGCTCTAGGTCTCCCTCCCCAAGTCTCTTCTCAGGATTTGCTGCCTTGCCTCCCCGCTCCCTCTGGGAATGCATCTGTCCCTCTCTCCATCCATCCCTCTGGGCTGTCTGCCCTCTGGTGCACAGGGCTTCCCCAGGACCCACCACGGCTGCTCTGCTGCCCCTTACCACCCGTGCTGGCCTCTCTCTTCCCTTGTCTGGCCGGTACTCTCGGCAAGAATAAACTTGAGCACACGAGTCGGTGTCCCCTTGTCCCTTCAGTGTGAGCACCCCCCAGAGGGTACACTACTGCTCAGGGGCAGGGTCCTCCCACACGGGACACCTGTGACCAGGTGAGCACATCACCCGGTTCAGGCTCGTTGGCCAGGTGCATCCTGCTCTCAGCCTAAGCTACACACGCCCCCAGCCTTCCTCACAGATCCTGACCATGTTTTGGCACATTTTCCTTTATTTCCTGTTTTGTTCAGAACCGAAACAGGGAAACGGGCTGTTTGTGGAGCCTCCCTGGTACCTCGCACTTAGCACGTCCCAAGTCGACCTGATGGTTTTCCCCAGAAGTGAGACTCTTCTGTGGACTTTCCTGCTCCTGCTGTTGAGACACCGAGTCTCCCAGACTCCAAGCTCCAAGCCCCACGGTCATCTCTGCTTTTCTGTCCCCCTCATCGGATAAGTGCAAGCATCGCCCAGCTCTGCGAAGCCCAACCGGCCGCTCCCTCCCGATGCCCATGGGGGCTCCACGCTCAGCCACGTCTCTGCAGTTCTGGAGGTGACGGGACCACCAGCCCGCCCTCATGCGGCTCGGGGCAGGAGACAGGTCGCAAAAAACCGCGGAGACACCCTGTCTGAGCAGCACAGTGCACGGGCGGAGCAGAGGACGGAGTGCGGACGGGACATCCAGGCCCCTCCCGGTGCCCCCCCGCCGCCCCCACTCCAATCCACCCCAGAACCATCTTCCTAAAACACAGGGTCCATTATGATACCTCCCTTCTCAAAGGAGATTCAAAACCACCAACAGCCAAATGTAGTTATAAATAATGTCCCATTTTGAAGCTCCTCCCCACAGGCCTGCACCTGGAGCCCAGGGGTCCGGTTACACTGCTGCCTCTGCCTAGTCGGCCGTGACCGTCAACCCACCTGTGCGGGTTTCACCTGCTCACCTGACTGTCCAGGAAGCTGTTCCTCAGCCCCTCACTGGACCTCTGTTCTCCCGTGATGAGGACCCTGCTCTGTACCGCAGTCACTGTCTCGTGGCCTCATCTACTTCCCTGATGTATCTGCCTCCCACGGGTGGGTGTGGGTGCTGACGTGCACCTTCCTAGCTGTGCAAACAGCAGGCCAACATTCAAGTGAACTTTCATCCTCCGTAAATTCTCTACACGCGCCTTCATTTGGTAAGAGGCTCCCCTGAGATTACAGATTCCACAGTGAAATCCCCCAAACTGATAATCTGGCCTTAAGGGGAGGGGGCATTCCATTTAAATGTAAGGAGACAAAGAGACAAGCAAAGCAAGTGCCATTACAACGTGGAATGCAGGGCTGGCATGTTACTGCCACCCCGTCACAGCTGTGACAGCTCCATGAACCGCTGCCGAAGGGCGGCTGACACACTTGGTACACACGGGCCCCTGAATCTCTGGGTAGTTCTCGGGTTTTTTCTTATCTTTTAAAAAGAAAGGAAATCATTACAGTAGTAATATTTGGAGAAGAACTGATAGTCTACCAAGAAATACCGACTAACAGACTGATCTCACCATCAAGAATCAGCAGACATTGGAGGGGCACCAACATCGTGAAAAAAGAAAGAACAACCCAGGAAACAGGACTCAACGGGGCAGCCAGACTCTGACTGTGAAAGACACTGGATATTCTCATAAAGACGAGAGAGAAGAGGCACCTACGAACTAGAACAAGCGGCAAAGAAAGGGGACCAACTAGGGAATCTCGTGCATGAAACACATTTTTGAAACAAGTTACTCTATAGGCAGGCTGAGTAACAGAATGGCCAATGATAAAAGCTAATTCATGAGACAAATAATCAGGATGAAGAACTTGTCTACAAGGCAACACTGAGAGAGAAGGAGATGGAAAGTTTTGTTTCGGTTTTGAAGTTATCAAGTCGAGCGTTGAAGAAAAAACCCCACAGATCCCAATATGCATCATACAGGAATTCCAGAAAAGGAGAATAGACATTTGAAGCCTTAATAGCTGTGAAGATTTAATAGCTGTGACTTCCCGGCACTAAGGAAAATCACCAAAGAGCACAACGCACGTGCCCACAGAGTGCCAGCAGGAAAGAAATGAGGGGAAAAGAACTCAGATGTGTCAGAGTGACATGCAGAACACCAAGAATCAAGAGAAAATTCTATGAGCGCCACGGGGAGAAGGAATGTTTAAAGACGCCACGCACGCGCATGAGAATTAGATTGACACAGAACTGTCATTAGCAACACAGGGTACGAGAATAAAACGAAGCAGTAACTTGAACAGAAGGGCTGTAATTTAGGCTGAGATCAGAAGAGGCCTCTCTGATGAAGTGGCTTTTAATGGAGACCTGCTGAACCAGGAAGATGCAGCCAGGCAGAGACTGAGGAGACAAGGAGACACCTGCACAGGTGAGGTGGGACGAGCTGGGAAGGCCGGGCACAGACAGCGCTCAGACCTCACACGTACGGCCCACCGGACGCCCCCGCCAGGCTTTAAGGAGGAAAATACCGTGGTCCCATGCCTGCGTCAGGGGAGGACAGTGAGATTAATGTTTCCAGGGTCCAGGCCAGACGCGAGCATTGTCAGTGCCCACGTCCCACTGCCCCCCGTGGACGGAGGGTCAACATCATGCCCGCCTGCGTCTCCTGGAGCAGCCGGGAGAGCCCTGGGCCGCACAGCGGCTCTGTGGCTAATCGTGGAAAATTAACACCAAGCAAACCCACCAGCTTCTTCTATAGATTAAGATGAACTCCTAGGGTTCACACACAGCCATTCGCTTAGTTCCATTAATTTAACCTGCCCCCGCCCTGCCCCGTGAGGCAGGGATCACGTCCACTTTACGATGAAGAGCCAGTCCAGAGACAGGCGACAAGCCAGCTCTCCAGCTCCGGGCAGCAAAACCCTAATCAGAGAACAAGCAGGCCACGTCCCCGACTGGACCCTCCTCTGGGAGAGAAAGCAGTCAGGACAGGAAAGAGGCAGGGAGACCAGAGCTGAGGAGGCAACTGGCCCAGAGCAGCATTTCAGAAGCATGAAATCCCCACGTGCATGTGTTAGTCACATTATTGGCTTTATCAGCCTTCTTTCAATTAATTTGATAAAACCTGTAAGAATAATGATGCCTTTTTTAAATCTCTGAGCAGCAGGCTTGCTAATACACACCAGTGTTTTCCTACCTACAACCCATTTTTCCAGCCATCAAGGAAAGACTGCTCTCCCATCAGAATGAGTTGTTACTCTCTCCAGATACAAAGATAACGTGGTACGTTTAGGTCTGTAATAGCACATGACTTTCTTCTCAAGGAGAAGGCCGCCTGGAGTCCTTGAGAAGGATTCTGAAGCCCAGTGTGGATTCGCAGGAGGAAGCACCGGGACGGGCCGGAAGCA
The DNA here is from genome assembly GCF_008692025.1 of Phocoena sinus. Taxonomy (NCBI): domain Eukaryota; kingdom Metazoa; phylum Chordata; class Mammalia; order Artiodactyla; family Phocoenidae; genus Phocoena; species Phocoena sinus. Next base: position 2,163,912 of record NC_045775.1, on the reverse strand, counting down.
GCCGGGCGCCATGTCCCCAGAGACCTCCTGCCACCTCCAGGCTCCGTCTCCAAGGAAACGGGCACTGGCTCCACCCTCGCAGGCTAAGCCTGGCCTGGTGGGGCCTGTAACACAGACACCGCTGATGAACGAATGGAGACCCCTCACCTGCCTCTTTCATCTTAAGGGCGGGGCCTGTATTGTGTTTATCTCCACTGACCAAGGCAGGTCCTGGCACGTGTGCTGTAATCAGACCTTTCACAGACTGCCCTGGCTCTCGGACGCATCCCGCTCTCTGTGCCCTGAGAGCAGCATAGAACGTCCTCAAGGTCGGAGCTTGGTCTGAGGAGGCGCTGGGCGGGACCAGGCACCGGGCAGAAGGCGGCCGGCCCGCCGCTGCCCCACGCTGCACAAGACGCGGATCCAGGGAAGGAGCTCTGCCGTGATGCCAATCTTCACTTTGCAGGGGACGCACATCTACGTGGGCCTGAACGTTCGCTGCTTAGAAGCCCCAGACTTGCTTTGCTGCCGTAGATTTCTCTCCTCCACTCTCACCCCTGCTGCCCAACGTGAAAATCAGAGCATGAATCCTGTCCTCTGTTTCGGCTCGGCACCCTCGCATCACAAAGAAGGAACTCTCGCTGACCCACGCTCTGCGTCACAAGACACGCACAGAGGGTAACGAGGTGAGGTGGGTGTGGTCATCAGCGTGACCGCGATCCGTTCACAAGGCACCTGCCTATTCGAGCGTCACGATGCACACCCTGAATAGACAGAGCTTCTGTTTGTCAGTTCCACCCCCAGCAAAGCCGGAAATTTAAAAAAGAACAAGATATCCAGTTTCTAGAGGCTTTCATAAATATACTAAGTTTCTCCACTAAAATCGCTACTTTGGTGCTGACTAGTGTGAAACCGGACGTGTGAAACGACGCTGCCACTGAAATGCTGGATCCGGAACACACACTGTGGGTAGCACGTGGTCTGTGTGTTGCCCATGGCCCCAAACATCCCACACAGCTTCAGCACCACTTGGGAGCCTGTCTGACCACCTGCCAGAAGATGAGCCTTGGAGAGCAGGGGCCCCGCAGATTCCCTGGCAGACCCCTCCGCTGGAGGGCCCACACCGTGTCTGCTCGCTGCAGACACTCAGTCTGCGAACGGGGTAGGAGCAGGAGAGTGACAGCAAGTCGGCTCTCTGTGGACCATGCCTCCACCTGGCAATACAGTGGCTCATCACTGACCACAGCATGGTGTTGGGTGGTGAGAAATCATTGCTTAGAGGAGGTGAGGTGTCCCTGGAGCGGGCCACCCTCGGAGAAGGAAGCACTGCAGGGGACCCGCCGAGCACGCGGGTTGGAACGCCCTTAACATGGATGCAGCAGAAATGGTCACTGACGCAGATGTCAAAAAGCATCTGTCTCAGAGTACCCTCAAGATGTGCTTGAAAACCCAGAGACATCTGAATATTGATAGTGTCCCGGTTTTATATTTAAATTACGAATGTGGCTAAACAGTAGAATATCTGGACCGAGCTTTCCCAGATACCCACAACTCCATGCTCAGAGAGAAGCACTGCTGCTAGCATGCCAGCATATCTCCGTCTAGATTTTTTCCTATTTCTGTGTATTTGTATATTTTTAATGGGGTTAGGAAGAGACTGTTTAAAGTCACTGACTCTGGGACTTCCCTGGCAGTCCAGTGGTTAAGACTCCACATTCCCAATGCAGGGGGCCCTGGTTCAATCCCTGGTCAGGGAACTAAGATCCCACAAGCTGCGGTGCAGCCAAAAAAGTAACAATAATAATAAATAAATAAATAAAAATGACTGACTCTTTCTATAACAATAAATATACGCTTAAACCATTCTTTAGGGCCTCCTCCCAGTGTATGTTTCCCAGGTGATCGGAGATTCACTCGAGTCAGGAGCTGTGTGCTTCAGAGGCCCCGAGCAATTTTAGAGCAGAAAGCAAACGGCCGTGTAACTTCATTACTAAGAGCACACGCAGCCCTAGAGGGGCAGGAGGGGCAGAGTGGAATCTGGGGATGCGGGCCCCTGCCCGCTGCTCCTAGGAGCACAAGGCCCAAGGGGCAAGCTCGCCCCATGTGGTGGAGGTGCCCTGTCCCCATCTTGAAATTCTTTCTAACTTTTGAACAACAGATCCCACATTTTCATCTGCATTGGGCCCCTCGAATTACGGAGCTGGTCCTGCTTGGGAGCCACAAGGTTTGGGATCTCCTGCCTGTGCATGGTAGAACCCAGTGACTTTTTGAGTGAAGGTCCTCCCCCTGTGCTGGTGCCCACCCATCCCTGGTTTGCAGAGGAAGCTCCCCCTGGAGGTGAATTACAGACAAAGCGCAGGAGAAGTTTTCTTGATTTTTCGAAGAAGGAATAAAGAGCTCTCAGGAACCGTAACAGGAGCCCAGGCTTCAGAGCTACGCAACCCACTTAGACAAACTGCTAAGTTTCCCTGAGCCTGGACCGGCCTCATCTGCTCAATGAGAGCATCTCACCCTGAGAGGCGCTGCAGGTGACGTGTGCAGTGCCTGGAACACACCTCGGACACCTTCCAGGGTCCCTCCCTGCAGGAGGACCGAGCTGCACACGAACGTCTGGTTTCAGAATTACAGGATCCCTCGCCCGAAGACAGTGTGGACACCACGTACAGTCTGACCCTGGACTTTACAGAAGGGGGGACCAGGGCCATTGACGGGGCAGATTTTCCCACGGCCGGGCCCCGAGCCGGCCAGGGGACGCGGGATGAGCTCTGCATCCGCGGCTTGCACGCAGCTCCCGCCTGCACTCCGGCGGCTGCCCGGGAGGCCCTGACCTCCGGGAGCCCCGGCGGAAGTTACCTTTGAGGCCGGGGACGAGAATCTGCACGGAGCAGGTGTCGTCCACCGTCTGCTGAGCGCCCCCAGCCCAGAGCACCGACAGGAAGGCCAGGCCAATCAGAGCCAGAGCCCGCTTCATGGTGAGCCTCGCAGCACGTTGACTCCTGAAGGGAGGGAGAAGCAGTAAACAGTGACGGGAATTCCGGGAACCGGGACAGCAAGTGACAGTGTGCAGGCGCGCCGGCCACCACACTCGCCCCGCTCAGGGGCCGCGGTGGCAGCTGCCCTGGAGCGGCTGTCAGTGCTTTGGTGCCTCTTTCTCTCCCTGTCGCTCTGTCTGTCTCCCTCTCTGTCACTCTGTCTCTCTCACTCGGGTGCCGACTGAAACCTCCACCGAGACATCCCCTTCGCCCAGCAGTGACAACAGTCACCACTCCGGATGCGTTACTCCAGATTCTTCTTCTGATTCCTTATAACTGATACCTGATACACACAGAGGCGTGAGATACTGGGTCACGCTGTGTGTCGTCTTACCTACGTGACTCAACATCGTGCTCCAGGATTCATCCTGTAGCTTACTATGTTCTCACGTCAATGAGGAAGCCCCCGTCACCAAAGGGGGTGGGACAGGGACAGAGGTTGGAAGGACACAGCTGCCCCCCCGTCCCTGTGCCGGTCCCCCCGCCATGGGCCAGTGAGGAAGCACGCAGACTTTGAGGTCTGCCCCCCGGGACCTTGGTGTCTGGATGCCACAGTGCTGGGAGACAGCTGTGCATCCGGCTGCACCCGGACCAGCGCCCTGGCTAGACTGCATCTCCTGTCAGCTTGTTCCCTCACCTTACAGCGAGGCAAGCGTCCTGGGGTCACCCTAAGAACAGGCAGTGGTGCACGCAGCTCAACACCAGGCCGGCCCCACTGGACAGCAGCTTTTGACATCCTGGCCACCACACCCTGGGAAGGAGTCCCACAGCCGGCCCTGGCTTCCAGACAAATGAAGGGCTGGAAGCAGAGCTGTTGAGTGACAGCGTTCTGTGCCCCCCGTGAAGAGCCTGTGCGTTAGCCAGATCTTCCACGAAGGGGACAGAGGTGACAGTCATCCGTGCCGTCCTGCAGTGAGGCCCCGGCTCCCCACGTGTGGTCACAGATCTGATCCTGTAGGGGAGGACTGCTCACCAGCTCGGGGACAACATGGTGCTCATGTAACCCTGCACAGGGATGGGCACGTCATTCCAGCCTCACGGGCCAGGAGGCCAGAGGCAGAGAGACCTCAGGGACAACTAAGAAGTGGTGACGATGGGCTGGCCTGGGACTTCCTAACGCTGTCCTGTCAGCACCGTTGCTCACTCGGCCCGACTGTCAGCTTCCCCGAATCAAAGTAAGGGCCCATCCTCCCCCCTCAGTCACAGCAGTAGTGGGCTTTTATTTAATTTTCTAATATTCACGTTTGGTGGAGAGAAAAGGAGCTAACGTTTACTGCACACCAAACGTGGACACACACGTCTTATTTAGTCCCTGGACCCCCTGGTGACGTATATGGCCCCTGGTCTTAAAGACAATGAATAGGAGGCAGTGAGAGGCTGCAGGGCCCTTCAGGCGTGCGGGCCCCGGTGAGCTGGCTCTCTCCGTCTCCTTTGTCAGCTAAGCCTTGACCCCTGAGCGAGCAGCTCATCCCGGACATCGGCCGCCGTGAGCACCTGCAGCCGTAACTGGAAGAGCTTGGAGCACGCAGGCCTGGGGTTTGCAGGCGCTAAGCTGAGTGAGTGAATGGAAGGATGGGCACATGAATGAATGAACGCCCAGAGGTTCCCAGCGGCAACTCACATAGAACGTGACACTCTTCTCCTGCTGATGGCTTTCCACGTTCCCATGGTGCTCCCAGGGCCAGCGCCTCGGACACGCGACCTGTGCGGACCCACGTAGAGTGCCGCACAAGGGGATTGTGGCCTGGAATTCCTAATGGTCTTTGAACAAAGCAGCACCGCCAAGTGTGCAGCCAGCCCGGATGATCATAAAGAGCGTAGCTGCTGCTTTAGCGGCAAGTCGTTTGTTCCTTTCAAGGAGGTACTTCTTGAAGGCGATGATAATAGAACGTTACGTGTCAACTAGCTGGCGGTTTTTAAAAAGCCCCGATAAACACTTGCTCCCCTGACTTTTGTGCTCAGGCCAATGGATGCTTGCCTCTTGGTATGTGTGGGAGGCCAGCTGTGTTTAGATTGTTTTAAATGTCTCGGGAACTGCATGGGAATTTCCTCTCTAGCTAGAGACAACTGGGTCAGAAGACAGCCACCTTGTTCAGTAAGACTCGCTGCTCTCACACTGCAGAAGCCTCAGGAGCGGCCTCGAGAAGATCAGATGCCACCTCCCAAGGAGGGGCAGCGAGGGGCAGAGGGTCCGGAGTGCAGGGAAGCCGGGGCTGCCCTCCCACTGGCCCTCGGCCCTCGGCCCGCTCACGCGTCTGGGCCCACCTCGGGTCCTGCAGCAGGAATCAGTGCGGGCGGCCCTGGTGGGAGCCTCTTTCCCAGACTTCGGGCTCCTTCCTGCCCTCTTACAAGAGGAATTTTGTTTTATAAACGGGGAGGCTGCAGCTCCTCCTGGGTCTCTTCAAGAAAAACATCCTTATCTCCCAGCCGGGGCCCGCCCCTCCGTGAAGGAGGCCAGCTTGGCCGAGAAGAAAGGAAATTCAATTTGGAATTCTTGGTAGAAACACGATGTAACAATGAAATAGACAGGGAAAAAAGTGCGGCTTAATGGGCCAAACGTGCAACTGTACATTTTCATTAAATGTCTACAGCAGGGCCCACCGTCTTACGGGCACCGTGAATGCCTGCAGAAGCACGTCCCTAAAAGGGTCGCAGGTCTCACTGGCAGGCAGACCCCCCACCCCCACCCCTACAGTGACACTGGGCCTTCCCCAGCGACTATGGCACTGACAGAGTTTCACCCCAAGGGCACACATTTTTCCTATCTTTTTACCAAGACCATGAAGCAAGAAGAGGCCTTTTCCCTATTGCCTCCCCGAGCCCTATGCAAATCATCTGTCTGTTCTTTTATTTGGCATATAGATTTTTCAAATTCGTAAATAGAACTGAACAGCTGTGAACGTTTGGGGCGCCACTCTGCTTGCTACCCAGGCAACGTGCTTCCCATCAAACAGAAAATCCAGTTATGCACGCTCAGTGGCTTCCAAACTTTACCTCTTAACTTCAGAACCACTGCCTAACTTCGGCCGGACAGCCAGGGCCAAGGCAGGAGGGCGCCACCCCGTACAGGGTGACCCTATGTGCCCTTGAAAGTTGCCTTCTCCAGCCCCGCCTTTCGCCCCACATCTGGGACTCCCACCACTGAGCCCGAAACAGAGAGGCTGGCCACTAAGCAGAGAGGAGCTGGTCGCCCCGTCGCCCCCACTGGGGGGTCCACCAGGCCCCAGGAGCCTGAGCTGGCTGCTCAGGAAGGTGTGTGCCAGGGGCTGGGACGGGGGTTCTGTGGCCGCTTGTACCCCGGCTGGGTTGCAGGAAAAACTGCGTCACCCCTTTGAACCTATGGAAACCTGATCATCTCCTAGTAACTGGTAGCTCTTGGTGCCCGGCGCTCGGCTCCAGGAAGTTTCCACCGTGAGCTACCAAATCAATCAAGCCTCAGAATTCTGGCCTGATCCCTGCGACACACCCGATCTGAGAGCAAATCCCTCGGCCCTGCACCCAGTTCCTACCTGTGCCCGTCAGGAGCCTCGCCTTCCCGCCTGAGCATCTGCCGCGGGTTCCCCACCCCCGTCCCGCTCCCAAGGCTGCAGAGTGGCCAGCAGAGCGTCCCTACCTGAGGCGTGTGCCAGGCCAGGCTGCTGTTTTCGGGCCGCGGTCCCACACGTCGGGCAAGAGGCCTGGCTGTCAGACTGCCCGGCAACTCAGGCTGGGGCTGAGGTATTATCTGCAAACAGCTTCCTGTTTGAAATGCATGAGGCGGAGAAGGGAGTGTGGGAACTTGGAAACACATGAGATGTCGGGGTCTTGGGGCCCCTCCTGGAGACGCCTCCCTAACTCTGCACCCCGAACTCCCCAGTCAGTCTCTTTTTATCCACCTTTTCTGTTCCTGTCATTTTTTGAAAAAATAAGCATGTGTATTGTGGAAATTTAGGAAAGTAGAAAGAAGAGCAACAACTGTCACCTGGTATCACACGGACAGGACTAAATACAGGCTGGCATATTTTGCAGTTTTTCCACATAGGTTTCACTCCAAAAGCATAAAGTACTCGTCTGCTGCATGTCGAGACCTAACCGGTGGTGAGGCCCCAAACTCCCTCGGCTCACAGGAGTGTCATTTAAGGTAACAAACACATGCCAAATCCATGTCTTTGGAGGGGGCTGGGCAGGTCCAGCTTCTGTGTGGCCTGACATATACACGAAGGGGCAGATGGGGGTCCTTTAAGAAAAAGACATATCAAATTATGATCATAAAAAGTGAGGTCCAAAAAAAAAAAAAAAAAGTGAGGTCCAAAAAAAAAAAAAAAAAGTGAGGTCCAAAAGTGAATATTAAGACTGACAAGAGAAGTCATAACAAATTACAAATTTTAGAACTGACAGATTCCACACACACCACAAAATCCATGAAAAAGAATGGATTCTTTATTAAAACCACCTGATAGCATAAGAAAATTTGACAACTTAGATGAAAACAGACCACTTCCTGGAAAACACAAACTACCACAGTGGACCCAATATGAAACAGAGAATTTAACAGCCCTATAGCAATTAAGGGGATTGCACTTGTAATTTTAAAACTCCCTAAAAGGAAACCTCTAGGCCAGATGGTTTCACAGGAGGATTCTACCAAACGTTTAAAGAAAAATTAACACCAATTCTACACACTTCTTCCAGAAAACAGAAGAGGGAACACTTACCAATTCATTTTATGAAGTTAGTGTTACCCTGACACCGAAACCAGACAAAGACAATACCAAAGAAGAGAACTACAGACCAATAACCCGCAAGGATATAGATGCAAAAATCTTTAACAAAATATCAGGAAAGAGGATTGAGCAATATATAAAAGGATTTGCAAACTATTTATAAACAAGTGGGGGTACTTTGGGGATGCAAGGCTGGGTCAATATTCAAAAATCAACCAGTCATTAAGAATGCGGTGTTTGGGGGCTTCCCTGGTGGCGCAGTGGTTGAGAGTCCGCCTGCCGATGCAGGGGACACAGGTTTGTGCCCCGGTCCGAGAAGATCTCACATGCCACGGAGCTGCTGGGTCCGTGAGCCATGGCCACTGAGCCTGCACGTCCGGAGCCTGTGCTCCGCAACGGGAGAGGCCACAACAGTGAGAGGCCTGCGTACCGCAAAAAAAAAAAAAAAAAAGAATGCAGTGTTTGGAGACGCAAGAGGTATGGGAACATATGTGTATGTATAATTGATTCACTTTGTTATAAAGCAGAAACTAACACACCATTGTAAAGCAATTATACTCCAATAAAGATGTGTAAAAAACAAAAAAAAGAATGCAGTGTTTGAAGAATTTTAATGACCTGGAGAAATGTTCACGATGGAATGATAAAGAATTAAACAGAACAAGGAGTATATAAAAAAAGTCAACCAGAGTAATCCACCATACTAACAAGCCAACAGAGGAAAATCACATGATCATATCAATCGAGGCAGTAAAAGCATTTGACAAAATCCAACACCCTTTCATGATAAAAACTCTCAGAAAAATAAGAATAGACAGGGAACTTCCTCACCTTGACAAAGAGCATCCATTTTTTTGGATAAAAGATATATTTTTTTACCGAAATATATTTGACATACAATGTGCAAGTCCAAGGTATATAACGTGTTGATCTGATACACCTGTGCCTGGTAATATGGCTGCCTACAATTGTAAAATTATTTAGCACTCCATTACACCATATAGTTGTCATTGCTTCTTTTGTGGTGGGAATAATTAAGATCTAGTCTCTCAGGAGTTTTGATGATTTAAGTAAAGTACTGTTGTCTATACTTACTATACTGTGCCTCAGATCTCCAGGACTTATTTATCTATTAGTTGCACATTTGTACCCTGAAACATCTCTCCTATTCCCCAACCCTAACCCTGGCAACCAACACTCCCCCGTTTCTACGAGTTTGGCTTCCTCTGACCCACATGTAAGTTATATCATACAATATTTGTCTTTCTCTGTCTGGATTATCTCACTTAGCATAATGACCTCAAGGGCCAACCACGCCATCACAAATGGAAAGACATTTCTCCCTCTCATGGCTGAATAATATTCGATTGTGTGTGTATATATGTATTTATCTCACACTTTTATCATTCATCCTTTGACAGGCACTTAGGTTTCTGTACCTTGGCTATTGTGAGTAACGCTCCAATAAACCTGGGAGGGCAGACATCCCTTCGATAATGTTTTCATTACCTCTGCATAAATACCCAGACGTGGAATTGCACAACCTTATGGTAATTCCATTTTTACTGTTTTGAGGAGCCTCCATGCTGTTTTCCATAGTGGCTGCACCAATGTATGTTCCCACCAACAGTGTTTTCTCCACACTCTCGGCAACACTCATTACCTTTCATCTTCTTGATGCCTGGCATTCTGGCAGGTGTGAGGTGATAGCTTGCGGTTTTGATGTGCATTTCCCTGATGATTAGCGATGTTGAACATCGCTTCATGTGTCTGTCGGCCATTTGCATGTCCTTTGGAAAAATGTCTTCCTATTTCATCACAGAGCATCTATTTTTAAAAACCAACGCTAACATCACCCTCAGGTGAAGGCTGAGTGTCCCCTCCTGAGATCAGGAAAATCAGGACAGCCATCTTACTTCTTATTTAGCATCATGCTGGAAGTTCCAGCCCATGCAGAAGGCATGGAAAGGAAACAAAAGCCACAGGGATCAGAAAGGGAAAAGTAAAACAGTCCCTTGTTGCAGATGACACGACTGTCTGCCAAGAAAATACCAAGGAGTCTACAAAAAACTTCTAGAACTATTAAGTGAGTTCAGCAAGGTCTCAGAATACAAGATAAACATACAAAAATCAGTTGTATTTCTATAAGCTAGCAGTGAACGTATGGACACTGAAATTAAAAGCAATACAATTTACAATTGCTCAATAAAATGAAATTTGTAGGTATAAATCTAACAAAACATGTATAGGACCTACATGCTGAAACACAACATGCTGGTGAGAAAATCACAGACGATCTAAACAAACGGAGAGACATGTCGTGTTCATGACCAGAAGCCTCCGCATAGGATATCATTTCCCCCGAAACCGATCTACAAGCTTAACACAATTCTTATTGAAATCTCAGCAAGAGTTTTTACAGATACAGACAATACTATTCTAAAATGTATATGAAAGACAAAGGAACCAGGATAGCTAAAATAATTTTGAAAAAGAATAAAGAGGCATCAGTCTACCCAGTTTCAAGACTTATTATACAATGGAACAGAACAGAGAACCCACACAAACGTACCCAACTGATTTTGTTAAGTTTTTTTAAATAAAATGCACATAACATAAACTTCATCCTCTCAATCGTTTTAACTGCAGAGTTCAGTGGTATTAAATGCACTCATAACGTCACGCAACCATCACTACCGTCCAGCTCTATTTTTCTTTCCACCTTGTAAACCTGAACCTCTGCCCCCATTAAACGTAACTCCCCACTGTCCCCCCATCTCAGCCCCTGGCCACCACCATTCGACTTTTCATTTCTATGAACTGACTATTCTAAGCATCTCAGGTAAGTGGAATCACAGAGTATTTGTGTAACTGGCTTATTTCACTTAACCTAATGTCCTCAAGGTTCATCCACATGATAGCAGTTGTCAGAATCCCCTTCCTTTTTTCTTTTATTTTGCTTTGTTTTAATTTTATTTTTGGCTGCATTGGGTCCTCATTGCTGTGTGTGGGCTTTCTCCAGCTGGCAGCGAGCGGGGGCTACTCTTCGTTGCGGTGCGCAGGCTTCTCACTGCGGTGGCTTCTCTTGTTGCAGAGCACGGGCTCTAGGTGCGCAGGATTCAGTAGTTGCGGCAGGCGGGCTTAGTCGCTCCGCGACTTGTGGGATCTTCCCGGACCAGGGATCAAACCCGTGTCCCCTGCATTGGCAGGTGGATTCTTAACCACTGCGCCACCAGGGAAGTCCAATTTTTTTATATATATTTATTTATTTACTTTGGCTGCATCAGGTCTTAGTTGCAGCACACGGGATCTTTAGTTGCAGCACACGTGCAGGATCTAGTTCCCCAACCAGGGATCACACCCGGGCCCCCTACACTGGGAGCATGGACTCTTACCCACTGGACCACCAAGGAAGTCCCTCCCCTGCTTTTTAAGGCTGAGTAATGTCCCACTGTATGTATAGACCATGTTTTGCTTATCTATTTATCCACTGGTGGACACTGGGGTTGCTTTTACATTTTAGCTCCTGTGAATAATGCTATGAACATGGGTGTACAAATATCTCTTCCAGACCTTGCTTTTAATTCTTTTGGTTATACCCAGAAGTGAAGTTGCTGGACCGTATGGTAGTTCTATTTTTACTTTTTTGAGGAACTGCCATACTGTTTTCCAAAGTGGCTACACCATTTTACATTCCCACCAACAAGGGTTCCAATTTCTCCACAGCCTCACCAGCACTTGCTATTTTCTGGGTTTTGTTTTGATAGCAGCCATCCCAAAAGGTGTGAGGTCACTCTCTTTATAGTTTTGACTTTCATTTCCCTCCTGACCAGTGCATCTTTTCATGTGCTAACTGGCCTACATCCCAAATGATTTTTTTCAGCGCGGCAGGGGTGGGGGGGGGGGGGGGGGGGGGGGGGGGGGGGGGGGGGGGGGGGGGGGGGGGGGGGGGCGGGGGGGGGCGGCACTCAGCGTGGCTTGCGGGATTTTAGTTCCCCGACCAGGGATTGATCCTGGGCCACGCAGTGAAAGCACCGGGTCCTAACCACTGGACCGCCAGGGAATTCCCTAGACCCAATTTTTGACAAAGGAGCAAAAGCAACTCAGTGGAAGGAGGATGGTCTTTTTTTTTTTGCAGTACGCAGGCCTCTCACTGCTGTGGACACCCTGCATCGGCAGGTGGACTCTCAACCACTGCACCACCAGGGAAGCCCGAGGATGGTCTTTTTAATAAATGGTGCTGGAGCAGCTCAACATCCAGAGGCAACAGGTGACCCTTATACAAATATTAACTCAAAATAGATCACGAACTTAAGTGTAAAATTATAAAACTTTTAGAAAAAACAGGAGAAAAATCTTCAGGATCTAGGGATACGCAAATAGCTCTTAGACATAAAACACCAAAAGTACAATCCCCAGAAGCAAAAATTGATAAATTGTACTTCATCAAAATGAAAACCCTATTAAAATGCAAAAACATGCTACAGGAAGGGAAAAAATTTTCACAAACTATGTATCTACCAAAGGTCTTTTATCTAGATTATAAAGTACTCTCAAAACTCAACAGGAAAATAACAAACAATCCAGTTAAAAGATGGGCCACAACATGAAAAGCTATTACAACCAAGAGTCTGTGCGGATGGCAAAGAAGCACATGATGTCCAACATCACTGGCCACCAGGGAAACGCCCCTCACACCCACAGTGAGGCACACCGCACACCCGTCACAATTGCTGCCACTGAAAGGAGCGAGGACCCCAAATGCTGTTGAGGATGACAAGCTGGGGGGGATGTAACGGTGCAGCCGCTCTGGGAACAGCTTGCCACTTTCTTAAGACACTGAACATGCAACTACCCTACAACCCGGCGATTGCACTCCTGGGCGTTTACCGCAGGAGCCAAGACTTACCTTCACATGAAAACCTGAACATCCACGGCAGTTTACAGCAGCTGAATCCCTAACAGCCCCAAACTGAGAACAACTCAGACGTCCTTCAATGGGCGGCTGGTTAAAGAAACTCTGGTCCTCAATACCAGGGAGCACCGCTCGGCGGTAAAGGAACCAACTACAGACACAGCACCAACTGGGAGGGTCTCCAGAGAATTCTTAATGAAAAGAGCCAGTCCTACAAAGGTTCTGCACTGCCTGCTTCCGTTTATAGAATGGTATTGAAATGATGAAACTACAAAATGAACGGACCAGTGGTGGCCAGGGCCTGAGGAGGTGGGCGTGGTGTAAGAGAGGGACAGAGGGATGTCCATGACCCGTGATGTGGGCCCTGCTCCCGCAGGACCTGTTACCACTGGGGAGACAGGGTACACGGACTCCTCTGGTTTACTTCTTACAGCTGCATGTGAAGCTACAATTGTCTCAAAATTAAAACTTGCACTTAAAAAAAGCTGCCTGGGGCTTCCCTGGTGGCGCAGTGGTTGGGAGTCCGCCTGCCGATGCAGGGGACACGGGTTCGTGCCCCAGTCTGGGAAGATCCCACAGGCCGCGGAGTGGCTGGGCCCGTGAGTCATGGCCGCTAAGCCTGCGTGTCCGGAGCCTGTGCTCCGCAACGGGAGAGGCCACAGCAGTGAGAGGCCTGCGTACCGCAAAAAAAAAAAAAAAAAGCTGCCTGACACTACCTTTCTTTTGCTCTATATTATCAGGCTGCATATTCTGTCCTCGCCTCCTGCCATGACAATGCTTTTCTACTGAAAGAATAGACAGTAACTCAGTATTTTCCCTAGCATGGTTATCTGCATTTATTATTGGTAGCTTTTAAAACATTTATTTCAACTTCCTAAGCCATTATTGGTATGTCATGTACTTCTTTAGGTTGGTAGTGATATTTGGAAGAAACTCATTTCTTTCATATGAGGTGTTTGATCTCAGGCATTTTGAGTTTGTTTTGTGCAGAGAATAATCTGAGTTTTTGAACTGACCACACCATTGGTCCAGGCTGTAACTGATGAGCTCTTTGTACGTGTGAAATCACTGTGAACCACTCAACCAACTTAAATCCAAAATAATGCAACCCTAGCCCAGCTTCAGCCTTGCCCCAACTCCCCACCAGGGGACATCTGGCAATGTTTCTGAGGACAGTCTCAGTAGTCACACCGTGGAGGGGGCGAGGGGCACTGGCTTCCAGGACGCTGCTAAACATCCGACAACGCCCAGGGAGTTTCCACCACAAAGAATAACTAAGCCCCAAATGCCAAGAGTGCAGAAGTGAGAATCCGTGGCCAGATCCCAAAGATGCCCAAGGCCACTGGGACACCCCCGACAGGAGGACTGGGACGGCGGCTGCGCCTGCACACCCACGCCACTGAGACGCAGTCGCTGGGCTGTTTGATGCACGTGGGGTGAAGGCTCAGCTCCCTGGGGCCTGGCTAGGATCAGCATCACTACTCAGTCCTCACAACCAGCCCCCGAGCAAGGCATCACCACTCCATTTTACAGCTCAGGAGACAGGGCAGAGAATTAGAGCACTGGCCCGTGCTCACACAGGCAGGGACATGCCGACCAGACCTCAAGGACAGCAGATCGCACACGGCCGGTCCCAAGGCCACCCTCCCTCCTCCCAGCCCCCTTTCTTGTCTCATAGCTGACAGACGGGTGGTACTTACCTTCTGCTTCTGAGTCCTGAAATGTTAAGCACTTTTTATAAAAAGCGCCAATAACCTGAGAATTACTCTGTTACAAAACAAGTGATAATTTTAGACTAACTTGCCTATTTCCAGTAGATTGCAAATTAGAACCATTTTTAGATCATAAACCATGTTTACACCTGCTTTGCAAACAAGTACCAAAAAGCCATCAGAATCACTAGGTGCTTCTCCTCTGGGCTTCCCTGTCTCCCTCTTCCCTTTTTCCTCCTTCCCCTCGGCTTGTCCTGGAACACGCGAAAGTCATGGCCACCAGGAACAGGCTTTTTTCCCTCAGGAACTCTGACCTCCAAAGAGACGGGCCACTTCCAGGGGATTGGGACAAGAATCTGGCTCATCTCCCAGTTATTATTTACATTTCTCAGACATAACTGAGAAATCTGGACACAGGAGCCAGATCAAACCCATGTGTCTCTGGCTGGGAATGTTCCCCGGGGTCACAGCACCGTGCAGCCGTATCTCTTCACCACTCTGTCCACGAGGACATTAACCGCGGCCTGCTTCCGCCTGAAGGCTTCATTTCTCCAGAGCCCACGACAGCCCAGAGCAAGGCCAGGCCCCCTGCCCCAAGTGTGAGGACCCCCCCACCCATCCGCTAAGCCTGCTCGCTGGTGGACACAGAGCGGACGTGGTCCAGGAGCCCAGCCAGGACAGCCAAGGGCCCGAATCTGGAGCGCACGGCACCCCGTCGTGACGAGAGGTAGGTTCTGGCTTCACCCCTCAGAGATACCACATATTACAACGTCCAATGACGTTACATCACCAGAGATCATCAGGGAACGCAGTACTGGAGGATACGCTCAGAATCGGCTGGAGGACTCCTGCAAACCCCGATGGTGGGCACCCCTGGAGCTTGATTCAGGAGGCAGGGCGGGCCCAGGTGTCTTCATTCCACCAGGCCCCGAGCTGCTGGCTGCTGCTAGTGCAGGGACCCCGCTCCCAAGGCCCAGTGAGCGCAGCCGAGGAGGGCGAGCTGACCTGCCTCCGCCCTGTTTGCTGCCTCGGCTCGGCTCCTGGCCCACTAGGCCGCACATCCTGCGACTCCAGGTCAACAACTGTCCCCTACACGAAGGGACAGGCCTGCAGGCTGTGGCAAGGTCACCAGCGCACAGGCCCAAGGCCAGCGGAAGGCAGGATGGGGAGGGGCAGCAAGGGCGGCTCGTGTGAAGGCGGCAAATCAGACAGCGGACGCCGGGCTAGGGCAGCCCTTGGCCTCTCATGCTCCCCAAGACAATCCGTGCAATTTAAAAACTGGCTCTAACATAGAAGACGGATAACCAACAAGGACCTACTGCAGAGCACACGAAGTCGTACTCGATATTTTATAATAACCTAAGAGAAAAGAATCTGAAAAAAGAACACATATGTGTATAACTGAATCACGGTGCCATACACCTGAAACCAACACACGGACACAAACTACAAGGACCCTCTCTGTTCAAAATCTTCCAGCCTGGGTAGGAAGCTACTTGACAATGCACACAGCTTTGCACCCACAGCTCTCTACTTTTGAAAAACATACCCCAAACAGAAGATTGTGAATAATATTTTATTTAGTCATTTTTGTTTACAACTGAAACTCTGGGAACTCAAAATTAACATCTTTGCCCGTGAGCTTCTTATAGACACCAGAAAACGTTTCAACCTACGAGAAAAGAAATAACGCATCACAAAACATTTCAATACACATTCGTCTTAAAGCCTAAAGACTGTGAAATTGTGCCCTGTATGGTTTTTCTCCTCAGCAACCAGGCAGAGAAAGAATATACCAGACATGCCTCTATAGTCCCAAGCTGGGGGCAAGCTCCTCTCTCGTGTCGTGGGACAGGCCTCCACAGCACTGCACCCGAGGGCTGGCTCCTCTAGGCCACTCGGCAGACCCTGGGGGACCCCAGAGGTCAATGCTCTACCAGGAATGAAGCAAAGTGACAGTTCTCCCCAGATTCTAACACAACCACCACCCCGCCCATAAAAACAGCTTTACTAAAAGTCACACCATGGAATTACTTTACTTCAATTTCTCTAGTAACTTAAAAGGTAAAGAATTCCATCTTTTAAAACATCCCCCAGGACTTCCCTGGTGGCGCAGTGGTTAAGAATCCGCCTGCCGATGCAGGGGACACGGGTTCGAGCCCTGGTCTGGGAAGATCCCACATGCCGCGGAGCAGCTAAGCCCGTGCGCCACAATTACTGAGCCTGTGCTCTAGAGCCCGCAAGCCACAGCTACTGAGACCATGAGCCTAGAGCCCGTGCTCCGCAACAAGAGAAGCCACCGCAATGAGAAGCCTGCGCATCACAACGAAGAGTAGCCCCCGCTCGCCACAACTAGAGAAATCCCACACGCAGCGACATAGACCCAACGCAGCCAAAAAAAAAAAACCACCCCAATTTAAAGCCTGACATATAATCCAAGAGGAAGTGGGCCCTCAGTTCACAAAGATTGGTTCTGGTGCCATGTAGGGATGGGTTAGGCTGCATTCTACCCTTATCTGTTCTGGATCTTTCCATAATAAACAAGGCCTATTACCTTGTGTTCCACATTGTTCTGCTGTGCTTTATCCAAATGAACCTTTATGAGTCGGCTGCCATCCAGCTTCACGCGGATCCTCTTGCCCACAATCTCACTTGGGAAAACCAAGTCCTCCAGGATGGCGTCGTGCACGGCTGTCAGAGTGCGGCTTGAAGAATAGAATACAGTGACAAAAGTGAGAAATCTAGCAAGGTCTGCCCTCCTGGGAGCCCCAAGGGCACCTCTTGAAGTCAAAAACATAAATGGGCAAACTCCAGGTTCCTGAAACCAGATTAACACTAGCTTTCAAGTAATCTACTTTCATTAATGTATCACACCACGAGCCATTACCAAACTAGAACAGGTTAACAAACACCCCATTTTTTTTGGCTACACGGCACATCTTGGGGGATTTTAGTTCCCTGACCAGGAACTGAAGCCAGGCCTAACCACTGGGATGCCAGAGAATTCCTGACACCCTATTATTTTATTTCAAAAGCTTAGCGTATTTTAAACATGTTATCTTGTAAAGTACACATACACCAGCTCTTATGAGTGATTTTCCCCAGGGGATGGAGATTGACGATGACTTTTATTTTTATACATTATCTTTAGGTTTATTGTCAGTCGTATGATTTCTCGACTAAATCACTGCAGTAACCTCTTTCCTCTCTCCAAAACCATCCCATCCGTTGCTGTCAAAATAATCACTGATGTCATTACACACTTCACCTACTGAAGACCCTTTGAGGGCTCCCCTTGGCCTCCAAAATGCACCAAACCCCCCTTGTTCCCTGCGATGGAATGAGGTGACATCCCATCCCAAAAGACACTGCTCTATCACCAGCTCTAGGATGTGGCCCCTCCTATGAGGGTCCCCGGTTTCCAACCCATCCCATCACACGAACTGCCAAGGGAACCGTGCTCTTCTCTCCTGAGTATCATTTCAAGTTCACAACCCATCTGGCTGCCTGATGAGAAGGTTCAATTAATTCCAAACCTTTAGAGTATCAGCTTTGTACCACTGTATATCAGGAATGAGCAAACGAAAAGACAGCTCTCATTCTCAATGTTTATGCAGCTACCCTGTATTATGGAACGTGTCTAGGTCTTGTTCACCCCTCAGTGGATCAGACACTATGTTCTACTCATTTCTATTTTCCTGTCCTGGCAGCTCCCACGCACACAGAAGGGCCTCCTAAATAACTGCAAAGGCCTCACTGCCCCATGGTGGACCCACTTTCCAAAGCCTTCATCACCTCTCCAAAAGCAAATGAGACAGATGGCCCAATCGATAATGGCTGCTAACCACCGACTAAGCACTTCTTACTCTACAGGACTAGGTAGGCACACATATGGAAACTTGCTAATTACTTCCTTCAAAACATAAATTAGGACGGAATCAAAGCTAGCCTCAAATTCCAACCCAGTCTAAAGACTTTTTAAGGGGGAGCAGTGGCAATGCAACTTTAATAATCAGAAAGCATAGGAACTAATCTGCTTCAGAAGAAAATAACTGAAACCCTGCTACAGATGAGAAGCCAAAGAAAACATGTATCTCAGCATTTAATCTGTTGTAGGAGAGAGATAAACGACTGAGAAGGAAAATGAATCTGAAGGCAAGAAACCAGATTGGAAAGGGGTGGATTCACTCTGGCCTCCCAACTAGTCCTCACTGTAGGAGAATGAAGACTCCAATGTCTAGAGCAGGTCACTAGGAATGGGTTGAAGTCATTACCTGAGAAAATGTGGAAACAGGTTTGGGATGAAGGATAATTAAGGCTGTAGATTTGGGAGTCAGTGCCTTAGTTGGGTGCGAAGCAAAGGATCTGTCTTTATACTCAGTACTAACTGGGGTTGTCAGAACTGAGATTATAAAACCCCTTCTTAAGTATCATAATTAACAAACTAAACGTTCTTGATTATCCCTGTATTTGATTTCTTGCAAACTGTCCAGAATAAAAAAAAAAAGCTAAATTCTTATGCTACTCCAGCTACTCCAACTGCCAGCTACTCCAACTTAAAACAAGCTCAGGGGCTTCCCTGGTGGCGCAGTGGTTAAGAATCCACCTGCCAATGCGGGGACACGGGTTCGAGCCCTGGTCTGGGAAGATCCCACATGCTGCGGAGCAATTAAGCCCGTGCACCACAACAACTGAGCCTGCGCTCTAGAGCCCCGTGAGCCACGACTACTGAGCCCGGTGAGCCACAACTACTGAGCCCACGTGCCTAGAGCCCGTGAGCCACAACTACTGGAGCCTGCGCTCTAGAGCCCGTGGGCCACAACAACTGAGCCTGCGCTCTAGAGCCCGTGAGCCACGACTACTGAGCCCGTGAGCCACAACTACTGAGCCCACGTGCCTAGAGCCCGTGAGCCACAACTACTGAGCCTGCGCTCTAGAGCCCGTGAGCCACAACAACTGAGCCTGCGCTCTAGAGCCCGTGAGCCACAACTACTGAGCCCGCGCGCCTAGAGCCTGTGCTCTGCAACAAGAGAAGCCACCGCAATGAGAAGCCTGCGCACCAACACGAAGAGGAGCCCTGCTCGCCGCAACTAGAGAAAGCCCACGCGCAGCAACAAAGACCCAACGCAGCCAAGAATAAATAAAATAAATTTATACTTAAAAAAAAAAACAAGCTCAAGGTACTGACCAACACTCGGAGTTCCAGAAAACCTGGAACCGGCCTTTCCAGCCTCACCACTACTCCCTCTCCCCCCTCCACCACAGCATATGGTACAACACATCTGCCCACAACACTGGAGACCCATCACTTCCTATTTTGTAGGAACTTTAGAAACAAGGACTGACTGTAAATTCCAGCATCACTAATGCTTAGCTGTAATGAGCAAACGATGGGGAGTCTCCTCATCCCATAAGCAGGGATGCTAACACTACAAATTACGTACTTCACAAGGTTGCCTCTCTGCAGTTAGAGGGATGCCGGAGTATTTTTTTCTCAAACTGGTCCAAGGGCAGGATCTGCAGCGATCCAATAATCCAAGTCTATGAAACCAGAGACTTCAACAAAATACCAGAAAGCCCAAAGAGCCAACTTGCAATATCTAAGTTTCTGTCAGATAACCTGCAGTTCGATCAAATTTACAAAGCCTCGTCCACCAGCAACTACAACTGCACTGACACCTTTAACCCGTGATGTGAGCAACAGAAAAATCTCATCTTTCAGCCTTAATCCACAGCAAAAGTCAACAGTGAGGATGACAGGGCGCAGCCCACCTGCACATCTGGTGTGCTTTACCCCACGGCACTCAACTCAAGATTCCTCCCCACTGTTCCCACCCTTTGCCTAAAGAACTGGAGGGAACAATCTCATCTTTTGTGACAACAGTAACCTATTATACCACCTATGTGAATATACGTAATTCTTACCTCCAGAGTTACTTTTAAAACATTTCACATATAATTATAGAAAAAGCTAAGTCACGTGATAGAAGTCCCCGTGCGAATGGATTTCCTACGTTAACAACATTTAATTTTAGGAGCCTACTCCAGCTCTGACTATAAACAACACACGCCAGTCAAGAATTGTTGACAAGAGTGGTGCGTTTTTCATGCTGCTAAAACTTACCTCCTGGGACGTTTTTGCTTATTTTTTGTACGGCTTTTTCGAGTTGGCTTAGGCAGAATTCTCCTCTGTAAGGTAAAAATTATCACGCAACAACAAAAAAAAAAGACCGTAAGTAAGTCGGCAGAAAACAAAGCACTGGTCAACCTGCTTTAAAAACCAAAGGACTCCGTGGCTGAATAAATTCAAAGCTCCAGAAAGCCAAACAACCTAGACCCAACAAGTTACTGAGAAATCCTCTTACGCACTCCCCGATTTCTCGGCATTTCTTTCAGAATCCATGGCTTACATTAAAATGCAACTGGAAAATGTCGGCTGCTCCATGATATGACTGATCTCCCGAAGATCACACCCCTTTTCACGTCCCATCCGGCCCACTACCCACTTCAGTACTAAGCCAGGATACCACTCCGTTAATTCCTCATCAGCCGCGCACTTAATTTCTATAGATTTCTGTTTGCAGGAAGGCCAGATAACTTTAAAACAAAACAAAACCTCTCGACCGTGTTCCACTTTCCCTACATACCATTTCTTTGCATCTCTTTTCCTCCCCAAACCTACGTCTGACGCACCAGGCAGGAAAACCTCGCTGAACCTCAGACAGGCAATTCCATCAGGCTGAAAACTCAGGCTCACTGCCAGCGCACGTCTCACCGCGATCACCTGTGTGCACCCCCGGGGCACCGACGGCGCTGCACACACAGAGCCGCCTTCGCGTTAACAGCAGCCGTGCGCCGCCTCCCTTTAGCCCAGTGCGAGCACCCTAAGCTCCGGGAGCAGCTTCTTCACACTCGCGAGCGACGTATAACGGGACTCGCAAGACGGCGCATTCAGCAGCAGCACAGCTACCTGCGCGATAAAAACAACGTGCTTCCCGCTGAACTTCTTCTCCAGCTCCCGCACGAGCCGGACCTGGATCTTCTGGAAAGACTTCAGCTGAGGAACAGGAACGAAGATTATGATAGCTTTCCGACCGCCACCAACCTCAATTTCCTGGGAAAGAGAGAGCAGAGAGGCGCACTCTCTCTTAGGCCCCCAGCGTCGCCCCTCCGGTCTGGCCCAGCTGAAGCGGTAACGCGCCGCGCCGACACCGCCACACGCTCGACACCCGAGTCGCTGGGGCGTCCCGCCAACAGCACGTGCCCCGGCGCCCCACTGTACCTTGGCGGCCGTGATGTTCAGCTCCCGCAGCTGGGCCTTGAGGTCCGAGTTCATCTCCAGCTCCAGGAGGGCCTGCGGGAGAAGAGGCAGGAGCACCCTCAGCGCCCGGACTCCGGACCCAGGACCCCGTCGCGGCCTCTGCGCTCCGCCCGCCCCCTCACCTGGGAGATGCCCGACTCGAACTCGTCCGGCTTCTCACCGTTAGGCTTCACGATTTTCGCGCTGGAACTGAACATGGCCGGCACCTGGAAGCACAGAGCGCTCAAGCCGGGCGGCCCGCGACCCCCGCCCGCCCACCCGCCCGCGCGGCCCGGCCCCGGCCCCAGCCCCAGCTCCCCCCGCACACGCCATCGGGGCCCGCGGGCCGGGTAATCGGCCGCATCTCCACCCGGGGACCCCAGACGTGTGCCCCTCAAAGCCGTCGGGCCAGCACGGCGACGTCCGGCAACATACCTTGACCAAGCGGCCGACGCTCGCTGCAGCCGCCGACTCCAGTAGGCTTGGGAAGAGGCCTAGATCTCGCGAGAGTTCATTAAATCCCGGCGGCAGAGGGGAAGAGGCGGGAATAGTGCGAGTCAACCAACCGGAAGAACCACTGAGAAAAGGTGGAAGCCTAGAGAGTCCCAGGAAGAGGCTCCGGAGGACCAGTGCGTTTGCTACGCTTTTCGCCCGCGAGAGCCTCCTCTTCCGGGCGGTTTGCGGGAGTTTTTCTGCGTTCTCTGGAAGTTTGAGGCGGTAGCCGGGTGGCCGGGCCGGAGTCTGGGCTGGAGCCCCGGGCCCGAGAAAAGAAACCTGGGCTACCCCTGAGGTTAGGACATTTAAAAAAGGCTAACTTAACACGAGGAAGGGGCTTCCCTGGTGGCACAGTGGTTAAGCATCCACCTGCCAATGCAGGGGACATGGGTTTGAGCCCTGGTCAGGGAAGATCCCACATGCCGCGGAGCAGCTAAGCCCGTGCGCCACAACTACTGAGCCTGCGCTCTAGAGCCCAGGAGCCACAACTACTGAAGCCCGCGTGCCTAGAGCCCGTGCTCCACACAAGAGAAGCCGCGACAATGAGAACCCTGCACACCACTAGACAAAGCCCATGCGCAGCAATGAAGACCCAATGCAGCCAAAAATAAATAAATACAACAAATAAATTAAAAAACAAAAAACACGAGGAAGCTAAAGTCCCTGCTGAAGCAATGGGAAGGAGTCACAGACTTGGATGCCAGTTCTATGTGTAGAGAACCCAAAGGATGACATTTGTGAAAGCTCTTTGGAAACGAAGTACTTTACGAATAAATGTGATTTTCAGGCCACACGTGGCTCTTGTATTGACTGCTTGGTGCGGCCGACAATTCTGAGACATCTGCGAACAGTGGTGGTGGGGCGGCCTGAAGCTGGAGGAGAACCACCCCAAGGGGTGAAGACCTGGGGGCCAGATGCAGGACACGCGATTCCAGGAGGAGGGCCAGAGCGGGGGAAAGATGATTGGGAAGAGTCGGGGCTTGAGCTGGAGAAACGGATGTGGTCAAGGTGTGGTGAGAGATGGTGAATTGCCTTAGAATGGACCAAGAAGTCAACAGAAGAATGTTTTGTTGGAAAAGTGCCTACCGTCCTGTCACTTGAAACTCATGTGTAAAGCACTACCTGCCCTAGACAGGAGCCAAAAATACAATTCACAAGTAATTGTTAATGTGAATGTTCCGTGCTAATACTGCCCTAGGTACTAGTTATAAGGGAAACCCACTGGATCCTTGCCCTCGCGAGATTGCAGGTTAGTGAACATAATATCCCATAAATTGTATGGCTAAATATATAATGATGAATTGTAATAACACATAACAGTAAAATGAGTAAAGGTGGCCAGGAGGGGATTCATGCTTTAAGAAGTCATGGAATTCTTTGGAAGAGATGGAATTAACCTGCAATGTGGAAGAGTAGTCACCAGGGAGAAGGGCATTTCCGACGCAGGGAACTACTTGTGCCACATTATCTGGCAAAGGGGAGATAACTTAGTCTACTTGAGCTTCAGTTTCCTCACTTGTCAAATTTAACAGCAATTATCTACATGGGCCAGGCGCTGTGGAAAATGCTGAAAACAATACACTAGGTGATCTCTAAGATTTCCAACAACTTTAAATAAGCTAAGATTGTGTTCATCTCAGATTTTTAAAGCTGTATATGCTTCTCTAATAATGTTTCAAAAAAAGACAACTAACTATCTCACTGGAAAATTAAGAGTCAGCTTGGGACTTGTTCAAGAGAGAAAGTATAGCTGCATCTGCAGTCTTATCTGGGCAGCCATTCTGAACCCTCTTGATGAACCATTTCCATGTCAATGCTCTACATGCCTTTTCAGTCTGGCTTCTGTGTCAGCCACTCCACCAAAGCAGCACTCCAAAAGTGCCTTCAGTAAAGTACTTTCTGGCTTCCAGTACTTTGATGAGACGAGTGGTGAGAGAAGACATCCTTGCCTTGTTCCCCAACCCTGGGGGAAAGCATTCTGTCTTTCATCAGTAAGTATATGACGTTAACCTTAGGTTTCCATAGATATTCTTTATCTTTATTTATTGAGGAAGTTCCCTCCTATCCCTATTTTCTAAGAGTTTTTATCATAAGTGGGGTTATGCATTTTATGCATCGATTACTCACGTGAGTTTCTCTTTTTAGCTTGTTAATATTGTAGACTACATTAATTGTTATTCACATATTGAACCCACCTTGAATGTCTGGAATAAACCCCAGTTGGAAATAGGATACAATTCTTTTTCATATTCCTGGGTTCCATTTACTAACATTTTTTATGAGGATTTTTTTTTTTTTTTTCTTTTTGTGGCATGTGGGCCTCTCACTGTTGTGGCCTCTCCCATTGCAGAGCACAGGCTCTGGACGCGCAGGCTCAGCGGCCATGGCTCACAGGCCCAGCCGCCCCACGGCACGTGGGATCTTCCCAGACTGGGGCACAAACCCGTGTCCCCTGCATCGGCAGGCGGACTCTCAACCACTGCGCCACCAGGGTAGCCCTATGGGGATTTTTTATGTCTATGTTCACAAGGGACATTGGTCTGTAGTTTTCTTTTTTGTACTGTTTTTGTCAGGTTTTGGTATTAGGTTAATACGAGCATCATAAAATAACTTGGGAAGTGCTCCCTTGTCTTTTATTTTCAGAAAAAAAATTGTGTAGAATCAGTGTTAATTCTTCAAGCATTGGGTTGAATTCTGCCATGAAATCATCAGGGCCTGGAGATTTCTTTTTCCAGGGTTTTTTACTATTATGAATTCAATTTCCTAATAGTTACAAGGTTATTCGAATTCTCTCTTTCATATTGGATGAGATTTGGCGGTTTGTGCTTTTAGAGGAATTGGTTCATTTCATTTAAATTGTTGAATTTATGCGAGTAGAATTGTTCATAATATCCCCTTATTATCCTTTTAATGTTCATAACAGTAAAAGATACCTTTTTAAGTAGGTTTCATGGGGAACCTTCAAGTCAATACAGTTCCTGTAAGAATGAAAATACTACCTGCAAACAGAGAACGTACCCCCAGGCTTAGTTTAGCAGAAGAGCAGGGACATGGTAAAAGAGGTATAAGAGAACATTTGGGCAGTGATTGGGAGAGTGGAGTCTGTTCAGGGGAACAGCAAAGCACCCCTTCTTTAGGAAGATTTGACCTTCCAGAGGTCAGAGGAAGGTCACTCCATACCTAGAAAGGAGAGGTTTTACAACAGGAGAAGAGAAATATAGAAAAAGTATAGATTGGAGGCATTGGAGTCAAATTTTGCTTAGACCTCTGCCTAACTGAAATAGTTCTAAGTTGTTTATTCAGGAGAGGTGACGTTATGAACACAGAGTCCTTGCCATACTGAAATACAGCAAAACCTTCGTTAGCTAATGGAGCATAAATAGCCCACATCTGCCTTACAGTTGGTTGTTAAATTGGCATCACTGTCAATATATCGACTTCTAACACGTACCTCAGTCCATTGTCTTGTAAGCCCTTTGCAAATGGGAATAGCCAAAGGGTGACCAAGGGAGATGAGGTCATCCCCGCTTGCTACACCAGTATTAGACGTAATTGTACTACATTGTTCATCCAGGCATGATGTTAACTCCGTGTCCACTCTGAAAGGCACAGCATGTGCAGAGGCTTAATGACAGCCATTTTCCTGCACACTCAGGGCCCTGCTCAACTGCTGGCATCAGTCACAGATGCAACATAATGATGCCTTTCTTCCCTCCTAGCCTCAGGCTGCATTCGTTTTCCTGCAGGGGAAAACCTTGGCTGTGGGAAGAATAGGCACATTACACCTAAAACATGCCTGCTGACCAGGAAGGTCAGGAAAGCCTTAAAGTGGTGCAAGTAGGTGAAGCAAGCAATGAAAAATGACTATATTAGGAAATCCAGCTGCAAACCCAAATGTTAAAAAGGTATTTTGTTCTTTCTCCCTACCCCCAAGAATGCTACTGAGTGAGCATCTGGACAAGGGCATGAGGGAGAATTGAGGGGCCCCAGGACACCAACCCAGGGTGCCTCTGTCCAGAGGTCGCTGTGAGCAGAGGTCGAGGCGGCCTCTGTCCAGTGGACTGTTTACAGCTGATGAGGAATAGAGTCAAGTGCCCATATTGCAGGTTGTTCCTCCTTTTTCCGAAGGAGCAGGTGGAGCATCTTCGTCACTTCAAGCATTTTTTTAGTATCTCAAGAAACAATTGTGTAGCAAAACTTTCTTAAAAACTAACAACTTCTTGTAAATCCAATTAACATATATTAAAGAACCTAAAGCTTTCTCTAGATATGCCAATATTAAACTAGGTTTCACCTAAGACTCATTAGTCTAAACCTATTACTCAGATATATATTTCAAATAACTGCCACTGGGCTGTCACTCTAAACAGACCAAACTATCCCTTACGTATGGTTATGAGAGAAAGACCAAGGATGTACTCTTTCTCCCTTGACCGAAAGTTATTTGTACAATGGGTCTAATTCTCATAGACATTTCTATACGAAATTCTAGATCTTCCCGGACTGCAAGCTACTTACCAACCTGAAGACCAGTTGATTGACTTATCTACTAACAGATTTAGGATACAGGCTTCCTAGATTCTTATTCATAACCCTCATGGCATGTGCTGAACTTTTAAAACTTGGAACCTGAGAGAATGTTGCATGTGTACATTTAATAGGTGTTTTTAATGTAAAAAACACAAACACATGGAGGCTAAACAATACGTTACTAAATAACCAAGAGATCACTGAAGAAATCAAAGAGGAAATCAAAAAATACCTAGAGACAAATGACAATGAAAACACGATGATCCAAAACCTATGGGATGCAGCAAAGCAGTTCTAAGAGGGAAGTTTATAGGTATACAAGCCTACCTCAAGAAACAAGAAAGATCTCAAATAAACAATCTAACTTTACACCTAAAGGAACGAGAGAAAGAAGAAAAAACAAAACCCAAAGTTAGTAGAAGGAAAAAAATCATAAAGATCAGAGCAGAAATAAGTGAAATAGAAACAAAGGAAACAATAGCAAAGACCAATAAAACTAAAAGCTTATTCTTTGGGGAGATAAACAAAATTGATAGAACTTTAGTCAGACTCATCAAAAAAAGAGGGAGAGGACTCAAATCAATAAAATTAGAAACAAAAAAGGAGAAGTTACAATGGACACTGCAGAAATACAAAGCATCCTAAGAGACTACTACAGGCAACTCTATGCCAGTAAAATGGACAACCTGGAAGAAATGGACAAATTCCTAGAAAGGTATAACCTTCCAAAACTGAACCAGGAAGAAATAGAAAATATGAACAGACCAATCACAAGTAATGAAATTGAAACTGTGATTAAAAATCTTCCAACAGGGCTTCCCTGGTGGCGCAGTGGTTGAGAGTCTGCCTGCCGATGCAGGGGACACGGGTTCGTGCCCCGGTCCAGGAAGATCCCACATGCTGCGGAGCGGCTAGGCCCGTGAGCCATGGTTGCTGAGCCTGCAGGTCCAGAGCCTGTGCTCCACAACGGGAGAGGCCACAGCAGTGAGAGGCCCGCATACCGCAAAAAAAAAAAAAAAAATCTTCCAACAAACAAAAGTCCAGGACCAGATGGCTTCACAGGTGAATTCTGTCAAACGTTTAGAGAAGAGCTAACACCCATCCTTCTCAAACTCTTCCAAAAAATTGCAGAGGAAGGAACACTCCCAAACTCATTCTACAAGGCCACCATCACCCTGATACCAAAAGCAGACAAAGATGCTACAAAAAAAGAAAATTACAGACCAATATTACTGACGAATATAGATGCAAAACTCCTCAACAAAATACTTGCAAACAGAATCCAACAACACATTAAGAGGATCATACACCATGATCAAGTGGGATTTATCCCAGGGACGCAAGGATTCTTCAATATACGCAAGTCAATCAATGTGATACACCATATTAACAAATTGAAGAATAAGGCAAAATTCAACACCCATTTTGATAAAAACCCTTCAGAAAGTGGGCATAGAGGGAACCTACCTCAACATAATAAAGGCCATACATGACAAACCCACAGCAAACATCATTCTCAATGGTGAAAAACCTGAAAGCATTTCCTCTAAGATCAGGAACAAGACAAGGACGTCCACTCTCGCCACTATTATTCAGCATAGTTTTGGAAGTCCTAGCCATGGCAATCATAGAAGAAAAAGAAATAAAAGCAATACAAATTGGAAAAGAAGAAGTGAAACTGTCACTGTTTGCTGATGACATGATACTTTACATAGAGAATCCTAAAGATGCCACCAGAAAACTACTAGAGCTAATCAATGAATTTGGTAAAGTTGCAGGATACAAAATTAATGCACAGAAATCTCTTGCATTCCTATACATTAATGATGAAAGATCAGAAAGAGAAATTAAGGCAATAATCCCATTCACCATTGCAAAAAGAAGAATAAAATACCTAGAAATAAACCTACGTAAGGAGGTAAAAAACCTGTACTCAGAAAACTATAAAACACTGATTAAAGAAATCAAAGATGACACAAACAGATGGAGAGATATGCCATGTTCTTGGATTGGAAGAATCAATATTGTGAAAATGACTATTCTACCCAAAGCAATCTACCAATTCAATGTAATCCCTATCGAATTACCAATGACATTTTTTACAGAACTAGAACAAAAAAATCTTAAAATTTGTATGGAGACACAGAAGACCCTGAATAGCCAAAGCAATCTTGAAGGGGAAAAAACGGAGCTGGCAGAATCAGACTCCCTGACTTCAGACTATACTACAAAACTACAGTAATCAAGAAAATATGGTACTGGCACAAAAACAGAAATACAGATAAATGGAACAGGATAGAAAGCCCAGAGATAAACCCACACACCTATGGTCAACTAATCTATGACAAAGAAAGCAAAGATATACAATGGAGAAAAGACAGTCTCTTCAATAAGTGGTGCTGGGAAAACTGGACAGCTACATGTAAAAGAATGGAATTAGAACCCTCCCTAACACCATACACAAAAATAAACTCCAAATTGATTAAAGACCTAAATGTAAGACCAGACACTATAAAACTCTTAAAGGAAAACATAGGAAGAACATTATTTGACATAAACTGCAGCAAGCTCTTTTTTGGCCCACCTCCTAAAGTAATGGAAATAAAAACAAAAATAAACAAATGGGACCTAGTGAAACTTAAAAGCTTTTGCACAGCAAAAGAAGCTATAAAAAAATGAAAAGACAACCCTCAGAATGGTAAAAAATATTTGCAAATGAATCAGCGGACAAAGGATTAATCTCCAAAATATATATAAACAGTTCATTCAGCTCAATATTGAAAACACAAACAACTGAATCCAAAAATGGGCAGAAGACCTAAATAGACATTTCTCCAAAGAAGACATACAGATGGCCAAGAGGCACATGAAAAGCTGCTCAACATCACTAATTATTAGAGAACTGCAAATCAAAACTGCAGTGAGGTATCACCTCACACTCATTAGAATGGGCATCATCAGAAAATCTACAAGCAACAAATGCTGGAGAGGGTGTGGAGAAAAGGGAACTCTCTTGTACTGTTAGTGGGAATGTAAATTGTTACAGCCACTATGGCGAACAGTATGGAGGTTCCTTAAAAAACTAAAAATAAGGCTTTCCTGGTGGCGCAGTGGTTGAGAATCCACCTGCCAATGCAGGGGACATGGGTTCAAGCGTTGGTCTAGGAAGATCCCACATGCCACGGAGCAACTAAGCCCATGCGCCACAAATACTGAGCCTGCGCTCTAGAGCCTGTGAGACACAACTACTGAGCCTGTGCACCACAGTTACTGAGCCCATGCCCCACAACTACTGAAGCCTGTGCTTCTAGAGCCCGTTCTCCACAACAAGAGAAGCCACCACAATGAGGAGCCCGCACACCGCAACAAAGACCCAATGCAGCCAAAAATAAATAAATAAAATAATTTTTTTAAAAAAATAGGGCTTCCCTGGTGGCGCAGGGGTAGAGAGTCCACCTGCCAATTCAGGGGACACGGGTTCGTGCCCCGGTCCGGGAAGATCCCACATGCCACGGAGCGGCTGGGCCCGTGAGCCATGGCCGCTGAGCCTGCACGTCTGGAGCCTGTGCTCTGCAACGGGAGAAGGCCATGGCAATGAGAGGCCCACGTACCGCAAAAAAAAAAAAACTAACAAAAGAATTACCATATGACCCAGCAATCCCACTACTGGGCATATACCCAGAGAAAACCATAATTCAAAAAGACATGCACCCCAGTGTTCATTGCAGCACTATTTACAATAGCCAGGTCATGGAAGCAACGTAAGTGTCCATCAACAGACGAATGAACAAAGAAGTTGTGGTACATATTATAATGGAATATTACTCAGCCATAAGAAGGAATGAAATTGGGTCGTTTGTAGAGACGTGGATGGACCTAGAGACTGTCATACATTGTGGAGTAAATCAGAAAGAGAAAACAAATATTGTATATTAATGCATATATGTGGAATCTAGAAAAATGGTACAGATGAGTCAGTTTGCAAGGCAGAAATAGAGACACATGTAGAGAACAAATGTATGGACACCAAGGGGGGAAAACCATGGCAGGGGGGGATGAATTGGGAGATTGGGATTGACATATATACACTAATATGTATAAAATAGAGAACTTATAAGAACCTGCTGTATAAAAAAATAAAAATTAAAAAAATAGGTGCTTTTAGTCTCACAGTCACAACTTATTCTACTGATATTTATGTTAGATAATACCTGCTAACTGGTTTTTATGCATTTGCTAGTTTCTTTATTCTTTAACTGTAGAATAAATAAGTCAGTAATACGGTGATTGAGTAACAAGCCTCAAGAGAAATATGATCTGTCTTATTCTCTGGCTTGTAAGATAATTTGTTAACCTTTTTCTGATGTATCATCATGGACCTCTGACTCATATTCACTTTATAACAACAAACCTCAGCCACTATTCTCCTTCAATGTTGAAGTTGTCTTACTCAGTTTGGGCCAGAAGGAGCCCCTTTTAAATCAGTTCCTGTGTCCTGTGATTGCCATTAATCTCTATGCATCTTCTCACTTTCTGGCATAAGGAGGTGTTCCAGGCTCATTTTGTACTATTCTGTCTCAGACATGGGATTAGCCTTTTCTCCAAAAAGCCTTGATTCCTTTTATTACAAAGTGATATTAGAGGCTGGAATTTCAGTACTAGGGTGCATCATGGAGGTCCTCTTACACCACTTCAGTAGACAGGGCTAGAAAAGATGCATTTTTACAATAGTTTTTTTCATATAAAGCCATGAGTTCATATTGATATTTCCAGTCCAGTTCTAACAGAACAGTTCCTTTTAATATCCTTGACTATATAGTTGTATCTCCTTTTATAATAAACAACTTAAACATGAAAGCACAATTTACCTAAACATGTAAATACAATTACTTACTTGCTTTATCTGGCAGTATGAGAGAACAAATTCAAAATAACAATTCAGGACTTCCCTGGTGGTGCACTGGTTAAGAATCCACCTGCCAATGCAGGGGACACGGGTCCAAGCCCTGGTCCGGGAAGATCCCACATGCCGTGTGCGCCACAACTACTGAGCCTGCACTCTAGAGCCCATGAACCACAACTACTGAGCCCACGTACTACAACTACTGAAGCCCACACACCTAGAGCCCGTGCTCCGCAACAAGAGGAGCCACCACAATGAGAAGCCCGTGTACTGCAACGAAGAGTAGCCCCCACTCACCACAACTAGAGAAAGCCTGTGCACAGAACGAAAACCCAACACAGCCAAAAATAAATAAAATACATTTTTAAAAAGTAACAATTTAATATTAATATAAATCATACAATTGTTACGGAACCAGACTTGGGTCTGCTCAGCTGCATGCAGCAAAGCCAGTCTACTGACCCCTAGCTGTGGTGAAGGAAAGTACAGAATTTACTGCAGACACCAAGCAAGGAGAACGGGTGGCTCATTCTCGAAAGAACCAAGCTCCCTGATGGCTTTCAGGGAAAGGTTTTTAAAGACAGGGTGAGGGAGAGGGTTAAGGGATGCGTAATTGACTCATGCGTGTCCTTTTGACTGGTCAGTGGTGAGGTAACAGGGTGGCATTTTAGGAGTCAACGTCATCAACTTTCTGGTTCCATTCAATCTTGGGGCTGCATGCCGGCAGTCAGCATGCACGCCGGTGGTCAGCACGCAGTCAACTTCCTCCACCTGGTTGGGGTTTTAGTATCTGCAAAACAACTTAAGAATGTGCGTCAGACTTATCTTTACTTTTGAAACAGAACTGGGAGTTATTGTGACTGATATATTTTTTAAGTTATGGATGTTCTCCTGCCTGACTGTCCTATCTTTGTTTCTGCATTCTTTACTTCCCCAAATATTACCGGCTAGGGCCTGTTCTTTGCTCCACATGTAGGAGCCTAGGAGGTCACAGTGTATTTCAATAGCCTCTTTTCCCAATTAATAATAAGCAAGGACACAAACAGGTCTGTCACTGGGAAGGCCTCTACTGGGCCTGCTCAGTTTCAGTTCCCCCTTTTCTTTGACTCTTTTCCATCCTGAGAGGAGCAGGGGATGGAACAAGAAAGAGAATACGTCTTAAATAAAGAGGTTAATCATAAACTCAGCATGGGAACTCAGTTTTGGGGGAACTTAATTTCACAATTGCTTAATAAAACTCAAAAATTTTCTAGTAGGATTTAAAGTTTCTTTGCTTTGTTCCACATTATGTCTCATTCTGGTGTGTATTGAAATTTCTCTGATAGAGAGTTTAGGTCAATCATTTGAGATTGTTTTCACTTTAAGGATCTTTTTTAAAAATATTTATTTATTTGTTTGTTTATGCATTTTAGCTGCGCCGGGTCTTAGTTGTGGCACGCGGGATCTTCGTAATGGCATGCAGGGTCTTTAGTTGCGGCATGTGGACTCTTAGTTGCAGCATGCATGTGGGATCTAGTTCCCCAACCAGGGATCGAACCCAGGCCCCCTGCATTGGGAGTGCAGAGTCTTACCCACTGGGCCACCAGGGAAGTCCCCACTTTGAGAATCTTGACATCCTAACAACTAATAGTTCTAAGGTCATAGAACAGGGTAGTTTTCAGCTAGACAGAAGACACAAGAGTTTATTCTACCTCCAGTTAACGGAAAGAACTTCAACAACTCAGTCTCCAAAATTCTTTAATGGGTTCATTTAGCTACCATCTAACATCTATCATTTTGTCAGTGTACCAATGGCTAAATGCATGTACAATAGTGAGGAAAGGGAATTTTTTTTTTTTGGCTGT
Source organism: Phocoena sinus (assembly GCF_008692025.1). NCBI lineage: Eukaryota > Metazoa > Chordata > Mammalia > Artiodactyla > Phocoenidae > Phocoena > Phocoena sinus. The sequence goes on along the minus strand of NC_045775.1, from coordinate 2,130,499 downwards.
GCCGCACAGCATGTGGGATATTATTTCCCTGACCAGGGATGGAGCCTGTGCCTCCTGCCGTGGAAGTGCAGAGTCTTAATCACTGGACTGCCAGGGAAGTCCCAGGAATGGGAATTTTAGAGTCTCTGGTAGAACTAGGTTGTTATTTGCTCCAAACCAGAACTGTATCTTTTTATCAAATCAGTAATTGTTGAATTTCCTATCTTGTTTTTCCTTTTCTGAAGCCAATTTTTGGGCCTGTCTAGCCAGTTTTTCTAAATTATCATTTGGGGAAATAGCACTTTGGACCATGACAGAGGTTTGGCTGTTGGCCCCTTTAAGGGCAGCATTTGTTGCAGAAATACCAGCAAGGTGTTTTCCCGTAGCTTCCAGAGAGTCGAGTTTATGTACACCACATACCCTTTGTTCATTCATCTACCAGTGGACAGTTAAGTTGCCTCTTGTACTGAACCAAACTTGGGTCTTCAGGCTGTCTTTCCCACATTATATATTCTTGCCTCATCTGTCATAGAGTCATTGACCAGATAAGTGTGGGTTTATTTCTGGGCTCTTTGTTCTGTTCCATTGACCTATGTGTCTGAATTTGTGCCAGTAGCATCCTATTTTGATGACTGTATCTTTGTGGTATAGCTTGAAATCAGGGAGCATGATACCTCCAGTTTTGCTCTTCTTTCATAAGATTGTTTTGGCTATTCAGCGTCTTTGTATTTCCAAACAAATTTTAGAATTGTCTCTTCTAGTTCCGTGAAAAATGCCAGTGGTATTTTGATAGGGATTGCCATGAATCTGTAGATTGCCTTGGGTAGTATGGACAATTTAACAGTATTAATTCTTTCAAGCCATGAGCACAGCATATCTTTCCATTTGTTTGTGTCATCTTCAGTTTCTTTCATCAATGTCTTATCGTTTTCCAAGCACAGATATTTACTTTCTTAGATTTACTCCTAGGTATTTCATACTTTTTGATAAGATTGTAAAATGAGATTGTTTTCTTAATTTTATTTGACAGTTTGTTGTTATTGTATAGAAACACAACAGATTTCTGTATATTAATATTGTATCCTGCAACTTTACTGAATTCACTAATGAGTTCTAGTGGTTTTTTGGTGGTGTCTTTAGGATTTTCTATGTATAATATGATGTCATCTGCAAACAGTGACAGTTACTTCTTCCTTTGCAATTTAAAATCCTTTTATTTCTTTTTCTTCTGAGATGGCTGTGGCTAGGACTTCCAATATTATGTTGGATAAAAGTGGTGAGGGGGCTTCCCTGGTGACGCAGTGGTTGAGAGTCTGCCTGCCGATGCAGGGGACGCGGGTTCGTGCCCCGGAAGATCCCACATGCCGCGGAGCGGCTGGACCCGTGAGCCATGGCCGCTGAGCCTGCGCGTCCGGAGCCTGTGCTCCGCAACGGGAGAGGCCACAGCAGTGAGAGGCCCTTGTACCGCAAAAAAAAAAAAAAAAAAAAAAAAAAAAAAGTGGTGAGGGTGGGCATCCTTGTCTTGTTCCTGATCTTAGAGGAAATGCTTTCAGCTTTTCCCCCTTGAGTATGATGTTAGCTGTGAGCTTATCATATATGGACTTTATTATGTTGAGGTATGTTCCCTCTCTGCCCACTTTGTTGAGAATTTTTATCATAAATGGATGTGGATTTTGTCAAAAGCTTTTCATGCATCTATTGAGATAATCATGTGATTTTTCTTCAGTTCATTAATGTGGCATATCATATTGATTAATTTGCAGATATTGAACCATCCTTGCATCCCTGGGATAAATCCCGCTTGGTCATGATATATGATTGTTTTAATGTTTTGTTGAATTTGGTTTGCTAATATTTTGTAAGGGCTTTTTTAAAATCAATGTTCATCAGTGATACTGACCTGTAATTGTCTTTTTTTTGCAATATCTTTGTCTGGTTTTGTTATCAGAGTGAGGCTGGCCTTGTAGAATGAGTTTGGAAGCCTTCCTTCCTCTTCAATTTTTTTGAATGGTTTCAAGAAGATAGGTGTTAACTCATTTAAATGTTTGGTATAATTCATCTGTGAAGCCCTCTGGTCCTGGCCTTATGTTTGTTGGGAGTTTTTTGATTACTGATTCAACTTCATTACTAGTCATTGGTCTGTTCATATTTTCTATTTCTTCTGATTCGATCTTTGGAGATTATATGTTTCTTGGATTTTATCAATTTCTTCTAGGTTGTCCATTTTATTGGCATATAATAGTTCACAGTAACCTCATGATCCTTTGCATTTCTGTGGTGTTGGTTGTAACCTCTCCTCTTTCATTTCTAATTTTATTTTGGGAGGGGGGTCTCTTTTTTATTTCTTGATAAGTCTGTCCAAAGGTTTATCAATTTTGCTTCTATTTTCAAGAAACCACCTCTTAGTTTCATTAACCTTTTCTATTTTTTTTAGTCTCTATTTCATTTATTTCTGCTCTGATCTTTATTATTTCCTTCCTTCTACTAACTTTGGGTTTTGTTTATTCTTCCTTTTCTAGTTACTTTACATGTAAGGTCTGGTTGTTCATTTGAGATTTTTCTAGTTTCTTGAGGTAGGCTTGTATCATTATAAACTTCCCTCTTAGAACTGCTTTTGCTGCATCCCATAGATTTTGGATTGTTGAGTTCACATTTTCATTTGTCCTCATTGATTTCTTCAGTGACAATTGGTTCTTAATAGCATATTGTGTAGCCTCTGTGTGTTTGTGTGTTTTTCCAGGTTTTTCCTTGTGGTTGATTTCTAGTTTCATACCATTTGGCTCAGAAAAGATACTTGATATGATTTCAGTCCTCTTAAACTTATCGAGACTAGTTTTGTGGCCTACACATGATCTATCCTGGAGAATGTTCCAAGTGCACTTGAAAAGAATGTGTATTCTGCTGCTTTGGGATGAAATTCTACGTATATATCTTCACCTGGTCTAATGTGTTGCTTATAGCCAGTGTTCCCCTGTTGATTTTCTGTCTGGATAATTTGTTCATTTATGTAAGTGGGGTTAAAGTACCCTACTATTATTGTGTTACTCTTAATTTCTCCATTTATGTTTGTTAATATTTGCTTTATGTATTTAGGTGCTCCTATGTTGGGTGCATATTTATTTACATTTGTTATATTCCCATGTTGGATTGATCCATTTCTCGTTATGTAATGTCCTTCTTTGACTCCTGTTACAGTCTTTGTTAAAGTCTATTTTGTCTGATTTGAAGTGTTGTTTCTCCTGCTTTCATTTTATTTCCAGTTGCATGGAATACCTTTTTCCATCCCCTCACTTTCAGTCTGTATGTGTCTTCAGATCTGAAGTGAGCCTCTTGCAGACAGCATATAAATGAGTCTTGTTTTTGTATCCATTCAGCCACCCTATCTCTTTTGACTGGAGCATATAATCCATTTACATTTAAAGTAGTTATTAATAAGTATGTACTTATTGCCATTTTATTGTTTTCTTGTTTTGTAGTTACTTTTTGTTCTTTTTCTCTTCTTTTGCTCTCTTTGTGATTTAATAACTATCTTTAGTGTTATGTTTGGCTCCTTTTCTCTTTTCTTGCATGTGTATCTATTGTAGATTTTTGGATTGTTGTTACCGATAGATTTATGTATAGCCATATATAGTGAAGTCCCTTTAACATTTCTTGTGAAGCCAGCTTGGTGTTAAGCTAAACTCTTTCAGCTTTTTCTTGTCTATTAGACTCTTTATCTATTCTTCAAATCTTAATGATAACTTTGCCTGGTATTCTTGTTTTTGTTCCTTTCATCACTTTAAATATATCATGCCACCCCCTTCTTGCCTGCAAAGTTTCTGCTGAAGGGTCAGCTGATGGTCTTATGAGAGTTCCCTTGTACATAACTAGTTGCTTTTCCCTTTCTGCTTTTAAGATTCTCTATTTATCTTTATTTTTTGCCATTTTAATCACCATGTGTCTTGATGTGGTCCTCTTTGGGTTGATCCTGTTTGGAAATCTCTGTACTTCCTGGACCTGGATGTCTATTTCTTTTCCCAAGCTAGGGAAGTTTTCAGCTATTATCTCTTCAAATAAGCTCTCTGCCCCCATTTTCTGGCATCCCTGTAATGCAAATGTTATATGCTTGATGTTGTCCCAGGGGTCTCTTAAAGTGTCCTCATTTTTTTTTAATTCCTTTTTCTTTTTTATGTTCAGTTTGGTTGGTTTCCACTACTCTGTCTTCCAGTTTGCTGAGCCATTCCTCTGTATCATCTAATCTACTGTTGTTTCCTTCTAGCATGTTTTTAGTTTTAGATATCGTATTCTTCAGCTCTGTTTCATTCTCTTTTTTTAAGCCTTTGTTAAACTTCTCACAGTGTTCATCCATTCTCCTCCCACGTTCTCTGAGGATCTTTATGATCATCACCTGAACCATTATCAGGTAGATTGGTTATCCCCACTTCACTTAGCTTTTCTTCTGGGGATTGACCTTGTTCCTTTGTTTGGATCATATTCCTCTGTCACCTCATTTTGCCTAATTCTGTACTTTTATTTCCATGTAGTCGGTAGGTCTGTTACATTTCCCAATCTTGGAAAAGTAGCCTTATGGAGGAGACGTCCTATAGGGACCCTTCCTATAGGACCCTCCCCTCTGTTCACTACAGCTATATGCTGGAGGGGTGCCTCCTCTGTGGGCTGTGTGGACCCTTTTGTTGTAGCAGGGCTGACCATTGTCAGCACACTGGTAGGTAGGGCTACCCCTGCCCCGTAGCCCTGCCTCATGCAGAGGCTGCTGGTCTGCTGGTGGATGGGGCCCGGTCCTGTCACAGCTGACTTTGGGGATTGGGGGTCCTCAGGCTGGTGCCATCCCACTGGTGGGTGGGGCTAGGTCCTGGGGTTCCTGCTTGTAGGACTCAGAGGGTCCCAGGACTGATGCTGGCCCGCTGGTGGGTGGGCAAGCCTCTGTTGCTAATAGGCTAGAGGAAGGACTCCAAAGTGGCTCTTGTCAGCACTAGTGTCCTTGTGGTAGAATGGGCGCCCCAAAATGGCTGCCACCAGCATCTTTGTCTGCAGGGGGAGTCTCGGTTGCCTCTTGCCTCTCTGGGGGGCTCTCCAAGATCAGCAGCAAGTGGCTTTAACCCAGACTCCTTTCAAACTACTGCCTCTGTTGTGGGACTTGTAGCATGTGAGATTTTGTGTGTGCCCTTTAAGAGTGGAGCCTCTGTTTCCTATAGCCCTCTGGCTCTCCTGGCCTTCAAAGCCAGATGTTCTGGGTCCCGCTGCAGGGCCCCAGGCTGGGGAGGCTGATGCCAGGCTTGGACCCCTCGCTCCTTGGAGAGAACCTCTGTGATTGGGATTGTCCTCCTTTTTGTAGTTGTCTACCCAGGGGTGTGGGTCTTGACTGTGACACATCTCCGCCCCTCCTACCGGTCTCGCTCTGGCTCCTTCTTTATTTCTTTAAAATAAATCTTTTGTGCTAGTCTTCAGGTCATTCTCGTTGACAGTTTCTCTGTAAATAGTTGTGATTTTGCTCCTCCTTTGGGAGGAGGTGAGCTCAGGGCCTTCCTGCCCCACCATCTTTGCCGTACTGCTAGTTTCTCCCCTTCCTTTTCATGTAGAAAAAGGAAAGGGGGTGGGCGGATCTGATAACTGGGATGCCCGTGGGCAGGTGGGTTCTGCAAACTTTTCTTCATGGCCTTGAAGACCATGTCATCTGGTTTTTCCCATAAAATTGGGTCAGGGTTATTATTGTTCAGTAAAACATATAGAAGTTTGGCCATAAGAGAGAAACTTGGACTCCAATTTCAGCTGTAACTAGCTGGCCCGAGGAAACCTCTCAGCTGGCTAACTTATGACAGCATGAAGCCTGTCTGAATCTACGTGTAGTCCTTGCTCTGATATCAGATGCCCTAAGGTCGAACCTGGGTTTGGGAAAACTGCCACTCTTCTTTGGCAGTCTTATATCCCTTTATGGCAAGTAGATTCTATTTTCCTGTGAAGAGGCTTGAAAAGGAGAGCAAAGAAGCAAATCTACATAAAGCAACAAAGTAGAACCTTTAGGGAACTTTATTTTATATCATCCAGATCAGCCTTCAGATTTGTGAGAAATAAGGGCTCTCAGTAAAACCCTGAGGCATTACTGTCCAGGTGAGCTGTTTTTCTTCCAACTGTTTCATTGACCAGAATACTAAAGAATGCACGTGAGAAATAAAATATTTTGACTGCCGTATCAGTAAACAAATGATGTCACAGTCATCAGTGATTGCAGCCACCTCCGAAGGTGAGCAGTGAGCCCTGAGGGAACTCGGGAGGAAACAAAGAATACCTGCCATCTAGCAGCCATCAGACTGCAGCCACTCCGGAAGGTGAAACTCAGCATGTGAAAACAGAGGATACTGGCCCCAGGTAGCTGAGGTAGCTGAGGTGGATATCAAAGGAATGATATCAGTGAGCCCAGACTCTTGCATCTTCCCATGCATAGAAAAAGTGCTAAATTCCTTAACTTGAGATATCGTTTTCTTTTATTATCAGTAATCTTTTTTTCCTACTACATGCCCTTTGTTGCAAAACTCCTGTATATCCTAGCTCCCCCCTCACCTCCTTGGAGCAGTTTCTCAGGGTTACTTGAGATGCTGCCTCCCGGGCTTGAAGTCCTCAGTATGTCCGCCAAATAAAACATAACTCTCAATTTTTAGGTTGTGAAATTTTTTAGTTGACACACTGCATAAATCAGTTACATAAAGGGTTTACTTCTGGTGGGAATGGATGTATGAGGGTTAGGAACAACAGGATGTGGAAGGATAACAGTGTTGTCTATTGCCTGGAGGTCCTGGACAAACCTCCACCCTGGGCCTTAGAGAGTGTTCCAGGGACCAGTACAAGGGATAACGAAGTCTTGAGATTTGTAATGTACTTCGCGCTTTATGCCTCGAAGGGCTTCTTTACTTAGAATATTGATCAATTCTGGGAAGAGTTTTTTGAGGGATCTATTTTGATGACAGATTCTCTGTGAGTTTTGCCAACATCGGTTGGAGATTTTGCCCATAATGAGGTTGGTAGCTGATTCAATAGGACAAACGATCAGTGTTTTCAGGGTCAGCTCTAGTATCATCAGAGAGGAAAAAATAAAAGATGTCAAAGTGTCAATTAATTCTCCTGATTAGTTACTGTGATGACTACTGTCAAGTTCTAGAATTATTCCCTCCTTTTGAGAGAAAGAAATTCTGGCATGATACTTCTTTAAGAAGCCTCCACATAATAAATAGATAGGAGCGGAGGAACTAAGGTTGAAAGGGTACATATTTCTCAAAGGGTCTAAACAAAAGGGAAGAGATTCAGACACAGGAACCTCTTGAGGTTCATTAGAGATTCCACTATTTGAACTGTTTTAGTGCTCCGAGGCAGGGGCTGTTTAAGTAGTGAAGTTGAGCACTGAGCGTGTGAGTCCAGTGTCCTTTAGGACTAGAAGTAATTCATCCCAAATCTGCAGAAATGTTTCTCCAAGCTGATTAAGAGGGAGGAATGGGAAGAGCCCCCGCAGTTCCTCAGAGCCCAACACTGAGAAGTGGGAAGATGTCAGAAAGACTGGACACACCTAAAATGCTCAAATTTGTAATAGTCTCCTTTCCAATGTCCTGGATCTTTGCGATAACAGCAGAAACTAGGAGTATTTGGTTTTGTTAAGGAGCCTTCATTTGCTGAAGTTGAAGATGAAGAATTTTGGGGTCTCGCTTGGACTTGACTCACCTAGTGTGAGAGAGCTGGTCTGCAGAGTAACTGAGTCTGGAGTGGACATGGTTCCCCAATCCCATCCTGGTGCTTTTTACTAGAAGGGGAAAATCCCAGTTCAGCCCATTAATCAACATAGAGCTAAAGCTACCCAGGTGGAATCAAGATCTGAAGGAAAACCAGAATTAAAAACAACAACAACAACAAAAAAAAAAAACCGAGGGGCTTCTCTGGTGGCGCAGTGGTTAAGAATCCGCCTGCCAATGCAGGCGACACGGGTTCGAGCCCTGGTCCGGGAAGATCCCACATGCTGCAGAGCAACTAAGCCCGTGCACCACAACTACTGAGCCTGCGCTCTAAAGCCTGCAAGCCACAGCTACTGAAGCCTGTGCACCTAGAGCCCGTGCTCCACAAGAGAAGCCACCGCAGTGAGAAGCCTGTGCACAGCAACAAAGAGTAGCCCCTGCTCACCACAACTAGAGGAAACCCACACGCAGCAACAGAGACCCAACGCAGCCAAAAATAAATAAATAAAACAATCTGAAGTTGATTGTAATATTCATGAACAGATTTATCAGATTTTTGTGTGCAAGTCTGAATTTTGTTCCAATTAATAGGCTTTGGAAAAGCCCTAGGAATTGCTCAGTGAAGTCGCCTAGTGATTGCTCAAGCCTGATCATCTAAGTTAGTGGGCTGATATCTCAGTTGTATTTCTAGAGACCTGTCAGGATTTTCCCAGTCAGCAGTTTTCATGCAATGCTGGGCTGGCCTTCACCAATGAGCCTATGAAGTAGCTGATAGAAGTCAGAGGAACCAGGTTGATAAATTTGAACGACTATATTGAATTCCTCAGCAAATCTGTGAGAATCTTCGGTGACTCTGGGAAAGCCTTGACCCTGGCTCCCAGTTCAGCCTCAGTCCAGGGAGCATATGAAATTAAGGGTTTAGACTTTGGTGCCTCAAAAGGCTTAATTTCAAAGGACGTTTTTCTGACAAGTTCAGAGGAGAGGGGGTGGGGAGAGTTTCAGAGCAAAAGAAAAGTTCGAGGAGAAAACTAGTGTGAGGGAACTGAGGGTGTAGAGGAGCGTAGGTGGCACAGAAGGGAAGGAGGGAGGTGGAAGCAGGCAGTGTGGCCACGAGGAGGGCCGAGGGAGAGACTCGAGATGGTGCCAGACAGGAGCCTGAGACCAAGAAGAGGAGCCTGAGGCTTCTGGGCCACTTTCTCTTCGTCGAATCACTGCTGCCTCAATTGATCATAAAATCTTATTTTGCAGAGAGACAATTTTAGACCCATGATAATGTTGGGAAGCCACAAAATACCAATTAAAATAAGCTTTCCACTCAGTTTTGGAAAACTTTGAGCTGTTTTAGTCCAATTTGGTTGTGAGGAAATTAGGTTTGGGATTTCAAAAGTTTCCCATAAGGGCCATTGACATTCTAGACTGCCTTTGGTCAGATCAGTCCATTTAGTTAGAAACACACATGAGGAAGGCATGAGGTTTTTAAACATAAAACAAGTTGGAGCCCCTGTACAGGGGGTTCCTCAAAATACTCAGTTAGATAACTGGGATTCCATTTCCTAGAGGTTTTCCTCTACAGTAAAGAACAATTTTCAAACAGCTTAAATGGTTTACAGCACAAACACCTCAATTCAAACAGCTTGCAAGCCAGTCCCAGCCAGTCGTAAGGAGACAGCGTGGTCCTGGAGGAGCCCGGCTGAGGTCTGTTTTTCAGCCTGTCTTCAGGTGGCCGCCCTTCTGAAGAGACAAGCCAAAGGCTGAAAACCCAGCACTGCTTCCCCTGAAGCAGTCCCTTCCCAAAGGAATTGGGCCGACAGCATTTTCAGCCAGCTTTGGTTGAAACAGTCTGACCTCAAGATTAGACCGAAGTGCCAAATGAAAACTCTTATACAGAGCGAGGCCTTAACTGGAGAGACAAAACCCTTAAATAGATCCTGAATAGAGCCTGCAGAGCTTCAAACACAAAGCTGCCGTGAGCTTGGATCCAGGAGAAAGATGTACCTTCAAACTCCAGGGTCAGCAAGAAAAGCAGTGAGCCCAATGGGGCAATGTGGGTACCACCCCTGTCTGCTCACCCGGAGGTGTTGGGAGTCTTCTCCAGTCCCTGTAAGGTCAAGAAAAGTGATGACCTGAAACAAATAGACTGCCAGGTATTTCTCCAGCAAAGATGGGTTTATTCAGGATCAGCAGAGAGGTGGTGAGCCACGTGGAAGCCCTGCATGGTGAGGGAAAGAGCACTTTTATGGAGAGGAAGAGGGAGGCGGGAGGGCTGTGGTAGGCAGTCTGTGGCTTTTCATTGGCTGAGTCCTTGCCTGGAGAGAAGGGGAGTCCTTCTTCCTGTTGGGCTCTGCCATTGTTGCAGGGCAGGCGAGCTCCCTGTTCTGGTCTCCCAACTCTATTTAATTCTGCCCATTAATTTTTTACACTGGGTAGTTCTGGTCCAGGACAGAATACCGCCAGGGCAGGGAGCACAGTTAAACAAGCAAGATCTGTTCTCCTTTAAAAAGTTACTTCTTTTTTTTTTTCTTTTTATTTATTTATTTATTTATTTATGGCTGCTTTGGGTCTTTGTTGCTGCACGCAGGCTTTCTCTAGTTGCGGCGAGCGGGGCCTACTCTTTGTTGCGGTGCATGGGCTCTAGGCACGCAGGCTCAGTAGTTGTGGCTTACGGGCTCCAGAGTGCAGACTCAGTAGTTGTGGCACATGCATCGACCAGGGATAGAACCCGTGTCCCCTGCATTGGCAGGCAGATTCTTAACCACTGTGCCACCAGGGAAGTCCCTAAAAAGTTACTTCTATATTGTATAAAAGTCCCCATGAAAGAGGATGCTGTGTTGGGAATGCTTTATCTCAGCTCTGTGAGGCAGAAAGCCTAGAGGTTGTTTGGGTGAGAAAGCCTGGACTTCAAAGTCATTCTTTCCCCTCCAAATCACACCTCCCGATGTTAATAATAAAGTGACAGAAGAAGAGTTACCAATGGGTCCTTGAAGGTAAAATGAATTTATGGACCTGCCTGTATGATCAAGAATTAATGGATTGAGTTTAACCAGAAGGTTTTTCTCTCCCCTCTACTTATTGCTGGCAGGGTTTTTATTATTATTATCTATCAGCTAGCGTAAGAAGCATGTGAGTGAAATGAATGTGCAAGCCTGAAATGAATGTGAGAATCTTGTGCATTTAATTGAAGCAAGGTCACTGGCTTCTTCTGGCAAGTCTCAAGGTCACTCTTCCTATATAACAATATGTGACCTTTAGACATCGGTGACCTATCAGTAGACAGAAGGTAATTGCTCACATGTTACTAGTTAAATTATAGAAATATTTACACTTTTGACTTTTATCATAAACTGATCATTTGCTCATCTTTAATATATTTCATCAAAAGCAACATCATCCTTCCCATTAACCTTCATGAAATATGCACAGGAGGAAAAGAATTGGTGTGCCGTTGAGGACATGCCGTATGTCGGCCATGTTAGAGGAGCACGTGCAGTCAGTGGCTATGCACAGCCCCCGTGCACAGCGGCATCATCTCCATTTTTTTTTTTTAATCTGTGCTAACTTGGCTAGTTTTAGTAGCCATTCTTCATCCTCTAAGCACTTAGCAGAATATGGCCTGCTGTGTTTGTGAAAGTACCCCTGTGGTTCACCATTCAGCTCAGACACCCTGTTGAGAATTCTTCATCTGCTAAGCCCTTGGATTTCTTTTTTAATTTTTTTTTTATTTACTTACTTATTTGGCTGCGTCGGGTCTTAGTTGAGGCATGCAGGATCTTCATTTCGGCATGCAGGATCTTTCGTTGCGGCACGTGGGCTCTTTGCAGAGCACGGGCTCTCTAGTTGTGGCACATGGGTTCAGTAGTTGCGGCGTGAGGGCTTAGTTGCCCTGTGGCATGTGGGAACTTAGTTTCCCGACCAGGGATCAGAACCCGGGTCCCCTGCATTGGAAGGCAGATTCTTAACCACTGGACCACCAGGGAAGTCCCCGTCATCTCCATTTTTCAAAGCACAGAACAGAGACGTTAAGCAACTCAACAAATTTATACAGCTAGAAATCGTGCAGCTGGAATTTGAAGTCAACATATGTGAACTTCATAGCTCAGGGACAGGAGAGCAGCAGGATTGGGGGACTGAGTTGCACCTGCAATTCCTCACTTCCACCACCCAGGCCCCCTGCCAAGTGCGCTGACACCCAGCGCCCCACAAGACCCCCACAATTCCATGCTCAGGGAATCTGACCCCCACTTGCCATGGGACTGAGGTCAGGAAACCTTGACGAAGCCTTGCAGAAATGATCCTCAGTGTCACTCTGTTGCTACCACTGTTCACGTCCATCTACAGCTCCCTGTAAGATGGACCTTGGTGACCATCTTCAAGGGCATCATGCAAATGGGTTAAATAAATAACAAAAGTCCATTGTCTCAGGAAGATTGCAACTAAAAAGCCATTAGCTCAGTACTTGATCCATGTTTTCTGGGTGACGTGGGGGGGGGGGGGCGCATTTTGTACTGCTCTTCAAGCTGAGGGACAGGCTGGTGGACTGTTTCTACAACTAGTAGAAACCCAGTAGTGTGGTGTGCAGGGGCTCCCAAGGGCATTTGATGCCCAGGGTGGGTTATTATCTTAACACCCTCCTCTAGTCGACAGAAGTATTTCTGATTATAATCATGTGATTATCATTAGTAATAGTTTCTTCTTTTAAAATAAAAACATAAACTCATTTATTTATTTGGCTGCGTTGGGTCTTTGTTGCTGCACGCAGGCTTTCTCTAGTGGCGAGCGTGGGCTTGTCACTGTGGTGGCTTCTCTTGCTGCGGAGCAGTCTCTAGGCACGCGGGCTTCAGTAGTTGCGGCACATGGGCTCTAGAGCACAGGCTCAGTAGTTGCGGCACACAGGCTCAGTAGTTGCAGCACACGGGCTCTAGAGCACAGGCTTCAGTAGTTGTGGCATGTGGGCTCAGTAGCTGTGGTTTGCGGGCTCTGGAGCGCAGGCTCAGTAGTTGTGGTGCACGGGCTTACTTGCTCTGCGGCGTGTGGGATCTTCCCAGACCAGAGATTGAACCCGTGTCCCCTGCACTGGCAGGCGGATTCTTAACCACTGCGCCACCAGGGAAGTCCCAGTAATCATTAGTTTCTTAATTCACTCTTTTAAAACTAATAATTAACATTAAAAAAGATGAATAAATTTCCATTTTAATGATATTTATCAACTTTAGTAAAATTTTTAATGTACAAACTAAAATCTGCACTTTAACAAAAATACTTCACCTTGTAGTTCTCACTGCTCTCTTTCATTGTTTTAAATTTTAAACATAAGTGCTGACATAGAATGACAAGTGAAGTAATGGAAGTTCAAGTCCTGCTTCTTTGTGTTTACAGTCATGGCTTACTATCTTTTTTTTTCTTTTTCTTTTTTTTTTTTGCGGTACGCGGGCCTCTCACCGCTGCGGCTTCTCCCGCCGCGGAGCACAGGCTCCGGACGCGCGGACCCAGCCGCTTCGCGGCCTGCAGGATCCTCCTGGACCGGGGCACGAACCCGCGTCCCCTGCATCAGCAGGCGAACTCCCAACCACTGCGCCACCAGGCAAGCCCACATTTTTTTTTACTTCCAATATACTTTTTAAATGCAGGAGGACACAGTGCCACAGGGGTTGGACCGAACCATGCCTGAAGCAAGATCTATACTTCTGAACCACGTGAACTTTTTATAGCTGAGTGCGTTTGCATTGGAACCAACTGTATAACTGGGAGGTCTTGGAATTAACTTCCATGTAAAATATAATGTTTGTGAAACGTGTTGACCTAAAACAATAAAACAGCCAGTTATTTTACCAGCAAAACGCGTTTATCTGGGAACAGTAAAGAATTGCAATTCAAAGCTTGCAACTCGTGGGGAACTAGAGGCAAGCCCTAGGAACAGAGGAGCGGAACGTATTTTATAGAGGAGTAGGGGAACTGGGAGGGGCTCTTCTGAACTAAGAGCCCATTGGAGGAAACTGGGAGTTTGAAGTGTAGTGGCTTCTCATTGGCTGGGCTGTTGCCAGGCGAGGAGGAATTCTTCCTCCCTTCTGCTGGGTAGTAAAGTCACAACCATCTTCCTGCTGGAGATGCAAGGTAATTTTCTTCCTGTTCAGGCTGCAGTTGTTTTGAATGAGGTTCCTGTTTATTCATTTTCACAAAAGGTTAGTAGTGAAAATGGGAAACTACACCATTTCTAGGCCAACAAGAGAGGTTTTCTTCTGGGAGGAGTATCTGTCACTGACAGTGTTTGGAAATTTTGGTTGGGTTTTATTGTCATTTTAAAATGCTCTACAGAACAGGCGCCTGGGTGCTGCCTGCACCAGGGCGAGGCTCCCCCCACCCAGGCATTGGTGTCATGGTGGGCGCGGGGGTTGTGTGCTATGGGATGACGGAGAAATGTGACGAGGTGGAAATCAGAAGGTGACACTATGGTAAACCACACCTGCATCCAGATTTTGTGTGTGTCTAACTCCTGTGGTGATGAGTGTAACTCACGGTCTCCGGGTGTGAGCACTAAGGTCTTGAATGCACTGCGGATCCTAGCACACCGTGAACAGCCTGTAGACGACATGGAGCCCCAGGGGCTGCCATCACAGTGAGCGTCTGGCTACAATGGGCCAGACCCCTGGAGGGGACCCGTGCTTGTTCTCTCCCCCTTGACTAAAGGCAGCGAAATGAGGTCTCCGGCTACTGCTCTGACCTTACTGCCCCCGGATTCCCTGTTGGTGCTACTCGTGGCTTCAGATTAAGAGACCGAAGATTTGGGATCAAGTTCCAGTTCCAAAACTAACTAGATGACTTTGGGCAAGTCATTAAAACTCCCTGAGCCTCTGTTTCTTCGTTTATTAAATAAACATAAGATCTGCCTGTTGACCTCACAGGGTGAGGTGAGAAGCTCACAGAGCAGCAGAAATGGAGACACATGGCCGGCTCCAGGGGGAGAGGGGTGTCATTCAGCAGTGGTCTCAAACCTGAGCGTGCATCACCGTCACCTGGCGCTTGCTAAACCAGAGTGCTGGGCTCCGCCCACACAGTTCTCATTCTGCAGATGTGGTGCAGGTGCATCCGTCCTGACACGTTCCCAGGTGATGCTGTTGCCAAGGACCGCTCTTTGAGAACGATGCCTTAGGTTTCCCAGGGTGGGCATTGGACTGGGGTCTGAGCCCTGGCTGCACCCTTTCTGTCTGCATGGCTGTGGCCAAGGTACTTAATCACTTGAAATCTCAGCTTCCTTCTCTGTAAACGGGATAATGTTAGTGTTGGGATCGGTCATGGCTGTGTGTACACTACTTAGTACAGGCTTCCTGAATGTCAGTTCTGACAATGTGAAAGCGATTCTGTGGCGTCTGTACACTCCTGGGTACTAATAAACAAATACTTCATTTCTGAAGCAAGAAATGGCTTCAGAGAGTTATCTATCCAAAATCAAACATTTTGGGAAACCCTAACATGTTTTACAGAAACATGATATATAGACTGGTAGAAATTTTTATTCAAAAAATATAATTTGCAGGAAAATGTAAATTGGAGTTACAAGCACATAGTTTGAATATATGATGTTACATGTGTTCCTATGTTGATCTATAATTTTTGCTAGGTCAGCAGTTCTCAAGATTTTGGCCCCAGGACTCTGCACTTTTTAAAATGATTGAAAACCTTGAAGAATTTTTATTTATGTGGGTGTGTCTATTGATATTTACCATGTAAAAAATAAAACACAGAATTTTCATGCCCTCTCTGGGCACACCACCCTCCCAGCACCTCCACGTGTTCAATAACGACAGCTCTCTGAACTCCATCGTTTAAATATTTGATGGAGGCTTCCTCATGTGGGCATGACTGATTATTACCTCAGTCTCCAGCCCCCTCCCCTCCCCAGAGGACAGAGGATGAAGTTGAAAGTTCCAACCCTCTGACCACGGCTTGGTCTTTCTGGTGACTTGAAGCCATCAAAGAACCCACCAAGAGTTATCTGCTTAGAACAAAAGACGTCCCTATCACCCAGGAAACTCCAAGTGTGCTGAGATAACAACGTATAAAAATGTTTAACTTTCAGAGGTAATGTCAAGGACATAAAGGTCAAAAACAAAACTTTAAAACTCTTAGTGAAACATACAGGGGAACCTTTTTTATGGGCAGTGGTTCTCAAAGTGTGGTCCCTGGGGCTTCCCTGGTGGCACAGTGGTTAAGAATCCACCTGCCAATGCAGGGGACACGGGTTTGAGCCCTGGTCTGGGAAGATCCCACATGCCACGGAGCAACTAAGCCTGTGCACCACAACTACTGAGCCGGCGTGCCGCAACTAATGAAGCCCACGCATCTAGAGCCCGTGCTCTGCAACAAGAGAAGGCACTGCAGTGAGAAGCCCGAGCACTGCAACAGAGTAGCCCCTGCTCGCCGCAACTAGAGAAAGGCCACACGCAGCAAGGAAGACCCAACGCAGCCAAAAATAAATAAATTAAATTAAATTTTTTTAAAAAGTGTGGTCCCTGGTCAGCAGCGGCAGCAGCAGCTGGGATTTACTGAGCAGGCATGTCACAAAAAGAACCCAGGTGGGGAAACGCTTTTGATGAAATGTCCATTGTCACTGGTGATCAGAGAAATGTACGTGAAGACCACAGTGAGACACCGTTGACACCCACTTTCATAAATTAAAAGTCTGAAAAACTCAGTTATGGGGAGAGTAGGGTTCTGCAGGCTCTCTGAGAATTTCCTGCTGAAAGTAAAAATTGGTGCAACTACTTTGCAAAAGTGTGTCACAACTTCTTAAGTCCCTTCTGATTACATCGAGAATTGATACCTTTTAAAAGCTTGTTCCTGATTGACCACTTAAGGAAGAGGGCTCCCTACCACATTACGACTGATGTCAACAAAGCAAAAACGACACCACGTCCTGTGACGACTGGTAGACAAAACCCCACTACTATTATAACGCACTTTCTTCCACATCTCTTACCCGCATACTCCTCTTTCCTATTGCCCAGGTTATTTCTTTTTATCCCTTACAACAATGGTCAAGTACCTGTCTCATGTGTCTAGTAATTCATTCCCCTCCCTAGAGCAGAAGCTCCATGTCATCTCACCCGTGTCTACAACAGTGCCCTTCACGAACTCAAGTCTCAAGAGCAATTTAAACTTTTCTAGCTGTCGCATTTAAAAAGTAAAACAAAAAAAAATAAAAAGTAAAATGAAACAAAACATAATTTTAAATATATTTGTCTAACCCAAGATAGTCAAAATATTATCAGCTCAACATGCAATCACTATGAATCAATATGAAAAATTAATGACTTTTACCTTCTTTTTATTTTTCACAGTCCTCAAAATCCAGTGGAATTTGGATTAGTCCCCTTTCACATGCTCAGGAGCCACATGTGGCCAGGTCTAGAAGAGCGCCTGGTGTATTGTTGGCACTCAGTAAATGCCTATGGAGTTTTTCCGTGGGCCCTGAGAAACAGTAGATGGTTCCGTTACCCTTCATGTACAGATTACAGTGGAAAATGACAATAGCTACTTCTATATGAGTATGTTATATGCCAGGCAGTAAATTATCCACTTTGCAAAATTTATTATTTCACCTAATATCTCAATTAAAAGAAAACCCTTTTGCAGTGGGAATTTTCATTCCCATCATTCCCATTTTTCAGTTGATGGAATTAAGTCTCCAAGGGCTAAGGATTTGACTGAAGGCACATATCCCATGGTAGGTATCTTCTGACTCTGGTCCAGAGCTCAGTACCATATGGAGAATGGGCCAGTTTTTGCCCAGGGTAAGTAAGATCACACACTGCGAGCCAGAGATAAAGATAGAAAACATTTTCAGATGAGTAATCAGTCAATGAAATGCCAGAAGAAACAGTTTTGTAATTGTAGAAAGCCGCATGGATGATTGTCTGAACATACTCAGATAATTCCAAACTACAACTTTGTAGGGACTGTGAGTATTCTGTGATAAGGGACCACAGGGACTTCCCTGGTGGTCCAGTGGTTAAGACTCTGTGTGGAAAAAAAAAAAAAAAAAAGACTCTGTGTGGCTCCTGCAGGGGGCACGGGTTCAATTCCTGGTCGGGGAACTAAGATCCTGCATGCTGTGCAGTGGGGCCACAAAAATAAAATAAAAATTCAATAAAGGACCACAGCCAGCTAATTTACATGAAAAAGCAAGTCCTAAGTAGGTCTGACCCCAAGGTCAGGGGGATAGGGTCAGGCAGCACTTTTCCGTGGACCCAGCCTCTCTCCTCCCCCAGAGAATACTGCAGTTGACAGCTGTGTCTATACCCTACACAAGTTGTTTCATATCTGGCTGAGGATCCCAGTTCTTTCAGAGCTTTGAAGTGAAGACGTTTGCTTTTGGCCCACTACCCTGACTTACTTCCACTTCAGCTTCCTAATCAGAAATCAGTGCTTCCAGGTGCCATCTGTGTCCGTAACTTAACCTGTGTCACCAGGAGAACATGAGCTAGAGATGCTTCTAAAGAAAAGTAGGTCCAGAAAGAAAATTTCCAAGTCTTGGCCTGTGCTCATCCAGAGGCTACAGGAGCTCCAGAGGCCCTGGGCAGAGGGGGAATGAATGACCGTGAAAAGAGGGGCTGCGGTCATCCTGAGAGCAGTCACTGGGCCATCCCTAGCTTTCATCATATATCTACAGAAGAGATGACATGATCTGTCATTAATTGATTTTTAAGGACACCTTTTTTGAAAGAAGCTACCTTGAAGTGCAATAAAGATAGGCTTGAGGAATGGACTAGAGCCAATTTAAATGTAAATAAGGAAAGTTGAAATCTTTAAAATGGATGTTCCTTGAGTTCACAGGCAAGAACACACTGACCACACCTTTGCTGTTCCTTCTTCCTGGAATATCCTACTTCCTTCTCTCTGCCTAACTCACCTGAATGAACTCTCCTTTTATCCTTCAAAGCCTTACTCAGGCACTCTTGTGTTCCCTGGCCCTCCAGGCAAGGGTGTTCACTCTCCCCTGCCTGGCACACTCTTTGCTGACGTCCTCTGTCTGTTATCACGGGATTCCTTGGTGCTCAGACTGCCTTAGTCAATTCTGCATCCCCCGGGGCTTGGGTAGCACACAGTGCGTGTTTGATAACGTTTGTGGAACTGAAGACTTCAAGAAAATTAAGTAAAGTTAATTTGAAAAGCAAGACTTGTCAATGGAGAGGACTTGGAAGTCGGTTTGCTTAAAGAGCAAAATGTGAAATACTGGGCAGAATTCTAAGACATTGCCTTTCTAACTAAATTTTCCCCTTGGGTCGTAGTGCGTTAAGTATTGGACATCCTACTGGTTACACACCGGCCTGGGTGGGGTGGGGAAAAGGGCCACCCCCTTGAGCGGAGCACCGAGGCGGCGGCGGTATGCAGCGCTCACACCCCCTTCACCCTCTCCCTCAGCGGCACCCACCCTCTTTTCCCTTTATGAACCCCAATGTCTTTCCGGCCACGACAACAGTGAGCCAGTAAGCCAGCCCATCCGAGTGCTTGGCCAGTCCTGAGTGCACCCCGCACCGCGGGAGCGCCCCAGAACTACGGGAGGCCGACGTAGGGGCCCGTGGCCGGGAGCCAGATGCCCACCGCACAGAGCCTGCAGCGCCCACCAAGCGCGGGGAGCCGCCCGAGCTGCTGGAGGCGGCGGGTACTGGGCGAGAGCAGGACCGCTTTCCCACCCAGCCCGACCGGTCCCGCCCCCACCGCCCAGACCCCGCCCACCATGGGCCCCGCCCAGGCGCCCCTATCCCCGCCTCTGCCCCTCCTTAGGCCCCGCCCCCGTGACCTCGGCCCAGACCCCACAGTCTCACTGACTTCCAGGAAATTGACGAGTCAGAAAAGCGCGAGTCTGGGCCCCGCCCCAGATCCCGCCCCTAGTTGCGTCATCTCCCTGCGCCGCCGCCGGAAGTCCAGCATGTGTGATGAAGGCTTGTGGCCGGGATGAGGCGTGGATGCCGGTGAACGGCAGTGAGCGATGACCAGGCTTCTGGGCCTGGCGCACAGAGTGGCTTTGGCTGCCTTGCGTTGCGGTGGCCGCAGCTCCCGCGGGCTCGCCATGTTTTATGCCGTGAGGAGGGGCCGCAAGACCGGGGTCTTCCTGACCTGGTGAGGGAGCCGCGCCTCCCCGGGAGCGGGTTTAGAGCGGCGGTGGGCGGCTCCGCGGCGGGGAGGCGGCTGCCACCCCCGGAGCGCACGGCCCTCGGCCTGGAGTCGGCGCGCGGGGGCCGCGACATGGGGGGCCTCGACTCCGCTTCGTTTTTGCTGGGAGTGTCGGAAACGCCACTTACAGTCTGGGGTGGCCAGAGGCCTCTACTTAATCCTTTGTCCCATCTGTTATGATGAAAGAGTTTCCACAGGGTTACACGTGGTGGAACTCAATGCCTAATCTAATCTTACGGGTGTTTTTAAAAAGGGAAGTTTTTAAAAATTTATTTATTTTGGCTGCTTTGGGCCTTCGTTGCTGTGCGCGGGCTTCTCATTGCGGTGGCTTCTCGTTGCGGAGCATGGGCTCTAGGTGCACGGGCTCAGTAGTTGTGGCTCGCAGGCTCAGTAGTTGTGGCTCGCAGGCTTAGTTGCTCCGTGGCATGTGGGATCTTCTCGGACCAGGGCTGGACCAGGGCTTGAACCTGTGTCCCCTGCATTGGCAGGCGGATTCTTAACCACTGCACCACCAGGGAAGTCCTAAAAAGAGAAATTCTTGTAAACTAATGTTTGTATCCCTATAACAGCCCTTTGAGGTAGGTGGGATTATTCTCATTTTTGGGTGTAGTTACCGTGGTCAAGAAATTCTTGGGGCCAGTAAGTGACAGATGTAGGACTTGAACCCAGGTGTTACGACTCCATAACCAGGACTCTTCCCACTGTATGATATCAAGGTTTATTATCAGTCTTTGTGTGTGTACGTGAGTGCATAGTGTTTCCCTGTGCAGCTAGGCTACTGAGGAAGAAGCATCTCAGAAGCTGGCCCTTCTGTTGTAATGAAATGATTGAAGACCCCCAAATTCTAGTATGCTTTGAGGAAAGCCTTATGGTGCAGGTGTATTGTCTGGCTGGCACCTATAGCATGACACAGGGTGAAGGGTTGGACGTGCAAGATAAGACTACAAACTGTAAGGTGTGACCCTTTGCCCCTAAGGAGCTGACAGCCCCAGCCCTTGTCACACTGTTCCCAACCTAAGACAAGGATCCGTGAAAAAATAGGGTGACAGGGAGGGAGGAGCTTAACACTGCACTTTGTTTCAGGGATGAATGCAGAGCCCAGGTGGACCGGTTTCCTGCAGCCAGGTTTAAGAAGTTTGCCACAGAAGAGGAAGCCTGGGCCTTTGTCAGAAGCTCCGCAAACCCTGATGGTTCAGAAGGTAGTCACGACTCACATCATTGTAACGTTTTAACCTATTCAAAGCCTTTCATATCCCGAGTGTCACTTGATCTATGTAGCTGCTCTCTAAGCAGATAGAGAAGAGTATGATGGTCTCCATTTTTCCATTTTACAGATTAGGAAACAGGCTGAAAACAGTTCAGTGTAGTGACTCCTGTTGGTGAAGTATTGGAGACAAGCCAGGACGCAGATCTCCTGTTTCGTTCAGTGTCCTTGCTGTACTTAGTTCCAGCTTTTAAAAATACTTATTCCTGTTATTGGACTGAATGGGCTCTAGTGAGTGTAGTTCTTTTCACAGCATGCACCTGTATGGTGTTTCATTTTTACCTAGGATAGAGTCACACAATCAGAATCTCCTCCAGTTTCACATGTTACTGGAAGTAGACTTAATTGAAGTTTAGGGCCCAGTATAAGGGACATCAGGTAGGCAAGACTGATGGTGGCTGCCTTAGAGCACAAAGGTTTAAAATGTAGCCTACCTTGAAGAAGTGTTTTTCATTAACTTTACTCACAGACATTTTTTACTACAGTGGATAAAGACTGAGAGGAGGATTTTTTTTAATGCGGTATGTGGGCCTCTCACTGTTGCGGCCTCTCCCGCTGCGGAGCACAGGCTCCGGATGCGCAGGCTCAGCGGCCATGGCTCACGGGCCCAGCCGCTCCGCGGCATTTGGGATCTTCCCGGACCGGGGCACGAACCCGTGTCCCCTGCAACGGCAGGCGGACCCGCAACCACTGCGCCACCAGGGAAGCCCGAGAGGAGGATATTTTAAATCAGCTTCTTCTGAACAGTCTCTCGAGCCCACTGAGATGCTCGAGCATTGAACAGGTGCTCCTCTGGGGTGTCATGACACTTCTGGACAAAGCAGGATTCGGGGAGAGGCAGATCACACTAGGAATCTTCCTTGAAAGGCAAGTTTCCGAGGCAGACGAGACACTCACTCCCTGTGCAGCTGCTTCACCCTCCGTTTCCCAGCAGCTTTTAAAGGGGGTGTGATGTGACAGTTCCGTTTTCTACCCAGGTGAGAAATCGGCTTGGGATAGAAAGCTAGTGTGCAAGTATGACTCTTGTGTTGGTTGGGTTCTTAATACTTCTTTTCACGGGTTTTTCGTTTTAACCAATTAGTAATTTATTCATATCTCAGTTCTTCCAGTATCAGTATGTTTCTGTTTATTAAGTTCTCCAAGTCTTAAGGCAAGATAGTTTTTTATATCTGTGAATCTGCTTTTCTTAAAACTTTACAGAGACCTCCAGTTAGTGACTTACATAATGTATATAAATGGGATTAACATCGTGAACGTTTGAGAGCCGTACCAGAGCAAACCTGTTAGCCTCTTTCCCAGTTTTTCTCTTAATATTACATGTATCCTTATTTGGGGATTACTGAGCTACTTGCTAGTTATTGTGGTTTATGTAAGTTGATTTTAGGTTAATTTACTTAAAGAAAAACCACAATTTTGTGAAGGAAAAATTATCTGACAACCATAGTATCCTTCTCCTTCAGAGTCATATCTGTTTTTCAACAACTTTCACTTCAATTTAACTTTCTCAGTTACAGTAAATAAAACCGATTGTTTATATCAATGTTAAAATTCTGCAGAATTGCACTTCAGCCTGTACCTCTGGGGGTACTTCTGCAGAGCACCTGCAGGAGTATTTTCAAGGTCAGTGTGAGGTAACACCAGTACAGCAGAGCGGACATGTCAGCATTGCTCTGGACATGGTGGCGCTCCCCTCGAGCTCTGCCTGGCTCACCTTAGCATTCTTCGGAGAGGTGTGGGCTGAGAAGCTATGCCAGGCTCAGTAGAAGTTCCAGCTTATGCCTGTCTAGTCGGTGCTCGGTAAATGCTGGAGCGCCATCTCTCCACCCCTGGTTTAGGGGTTTAGAGCAAAAAGTGCACTGTGCAGTGTTGAGGTGGTTATTTTGGACATAAAATGAGTAGCTCCTTGTGTGTTTCTAGTTCCACTCTATAAAAGGGTAGTGTAGGAAAAGCTGTTTCAGATCACCTAGTGCTGGGCCCCATTTTATAGCAGCTGAGGGGGGTTAAGTCAGTTGACCGAGTTCACAACTGATAAAAGGTAAAGTTCAAATTGAAACTAGTTTTTTGAATCCTGGTCTAATTCATCTTCTGCGTCAGCTGCCATAATTGTATGAAAGAGTGAGTGAGACACAACCTGAGTGGGTGTGAGAATCCCTTGGGGATTACCCTCAGGTACACCCAGCCTGGGCCACTGGAGGGAAGCTCTCCAGCAGTGCTGTCCCTGCAGGGACCCAATCCCGTTACCTTTTGGTTTCTGTTTCCCTTTTTTAATAAGTCCCATTATCTGTTCTCACCTTAGATAAGAAATTCGGACCCTTGTTTTCTCTGGGGAAAGAGCCCCTCAGATTTTCAAACTGTCTGTGAGCGCTAAAGGGTTCAGCACCCTTGGTATCTGTTCTGTCTCCATCGAAACCAGATTTCTTTTTTAACAGCAGCTTTGCTCTAGTCTTCGTATTGCCCTCACTGAGCTTATTATGGAAAATTTAATTTCCCAGGATGTCAGTGTCTGAGGTGGTGTGGCCTGTCTTAAGTCTTTCCCTCTATAGAGCCACATACAGCGGGTATTTAAGCCTGACTTAGTGAAGTTCTGGATTCTAAGTCATTTCATGTTGTGTCCATTGTTTCTGGCTTTTGAGTAGACTCTGCCTTTCAGGGCAGAAAAATAAACATGTACAGGAATCACAAGTGAAGGCAAACAAGCGACTTCATGAGTCCTTGGATGAAGGTGAAGGTGAAACCACAGAGCCGTGTGCAAAGCACATGAAACAGAGCGCAGAACCGCTGCCTTCAGTGAGCAAAGACACGTTTTCTTATATGGGTATGTCTTTCTTGGATTTTTAAATTTTTAATACAGTAATCGTATAAGTATATTCATGTGTAAAAACTTTTCCCACTTTGTTAATGAGGGAAATTTGAACTGATGTATAACATTCTTTTTTCCCCCCTTTCTTTTTACATATTTATTTATTTGGTTGTGTTGGGTCTTCGTTGTGGCACGTGGGCTTCTCTCTAGTTGTGGCACGCAGATTTTCCCTTCTCTAGTTGTGGTGTGCAGGCTCCAGAGCGCGTGGGCTCTGTAGTTTGTGGCACGCGGGCTCTCTAGTTGAAGCGCGCGAGCTCAGTAGTTGTGGTGTGGGCTCAGTTGCCCCAAGGCATGTGGGATTCCAGCTCCGCGACCAGGGATCGAACCCGCGTCCCCTGCATTAGAAGGCGGATTCTTTACCGCTGGTCCACGAGGGGAGTCCTAAGGTCACTATTTTATAATTGATCTAATGGTGTAGAATTATTAGAATTTTGGACATTCATAGGAAAATCGTTATATAGGCTATGCATGAAAAACTCTTTGATCTCTGTAAACACCAGTGTTCCCTGTACACACAGTATTTCTGGTCACTAAGAAAATGCAAAAACTTCAGCTCTTCAAATAAGAAAGGCCCTGGACAGAGCTCCTTTATATAATTGGTTGGCACCAGCATCTTAACCTTTTACATGTAATCTTTGCAAAACAGAAGTGATCCTACCTTATCCTGAGAAACAAGATAATTGTGAATTTCTCCTCTGCCTTTAGCTCCAGGAATCCAGTGTTTATATTAAGTAACTTAATGGTACATGAGTCTCCTTTTTGTCTTCTACATGTATGAATAGAAGATAAGAATAAATAGCATTTTTTATATAAGTCAGTGTATTTGTAGGTTCTAAGTTTTTCAAGGGAAACTAGTAGAAAATGTTTGGTCAAACTGTATGAAAACTGTATAAATCAATTTTTGCAGTTATGTGAAAAGCAAAACCAAATGTTCTTGATCTGATTATTTACTGATAGTAATTGAAGCAGATGTTGGTGGGGCGACTGGGAGATGAGCCATTTCCAGTGTACTAACAGTTGCCTGAAGCACCAGGGCACCGGACACAGTGCCTGACGGGCACTGGCAGTCACACGGAGTCAGGGACCAGGAAGGGGTCGTGTTGGGCGTCACGTTGAGTTGAACGGAGGAGCCCTGCCCAGCACCCGCGTTCTCGGACCCCCAGCCCCACTCCGGTTGGGGATGTGCTCCGCTGACGTCTCACCGCCTCCCTGCTTTGCCTCTGCCTGTTCAGTCTGCCCTCCTTTTGACACGTACCTCCTGGAGCATGGCCTCTGTTTGCTCCACAGCCCTGCTCGCTGACACCCGGCAACCCGAGTTCTCGTCCGCCCTGCCGACCGCTCTGCTGCTCGCCAGCAGCCTGAGGGTGGCCTCGTGTCACTCCTTCTCTGCCTTTGCTCTTTACCGCGTTGGTGTGTTGATCAGACTCTCTGTCTTGATGGGAAGAAGCAAAGGCAGGACCACAGTTCACTAGTTGCAAAAGGACCAAGAAAAAAAATTAGGCCAACATTTGTCGGAGGACTTGACCTTCCGGCAGGCAGGTCATCATCAAGGCACTGTTGTCTGCAAGGGCAGCTCCTGGGGGTGAACGTGGCCTCCCCGCACTGCCCCCCACACGCACGTGAAGAGAGGGGCAGTAGCTTTGTTCGCTGGCCTCTGTAACCGGGAATTTAAACAGCAGCGGCGTCTGGGTTTACAGGGCGATTGCCTTCACCTTTAATTCCCCCCGGCAAGCAGAACCGAAATAGGAGTGGATTCCAAGCAAAAAGCTTCAAGTGCCCCCATATAAGGCATTGGTAATGTTTTCCTGCATGGAAAGCTTCCAAAGCATAAATACTCTCTCAGTTTAAAATGCTAATTCAATCGTAGTAAGTTTTTAGGGGAATTTCAGCTTTTAGTAATGGTGATCCGGTGGAGCTCACTACGTTTCCCGCTTACAGGGCACTCTGTCGTCGTCTACACGGACGGCTGCTGCTCCAGTAATGGGCGGAGGAGGGCTCGAGCAGGAATCGGTGTTTACTGGGGGCCAGGCCATCCTTTGTAAGTAAACCAGAAAAGCTGGTTTTTATTAAGCTTCACAGTTAACCGAAGCATATTCCAAAACTTGGGAAAGACTGAGGCAGGATCCGCTTACTGTTTATTATTTGGTAGCGTTGGCAGGGGTAGTGGAAGAGTCCCACGTCCCTGGGAGGTGGCTTTGGCAAGGATGCACGAGGGGCAGGTCACCATACTGGGAACCCTGCGGTGCCCCTACGAGTCTTGAAGATGTGTGAGCTTAGAGGGGACCCGTGTTTTTCAAAAGGCACAAAGTCAAGGTGATATGACATGAGATCATTCAAATACACCTGCCCCCAGATATGCAAGAACTTGAGTAACTGACAGCCCAGAAGTCAGTGGGAACGAGCGGTTGGACCCCGGTGAAGTAGCCACTCCCCAGTGTCCAGGCGCCTGAGCAGCCCTGGGCATGAGCACGGTCAGCAAGGTCCGCTTCTCGACCTCCTGGCCTCTAAGTCCTTCTGCCTTCACTTCGACGTCTCACTTAGCCTGGAGCCCTCCAGGGCGTGGCAAGCTCGGGTGGCATGAGTGTCCGCGGGTTTAGTGCCTGCCCAAGACCACGTGCTAGTGTATTTCAGGTCCAGAAATCAAACCTGGCTTTTGCCTTCTGGTCCAGAGTTCTTCTGCAAGACCACACCATGGCACTTTTCAATAAACAGTTAGTATTGTTGGTTTGATTTTTGTATGATTTCCTGTTTCAAATAAAAAAGTATACAAGCCTGTTATCAATTAAGAGACTTAAGGAATCACTTTGAGACTTAGCTTATAATTTTATTTTCTTTTGTACTGTTTTGAAACCAGAAATGTAGGAATTAGACTTCCTGGGCGACAAACAAACCAAAGAGCAGAGATTCATGTAAGTTATCAGAGGTATTTTTCCACTAAAAACGTAAATTTATCATTCTTTACCATTGACTAGAATGGCATCAATGTACTTTCTACCCTCTGTGTGTATAAGATACTCAGAGTCCAGAAGAAACTTAGTTTGGGGCTAGTAACAGTTCTGAAGAGCAGGAGTTTTCTAGAAAAATTATAAAACTTGTTTCAAATAGGTGTCTAAACAGGAGAATTGTAGGTGTAGCGTTATTTCACATAGACAATATTATCATTACGGTTAGCACAGGAAAAGGAATTTAGATTTTAAACTTTTTGGTAATTTTGAACATCAGTGTCGAAAGTTGAACAGTTTCTGCAGCATGACCACTGATTTGTATCTTCAAGGCAGCCTGCAAAGCCATCGAACAGGCAAAGGCTCAGAACATCAATAAGCTGGTTCTCTACACAGACAGCATGTTTACTATCAACGGTAAGCGTTTACGTTTGACTTCTTCTAGGGTTTTTCGAGTACATATGAAGGGAAATAGGTCTTTCCTTCCCCTGGAAGAGGTGCGGCATCAGGCAGGACTCAGACGGTGAAGGGGCTGGCGTTGGGTGTGTCTGGTGCCAGGGAAGCCCGTGCTGCTCCGGTGTGTGCCGCAGAGGCATGCTTTGCCAGGCTCCGAGGGCATGGCCATGAGATAGAAGATGTGTGCTCCCTCTGGGGGTACCCTGTGTAGGGCCCGTGGGGTGGGCGCCTGGGGGGCGCTGATGAGACTGGAGGGGGCGGTGCCTCAGCCCGACGGCCTCAGGGCAGACACGCATGAGAGTAAAGGGACGGGGCGAGCCAGAGCACGGCCCCAGTAAGGAAAGGAAAAGTCCAGAAAGCCCCTCAGGTACACGTGGAGCAATGGTCAGAGGGGAGTCTAGGGAGGAAAGAATACCAGAACGTTTGAGAATACTGATCTGTGAGTGTTCCTTGTAGGCATCACTAATTGGGTGCACGGCTGGAAGAAGAGTGGATGGAGGACCAGCACAGGGAAGGAGGTGATCAACAAAGAGGACTTCATGGCGCTGGACAGGCTTGTCCAGGGCATGGACATTCAGTGGGTGAGTGTTATCTTAGGTGGTCACTGCTTGTGGCCGTTTTGACCAAATGAAATAAACTAGCTAGACAGTTTAATGGTTTCTGTGAGTGATTTGATGACTTCAGTTAAAATAGCAGGGTCCATGGAGTTGCTGTCGTAGCGTGTATTAGAGCACAGTGGAGTCTTTTGACCATCATCTGAGTAATGCTGCTCTAACAGGCGGGTCGTCCGTGCGGAGCGCTGGGTCCCGGCGCTGAGACTGAGGGGCTCCGGGCTCTCCGCGTCATCCTCACCCAGCCGCCATACTTCGCACTGTTAGAGTGACTTGTGATCGTCAGCCTCCTGGGTTCTTTGGAAGCAGCTATAGTGTCAGTTCAGGCTAATTTATGATGTATCCTCTTAAAAATATAGTTGTGTGATTAGACCTTAGTAACATTTTTTTTCCCAAAATGGACATATTTTTCTTACACTAGGTCACTTTTATTAAAATTACCTTTTCAAACAATACAGAGCAAGTTAAACGACAACCATTTTCTTAACCCTACCATCCTCTCCCAGCCCAGGACCCCTGATGACCGTTTGGCAACCTGATATTTAAACATGCCTTTCAGGGAATTCCCTGGTTGTTCAGAGGTTAGGACTCCATCCTTTCACTGCCAAGGGCATGAGTTCGATCCCTGGTCGGGGAACTAAGATCCCACAGGCCATGCTGTGTAGCAAAAAAAAGCAAACAAACAAAAAACCAAAACTTGCCTTTCAGCAACGTAAGTGCAAACAGTGGTGAAATCACATGAGCGCATCCCTTTGTAACAGCACTGAGGGAGAATCAGGTGTGTGTGTATGTCGTATACAGATCCACCCACACATCTGCTCTGTCCAGAAAGCTTGCCAGGTCCCACTGTTAAGTCGGAAAAAGGCAATACAACAGTAAAATCCAATTTGTGAAGAGACAAAACAGGATTTCTGTCGGTGTACCCAGTGCACAAGTGCATTGTGCTGAGGAGCTGTGAAGGGAGCCTTCACACTCGTCTTCTCTGAACGGTTGACGTGTTTTACAGTGAGGATGTAGTCATGTGTTGCTTGTGTAAAAAATTAGTAAAAATAAAAGGAAACGTTTTATTTAACAGATGCATGTTCCTGGCCATTCGGGATTTATAGGCAACGAAGAAGCTGACAGATTAGCAAGACAAGGCGCGAAGCAACCTGAAGACTGACCAGGTCCTTTAATCCTTGGAACAACCTGAGCCAGTGGCTGTTTGTCACCTTTACTTACTGGTGTGAAAAATAAAACTATAGGCTGGACCACTGCAGTAGATGGGCAGACACAGCTTTCAGACTAAATCGGAAAAGCAGGGTAGTGGTCCGTGGCATGTGCCTTAAAGGTGGTTAGATGTGTCATAAACTGAACATCCTTTGAGATTTGAGAATTATTTGAGGTTTTGTTAGAAGTATGCTTTATTGGGCTTGATACTGTTCTCATTAGTTTTATTGCAGTCTAGACAAAAGTGTTAGGGCTTTGATTTAATAAGGATGAGTAAAACATCGGTTTAAAAATGCAGGCAAGAAGCCTAGGAGTATTCTAAGAGTTCGTTTACCCAACAGTTGGCAACACTGAGTCATGATTTTTAGGTGGGCTTGTGCCTACGGGCGGATTGGAGGAAGGCATGGCTCCCTTGCTGGGGGCAGTCCTGCCAGGGCCCACGCCTTGGCAGAGGGAAGGTGGGCTGGTCTTACCTGGCGGGGCACTGTGATAGGGCCGCCTGCACACGGGCAGCCCTGGCTGCCTGACCGTTAGGTAGCAACAGTCATAACTTCTAAAGACCAAGATTGTAAATAAATGTTTTAAAATTGGCGGGGTGGGGCTTCCCTGGTGGCGCAGTGGTTGAGGGTCCGCCTGCCGATGCAGGGGATGTGGGTTCGTGCCCCGGTCCGGGAGGATCCCACGTGCCGCGGAGCGGCTGGCCCCGTGAGCTATGGCCCATGAGCCTGCACGTCTGGAGCCTGTGCTCCGCAGCCGGAGAGGCCACAACAGTGAGAGGCCTGCGTACCGCAAAAAAAAAAAAAAAAAAAAAAAAAAAATTGGCGGGGTGGGGGTGGCTATTTTTGTTAAAAGCACTATGCAAGTTAAAAAAAAAGTTTGACGTGATTATTTTTACCTTTTATTACCTTTTTGTCATAAAAACATGCAGAAAACGATACAAATGTATAGCTTATTGAATTATTATTGTTATTATAAGGTGAGTACCTTTGTAACTACTACCCAGATCAAGAAGTAGAACTTTGCCAGATGCCCAGAAGGCTCTTCACGTGCTCCTCCAGTCACAGCCCCTCCCTCCCTGCAGAACTAATCCCGACTTCCTTGCTTTTCTTTGTGGCAGTTTTTAGTCTAGTCTACTCTTTTTAACTTGGTATTTCTTTTTTTTTTAAACTTGATATTTCTTAAGTTTCTTTAATTTACAGGTTCCGCCTCAATCTCTGTTCTCCTTACAGTTTATCTGTTGAAGAGCCTGAGCCATTTGTCCCGTCGTTTCCCACTGTCAGTTTTGTCGCTCTCACGATCTTGAGGTGCTGTCCAGTGTTTTACTCTGTCCTCGGTATTTCCTGCAAATTGGCGGCTGGATCAGAGGCTTGATCACAGTCAGGCTCCACCCCTTGGGCACATGTGTTTATGTGCTTCTCATCAGAAGGCAGAGCGGTTTTCATCCTTTTGTTGTTGGCAGCTGCCAGTGCTCAGGGCCTAGAATACTGATATGCTGTCATTTTGCTTACGTTTATTGGCTGGAACAGTTTTAGAAGATACTTCCCCTCACCTGATGCTGGCACTCAGTGTGGAATTCACGTACAAAAGGCGGGATAAATGCTAAGATTGGCTCCCGGTCATCCTAAAAAGGTAGCCCAATTAGGGGGTTTTATTTATATATTTTTATAACATGTAAACATACGTATATGTCATGAACTCATGTACTTAAGCCTGTTAGATGGGTTTCAGTCCATCGCAATTTTCCTCTTTATTGAACCCAAATTGCAGTGGCTTTGGCCTGTAGGAGCGAGCCTCTTCAAGTTGGCTCTTGATTTCTTTTGATATTCATATAT
This sequence comes from Phocoena sinus, assembly GCF_008692025.1. NCBI lineage: Eukaryota > Metazoa > Chordata > Mammalia > Artiodactyla > Phocoenidae > Phocoena > Phocoena sinus. The sequence goes on along the minus strand of NC_045775.1, from coordinate 2,099,463 downwards.
GTACACATGCATGCACAGACACACACTGACCACACACAGACACATTCACGCACAGACTGCACACGGTCATAGAGAGCTTCTTGCAGTCTGATATGTCAGGGTGTTCTAGACCCATCTTGTACCTTTCCTGCTCTAGACCTAGAATTGGCTTTTTCTCTAAGGATCTGTAGTTTCTTTTAATGGGAAAAAGAGGTATTTCAGATCCTTGGTGCTCATTGCTACAGGGTTGGTTGTTGTTTCTAGGCCTAAAAAATACACACGTGTGCGCACCCACATTTAAAGAGAAAGTGTTTTCTGAGCTCCTGCTGACAGTTGTAAAACAAACTCAGGATTCCAGGACATTCAGCCTCTTCCATGTTACAGCTGTGTCTCCTACACTGAGATCCCGGTTCTCAGGCTGTGGGACTACGGAGCAGAATATTCCTAATTACACACTTGCTTGTTCTACTTTAACATGTACTACGTGGATACTAACCCTAATATACCAGTAATTACAATGAAAACAGCACTGGAGCCACACCGTCAACTGTTACATAGTAAAATCTCTCCCTGCTGCCCTCATTTAGTCTTATTTCCATGTACTTAATGCTCATAACCAGTGTTTAGGTCAGTGTCAGCTTGGGAACCATACTCCCTGGGCTTCTGTATGTTGAATTCAGCTTGTGTCCTTTATACTTGAAGTTTTGCAGAATATGAAATGCTTGCCTACGTTTTTTTTCCTTGGGTGTCTTAAATATTCTGTTTTCTTCCAGCATAAAGTGATGCATGAAGAGCCTGATGCATCTTATTTTCTTTGCACGTCATGCACTCTTTGTGCTTAGATGTCCAAAGGGCTTTTTCCTCTTTCTCAAGTCAGCAGTTTTATTAGAATGTATGTGTTGGTGACCCTGGGTCAGTGTTTGCAGGTATGTGGTGTGCTTTTTCTGTGTGTATTTTCAAATCTACTGTTTCAAGAAAGTTTCCTTGAATTGTGGCCTAGTGCTCTGTTTTATTTTTTGCTTTGGTTTTCTTTTTGGGGGGACCCCTGTTATCTGTTGAAATCTGATTTACCCATCTTCAGTATTTGCCAGTTTATCTTGAATCTTTTATCTGTCTTAGATTGCTTCCATGTCTTGGCTGCTGTAAATAATGCTGCTATGAACATAGGGGTACACATATCTCTAGAGGTCTGTTTTCAAAGAGGGCAGTTAAAGGGAAGGGGTGTGCTGAGCTATGGATTCCCCCTGGCAGAATCCCTGGGTCCAGGAGGGTCCTTGCTCAGCTGAGGCTTTTGAATCCCACCCTCTGTCCTCTCAGCCCACGTCCTCTATAGCCAAACATGGACCTTCTCCAACACCACGGTGTCCTCTGTACCGGGAGTCTGTATGATGAACAGGGTGCCCCATTCAGGTATGCGACATGCTTCAACCTAACACTTTAGAACCCGGGGGCCAACTGAATGTTAGTGTCCCCAGATTCCTGTGTTGAAGACCTGACCCCCAGTAGGGCCCTATTTCGAGATGGGGGTGTTTGTCTCTTTCTGTTATGAGTGCTTGTCTTATGTTTTGTTCTTGTGTGTTTATTAAAGTCTGATGGGCAAGTCCTGTATTGAGATTATTGGGTAGCAAGAGGATGAAATGTAAAAAGAAGTTGGATTCAAAACAAGAAAGGATAGAAAGGTTGTCTGGTTCTTCTCCCCATCATACCCCAGAGAAGCTGCACCCTTTATGGTGTTTTTTTAAAAGGCTCTGGAAATCTTGGATCATTCAGTTACAGCCCCTTGGCCACCACGTTATCGTGACACAATGTGACGGGTCTTTTCACAAGGCCATGTAGCTTCGCCCTCCAAAGGGCCTGTGTTCAGGGCTCATTGTCAGTAGCAGTGAATATGCTGGGCCTCCCCCAGGACTTCTCTGTGAACAAAGTCACGAATTAGCTTGAGTTTGGGAGCACGATGCTTTCCCTCTTCCTGCTAACACCCCTTGGCATTCACCCCCGAACCCACACAGACACACGCAAGACAAAGGGTGAGGGCAAGAGGACGTCTCTTCTACAAAGACAGAGAGACCGCCAGCTATGATGCATCCCATCCTAAGGTTTGACCAAGATGCAGGGTGAGGCTGGACATCTTTTTATAAATTTATCAGCCGTTGGCATATATGATTTCCCATCTAAAGAAGGTGATACCACACTTTATTCAGGCCTCCTACAGGGTACTTCAGAAGAAGCAGATGCATAGCATGGTGACTCTAGTTAACAATACCGTATGGTATACTTGGATTTGCTAAGACAGTAAATCTCTCATACGCACACACATTTAAAAAGGTAACTGAGGTGATGGGTGTGTTGATTAACTTGATTGTGGTAATCATTTTACAGTGTATACATATATCAAATCATCACATTGGCCCCAAAATAGAACCCCATAATATAGTCAAGTGAGCTTTGACAAAGGAGCAAAGGAAATACAATGGGAGCAGAGATAGTGTCTTCAACAAATGGTGTTGGAACCATTGGACGTCCACACGCAGAAAAGTGGATCTACGCTCCTCACAAAAACGAACTCAAAATTGTTCACACTCCCTAAATGTAAACTATGTAGAACTATGAAACTCCTAGAAGATAACATAGGAGGAAACCTAGATGACCTTAGGTATGGTAATGACTTTTTAGATAAAAAATCAAGGCATGGGACTCCCCTGGTGGTGCAGTGGTTAAGAATCCGCCTGCCAGGGCTTCCCTGGTGGCGCAGTGGTTGGGGGTCCGCCTGCCGTTGCAGGGGACACGGGTTCGTGCCCCGGTCTGGGAGGATCCCACATGCCGTAGAGCGGCTGGGCCCGTGGGCCATGGCCGCTGAACCTGCACGTCCGGAGCCTGTGCCCCGCAACAGGAGAGGCCACAGCAGTGAGAGGCCCGCATACCGCAAAAAAAAAAAAAAAAAGAATCTGCCTGCCAATGCAGGGGACATGGGTTCAAGCCCTGGTCCGGGAAGATCCCACATGCCGCAGAGCAACTAAGCTTGTGTGCCACAACTACTGAGCCTGTGCTCTAGAGCCCGTGAGCCACAACTACTGACCCTGCATGCCACAACTACTGAAGCCCGTGTGCATAGAGTCTGTGCTCTGCAACGAGAGAAGCCACTGCAATGAGGAGCTGGCGCACCGCAACAAAAAGTAGTCCCCCCCCCAAAAAAAAGTAGTCCCTACTCGCCACAACTAGAGAAAGTCCACACACAGGACAAAGCCCCAATGCAGCCAAAAATCAATCAATCAATAAATTTATTTTTTAAAATTATCAAGGCACAATCCATGAAAGAGATAATTGATAAACAGGCTTCACTAAGATTTAAAAGTTCTCTGCAGAAGACAAGGTCAAGAGGATGAGAAGATAAGCCACAGACTGGAAGAAAATTCCACAGTAAGAAAACATACAACCCAATTGAAAAATGAGCCAAAGACTTCACAGACACCTCACTAAAGGAGATACGTAGATGACAGCTGAGGACGTGAAAAGATGCTCCATATCATATGTCATCAGGGAAATTAAAACAACAGTGAGAGACCACCACACAGCTGTTAGAGTGGCTGGAATCCAGACACCAGTAGCACCAAACGCTGGTGAGGTTGTGGAGCAACAGGAACTCTCATCCATTGTTAATGGGGATGCAAAATGGTGCGGCCAATTTGGGAGGAAGATTCTTACAAAACTAAACATACTCTTAGCATATGATCCAGCAATTGTGCTCCTTGGTATTTACCCAAAGGAGTTGGAAACTTCTGTCTGTACAAAACCGGCACATGGATGTTTATAGTAGCTTTATTCGTAATTGCCAAAACTTGGAGGCAACCAAGATGTCCTTCAGTAGGTGAATGGATAAACAAACTGTGGTCCATCCAGGCAATGGGATATTATGTAGAGCTAAAAAGAAATGACCTATCGAGCCATGAAAAGCCATGGACGAGCCTTAAATGCATGTGACTAAGTGAAAGAAGCCAGTCTGAAAAGGCTAAAGACTGTGATTCCAACTATGACATTCTGGAAAAGGCAAAACTATGGAGACAGTAAAAAGGTCAGTCGTTATGGGGGTGGGGTTGGGGGATCGTGGAATAGGCAGAGCCCAGAGGGTTTTTAGGGCCGTGGAAATACTCTGTATGAAACCATAATGATGGCACATGTCATTATCCTTTTGTCCAAACCCACAGATGGTACAGCACCAAGGTGAAGCCTAGGAGAACTGTGGGCTGCAGGCGATGGCGCTGGGTCAGCGCAGGTGCATCGACTGTAACAAACGTCCTGCTCTGGGAGGGGGTATGGATAGTGGGCCGGTCTGTTGGGGGGGGGCATGAGAATTCTCTGTACCTTCCTCTTTACTGCCAACCCGCAGCTGCTCTAAAAGCAGGCTTGTACACTTTAAATGTATACAATTTTATTTGTCCATTATACCTGTGGAGGGGGAGCTGCAAGAAATGCAAACAATGTGTTAGATGAATGAAGAAAAACGGAAAAGAAACTATTCCCACAGCATCTTCAGAATTGCTAGTAAGCTTTCCAGGTTAATCTTTTCAATGCAGTTATTAAGACTGATTATCATTTACGTATAGAAAAGCCACTGTCTTTTGAAACATTAGTAATTCCAGCTTACTAGGCTCTTACTATGTTTAAAACTGCTCCCATTAACTTCCTCGAGTTGTCCAGGTGTACAGTCCCGTCATCTAACAGTCATCTCGTTTCTTCTTTCCTGTACGTTATGTCACTTACTACAATCTCGTGTCTGATTGCCTCTCCTGGCACTTCCTGACTGTTTCCCGTTCAGGTGAGAAGCAGCGGCGAAGGAGGGCATCGGAGCAAACGTGTTCAGTTACGTGTGCTTTCAACCTTGTCAAGTGTGTGGTGCCGTCTCACGCTTATCTTTGGCGTATCCCATCCAAAAGCACAGTCGAGTTTATTTCCTGTAGTCGATTTTACAAAGGATAGTCCCACGGACGCCATGGCTCCCAGCCTGTGTCCCCTGCCCCGCCTCCACCTCTGCCTTTCACGCCCCCTTGGTGCCCAGGTTCTGCACACGGCCAGTCCCCCGCCTCTGCTCCCTGCCTTTTCAGATGCTGCCGCGGTTCCTGCTTTCTCCTTTCTCACTGTTTCTCATCCGAGAGGACTCCTTTACCTCAGCCACCCGGACCGGAGGTGTGCACCATGGTGGCCCTGGCTGAATGGCTGTGCTTCCCAGTCTGTGGTTCGGAGGGAAACACAGCCAGACTCCAGCCTGGGGAAGCTCGCGTTCAGCGTCAGACCGCGCCTTCCAGTGACTCGCCCCCTTGCGAAGTGGGTGTTGGAGTGGCTGCTGGCATAAGAAGCCAGTACTTGCCAGGAAGGCCACGCGTCCACCCTGGGAAGGGTCTGCCGGGCCCACGTCCCGGTCGTCCACAGGTGTGTTTGCTAAGGAGTGAAACAAACTTCTTTTGATATATGTGGATTCTCTTTTCTAATGACTAAGTTGCTGGGCATAAATATTAGTTGTTTAGACCTAACTGTTCATCCAGGAACTGTCAGGTATTTGTTTTGGCCTGAGGGGGGGGGGCATGAAAACATTTACTGAGACATTAAGGATGCAGTGAATGGAGAGAGTTCCAGAAGCTGTGGGCTCTCCTGTTAGTTTTCTTACTGTTCTATATAAATCATTTCCTGCTTGTCTTTCCAGTTGGAATGTGAGTTTCCTGTTGGGGGGAGATTTTACAATTTTGCCTCTGTAACAAGGGCCTCCGTCGCACCTGTGTTCCCTCTGGGGTTTAGACGTGTCCTGTCACATCCCAGTGCCACGTGGGCCCTGCCAGTGTCGCCTGGTTGAGGGTCATGGAGACTGAGAGCCCCCAGGGTGGGCGATCCCAGCACCGCAGTTCAGCAGCTTGAAGATGCTCGTTATTTGAGGTTTCAGCTTCTCTGAATTTGGGGTGTCTTATGGTCAGGGATGTGTCTCTCTTTAGCCGTCTCTTCACTCCTTAGGGGCCGTGAAATAACTGCACTATTATGGTTGGGGGGTCTTAGATGTGTTGGAATAGGTGACTCAGTCCACAGGCAGTGTCTCAGGTTTGGGTGCTGCGGTCCTCCCGCAGCCCACCCTGCCCTGAGTGTGGTCCTAGGAGCTTCAAGTAGAAAACAGACCCAGCCGCCTTGCATCTCCTGGAGGGTGTCCAGGTTCTGAGAGGTCCCGGGTGCAGAGGCCATGTGGTCTGAGTCTGAAAAGTGGGCTGGGGCCAGGGGACAGGACACGTGGGAAGAACCGCCCCCACCTGGGGAGAAGACAAGACGGGGGCGCAGCGGCTCGGTCAGGGGCAAACAGCACTTCTCAGACAAACGTCAAGTAATCATGGCCTGGCTGGAGGATGTGGAGCTGCACGGGTGCCGCCATGGGCTGAACTGTGCCCCCAAAATTGTATGTCAGAGCGCTGGTCCCAGCACAGAATGTGGCTGCATTTGGAGACTGAGCCTTCAGTGAGGTGGTTGCATTATAACGAGGCTGTTTGGGTGGCCCTCGTTGCACAGGGCTCGAGATGCACTTGCAGTGGGAGGGCCGCATGAGGACACAGCCAGCAGGCGGCCATCTGCAGGGCAAGGCGAGAGGCCTCCCAGAAACCAGCCCTGCTGGCATCCTGCTCTTGGAGCCCCAGCCTCCGCGACTAAGGGCAGGGAAGCCTCTCTGCTTAAACCCCGGGGCTGTGGTGTTCTGCTGTGGCAGCCCAAGCAGACGGGTGCAGATACATACATGAACGTTTGGAGGATTCCATTCCAAAGTAGAAATGGCGACCGCAGGTGGTGGGGTCATGATGACTGCAGATTTTTGACTGAGTTATTGTTGCTAAGTTTCTCAACTAACTTGTGTTACGTGTTTAATACAAACACATACAAATTGAACATAAACACTGAGGAAGAATCACCTCACACCTGTCAGAATGGCTGTCATCAAAAAGAACAAAAATGGGGACTTCCCTGGCGGTCCAGTGGTTAGGACTCCAAGCGTCTACATCAGGGGACACAGGTTTGATCCCGGGTCGGGGAACTAAGATCCTGCATGCCGCGCAGCCCAGGCCGAAAACAAACAAAACCCCACAAATAAAAAATGTTCGCAGGGCTTCCCTGGTGGCACAGTGGTTAAGAATCTGCCTGCCAATGCAGGGGACATGGGTTCGAGCCCTGGTCCAGGAAGATCCCACATGCCGCGGAGCAACTGAGCCCGTGCGCCACGGCTACTATGCCTGTGCTCTAGAGCCTGTGAGGCACAACTACTGAGCCCGTGAGCCATGACTACTGAGCCTGTGAGCCACAACTACTGAAGCCCGTGCACCTAGAGCCCGTGCTCCGCAACAAGAGAAGCCACCGCAATGAGAAGCCCGCGCACCGCAATGAAGAGTAGCCCCCGCTGCCCATGCACAGCAACGAAGACCCAATGCAACCAAACATTAAAAAATAATAATAAATTTATTTTTAAAAAATGTTGGCGAGGGTGTGGAGGAAAGGGAGCCCTCCTGCACTGCTGGTGGGAGTGTAAATTGATGCAGCCACTGTGGAGAACAGTATGGAGGTTTCTCAAAACACTAAAAACAGAGCTCCAATATGTAGAGCTAGAATTCCGGGCTTTGTGCCCCGGCCTCTAGTTTGCCAGCTCTCAGTTGGGAACTTGTGCTGGGCCTGGGCGGGGCTTTGGGTGGAGCTGGGAGGGACCCCAGAGCCAGCAGTGAACAAAACCTGGGCGGAGCCTAGAGGAAGCCGGGTCCCAGCAGAAGGCGGTGTCCACCCGTCCCCCACCACAGCAGGGAGCCGCCCCGGGCTCAGGACGCGCGGCCCGCTGCCCGCCTGCGCTCACCCTGCTGGCTCCGGCGCCTGTGAGACACAGCTGCCCGATGGGCACGGGGTTTCCAGCCTGGACCCTCCCCAAGCCCGGGCCGACTCTCCTCGGCATCTGCCCTCAGACTCCTGGCAGACCTGTCAGACGTGCGCACAGCCAGGCAGTCGGCTTTGCCTGCACCCAGCCCGCCGCGCCCAGGCCTTCCCCATCTCAACGCGGCGCATCCCCTCCCTCCGGGCGGGCGCTCAGGCCGAAAGCCTGGGAACTGCCGTGACCCCCATGCCTGGTTCGTTCCCCGTCGCATCCTGTTGGCCTTCATGTAAGACGGATGCAGAGTCGGGCCAGCGCCCCTCAACCACAGCAGGCCCACCAGCCCGGGACCCAGCTCGGGTCCTGGCTCCCCGCAGGCTATGCTCAAACCCCCTCGCACGCGGGACGCTCCCTCCTCCCCGCCTCCCCCTCCTCCCCGCCCTTCCCCCTACCTCCGCCCCGCCCTCCCCTCCTCCCACGTCCCCTCTCCTTCCCTCTCCTCCACGCCCCCTCCACTCCCTCCTCCCCGCCCTCTCCTCCGCCGCTCCCGCACCGCAGCCCCTCCGGGCGCCGGGACCCCGCCCTCAGGCCCTGCCCTTGCTGTTCCTCAGCGGCGCACTTTCGGCTCCACCAGCCCGCGGACCTGCTCCGTTGCCTCCTCCCCACACCTGCTCAAAGGTCATTTAACCTGGAGTCTTCCTGGCCACGCCTCAGACGAGTGCAATTCTGCTTTCCTGTCCCCAGTGCCAACTCCCTGCTTCCCTCTCTGTCACTGTCACACACACACGTGTGCGCATACACACATGCACGGGGCTGGCACTTTTCTTCCTCTTCACCTGTGTCATGTTCCTGCCACCATCTGACCCACAGGCCGTTTCTTTTCGCTTGTGCCCCTTATTAGAACTTACACTCTGTGAAGCCAGGGCGGTTTTTTTCCTGTTTGCTTACTGTTGCATCTTAGGGCCTAGGACAGCGCCTGGCACAGAGCACGTACCCGGTAAATATTTGTTGAATGAATTGCAAAACAGAGCCTTATCTGAAGGGTCTGAGCAGAGCAGAAAACCAGGGGGCAGGGCCTTCCCTGGTGGCGCAGAATCCGCCTGCCAATGCAGGGGACCCGGGTTCGAGCCCTGGTCCGGGAGGATCCCACAGGCCGCGAAGCAGCTAAGCCCGTGGGCCACAGCTACTGAGCCTGCGCTCTAGAGCCCGCGAGCCACGGCTACTGAGCCCAAGCGCTGCAACTACTGAAGCCCACGTGCCTAGAGCCTATGCTCCACAACAAGAGAAGCCCACGCACCGCAACGAAGAGTAGCCCCCGCTCGCCGCAACTAGAGAAAGCCCGCACGCAGCAGCAAACGCAGCAGCAAACACCCAACGCAGCCAAAAATTTTAAAAATAAATTAATTAATTAAAAAAAAAAAAGAAAACCAGGGGTAGGCTCTCGGCCGGAAGTAGGAGATTCGGAACTGGATGGAGCAGGCAGACTGAGGATGGGGGAAGGGGTGGGCCGGGGCTAGGCCGGCTCTGAGAGGACACCAGCGCCCCGCTGACTCCTTCAGGGACAGCTGGACCCAGCCCAGCGTTTAGGGGATCCGCTGTTTAAGGGCTCAGATGTGCTGAGTCACTGCATACTTGACCGGTGGGAATCTGTCACTTCGGTAAAAGTTTTACTTTTCATCAGAGTAAGATTTGCTTTCTGAAAAATTATCCTTATAGTTCAGATTTCAGTATCTATTATTTATACAGTCTTGTGGTTTTTATTACTAAGAAGATTTAGTCCTAATACTTACTTTACTCAGTTGGCCTTCTCGTGTTTCTGCTTCCTGCCCCCAACATGGGCGGGGTTAAAATCAAAAACAAACGGAGACCAGCCCTGAAATTTCCCTGAGCAGACAAAACCACTTTGGCCACACAAACAAAGCTTCATTTAGCTTATTTTGCAAGACCACCTTGACCTGGGTCATTTTTTGCTTAGGCCTCTGCAAATCACGGGCAAAACTCAAACGGTTTCCCCCAAATTGGTTATGAGGTAACCACTGACCAATTCCCTATCTTTTAAAATATTTCTAGTATTGTAGCCAATCACTGTGAAGAGTCAGCAGTCACGGCCTCCTTGCTACACCTGCTGCTTTATAACGGTACACCCCCCAGCTTCCTTCTGTGTTTGTTTGTTTTTAAATTTTTATTGGCGCATAGTTGATTTATAATGTTGTGTTAGTTTCAGGTGTACAGCAAAGCGAATCAGTTATACATATACACATATCCACTCTTTTTTAGGTTCTTTTCCCATATGTGTCATTACAGAGTATTGAGTAGAGTTCCCTGTGCTATACAGTAGGTCCTTATTAGTTATCTATTTTATATAGAGTAATGTGTATACGTCAGTCCCAATCTCCCAGTTTATCCCTCTCCACCTTTTGTGTTTTGGTTGGAGTCCTCCTGGTTTTCAAACTCTTTTTGGTGTGTGCACAATATTTTTTTACTAATTACCTCTCTGGTGCTGCATTGGTTTTACTTCTGATATTTCTGAACGTTTGACAGTGTTTACCAAAGCATGTTCTGTGGAACACATTTAGAATTAGTGGTTGCCACTCTAGAATGGGGACAAGTTTTGTCACCATTAGACAATTTCTCCATGACAAACATCACCAGTTTTCAGGAGAGAGATAACATCAGCAGTTTCCTCAGTGTTTGACCTCAAAACCCTTTTTTTTGAGTCAGTTTCCTCAACATATGTGACTTGGAACACATTTGGGGAAAGGCTTTATCGGAGCAAGTGTTTGGGGGACACTAGGATCCCAAAGATGACAAGTGAAGATGGGAGAGGTGACCTCACACTGGAATAAACATTCGGTTTTATTTTCATCCTGGAGGCACGAAGGTTTGGGATAATTCACTGACATGCTGTAAATATGCCTGCATTTCCCCCCCAGGAAAAGGAGGCTAAGGTTGTGTGGATGTCTTCGACCTCATTTCAGAGATGCATTAAGATCAAGAGAAACGTTTTCCTTTTAATTAGTTTGAACAAAATTTTGCTGACTGGGGCCTCTAGGCAGCTGGTCCTGAACATTCCTTCTTTGTTAAGAAATCCAGACTCGTGCTCCCTTTTTCAGCTGAAAAAATTTACATGCACAGATGGCTTGTTTCTCAGTTCAAAATCCCAGAACTTTTTGTAAAAATTAGTATCAGAATTTTTCAAATATACACACAAAAAAGAACAGTTTCATAGGCGTCCAATTCTCAGTCACCCAGCTCCATTCTATTAAAGTTCTTGTCCTTTTATGTGCTGAGTTAGTGAACTTGCCAGGTCTTCTTGACTTGTGGGATCTGGGGCCGTCCCACTGGTTTCATTCCGTAGGTCTTACTGTTAACTCTACATTTATTGATGGATGGACCCTTGTGTTTCACAAAAAACTTTTATTTCTAGCTCTCTCTTTTAAAACGCTCCTGAAACAGTGCTTTTCACCCAGGTGGTCTTTTGTAGCTTCTAGCTATTGCCATGTCCTCCATTATTTATTACGCTCAATCTCCCTGAACATTTTCTATATTTTCCAGAAAGCCTTCCAGCTTCTTCCATTTAAAGACATTCACTCAAGTTTGGCCCTAATGGGAGAGGAGTTTAGACACAGCCTCCCGCCGTGGAATTGGGTTTGCTCTGGCATCGCCTGGACTGGGGTTAGCCTGAGGGCCCGGGAGGGACGGGATTGAGCTGAAGACACAGAAGGATGAGAAGCCGAGAGCCGTTTTGCTCACCTCTTTTATTCTCTCCTTATTAGAAACTCTCCAAAAGTAGGAGAATTTGGCAGTTTGTATTTGTCGTGAGCATCCGTTGTGCTGTCTGCCCAGCTGTTCCTTCTTTCCTGGGGCCACGCTGTCTCCCTGTCCATCCTGAGGCCGTGATGGGGCTGCCAGGCTCGGGGCTTCCCTGACGGCTACCCACGTGGCCACAACCGGGCCTTGGACTCCCACAGAGACCCACGGCGTGGACACGTGGCTCTTGCTTGGCCACCTGGAAACTTCCATGAGACTGGATGTCCAGACACTACATCAAGAGCTCCTTTTCCCTGAATTACAAGCAGTTTCAGAGCTACTGGTGGCTGTTTCCTGACATGTACAAAAAGCTCTTCCCGGTGGATGAGAATTAAGCCAAAGCACAGAGAAAAGCTAGTTGGGATGTGGAGAGAGAGCAGACAGACGGACACAGGCAGAGACAGACAGAGCTGTTAAGTTCCTCCGAGCCCCAAATCCACTTGCGCTCAAGGCAAGGGATGCTCTAACCTTTCTCAGTAACGTGAGCCAGGACCTCTGTTTTGTTTTGTCTGCTTAAGCAGCTTGTTGGATTTCAGTCACCTGCACCCTAAACAACAGAGCTGAGGGCTGCATTTTTTTTTCTTTTAATTATTGAAGTATAGTTGATTTACAGTGTTAGTTTCAGGTGTACAACATAGTGACTCAGCGTTTTTGCAGATTATACTCCATTGTACGTTATTACAAGACAATGGGTATAATTCCTTGTTGCTTCTCTATTTTACACATAGTGGTTTGGGTCTGTTCCAGAGAGCTGCGTTCTTAAAGGGCAGGTGAGTGGAGGAGAGCAGCTTGGTGAGGATGCCAGGACAGTACCCGCTTCCCCCCGGGCTGCGTGCCGCAGGAACGAGGTGAAGCCAGGTGGGTCACGTTGTTGCTGCCTGACGGTGGCTTGGGCCGCAGCACAAAACTACCAGCAGTGATAGTGTCCTTCACAAGACAAAGCAAAACAAAGCCCCGTTTCTCTTAAGAATGTCCTGATGAAGTAGTAAAAATCGTTAATTTTATTAATCTTGACCCCCCCCCCCCAGCAGACATCTTTGTAATACCTCTGGGGCAAAGCAGGAAGCATACAGAAAGCATCTCTACTGTTTGCCAAAGTTCCCTGGTTGTTTTGAGGGAAAAAGCTCTTGTATGATTGAGCTGCAAGCTGAGCTTGCCACCAAATAACTATGGTTATTCCAACCAGGGTGTTTGGCAGACACTTTCCCCAAAATGGACTGAGCCTTTTATTTATATATATATATATATATTTTTTTTTTTTTTTTTTTTTTTTTTTGGTGGGGCTGCATTGGGTCTTTGTTGCTGTGTGCGGGCTTTCTCTAGTTACGGCCAGCGGGGGGGGGCTACTCTTCGTTGCGGTGCGCGGGCTTCTCACTGCGGTGGCTTCTCCTGTTGCGGAGCACGGGCTCTAGGTGCACGGGCTTTAGTAGTTGTGGCGTGTGGGCTCAGTAGTCGTGGCACACGGGCTTAGTTGCTCCGCGGCATGTGGGATCTTCCTAGACCAGGGATCCAGCCTGTGTCCCTTGCATAGGCAGGCAGATTCTTAACCACTGCACCACCACGGAAGTCCCGAGCCTGTCTTTTAAGAAAACAACCGACAGGACTTCCCTGGCGGTCCAGTGGTTAAGACTATGTGCTTCCAATGCAGGGGGTGCGGGTTTGATCCCTGGTCGGGGAACTAAAATCCCACAAGCTGCACCATGAGGCCAAAAATATTAAAAAAAAAAAAAAAAAAAAAAGGATATTTACGCTGAAAAATGGAAGTACACAGGAGAAAAGTGCTTGGAGAAAGGAAGAGCAAAGAAGGAAGGTGGGACAACTGCAGGTCAAAGCCCTGGCAGCGAGGAGGGGCGGGAGATGCAGGCGGAGGCCCGGGCAGGCAGAGGCCCAGGCAGGCGGAGGGCAGAGAACAAGAGGGAGAGGTGGTCAGGCGCCAGCCACATGGGCCGTGGAGCCAGGGCAGAGTTAGCAAGGAGGGTTAAAGTCGATCAGTGACATGATCTGGTTTGTGTTTTTAAATATACGCTCTGCATAGGACGGACTGCAGTGGGGCAGAGATGGAAGCAGGCGGTCGATTCCAGTTGTCAGCAGCTCCATCAGGCAAGACGACAGGCAGGAGGAGGGGGACGCAGGGATGTGAGGGGATTTGTGGTGTGTTTGGAAGCTCAAATCCACAGGATTCGCTGTAGGTAGGACTGGATGTTGAGGGTGAGGGAGAGGAAATAGGAAAACCCCTTTTCCTATTTGGCTTTTGGATCAAGGCACTGGGTGGTTGCTGCTTTTGGATCAAGGCACTGGGTGGTTGCTGCTGCTGTTTACGGAGTTGGCAAAGGATAGAGACAGGCATGTTTGGATGTGCGGGACTCGAGTTCGGTTTGGCCACGTTAGTTTTGCGGTACTTATTAGCCCTGGGACACTCCACAATGTTGTGGGCATGCGGAGAGGAGCCACAACTGGGGGGGGGCGGGGTAAGGAGCGGGCTGAAGGAACAGGGAGTGGCGGCTGTGATGAACTGGCTGATGAGAACAGAGGCTGTGGTTGGATCTGGGAACCTGAGGGAGTGTTGAGAAGGGTGAGGAGGGAAGGAGAGAGCAGTGAGGGGCAGAAAAAAAGTGGGCAGTGATGTCTCACGTGGAACCCTGAAGGATGAGCAGTAATTGTCAAGTGAGGCGCTGAAGAGGCAGTCTCTCTAAGAAGGATGTGGGCACACACGTGCCCACACGTTGCATCCTGTGTTTGCAGTCAGGGTGCAACGGAACCGAATTGAAATAAAAGTGTGCTCTTCACACAGTATTTCTGGAGGTTCTAGAGTCAGCTGTATGCTTTGGGGATGTACTGTCTGAGAGCAGTCCAGCCTAAGTCCCACACGTGTTCTAGTTACTTGATTCCCTGTTAAAGACACTGGGGTGAATGGCTGAGATAAGCTGATCTCTTTGATCGATTTGAAAAGATAAACCTAGGCTGATTGAGCAGCTGGATTTTTCCCCCCTTGTCAGCTAAACTGATTAGAAATTCAAGGATTGGGAAGCTTGTATTTATTCTAGGACATGACATTATATAGGGAAAGGAGATGAGATGAAAAAGGGAAAAAGGAAGCAATTTAAAATTATAGGGGGGTACTGCAGACTGCTGATATTGTAAACATGGGGGGGACGGAGAGTACAATATCCCACCCTGAATGATGCCGGGGGTCCTCTGTGCACCATCTCAGCGGCACGGGCTTAACAAAAATCACTCTTTTTTTTTGGCATTTGCTTTCTTCGCTGTAAAATACAAACTATTTGATCTCGGTATAAATTGCTTCACAAGATGGCGTCTGGATGTTCAAGGAGACTGTAGCCCTCACCCCGCGAGGCACGTGCGCGGTGCTCGAGAGCGCTGAATTTTACCCGATCCCGCGCACCGGGAACACAGTGCCAGCCAGGCAGCCCCTACCCCGACGACTGAGTTCACGCAGGGCCGGGCCACACTCGGCCTCCTGCACGAGGAGCTGACTGACAGCCACGGGTGGGCGGTTGGCCCCGCTCAGGTTCGGCTCCCGGTGGTCACCGGGCCTGAGCCGAGCCGGAAGACAGCCCTCGGGGGACACCTGACCCGCGCTCGGAGCCCATCCGCCGGCCCGCGGGAAGCTCTCGGCCCGTGGCCTTCGGAGCGCGTCCCGCCCACTTTCCTTTCCCGCGCCGCCCTCCCTCCCTCCCTCCCTCCTTCCTTCCTTCCTTCCTTCCCTCCCTCCCTCCCGGCGGCTCCCGGGGGACGGGTCGGGGGAGGGGCAGCCCGCGCGGGTCCCGGGTGCAGGTCCCGGGCTTAGACCGGCCCGATCAGGTCCGGGGTCAGGCGCCGACGCTGCCCCCGGGCCCGGCCATGGTGCAGGCCTGGTACATGGACAAGTCGGCCGACGACCCGCGGCGGCCCCACCGCGGGGAGCCCGCGCGCCCGGTCGACCTGGAGCAGCTGCGCGGGCTCGGGGTCCTTTACTGGAAAGTACGTGGGACCGGGGGCGCGGTCGGGGTCTCGCGGGGCGGGGGCTCCGGGGCGGGGTCGCGGGCGGGCGGGAGAGCCCTCCGTTCATATCCCCGAGTTCCCGCGCACCCCGCGCCCCCGGGAACGGTGGCCGCCGCCATGATGGGACCCCGTGCGCCCTGCGCCCTGCGCATGCCCGGCGGCGGGGCCGGGGGTCGGCGTCCAGGCCGTGGTGCGCACTGCGCAGGCTCAGTAGCGGGGTTGCGGGGTCGGGGGTGGGGGTGTCGGCGCCCAGGGCGAGGCGGGGGCAGGGTGTGAGCGGTCGGAACACTGCGGAGGGTCCGGTGCCGGCGGGGTCGTCGGCCGCCCGGGTTGAAGGCGGGACGGGCGGGGCGGGAGGGCTTGGGGTCCCTGCAGGGCCCGCGGCGAGTGCGGGTCTCCGGGGGAGGGGCCGGGGCGACCCCCACGACCTCCTGGAAGGCGGTGTCTTCAGGGCAGTATCGCGTCTGTTCTGAGAAGAAAATAAGTTAGTTTTACTGCAAATCCCTGCACTTCGGGTTTCGCGGTACATGTGACAGTTTAAGAGCAGGTGTGAGACGGTGGCCAACTTCTGAATGTACCCAAAGGATACAGTAAGACGCTGTAAAAGTCAGCTTTGCGGTTTTCCAGGAGATCAAGCCCAGTTTCTCCTGCCTTCTCGTTGTGCTCTGTATGGTGAGGCAAAGGGCTGTCGAAATTAAACTGCGTTTACTCTGTATTTTCGTACCTTTCTTAATAGTCACCGCGCTTGAGCAGCGACAGCAGGGGGAGCCTTTTTGCCCGTTCTGTTAGTGCTGCCGCAGGGCGGTAGGAAGCGCTCACGCGCTCAGGGTTTGAAGGTGGATGGTGACCTAGTGCATACTGTGTGGATCTGCACATCTGGGGAGTCGTCTTTTAGCAATTAACGTATCGCTGACTAGTACTTTGAGGTATTCTGAGTTTGCTATTCAGTAGTTGGGATACCACGCGCATTTTATTGCAACATAAGGCAAAATGTGTGAAATTCTTTGCCAGTAGTTTTAAGGAGGAGTTCATAGTAATGGTGTCTGGGGCCCAAGAGGTGTGGTTCATGAAGAAGATGACCTTAAAATTGGGCGTTAGGGCTTCCCTGGTGGCGCAGTGGTTGAGAGTCCGCCTGCCGATGCAGGGGACACGGGTTTGTGCCCGGGTCCGGGAGGATCCCACATGCGGCGGAGCGGCTGGGCCCGTGAGCCATGGCCGCTGTGCCTGTGCGTCCGGAGCCTGTGCTCCGCAACGGGAGAGGCCACAACAGTGAGAGGCCCGCGTACTGCAAAAAAAAAAAAAAAAAAAAAAAAAAAAATTGGACGTTAAACAGTTGATGGGATTGTGATAAGTGGAAACAGGGAAAGGCCGTTCCAGGCGTAGGAAGGTGTCAGGAGCAGGGGTGTGGGGCTGTGAGGCATCAGGTGTTTTGAAGAGCAGCCCATGATCACATTTGGTTTAGAATGTAGGTGTTTTAAAAACAGGGAATAGGGACAGAGGAGTAGAAAAGGCAGCCCGGGCCAGGTGGTAGAAGGCCTCTTGTCTCTGTCTAAGGAATTTGTCTTTTATTTGTAGGCTCTGACAGCTTCAGGTGTTTTGGCCCAGGGAAACAACGTAACCAAAGAGGTGCCATCGAGAGATCAGTTAGACTTGCAGAGTGGATTGGTGGCAGAGGAACAGGACATGGTGGTGTGGACAGGCTTGAGGCGATGAGAGCTTCCCCTGGGCTCCTGGCAGTGGGACTGGAATCCCCCAGGCAGGACCGTTGCAGAGAAGGGAGGTGGGAATTAAACACAACTGCGTAGTTTTTTTTTTTTTTTTTTTTTTTTTTTGCAGTTCGCGGGCCTCTCACTGTTGTGGCCTCTCCCGTTGCGGAGCACAGGCTCCGGACGCACAGTCTCAGCGGCCATGGCTCACGGGCCCAGTCGCTCCGCAGCATGTGGGATCTTCCCGGACCGGGGCACGAACCTGTGTCCCCTGCATCGGCAGGTGGACTCTCAACTACTGCGCCACCAGGGAAGCCCAACTGCGTAGTTTTTAGCTGTTATGGAGAGTGGGAAAACCATTAAAAGAAATAGGGAAAGGAGGGGGAGAAAGGTTGGTTTAGTATGGACAAAGGACTGGATGATAAATTTGGAGTATAATATTGGAGATCCAGAAAGAGAATATTTCAATGCATTCATGTGGCTTCCTGTTTGTGTTTTAAACTCTTTTAGCTGGATGCTGACAAATATGAGAATGATCCAGAATTAGAAAAGATCCGAAAAGAGAGAAACTACTCCTGGATGGACATAATAACCATATGCAAAGACAAACTACCAAATTACGAAGAAAAGGTGAGGGAGCGCTAAAGCGTTTGAAAAGGGGAATCATTATATTTGCTACTAATAAACACAAGCTTCTCTTTCCTTTTTAATGTCTTCATTTTGGTTTTATATCAGAGTAATGCTGGCCTCATAGAATAGGCTGCGAAATACTCCCTCCTTTTCAGTTTTTTGGAAGAGTATATGTAGAATGGGTTTAATTTTTCCTTAAATGTTTGGCAGATTAACCAGTGAAGCCAAATGGGCCTGGAGCTTTCTTTGTAGGAAGGTTTTTAGCTACGAATTCAATTTCTTTACCAGATATAGGGCTATCCGGAATATCTGTTTCTTGAATAATCTTAAGTAGTTTGTGTCCTTCAAGGCATTTGTCCATTCCATCTGAGTTGTCAGATTTATTGGCATGAAGTTATTCAGACTATTCCCTTATTATCCTCACAATATCTGTAGGATCTGTAGTGCTGTCTCCTTCATTCCTGATATTGGTAATTTGTGTCCCTTCTCTCCTTTGCCCAAGTTCCGCTAGAAGTTTATCAGTTTTGTTGATCTTACCAAACAGCTTTTGGTTTCATTGATTTTTCAATATTGTTTTTCTGTTCTCTATTACCTTGAATTCTGCTCTTGTCTTTATTTGCCTTCTTCTACTCACCTTGGGTTTAATTGCTCTTCTTTTTCTAATTTTTTAAAGTGGGTGCTGAGGTCATTGACATGAAGCCTTCCTTCTTTTTTTTTTGCGGTACGCAGGCCTCTCACTGTCGTGGCCTCTCCCGTTGCGGAGCACAGGCTCTGGACACGCAGGCTCAGCGGCCATGGCTCACGGACCCACCTGGTCTGCGGCATGTGGGATCTTCCCGGACCGGGGCACAAACCCGTGTCCCCTGCATTGGCAGGCAGACTCTCAACCACTGTGCCACCAGGGAAGCCCCCCTTCTTTTTTAATAAAGGTGTTTAGTTCTGTAAATGTTCCCCTGTGTGCTGCTTGAGTGGCATCACACAAATTTTGTTTGGTATTTTCATTTTCATTCAATTTAGAATATCTCCGAATTAACTTCCTTTTTGATTTCTTCTTTGAACTATATAGGTTTCTTGACATATGTTAGTTTCCAGTTATTTGGGGACTTTTCCAGAGATTTGTCTTCTGTTAGTTTCTGATTAGCTCCATTGTAGTGAGAGAGTGTGTTTTGTATGATTTGAGTCCTTGTAAATAAGTGGAGTCTTGTTTTATGGGCCAGAATATGGTCCATCTTGGTGAATGTGCCATGTGAGCTTGAGAAGAATGTGTGTTCTACTGTTGTTGGTTGAAGTATTCTGTGAATGTCAGTTATTTCCAGTTGATTGATGGCGCTGTTCAGTTCAACTATATCCTTACTGTTGTTAGAGGCATACTTGTTTAAGACTGTTATGTCCTCCTGGAGATTTGACCCTTTTGTCATTACATAGTATACACCTTTATCCCTTGTGAGTTTCTTGTACTGAAGTCTGCTTTGTCTGAAAGTAATGTAGCTCCTTGAGCTTTCTTTTGATTAGTGTTAACATGGTGTTTCTTTCTCCAGATCTTCACTTTTAACCTATTTGTGTATTTATATTTATAGTGGATTTCCCATAGACAGCATATAGTTAGAGGGTTTTTTGTTTGTTTGTTTTTTGCTTTTAATCTATTCTGACAGTCTCTGTCTTTTAATTGATGGATTTAGACCATTCACATTAAATTGATTATTGATGTGGTTGGATTGATATATACCATATTTGTATCTTTTATTATATTTGTCCTTTATTATTTAAAAAACATACTCCTCTTTTTCTTCCTTGTCTGATTTTAATTGAGCATTTTGTGTGATTCTGTTTTCTTTCCTCTTAGCTTATCATTTAAAAAGAATGTTTTAGTGATTGCCTTAGGGTTTTATTTATTTTTTATTTTTTTAATTTTTTAATTGTTTATTAATTTATTTTTGGCTGTGTTGGGTCTTCGGTTCTGTGCGAGGGCTTTCTCTAGTTGCGGTGAGTGGGGGGCCACTCTTCATCGCAGTGTGCGGGCCTTTCACTGTCGCGGCCTCTCTTATTGTGGGGCATAGGCTCCAGACGCGCAGGCTCGGTAGTTGTGGCTCACGGGCCTAGTTGCTCCGCGGCATGTGGGATCCTCCCAGACCAGGGCTCGAACCCGTGTCCCCTGCATTGGCAGGCGGACTCTCAACCACTGCGCCACCAGGGAAGCCCTGTTTTCATTTTTAAATAGTAAATTATATTGTGAAGAGGTTTAAATCCTATTTAAAAATACTCTTTAATTACCGTATAGTTAGCATTTCTGGTGCTCCTTACTCTGTTGTATGAGTCCATGTTTCCATTTGGAAACTCAAGTCTGAGTTGGTCTTGGTTGACTGATTTATCTTCTGGTTAAAGGTCATGTTTTCTCACTTCTTTGCATGTTTGGTAATATTTGATTGGATGCCAGACACTGTGATTTTGTTCCCTTGGGTGCTGGATATTGTTGTATCAGTATAAATATTCTTGAGTTTTGTTCTGGAATGCATATAAGCTTATTGGAAACAATTTGATCCTTTTGGGTCTTTCCTTTAAGATTTGTTAGGTAGACCAACCAATAGCTAATTATTCCCCACTGATGAAGCACAATTCCTTTGTGTACACCACACAAAGCCCGGTGAATAGTGAGGTTTTCCCAGTCTGACTGGTAGGAGAGGCGCTGTTCCTGGATCGGTGTCAGTGCCAGGAACTGTTATTTCAGTCCTGAAGAATCCGAATGGTTCTTTTCCCAGCCTCAGGTAGTTTTCCTAGGCACATTCTGATGTGCTGTCAGAAGAATACTGGAGGGAGATACTCTGCGGGTCTTTGGGATTTTCTCTGTGAAGTTCTCTCCTCGGGTACTCCCGTCTTGCATACTAGCTCCCTTGGTCTCCCCAGATTCTCAGCTCTGCTCTTCAGCTCAGGGTGCCCTGCCTGGGTCCCCCGCTCCCTGCACCACCGCCTGAGAATTCTCTCAAGGGGTGAACTAGAGCAGGAGTAGGGTTCCCCTCTCTTGTTTCTGCCTCACGGGTCGCTTTCTTCCCTTTCCTGGTGTCTGGTGTTTTGCAAACCATTATTTCTTATATTGTGTTTGTTTTGATTGTTGGAGGTGGGAGGGGAAATCCGGTTTCTGTTACCCCATCTCATATGGAAGTGAAGTCAGGGTTGTTTTAAGTTCTTAGTTTTATGGTAATTCCCGGGTGCCCATTAATAAAGAAACTCACTGATCCTTGGCAAAATGAGAAAACAGATGTGCAGAGTTTTTAATAAGTTAAATGACTGCCTCGTTTTTGAAACTGTTATCGTTGCTTCTCAGGAATAAGGTGACTCCGTTGTAAAACAATAGCAACAATAATAGTTGTTTTAGAATTTTTCTTTCTTGACAAAAGTTGGCAGCTGTGTAGGGGCTTCCCTGGTGGCGCAGTGGTTGAGAGTCCGCCTGCCGATGCAGGGGACGCGGGTTCGTGCCCCGGTCCGGGAGGATCCCACATGCCGCGGAGCGGCTGGGCCCGTGAGCCATGGCCACTGAGCCTGCGCGTCCGGAGCCTGTGCTCTGCAACCGGAGAGGCCACAGCAGTGAAAGGCCCGCGTACCGCAAAACAAAAAAAAAAAGTTGGCAGCTGTGTTGGTCCCAAGACTTTTTCTTTCATTGTGCCGAGCTATGAACTGTGAAGCTATGGCCTTAAGTCACTGAGCTTTAGCCTCTTAGTCTTATCATTGGACACCTGGAGGGGGTGTGGACCGCTTCCCATGGTCATGTTGATAAAGCAAGGCCCAGAACCCAGGTCCTCCCCCTGGTCTCCTCCTCTTTCTGCTGAACCCGCCAGGAAGGCTCCCTTCCATTAGCTTGGACGTCTTCTGTGTGTGTTCCTGAAAAAGAAAATATAAGTAGGTGAACCAACACTTAACACATTGACCTAAGAATGAAAGTGGTGCAGTGACACCAACATTGTTTAAAAGAGATGTGTTTTGTGGTTTTTATCTCCTCACTTTGTTCTATATCAAATTATTCTTGTCAGAGTACAAATAATATATCACCTTACAAAATGACGAAAGTTTTCACCAAGTGCCCTACTGAGTCATGAGATCCTCTGAGATTTAAATGGTGTTTTCTTACTTGGAATTTTAGACTTCCCATCTTCCACAGAAGGGGCTCATATATTGTAAATGCTAGTAGTTAGATTATTTTCCTCATTACCGTCTTGTAGAATAGCTTCTCTCCTGAAATAAAACCCTGTTCCTAATACAGGCTTATCTCTCTTGTTCTTCTAAAACAAACTTCTTTATTATCTGATTATCTCGTTTGCCTTAGGTTTCCGCGCGGTTAGACTCAGGTTCTGCGTTTTTGGCAGGAA
Organism: Phocoena sinus; assembly: GCF_008692025.1. Taxonomy (NCBI): domain Eukaryota; kingdom Metazoa; phylum Chordata; class Mammalia; order Artiodactyla; family Phocoenidae; genus Phocoena; species Phocoena sinus. The sequence continues at coordinate 2,077,111 of NC_045775.1, read as the reverse complement.
TTCTACAGAGTGGTGTTGTGTCTGCCCAGGGTGCCTTGTCGGGAGGCACGTGCTGTCAGAGGGTTGTGTCACCGGTGATGCTAAACTTGGTTAGGCTGTGCCCATCAAGGTTCTGCGTTGTGAAGTGACCATTTTTTCCCCTGTGTAACAAATAAGAAATTTGTGGAGAGTTACTTTTCGACTGTGAATATCGTATTTTCTATCAAACTTTGACTTGGCGATTTTAGTAAATCTTGATGGTTCCTGCCTGAAACAGTGTCAGTGTCAGGGTGAAAACGGTGACCTTCCAGCCGTCATCCTCCTGTACTGAGCTGGCCTCTCCGTTCTCTGCTGTTGATTTACATCAGTACGGGCTTATGGAGTCTTATTTTCCTCATGGCTCTGTAGTGCATTCCTGCCATGATCCATTTTGATGTTCACATTGTTCCAGACTTGGCAAGTGGGCACCCCTGTCAGTGGCCCCTGCCCTCCTGACACGTCCCCTCACGCTTATCAGCACCTCCGTGCTTTCTGGGTCAGCGTGTTCCAGGCTTTCCCCCTGACCCGGCCCTGGAATCGGCTGTTCTTCCGGGGACTTGGAAACCCAGACAGGGTGCTTGGTGCCCTCATTGCTACTCTGGGGTCAGTGCCCAGGTCCTTCTGCCAACTGGATGAGGGGGGAGAGAGAGAGAGGGAGAGAGAGAGAGTGAGTGTGTGTGTACTTGTGTGTGTATTGTGTCCGTGTGTGTATGTGTACTTGTGTGTCGGTGTGTGTATTGTGTCTGTATGTCCGTGTGTGTGTGTGCATGTCCGTGTGTGTGTATGTGTGTGTCCGTGTACGTATGTATGTCTGTGTGTTTGTGTCCATCTGTGTGTATGTTCGTGTGTCCGTGTGTGTATGTATGTATGTGTCTGTATGTGTGTGTCTGTGTATATGTGTGTGCACATATGTATATCTGTATGTCCGTGTCTGTGCATATGTGTGTGCCCATGTGTATATGTATGTATCCGTGTGTGTCCGTGTATGTGTGTGTCCGCTTGTATGTGTGTGTGTCCGTGTGTGTCCCCGTGTGTGTGTGCGTCCCCGTGTGTGTGCATGTCCGTGTGTATCCCAGTGTGTGTGTCCCCGTGTGTGTGTGTCCGTGTGTGTCCCCGTGTGTGTGTCCCCGTGTGTGTGCATGTCCGTGTGAGAGCAATCTTTGGCTCACACTGATGCCTCTGAGTCCAGTCACACTCCTGGGACGACTCCTCAGTCTGTAGAGAGAGACTCAGGTCTCTGTCCTCCCACAGCAAGAACCCGGCTCCAGTCCCGCCGGCCCTTCTACACACCCCGTGCTTCCGGGGTGGCATCTGCAGTCACGCTGTTGCGAACAGCAGACCGGTCCCTGGAGTTCCAGGCTTGTTTGTGGTCCTGTCTCAGACTGAGGATGTAGTCAAAGTAATGTGTTCAGAAGGTACTAAGATGAGTTTTCTCTTCCTTCTTTGGTTATGAGCGTCTCTCTTGATTTCAGACGTATGGCCCCCCCCCCACACCGCCCCCAAGCCTGTTTTCATTTTATTTATGTCTCTGTAAAACATAACTAGGTTCTAAAGCCAAAATTATGCAACAGGGCAGATCCGTGTCCCCGCCTCCTGCACACCGTACCGCTGACCGCGCTGTGACCCGCGCTGCTGGTCTGCGGTTATCGTGATGGTGGCTCAGTTCCGCTGTGTACTCTCCCGCTCTGCTTGGGCCTGTGAATTGTTCCCAGTGTCTTACGGCCAGTACGGCAGGGAGTGACGTGTGCACGTTGTGTGTCGCCGGGGCGTCTCTTCAGGGTGAACCCCGCGAGGGGGGCGGGGTCAGCGCATGCTCAGTTGTGCTGACCTTCCAGGGGTTCGGGGCCCCGAGCGGCGGGGCGCCCGTCCTCACAGCCTCACCGGCCCACGGGGTTGACAGGGAAGTGTTCATGTGCTCTGCTCTCACTGTCAGTGGTGATCTTCCAAACATCTGTGGATTTTCCAGAAACGTGCCGACATTATTCAAGGAAAGCTTTAAAACTCCTGCGCAGGAGGGAGAGAGCTGGGAGATCATAACCAGGCAAGATGGGCGTTTACTGTAGAATTCTTTCAACTTTCGTTCGTATTTGAATATTTTTATTATAAACCTTAGAGGGATAAAGATCTGAAAAACACAAGAGTACATTTGGACAGGTGGGAGTGTTGAGACGGTGACTGCCTTCCTCACATGCACACGTGGCTTCTGATCTGCCTGCGTGATCAACGCGACTGCTCTGTGCATTTGGTCTCCTGACGGTGTGTGCGAGTGATCGCGTGATGTGTGTGATCAGCATGATGGGGGGTGTGATCGCGTGATGTGTGTGTGTGCTACAGGAGCCAGGATGTCTGCGTGGGAGTCTAGGCTCCACACACCCAGGCTGTGTGATGTTGGGCTGGCGACCTAGCCTCTCTGAGCCACATCCCTCATCTGTCCAAGGCGGGTGCAGAGAGCACCTGAGTGAGTTATTCATATAAAGCCCTGAGAGCGTCGCCCGGCACGTGGTAAGCGCCGTGTGTTCCTTCTTTCCTTTCCTGCTGGTCCACCGGTCGGCTCCACAAAGCATTGTAGCTCCTGCCGCCTCGTACGTAAGATGATATTTCTTATCTGTGGAGCACGTGTCTGGCACCTCAGTCCTGGTTTTCAGGGCTCACAAGAACTCCCTCCTGCTCTAGATTAAGATGTTTTATGAGGAGCATTTACACCTGGATGACGAGATTCGCTACATCCTGGACGGCAGTGGGTACTTCGACGTAAGGGATAAAGAGGACAGGTGGATCCGGATCTTCATGGAGAAAGGAGACATGATCACTCTCCCCGCCGGGATATACCACCGCTTCACGCTGGACGAGAAGGTGGGCCTTTCGTCTTCTCTGCCGGGGCCTGGTCTGTGCACGGACGTGGACTCTTAGCCCTGCGGCGTGAGGCGAGGATTCTACCTACCTCTGAGCGAGTGGTCGGCGCCACAGGGCCCCCCGCCCGCCCGGGCCCGTGCACGCAGGTCAGCGGGAGGCATCCGTCCAGGGGTCCGGCTTTGTGCGGGTCTCAGGGTCACTGCTCCCTCGTCATTTTAAGAGCATTTCGGTTGGGCTTAACAGTCGTGCACTAGAGCCACCGAGACCGGCCACAGAAGCAGGAATAGGGCGGCTCTGAGGGTCTCTGGGTGTGATTCGGACGAATCTGAGATTGAAGCACGATTTTTGGCTAGGAACTGAACGCACTAGGTTTAGAACTCAGGATTATGAGGTGGTGTGTGAAGAAGGGTCGCCTTGTCACCCCTGTTCTCAGCGCCCAGTATCTCTCCCTGAAAGTAACCACTGTTATGTCCTTAAAAATCTCCTTAGAGCGCTGTCACCCATATCAGGCGAACGTGAGTCAGTACCCTTTCCCTTTTCCTCAGGAGGTAGCCGACTTCTGTAGGTGGGGCTGCATTTTCCTTTTTTCTGCTCGCGGTGCTTTAGGATCGTTTCGTTTCAGGATGTAAAGGGCCTCGTTCCTGTTTACAGCTGCCTGGTGTCCACTGTGGGACGTACCCTGATTTATCCCATTGACGGGTGACCCCTAAAGATGGGTACGCCAACTGTTTCCAGCATTTTGCTGTTGTAAACGGTGCCGTAATAAGTAGCCTCACACATCCGTCATTTTGTACTTAACGTGAGTGTACCTGAGGGATAAATTGCTGCAAGTGAACCCTGGACGGACAGGTGTGCACGTTTCTACTGTGGCGCAGGCTGCCCTCCCTTCTGATTCGTGGGAAACCGGTACCAAAGGAAGCAGGAGGGGAGGAGGGGCACACGCCCAGGCGGGGTCAGCGCTCACGGCTGGGGTGTTTGCCGAGAGAGTGCAGGGTCAGCGCTGAGCTGGAGCCGCAGATGCTTTGGCCGCCCGAGCACGAGGCCTTCTTGCCGTGGCACCGACGCTGCCTTTCAGAAGATGGAAGAAAGTGCTAAGGCCCAGGGATAAAACAGCAAGGAGCGTTAACCTCCGTAGCTGGTCTCACCATTGCTGCTGTGTTTGCTTGTTTTCTAGAACTACGTGAAGGCCATGCGGCTGTTTGTGGGAGACCCAGTGTGGACGGCGTACAACCGGCCGGCGGACCACTTCGAGGCCCGCGGGCAGTACCTAGAGTTTCTGGCGCAGACGGCCTAGCGGTGCCCTGGGGCCTGGCGCACCCCGGCCCCTCTTGTGAAGGTCCCAGGCCTGATGCAGCAGAAAAGCAGTCATATTCTCTTTGCTTTTGTGTTGTAGACTTGAGGCTAGGTGAGCTTTCCTCTGCAAGGCTGTTGGATCAGAATACGTTTTAATGGGAGCAGCTGTAGAACCAGTTTGTACGTGGAAGCACCTGTGGAGATCTGGGCAAATCTGCTCATTTTCTCTGATTCAGGATCAGTGGTCAGTGGCCCTGTGTCAGCTCATGCCTTCAGCTGTGACCCAGTGAGTTTCAGCGCCCCAAACGCAGCTACTTAGCTGCCCCATCTGGACCCGATTCTTGGACTTTAAGCAGATACCAGGCGAGGCCACGCCTGCCCTGTGCGAAGGAGTGACAGTGGATGAGAGGAGTGAGCAGAGAGAAGACGCTTTTCTCCCAAAACACGGGGGAAGCTGGGTAGGGGGTGCCATGGGGGCGAGCTGGCGTGTTGGGGGGAGCCTCGCTTGATTATGCCACGTTTTTGTTCAAGATAAAGTAGCTGCCTTAATGTTATGCTTGTGTCTTGGAGTTACCTTATATTCTGGTACATATGGATCCTTAGAATCATCCCGGTTAGATCCTTTGTGGGATTGTATGTGTGTATAATTAATTTTTATTTTATCTGGGTTATTACTCGTTCCAGGTGAGATTTCTAGGTTAAACTCCCTACAGTAAATCTCTTTTACAATAAAGCCTTTGAATTTTAACAGAAAAACTTGTACCTTTCTTTTTAGTTAACAGTTCTGAGATACAATTATACCTAATTCGTTATAATCATAGAAAAACCCTAAATTAACCTCATATTTGAAGGGCAGTTTGCTTTAAGTATTTCTTTTAAACTGGATTAAAAATCTTTATGTTAAAAGTGATCTGTCGGGACTTCCCTGGTGGTCCAGTGGTTAAGACTCTGCACTCCCAATGCAGGGGACACGGGTTCGATCCCTGGTCTGGTCTAAGATCGAACTGGGAACTAAGATCCCACATGCCGTGCAGTGCGGCCAAATTAAAAAAAAAAAAAAAAGGTGATCTGTCATCACTTCCACATTGTTCTTGGGGGCGTGTGTCCACGGCACAGAGGAAATTCTGAATTTTAGGGTTAACGTGTGCGCTGGCAGCACGATGATAACACCACCAGCCCCCCAGGGCCTCGCGTGCTGCTGTCCTCGTTCTTCCCTTGATGGGGCTCCAGGGACGCCCTGGAGCAAGGGCAGCTCCTTCTGCAGGCCTGGCACAGCGCTAGAGAGCACGGTCCTTCGTGCGTTCACAGTCGTCAGGACGCAACGTCGGGGTCTCCCAGGAGCACATGGCTGTGAGCTGAGCTGTCCGTCTGGAGCCAGGTGCACCCGCTCGTTGAGTAAGACACGACTCCACGTGTGTTATTTTACAAACGTGTCCTCTCTTGAAAGGCATGTAGCACTTACTGGAGGGCGGCGTACGGCTGGGATGTGATGAGCCAGAACGTGAATTGATTGCCCTTGGGTGTAGCTTCACACTGGTTCACGTGTCGGCACTTTAAAGCAATGCCCGCTTTCCCCTCGTTCCTACTGAGGGTGTCTGCTGTGCACCCCGACTGTGTGAGGAGACAGCCCGGTTTGGGCCCGTGCCGTGGTTTCCGTCCAGAGGCAGGCGTGGCCGAGCCAGGAAACGGCCAACCTTGTCCTGCCTTGATCCAGATTAAACATGTAGCAAACTGACGTTTTAGCTGCTCGGTACTTTCCCTGCTTGAAATCCAGCCTTTAAGGCTCCTGCCTTCCTAGGGTGTTCCGCTCTGTGTGCTTCGTCCGTGTGTCCTGAGTGGGCACGGCCCCGTCGTCTCTGACGTTTATCCAGAAGGAAGGGTGGTGGGTGAGCAGGGCAGCCCTCGCCCCTGCTGCAGATAGCCTCCCGGCCTGGTGCTGCCCTGACTGTCGCTAATTAGAAGCAGGTAGAGCGCTGCGGGCGTTCAGCTGTTTCTGCCCTTCAGATAAGAGTTCTCGTCTACTCGTTCTGTCCACACCCACAGAGAAGTTGTAAGTATATTACAGCGAATTTCCCTGTATTTACTTTCATCTGTGTTCACTCACGTACCAATGATATTACTGTATACGTTTTGAAATGTAAGCTATTTATAATCTATTGAGAGAAGAAATGCAGTCTCCTTTCGGTAACAATATACATACATTACACACAGAGAAATCTTCTCAGTAGCTTTCTCTGGATAGTAAAGTTATAGATTACTGGTTACGTGTTTAGTTTTGTCCATATATGGTTGATAATTTGTCTACAAAGAACACAGTAAGCTACTCGTCTGAACGCTCAACATTAAGACTCCTAAGTCGGTCTCTAGCACAAGGGGGGTGTGGTGGTCTCGTCAGGACTGGAACCGGGGTGAAGCAGGAAGGGCTGCGGGGGGCTTGGGGCGCGGCCATCCCGCGTCTCTCCCGGTTTGCTTGCTGGTCCCTGTTTCTCGTGTCTTGTCCCCGGGCCCCGTGTCCTAAGTTTCGGTTGAGAAAACACGGCTGCTAGGTTGAATTCTTGCACCAAAGCAGCGCTTTAAAATATGGACGTGTCGGATGCCGATCTTGCCAGAGCGAGGCAGTCGCATGTGCGAAGCCCGGGTGCAGCCTCCTGTCTGTCTAGTGTGGCTTCCCTGCCACTCGGCCGACGCCCTTACGGGGGCTGCTCAGCGGCCGCCTCTCACCCCCCACCCTCCGGTTCCCACCAGGCTCAGGAAAACCAGACGTTCACACCCGGAAGCTGGTGGCAGTCCTTAGTGAACTGCGAGGAAGCGTTCGTTTGGACCAGATTGTTGGTAAGCCCCAGACGGCTTTTCAGTTTCCTTGGGGGGAGTCATCCTGAGTGGAGGTGGAGTCAGTCTCTTTAAGGAGGTACTGATGGGGTGACTGGTAGGAACGCGAGCGGGGGCGGTGCCCAGCCGCAGCAGGTGGTGGTGCGGGCTGATTGGCCGGAAGTCAGGAGCAGAGCCCCGCCCCCTGCAGGCAGAGCCCCCCCTGCGGGCAGAGCCCCCCCACTGCGGGCAGAGCCCCGCCCCCTGCAGGCAGAGCCCCGCCCCCTGCGGGCAGAGCCCCCCCCTGCGGGCAGAGCCCCCCCACTGCGGGCAGAGCCCCCCCTGCGGGCAGAGCCCCCCCACTGCGGGCAGAGCCCCGCCCCCTGCAGGCAGAGCCCCGCCCCCTGCGGGCAGAGCCCCCCCCTGCGGGCAGAGCCCCCCCACTGCGGGCAGAGCCCCCCCCTGCGGGCAGAGCCCCCCCACTGCGGGCAGAGCCCCGCCCCCTGCAGGCAGAGCCCCGCCCCCTGCGGGCAGAGCCCCCCCCTGCGGGCAGAGCCCCCCCACTGCGGGCAGAGCCCCCCCCTGCGGGCAGAGCCCCCCCACTGCGGGCAGAGCCCCGCCCCCTGCGGGCAGAGCCCCGCCCCCTGCGGGCAGAGCCCCCCCCTGCGGGCAGAGCCCCCCCACTGCGGGCAGAGCCCCGCCCCCTGCAGGCAGAGCCCCGCCCCCTGCGGGCAGAGCCCCCCCCTGCGGGCAGAGCCCCCCCACTGCGGGCAGAGCCCCCCCCTGCGGGCAGAGCCCCCCCACTGCGGGCAGAGCCCCGCCCCCTGCGGGCAGAGCCCCGCCCCCTGCGGGCAGAGCCCCCCCCTGCGGGCAGAGCCCCCCCACTGCGGGCAGAGCCCCGCCCCCTGCGGGCAGAGCCCCGCCCCCTGCGGGCAGAGCCCCCCCCTGCGGGCAGAGCCCCCCCACTGCGGGCAGAGCCCCCCCCTGCGGGCAGAGCCCCCCCACTGCGGGCAGAGCCCCGCCCCCTGCAGGCAGAGCCCCGCCCCCTGCGGGCAGAGCCCCCCCCTGCGGGCGGGGCCCCCCCACTGCGGGCAGAGCCCCCCCCTGCGGGCAGAGCCCCCCCACTGCGGGCAGAGCCCCGCCCCCTGCAGGCAGAGCCCCGCCCCCTGCGGGCAGAGCCCCCCACTGCGGGCAGAGCCCCGCCCCCTGCAGGCAGAGCCCCCCCCTGCGGGCAGAGCCCCCCCCCGTCCCTGCAGGCAGAGCCCCCCGACCCTGCAGGCAGAGCCGCAGCTCAGACACGCGAGCAGGGCAGGAGGAGGTGGTGCCCGCGGCTGGCGGGGGGTCACGTGGAGGCTGGTGGGCAGGTGCTGAGGGGAGGGCTGACGCCTGCTGCTAAGGAGGCTTAGCCCAGGTGATGGGCCTCGTCCCACCGGGGACCCCGATCCTGTGCTGCTCCCTGGAGCTCAGGCCTCGCAGGGCTGGCGGGAGTGCATCCGGGTGACGGGCAGGTGCCAGACCCTCAGTCCCGCAGGTCGGCCCTGCCGGGGAACTCGGTGCAGACGGGTTTGGGGCCTCGCTGCTCGCAGCCCACTGCCCGGGAGGGGTGAGTCTCTGCCCAGCTCCCGCCGCACGCTTCCCGGGGCTGGCGTTCTGGGTCGGGAGCTCAGAGGAGAGGCGGCGGGCGTCTCCCACGTGCGGAAGGAGCCGCGCCGTTCCCGGATGTGGGGCAGAGCCGCTCGGGCTCCACGCCAGGGCGAAGAACCGCGGCCTATGTCGCTTGAAGAAGGAGCCCGTCTCCCTGGGCTCTAACACACCTCCCCGGCGGCCCGCGGGCGAGGGCAGCAGCCCCTGGAGGCGGATCAGAGCAGGGTTCACGCTTACTTTGCGGGTTGCAGCTCCTCAGAAGTGAGGGCTGCCGCAGGCCTTGCCGCAGGGAACCGCAGCTCTGGGGCTGCAGACCAGGAGCCGGCAGGTCGGGTTCTGGGGGGCCCCTTCCTGGCGCAGAGGGAGAGCCAGCCCTGGGGTCTGCGGCACCGACCCCTCGTGGGCCCCTCCTGACGCCACCCCACTGCGGCCGCCCGGTCCATGGCGCACTGACAGCAGAAGCTCTAGAGCTTTCCCTTGGAAAATGAAGTCAGGCTCCTCGTGTTGGCGCAGAACACCGGCCTCCCACATCCAGGAGCGGTGGAGAGCCCTCCGCTGACCAAGGGGGCTCCCCTGGCTGCCGAGGCCGCCAGGCAGCTCAGCACCGGGACTGAATCGCACAGCCCTAATCCTGCTGACGAAGATGGGAAATCTGACTCCAAAGATGTTTGAGCGTGGGCGTGCGCGCACCCCAGCCCCGGACAAGGGTGCTGCAAGCTCCCAGCGTGCATCCTCCCCGTGTGCTTGGGGGCCCTGGGGCGGGAGGGGCCCTTCTGGAGGCAGGGGAGGAGCCTGGGGGACCGGGGCTGCTTGTTGGCGTAGCCGCGCCCTGCTGCATCGGGAGAACCTTAGGCAGCTTCCCAGGGAGCAGGTGCTGCTTCTCTGAGTTCCCAGGTGTTCTCAGGTCTCTGCCTTAGGAAGTCGTTATTTTTCAAAGCACCCTCTGAAATGCGGTAGCGGCCAGGGTCCTGATGGGAGGAGGGCACCCAGGTCGGTGGGTCTGGGGCTGGCTCGTCCTGCAGCTCAGCACCCTGGGCCCGTGTGCACAGCGACCTGTTGTGGAATGAGGTCTGCTTTTCCAAGGAAAGAAGCCCTCCGCTCAGACCCCCTCCTTTGTCTCCGTCTTGTTATTGTATTTTAATGCCTTTTATTTTCCAGGTTTAAGATGCTTGTGTTTGTTTTGCACAAACGCTTCCAAGAAATCCCCAGTTCTAAAACCCGAAGGGGATCTCATCTGAGTGATACAGGAACCCAGCAAAGGATACAATGAAATCAATGCGATTTGCTTTTGCACCCATGTTTTCGGGCCCGCCCCATCGTTAATTAACCCTGATGGCTGTCTGGTGAGGCAGGACGTGGGGTGCCCCGACGTTATCGATGGCCCCTGCGGGGCACGGAGGGGGCACACAAGGACACGCTAGCAGAGCCACACTCCCTGGGGGCTGTAGAGGGTGTAAGGCAGAGGGGCTGCCCGTGCGGACCCAGAAGCAGGGCAGGTGGTTTGTTCCCGGGTATCTAACAAATCCGCTTTAATCCTCCTGAGAGTGCTCCCAGCAGGGGTCGCGGGCTGGATACTAACCACCGAAAATTCACGTCCGCTGGGAGCTCAGAGCGTGACTTTATTTGGAAATAGGGCCTTTGCAGATGTGATTGGACAGGGCTCTCGGTGAGGTCCTCCTGGGTGAGGGCGGGCCCTGTACCGCGGCCTGGGGCCCTTACAAGAAGAGCAGCCACGGAGGCAGACGTGTGAGGACCCCTGAGGACCGAGGAGGGGGCTGCAGCCGGAGCCCCCAGAGGAGCCGGGCTCACAGACGCCTGGGGTGCGCACCGCTGGCCTGCATGTGAGATGGGGGACACGGGTGGTGTCCAGCTGCCCCGTCCGTGGTGATTTGCTGCGGCAGCTTCGGGAAACTAACCCAGTCTTTCAGATGAGACACCGGGGCTGGGAGGGTTCAGCTTTCCACCCACGGTCATGCAGGCGGTGAGCAAGGGCTGGCCCCAGGCCGGCGTCTCCCCGGTGCTGGGTGTGGGGAGGACCCGGCACACCCGTGGGCCAGGATGGAGCCCTGGGCACCGTCCCCGCTGCTCGCAGGTGTCCCAGGTTGTCGTCCTGGTGGACGGCGCCCGTCTCTGAAACCAGAACCCTTCCCCGTCGCCGCCGGCCCTGCCGGTCCTGCCCCAGGAACGTGTCCGTCGGTGCCCCCGTCGCTGTCCCCCGGCTCCGCTGGTCCCCGGCCCCCCCCCCCCCCCCCCGCACGGGTGCACCCGGGTCACGTCCTCCCGGAGGGATCCTTAGTTGAAGGCTCCTGACTGGTGGCCGGAGTCCACCCTGCTGTCTGGCCGCACGTGGCCACCTGGCATCGCAGTCACCCTGGGCGCCCGTGTTGTCTGCTGGCCACATCGGCGCCCCCTCGAGGGGGCGTCCTCCGTGGGCTGTTCCGTCGTCTTCCTGGCTGAAGTGAGTCTCTCCCGCGCCTTCTCCCACCTTGCCCAGCACCCGCCAGATGCCCCGCTGTCGGGAGTGACTGGGGTTGGCCGTGAGGATGAGGCGAGGGGACCCAAGGCCGTGGAAGCTGCACCGAATCACAGCGCTGGTGGCCCAGCTGACCTCGCTGAATGAGCGGCCCTCTCCCCCAGGTGGCGGCCGGGGTCTCGGGGTCGCAGCCCAGCTCCGTGCCGGCCGGGCCTGGTCCTCACGCGCAGCTGGCAGCGTGCGCTGCGTGGGGTCCAGGGCGAGTGGACGGAGGGACCGTCCCGGGCTCCACAGGTCTACGTGAGGGAATCATAGCGCACAGCCTGTCCTGTGTGCGCGTGCGTGCAAGTGCGCGTGCAGGCGAGCGTCACAGTGAACACACGCGTCGCTAACCTGAATTCCGAGGCAGCGTGTGAAGCCCCCCGTCCCCCGATGGGCCCCAGCCACGCCCCTGGAAAATGCACTGTAGACCTTGGGCGTGGCCCCAGCACTGCTGGGTGCAAGACTGCTTTCCTGAACAGCACATCTTGTTAGCGTCAGCACGTGGAAGGAACGACTGACGTTTTCTCTGCGGCTCTTGAGTATACGGTATGGATTGAAGTATTTGTATTCCGGACGGGGGGACACTTAACGCTGTGTCCCGGTTTTTGGTTTGGCTTTGCTGTCCGTGATCGCGAAGGGTGCCGCACACCCTTGTGGGCCGTGGGTCTTGGGTGCCTGCGGTCCAGCGGCATCAGCGCTCCCGCCAAGGCTGTTGGTGAAGCGACCCTCCTCGCTCTGCTCCCCTCGCTCCTGTGTGCTCTCTCCTCCCCGGGCCCTGAGGGTTGTGGAGCCTGGAAAGCCCTGCACTGCGGCTCCCACCTCCCACTGCCAGGCCAGGCCTCGCCCCTCCCAGGGCACTAGCGCTGTTCCCCGTGGGCCGCTGAGGCCCCAGGATGACGAGGTTGTCTGAGTGTCCCAGTGTCGTGACACCCGACCCGCAGGGGCCGGCTGGCCTTCCGTGGCAGCAGGGAACCGTCTGCAACCAGGCGTCAATGACTTTGTATTTCCAGAAATCGAGAGAACGCATAAAGGGTGACATTAAAAAACCGCCATTCTAAAAAAAGGACTGGCGCTCTGCAGACCCCGGTGAGTCTCCCAGGACCATCCCCCAGCCCCTTCCTCGCTCCCCTGGGACACTCACTGAGCCACGTGGTTCCTGCACCTGTTTTTCTCCAGTTCAGCAGACGTGTACCTACAAACAATGTTTGTATTTTAAAAGTAAATGGCATTTCATGGTATATACAATCCTAATGTTGATTATTTGAGCAGGTTTGGGATATGTCCATGTGAATACATGTCCAGACCATTCCTTTCAATCGCTGTATATACAATTATAGAGCATGTCACACTATAATTTTTAAATCGATTTTTATTTTTTAAAGGCAAAACATTTACCAATTTTGATGATTTTTTTCCCTTCTGGTTATAAAAACAACACACACACACACGCAATGTGGGAAAATGTGAGGTTGAGTCACAGAAGGGCAAATAAGATGCCCTTGTGCTCATCCTTTTGCTGTGACTGTGATCTAACATCTAGTATTACTTTTCAGTCCCTTCCGTTAACATGCACGTATTACGTAAATATACATTTCTTTTGAGTACTTTTCCATGTCATTCACTTTTTAAACATGCATGGTCTTGCATAAACGCGTCTTAGGAATATGGGGCAATTAGTGAAACCACTCCCCTACTGTAAAATTTTGACTCAGTTGCAAACTTCTTTTCCAGAAAAGCTCATCTCTTTCTGCTCCTACAAGCCAGGTCTGGGTGTGCATCCCGACGAGGTTCATGGACTGTCAGGTCTCCCGCCTGGTGAGCATTTGGCTGGGGGTGGGGGGGGCTGGCCCCGTCTCGGACTGGCTCAGACGGGCTCGTGCTGGCTCAGTCACTCCTGGGCTCACTGGTGGCAGGCGCCGTCCCAGGCCCGAGGGTGCCACAGCGGACAGGCCTCCCGGGGCCGTCCAGGACACAGGTCATGGAAGTGTGGAGGCACACGGTGGCAGGGGCCCTGCTCCCCCGCGGGCTGCCCACAGCGTTGGCGCAGGGACCGCAGGGAGGGGAGTGGGTGTCTTGCCAGCTCAGCTGCTGTGACAGATGCCACCAACAGCGGCTCTGGGGCCTGGAGGTCCGAGCTCCAGGTGCCACAGGGCTGGCCGCTCCCAGGCCTCGCTCCATGGCCGAGTCCGCATGTGGCCCCTCCTCCCCACCCTGTGACTTCACCTCACCTGTGTCACCTCCTCGAAGGCCCGTCTCCACAGACGGTCACGCTGGGGTGAGGGCTTCAAACTGTGAGTTTTGGGGAGCCTGTGCAGGAAGAGCTTTCTGGGCGCTTCCCAGGAGTCTGTGATGGGCGGAGGGAAAACGGAGTGCGAACTAGATAAGGTACAGCTGTTACCCCAGACCTTACAGACACCCGGGGCACGCTTCCCTCGCTGCCTCTGAGGATCTGCAAACGTGCGGAGCCCCAGCGAGCCCCAGACGGCAGGGGTTTAGTGCCTGCCCTGCCTGTCTCGACGCCCCCAGAGGGAATGGTGGTCGGGGAGGGTGCGTCCAGGATGCAAATACTTATTTACTGGGGAACCTGGAGTCCGGTTTCTGACTGGCTTGGCCTCCACCCCCGGGAGCCTGTGCATTGTTACCCGCTCTGTACACAGCGGACCCGGGAGGACGGTTCCGGAATCCGAGAGGATCCGAGCGGACGCCTCCCGCCCCGTGCAGGTTCAAGGTGGAGGCCGAGCTTTGTATACCAGCACCTCCCCCCCTGCACCCGCCGCCAGATTTGAAGGAAAACCCTCAAGGTGAAGAAATTAAAATGGCGTATTTTGGGGCTTTTGAAACATAAGGAGTTCTGATTTTCCTTCTTGAAAAGAGACGATTTTAGAACCTCCTTGGCATCCCACAGTCCTCTTGGTGGTCTCATCTTTTTCTCCTATTTTAATGTGTAATGAAGCTGTACTTCAACAATTGCATTGGGACCATCTGCCCAGTAGATGCTGCACTTGTGTTTTTACTTTATTACAAAAACGACCAGAAATACAGCTTCGCTTTGCTCTGTGCAATGGTGCTTATCCCAGAGCGTTGAAAGTGAGTTCCGTTTTAAAGAGTATTAGCACAGCTGGATGTTTAAAGGACCCTGGCCAGAGTTCTTTAGTGAAGAAGCACTCATAAAAGCAGGAGTGACCGTGTAAACAGGACCGCGGACGCCCTGACCCTCAGACCTGAGAGGACAGTGTCCGCGCTGTGAGGCCCGCCCTCGTTCTGTGCAGTAGGGCCCCGAGTTCTCCGGAACCCACCCCCAGGCGTCCCCGCCCCCGCTCCCTCTGATGTACAAATGCAGGAGGAGGAAGGACGGGTTCGTTCACCCTTCACCAGGCCGCCCGAGGTGACCAGCATGGGCTGGGAAAGGAGCTGAGTGGACGCGGTTCGCTTTGGGATGCCGGCGGGGACGAATGGTCTCTCTTCCCCCTTATCTATCTATCTGTGAATCCTCTAGAACATTCAGGCTCGGAGCGAGAACGGTTTGTGTTACGTGGCTCAGCTTAGCACACGAAGCAGGTCAGCTTCCAGGAATGCACAGGAGGGGCCGAGGCGCCCTGGACCCCCTCCCTCCCTTGGGTTACGTTCACCCCGCATGTGCAAACGGCCGGAGCGGCCTGGGCCTTGGCTGGATGGAGAAGGCCGGCTCGCAGACGCCAGGGCGGGGGCTTGTCGGCTCGGGCGTCAGGCGGGAACTAGGCCAGCTTGAGGCACTGTGTGTTGAAGCAGTCCCCCTCCTTGCTGGCCACGGCCTCGAGCAGAGCCTGCTTCTTCTGCAGACTCCGGGACGACTCCAGCTCGTACATGGTGGTCAGGTTGAAGAGTGCGCTCTCGTGCAGGCAGTGCCGCGGGTCCTGCTGGGTCATGGCCTCCAGCTGCCGCAGCGAGTCCTTGAGTCGGCCCAGGTAGAGCAGGCACACGGCCGCATTGTTGTTGGCCTGGAGGGGGACACGCGGGACTGGATGTGGCCTCACAGGGCCCGAGGACCTCCCTGGCCCCCATGAGAGTGCCTGATGCCGGCAGACTTGTTGGGAGGGGCGGGGGGCACGGGGTGGGGGGGAGCCACCTCTGCTCGGGTGTCTTACCACCGCATTTGCTGGGTCAATCCTTAGAATCTCTGTGAAGCATCGGTGGGCTTCTGCAAAGTTATTCTGACCGAGGTGAAGGAAAGCTCTGGAAGTAAGCAATGCACAGAGGATTAACCAGGAAAGTCAGGACGCGGGCAGGTGCGTGGCAGCAACACTGACAGGGCAGCTCCCAGAACTGGAGCCCCACGGGGAGGACCAGGCAGCACTGGCCCCTCAGGCGTCACCTGAGCCAGGTGGTGTCACTGCTTTCCGGATGTGGCAGGGGACAGGGCATTCTGGGGAGCAAACTGCACTGGGTCTGACGCCTGTTAGTTTAATTCAATCCCTATCAAAATACCGATGGCATTTTTCACAGAACTGGGACAAAAAAATTTTAAATTTGTAGGGAAACACAAAAGACCCCAAAGAGCCAAAACTATCTTGAGAAAGAAAACGAGCTGGAGGAATCACGCTTTCTGACTTCCGACTATACTACAAATCTACAATGATCAAAACAGTATGGTACTGGCACAAAAACTGACATAGATCAATGGAACAGGATAGAAAGCCCAGAGGCAAACCCACACACCTATGGTCGACTAATCTATGACAAAGGAGGCAAGAATATACAGCAGAGAAAAGTCTCTTCAGCAAGTGGTGTTGGGAAGACTGGACAGCCTCATGTAAAAGAATGAAATTAGAGGGAATTCCCTGGCAGTCCAGTGGTTAGGACTCGGCTCTTTCACTGCTGGGGCCCAGGTTCGACCCCTGATCAGGGAACTAAGATCCTGCAAGCCCTGTGGCATGGCCCCAGGTGCCCCCCCCCCCACCAAAAAAAAAAAAAGAATGCGATTACAACATCCCTTCATGCCATACAAAAAAATAAGTAAACTCAAAATGGATTAAAGACCTAAATATAAGACCAGAAACCAAAAAACTCCTAGAGGAAATCGTAGGCAGTACACTCTCTGACATAAATAGTAGCAATATTTTTTTTGGATCCGTCTCCTAAAGCAAAGGAAATAAAAGCAAAAATAAACAAATGGGACCTAATTAAACTTAAAAGCTTTTGCATAGCAAAGGAAACCATCGATAAAATGAAAAGGCAGCCTACTGAGTGGGAGAAAATATTTGCAAGTGATATGACCTATAAGGAGTTAATATCCAACAGATATAAACAGCTCATTCAGGGGCTTCCCTGGCGGTCCAGTGGTTAAGAATCCGCCTTCCAATGCAGGGGACGCGGGTTCGATCCCTGGTTGGGGAACTAAGATCCCACATGCCACGGGATGCCTCAACTAGAGAGCCCGTGCACTGCAACGAAGAGCCCACTTGCTGCAACGAAGATCCCGTGTGCCACGACAACCAAGACCCAATGCAGCCAAATAAATAAATAAATACTAAAAAAAGTAAACAGCTCATTCAATTCAACATAAAAAAAGATTAAAAACTGGGCAGAAGACCTGAATAACCCCCTACTTACACGGTCGATTAATCTGTGACAAAGGAGGCAAGAATATACAATGAGGAAAAAACTCTTCAATAAATGGTGTTGGATAAACAGGACAGCTACATGCGAGAGAATCAGACTAGACTCCTAACACCACACAAAAGTAAATTCAAAATGAATTTAAAACTTAAATGTAAGACCTGAAACCATACAACTTCTAGAGGAAAATATAGGCAGTATTCTTTGACATCAGTCTTAGCAATAGTTTTTTGGATCTGTCTCCTCAAGCAAGAGAAACAAAAGCAAACATAAACAGCCAGGACTACATCAAACCAAGAAGCTTTTGCACAGTGAAGGAAACTCAACAAGATGAAAGGGCAGCCAGCCGAATGGGAGAAGATGTTTGCAACTGATATATGTCAAATAGGGGTTAACAGGCAAAGAACTCAAACAACTCAACATCAAAAAAACCTGATTAAAAAATGGGCAGAGGACCTGAATACACAATTTTCCAAGGAAGACATACAGATGGCCAGACACATGGAAAGATGTGCAATGTCACTAATCGTCGGGGAAATGCAAATGAAAACCACAATAAGATATCACCTCACACCTGTCAGAATGGCTGTTATCAAAAAGACAACAAATAACAAGTGGTGGTGAGGCTGTGGAGAAAGGGGACCCTTGTGCCCTGTTGGTGGGAATGTAAACTGGTGCAGCCGCTGTGGAGAACAGTATGGAGGGTCCTCAAAAAACTAAAAATAGAGCTGCCATACGAGCCAGCAATTCCACTCCTGGGTATTTATCCAAAGAAAATAAAAACACTCATTAGAAAAAAATACATGCACCCCTACGTTCACTGCAGCATTATTTACAATTGCCAAGATACAGAAAGCAATCTAAGTGTCCGTCAACAGATGAATGGATAAAGGGGTGTGCGTGCAGTGCATGGAATATTACAATATTACTTGGCCATAAAAAAGAATGAAATCTTACCATTTGTGACAACATGGATGGACCTAGAGGGCATTATGCTAAGTGAAATAAGTCAGAGAAAAACAAATACTGTACAATTTCACTTATATGTGGAATCTAAAAACGAACAAACACAGAACAGAAACAGAGTTACAGACACAGAGAGCAAACAGGTGGTTGCCAGAAGTGGGGTGGGTGAGGGGAGGACAGAAACAGGTGATTAAGGGAGGGAGATATAGAGGGACAAACTTCAGGTGCAAAATAAACATGTCACGGGTCTGAAACGCACAGCGTGAGAAATGCAGTCAGTGATAATGTGAGAACTGTGTGTGTGGAGACAGGTCATAATTAGACGAATGGTGGTGATAGTTTGAAAGCTATAGAAATATCAAGTCCCTACGTTGTATAACAGAAGCTAACACAGTGTTGCAAGGCAATTATACTTCAAACAAACAGAAAAAGATCAGATTTGTGGTTGCCCGTGGAGGGGAGGGGGGAGGGGGGATTAGATGAAGGTGGTCAAAAGGTACAAACTTCCAGTTATAAGTAAGTTCTAGGGACGCAGTGTGCAACGCGACGAACACCGTTACGGCCGTACGTTACATATGATGATGGATGTTCATGAAACTTCCTGTGGTCCTCACTTCACGATGTCAGTATGTAAATCAGATCACGCCGCACACCTTAAACTTACACCGGGCTGTGAGTTAATTATATCTCAGTAAAACTGGAAGGAAAAATACATACCTGTTCATTAAAACCATTATTTTACCCTGCAGTCCATCCAGTTTCTGTGTTACTTTCTCTACGTCTTGAAAGTACTTTTCAGCTGTCTTTATGTCTCCAATCTGCTTTGACAAAATTATGTAGTCAGTTCAGCTGACAAATGTTCAATCTAAACCCACATACACAGTTTCCTAATGTTATGTATCAGGCAGGGTAAAACTTTGGTATAACCATTTACTGATTATCACTTTTTGTTACCAAAATAAAGTAAGAGCCATTTAGGATACAGCAGGATGTCAACATCTATCTCTATGTCAGAAAGGGAGTGCTTAATACACCTGCGTGTTAACAAGTCTCTTACAGTTTTTAATTTGTACCCTTCAAAAGGAATCCTGGCTCCCGACTCTGGCCAGGCCCCGGGCCCGTTCTTAAACCTGCCCGTGGATCATTTCAAGAAACCTCTGCCACTAGCACCCAGGCAAAACATGCCCCACAAGTCCCACTTGTATATTTGGCAAATTAAGCTTGATATTATCGTTAAAAAAAAAAAAAAAAAGACTAAAAAAGTACAACATTTACCTTTTGGTATAATATTACAGTCTCCCAATCAATTACTGGGGGGTTATTTGTGACCAGTAAAATGACAGAGATTATCAAACTAACAAATTTCAGTCATATTCTGACCCAATAACACAGAATTCTATCGTGCGAACAAATGTCCGCGCTCTTAGCAAACAGTTACGGACACCTCCTCAGCTCCCTCTAAAATGAAGCCAGAGCCACTGGGGGTCCTGATGGCTAAACCCCCTCCCCCGTCCTGCCATCGCTGCGGACCACAGCCTGGGGGGCGGGGGCTTAAGAGGGAATCGGGTCTCCTTCTGCACGAGGAAGGAGATCAATGATCTAAGGCTTAGACTGCAAAATACAGGAAAAATGAAAACCCTGTGAAAACAAAGACCTTACGACCAGGGTGAAGGAAGAACAAAGGCCTCTGTGTTTCAGGCCTAAAGGAGCAGCTCTGGAGCAGCTGACTCCAGGGCATCTCATTACAACACACCACGAGATGTCTCTGCATCTGCCGAGGGGACAGCATCGCAGCTGCAGCGTCAGTGCCCTCTCTTCTGCACACTCACCCCCATCCCAATCCCCGGGGTCCTCCAGCCACCTGCCGGGAGCGCTTGTTCCCTTCCCCTTCCTTCCAGGGAAGCCCGCGGTACCTCCCTGCAGCCAAGGGCAGGCGTGCCCACCACCCAGCACCAAGGGTCTGGGTTACTCTCCACAGCGAGCCCCCTGCAGGCAGCACCCGGCCCCTTCACGTTACCCTGGGAAACCAGGGCCTGGTGTTTGGTGACACGATGACACTGGCTGCACTGCTGCTGCTGTGAGTAATGAGCGCCCTTCGTCGCCAACCCGGGGATCTCGAGTCCTTAGCCAGCGCCCATCAAGCTACCCTCACGGTCTCCGGCCCCTCTCTGTTGTCAATGCTGCCCCGAAAAACACCCCACCAGGAGGAGGAAACAAAGTGGCACCATCCGCGCATCTACTGGCCCCGCCCTCACGCACACGGTGGGAGCACCCGGGGTCCCCCACAGAGGCCTGAACGTCTGCGTTCCCCGCAGTGCGCTCACTTACCCTGCATCCTCCAAGGGCCCAGGGGCATACTGATGGAGATACTGACGCTCACCAAATGATAACAAAGGTGCACCAGGCCCTGAATGTCTGCTGGGTGCTGTGCTAAGTGCTTCCCACAGCTCACAACTTCTAACAAGCTGTGCTGTTGGTCCCACTCCTTTCTTCACTCTCTGGATTAAAAAGATGAGGCTCAGAAAGGCTGGGTGGTTTCCTCAGGTCACAAAGCTAACATAACAGAATGGGACTGTCCAACTCCCAGACCACGTGCTGGCCCTCTGCACAGCACAGCCTCAAGGAGCTGGTACAGGACTTGCACTGAAACTGTTTTCTAGTGGGAGATAACGAAGGAATCTTAGAATTTTCTTTGCCACCTACTGATTTTTCTGGTCATTAGAAGGTAAGTTCACATCCTTGTATTTGTTTTTTTTTTAAAGAATTAATTTATTTTTGGCTGCACTGGGTCTTCGTTGCTGCGCGCGGGCTTTCTCTAATTGCGGTGAGCGGGGGCTACTCTTCGTTGCGGTGCGCAGGCTTCTCACTGCAGTGGCTTCTCTTGTTGTGGAGCACGGGCTCTAGGCACGCGGGCTCCGGTAGTTGTGGCTCGCAGGCTCTAGAGCGCAGGCTCAGTACTTGTGGTGCACGGGCTTAGTTGCTCCGTGGTGTGCGGGATCTTCCTGGACCACGGCTTGAACCCGTGTCCCCTGCACTGGCAGGCGGATTCTTAACCACCGTGACACCAGGGAAGTCCACATCTTCATAATTATTAAAACGTAATTAGGATTTAAAATCCTACTGATTTTCTAAGACTTAGAGGCAGTGTAAAAAATTAAACAATATAAAAAGGCAATTAAAAATATTGCAAAGTATCTAGTAAGCAAATAAACAAACCCAAACTAGTTATTTGAAGAAAACAACAGATAATAAGTGGATGAACTAACCAAGGAAAAGAAAGCATGAGTAAACAATTATAAATGTAAAAGGAGAAATAACTACAGTTAAAGTGAAGTTGAAGTAATTATGAAAGAAGGCTATATTTTACCGAACTCTAAGCAAAAACACATGTGAATACACAGACCAAACGGGATTTCCTTGGCACTCTAAATTGCCAAAATCGATCCCAGAAGCAGAGAGAAAAACCTCACGCGTGGAACACTGAAGCCATTAGTAACAATATTAAGTTATCCAACAAATCCTACGAGGGTGGCCGAGACCTCTTTGAGGTCAGTTATTCAAATCTCCCAGGAACATGTAATTCCAGAGTGTCCAGAATATCCCAGAGGACAGAGAAAGCAAGCAAGCAGCTACTTTTATGAAGACACAACACAGATACCAAATGCTTTTGAGAAGGGCACGCTCACACACACACACACACATATGCACGCACAAACCCAGACCAATCTCACTTATAACGATAACTGCAGAGATCTGGGGACACTTCCCCGGGGAGCCCAACATACTGGAGGCGCAAATGTGAATACTTCTGTGGCCAGAAATGTCTCGAGGGAAGCACCGACCAAGCCCCAGTCTGACCGTCAGGGTCCCTCCCCTGGGCCGTCAGGTCCGTGACTGTCACAGAAAGACTGTGCTTTCATATTTCGGGGTTCCTAGATGGATCTCCGGCATACATTGCTCAAATTATGCAAATTAAGACAGAAATGAAGTTTCTGAGACCGTCCTGAGTAGTGAGAAATTAGAGCAGATACAGAACATTCTTTTAGTATGAGAATCAGGATAATAACCGGGCACCACGAGATCCCGGGCACGGCATTCTTTACACGGCTGTCTCGTTTCATCGGCACAAGGACCCCAAGAGGCAGCCACGAGCGTCCCTGGTGCACAGAGGAGAGGATGCAGCTCAGGAGGGTGGCCAGCCCAGGGTCAAGGCTAGGTAAGCACCAAGGACAAACAGAAACCCGGGTCTTTCAGATGCTAGAACACGCGTTCTTCAACATCCATGAGTTACTCAGTGAAGGTCAAGCTTCAGAGACTGGGGCAGGAACCCCGGGCATCCTGGGAGGGACTTGGACGACACACAGGCGGCTTTCACTGTTGGGTTGTCCCTGGATGCCCCCCTGGGGGAGCGGCGTGTGTGCGCGTGCTTGCGTCTGTGCATGGCGTGGAGGACGGGGTGGAGGTGGGGTGCGTGTGTGCACGCATTCGTGTGCACAGCGGCCAGGAGGTGCAGGAGGACAGGACCAACGTCAGTGAAGAGAACCTGGGCTCTGGGTGACCTTGTTCAGATTCCTCCTGTGGGCCTGACCTCTGGGACCTCAGGCAGGTCACTTGAGCCCCGGGAAGCCTCAGTCTGCTCCTCTGTAAAGTGGGCCGGTCACACGGCGGTGGAGGATGGCCCAGCAGGGCACCCGCTCAGGGCCAGCGCCTCCCCACATCCATCCCCCTTGCTTTGACCACCACGGACGGCCCCATCAGGCTCCCGCCCAGGCTGCGGGTGCTACGGTCGACACCCTTTGAGACTGAGGGTGCGGGGATGAGGCACCCGCGCTCGGCCTGCGAGTGTGGGCCTGTCGTCGTGGGGAGGACAGGAGCGAGGACGGGCGCCTGGCACCCCGGCACCAAATGCGCCCCGGCTTCAGCGCCATCCCTGGCAAAGCGGGTACGTCCCGGCTTCCCGCACTGTCGGGACCATGGCTCCAAGCGGGACCTCCTTTGTCCACGCACGTGGATTCAAGCGCGCTTTGGCTACGTTATCAGCCACTTAAAGTAAGTACTGACGGTTTTGTCAACACACTTCTACCTGCAACAGGGCAATTTCTCAAGGAATCCATCTCAGCGCTTCCCAGGTGAAAATCTACGAGAATGCACGTCTAGCAATTGGCTTCCTCATCACGTCAAAGCCCAGAGCGCAGTCAAGCCAGGACCAAGAAAACTACCCCTTCTACAGTCACGGAAGTCTGATTTGATGTATCTCCTGTTCTTTCTGAAATCTACAGCATCCACACTAAGGCAACCCCGGCCCACCCTGCCAACCGCGCGGCTCACACCTGGAGGAAGATCCGGCCAATGCAGCTCAGCAGCTGGGGCTCCTGGTGTGGGCAGTACTGGATGACCGAGCGGTACGCGTCCACGGCCAGCACGTAATCCTGTGGGGACCCAGAGAGCATCCTACGGTTAGGAGGATCACGCTCTGTTTTACACGTTACAGGAGCTCAGGTACCTGCAGACTCGCATGTGAAGCGGGAACACGAATGCGTGGGCAGGTGGGACATGGCACCGCCGTGAGGGCGGCAGACGGCCCAGCAAGCCAGGCTCTGAGTTCTGTGTGTAACTACGGTCCTGAGAGCCTGCCTCTCCCCGAGGGGCTCTGGTTGTGCCCTTAGGGCAGAGGGGCTTTCTTCTTCCAGCTTCTGAGTAGCAACTAGTATCTCACCTGGACTCACTCTTTCTTTTCTGACAAAATCCTTAATTGGTGAATTTTGTCTTGCCTCCATCTGCCAGACACAGAAACTGGATTTATTAATAGCGTCTCTTAAACATTTTCTTTACTAAAACTCGAGGTAAAGTTCTTAAATGTAGACAAACATAAGCCCCGTAAAACAGGTGGGCCGGGAGAGCTCGCTGGCTCTGGCGGGAGGAGGCCATCCAGGGCACCTGGCCGTCTTGCCAGGGTCACAAGGACAAATCCCCAACAGCCCCGAGCTCAGACGGCAGGGTCACCGTCCCGCCTGCTGGTGGGCACTGTCCCGGGCTGGTGTGAACAGCTCCCTGCGTCTCCCGGGTCAGCAAACAGCAGGCCGCGCGGCAGTGTTCTCCTCACTGAGTCTTCGTGAAACCCCACGAGGTACTTTTCTTTCTTTAGTCGTCTACGTTTTCAATCTCATGAAAACTGGGACAGGCGTTACTAGTTCGCTAACTGGGATGTTATGAAGACAGACAGACAACAAGAAACGTTCCAGTTTAGCAGGGAAAAAAAAATGGAAAGACTCTCCAGTCTGGCAGCTTCAAGAGCAGCTCTTCACAACGAACTGGACTTGCTGGTGCAGGTGGCGAGCCGGCAGCACCTGCCTGTCCCCCTCGGCTCCTGGCACCGCTGCCCGCGCCCTGCCCAGCGGGAGCGCGCGGGTGAGGGTGTACCGAGAGCCTGCTCCGGGGCGGCAGTGGCCCCCGGCGCCTGGGGCCCGAGGGACGCTGAGGCCCGGCTTGGGGTCCGGCGCTGCTGAGCCCTGGACTTCTGCGGGGAGACGGGGGCACCTCGGAGCATCTGAGAATCACCCACCGTGCTGAACGTCTACGCCTCGCTCCAGGTTTAGGGCGAACGAAAGGCCACCTCGCCGTTCGTGTCCGGCAGCGCCCAGGTGTCACCGGGTCAGGCCAGTGCACACGCCCCGATCCCGGCCCGCGTCTCCGGGTGGCTCTGTGGCCGGCGTCGCCGCCTGACACCTCCACGGCTCGGCGCTCCGGCCTGCTACGGAGAGGTATGCGGCCGCCGTCCCGCCGGAGCGGCGCTCCTGGGAGAGCACGGCTGGGCGGACACAGCCGTGGGGACCCCGTGCGGAGGCTTTCAGACGAGGCGCCGGGCCCGGGCGGCGGCCCCGGGTGGCTGCAGCCTCGGGCCCGGGCCCTGGCGGTTCCAAGGAGCCCGGCCTCCGGTAAACCAGAGCGGAGCGCGGCCAGAGCTTGTCAGCGGACGACCATTTAACGAAATCGTTTATTTACCGGAGGAAACGAGGAGATGCGGCCCCGGCTGAACGGTGCGCTTGAGGTCGGGCGGGCGCGGCCCGCTCGCAGGGACCGACCGCTCTAGCTCCGTCCTCCCCCTCTTCTTTCAGCAGCTGCACCGCGTGGCGGGGCACGGAGGCGGGCGGCGCGGCGCCCTGAGTCTCCCAGATGCGCTGGGGTGCCCAGGCTGCGACGGTGTTTCAGGCACACGTTCGGGCTGAAGCGTGTGGACAGACTGCTCATCGTTAAGAAGGTGAATCAGCGTTCACGTCGCCGTAGCAGAAATGTTATTCAGAATAAGAAGCGGCTGCTGAAGTAACCCAGCGTCGCCCATAGGCGAACGGAAGGGACGCGACGCGCCGGTGAGGCCGACGCTGCTGTAATTCCGGGCTCGCTCACTAGGTGGCGAAAGGATGCGCACGCGTGCTGGCGCCTCAGCCGCAAAGTTTTTCATTCCTTTTTTTAACTCGTGGAAATGAAAGCATAATCTAAAATCTCAAATTAAACTGCACTTGTGGTAAAAGTAGTTTTGAAGCACAGTGATCTGTTCTGTACTGAGTCCCGACAACGTAGGTACAAGACTTAGTCTGGCGCCTGGTGGTATCATCACTCCAGCAGTAGGCAAAGGGTATTCTTATCCCACAATTTTCTATTAATGTGCCTTAAAAATGCACATACGAAGCCACCAGTGGAACAGGAGACCCTCCTGAGGTGTCCCAGCCCGTGACCAAGGAGACACCGATCGGCCCGTGACTTTACGATGTGTCCTTTGTTTCTGCGCGTGAGCCGGCGAGCTCCGCGGAAGGAAGGCGGCAGTGGCCCTGGGCGGCTCCCTCCACCCGCGGGAGGGACGGGGCGCCGTGTCAGGGGTCAGGGTGGCAGGAAGGGAGGAGCTGAGAGAACCAGAGCGCCTTAACCCCAAGGCGCTGTCCAAGGGGGGCTGCAAGTGCATCCCTACGGGCCTTCGTTTCAGGGGAGGTCCCCGGGGCTCGGGGGTGGGAGGGGCACGCGAGGCAGTCTGCACCCCAGGGTCACAGCGACGCGCGGAAGGCAGGGCCCTGGGGCAGGAGCCGAGTGCACACCCAGCGTGGCCTTCTGCACGGGACCCACAGCTGGCCCGGGACGCGGTCCCCTCGCGGGGCTGCCCTGTCAGGGTTAGACACCAGCTCCCGGAGCCCGCTTCTCCCCTCGGCCATTTGCCTGCTCTGCTCTGCTAAAACCAAGCTCAGGAGTGACCCTGGGCTGGCCCGTGGGAGGGCCACGATCTGGCCTCTTAATGGCCCAGATGTTAATGGAGCTGCTCTGGGTGTCTGCGGCTCACTGATTTGGGCAGCAGCCTCCAGCCCCTGCCGCTGGGCCCTGCCAGGGAGGCACGGATGGACGAACAAAGGAGCGACGCCCTCGGTTCAGCCTCCTCTTCCCCCAGCCGCCTCCCCGGGGGCTGGCAGTGGGGGGGGGGGCGGGGCTAAGGAGCAGATCTCCCGGGGAAGCCTGTCCCCAGATGCCATGGCCATTGAGCGCAAGTCAGGTCAGGACGAGGGACACCACCTTCTCTAATGGGGGGAACAGAGGCCAACTCTGGGACTGAATCCAGAGAAAAACAGGAGGGAGAGAGAATTGAGAGCATGAGGAGGATTTCAATTAAATCATCTCGACCCCTGTTCGAACAATTAAACTTGGCAGTGTAAATTCTACATTCTATTGACATTTCTTTCAGTAGAAATTAAAGCACATTTATCCCGAGTGTCTCACTGGCCTCTCTGCTCGATAACCGCCCCCGCATGCACACCACCTCGAGGTCCCAGCGGTCCCCCCGCCCCGCCCTGAGAACATCATACCTTCATGAGCAGCAGACAGTTGGCCATGGAGCACGTCACCCGTCCCAGGCGGGACCGCCACAGCTGCACGGAGGCTGCAAGAGCGGAGTACGGTGAGTGCATGGGGAGCGGGTCCTGCCGCCGGCCCGACCCAGACAGATGGACGCCCCGCCCCCGTCACCCGGCTAGGCCACCGCTCCCTGTGCTGCTCAGCCCACACCTTGGGCTGTGCTCTTGGCGACCTGCTCAGCCTCGGGGAGGACAGGTCCCATGAGCCGACCAGGGCCATGTCCCCAGGTCGGCACGTCCAAAAGATGGGAGAAGCCGGCCAAGACGACAGCCCTCGCCCCGCAGCGGGGCCACTCCTGGTGTGACCTGGATGGGCTGAAGGCCTCCTGGATGCAGGGCTGGTGGACGGTCACACCCCAGTGTCAGCAGCTGCGCCCTGGTAACAGCGGCCTGCCTGCCCAAGGCCTAGGTGTTGTGACCTTCTAAGTGGAAGCAACAATTCCTAACCCATCTGCCTCAGCAGGCTCTGAGGGCAGGGGGAGCGGAGCGGATGCGGGGCGGGGAGGCTGGAGAGGCCGGTGCTTGGTCAGATGTTGAATCTGCCATCCAGCTCAGGCCCAGGGAGAAGCACGTCCCAGACACATGTGAATGGTGACCACTGGGCAAGCTTGCCTTAGCTTAAGCTGACCTTCCTCCCGCTGCCGGGACCAAGGGTCAATTTTGGGATAACAGTCTCCTAGAAATGACGCTTATTCCTGGAGTGCTTGAGAAAAGGACAGAAAACTTAATTGTCAGAATTAAGAACGTAACTCACTTTGCCTTTCAGCAATTAAATATACATTAGCTGCTTACATTCCCCTTATGACATCATTTTTGTGAAAAGAAAAATTCTGAATATCTTTCCTTAACCAATGTAAAATGTGGATTCTCAGTGAACTGAGTTTGATTTTGATTCTCTTTGAGGACTTTCTAGTGCTTTCTTCCCCTCTTTGCTTATAAATCTGTTGACCTGCTGTGAGTTGTCAGGTTTCCGGGCACTGCTTCCTGAGCTCCAACGACTACCTGCTCTTTGCCACCAAAACACGGACCCCCCGTGGGGTGACATGGCCAGAGTGGGAAAGATGCTGAGGGCGGGATGTCCCAGGGCACGGAGATGCCCACGTCATACCCCTGTTATCTACCGGCACTTAAATCACTGAGAAGGACGCACGAACATCGCACCTACAGACCTGGTCTCCTGGGATTTCTCAAAGAAAGGGATCTGTGTTTAAAGCACAAACGCAGCCAGAGCTGTTGGTCCTCGAGGATGGATATCTCCTGCCTGGGATGCTTCCCCCTTTCCCACAGTCACGAGCGCGTCTGGAGTGCATGGCGCCCGGGGCCCCGCCGTGCCCGAGGCATGGACACAGGTCTCTGCCCCGGGGGGTTCTCCTCTCAGGCCACCTCTCCTGCTTCTGGCACATCTGTCTCCTCACAGCGTGGCTTCAGAGGAAGCCCACCCCTTGCCCACATCATCCGTGCTCGCCCGTGGTCACCGAAAGCCGCTCCAAGTCAGGCGCAGAGCAGGGGACCACCGAGCCCCTGGAGACCACATAAGCCCACAGCTCATGTGCAGAGGTGCCAGCCTCTCAGGGAGGTGCCATCTGAGCTGGGTTTTGAAGCATGATTAGAAGTTCTTCTCGCTAATGTTCTCAAGAAATCGCAGCCAGGATAATCTTTTCAAAACGCAGTTCGGCCCCTGCCTGCCCAGCACTCACATAACGACCCATTTCCACGGCCTAGCCCCCGAGGCTCCACACGCAGGGCCCCGTCTTCCTTTCCTCTCCAGCTCTGCCCGGGCCTCAGGCTCCCCACGGGCGGACGGGCCAGGCACCCACCTTGCTGTGGACGCTCACGTCGATTTCTGGGGTTATTTGCTGTAGGCGGGTCTCGGCCTGATGGGGCTCCCCGAGAGCGGGGTTCGTGCCTTATGCCAGCACCAACCACGGTGCCTGGCTTGGTCCAAGAAAGGACTGAGGAGATGAATGCATAAGAGGATGAGTGCATTACGGAGTGAGAAGGAAAAGAATGAGACAGAGAAACCTCTGGGGCCGAGCCCTCTGACGATGCCGGCTGACTGTCTAAGGAAGGCGAGTCTGGCACTGACCTTGTCTGTTCTCCGGGGCCATGCTGTTCATGCCGCCATCCTCGGCCAGGCCCTGCTCCAAGTTCGTCAGGATCTGCGGGAAATGGATGGAAGAACAACAGAAATGAATTTGCTTCTAGACGTTGTCACAATATACTCCAGGAGAAGCAGATTTCTCTGTATGGAAACCCATTTGTCAAGGAGCGTTTCGCAGGGACACGTTTTAAGCTTCGCTGCTCACGGGGCACGGAGATGACGGCAAACGGGGAGCTGCTCTCTGACTGGTGGGGGGTTTGGGATTATGACGCTCGTAAAGCATCAGAGAGCCCCGACGTGGGGCAGATATTCTCGTCTGTCAGGAAAGCATCAGGCATGTTCCACAAGAGCATGTTTACTAACTTCTGTGAAAACGTCAGTCTCGCTCCTCTAGGGCACCTGAGATGTGCAGCCTTTTTAAATGGATCACATAAATTCTGAGCATCTGTCACTTTACATAGTTTTTACTGTTCGGCGAATAACCTTGAGTTGCTTCCTCTGTGATTTGGTTTCCCTGAAAGGAAAGAAGTTGCTACCACGGTGATCTGAGCAGAGCCTAAGTTCTTTTGGAGGGCAGGGTGAGGAGAAAAAACGTGTTAATAGTAAAGGCTGTTTGCGGGGAAGGAAAAGAAAGACGTGCTAAGTGAAAACGGGGGTCTCATGCTTCCTTGACAGCCGACTTCAGGCCACGTGCTTTGGGGAGACACCCCCTCGTGTAGTGGGCCACCCTGCAAGGCAGCACTGCCCCAAACGGCCCACCCTCAAGAGGCGAAGTTCACGACCAGTGAAGCAGCTGCTCCGGGCTTTCACTGGCCTCGTCCCATCCACACAGAGACAGGCCAGCTGGGCCTCCTCTGCTGCCAAGGGTCAGCGCTTCACAAAAGGTGGACGACAGTTCGCTGTGAACATGAAGGCCTGTCCTACCGTGACCACTCAGGACACACCCAGGCTTCAAAACTGTAACCTCAAAGATGAGGTCAAATGACATTTTTCAGCTAATCGGTCTTCTGATAAATAATCATAAAAACAGACACTGACCAGGAAAGAAGGTCTCGAAGGTACCATTGAGGAGGGACAGGAACAAAGAGAAGGACTAAGAGGTTCTGAAGAAGAAACGCAGGAGGCCTGGCTCTTCCCAGCCCCGGGGGCCACGCACAGTGCAGAGGGCCCGAGGCCTGGCCCCGACTCACGGGCTGACGGATGGGACGCGGGGGGAGGGGCAGGCCTGACAGCAAAACCAACCACAACAAAAGAGCATGAGAGAATCATCGGAAGCACAGACTCCAGGAGGGCGGGGTCGGGGAGTGGTCCTGGCCCCCTGCAGGGCACCTCCACACATCTGGGCAACCCACCTGGGGGGGGCCACAGTTACCTCCAGCCTGAGCTAAATCGCAGGAGAACAGTGTCTGGGGGAGAGAGTTCCCACCCGTATGACTTCACACAGTCACAGTAACAGCACGCTGATCTACCGAAAGTCGTTTCCGTAAAGTGTAGAAACGCTCCCACCCAAAGCCTGAGCTACTCGGATGGCAAACGTGGCCGCATGCCCCTCCTGTCCCTCCTGTCCAGGTGCAGGTCGGACGCCCGTGAGCAGTTCTGGGTCTGCTTCCCAGAACGACCAAGACGGGCCGCGCCCACGGCACCCATTCTGGAAGATGCTCCGGAAACTGGAGTGTGGGGTGGCGGGTCGGCAGCAGCTGGGCTCCGGGCAAGCCTTGTACTTCCGAAAGTAACTACAATACTGAAATGACAGTGGTTTTGAGTGTGTGAAGATGCTGCTTGGACATGAATAGGAAGCAGCCAGGAGGAAATGTGGGCCTGGGAGACGGTTCTGGACCCGCTGTTCTTTCAGCAGGTGGGTGTGACCAGAGCTGAGAGGCTGCATCGACACCCCCCGCCCCACCCGCGGGTCCTGGGCTGTCCTGGATTGGTTCTGCGACGGGCAGTGTCACTCCAGCAATGCAGACGCCGTCAACACTCTGGACAGCAGCGGAGGGAGGACAAAGGACTCAGAAGGCCCGGGCTCGGCTGTTTTGTCCAAGGAGAAAACTATACGCCTTGCACGAATATCCCAGCTGCCTGACTCCATATGTAACCAAGACCACTTGATCTCAGGGCTTCCCTGGTGGCGCAGTGGATAAGAATCCACCTGCCAGTGCAGGCGACACGGGTTCGAGCCCTGGTCCAGGAAGATCCCACATGCCGCGGAGCAACTAAGCCCGTGCGCCACAACTACTGAGCCTGAACTCTAGAGCCCATGAGCCGCAGCTACTGAGCCCAAGTGCCGCAACTACTGAAGCCTGTGTACCTACAGCTCATGCTCCGCAACGAGAAGCCACCGCAACGAGAAGCCCACGCCCCACAACAAAGAGTAGCCCCCGCTCGCCGCAACTGGTGAACGCCCGCACACAGCAACGAAGACCCAATGCAGCCATAAATAGATAGATAGATAGATAGATAAATAAATAAAGGACCACTTGATCTCAAACAGGCAATGTGTCACCTACTCATATTTAAAGGGACCAAACCCATGCCCTGACTTCTCTGCAGTTACCCTGGGTTTGGAAGATCACTTACAAACATTTTTGGGTTCGTGGGCCCTGGTGCATATGCATGACCTTGGACTCCGGTATTTTAAACTCCAGGTTCTGAGTCACATGCGGGGCACAGCCCAAACCCTGCCCTTCTGATGGGCTCCAGGCAACACCAGTATGGGTGGTCTGGGGACCTCGGTTTGTGGGAAAGCTCTCAGGGAAGGAGCCCTGGTCCTGTCCTTTGTCAGCCTGTCACAGGCTGTGGGTGGGGAACGTCTAGCGACCGGGTTTATGCACAAAGCGTCCAGTCTTTGGACCCCTGGGGGCCGGCCCTAACTCAAGGACCCAAGGACTCACTAATTACCTGCGGTGTTCAGACTGAGGTGAGAGCAGGTCTCCCTAGAGGGGCTTAGATTTCTCTGGAAAGTTCTGGGACCTTCTCAGCCCTTCCAGTCTCCTAGGGGACCTTCTGGAAAAAAGGCTTTTCAAGGTGAAAAGAGGCTTCTCGGAGTTGCTCCAAGCCACTGCAGGAATATTAAACACTCCCATGGACCACGCACTGTGCCAGGTCGTTGGTCATCTAACCCACACAGCAGCCTGGAGGTGGCTGGTGACACCACTCCTCCCCAGGCTTCCACAGGCTGGTCACCCCACCAGGAAGAGTCAGGGTCACACCTGGAAACACCCGTCCACCTGACTCCAAAGCCCCTCCAACCACGGCCTGTGGGCTTCCCCCGGCAGGGCATCACACCGTGAAGCAATGCTCTCTCTTTCCATGCAGGTCAGAGAGGGAGAACCTTCGATGCCAAGGTAAACAATGCCAGGATGGAGACTCCAGACCTCTCTGTTCCACCGAGGGCTGCCTGCTGCTGGGCTATCATGCAGGTGTCGGGCGGGACCGCCTGCCAACTCGAGTGACCTTACGGCACACTGTGGGTCACCTCTGGCACAGCAAATTTCACATGGGGCTGGGGCTGCTGAGGGGTGTGGTCGACATTCCCAAGTCTTTGTTCTGGGATCAGCAACGATGCAAATTTCCACCGTGAGCCGAGTCAGGATACAAATCGTGCAAACCCTGATGATGGGGACGCTCCCGTCACCTCCTCCTTCTGGGCCCTCTGAGCACACCCGGGCCCAGGAGCGTGAGTGTCGATGGCAAAGGGCAGAGATGTGGCCTCGACCAGGGATTAGGAGCCATCACCTCCCCTTCTCCACCACCTCCCCTCACTTGCCAGCCACTCCCATCTTAACTGATGAAGCCACCAGTCAATTTGTTCTCTGCTGGAGCGGGCAGGACAGAGGGGCGTGGGGACCATGGGCGTCTGGTGAAGCCGGGCAGCGGCGGGCGCGCTCACACCGGATGGCCCGCCCAGCTGGGTGCTTCCCAGAGCGGCTGGCAGGGGGAGGGCGGACAATGTCTGTTCTCTCTTCTGTTCTTAACTTCGTTTACGAGTACAACAGTATAACCGAGCAGGTCCATCTGTTGGAATTCCTTTTTAGTAAAGATATGAACCCTTCCTAGAAACGCCCCTCTCACCTCTGCCTCATTAAGATGTCCAACCAAGAACAGAGCAAACCGACGCCCCTTCCTGAGGGGCTCCTTCGGCACTGAGGGTCTCTGAAGGGGCACTTCCTTACCTGGTGCCCTGAGCCGGGCTAAGCTGGGGCGGGCGGAGGCTGCAGAAATCGAATTGTAGGGCAGGGCAGCACCTAACTTAAACCCACGTGGCATGTCCCCATCAGCGGAGACCCGAACCCCACGCTGATCTGGCATCATGACGCAAACGGGCTTAGAAACGTGTTCCCTGGCTCTTTGCCGACGGGACCCAGAGGTGCAGTGGCCCGCAGAGAAGCCGAGGGGCAGGGATGGTGAGCAGAGGTACCGCTGCTGTGGCGTGACAGGGATAGCTCTCCTAAGCCATGGGGCGTGCTTATTTTAAATCAAGGTATATTTTGTTCTTCATCGATACCAGTACATCTGAACCAAACATTTACTACTTCACCACGTGGTTCTTACTTGTCACCTTCTATTTCAAAGACAGCAGAGAAAACCCTGGACCGTTTCGTAAAGGTCATGAGTAATGTTCTGCTAAAACTGGGCCGCACCTGAAAAATCGAGACAGTGCTCTCATCAGGTTGAATACACAGGCTCTAACCATTCTCCAGTGAATCTTCCGTATAAGGAAAAGCTCAGCTTCTTCTGAGCAAACGATGCCGGGGATTCCATAACTGGTGTTATGTCCCTCTCTGCTCTGCTTACCTGGACCCTCAGCGCCAACCTGTGTGTGGCATAAACCTTGTACATTACCGACCGTACTGCTGTCTGAATTTTATCTTCCCTTTGCCCCGTAGTCCTCATTTAATTTTTTTTCAGTAGAAAAATATTCTACTTATAAAACTAACACGTACATTGTTAAGACCTGGACAGAGAATAAAAATGACCATTAATCCCATTACCCACACCTCTAACGTACTGGAGTGTTCTTTCAGGGCATATTACTTCCTTCACAGAGGCCGTCCTGTAATTGTAATTTTGCAGGCTGGCTTGGACAGCGGAGGTCACATTCTAAACACTTCCCACGTGACGGCTGTGGAGACGAGACACCCATCTGGAGCCCATGTCGTGTCCCCACACCCCAGCCCGGCGCCCTGGGACACCCGGCTCTGTGCCCTGCTGCTCTGGTCGGGGCGGCACAGACTGGAAGCAGCGGGAGACCTCTATCCCAGTGTGTCCCTTTGCAGGGGGGACGCTGGCTGCCCGGGCCGAGGGCCACCGGGTGGCAGGTGTCTGCTTCTCACCCACCCTGGCTGTCCCGGGCCCGCCCGCATCTCACTCTAGCTGCCACCCCGGGTCGTCCCCTTTCACTTGGGAAACCCGCGCTGGGGCTGAACCTGTGAACACCTGACGTGTGCTAGAGAGGCAGCGACCAACAGCGGGCTCCGAGCACATGTGCACACACACCTGCACCCGCGACAAGCGTGTGCGCTTCCCAAGCACCGAGCAGGGCCTCGGCGGGCTTTCTCACTAAGGACGGAAACCTTCGTGCCCTCTTCTTTACCCCCTTCCCAGGCGCGGCTTCCACGCCCACCCCTGAACTCCAGAGCAACGAGAGACGCCACACGCGCAACGAAACCGACGGGCACAGAGCGCTTCGGGGGTGTGGACCACGCCCCTGCTTTCCTTCCGGAAATGACGCCCTGGTTTCGCTGCCGGCGCGGAGTGACGCCCTCGATCGCCGTCAAGGCGCTGGCCGGTCGGCGGCTCCAGAGGGTAGCCCTGGCGCGGCCTCCTGCCCGCCCCAGCCCCCGTGACGACTCCAGGGCGGCCCGGGTGGGCCCTGCTCGACGCCGCAGCTGCGCCCCAGCAGGCAGTTGCGTCTGGGAGGCCTGGTGGGCGCTGGCTGAGCCTGGGCCCCCTGGGTCTGGGGCGGGCAGGAGGCCAGGCCCGGCGAGCAGGCTGGGGAGGGGAAGCCGAGGCGGCGTGCCGGGTGCGAGCACCACCCTGGGAGAGACTATTTCCCAGACTGACTCATCTCCTTCCTTGCTGGACTCGCCCCCCGCCCCCAGCGAGGAGCCCAGCGCCCCCTGACCCACTGACAGCAGCTCTTGGCAGAGGAAGCGCAGCTGCGCACAAGGCCGAAGCCGCGTTCCAAGGCTTCCGGGCACACGCTGCACGTGCGGGGAAAAGGGCTGCAGCCGGAGCCACAGAGGGTGCAAGGCGTGGGCGGCGGCCGGTTCACAGCCGGCGACCTGCTCTCGTTCAGGGACCTCAGCTGCACTTAACCCTCGGAGGCTCCGTCTCCTTGTCTGTACATCAGGCATGGCACTGCCTTGTACAGCCGTTGTGAGCACTTACGGAGCTTCAGTATAAAGCACGGAGCACAGCACCCATCGTGTAGGAGGGAGCACTGAGCACAGCCCCGTGGCCACCGCAGCCATCAGCGCCACCCCCGTGTCCGACCTCCGAGCCCGTGGCGTCAAGGGCAGCACCACGTGGCAGCAGGCGTGGCAGGCGGGCGCCCAGAGACGCATGGAGAGGGTGGAGCCCACCGGGGAGGCCTTGGGGGACAGCCTTTGGGTTACAGCCTTAGAATTCATATGCACGTCCCCTGTGTCACACGGAGGTGAGTGAAAAGCAGTAAAAACAATCATCTGTGTGTGATTTAGAACATCACTGATTTAGTACCAATTACAAGTTTTGTTTTCCTATTTCTGGAAATAACCATTTTAACCATGTTTTAAGAGTCAAGAGTGTTAGACTCTAAAAAATAGTGATGACACAATTTCCCCCATCAACGGATCAAATTATAAGAGAGCAAAGTTTTTCTTTTTACCTTTTAAGCTATAAAAGCCAGAAACCAATGCAAAGCTTAAGAGTGTCAGGTGGCCTGCTGTGGCGTCCACTCTGCGAGGGCGGAAGCCCTGCCACTTCCCTGCCCGGAACACAGAGGATCCCCCAGGAGGCTCTGGGAACGTCCACCATAGAGCAGCTGGGGACTGAAGCAGGAACTCAACAAGTACAAATAACCTCGTTTAAAAACCTGTCACATGCTGCCGCTCCTAACTGCTTGCTGTTACAGCTTTGGAAGCCCTTCCACAGACGACACTGTAGCTAAGCTACACAGCAAGGCTGCCAGGCGGGTAGGAAAGGCAGGCTCACTTCCAGTCTGAAGACGGAGGCTCTCGGGGGCGCGGCTGCCCGCTGCCTGGAGATGGGGAGACTCTGAACCCCACATCTCTCCTTCCCATCACTCAGTGCAGTAAATCTCATCTTCTGTTGATACACCTTGATGCCTTCCACGTAACTGTTACTTTACAACCCAGAATAACTCGGGAAGCACTTCTGAACCTTATCTGCCTTTGGAGTCAGTATTACGAATGACACTTGTCATGATACACTATAATTTGCTTTGATTCTGGAACATTTTAAACCATTATCTCTTTAAATCCTGCTCTGATGCCTCCGTTTGACATGAAGCAGGTGCACGTAGCCTTCTGCAGGATGCGTGAGTGGTCGGGCAGCCTGGCATGTGTTCACGTGTGTGATTTCTACACAAGAGGAAACTCTCCTGCTTTTCATTTACTAATAATACCGGGAAGAAAGATTTCAGGCTTCAAGCTTTGCCGAAAACCACCCACCGCCCCCCCCGGAATAATTCAGCAAGAACAGTGAATTGCATGGTCACAAGGAACCGGGTCAGCCTGCCTTTCAGGAGGGGGAAGCAGAGTGGTGGGAAGGGTACAGCGTGGTGTGATGTGCTTCTCTGAGGGCGGGAAAGTCTGGGTGAGCCCTCCATCAGGAGGGGAGGCGTCAGCGGCCCAACTTGGAGCGATGGTTACCTTGCTGCAGACGGCCTTCACCCTGTGCAGCCGGTCCAGCGACTCCTGGGGGTTCCCCAGGTACTGCTGAAGCTCCGCGTGTAGGATCCGCATCGAGAAGGGGACCATGGAGCCTAGAACCAAAGTCAAAGCAGAGTGAGTCTGTTTGCCGTAACTGAGCACAACTAAGCACCCTCTCAGGGTAAGCACCCATGCAGCAGGGAATCTGCAGATGTTCTAGCAGAAGGGATGACGGAATCCCTTATATCTTGGTAAAGTATGCGATGATGCCAATTATAAAACGTGTCTTGGTTTTCTCTGTACAGCTGTATGTTCTAGACAATGACCAAAGGAGAAAGCTGGCTGTCACTGCTTTTCCAGAGTTATGCCACAATCGTGTAGAAATTATCACAAAATGAGTAGAATGGTACAGACCACCGCCTGCTCCAGTAAAAAAAACAGAACACTCATGGATTCTCTGTACTCCTTTGGGATGTCGAGCTCCTGCAGAAGGCTGCATAGGTCAGGTTACCGGGAAGGGAAATGAGAGAGGGTGCGCCTCGGGCCCAGGTCCTGAGGACGGAGCGTCAGCCTGACTCCGGGACACGTGTGTGTGTGTGTGTGTATGTGTGTGTGTGTGTGTGTGTGTGTGTGTGTGTGTGTGTGTGTGTCTCTGGAGTGAAAGTTCTACCTCAGAGCTGTCCCAGCGGAAGGAAGGCATGGCAGCTGGCCTTGAAGACTCCACTGCCCAGGGCTGCCCCGGAGGGAGGGAATTCTGGGCAGTGCCACCTCCATCAGCGTGCTGGGGGCATGAGAGCAGTGATCCGAAAAGGACTGCAGTTGAAATGAGCTTTTACACAGTGTCTGAATGTGGCTGTGTTCTCTCAGGGTGAGGGAATCTTTCTGTTAGTGTCCCGTTCCCCTCTGACATGACTTGGATATGTATCTGTATCAGTATATATCGTAATTTAGTAAGTATATAAGTATATAAATGCCATCAAATAATCAAACAGCCTGTGCCGATTATGAACGACTTAAAGGATGTGACAAAGCCAGCACAGGGCACTCTCACAGATCCAGAAGGGACCTCTCAGTACTTAGATCTGGACTACACTTTATTATTTTATTGTTTGGCTGCGTTGGGTCCTCGTTGCTGCGCGTGCACTTTCTCTAGTTGTGGTGAGTGGGGGCTACTCTTCGTTGCGATGTGTGGGCTTCTCATCGTGGTGGCTTCTTGTTGCGGAGCATGGGCTCTAGGCATGCGGGCTTCAGTAGGTGCAGCACACAGGGCTCAGAAGTTGCGGCGTGTGAGCTCTAGGGCATGCGGGCTTCAGTATTTGTGGCTCACGGGCTCTAGAGCACAGGCTCAGTAGTTGTGGCG
The DNA here is from genome assembly GCF_008692025.1 of Phocoena sinus. Taxonomy (NCBI): domain Eukaryota; kingdom Metazoa; phylum Chordata; class Mammalia; order Artiodactyla; family Phocoenidae; genus Phocoena; species Phocoena sinus. Next base: position 2,039,193 of record NC_045775.1, on the reverse strand, counting down.
CAGGGGCTTAGTTGCTCCGCGGCATGTGGGATCTTCCCGGACCAGGGATCGAACCCGTGTCCCCTGCATTGGCAGGTGGATTCTTAACCACTGCGCCACCAGGGAACTCCCTGGACTACACTTTAAAGATGGTTAGAAGCAAGCTGTCTGACAGCTCCAAGCTGCTCAGCCTCTCTGTGCCTCAGTCCGTCCATCGTCCATCCAGCAACCATCAGCGAGGGTCTACCATGTGCCACACTGAGGTGGCTTCATGTTTGTGCTTCTTATCTTGAAAAATTGTATGATGCTCTATGGTCTTCAGTAAGGATAGGAAGAAGAAAGGTCAAAAGGACAAACAAAACTAAGGAATACTATGGAAAATAGTTTCTATTGTGATTGTGAGCCTAGAGAAAAGAAAGATGACAATTATTCAATTTAAATGTTTGAATTTTTTTTTTTGATGACACTAAATAATTGCCACGTCTGAAGAAGACGGATGACTGAGTTGACATCATGGCATCAGTCATTTCAGCTTCCTAGAAAGAACCATTTCTTGACCGTTGGCATCACTAAAATGGGATTGCGCTAACATGGTAAGTCACACATAAGTTGTGTCTGTCATCCCTATACGTCAAACAGAGAACAGGCAATAGTCGTTCCCACGTGGTTTAGAATTTACCTGCAGGGAGAGAATCTCTAGAACACTTTAAGCTTTATAAGATAAATGCAGAAACAAAACGTCTGTGAAGTTCCCAAGCCCAATTTATAAATGAGCTGAATATATGACAAGATGGTCGGGAGTTACTTGCTCTTTGCCCTGGAAACTGCCCATGGACCTGGGGAAGTTTTTGCATTTAAAAGAACATATGAAAATATTTCAAACTAGATGAAAATGAAAATACTATTTATCAAAATTCGTGGGATGCAGCAAAAGCAGTGCTAAGAGGGAATTTTACGGTGTTAAGTGCATACATTTAAAAGACCTAAAATTAATCATCTAAGCTTCTACTGTAGGATACGAGATAAAACAAGCAATATAAAAGCAGAAGAAAAGAAAGAAAAGTTAGAGCAGAAAGCAATGACATTGGAAACAGGAAATCAAGAGAGAAAATCATCAAAATCCAAATCTAGTTCTTTGACAAAAATCAATAAAATTTATAAAACTCTAGCCAGGCTAACCAAGAAAGAAGAGAGAAGACATGAATTACTAATATCAGAAATGAAAAAGGGGTCATTATTACTGATCACATGGATATTAAAAGGAAAATAAAGGAACATTATGAACAAATCTATGTCAACAAATTTTATAACCTAGATGAAATGGACCAGTTCCTTGAAAGATACAACCTACTTACTAAAACTCATACAAGGAGAAATAGATAATCTAAATAGGAATATCTACTTAAGAAATGAAATCGATAAATAGTAACCTTCCAAAACTAGAAGGCACCAGGCCCAGGCCCAGATGGTTTCACTGGTGAATTCTGCACAACATTTAAGGAAGAAGTGGTACCAATTCTCTACAGCCTCTTCCAGAAAACAGAAGTGGAGGGGACGCTCCCTGATTTATTCTATGAGGCCAGCATTATAGAAAAATCAGGAAAAAATCAGTATTATAAGAAAGGAAAACTATAGATGAACATGGCTAATGAACACAGATACAAAAATCCTCAACAAAACCAGCAAGTCAAATCCAGCTAGATCAAATCCAACAAAAAATCAGCAAATCAAAACTAACAGTGTATAAAGGAAATCATCCACCATGACCAACTGGGATTTATTCCAGGTATGCAAGGTTGGTTCAACATTCAGAAATGAATTAACATAACCCATCACATCAAACAAGCTAAACAAGAAAAATCACACAATAAATCAAGAGAAGCAGAAAAAGCATTTGACAAAATACACCACCCGTTCACGATTAAAACTCTCAGCAACCTAAGAATAGAGGAAAACGTCCTCAATTTGATAAAGAACATCTATAAACACCTACAGCTAAAAACATCTATAAACACCTACGGTGAGCAGCTAGGTGCCTCCCCCTAAGGTCCTGAATCGTGCCGAGATGTCCCTCCCCTTTGTACCACTCCTACTGAACATGCTGCTGGAAGTCCTAACTAATGCAGACAGAACAAAGACCCTTTGGAAGACCAGAAGAACGTGCCTGCAGTTCTGTCTTCTCTGGGCCCTCACACCGTCTTCTCTCCAGGCACCGTCTTCTATGGAGTAACAGACATCCCTGTCCCAAACTGTCGAGCTTTCCACCAGAGCCTGTTGGTGCTGGACCGGACTCCCGCAGCTCTGGGAGGTGGACGCAGGCAGACGCCGGCGACAGGTGACACTCCACGTGCCTCCCTGTGACTCACATCTGGAGTTGGGACTCTATCCAGACAGCCGAGAGCAGGAAGAGAAGAGCCAGCACCGATCCTCCTTAACCACGTCACCCTTGCCCGTGGCTTTCCTGGGAGTGTCCGGGAGAAAGCCAGGGCTAAAGTGGGAAGCAGTTTCCCCCTCTTCTCTCTTGGTACCACTGGGAAGGTCTCATACTGCTTAAAAATCTCATAGAGCAGAAATCGAGAGGGAAGCACACACACAGCCTCACGACACATCAGAAAGAGAAATGCCCCTCTCTAGAAAAATATACTGTTCATACAGCCAAAACAAGAAAAGCAGCTGGAGAAACGCTATTAATCCCAGCTTGAACAGGTTAACAGCCACTCAGTGGGTTTCAGGTGCCAATGCAGGCACAGGCGCTGGATGTACGCTGGTCACGAAGGGGATGTGACCACTGTTCCCAAGCAAACCCCACAACCTCGCCAGTAAAACACAACAGAAACTGTTTCAACGTAACTCAGGCCTTTTCTGCTTTTGTTTGTTTGTTTGTTTTAAAGAACTGCAAATAAAAGTACCTTTAAACTGATTCTCTCAGTCTAGCAAACCCAGCCTTGCTCTGTGTGAAGAGTCACTGGGAATCAGTGAAGCCCTTCATGCTAGAAGAATCCAGCAACATGAAATACGCAACAGCTCCACACCAGCCAGAAGCCTGTCTCCCCTGCATGGAGAGCACGGCTTGAAAAAGAGGGCAAGTCAGAATCTGGAGGAAACGTATTTCCCAGTGGATCTGTTTTTCTGGAAAGTTCCCACATATAGTCATGACCTGCCAAAATCTAGGTCGCTATAAATACGGTAGAAGTGCTCTCATTAATCATTTAGAAAACATTAAATGAAAACACTGCTACACAATTCATGTTATCGAGTCCCCTGCAGTACTGCAGACCCACTCGGCAGCCACAGAATCAGAGCGGGATGCACCAGACATCACGCAGGCCCCGTGCTGGGCAGTGAACTTGAAAGAAAAAGCAAAAGGAGGAATGTCAGCTTGACTCCAGCGGGGCACACAGGCACGGGACTTCCCTGGCGTGGAGACGGTCTGGCCCTCCTGCCACCCACTCGCCTGTGTGCTGGGCGGGTGGCGTCCTCTCTCCACTTTCCTGGCCACCTGCCCAGCCGGACAGGGGACTGGGACATGGCCAGGCTGCTGGGAGGCCCGAGCGTGCTGACGCGATGGTGCCTGGTGGACGCCCAGCAGAGTGCAGACTCCGTGGACCCTCTGCCCACGGTCGGCAGGCTCAGCTCTCCCCCTTGGGGCCTGGCAGTTCCTCTCGCTGTCAAGGCAAGCAGGACCCGGTGCCTGACTGCTGCTCTGCACTTGCTTCCCTGGACCCGGCGCCCAGCCCCGTCCTTCCCCGACCCCTGCGACCCGGCGGCACGCGAGGAGTAGAGCCCCTGCTTCCTCTGCTCTGCCATGAGGACACAGGTCGGGGGACGCCCGTGCCTGGCAGAGAGCACAGAGTCCCTCACCTGCCACAAAACAACCCTCAACGAGACACTTCCAACTTCAAGGCTGCATCTGAAAACAAAACACCAGCCTGAGTGAGTCCTAGACAACTTATTAGTAAAGGGGTAATTCGGTGCTGCCCCAGAGCCCTGAGGCAGGAAGGGGAATTCAGGATGGTCCACACTGCCTCTGCATGAGCCTGAAACGCGGAGTCTGATGCCGGTGGCGCTGGGAACGCACGTGTCTCCCACGTTTCTCGCGTGAGACGGGTTACAGGAGGCTTCACTTGGGTGTCCTGACGATAGAGGTGGCGCCCCGAACTGCACATTTTCGTCTCTCTTAACCATCTGTTCCAGTAAAGACTGGACATGCCAGAGTTCACTAGGAGAGTGAGCAACGTGAAGAGCTGTAGGATTTGCTAACCAGCCTTCTCAGACCGCGGAAAATAGGCTTCAGTGATAAACTCGGAAGAGTTCTGGCACAGAGGAAAGTAAACTGGAAATCTAACCTGAGCCGCAGATGTTAACTCTGAGACATGAGTTAATTTTCTCATGGAAAACAAAGTAAGACATCTGAAATGTGCTGAACAATTCTGAACCACCATGTACGGTTATGTGCTGATAAAAAGTTTCTGAATTTAGTCTGAGAACTAGAAATGTGAGTTGCATGATTCTGGAGGGAGGGCAGAGAAGGACCGAAGACCCAGTGACAGCTCACCTTTGCTGACCCAGGCGGGGAGGGAGCTGATGGGAGCCAGAGGGTCAGTCAGAGTGCACGTCTCATCAGCTTTAGTCTGACTCGGTAACTCACAAGGGTTAAGTTCCGAAATGAGACTTCACATGAAATCATTATAGCTCTATTAACTTCAACTAAACACACAGATTTGAATTTAGTATCAGAAGAGGCACTGCTATCTGTGCGTTTCTTAAACAATCAAAATGTTTTTCATTTCTAACAGAGGGATCTGTGGCTTCCCAGTTTTCCTCCAGGTGCACAGAAAGCTGGAGTGGACTGTCCTACGCAGAGGTGCACTTTGACAGCCCGAAGCTCACTTCCAACATTATGCTTTCTTTCGAACAGGAGACAGAATTCCAACAAAAGACAGGAAAGATGGTGCTGGGATGGGAAACCTTAGTGTCCTACAAGAGGCTGAAAAGAACTCCATCAGGAATGGGTATGTTAACATCAGGAATGGACATTTCATCTGTTTTGAAGATAAAATTTCAATGAATATGCGTAACTTAAAGAGTGAACCCAAATGTAATGTTAATAATAATGTATCAACGCTGGTTATCGGTTGTAACAAAGGCACCAGACCAAAGCAAGACGTTCATAAGAAAACACAGTAAATGATCTCGTAATATTATCCACGGATATAATCCCTCTAAACAGTTCTCAAGAATACAGACCCAATAGGAGGAGAAGCCATCTGTGTTAGTGTAACGATTACAATATCGAAATAATCTGATTCAAAGCAAATTAAAGGGAGGGGCTGTTATAAACACATGAGGTTAAAGGGAGGGGCCGTTATAAACACACGAGGTTAAAGGGAGGGGCCGTTATAAACACTCGAGGAATGGCTCTCAAAAGGGAGACAATGTGAGGGGTTTTGAAAAGGTGCTTTAAAGCCTTAACAGGAACAGTAATTCTGAACTTGTCAACATTAAAGACAAACAAAACCCAAAACACTTATTTGGGAAAAGGCTGGCATCCGCGACCCTCTTGTTTTCTCCCCGGGAGCTGAGGTGGGAGCAGGTTTCCAGGGAGGGGTGGATGCTCCGCGGGCTGTGTAGGGTGGTACAGGGGTGTCTGTCTTCAGGGCCAAAGACGATGTGGGCAGGGAGCGTGGGGGACCCTTGCTAAGCTGACAAAAAGGTTACGTTGGTATTGTTTAGGGTTAGAAACAATATCTCCCAGAATGGGAGAAGATATTTGCAAGATTCATAACAAATAAAGGATTAAATACCTAAAATATGTAAAGAACTACAACAAATCAATAACAAAAAATAACCCAATGGAAATGTGGGCAAAGATTATGAAGGAGTGGGTCCCCTCAGAGGAAACTGCAACAGCCAGTAACACACAAAAGCCAGTTAACCCTAGAAGATGTAACGAGAGGTAGAATTTCAGACCCACCAGATAGAAGTCTTATTGATAAGACTTATTCACAGGTGGGGAAACAAAAACTTGAATACACTGGTTTTGGGGATCTAAATTAGTATAACTACTTTGGAAAGTAATTTGACCATTTCTTGTAAGATTGGAAATACAACCACCACACAGCCTGGCACTGACACTTTTAATTTATAGAGAAATGCAGGAACACGTGGCCAAAGAGAAACACGCACCACAATGCATCGTTCAGTAGGGTCTGACACTGGAAAGATCCTACTTGCTCACCTTATGGATACGTGTGGATACAAATAATGTTACGTGGGAAAAAGAGGCAAAATGAAGAAAGATACGCTCCTCGTGTACATTTCAAAAGCCTGCGGTTCTCTCTGTATTGTGTGTGTGTGTATGTGTGTGTATGCAGTGGAAATGTCAAAACATGACATGGAAACACAAATTCACGCTAAGCTGCTTTAGGAGGGGATGGAAATGGGGAGCTTTAAAGGCTGAATCAATAATACTTGAGCTTATTACAAAAAAAGTCTGAAGTAAATATGAAAAACGTTAATATTTGTTAACTATCTGAGTGCTTAATAAAACTCTTTTTTGACATTTAAAAAAATTTAATTTTTGTTGAGTAAAGAGTGGATTCAACCAGGAGGCATCCCAACATAGGACTTCTCAAAAAGGACAGAATTGGATGGGTAAGAGTTCACAGGACGTGAGTGACAGAAAAATCAAGCATCTCCACCTGCGGGAACCATTCAAGCAGCCCAGTGACATCTGGTTCCACAAAACTGTGTGTGAGGACCCTGCTGGAAGCACAATCAGAGTTCTAGACAGGGGCCTGCCATCCCTCAAGCAGCGGGACGCCGACAGGAAAGACAACCTTGCCCGGCAGAGGGGACAGGTTCTCACGGTGCCGCTGAGGCTCCGGGCTCAGGCCACTGTTTTGATATCATCTACTGGCACGACCGGCGCTGAAGCTCTGGGTTTCCCGAGCTGTGTGACAGTTACAGGTGGAGAAGCTCGGTGGCCGGGTGTCACCCTAGTGTATCACATCTGAGTGTGTCCTGCTGGGGTGTGGGGACCACACGTCAAGGAGGAGATGCGAGCTGTCTGTTCACAGCCCCCCGCCAGGGCTTCTAAACCCCACACCTGAGAATGAGCTCTGCTCACCACGCGGTGGGCAGTCTGAGGTGCTTGATGCGAGCAGCTTCTGGCCCAGCCCCTCGGGCCTGGAATTACAGGGATGCACATACAGCAAAGAGGGGAGCAGCAACCGACGGAGAGCGCGAAGAGGGAGGACACAGGTGAGGGACGAGCAAGGAGAGTTCAAGGAAGGGGGCTTCTCCAGCCTCCGGTGGTCTGTTCAACAACCACTGCCGTCATTCTTTCTTGTGAACAAGAGTGAGAATTCCAAACAACTGATTAAAAGGCGGCCTGAGTGTGTGAAAACACACACTCCCTGAAAGTAACTCCATGAAAACTGCTAGAGGGCTTCCCTGGTGGCACAGTGGTTGGGAGTCCACGTGCTGATGCAGGGGACACGGGTTCGTGCCCCGGTCCGGGAGGATCCCACAATGCCGCGGAGCGGCTGGGCCCGTGAGCCATGGCCGCTGAGCCTGCGCGTCCGGAGCCTGTGCTCCGCGACGGGAGAGGCCACAGCAGTGAGAGACCCGCGTACTGCAAAAACCAAACAAACAAAAAACTGCTAGAAATGCTAGAGGATTTATAAGACCACAATACTCTTCCTTTCTTAGATGAAAATTAAAAAAGAAAATTTCATGATTTTTACTTATGACTCACTATGACTTGTTATGAATATTCTGAATGGGTAAAAATTATGCCCAATATTTAAATAAAATATATCAAAGCTCATTCATAATGTTATTTATTTGTTTATATCATTATAGCTTCCTTTTAAAAGCACATTTTAATGACCGGCTTTGCTTATATACTGGAAGCTAAAATGAAATGAATGAATCAAAGTCTCACATTTAGGCTTGTTGCACCACAAAATGAGAAGAAAAATGAGTAAACATTCAGCATGTCATCATGGATGAATGTTCACACGCTTTAGCTCAGATACACGTAGGATTTCTGTCTATCCCATGATCTAACTGAGCTGCTCAGTGACGCGGGCCACCAGCTCCTCTTTATCCCCATCCCAGTGCAATGTAATTCCAGGCAGAATCAGAAGCCTGCGTGCACTGTGCACATCCTCAGGACGAGATGTTCTAAGAGCTGAGGGGAAGGATGACAGAGTTCTACACCTGGACCCGAGGACCCGATTCCTCATTTTACAGGAAACTCGGCGTCGCCTCCGTGAACCTCTGTCCGTGAGGAGAACCGGCAGGGCCGCAGTGGCCACGGGACAGGGTACCTGTAGTTTAGAGCCACTGGGCGATGGCCTGCGCGCTCAGAGTTCTGAGCTTTTGTCAGCAGCAGACAAAACACCTGTCGGCATCAGCTGCCAATCCCCGGACGCAGCGGAGGGTCCCGCGCTCTGCCGTGAGCGTGACCAGGCCCGGGGGTGTCGGGGAGGCCGTGGGCAGGCCGGCACGGGAGCCATCAGGCCACAGTCAGGCACGGTGGGAAGAAACATTTTTTTCCTATGCTGAAGGGAAACATAGCTGCTCCTAACCAGAAGCGTGGGAACAGCCGTCTCTTGATTATCAAGGCTGCCAGGTAGAATTTATTGAACAGAAATGTCCCCACACTTCCCCACGTAACATGCCTTTAACCTTTCCATCGAACACCTTTCCACTATTAAGAAGTGGCAACAGAGACACATCCTCATTTGGGGTAGAAGCCTGCTCATCACCTTCTGCGGAAGGGATGGACCACAAATGGCTAGGAAGTGTCGGTGAGAAAGGAACGCAGGACCTCCCACGCTGGGGGTGTAGCCCCCGGACAACCAGGGGATGCTGGGCCTCTCCAGACGAGCACGGGAGGACGTGGACCCCTGCTACGATGCCAGGCGCACGGATGAGCCTTACGGAGCGAGAGGACGGATACAGCCCTGCTCCCCAGTGCTGGGGACTTCCTGGCACAAGTGTGGGAGGGTGACCTTCCGAGAGAGGAGGCGGACGTGTCTGCCTGCCCTGTGCAGACACCACGGGGCCCCAGAGCAGGAAGCGTGGGCGGGAGAGCAAGGCCGGGGGGCCTCCCACCCACTTCTAACCTGTGGAGCCACCACTGCTGCTGGGGCCACACCCTGAACGCTTGCTCACCAGGGCTCCTGGCTTTGGGCCCTTCTCGCCTGGTCCTCCGGAGACTAGCTGGACCCGACAGGCCACTGGCTGGTAAGAAGTTTCACAAATTTGGGGCGGGAGCCCTGCCACCCCCTTCCTGACTCCGAGCAGTATAGCACGGCTAGTTCACTTCCACTCAGTCGAGCCAACCTCATTGAGACAACCAGTCTGATTTCTGCCCTGTGGTAGGTTTTAAAACCTACCTTTTCCCCCCCTTTTCTACAAGGGGTGAGTTCCTTTAGTCAAAAAGAAGAAAAAGAATTTTTACACTAGTGAGGCTAAAAGTCTAACAGTACCTCATGCTGGAAATCCTCCTTCAAGCCTGGGAAAACTCAGGGCAATACAGACCAACTCCCGTTACGTGAAAAGTGAAGATGATGAAGGATAAAGCACCGAGGACTAAGAGAGCCTAACCCCCCAACCTTCCCTGTGTCCCCCAAAGAAACAGGATCTGAGATTTAAGGAAAAACAACACAAAAAGCAGTTGAGAAACATGTTTTCACTTCTAGTCTTCTTGGTTCATCATTTACCTACCAAGTTAAGGAAGATGTTGATTTTTGATTTCTTGAAACTTCTACAAAAATTACCACCTTTATAATTAACTGGGCCTTTGTAGTCTCTTGTTCTGTTTTTATATTTTCTTCCCCAATCAGGCTCTGCATTTCCTGGCAACCAGGACCTTTCTTTGTCGCTCCACTGCTGCATCCAACAGACGATGACCAGCCAATCTTACAAAAGATGGCAGTGATCTACGGTTTGTCACTCGTGAATCAAGAACAGATGAGAAAAACAGCCAGTGCAGTGATTACTACGTGCGGCCACTTCTAAGCAACTTACACATGCAACCTCATTCACTCTTCATGACTCTCCAGGAAGAAGCACGATTACCACCCCTGTTGTACCGATAAGGACACCAGGGCAGAGATGCCGAATCACTGGCCCACGGTCGCACACGAGTAAGAGGAGGGGCCCGGATTTAACAGGGAGTGTGGCTCCAGAGCCCGGGCTTTTAGTACCCATGCTCATGTTGCCTCTCAGAGGTCCTTCCAAATTGCTTTACATTTAATACAAACATTTGATGGGTTTCAAACATATTTACAAGGTTCTCCACCAAGAGATGTTCGTTCTACCTCAAGGCTACTCCAGAAGGCTCTTTGTAACCGGCCCTCTCCCTTCCCCAAGTCTTATTTCTGGCCACCTTCCGACAATGACCCCATGCTGCAGCCCAGTGTCTCCAAAGGATGGTCCTGACCCATTGGTGGGCTGCAACCAGACTTTTAAATAAATTAAATAAATCAGAATGGAAATTAGGAGAAAATGGCACAGAATCAGTATTGCTGCATGACTGTCTGTCTCTGTTTCATTTCTGTGTGTACGTTTGCACTAGGTCACGATACAAGATTATTTTTTACTCCGGAGCACAGTCTGAATGTCACCACCTAATCCTCATACCGGATCTTAGTGCCATGGCACATCAGGTGCCCGAGAATGGGCAGACGGATGCGTCAGTGGGTCTGTCCAGCTCAGTGTGTTCAGGAGCGAGTGAGGTCACCCTGTAGGTCAAGGCCCACTGCGGGCCGCTCGTCTGATGACCAGGACTGGATATAAGTGCAGGCAAAGCATAGCACATGCAAAAGCACTGACATTCACCCCAGCCTTACCCCTACGCCCAGGGTACACGTGCGGGTAGTACTCGTAATAGAGATCTGGCTGATCCAGGTTTCCGAAGGGCTCAAACTCCATCTCGGCATTCTGGAAAAGGCCCAGCTTCACCAGCAGTGCCAGCCTCACAAACCAAAGCTAAAAACCAAAACATAATTGAAATAATCGGTTATCTGTGTGTCGCAGGGTCAGAGACTCCTATTCCCTTTTAATTTGATATTAGAGCTCGATTTCAAATACATTAAAACAAGAGCTAAACTAACTTTCTTTCTTGGCACGTTTGCATAATTACAGGTTTATAAAAACGGATTTGAAAAGGGACACCCCCTCCCGGAAAGAGAGCAGAATCCAGGGGCTGGGGTGGAGGAGGAGGGAGGCCGTGAGCGCAGGGGGAGCGGGCAGCGGAGCTGTGTCGGGGGAGCAGCGAAGGGCGTGGCATCTCGGGGGGAGGGGCATGGGGGGAAGCAGCCGGTTCCCGTGGCCAGAACACACGGCACCTTCCGGAAACCAGCGGAGGCCACGTGAGAGGGCAGGGCTGGGGCCTCGGAAGTGACCCAAGACAACCTCGTTCCACCATGGAGAGAAACGAGGTGTAAAAGCAGTGGCCGCGTGGCAAGGGCCGGACTGAAAAGCCGGGCACCGCTCCGAGCGAGCGAGCGAAGGCCACCCTGCTCCGGTCCACTGTGCGTGCACGGCGCCTGTAACCTGGGGGCGGCGGGCGGGGCTCGCAGCTGCAGAGCAGGAAGGTGGCGGCAGTCTGTGGGACGACCGTCGAGAGGGAGCGGGGGTCGGCTCACGCGGGAAGCGGAGCCGTGTCCGGGGAGGCCACCCCTGGCCGTGCGGACGGGCTTCAGAGATGAGGAAGGAAAACCTGCCCCGCTTGGGCCAGAGGCCGGGGGACACAGCGCGTGTAACGTGGCCGTGCGCTCCTGACCGCGCCCCGCCTGGCAGACGGAGAAACAGGAGCACAGCCCAGACCGCTGCGCCCGTAGGCCTCCAGGGTCCCTCCTCTCACCAGCTCTTCGCGGACTTGGAGAATCTGGAGGCTGGCTCGATTTGCCGGGGGGGGGGTTCCCACAGAATTTCGAATAAAAGTTAGCAAACGCCCCGTGGAGAGGCGGGAATTTAAGGACTTCTGTGCTGCACCTTCTCGTCAGAGGAGCTTCCCGTAGTTCAGAACTCTCCTTTCCGCGCTCCTCCCTCCTCCTTAAGAATTTAAAGCCCTTCCAGCCCCCAGACGCTGCTGAAGCCAAGAAGGCTCAGGGCGGTACCTGCAGGGAGTCGGCGGTGTGGCTGGTCGGCAGCCCGCTCTTGCCATAGCCTTGGCCGTGGGCCGTAAGGAGCCGCCCACACAGGTCCACGGCTGCCCTCCAGTTCTTGCAGCTCTGAAAGACACGGGGACACGTCACCAAGGGCTGGGCGGCTCACACGCGAAGGCCGGACGGGCGTTAGGCAGGAAGGGTGCCGAGCCGCAGACGCGCTTCAAGATGAGCGAAAGGGAGTATGTTACCAGTTAACCACTGACAGCGCGGGGGCAGAATTCTCTACGAAAGCTCCCCGACCACAAATCCGTAAGGCTGCTTTCCTTTTTAGCAAGACACCTCTATCGTGTGATTTTTATCAAATTACAATCGAATATTTAATTTTAATCTGTGTGCTGGGTATATCTGTATCTAAGGTCTGTGTGTGACTGTAAGTGGTTTATATGTTTAACATGATTCTATGTTCTCAATATGAAAAATAAATCAACGAACTACGCCGATGCAACATGTTCTAGGCCGTGTATCCACATGCAGTGCTTCATGTTATAACTAGAGGGATGCTGGCTGATACCGACACACGGGCTCGGGGACTCGGCCTCACCGTGCCCATCTCTGCCCTGATGCGACACAGAAAGGAGGGCCACCAGGCAAATGGGCGGGGAAACATCACCAGAGGGACCGTTTGACCCTTTAAGAAGCTAGAAGTGGATGCTGGATGCAGGCTCTCCCGACAGAACAGGCACCACCCGTTGCCGCGTCAGCGCACAGCCCAGTCCGCACGGCAGAGGCAGGTCAGGTCTGCGGAGCAGGGGGTGGAGCGGGGGGTGAACACACATCTTTGCACCTGTTAACCTTGGCTCCAGCGAGGAAGGGGGACAGTAAACTGCTGTTTTCAAGAACGCACTGAGTGATCTTGTGTCTGCGAAGTGCTTCTTGAACAAGAAGCCGGGGGTGCCGGGGGAGCGTGTCCAGCCTGTTCTTTCCTCAGTTAGAATTCACATTTCTTTTTATGACACAGTCAGCGAGGGCCAGCTCCTCGTGGAGGACCCCTCACTCCTCTTCTTCCTCTCTCACGTGTGTGTGCATGCCCAGCCCGCTTAGTGCAACTGGGCCGGGAAGGATGTTGGTGTGGCACGAGTCCAGGCTCCACGGTGAACTGGCCGTGTGCCCTAACGCAAGCCGCCTGCCTGCCCCAGCCACGGGCACCTCAGGCTCCTCGCGGCTCCGCGTGACCTGACAGGTCATGGCTTTTTAGTGCTGAGTGATATTCCAGCGTCTGGACGAACCACTGTTACCCATTCACCTGCTGAAGGGCACCTTGGCCACATCCAGTCTGGCCACGATGAATAAAGGTGCTATGAACATGCAAGTGCGGGCTTTTGTGTGGACATGAGTTTGAAATCCTCTGGGCAGAGCAAGCAGCAGGACTGCCGGGCTGGATGGCAGGCTCATCTGGCTTTACAAGGACCCTCAAGGCTGTGCACACCTGCTCTCCACCAGCAGAGAGTGGAGCCTGCTGGCCGCACGCCCGCCGGCGCCTGCGGGGTCAGAGCCTGGATTCCAGCCGCTCTCATAGGCGTGCAGTGGTCTCTCAGTGTTGCATGGGCTTCTCAACACTTTCTCGCGTTATTTTCCTCCCGCGTTATTTTCCTCACTGGCCCGACAGCCAGCACCAGCTACCGGATTCCTGTCAGCAAGCTGCAGCTGTAACCGGATGACGCAAACCCGATTTCTTAAACTATATCTTGCAGCCTTCCCTTTCCATGATGAGAAGACTGGCACAGAGACAGCGCAGTGTCAGGCCTCCTGCTCCAGGGCCATGTGCTGTCCAGCTCTGAGAGCCACTGGTCCATCCTGAGATCGGACTGGAGCCACTTCCCTCGAAACGGTCCCAAGTACGACAGGAACGATTTCCAGGAACACAGGCCTTCCACGTTCTGGTGGGCAGCTCAGAATTACCTTTAGGCTGGTGAAGACTGTTTATACTACAACTATCTTCAGGCGCTTTCTCCGGTCTAAACTCAGCGCAACAATCCCTTTCTATGGTAACAGCGGCCGTGTACATCCTCCTTGAGCTGCAAACGTGGAAAGGGACAGGGAAGGGTGTTCCGCTGAGTTCGGACCAGCTCTGTGTGTATATCTCAGCGGGTCCCGTGTGCAGGGCTTGTTGATGGCCTCTTCCTGCCCGCCTGCGTCACACACGCTGACCCCTCCTGCTGGGGACACTCGATCGCAACAGAGCGCATGGGGCAGTCTTCCCAGGAAAGGACTTCAGCTGAGAGCGAGGAAGGGATGACCCAGTGAGGAGGGCAGGTGTGAGCAGCTGGGAAGCACAGGAGCAGGAGGGAAGGCCCTGTGGCCCGAGGGAGGGGGGCAGGTGAGGGTGGCAGCCCAGGTGAGGACGGGGGCAGGTAAGGCCAGGGCCCTGAGCAGGCTGCCAAGAGCATGGCGACATTCTGGAAACAGCAGCCCCTGCAGTGATGAAGAGTGAATCTGAGGGGCCATGCAGATGTCGCCACAGCATTGGGGAGGGTGCCCAGTCCCCCAGACCCCGCGTCGGCCTGTGGACCACACCCACCACCACTTGGCCCCTTCCGCAAGCTCCAGGCGGCTCTGTGCACCCTCCGAGGAGGTGGGCGCTCATCTGCTGCCCGGGGACTGAGCGGCCCACAGGGCCCAGGATACTCCGTGGTCCTGACAGGACACGCGGCCGCTGCCACCTTGGAGGGACTGTGGACCATGCCCCCTCAATGGCTTGTGACTGGTCCACAGCCAGAAAGGCTCAGAGGCTGAGAAGCTTCTACAGGACGAGATGTCTATTGAATAAAATAGTAACAAAGGGGGCTTGCGTGTGGTACATCTCACTTTACTCATTATTATTAATTGATATTGAATTTTACAAAAGTTTTAGTCTGCTAAAGACTGGAAAGTCAAAAAAAAAACAAACCACGAGAAAAACCCAAAACCCAAAACCAAACCCCACTGTCCTCAGTGCCGAGCCTGAAAGGTACAGCTGCAGATGCAGAAGGCAGGGGGACAAGACTGGGTGACAACCTGGGCCTCTGAGACACTCGGAGGAAAAGAAACATAAGCAGCTGGTCGTGCGGCCTGTGCCCGCCCGAGACGGGACGTGGGAGAACCTGCCCGTGGAGGGTGGAGGAGCAGAGGGTGGGGCAGCGGCCGGGGCAGGGAGGACGGGCCGGCCAGTCGGCCAGGCGGCGACGCAGAGCCAGAGTGAAGGAAGGTGGCGTCCTGGGAGCAGGGAGGAGACGCGCGCGGGTGGAGGTCAGATCCACCAGATGGGAGGTGGACGAGCAGCGGCGGGCAGTGAGGAGGCAGCTCCGGGGGCGTGCAAGTCGCCAAGCTCCCGGGGGCAGCGCCAGGGAAAGCGAGACTCAGTGCTCCTTTCTAACCAAATACTCGGAGCCTTACAGAGCAAAGGCGGACCAAGCTGGAGACAGGCCAACTGCCCGCTGGGAAGGATCCTGACTGCAGACCTCTGGAGGCAAGTGCCCGGAGGGAAGGGAAGGGTTCTGTCTGGGGGTGGCATGGGGAGGTGAGGCCATTCATTGAGGAGTAGGGGGAGGGGTGGGGTCTGAAAGAAGCAGGGATCCTTTAAAGAGGCACTGAGAGCAACCAGAAGAGCCCACCGGCACACACACAGGGGACGGGACTTGGGTCCTGGGGACAACGCGTAACCCAACGTAAAACCTGACTCCTTAGTCTTTAGCTTCCTGCGGGCTCAGGGTGGTGGCGAGCAATTAGGGAAATGGCTAACAACGTTCCTCAGGCGCCAGTACTGAAAAGTGGCTTGGGCAACACTGCTCTAGGGTGCGGTCTAGCTCACCCATCCTGCCCGCATAAAAGACAGCCTCGCATTCCAGGTAACTGTCAACTGTGACT
This sequence comes from Phocoena sinus, assembly GCF_008692025.1. Lineage (NCBI taxonomy): Eukaryota > Metazoa > Chordata > Mammalia > Artiodactyla > Phocoenidae > Phocoena > Phocoena sinus. Next base: position 2,023,180 of record NC_045775.1, on the reverse strand, counting down.
GTGTCCTGTCTCCTCCTCTGGGTGAGGTCCTGGGGCAGTGGCCTTGTCTAGGGCACTGGTTGTAGCCTCTAATGGTATTTCTTTACTATGGCCCTTATCACGTATAGATGCTCAAAGATTTGTGAAACATGAAATAGTGAATTCATAGAACTATGAAAGGCAGTAAAAAAAAAAAAATACATTAGTAATGGAAGAGATGCAAGTCACAATTTACTAGTGAGTTGACCTTCAACAGCTCCCACTGACCCCCACCCCCCAAAAAAAAGAAAGAAAGAAAAAAGAGGAAAAAAAAGCAAATGCCATTGCTAGCCTAAGAAATGAGAAAAAACAATTTTTTAAAAAGAACAAGTCAGGGAAGACAAGGAGACATGAAAGCAAGTACGTGCACATGGTACCGGTAAACGTGCACTGCTATACTGTTTCTGAAAAATACGTATTAATAGTCTGTATTAATATGTCTCAAAACTGTCCCTACTCTGACCCAGTCAGTCTCCTCCTAGGATTGATCCTAAAGAAATAATCCAAGGAGGACTGGGTCCAGGACCTGCAGGAAAAAATCCACGTGTAGGTGGATCTACGCAGTTCACGCCCATGTTGTTCAAGGGTCAACTGTAATATGGAATTGTGTTTGTATAACACAAATACATATATATATCTATCCATATTCACACAGAGACACACTGCATGTATACACACACACACTAAACTAAATGTTAGTACATAATACCATCATGAATGTGGAATCTAAAGACAAAAATGATACAAATGAACCTATCTATAAAACAGAAATAGATTCACAAACATAGAAAACAAACTTCTGGTTACCAAAGGGGAAGTGGTGGGAGGGATAAATTAGGAATTTGGGATTAACATATACACACTACTATATGTAAAATAGGTAACCAACAAGGACCTACTGTATAGCACAGGGAACTCTATTCAATATCTTGTAATAACTTATAATGGAAAAGAATCTGAAAAGCAATATATACACACACACATATATATGTGTGTATATATATATATAACTTGCTGTGCTATACACCTGAAACTTAACACAACATTGTAAATCAAGTATACTTCAAAAAACATGTTAGTACATAGTAACTAAGATGTTAACCAACAGTGGTTTACACAATTAATTTCTCTTCCATTTTTCTGAAGTAAGAACGTGCTGTTTGTAAAATGGGGAAGAGAGGTTTGGGACTCAAGGACAGGCTGAACACCGGTGGAACAACAGCCTCACAGACGCGGCCTTTACGTCCTGGTCTAGGAACGGATGGTGGCTTGTCCACCTTTGCCCCACGTGATGGGGCCCCAACTCTTACCTGATGTGCAGGAACCATATTAATGCCTGTAGAAGTAACACATCATTTTTTCTACCAAGTACAGATGTGTACCAAGTACTAAGTACGGCAGCTAAAGCACGAGGGGAGAGGGTTTTTTCTGGGGTGGGTGTGCGGGGAGCTTTAGCTCTAGGACCTAAGGAGCCCGTTGACACCGTCCCAGAAAGAATGCGTCTGGGAGCAGAAATATATTAATGAGACTATCTGATCATGGATATTTATGTATTTTTGAAACAAATAAGAAATAGTTATTACACAGCAAAGACTCCTATCTTATTTTATATCCACTATATATATAGGTACCCACCACTCATAAAACATTTAAATGTGTAATAAAATTATTTGCAGTACTTTGCAAATATGAAGTGCTCCATAAATGATTAAAATAGTAAAATGTATCACATAAAAAGCCTTCAGCTCTTGCTAGGATTCTTACACTAAGATATGCTTTCTATATTTCAAACCAGATCACCATTAAAAATGAAGCCCAAACCTACCACCTTATTCATTTTTTTAGTAAATGTAAATCTTTTCAAAAGTGGCTTCTTTCCTAAGAATAGAAAGCAGACCTGTTTATGCTCCTGTTAGCTTCTTCCCACTGACGATTGAGGACAGTCACTCCCACTCCCCCTTCCTTCCCCCCATATACACAGGTTCCGCATTCAAGGACTCTACCAACCTCAGACTGAAAATATTCACAAAAAATTCCTGAAAGTTCAAAAAAGCAAAACCTGGACTTGCCTTGCACCGGCAAAGAGTCACGTGGCACTTAGATTGTATTAGGTGTTGTCAGTGACCTAGAGATGATGTCAGGGACACGGGGGATGTGGGCGGGTTACATGCCAATACTACGCCCTTTCATACAGGAGATGTGAGCATCACGGGTCTCGTATCTGCGGGGGTCCTGGAACCAAACCCCACGACACTGAGGGACAACTGCCAAGGAAGACTCACGCCGATACCTGCCACTCTTGACGGCACGGGCCTTTCTTCGGCTGAGCCCTTTTCTGGTTAATATCACTGGCCGGTAAGTGACATGTAGTCATTTCTAAGCATGCTTACACTAACCCGGCAGCCAAGGTCAGGACAACCTACTTCCCCGGGACAATAACAACGAACAGCGCGTGCAAGGAGCCTGGGTGCCTCCTGCCCGCCTGCCGGCAGCCTGTCTGAGGACTCATCCTGCTCCGCTCTGGCCACTGCGGCTCAGGCCCAGAGGTGACCAGACAGCTCCTCTAATCTCTATGTTAAATCTGACTATCTTCTGGTTTGAGAGTCAGACATGGTGGCAGAGGAAACAGAGAGATGAAATGAATTTCTTTGTATCCTAATTTAAAAAGAAAAGAAGAAACAAAAAAAGGGAAAGAACATAAAGAAGAAGTTGTCAGAAAAGCTGCCCATTTACAATTTATGATTCCCAAATAATATCCTTCCTGACAGAAGTTTACTGTGTACTTCGAAGACACTTCCAGGTACAGGAATATTTTCGTTCCCGCAGAGTGGGATCAACACAAACTGTCTTGTCCACCAGAGGCCTGGCAGCAATCAGGGGCTACTGACTGTTCCCGGGGGTTCCAGGAGCGCTGGGTGAAGGGGCTGCTGCAGGAGTGTGGCCCAGGCCAGGGGCACCTCGCAGGGGCGGCGATGCAGTCAGGGCCGGGCGACAGAAGCAAGCGCAGGCCAGAGGTGACGGCTGCAGGAGAGCTGTGGCCGTGGGACTGCCGCCAGGAAGGAGCTCGCCGCACCCCTCCAGCTCCCAGTGCCCCCTCTCCAACGGGGAAGCAGGAGAGCAGGGGCAGGGCAGGAAGGGCCGGAGGACAGACGCGGAGAACGTCCAGGGCTGGCACCGGGTGAACCTGGCCAAGGCAGATTTTGCGGCCAAACTAGTTCTAGGTTTCCAGGGCTCTCCCGGTCTCAGAGTTGAGGCTGAGGGATTATCAGCTCGTTTTCAAGCACGAACACGAGCCGGGGCATCACAGGCAGCCTTTGCACTTCGTTTCTCTTGCTCAGCACGGTCTGGAGATTTATCCATACTGATGAACGTGGCTCTCGTGCACGTATTTCAACTGCTCCGGATATTAAGGTTTTTAATAAAGTTTTTGGCCAATACAAATCATACAGCACATTCCTGCATATATCTTCATGAACATATACAGAGTCTTCCTAAAGTATGTGATTAAAAGCGGCACAAGCCATGTATTGTACCAGCTGCTGCTCAACTGCTCTGCAAGGCAGCCCTTCCGGTTCAGGCGCCCCGCACACGCACCCCTGCTGACATCTGGTGCTACCAACACGATGGGGTTCACACGCAGGACACTCTTGCTTCACTGAGATTTCTGTGGTCCCAGGGAGGCTGAGCAATTTTTCCATGCTTATTGGCTGTATGGTTTCCACGAACTGCATCTTCATATCTTTCGCCTGTTTTTCTATCGGGCTGTATCTGTTTCTTATAAATTAGACAAAGGTCTTGATGTGTATTTCAAATATTTTCTCTCATTTTTTAATGCTGTTTATGGTGTTTTTGTTAAACACAGTTTTAAATTTCAAAGTAGTCAGGTTATCGATATTTCCTGGAAGGTTTAGTTTTTTGTGTCTTGTTAAGAAGTGCCTCTCTGGCCTGAGTCTCCTCTATTTTTTGAAATTACTTCACTTGGAATTCCCTTCTGGGTGTGCTTAGAAGTCTTTTCATTTTCCCACTTGAACATCCAGTTAATGCCATGCCCTTCATCCATCAGTTCATTCCCTTCTTTCCCCAATAACCTGCCACGTGGCTCTTCCCACACACGTCCCCCGTGCCAATCCTGCATGGCCCCTCGGGGTGGGGACCGCCCCTGGCCTCCGTCCTGCTGCTGTGGCGGGCAAGCGGCTCCTGCTTCACTTTCACTCTTTCCAGCTCTTGTCCTTGTGTGAGTTTCCAGTGAGCACGCAGGGCGGACAACGCCTCTATTCCACACGTCAAGCGTGCGCACGTGTGCATGCGTGTGCATACATGTACGTGCGTGTGCGTGCATGCACAGACATGTGCGCTGGATGCAGGGAGGCGGGGGTTACTTCTCCAGCATCGAAAGGGTGAGCACTGCCTTCAGCTTTCGGATGCTCTTTCGCTCCCCGGACTTGCCTGAGAGGTGAGGCAGAGCCGGCAGGGTCAGGGTCCCTCTCCGTTCCTGGAAAAAGGCTGGAGGAGACAGGGCTGGCCTCTGCCCCCTCCTCTCCATCTCCCTGCACAGCTCTGGGTGGCCTGATGGGCGAGCCAGGTAGCAGGTGTGCAGGAGGGGATGAAGGAGACCCAAGGACAGGCCGGGGCGACCACACAGCATTGGCTCTAACGCCCAGCGCCCCCTTCCTTCAGGACAGCGGGACCTCAGCTCTGCAACCTGCGCGAGCTGGGGCCTGTGATTATAGGCCGCCTGCTGCTTGACGATAGTTACGGATTTCTCCAGAGCGTCTTGTGCTATTTCTATCTCATTGTTTTCCACCCCTAGTTCCCATTCTTGGTGGTCCTCCTCCATTTTCAATAGTAGATGTCAGAAATGTTTTGGTAAAAAAAATTGTTTTTAAAATTAGAATTTAAATATATCATGTTAATCTTTAAGGGCTGTGGAGAAAAATCTTAAAAATCTCATAATTATTGTGTATGACATGTAGAACTCTGATAATGAAGGTATTTAGATATGGGAAAAAGATCTAAGCTTAAATAAATATGACTTTTTTAAAACTAGGAAGTAAGATATAGACTCTATTTGAGAAACTGAACATAGGCATTCCACAACTTCCAAAAGATGAGAAAAATAGTCCAATAAAAAATCACTCAAGTAACTGATAGTATGTACATAACTCTTCCCCACCCACGACTCAAAGGAAATCATTAACGCCACATATGAATGACACCACTGAAGTGATTAAAATGTCTTTCTCCAGAGGCTGTGACATTCATTTCCCTGTAAGTTAACAATCTTAGAATACTCTGACATTACTTAGGAAAATACACTGAGAAACTCTTCCCTAGTCTTAAAGACGAGAGCAATTATTTTAGGACATAATTAAAATGCCAGGGCAAGGTAACGGTCTTTTTATGAATACATTTCCCACCTTAAACAGGTCTCCTTGTTAGGACTGTTAATAAAATTTCTACTGGCCTCAAGTATTTTCAATGTACGGAAAACAATCAAACCACCGCATACATTTATTAACAGCAGGAGTAATCAAAGGAGGTAAAAGATGGCCTGAGAACTGATGACACTGTGTGTGGCTCCGTGTGTCTTCTCTAAGCTTATCATTACAAGTCACACTTTGGGTACAGCTGACTGCTCACGACACTGGCCGAGTAAAGGGAACGACAGTGGCCCACCGCACAAGGGAGACGTGTTCATTCCACCAGATTCATGCGGCCGTGGACACAGTTACCGTCTGAGACCTGTAACTTCATTAACAAACGATAATGCATAGAGACACTTAAAGGTTTGCTGTTCCCTCTCCCTTTTAAAAATAGAATATCTCCACATCTTTCTTTCCCAAAGCTTCTCATTCATGGGAATAAGTCTAGAATCACTTCAGTGAAAGAAACTCAATGAAACATTTGATTTACATTTACTAAAAACTAATGTTTCAACGTGAAAATGTCAGCAAACCACCTAAGCAAGTGTTTCTTTCTTCTTCTTTTCTTTTTTTTAGGTCTCTCTCTCTCTCTTTTCTTTAAGCAAATGTTTCTTACTGACCTTTTTGAGGACACAAGCTTTTGTAGCAACATAAAAGATGCTGTGGGGCACAGTTTCCAGTGGCTCCCAGGCCACCAGAAGCATCTGCCCCGCCCAGCTTAAAACGCCTGCAGTCAGAGTTTCCTATTTCAGAACAGCGTCTCTGTCTGGTGTTTGCACTTACTCCTGTTAATGAATAAAGAAAGGCTTTTGTGCGCATTTCTGGGGAATCCACTCATTTAATAATAAACCTTCTACGCCAAGTGGAGAAAACAGAGTATTTTAAGAAAATCAACATAAACTTATTTCACTCTAGTTATTTTTGATGAAGCATATTTAATCAAAGTATATACTGCTTCAAGTAATTTGATCATTTGAAATCATGCTTTCTAAACACTGGACTTAAAAAGTAAAAAGCACGTTAACGTGATGCTCTTTGCTGCACAGGACTGGTTATCTAATCCAACAAAATTCTATTTATGTGCAAGGGCTTAGGATAAAATACTCAAAGTAATTAACTGGAGGTTAAATATTATGAAGGGAAGCAGGACTTATCAAAAAAAACACAAACACACACACAGAAAATCAAATACATTGTTACTTACAATGAGCTGTTTCAATCCAACAAAAGACTGTTCTACCGAGTTGGCGTTTAAGACCTGCCTCTTTGCTGCAGCTTTTTCACCCAGGAAGCGAAGCATTAAGTCTTTAACTGCATCTCCCTTGAAAGAATATAAGAAAAACATGTCAGGACAATAAAATGTTAATTAAACTCAGCTAACCAGAACCCATAGCTATAACCAAAATCTCCTTTTTCTCCATTGGTGTATGGAGGTCAAAATGTGGTTACAGCAGAGTCAAACTTCAATAAACCAGACGCTAAGGCATCACGATCTTTAATAAAACGTGCAGTTTAGAATGGCTCTTCTTTTGGAGAGGAAGCAGTGAAGCACCAGCGCCTGTACCAGGCTTATGTAAGAGGCACAGCAAGCCAGGCGGGGGGCCGGAGGCGCGGGGCACGGGGGGCGTGAGCGACACCGCCCCCGGGAGAAGCGGCGTGCACGGTGGGACCCAGGCTGGGGCGGGCAGGCCTGAGCGCCCTCTGCCCGCATCCCGCCAAGCTGCCGGCCGGCCTGGGCCCCCGGGAGCCCCTAGGGCCTGGCTAGAGTAGTGAGTGGTGGCCCAGGGCACTGCCTTCCGCCCAGGGCTGCGTCTCTCCCGAGCCCAAGGAGAGCAGGGGTCCCTCCCTCTGCCGGGCCCTCCGCTCGGGGAGCGGGCTGCTCCGGAAAGGCCCCCACCAGCCTCCACACAGGGGCCCTCTCAGCCCAAGCCTCGGGTTAGACCCACCTGCACCTGGGCTGAGTGACTGTACAGGTGGACAGATGGGCGAGGTCAGGGGAAAAGGGATCATCCATGGCCAAGTGACCCAGGAGGAACCTGGGAGGAGCCAGGACGGAGGCCCAGGTGCTCAGAGACCAAGCCGCACGTCTTACACAGGGGCAGAGATCTAGAAGCTGCAGTTCTATGATTTTTTTGCTTTCAGAGGGTAAGGTGAAATACTTCAGATGCCAGAACCACAGAAGTGGCTAACTGATCTGGAGGGATAATTAAAGGGCGGAATAAGAAGAACTCAGCCATATGGCTCCATAAAGCTTTGCACAAATGCAACTCCTATCAGACAAGGAGCTTTATCTGAGCCAGAGGAACTGCGAACCAGGAAAGGGCAAAATCACATCTTCATGCCGCCGAGGGAAGACCCGTCTAACTTCTCCATCATTGCAACCGTCTCAGTTAATAGGACCACACTGCGAAAATCTCCTGCCCTTTAAAATTCTCTGTTAGTTAACACCTGAGTTAGCAGGGAAGTTCCTGAGACACGAGCGTATATAGAACTGACAATCATCTCACCTCTGAAAGCCCAAAGACGCGACAAAACGCCCTAACATGGACTGGCTCTCGCCGTGTCACTCAGCTGAAGGCAGTTCTGACACGGGGGTAACAGCGCCTTTGCCGCAGACCCTTCATGCTCACCGGAGCGGGGGGAGCAAGCTTCCTCCGCAGGATGTCTTGTGAGCTATGCGGGGTGGGATCCACCTAGAACCCCAGGGACCCCTTCCAATCAGCAAATCTTCAGGGGAGGGCACCCAGGGCAGGGGAGCGTGGGGAGACTGAGCGTGAACGAGTCAGGTGCTGGATCTCAGCTTGCAGAGGGCCTCCCCCGCTGCAGCGTGGGAACGGCTTCAGCAGTGCCTTCTAAGTTTTAATGTATGAAGTCAAAGCAAAACCCAGAGCAGCTGACTCCCAGAGCACGGGCCTCGGGCTTTACTGTCAGGAAGCCTGACGACACACGCGGTCACAGGCAGTGGTGCTGAAAGGACAGTGGCCCAGCCTCACCCGGCGCTCTGCCTGGGCACCAACGAGAAACACGGCTGCCCCTCCCAGGAGGGCTCTGTCCTCTTAGTCCCAGGGGAGTGAAACTGCCCAAAAAGACGACATCCCAACAAACAGAAACAAAACAAACTCCAAACTCGAGGTTGTGGAGACATCGGAACCCGCATACGCCGCTGGTGGAATGTAAGACGGTGCAGCCGCTCTGGAAGAGAGCTGGGATGTTCCTCAAAGTGTGAACCGCAGGTTTACTATGTAACCCAGCAGTCAGTGGGCCAGCATAGTTCAAACCGTGTCGTTCAAGGTCAACCGTATGTGACAACAGAAAGGAGTGGTGTACTGACACATGCTACAATTCGGATGACTCTTGAACATGTCTCCATGAGAGAAGCCAGTCATGACAGACCACGTGTCGTGTGATTCATCTGTATCAAGTGTCCAGAGAGGAGAATCCAGAGAGATGGAAAGCGGGTCAGTGGTTGCCTGGCGCTGGGGTGGGGTGAAGGGGTGGGGACTGAAAGCAAGGAGGTCTGGGGCTTCCCGCTGGGGTGATGAAAACGTTCCACAAATTGATGTGGTGATGGCCCCACAACTCTGTCAACAATCTAAAAACCACTGAATTGTAAATTCGGTGCATGAGTTACATGGTGTGCGGATTGTATCTTAACTAAGCTGTAAAGACAAAGACAGATCTAAACCCCTTTCGCAGGGGGCCCTGAACAAATCGGTATTGAAGGGAAGCTGTTCACTGATACCATCAGCTTTAGGACGGCTGCAAAACGGCTTGCACCGGCCACTCCAGACCTTCCCTACCTCACACACACGTTCAACACAGGTCAGCATCCTTCACATCAGGAACCTAAGAAAGGGGAGCCAGGCCCACCTGCGAATGCGTCGAACAAACTCAGCGGCAGCAACATCTGCTTCTGTCCGTCACAGAGAGACCCAGCCTGGGCTTATCGTCCTAATGTAAACAACTAGAACACGGAAAACACAGACACAACAAGTGTCTTCTGACACAGAGAAGGATGTGATCTGAGACAAGGGTAGATGAGGAGTTGAGCTCTTGAACCCAAAGGCAGCTGTGGACGCAGTGGTGCGGGGGTCACGCCGAGCACAGGGAACTCGCCGAGCGGGGACTGGCTGGGAGCTGGAGGGCAGCTGGCCGGACCTGGCAGTCAGAGCACCGGACAGGATGGAACCGTACAAAGAGCAGGGCTGGAAAGCCACGTGGGCCCGCGACGGTACCGCTGAGTGGTAAACGGTGCGTGTGAAGGGTGGACGGGGAGCCGGGACAGGGCTGTGAGCTCACTTGGGGCTGAGATGTCCAGTCCAGGCGACCACTGCAGAGCGCTCTTGGACACACAGGCACTCGGTACAGGCGTCAGAAAGGTCACCCAAGTATGCAAGCTACTCTAAACTCACCCTGAGAAGCTAAAAACTAAACCTGAAAAGGATCAAATGAATCTGCTGGCTAGAACAAAATACAAGTCTTTTTGAAGGAAGATGACAAAATATAGACACTCAACATTAGGAAATCCACAATATCCACCCTCTGATAAAAAATCACTAGACATGTGAAAACACAGGCACACGTGACTCACGACCAAAGAAAAAGTAAATACAAATAGACTCTGAAATTACAGCACTGATGGAATTTTCAGAATAGAACTGCGCAACAGCTATTATAAATGTGCTCAAAGATCTAAAGTAAAACTTGAACAGAATGAGGAGAGAAAAATATATAGAAAGGAACTAAAAGGAAATTATAGAGACAAAAAATACGAAAAATTTACTGACTAGCATCAGCTGCAAACTACAAAGTGCAGAAGGAAAGATGAACAAACTGAAGGACAGAATGACAGAACCCCAAACTTAAGTACAAAGAGAAAAATGATTGAAAACAAAAACAGAAACAGATCTTTAATGACCTCATTAGTAATATCAAGTAATATGTGAAAGTGGAGTTCCCAGAAGCAGAGGAGAGAGTGAAAAACAGAAGAGCTAACTGAAGAAGTAATGACCAAAAATGTTCCAAAATTGATGAAAATAATAGAGCCACAAATCCAACAGGGTGAATGAAACCTAAGCAAGATAAACATAAAAGAAAACCATGGGAAGGCACATCAGAATCAAACTGCTGAAAACCAGTGATAAAATCTTAAAACCAACCAGAGGAAAACATATACACTAGGTACAGAAGAGCAAAGATAAAAATTACTACAGACTTCAATCAGCAACGATACCAACTGGAAGATATGGAAGGACACCTTCAAAGTGCTGAAAGGAATAAAGCTGAGTCAACCTCCAAGTCTACGCGTTGTAAACACACTGCATTTCCAGCAAAAAGAGCTTTGAGAGTGAAGATGAAATTTCTTCAGACTTAAAGAGGAGAGAATTCGTAGCTAGCAGACCTGCAGGAACAGGTACGTCTTTGGCCATCCGTAGGTTTCCAACACAGGGACTTAGCATGGCCCAGGAAGGGGGTTTTCACAAACTGTGGGCTTCCCTGATGGGATTCCCGTCAAATCCAAATTGCAGGAAGAGCGAGGGGAAGGAAAGAATCAGGGGGCAGAATCAGACAGGGTGGTGGAAAGGCCCAGTCTCAAGTCTGGACGTTGGGTTTCCAGATCCACCAGCAAGGCCACAGCATTCTGAGTCCCCACCCTACTATCTTCCCTTCACGATCTTACTACCTTTACCACTGACATTCTGCTGCTTCTAGTTTACTTATCTCTTCTGTCTCTCTCCCTCTCCCTCCTTTACTCCCCCTCCCTCTCTCCTTACTGAACAAGCTTCATACAAATATTCTCCAACTTCCATTCTTCACTGGTTCTGAAAATTTCTGAACGATCGTTTCCCCACAAACTTTCCATTTATCTCTTTAAGAACACAGGCCATCTAAGACTCTAATTAGTTAAAAATGCCGACATTCCTCTTTTGATGCTATATGGTTGGATGAAGTGTTACACGCTCACCTTCAAGGCCTCTAACTTAACTCAGACTGCTATAGAAGTCACTTCATAAGGAAACAATTTAACAATCTTCCCCCAAAATTTTATCCCATAGGAAGGAATTTTTAATTAGGCACCAACAGGTGAGCAATTGGAAAAATTTCGAGGTGTTTCAGAAAGCTGACTTAGAACAATGATGCAACAGTTACAGTGGCATAGGGAGAAACTTGTGAACAGGTAAATCCAACAAATGCTTGGTTGACCTCTTACAAGCCTGGTGTGCACAGTGAGTTAATAGATGTGTTCTACCCCGACCTTAAGTCCTCTGGCAAATAAACACAGCATTTCCAAGGTAAACCACACAGTTTTTCTTTTCTATCCTGGGAATGAAAAGTTCTTTGAAGGATAGCATACAACTGAAGAGACACAGGTGAAGAAACAACCAGCACATGTGTTCCATGGGAAAGTCAAAGACATTTTAGGAACTATTCTCAATTCATATTTCAGTTTACCATGAGGTTTCCAAAACAATCACTGTGAATTGCAAGAGGTACGGAAGACATTGCCTTCAGATTTAAAGGAAGCAGAAAGGAAACACGCTGTCTCCTGGCTGGCCGCTAGTGTGGGTCCCGCCCATGCAGTGGGCGCCCCGACCCTGGCTGATCACCCAATGCCCTGCTTATTTCACAGTGGCCACCTGGAAGCTTCAAAGCTGCAGAGGAGCTATCACAGAACCCGTGCTTTTCACTGGCAGAAAGGGCCTCCATGCCTGATTCAATCTGGGTTAAACTAGGAACGAACATCAGCACTTTGTGTTCCCAACTCAAGAACGACCAACATGCTTCACTGCAGGAGATGACCCAGCCACCCCGGGGCATTCAGCATCCCCGGCCCTGTCCATGAAAGCTCATGTGCTCAGCCTAGCCCTTTAGGCGACCACAGTGAAATACCTCTACATGGTTCTAAATGCACCCTAGGAGCCCTGGGCCTCAGCACCCTGTGCGGAACCACTGGGTTGAGTCATCAAATCCTGAACATCAAATATCCCTGAAATCAGAGTCCATAACTGTGATTCACTGAAAAGACCCTGTGAAGGTAAATTCATGTTCAGTACATTCTGCTTGAGAGGGTGGAGAAGGGGGCTGAGGACAGTGCCTGGTGGGCAGCAAGCCCACAAGGAAGATGCGCTTAGTGAGCAAATATGCTGTAGACACGGACGTGCAAAATATCTGGAACCTGCAGGCTTTCACTTCAGTTACTGAGAAAAACAGCCAACTGGCCTCACTCCTCCAGCAGCCACTCCGCTTCTTATGGGATTCGGCCTCATGGGGCTCAGGGCTCCACTGCCTGCACCGGGCTTTCTGACCCTGCCGAGTGTGTGGGAAGGGGGACTCCTTCCCCCGGGACGGCCTGCTGAGGACCGTAGGGTCCTCCTTCAGTTCCCAGAGGAGAGACCCACGCAGGACCTCATGTGGCACAGACACTGCTGATCCCACCTGCAACCCGGGCGGGACAAACCACACCTGACGTGCAACTGAGCTAACCTCACGTGGACGTACACACATACCTACAAAAACATTATCACGTAAGGCAAGCTACACGCCATCTTATAAAATACGAACCTCATTAAGTATTTTGCTATAACATCATTTTTATTTTTTCTTTTTTTCACGAAAAAGATATTTATTTCAATATAATGTCATTTTTAATACCTACGTAAACATTCCACTGAAAAAACAAGATGTGTCAAATGTATTCAACCAGCCTTTTGATAATGGACTTTCAGATGGTTTCAGGTTCTTTGCAATTATAAACCTCACTCTGATGGGCAGCCCAAAAGCTGGGTATTTGTACATCAGTGAGATTATTTCCTTACAAATAATTCCTAAGGGTGGGATTTCTGGGTCAAAGGATATGCGTGTTTGGACGTGCGTTTTACAACTTAAGAAAGTTTGTACCAAATGATCAGTCCCACCAGGGCTGCTTAAGCAGGCTATTTTCTCACATTCTAACAAACATGGAATAATTATAAAGAACTTAGACGACAGGAAATGAAAATAACTTTATCACCTTTGATTACTGGTAAGATTGAACTTTTTAATATTGTTATTTACTGTATGTAATATTTATATATTTTTATGATTTATTATTTTGAGGGGCCATTCGTATTTTCTTTTTTTACCAAATCTGTAAGAACTCTTTCTACATCAAGCACATTATATGTACTGCAGATATAGTTTTCCATATCTAAAAAGAGGAACGGGGATTTATCATTTACTAGAGCTCAAATGTCATAAATAAACTGATCTCGCAAAGTTCAGAACTGCTTCTTATTTCTAAGGCTCTGATTAGTACCTAAACCACATTATACCAGAGAAATCAGCAGGGTTCCAAACTACCTAGTGACATCATAAAGATTCCCGCAATCAGAATCTTTGGAACTGCTGAAAAATAAGGGTTTTTCAATCCTTGAAAGGTTTTTTACACATGGATATACATGAAACACAAACAGATGAAAAGCAATGAGCTGTGGACACAGAATCACCAGTTCTGCTGAGAAGCATCCAGCAGCCCACGTTCGCTCTAAAGCCCCTGTGCTCTCACCTGGATGTTGTCGAACTTGAGGCCTGGCATGGTGAGGTCCTCCTTGCCCACGAACACCGTGCTGCACTGCTGGGTGGTGACTGAAATCAGCACGTTCCTGGTCGCCTCCCCGGGAATCCAGGCGTCGTTTCTCCGGTCCATCTCGCTCATGCTCAGGGCGGTGGCAAAGGGGTCCTCGCTCCCGGCAAACACAGCCTGGATCTGTGAAAACGGTTTTGGAGACTGAGGAATTTCCAGAGAAGCTGTGGAAACACCTGACTCTGATCTTTCCGTCCCTGGGGAGTAAGAAGGGTCAGCAGAACCCAGGGAGTCTTCCCCCACTGGGGTAGCGGCGAGTGAAGACAAGCTTTCGGGAATCGAAGGGCTGGCGTTGGGATTACTGACGGAGATGAAGGTGGAGGTTGTGAAGGAATCAAAGAAGTCCGAGGCCAAGGAGTTAGTGCTGGTTGTATCGCCAAAAAATTTGCTCAGGCTAGGGCTCGGCTGGACCACCTGAGGAGGGGTCCTGGCGGCCGCTTCGCTCACGCCGCTGAAACTGGGCGATTTCACCATCTGGGACTCGAAGCCGTCGCGCAGGACCCGGGGCTGGGAGCCGGCGGGCGGCGGCTGGCTGAAGATGGTGCACATGGGCACCGGCTCGTCTTTGGGGGCCGGCTGCCGGGGGGACAGTCCTGATGCCGGCCCCGCTGCGGGCGCCCTCACGTCCCCTGGGCCCAAGTCCTCTGCACCCTCGTGCTCAAAGGTGGGCAGGTCTTTCACCTCCTCTTGCTCTGGGTCTTCCTTCAACGATGCTCTGCTGTCGGGGGTCATGTCCGAGACGTCTTTAGGTGTGTCCTCTCCCTCACTTTCACCATCATCACTCAGAGCGTCCAGCGCTTCTTCATCTACGACGCTTTCCCGTCTGTGACCTGCGCCGCCTTCTGCAGTCTCCACGACATCCTGCAAACAACCCAGGTCCCCCGCGCCATCCTCGCTGTTGTTCGGGGAATCAGAGATGAGGACGCTCTCCATCATGGGCTCGTCGAGCTTGTCCACTAAGTTATTCGAGTCTTCTGACCCAAACTCGTCTCCACCGAGATCAATAGTTTCCTCATGATAGAGGAGCTGCCGCTGGTCTCCCTGGGGCCCTTGCGGAGCCGTGCTCTGGGCCGGCCCCTCGGCTGGGCCGCTCTGCTCGGGCCCACGCTGCTCGGCACCTTTAGCACTCTCCATGGTCACCTGAAACAAAGACAAATACACACCAACCTCATCAGCTCATATCTCACTTACTATTACGATGATTTGATCTTACTGAAATTGTTTTTGAATTTATAAAAATGGTGAATTCGTGTCCTTGTAATGGTGGATACACATCACTATATACATTTGTTCAAATGCATAGAATGTACCACACCAGGCGAGAGACAACGTAGACTGTGGACTTTGGGTGATTATGATGTGTCAACACAGGCCCATCGGTTGTAACCAGCGCACCATCTGGCGGGGATGTGGATAACGCGGGAGGCTCTGCCTGGGTCGGGGCAGCAGGGAGATGAGAAGCCTTTGCACCTTCCTCTCAATTTTGCAGGGAATCTAAAACTGCTTTAAAAAATAAAAGTCGGCTAAAAATGTTTATCAGTTGATCAGCTACATATTCAAATGGTTTAAAATTCAATAGCCTCCGTTTCTCCAGCCATTTATTTCTTTTTGTGGTAAAAGACACATGATATGAAATCTACCACCGCAATCACCGCGAAGTGTTCAGTTCAGTGGCATAGAGTACAGTTTGTCGTGCGACCATCGCCACCACCCATCTCCAGAACCCTTCTCATCCTGCAAAACTGAAATAAATACACACTAACTCCCCATCTCCCGCTCCCCCAGCCCCTGGCAACCACCATTCTCTTGTCTGTCTCTATGAATCTGACTACGCTAGGGAGGGACCCTAAATATGGTATTTGTGGAAGGACGTGGTATTTGTCCTTTTGTGTTTGGCTTATTTCACTGAGCACAATGTCCTCAAGGTTCACCCATGTTATTGCCTATGTCAGAACTTCCTTATTTTTTAAAAACGATTTATTATTATTTTTTATTTATTTTCTGCTGTGTCAGGTCTCAGTTGCGGCGTGCAGGCTCTTCAGTGCGGCGCGCGGGCTTCTCTCTAGTTGTGGCGTGTGGGTTTTCTCTCTCTAGTTGTGGCGTGTGGGTTTTCTCTCTCTAGTTGTGGCGTGCAGGCTCCAGGGCGCGTGGGCTCTGTAGTTGTGGCACGCGGGCTCTAGTTGAGGTGCGTGAGCTCAGTAGTTGCGGTGTGCAGGCTTAGTTGCCCCACAGCATGTGGGATCTCAGTTCCCTGACCAGGGACCAAACCTACGTCCCCTGCAATGTAAGGTGGATTCTTTACCACTGGACCACCAGGGAAGTCCCAGAATTTTCTTATTTTTAAGGCCAAGTTAATATCCCATTGTATGTACATACTATGTTTATCCATTTATCTGTTGATGAACACTTAGATTACTTCCATCTCTTGACTACTATGAATACTGCTGCTGTGAACATGGGTGTACAAATAATCTCTTCGAGACCCTGCTTTCCACTCTTTCGGGTAAAAACCCAGAAGTGGGATTCCTGGATCATTCATGTGGCAGTTCTATTTTTAATCTTGTAAAGAACTACCCAAACTATCTTCCATCAGTTACACCATTTTACATGCCCACCAAGAGTGCACAACAGTTCCCATTTCTCCACATCCTCACTAGCACTAGCTAATTTTCTGTCTTTTTGACAGTAGTCATCCTAACGGGTGTGAGGTCTCAGCCTTTTAAACCCTACTCATTCTTTAAGACGCAGCTGAAGTTCCGCCTCTGCCCTCAAGCCTTCCCAAGACAAGACTACTTCAGCCTATAGTAACAACATATACAAAAATAAACTCAAAGTAGATTGAAGACCTAAATGTAAGACTGGATACTATAAAACTCCTACAGAAAAACACAGGCAGAACACTATTTGACATAAATTGCAGCAACAGGTTTTTGTATCTGTCTTGTAAGGCAAAGGAAAAAAAAGCAAAAATAAAAAATAACTAAACTTAAAAGTTTTTGCACAGCAAAGGAAACCTTGACAAAAGGAAAAGACAACCAACTGAATGGGAGAAAATATTTGCAAATGATATGACTGATAAGGGATTAATATCCAACATATATAAACAGTTCATACAACTCAACATCAAAAAATCAAACAACCCAACTGAAAAATGGGCAGAAGAACCAAACAGACATTTTTCCAAAGAGGAAATGCAGATGGCCAACAGGCACATGAAAAGATGCTCAACATCGCTAATCATCAATGTAAATTGGAACCACAGTGAGATACCACCTTACACCTGTCAGAATGGCTATCGTCAAAAAGAACACAAAAAATGTTGGCAAGGGTGTGGAGAAAAGGGAACCCTCCTGCACTGTTGGTGGGAATGTAAGTTGGTGCAGCCACTGTGGAGAACAGTATGGAGGTTTCACAAAAAATTAAAAATAGAACTACCATATGAGCCAGCAATTCCACTCCTGGGTATATATTCAAAAAAAGAAAAAACACTAATTCAAAAAGATACATGTACCCCAATGTTCATAGCAGCATTATTTACAATTGCTAAGATATGGAAGCAGCCTCAATGTCCTTCAACAGATGAATGGATAAAGAAGATGTGGTATGTATGTATGTGTGTATATACATACATACACACACACACACACACACACATACACACACGTACACACAATGGAATACTATTCAGCCATATAAAAGAACAAAAATTTTCTATTTGAAACAACATGGATGGACTTGGAGGGCATTATGCCAAGTGAAATAAGTCAGAGAATGGCAAATACCGTATGATGTCACTTATTTGTTGAATCTAAAAAATACAACAAACAAGTGAATATAACAAAAAAAGAAGCAGACTCATAGGTACAGAGAACAAACTAGTGGCTACCAGCAGGGAGCGGGAGAGGCAATACAGAGGTGGGGGAGTGAGAGGTACAAACCACTGGCTATGAGACAGGCTACAAGGATGGATTGCACAACACGAGGAATATAGCCAATATTTTGTAATAACTGTAAATGGACTGTAACCTTTAAAAATTGTATCAAAAGAGAAAAAAACAAAAAAAGTAACTATACTCAGCTGGTCTCTAGATAAGATTACTTTTTTCTCTGTCAACACTTTCATCACAGTATTCCAAATTAGCTCTCTTTCCCTTTTATAGCCTGGACCACCCTGAGATCCAAAAGCAAGATTACTTTAAAGTAGGTTCAAAGTTAAACATTTTGGAGAAGTTTCTTGACCAGCATAGTCAGTTACTAATTCCCCATTTACTACATATTCACTTAATAATTATTAGCTATAAATAAGTCAAAAATACAATGAAAAGGAACGAAAGCCCCTATACTTGTAATGTTTCACAGCTCCAATGGGAGGCTGCCTCAGGAACATCAGAGTGGACGAACCCCAACGTGTAAGGCTCTTCCCTGGTCCTCCCCAGGCAGGACACGAAGACTAAGCAGGAAGACCACGGAACGGCAATAACTTTGTTTAACCTTTGCAACAGCCAGACGAGACAGGCATCGGCTGCCCTAAAATACAGATGAGGACACTAAGAACCAGAGAAGTGATGGGACTCATCTGACCAGGAATGGAAGCAGGGCCCCTGACTAAACCCCTGAGGACTCAAGTACCCCGCGCCCACACAGTGCCCGGGAGATGCCGGGAACCACTGCTGGTTAACTGGGCCCTTCTCGGAATAAAAACAGTGCAGATGATAATGCCAGATGCCCCGTTACTACGTTAACGGACACCTGTGAAAAACGGTATGATATAAGGCCCAATACATACAATTACAGGAGAAGGTGAGTAATATCAAAACTGGCAAAATCACACAGATACTTTCTTTATATGCAGGGAAAAGTGGAGAAAAGTCTACTCTTAAAGTAAGCAGAAGTCACTGCCAGGTTAACTGGTGTGTATTACAAGATACAGAGAAAGACAGACTAAAATGGGGGGACCTAGGAAAGACTGTGCACAGATGACCTTGAGCTGCTTCTCACCAGGCAACGCAATAAGAGAAGACTCATCACTGTTGAGACCCATTCATTATGCGGACTGGATCATTACAGCAAGAAACAACTCCTTAAGCAATAATTCAAGAAACCCAGATTGAAACTATGATTTTAAAAAATGTGACCTGTGAAATAGGCAAAGAGTTTTAGAAGTGACAGCTCTGGGGAATTTTAGGGAAACTTACTTATTGGCAAGGGGAATGCAACCTTCCTGAAGAACAGCTTGGCAAGGAATAAAACTCTGACAAGCAATTCTGCGTTTAGCAACTCACCTAAAATTCTTGTTTTTAAAGAAATCATCTGAAAGGAAGAAAGCTAAGAGGAACGCTCTTTCAAGTCAATGCTTAAGTCTGTAACTATGTTTTGATTCTCTCCAGTAACCTCGTTTCTAATCCAATCTAATTTAGAAAATCAATGTCACCTGTTTCCTAGTGACACTGTTTACACAGATGTTACCCAGCCCAGAGTAAAAATTAAATTGTTTACCTTAATTTCTGAATGGAAACTACACACTTATCAGAAACATCGCCAAAGGACTGGGCTGAGACGCCCTGCAAGTCAGGGATCATTGCTCGCCGAGCGCCACTGTGTCTCAGACACCAGCTACATTAAGGCTACATTACTGGCTCTCAAGGAGATAACAGAGAGGAAACTAAGTAACTGTGACACACACGCCACTCTGGCCCCAGGAAAGAGGGCTGTCTATGGAACGGGACAGCGGTGCGAGCTCCATCTCGGCTTTCTGACTCCTTTCACTGGAATACCTTAGAAGGTTCTTGCTCCTTTCCCTGACTCTTCTGAAGGCCCCTTTTCTATAAACAACTTTTATTAAACTGGAGTGGATACAATGTTTATAACACCCACTTCCCCTCCTTTTCTGGGCTAATATTCTGAGATTTGTCATATCCTTGTTTTTCCTTAATTTTCCACGTTTGTTTCCTCAGACGTGTTAGATTTCTCAGTTTTTTCCTTAGTTTCCCCTCCCCACTTTTAACCTGAGACCCAACCCTGTAAGTGGCGTGAAGCTGTGATTCACTCATCTTTGCTGACGATGCTCTACTGCGTGATGGTTCCACAGCCTAATATCTATTCTTCTGTTGATCGATATTTGAGGTGTTAGGTTTGTGAATCTACAGACAGTGCTGTTATGAATATTCTTGTACATGTCTCCTGCTGTACGTGCGAAAACTCCTTCATGACATTATTAAAAGTTAAGCGTGTGCAGTGGGTCATTCATGGAGAATACACCTCTTTATCAGATAACGCCAAATTGCTTTACTAAGTGGTTGTACCAATTTACACACTTAGTAGCGGTGTGTAAATAGTCTTCTTGTTCAACACATTCACCTACACTTGATATTGTCAGACTTCATAATATCAAGATGACATTAAAAATTCCTACAAATCAATAGGATTATAGACGATCCAACAGAAAAATATTTTGCACAAAGATTTGAACAAGGTGAAAGGGATACACATTTCACAAGCATGTGTCCTGTGACTTCAACAGCCATACAACTTGACTTTTCTAGAATGATTCCACTTTACACCCATAGCTGAAGTAAAATTAAGCACCTCTTTTCACTCTCAAGAGTCCTGGTTGAGACAAAAATGGTCCCACTACTTATGTATCACGGAGGAACTCCTGCACATGGGCACCAAAAGCTATGACCGTGACCGTCACAAACAGAAAATAGAAACAAAATGCCGCCCCCTTTTCAAAGCCCCCAAAATAAAAAATCTGGAAACAACCACTGCCCATAGGCACCATGATAAATAAACAGCAGTATATTCAAAAATGGAATACTAAACAGCAGTGAAAACGAATGAGCCATCCTATAGTGAATGCAACAATGTTTGAATCTCACACATCTAATTCTGCACCCAGAACCGGTAGAAAAATAAACAGTATGATTTTCCATATAAAGTTCAAAACATGAAAATGAAACAATATACTATTTTAGGAATACAAACACAAAAACAAGGTGATAATAACACCCAATTCGGTTGGGGAGGAGCTTGGAAGTGACAGCAAGGGGAGGTGTGATGGGGGAGGGACACATGAGAGTCTAAGCCACTGGCAGCACCAGTGACAGAAGACGGCGTCGGGTCTGCACTTGAACTTTGTGTTTTCCATATATGTTACATGCAGTCTTTACATTTCATAATCTAAAAATGGAAAAGCATATGAATCTGTCCTTGATTTGCATGTGATATAAATCTTTGCTTCTCCTACTATTGATTTAATGAATTTTATGAAATCATAGACATGGTTTTAAGCCTATGTCAGCACCAAAATGCTAGCAAAGAAATCGGATTTTCTCTTTGTCCAGTTGAGTTCTTTGCACAATGAGCTTAATTAATGCCTTAAAATATTTTTCAAGTACTAACTTTAAGTGATTTAAATTCACTAAGAATAATGAAAACTACTGCTGTTCAGGCTCCCTTTCTGGACGTAAGACTCTGCAATTACAAATCTTTTACCAGATTGCAATAATGTAAACTGTATTTCCATGAAAGAACTATGCCATGAGGTAGGAATCTAATTAGCACATATTTATAAAAGCCCCACGTAAAGAACACCCACCACAGATCAAGCATTTTACATGAGTTATCATATTTAATCCTTAGGATCAACTCACAAAGTATTAGCTCCATCATACAGCAGAGAAAGTCGAGTGATTTGCCCAAAGCCACAGTACCAATACTTGATGCTGACAGGATTCCAAGTTTTTCTGCCTCTGCTCTCCTTGTAAGGCTCCTAGACAGGTCGTGACCGAGAGCCGCAGGCGGAGGCACAAAGCGCTCTGAGTAACTGCTTGAGTCTTAGCTTCACTGATAAATAAGGTGACCTTTGAAAATGGCTTAATCCTTTAGCCTCGGCTTCCTCAACTGTAAACTGGGATAATGAAGATTAAATAGCAACGGATGCACAGGAACTTTTTAAACTGTGATGAGCTGCACTTAAACACAGTAATTATAAGTTTAATGACGAAGCAGAGTGGTAACACAGTCTTGGAACGGTGAAGATCCTGTCTGAAATCACTGGATGTGCGGACTGGTGAATTTTATCCTATTTGAAGTCCTCAATCCCTTCTCCCAGCCCATCACACAGGGGCCCTAACTCGCTGTATGCCACCCAGTACAACCTTCTGAATTGACGAAAAGAAACAAGAAGTATTTAAATACAGTGTTTTCCAGTAGCTATAAAGAGATATGGCAGGTCCAAGGAAATGTTTCATTGGGGTCAAACTCTTTTGTGGATGAGGGTGAGGGAAACAGGCATATTTTAAAGCACATCTTTGAGCCTTATGCTCTTTTACAATAAAAGTGTTTTCAAATCTTCCCAGTATACGCACTCTTATCAGTCAGCTTTGTCCTGGATGCTGTCCTGGAAGGAATCAGCCAACATTTACAAGACTTACATGCTTTTACACAAACCACCGCATTTTGCCCGCACAATACTGAGTCTGGTCGGGCGAGTCACTGTCAACGTCCACCTGCCGGAGAGTAAACCAGGACTAAGAAGTCACTGTGGGCCACGGCTGGGACCTGGGCCGCAGACCCCTCCCCAGCTTTCGGTGCCAAGCGTTGGGGGCTGCTCCGGGGGTGTGCAGCCAACGGCCGCCCCCGGAAGGGAAGGCCCGCGCTGCGGACCCGGCAGGACCAGCCTGGGCTTGGCGGGAGGAGGGACAGAGACGAGACCCCGGGGAGGAAACACCCTCGGAGAGGAGAGACCCCCGGGGAGGAGACCCCCGGGGAGGAAACCCCGGGGAAAAGAACTCCCGGGAAGAGAACCCTGGGGAGGAGACACGCCCGGAGAGGAGAGACCAGGGGAGAAGAACCTCGGGGAGGACACCCCGGGGAGGAGACCCGGAGAGAAGACCCCCGGGGGACTGTGTCTGAGGGCCGGCGGGGCTGCGGTTAGGGACAGCACGACCCCCTCCCTACAGCCCGGGCCCTGTCCTCACCTGCCACCGGCCCCCTGGGGTTGGAGAAAGGGTCACCTACAGCCGTAACCCAGGGTGCAAGGAGAAGGGTAGAGGAAGCCGGGAAGGAGGGACTGGAATCGGCGCCTCCTGCGGCTTCTGCGCCTGCGCGCGCCTGCTCCCGCGCATGCCCAGTGCAGGAGCCAAGCGCCCGGAGCGTTTCCGGTTCATGCATTGGTGGGCGGGGTTTGGGCCCCAAGGTGAGAATCGGGGGCGGGGCATGCGTGGGGGGAGTTCAGCCCTTCCCTGGGACTGGGGAGGGAAATCGTTGTGACCCTCAGAGGCGACAAGGAAACCTGTGGCAGAGGGGCAGCTGGAAGGGAGATGGTTAAGCTCTTTATTTTCCTGGCCAAATCACCCTAGAAACATTTATTTTCAGGGATTTGTCTTTGTGCCTATATGTATTTTCAACTTTTCCTGCCATGCATCTGTACTACTGTGTAACCACATTAACGATAAAAATGGTAATAAGAATACGAATAATAGCTGGGTGGATTTAATCCAGCAGTATGAAGATCCTACATTCCTTAGCGCCGCAACTTAATCTTAGGCAAACGGTGCCGGTGAATAGGATGCCCACGTCTGTGCCTCTGCTTCCTTGATTTCTGGTGTAACCACCCAGATCTCTTCGTTCATCCAAGGATTCCTATCCAGCTTAAGTACCAGGCACAGCGCTAGGCGCTGGAGCACAACTAAGCCAAACCAGACCCAGCCAATTCTTTATTCTTATTTTTTAATGATTTAAAATATTTTACTTTTGACAAATAAAAATCGTATATATTTAAGGGGTACTACATGATGTTTTGATATCTAACCTAAGTGTCCATCATCGGATGAATGGATAAAGAAGATGTGGCACATAAAAAGAAACGAAATTGAGTTATTTGTAGTTAGGTGGATGGACCTAGAGTCTGTCATACAGAGTGAACTCAAAAAGAGAAAGACAAATACTGTATGCTAAAACATATATATGGAATCTAAGAAAAAAAAATGTCATGAACCTAGGGATAAGACAGGAATAAAGACACAAATCTACTAGAGAATGGACTTGGCGAGGGGGGAAGGGTAAGCTGTGACAAAGTGAGAGAGTGGCATGGACATATATACACTACCAAACATAAAATAGATAGCTAGTGGGAAGCAGCTGCATAGCACAGGGAGATCGGCTCGGTGCTTTGTGACTACCTAGAGTTGGGGGGATAGGGAGGGTGGGAGGGAGGGAGATGCAAGAGGGAAGAGATATGGGAACATATGTATATGTATAACTGATTCCCTTTGTTATAAAGCAGAAACTAACACACCGTTGTAAAGCAATTATACTCCAATAAAGATGTAAAAAATATTTTATTTTTGACATAAAAATCGTATATATTTAAGGTGTACAACGTGATGTTTTGATATATCTATACATTGTGAGATGATGACCACAATGGAACTAATGAACTTATTCATCACCTCACTTATTTCCCATTTTCTGTGTTTGTGGTGAAAACACTTGAAATCTACTCTCCACAAATTTCAATTATAGTATATTTTTTTAAATTGGAGTATAATTGCTTTACAATGTTGTTAGTTTCTGCTGTACAACGAAGTGAGTCAGCTGTATGTATACATATATCCCCTCCCTCTTGGACCTCCCACCATCCCACCCATCTAGGTCATCACAGAGCACCGGGCTGAGCTTCCTGTGCCTTATAGTATGTTCCCACTAGCTATCAAGTATAGGATACATTATTATTAACTATCTCTCCAGAACTTATTCATCTTATAATTGAAAGTTTGTATTTTTTGATCAATATTTCCCCTTTCTCCCACCCCTCAGCCTCTGGTAATCGCCATTCTACTCTCTGTTACAATGATTTCAACTTTCTCTTTTAGATTCCACATGTATGTGGAATCATACTGTATTTGTCTTTCTGTAACTGGCTTATTTTATTTAGCACAATGTCCTCTAGGTTCATTCATGTTGTCACAAACGACAGGACCTCCTTCATTTTAAGGTTGAATAATATTTCATTATATATATGAAAAAGCATGTTAAAAAACATTGACCAGCTTAAACTGCTTATTCTCCTTATATTGCTTAATCAAACCTTGAGTTATTTTACAGACAGCACTGCACGTGTCTCCAGGATGACCCCCAAAGAATCTTCAGTCTACAGAACTCAAATAGAAATGTCACTGGAGCCCTTTATGAGGCAAGAAATCTTTCAATAAGGAAAATCTGGCTTCCAGCAGCACCGGTAGTTTATATGGACTGATTTGAGGCTAACCAATCAGCTTTCAAGTTTGAAATTTCCCTAACCCCTTAAATTTCACCCCGAACCTTGGACTGGGGAGACTGATTTGAGACCTGTCTCCCATTTCCTTACTGGTCAACCTCACAATAAAGATCATTCTTTTCTCAAAAGCTGGTACCATAGTCTTGTCTTCTATGGGCATAAGGCAGTGAGCCCTTGCTGAGTGTGTGCATACACACACACACACACTCACACACACTTAGGTTGTTTCCATGTCTCAGCTACTGCAAATAATCCTGCAGTGAACATGGAGTGCAGATATCTCTTCAAGATAGGGATTTCATTTTCTTCGGATCTCAAAAGTGGGATTGTGAGATCATATGGTAGCTCTATTTTTAATTTTTTGAGGAATCTCCATACTGTTTACCATAGTCGATGTATCCTTTTACATTCTCACCAGCAGTGTACAAAGGTTCCCTTTTCTCCAATCCTGCCAACACTTAACTTTTAACTTTTTGGTGACAACCATTCTAACAGGTGTGAGGTGATAGCTCGTTGTGGTTCATTTGCATTTCCCTGATGATCAGCGATATCAAACATCTTTTTATATACCTATTCCAGACCTCGTTATTTGAAACAAAGATCAAGGGAAGAGGGAAAAGTTAAATGGTCACACAGATGGAGGAGAGGTGCATGGTCCTGGAAACCTATGGGACCCAGGTTAGTGAAGGAGGTTCAGCTATGGGGATTTTGGGACCCCATGCAATGTCATTCCTGTCTGCCAAAGGCATTGCCTAATGTCAAGGCAGGCACTTTGGGAGTACTGCCTGAGCGGGACAACCTCTCCAGCATGACAGCCCTTGGAGATCCAATGACCCCAGGATCTTCCCACCAGGCTCCCTACAGAGGCAAATGCTGCCAAACAATGCCAGTGGTTCGATGTCAGGCGTCACCCCAGCCCTGGCAGTGCGATCCCTTGGCCACCCCACACACACCGCCTGGCGCCTGCAGATATGAACTAGCCCGGTCCGTGACTTTAAGGATCCTGGTCCCGGCCTACCTAAGTCTGACAGGCCAGACACATACCCTAGCCCCCCAACTTAACCCCTCTGTGCCCTCAACTGTCACTGAAATTTGCAGCGGCCCATCTGTAAAATGTAAGAATGATGCCTTAGCCGTAAGGCTGGAGCGAAGAACTTAACGACAGTGCCTACAAAGCATGCGTCCCGGCACCCAGCCGTCCAACGACAGCGTCACAGCCTCAGGGAAGCCATTCCCTCTGGGGCGATGGAGCAGGGAGGGGCCCCAGCTGCAGACCGCCGGGCGGCCGTAACTGCGAGCCGGGCCGGGCCGGCTTCGCTCCGCCCCCGCCTCCCTGCGGGAGTCCCCCAGGCCGGTCCTCCCCTCGCGGTCCCACTCTCCGGGGCCTGGGAGCTGAGAGCCCGGATGGGAGCCAAGTGGGCATGCGCACAAGCCCGGCGCTGCCGCCATTGGCCCCCGGCGAGGAACGCATTGATGACTCATCAGGAAAACACCGGAAGTGAGCCCTACGGGAGCCGGGGTGGGCCAGAAAGCGTTCCGGTTTGGCGCCGCCGGGGCTGGAGGGAATGAATGGACGCTGAGGTGGGGCGCACCCGCTCGGGGGACCGGCCTTAGGCGAGTGAGACGCCGCAGCATGGAGGACGACGCGCCGGTGATCTACGGCCTGGAGTTCCAGGTGGGTGACAGGAGGGCCCAGCGACGTCGGTGCAGCCGAGGTCACTGGGGATTCGGGGGCCAGAGGCCCTGGTTGTCCAGGACGGGCCGGGGGCCTGCGTGACACACGGGGGGCGCAGCGGTTCTGCCCGCGACCCCCCGGCTTGGGAGCCCCCGCCGCCTCCCCTCAGCCCCGGGCGTTCCTTGTGGCCTAATTCTCACCACTCACTTCGGTGTATTTGCTTGTGTACCTCCTCCAGCATTGGCGTTCCTGAAAGCAGGCACTCTATTTTTTTTTTTGGGGGGGGGGGCGTTTAATTTTGACACAATGTTAAATCTACACTAAGAGTTGCGAAGAGACACGGAAAGTTCCTGTGTCCCCTTCACCCAGCTTCCCCTAATGCTGACGTCGGCTCCAGCACTTACGGTGTGACCTTGGGCCTCAGTTTCCTTCTCAGTAAAATGGGAAAATAAGCATCTCCCCCTTGTGGCTGTTATGAAATTATATGAGTTAATACATTTAATTCAAGCACTTAGAACACTGCCTGGCATATAATAAGCATTCAGTAAACGTTGTTCTGATTATTATAATGAGACAAAATTCTTAACAGATAAATTCCACACAGGGCAGTATTTTAGTGTCTTATGAGTCATGAACTGTTACAGGGCTTGACAGCTGGCTCTATCACACAGACTGGTGCCTTAACGACCAGTTATTGAGAACTTAACTGTGTGTCAGGCACTCTGGTTAACACCGTACATATATTTTTTTTAATTCTCACAGCAGTCGTATTGGTAGATGCTATTTTTCCTGTGGTCTATGGCTGCTTAGCTAAGGATTCTAGCCTAGGTAGGCTTTAAACCCAAACTGACTTCAAAGCTCCTTAACCACAAAGTTAAACTGCTTTCTCCTTAACAAGGTACACATGTGGGTACATCCAGGTGGTGCATCCAGAGGGTGCCCAGGGGGAGAGAGAAGTTTCTCTGACCTGTGCTACCTAAAGTGTTCATCTTCTTCCAATGCTACTTAATAACTTTTTGATCTCCTTAAGTAATCTCCTAAGTAACCTGGAGGTTTTGATCTTCACTGTTGGATCTTTGAGGTAACTGAAATGTTGTTTCCTGGGATTTTGACAAATCAACGGAGTAGATCCTTGCCTTGGGCATCAAGCATTTTATCTGAATCTCTTTATCTTTTTTTTTAATTTCTTTTTTATGTTAAAAGAAGTAGCTGATTTTTGCACTTGTTTACTTTACACAGCTCTGTGGGCCATGGCTTTCTTGAATTTGAAGAACCATTACTACAGTAAACATAAAAGAACCGAAAGTTATAGTGGAGGTTTGGTTGTCAGTGATGTTTAAATCACTGCGGAGAACAGTTTACATAGAAGATGGGAATCTGATTATTGACCATTGACTGAAGGTAATGAGGCTTGGAGGGTAAAATGAGGCACCACTGTGCAAATAAGAGGCAGAAGACCGGCATAGAGGGGCTGTTAAAATGAGAACATGCCAGGCACATCCATGTTTCTGCAACGTTTTGACTTGTGTTCATGATTTTAGCTCTTTTGCTTTTTGTGTATTTAAAAATTTTAAAACAAGTAATTCTTACGAGTTGTTTAAGCAGTCAGTGGCTGAAAATCTGATTAAAAATCAGCCAGCCCTAAGCACTCCCTTTCCATCTTATCTGAGTTCTTGAGAACAACCACTTTCAACATTTTAAAAAGTGTTTCTTCTAGTCTTTACCTTCTTGCTTTTATCTCTCCATATAACCTGGCGACTGGATGGCATGGCACGTGAGGAGTTTTGGCTTTTTCTATGCTCTCCTGTCTTCCTTCAGACTCCCAATATAGTTAATTACAATCTTTTGCCAAATCTATACTCAGGTTTCTCGTTTTTCTAATTACATTGTTGACTGCTGATTCAAGTAGGGTTCCATGACTTGTTTAGCCAGCTCTTCAGGATTTTTGCACAGAAAAAATTTGAATTTTAAGTTGAGTACCTTACCTCATCTTTGTGTGCGTGTCCTGGATTGCCTGGTTAGTGCCATCCTTACTAGCTGTGCACCCGGTGCCGGTTTCTCCTCCCGGAGTTTCCACTTCCTTGCCCTGCATCCCTTTGAGCCAAGTGCCTAAGTTCTTGTGTTTCTATTACCATAACCTAGATGGTCTAGGGTGTGCTGTTCCTATCATGCTTGCTCTGCAAGATGACGACTGGAAATCTGTTTACACTATAAAGACAAGTAATATATCAAATCTTGGGTGAGTTTTAGGACCCTTTTTCTTAAAGGGTGGAAGATTATTTTAAAGGACGTACAGTAACTGTGATCAAATAGCCAGTGGATCTGCTGCTTCCAACCCAATGCACGAAGACACTGCATTTTAACAGTGACAAATTTAAGCACAAAGCCATCTTATACTTTCATTCTATAGATTTGTTGTATCTTCAGATATTGCATACATTATTCGTTGGGGTTTCTGTCTCTGCGTCCTTCCAGCATTGGGTCTGGTTTTCAGTTCCTCCAGCTGTGTCGACTCAGGTTCAGTTGTCTGGGGTTGTCTTGCCTTCCCTCTCTAGTCTTTTCTCGCTTGTGAAGAGGTGATTGCTCCATTGAGTTCTGTAGGTGAGTGTCCGTGTGTATAATCACGGGCTCTGGCTCTTCTGTGGCAGCATCCGCCTAATGCTTGCATCTTCTGACGCCTTTTCCCGTTGTCTCCTCCCCTCCCCCTCCCCCTCCCCCTCTCCCTCCCCCTCCCCATCCCTCCTCGCAGTGCCCTTGCAGGGCTCCCGTGCTGGCCCCTAGATCATGTCCAGGGCTGAGCCCTCGCGTGCAGCAGCTCGCTGTAGGCTCAGTAGGTGGAGGTGGGCCAGGCCCACGCCCGGGCCGACAGGAGTTCTTGCAGCTCAGGGCTTTGTTGAGTAAACCCTTTAGCTGGCATTTACCCCGAGGCCACGCGTCTGGCAGAGTCCGGCTTCCCACTCCGTCCCACGGAGCCCCAGGCTGCTCCGGAGGAGATGCCAGTCCGTCCCCAGCCCTGCTCTTGTTCTTGTCCCAGCGTGTGCAGGGCACCTGTTTCTGCCACCCCTCTGGGCGGTTCCTGGTGTTGTCCCCGCCTGTGTCTGGGGTGTTGCGGCCAGAGTCCTCTGCTGCGTCTTCTCTCAGCTGGGGCCTTGGCCGCCTCGGAGGCTTTGTTCTCAGGCGCGTTTGAATTACAGATGTTTCCGCATTTCACTGAAGACAGAGTTTGTGTTTGTGCTCTTCATTTTCCTTCCTGCTTTTGTATGATTTCCCAGAGTCTGAGAAGAGAGGAGAGAAGCCTTCGCCACTTTGAAAAGTGAGCTCCAGACTTGGCTGGGCAAGGTGTCTGGGGCAGGCGGCGGGCAGGCACAGGAGTGCCAGCGGGCTCAGGTCACCTGAGATCCACTCAAGGGCTGAGGTGACTTGGAGCTCCAGGCTGAGCAGGTTCATCTCACTCTAGTTGGCCCTCGCGCCTGGCCTGTGACCCGGGCTGGGGAGGATCCCACCCCAAAGCTTCGCGCTCTGCTGGCCCCTCCTCCCCCGGGGATCCTGCACTCTGCTCGCCCAGCTCTGGGAGCCTGTAAGACGCTCTCCTCAACATCACCGCTTAGCCGCCTGTTCCAAATTGATGAGGGCCTCCAGGTGAAAGTGGGTAGGAGGTCAGCCCTCCTCTGACTTCTCTCCTTTCCTGGAGCTTGCATTTCACGACTGGCAGCTTTCCGAAGCCTTGAAACAAACTCAAGCTTTTTGGTTTAGTTTTTCCAGCTGGCTCTGCAGGAGACTTGCCTTAAACCACCTGTTCTGCCATCACTGGGAGCCATTTTCTGCTCTGTTATTGAAGAATGATTTGTTCAACCAATCAATTACTGTTGAAAATAAATAATGGTTTTGTTAAAAAATACAATTTATATCTTTATTGCTTAATTTTTGTGCCCACTTACAGTTGTTTCCAGATATACTTTGGAAGTGGAATTGTGTCACAAAGTGTACAGAAGTTGAGGGCTCTTCGTGCATGGTTCTAAATTGCCTTGCAGGCGCTCTGTACCAGCTGCTACTCCATCAGCAGTAGAAGAGGCAACTGCCATTCTAATCTGTTGGATCCCACCTTCATACATGTGTGTGCATTTTCCTTCCCTCCTGCAGGCACGTGCTCTCACACCTCAAACGGCAGAAACAGATGCCATTCGGTTTCTGGTGGGGACGCAGTCTCTAAAATATGATAATCAGGTAACTATTTTTGACAAATGTATACATGTTAATTACTAAGCCTGTTCTCGGTTTTATAACCATTTCATTCTTGATTTTTCAAGCAACATTTGAGAAAATTAATGCCACACAAACAAAATAAAACTTTCATTGGGATTTACATAGCCAACTGTATGTGATGATTGAATTAGATAATTTAAACTTATTCTGTGTAGCATTATTGCCGTAGTTTCATGTTTTGGTTTTGTGGGTATATAGGATTCACCGTGTAAGTGGTTGAGAAGCAACCCAGGGTACGAGGTCAGCATCACCCCTTTGACCCCAGCCGGTGGTCGACTGCTCTGATGGCTCACAGCACTCTCTCTAGCTGAGCCTGGATGAGGCCGTAATCCCAGTGCAACATAGAGTTCCAGGCTGTCTCTGCCAGTTGGTCCAGGGAGATATACAGGGTGTGACCTATGTGCTGTCCTGGCCACTATAGTGGAAAGGCTGTTGGATACTCACAAGATTGAGGTTCAGTCCATGGCTTGACACAAAAGTATGACCTTGAGCGAATGGATTAACCTTGCTGGACTTCGTCTTCCTCATCCTCAAATAGAGGTAGGGTTGTCTGCAGGTGCCGTGGATGTTGCGGAGTTGTGCACTGCCGTTGATCTTGGGGAAACGCACGTCAGGCAGTGTCACGTGGTGCAGCCCCCATCCAGTTACTGTTGTCACTGGGGGGTAATGGTGTTAAAATCTCTGTCCAAGAGTATTCAGTGCCACATGGGGTGAGGTGAAATCCTCATTCTCCCATGTTGATGAGGGACTTTGTGTTGGCATAGTCATCATGGCAGCTAATTTGATGGTATACATCTAGAGCTTCATAAATAAGTGTTCGTATTATTTAACACGTAATTCTTATACTCAAAACATCGAAAAAGCTTTAGATACGAGGGATAATATTGTATTGGTGCATAGAATGGCGAAAGCACGAGAAGCGACCACATCATGCAGGTAGTAGGTTGGATCCTGTGGCGTTCCCATCCTCGATGGCAGAGTCAAGTGATTAGCCTGGCTGAGCCTGGCCACTGTCGGCAGTGTGCTCCCTCACTGCACGCCTGAAAAGCTGAGTCTCCTCAGGAGCGTTACCACCTAAAAATTCTTAGGTGATTCTGTGAAATGTTCAGATTGTATATACTGTGCGATCACTATTGTGTAAAAAAAAAAAAAAAAAGTAGATTGTTTTGCAATATATACAAATATCCAATCATTCCATTGTACACCTGAAACTGATGTAATGTTATGTCAATTATACCTCTATTAAAAAAAGTAGATAAAGTACAAAATTGAATCTCAGCATAGAATAAAGACTAGAAGTAGGTCAAAAGGGCTCGAAATTTGAGCCATGGTTATCTTCAGGGAATGTGAATGTGATGTAAATTGTTTCTTTATAATTTCCAGTTTTCTGAATATGTGTGTATGTGTGTGTGTTACTTTCCTCCTGGAAAATGTCAGATGGGAATGATTTATTTATAAAGATAGTTAGCAGTGGCTGTCTCACAGGGCAAGAGGAAACCCGGTGACAGCACCGTGCAGCCTGGGGGTGCTGGTTGGCGGAGAGAGGGGAAGGCTAACCAGGTGACAGCACAGGGAGCTGGTGACAGGAGGCACAGCTGTTTCCTCTGGGGATGGATGGGTGGAGTTTGTGATGGGGGAGATGTTAGAGGCCTGGGGACAGAGCCAGGTGGATGACTAACTGCCTTTTTCTCATCTACTTGTGTTTCAATTCCACCCAGCTCCGGGCCTATACCATTGACCTTCTTGGTAGAACATCAGTTTTTATTTTTATTTTTTTTGGCTGCACCGCACGGCTTTCAGGATGTTAGTTCCCCAACCAGGGATTGAACCCACGTCCTCAGTGGTGAACGCTCAGAGTCCTAACCACTGGACCACCAGGGGATTCCTGAACATCAGTTTTTAAACTTCTTAAGAAAAGAAATTGTTATTATTATTTAATGAGGGATGCTTATAAATTTTTTCTAGAAAATATTAAAAGCTGACAGAAACAAATGAATTAAGAACAAAATGAGGTAGCGTAAGGCATTAATAAGTTACATTGTACCTGGTTTTATCAGGCAAAATTGTATACCATTTGGTTATGATACTAAGAAAGGATCAGCCCCAAATGACATAAAGTGCTTTAAAATTCCTGAAATCCTTTTTGAAGCAAGATAATCTCGGGGGTGGGCCCAAGCATCTGCATCGCTAACCAGTGTCAGGGAGCACCTCTTATGTGGCCCTGTCATAATGGATCGTAATTATCTAAGCCGGGGGGACATCAGCCTCCTGACAAACGTAGTTTGCAGCTCCATATGCCTGTTTATCAAATGTACTCTCTGCGGGAACAGTCCTGGCTTTTAGAATACAGGCCGTCGGTCCGTGGGCCTAGTGAAAGAAACATTATCATCTTAGATGAGAGACTTTGGTTCTTCTTAAAAATCAGTCTTAGAAATCCAACTTTCCAATGGTAAGGTCCAGAAAAGTTCGGTAGTTAATGGTAACAAGTGCGTAACTCTTGGTAACCTCTGCCGCATCCTGCAGTGTGTAAGGCTCCTTGAGTGCTAGGTGCAGGACCACTGTGTGCTCTGCCGGCTCTTTCCTTTCAAAGTCCTCATTAAGGGCTTCCCTGGTGGCGCAGTGGTTGAGAGTCCGCCTGCCGATGCAGGGGACACGGGTTCGCGCCCCGGTCCGGGAAGATCCCACATGCCGCAGAGCAGCTGGGCCCGTGAGCCATGGCCGCTGAGCCTGTGCGTCCAGAGCCTGTGCTCCGCAACGGGAGAGGCCCGCGTACTGGGAAAAAAAAAAAGTCCTCATTAAGCTGCTGATTCAGGCTTGTAGCCTCTGGCTTCAGTTATTTTTTTCTGGCCACAGTTGAATTAAAGGGTGGAGGCTGAGGTTTATAACTTTCTCTTTACACTCTTCACCTGTGGTGGTCTTTTGGATGTGAATGCAGACGATAGGAATGAAAGAGTGTTTCTGACCTGCTGGTGTTTCTTTTCTGTTTCTGGGAAAGGTACGTGGCCTTGTTGGGACAGTCATTCATTCACTCACTCACTCACTCATTCATTTGCTCAGCAATGCTTATTTAGTGTGGTGACAGGACTCTGATTCCTCTCACTGTGTTAGGTGTGAGACTCACAGAAGGAACAGATACATTTGTGCCCCAAGTTCAGCTTCCAATGATGCGGTGACATAGATGTGCAGATAACTGCAGTGACACTGAGGAGAGAGGTCCAGGCGGAGTGGCACGTGGCTGGAAGGACACCAGTTTCTTCCTGGTGGCATCAGAGCCAGCGTCACAGAGAAGGGGGTGTCTGAGCTGAGGCCTTCAGGCTGCGATGAGTTGTGTCACTTGCCGGTGGGCCTGTGTTTTCATAGTACTTTGGCTCATCCCTGGGGAGGGAGCCCGGGGGAAGGGAGAGGCGAGAGGGAGCGGTGTGGGGGGGGGGCCAGGCCGCGCGCGTGGACACCTGTGCCACCGGAAACAGTCCTCACGCCCGGCGTGCAAGTTTCGTCTCAGACATGCATGCCTGTTCTGCTCACGTCACACGTGTGTTCCTCTCACACTTGACAGTGCTTCCCCTCACATGTAGTATGTTTCCTCCCACATGTGAGACACAGGTCTTCTCGCATGTGATGTGCATGTTTCCCTACATGTGTGCCACATGCTTCCTCCCACGTGTGACACGTGTTTCCAGAGGCATCTGCCCCCGGGAGAGGATGCCCTGCGGTGGGGGGAGCACAGCATCCCTATTTCTTTCTGTCTCCAGAGGAAGTCCGGTTGTCCCTCTGGTTTCTGACAGTGTTACTGTTATCACACGATTACCACCTGCGTTTTAAAATGATGAGGGCCTTCTGGCTCACTGCCCCTGTCTCCTTTCCCCTATCTCCGGCTTGCTTCCCTGCAGTGAGGGTGGACAGGGGCTTCCCCTCTGTGTCCTCTCCCGTCAGCGGTGTCGTGTGTGTCCCTGTCTGGCAGTGCTGTGTGCTGTGTGTCTGTCATTCCCCTCCTTGGGACGTACTCCCAGCCGCCTCCAGCCATGAGCTGGTGAGAGAGAAAGATAATGATGGGGGTCCTGGCCTGTGAGCCACGGGGGACTGAGGGCCAGACGGGGAGTGCAGGCAGGTGGTGCCCACTGCGCCCTCAGTGGACAGGGCGGGTGCTATTGGCCCCATTTCCAAATGGAGGCGTCGGCTCTAGCAGCCACGCGGTTTCTCCCTGGGGCCCTGCTGAAACGCGGCAGGATGACCACCAAGCCACCGGCTCCCTCTCCCCGCGTCCTCCTCGCTTGCACGCGCCGTGAACTGTGAAGCTCGGCTGGGCGAGGGCGCGTCCTGGACACTTGCTGTGGCGCCCCCACGGCTGATGCCCCTGTGGGAGGAGGTGCCGCCCCTGCCCCGAAGCACCTGCAGTGCCAGCTGTGACAGTGACAGTGGCATCACGTGACCTCAGCCCAGCTCTGAAACCCCGCCCTCCGGAGCTCCACCCTGCCTGGGGAAGGAGGGGTGGCTGGTAGGGTTTCTGTCCCCCTCCCCAGCTTTGCCTCAGGCCATCAGCTCCTCCCTGGCAACTGTTAATCCCTAGAAAGCGCCCCTCACCTGAATCAGTGCTACTTAATTCAGCCCGGCTGTTCTCCTGAAAATTTGAGGAGCTGTCACAGTTGCTGGCCTTTCTTTGTCTGATGAGCTGCTTTATTTTCTGTGCCTTTAATTTTGCGCTGCCTGTGTTTGCAGCAGGACGGGCACTTCTGCAGTGTTGGTCTCCCCTGAGCTTTCCTTTGTGAGAAGGTGGGCTCTCCTAGGAGGCTGTGCTCCTCTGGTCCAGCGGGAAGCTCTGGCAGAGCCCAGGGGCAGGGCTTTCGCATTGCAGGGGTTGGGTTGCTTCTGCACCGTGCTTTCCCTGCAGAATCTCTCTGCATGTTGCTTCTCCCCTGTTTGTCGCGTAGATGGGTGAGCGCCGGGGTGACAGAGAGGACCACTGTGGCCGGCCCTCTCTCAGCAGTCACTGAGAAGGCCGACATCCCCAAGGGGCTGGCAACGCAGTGGCCTTCTTTCCCCATGGCTCCTTTCCTTTGTAATCTTTTTTTTTTTTTTTTTAACGTGTCAGCTCGATTGTTCTGTATTTGTATTTTGACTGAGGACAGCTTTGCTCATGTGCCCTCTCTGCCTGCAGGTCCTGTATTTGGCCACCCTCAGAATCACTGGAGGCGTTTGTTAGAAATTCAGGTTCCCAGCCCCACTCCAGACTGAGCCTCCATTTCTCCCCTGTCTCCCTCCCATCCCCCTCCTCCTGCCCCCCCCACCCCCGTCTCTCTCCCTCCCCCCATCTCCCTCCCTCCCCCTGACCCCGCCCCACCCTTCCCCCTCCTTTAATGACTACAGGAACTTATGCTCCTGTTAAGGAAGCATCAGGAAGAGCTGGGTTTCTGGTGAGGCTGGATCCAGGGCGATTTCTGGAAGCGAGAAGGGAGGATCCTTAACTTTCCCCCGGAGGCGAGCTTTTGCTTTTTCCTTTCCAATTTTACCACATTTTTTTTTGTTTGTTTTTGAATTTTTAAGAGTTTACCTTGAGTTCAATAAGAAAGGAAGCACACAGGGCAGCGGCCTGGAGTCACGTGCTCCAGTGATGGGTACTGTGGACAGGGACAGCTTTCTCTGAGCCCTGATTCTGCGGGAAGATGAGGGGGCTTGATTAAGATCATCTTTACAGGCTTCCTAATAAGTCTTATAACTCTGGCTTCTAAATTTTTTTAGTGTCATCTGTGCCCTTAGCCCTGCACTGGTAAGTCCAACTTTAAAATTTTAATAATGGTAATTCAAAAGATATGCCCTTGAGCTTCATTACAAGCTGTTGGAAGCATTTTCCAAGCTCAGCAATTGCGTAAAGAATTTAAAGTAACATTTACACACTACCCAGACAACCACACGTCTTCCCCACCCTCTGAGCCAACACTAAATGTTCTGTCTTTTGTGCCCCCATAATCCTTTGCACTCACCTTAATCACAGTGTTTTCTCCACCGTAGTACTTGTTTTTGTAATTGGCCTGTCACAGAACATTTCTGTGTACGTTGTGTGAGCTGGGCAGAGGGTGGTGCCCTGAGGACAGGCAGTTAAGTGACCGTCTCTTTCTTCCGAATCAGGAGCTGCCTGCTACTCTGCAGTGCAAAGCCCAGTGTCGGGGAGGGTGGGGTATCCCGTGCCCCGACGGTGTGGCGGCTCTCAGCACAGGCTCTGGAATCCCATTTCTAACTGAATGAACCGTGATACTCCAGCTCTGTAAACCTTGGTTTCTTCCCCTGTAGTCGTGGCTAATAATGATAGGTTATCATATTATCACAGAGCTCTTTTTAGGATTAAAGGAACCAGCGTGTGTAAAATAACTCGGTGCCTGTCGCATTTTGCATATTAGTCATTATTCTTTTGATCCCTACTTGTTTGTGGTGATGATGTCCTACCGTTCTCTCTGAGCGTACCTGGATTACAACATCTCATGAAGACGTATCCTTTGGACCCCTCCATGAGCCTGCTGTAGGTGAGGACATGGAAGAATGCTAGGACTCCCAAGCTTAATGATGAAGGTTAAGGGCCATAGTATCAGACTATCAGGTTAGGAGAGGTGGACCTGTGTGTGTGGGGGTCTTGGACTCCTCCCAACGCCCAGCCGTCTAGGGCAGAGGCTGACTTGTGTGTGCCTGAGTGGGTAAGAAACGAGCCCAGAGGAAGACCAGCTGGGATCACGTACTAGAGCCTGTTTGGACCCCACGTGCTTCTGGTCTTCACAAGAAGGAAGAGCCTTCCCCAGATGGAGCAGGTCCTCCAGAGGAGCGCAAAGTGTGGGCACAGAGGTCAGAGGTCCGGTGGAAGGACGGCTCCCAGCCAGGAGCTGCAGGTGTGCAGGGGGGCTGTGCGCTTACCTGGCACCTGGGTCCACAGAGCCAGCAGAGGAGGAGCCAGAGCTCTTGTGCTCCCCCGGGTGGTGGTCCCCATGCTTCAGGGCACTGCAGAGGGAGAGCTCTGGGCAGAGGAAGAATTGTACATTTAAGTGCCTCCTTTTTAAGTGTTCATGGATTTTCTGATGAGGAAACGTCAGATACTTAAGAAAAAAATTTCCTGTTCACCCTAACAACACAAAAATTCTGCCTGATTTTGTGTATTGCCTTTTAGTCTGTGTTCACATATAACTTTAGAATGTAGAAGCTGTCCACCAGGAGTATTTCCAAACCCACTGTGAAAACTACATTGGGCTATGAGTGCTGGGAGAAACTGACTGAAAGTAGTTTTAAAGATAAAAGCAACAGTCATGGTTTTTAATCTCCCTCCCCCAGAGAAGGGCGGGAGCTAGTGTGTATGCCCCCCCACTCCGAGATCAGCCCTGCATGACCCCTTGGTCCCAGCAATCCCAGGAGCTTTGTCCCTTCACCTGCATTGTATTCTCGGGGACACTGAGGCTTGGGGTCACACAGGCTGTAAGTGGGAATGGCGGGATTTGAATTCTACTCTGAGTCCAGAGCGACCCCTTAAGGTACCGGGGGTTGTTTTCACCTGAGGACACTGTACAAAGGAAGCAACTGAGAAGAGAGAGGCCCTGAGCAAGTGCAGAGTGGAGATGCTTCGGGTGTCATGGAAACAGTTTTTAAAATATCATTTAATGTTTGACTACAAAGTAGTGCATATTAATCATGAGAAATGTTAAAAATGAAAACAAACCACGAAGAAGTAAAGGAAAAGCCACTATAATCCCACCACCCAAAGGTAACCGGTCGCTTTCTGGTTCTCTCATTCAGATGTGCTTGCTTTTTAACAGAAAGCGTGTGGTGCGTGTGTGCGGTTCTCTTACTGGTTCTTTTCCCCTTGGATATATGTTACGGACCCTCTTCCCTGGGACTAAATAGTTTTTATAGTAGAATGGATGGCTTCATAGTATTATATTACAGTCAAGTACTACAGTTTATTTGAACAATTCCCTGTCGCCAGACATTTAGGTGGCTTCTAATTTTTCATTATGACAATCAGTGCCACAGTGAACATTCTTGGATATAAATCTTTGTGCAGATTCATGATTACAAGTATAAATTTATTTTTAAAATGTTTATTTTTTCCAGTGACTTGACTGTTGATAAGAGAGTGAGTGTGGACATCATTTCCATTCCTCTAAAAATTATCCAGAAAAGCATGGTGATAGCACATGTAACTTTTCATTTAGTGGCTAAAATGTCATGTCGTTATAATCAATGTTATATGATCAGAAGCATTGACAGCTGTTGGCTTTGTTTTTAAAAAGAGGTTTAAGATGTGCTAACATGCAGCGCTTTCTCACCCCTTCCTGCCTCATTTCTTTCCGACGTGAGTTAAATTGTGCCCACTACAGAGTGGGCAGAGCAGGGCTAAGACTGGGCCTCATCAGGCAGCAGTGCCCTGCCCCGTTCTCTTCCCACAGCTGTGCAGCAGGTCTGGGACAGTCTTGGCTTGGTGGCACCATCCTGGAAGACTCTGGCCCTGGCACCAGCCATGGCCTAACCAAGCGAGGCGGGGACGCAGCTTTTGGTGTCTTGTCTCTTTAGGAGTTGATGTGGCAGGGGGCAGGGTTCTGTAGCTGCAAATCGTAACAATACTTTGTGGGGATTTCACACTTGTCTTAAGTGTATACTGTTAGTGTAGTAAGAATAACTGTTAAGATGTGAAAGATGCATTTGATTATTATTCCTGTAGTCACTGTGTTGCATGAAGGCATGTGGAAACTGTGTGAAGTTCTGACATTCTCTTTCCTTGTGTTTGTAGATCCACGTCATAGACTTTGATGATGAGAATAACATTATAAATAAAAATGTGCTCCTCCATCAAGCGGGTGAGATCTGGCACATTAGTGCCAGCCCTGCAGACAAGGGAGTGCTGGCCACCTGCTACAACAAGAGTGAGTATCCCTAGGGGTCTGTGTGCGCCCACTCTTCGGTCGGCCCGTGATTTATAAGATGTTCCAGTCAGGGAAGTGCTGCATTCACAGAGAAGTTGTGATACTGTGGGTAAATGTAGATTATACTAAGCGGTTATTGTAATCCAAAGCCTAAGAATTGAAGCTGGAATCATGGCTGTTCCAGGAGCGTTGACTCCGGGGAGTGGGAGTGATGTGCCCGAGGGTCTCCACAGGTGGATGTAGCTGCCCTTGTCCTTAATTAACTGCACCCTCAGGAGGGCAGCTGGACTTGCATCTTTCTCATCACCTATCAGTACGTGTGATAGCAGGACCAGTGAATCACAGCTTCTCGGTGCGCACGCGTGCTGTATGGTCACGATCCTTCATAGGCTTCTGCTCAGCCTACCGTCTGCCTTCCCGTCTCTGGGACGTTTTAGCGTTTGTG
This sequence comes from Phocoena sinus, assembly GCF_008692025.1. Taxonomy (NCBI): domain Eukaryota; kingdom Metazoa; phylum Chordata; class Mammalia; order Artiodactyla; family Phocoenidae; genus Phocoena; species Phocoena sinus. Next base: position 1,982,558 of record NC_045775.1, on the reverse strand, counting down.
TCAGTCCAAAGTCTATGGTGCTAAACTGGCCACACGACTTCCTTAATTGTAGTTACTCTGTCGTTGTCAGTAACTAGCATTCAGATTCTGGCTTTGGGAGGAAAGGAGAAGGGAAGCACAGAGATGTGGGCTTCCACACAGAGCGTCTAGAAACTGTTTGCTCTTGAGGAATCTTGGAATTGATTTTTCTTATAAATAGCAGTGTTTAAATTATGTCTGTTTATTGCAACATGCACCCCCCCGCAAGTCAGTAGAAGTCTGTACTGTGATAGATGCATGCATGCGTGTGCACGTGTGCACTCAAACACACACACTCGGGAATAAATATCACAGTGGCCTTGTAAATAACTACAGAGAATTGGATTAACTCACAACTAAACACACACACTCGGGAATAAATATCACAGTGGCCTTGTAAATAACTACAGAGGATTGGATTAACTCACAACTAAACACACACACTCGGGAATAAATATCACAGTGGCCTTGTAAATAACTACAGAGGATTGGATTAACTCACAACTAAACACACACACTCGGGAATAAATATCACAGTGGCCTTGTAAATAACTTCAGAGAATTGGATTAACTCACAACTAAACACACACACTCGGGAATAAATATCACAGTGGCCTTGTAAATAACTACAGAGAATTGGATTAACTCACAACTAAACACACACACTCGGGAATAAATATCACAGTGGCCTTGTAAATAACTTCAGAGAATTGGATTAACTCACAACTAAACACACACTCGGGAATAAATATCACAGTGGCCTTGTAAATAACTACAGAGAATTGGATTAACTCACAACTAAACACACACACTCGGGAATAAATATCACAGTGGCCTTGTAAATAACTACAGAGAATTGGATTAACTCACAGCTAAACACACACACTCAGGAATAAATATCACAGTGGCCTTGTAAATAACTACAGAGAATTGGATTAACTCACAACTAAACACACACACTCGGGAATAAATACCACAGTGGCCTTGTAAATAACTACAGAGAATTGGATTAACTCACAACTAAACACACACACTCGGGAATAAATATCACAGTGGCCTTGTAAATAACTACAGAGAATTGGATTAACTCACAGCTAAACACACACACTCGGGAATAAATACCACAGTGGCCTTGTAAATAACTTCAGAGAATTGGATTAACTCACAGCTAAACACACACACTCGGGAATAAATACCACAGTGGCCTTGTAAATAACTACAGAGAATTGGATTAACTCACAACTAAACACACACACTCGGGAATAAATATCACAGTGGCCTTGTAAATAACTACAGAGAATTGGATTAACTCACAACTTAACGTTTATAAAGGCAGGTGAGAGAACCTCCCTCCACACCTTTTTTTTCTCCTGCTGAGGAGGGAGGGTGAATAAAGCAGCATTAAGTCCTCTTGCACAGCCCAAGTAGGTACTACTTGCAGGCAAAAAACTTCCTGCAGAGTTATGTTCTCTGTCTTGAAAAATGATAGTGAATTTGCTGTAGGTTAAAGTAAACTAGACATTCAAACTCCTTTTCCAAGCAAGCCACACACCCATCTATCCTAGCTTATGTCTCTGTCATAGGAGGAGCAAGTGACAGATGTAGCTTGTTCCAGATTTTCGATAGGGATCTATAACTGCTGTCAATCTGACTTTAGCCATCACCTGGATTTTTGTGAAAATATGTTCTCAGAGTCCAGGTGCTGGCAGGGAAGCTGTATTAGTAGTAAACTCTTTTGGAACTTATTCTACGTGGATGAAGATTAAAAAAAACACTGTAGCTTTTCTTTCTGATAATTTTACAAGAAAATGCATCACCGTGGAAGCAGAACGAGGGCACGTGGGGGGTGAGGCTGGCTCCGTGGGGCCGTGCGGCCCAGGGCCGCGGTGAGTGTGCATGGCGCCAAGCAGGTGGTTGGGCGGACATGGGACGTGGCCCCTTTTGGAAGCTCACTCACACAGCTGTGTGTAATCACTGCTCAGAAAACAGTTACGGATGGAATCGGCTGATTTAAACTGAATTGAAAGGCTGGTCTCTGTGATTTCAAAAGATGTGGTGAGTTTCTTTGGAATGAGGGTGCTGAGATACGGAGCAAATGAGCAGGAGACCCAGGCCCAGATGCCACAGGTGCTGAGGTAATCTCAGTGTTTGCGCCCTAAGTGGGGAGAGCGCCGGAGACCAGGAGGTGAATGTGACCCCTCCGTGAGAACCTCTCTGTAGCTCACGTGTAGTTAGTGAGGCCCAAGGCCATGGGACTGAACAACTGGAAAGGGCACTAGATGCTGACGGTCCAGTGATTTCTGCCAGATCGTCCCCAGTTATTTTCCAGCATTTCCCCGTTCAGGTGGGGGTGGGACAGCGGTGAGGAGAGGTGGCCCCACCAGAGATGGGCAGTGGGCCCTGCTTCCCAGCTGCTTCCCAGCTCTCCATCCTGGCCACCCTGGTAGCATCTGGCGATTTCGCCTGTAAAATGGGTGCAGTTCGACCCACGCCATTATTTGGAAGCAAGGAGCGAGGAGGGCTCAGGCTGGGTGTGTGAGGGTTTGGGGGGCCCCGGCAGCCCGGGTCTTCACGGGCGCCCGGCCTGGTCCTGCTGAGTTTCTCCGGGAGCGGTGGTGGCCCCGGCCTGGCACAGCCCGCAGGGTCCCTCAGGAGCACCTCAGCCCTGATGCCCCTCCAGCCGTCCCACCACCACGGGAGCTCCTGAGTTTGGGGCACAGAACCTTCAGGGGTAGGCGCTGGGGTGCTCGAGGCCACAGGATCAATGTGCTGTCTCTCCTGAGCGTACCGAAACCGTCGTTTATAGCCTCCAGTGGGTGTCGTGGTTCTGAGGGGAATGCAGACTCGCCTGCATCTCATGACCACCCAAGACGTGCGGGGACCTTTCGGACAGCACCCTGATCCCTTTAGGCAGACGCGGGCCAGTCTGCAGGTTTCCGTGCAGGATGGACCCTCTGCCTGGCTTAGGCGTGGCCCGGGGAGGACGAGGCGGGGCCTTTGTTCTAAGCGGACGGAGGCTCCTAGTGTAGCAGGAAAGACTTGGCAGTGACACGACCCTTCCCCGGCACTCCTCCGGCGGGCAGCCTCCCAGGTCCTGGCACCGTCTCCTGCCTTCACCTCCCTGGCCAAGTCCAAAGGCCCCGGACGGATGGGCTGGTGTTCCTGTCCTTAGACAGCCTCCTCTCACCTCGGCCTGGCCCTCTAGTTGGAGGATCCCCACCTCTATCCCCGCCTGACCCGTGGAATGAGCCACGGCGGGGCCCTAGGCCCCAGTGGGGTCCTCTGAGGGGCCGGGTTGAGGCATCGGGGGAGCCCGGCTGGTCCCAGTGCCCTGGCTGGTGCAGTGAGCCGTTTCTTAGGCCTGGCCCTTCATCTCTGGCTCTGTGCCGTGCCCATGTGGGACGGTTCTGACGACGGGAGGGAGGCGCACCCTCTGATCACTCTGAGAGCTTGTCTGTGGCCTTCAGTGGCAGGGGCTCCTCCTCCTTTTAAACACCGAGCGGAGCCGAGGTATAGCTTTGCCTGCCCGCCAGTTCCTGGGTCCCCAGAAGGAGCCAGAGGCCGTGCGGGCTTCAGTGGTCTTGGTTTTCTGTTTTTGCTTTTGTTTTTTATTGGAGTATAGTTGATTTACAAAGTTGTGTTAGTTTCTGGTATGCAGCAAAATGCTTCAGTTATCCACATCTATCTATCTATCTATTCTTTTTCATATTCTTTCCCATTATGGTTCATTGCAGGGTATGGAATATAGTTCCCTGTGCTGTACAGCAGGTCCTTGTTGTTTATCTATTTTATATATAGTAGTGTGTATATGTTAATCCCGAACTCCTAATTTGTCTCCCCCACACCTTTTCCCCTGTGGTAACCATAAGTTTTTTCCTGTGTCTGTGAGCCTATTTCTGTTTTGTAAATAAGTTCATTTGTATCATATTTTAGATTCCACATGTAAGTGATAACATATGGTATTTGTTTTTCTCTGTCTGACTTACGTCACTTAGTATGATAATCTCTAGATCCATCTGTGTTGCTGCAAATGGCAATATTTCATTCTTTTTATGGGTGTGTAGTATTCCATTGTATAATATGTACCACATCTTCTTTACCCATTCATCTGTCAGTGGACACTTAGGGTGCTTCCATGTCTTTGGCTGTTATAAATAGTGCTGCTATGAACATAGGGGTGCATGTATCTTTTTGAATTAGAGTTTTGTCTGGATATGTGCCCAGGAGTGGGGTTGCTGGATCATATGGTTCCTTAGTTTTTTAAGGAACCTCCATTCTGTTCTCCATAGTGGCTGTACCACTTTCCATTCCCACGAACAGTGCAGGAGGGCTCCCTTTTCTCCACACCGTCTCCAGCGTTTGTTATTTCAAGACTTTTTAATGATGGCTATTCTGACTGGTGTAAGGTGGTACCTCATTGTAATTTTGATTTGCATTTTTCTAATAATTAGTGATTTTGAGCATCTTTTCATGTGCCTATTGGCCATCTGAATGTCTTCTTTGGAGAAATATCTATTTAGAACCTCTGCCTGTTTTTTTTTTTTTTTTTTCTGTACGTGGGCCTCTCACTGCTGTGGCCTCTCCAGTTGTGGAGCACAGGCTCCGGACGCGCAGGCTCAGCGGCCACGGCTCACGGGCCCAGCTGCTCCACGGCATGTGGGATCCTCCCGGACCGGGGCACGAACCCGCGTCCCCTGCATCGGCAGGCGGACTCTCAACCACTGCGCCACCAGGGAAGCCCCTCTGACCGTTTTTTGATTGGGTTGTTTATTGTTTTGATATTGAGTTGTATGAGCTCTTTGTATATTTTGGAAATTAAGCCTTTGTCGGTCTCATTGTTCGCAAATATTTTCTCCCATTCCGTAGGTTGTCATTTTGTTTTGTTTATGGTTTCCTTTGCTGTGTAAAAGCTTATGTTTGATTAGGTCCCATTTGTTTACTTTGCTTTTATTTCTGTTGCCTTGGGAGACTGTAACAGTCTTGGTTTTAATGGATTTTGCCACTTTTGGTTTATAGAGTTGGTTTGGTGAGTGACGACTTGCATTTAAGCTCATGACAGTCATTACAGCAGAACCGTCCCTGCTCCATCAGCAGCCATGAGACTGGCAGTAGCTGCAGTGTGCGTTGCTGGCAGTGGGTGTCAGACACTGTTTAAACACTTGGAGGAGCACCCGCTCATCAAGTTCGCATTTTATTGATGAAGAAACTGAGGCATTGAGTGACTTTCTCAAGGTCATGCATCGGGTGGGGTCAGAGTTGGGATTTGAGCATTGGATTCTGGTTCCGGGCGGTGCCCTTGACTGCCAGACAGCGCCTTTTCAGTCGGAGTTCCACACGTGAGAGGGCTGCTTAGAGCCTGCTGATCCATCCTGAGGCCACACCAATGTAGTACAAGTTTCTGGCTTTAGACATTCACTCCCATTTCATATTTTTAAATCATTATTTCTTGGAGTTTCTGTTGTGCTTAAGACATTGCAGTAAGAGCTAAGGGTGGGAAGATGTGAGACTGAGTACCGGGCTCCAAGAGCCACAGCACATCCCACAGGGCAGGTGCAAGACGACACTGATGGCAGCCCGTTCAGTGGGCGCAGCTGGAAAACCGCGTCGGGGTCCTGTCCTCGAATGCGTAGTCAGAAGTCTGTGCCGGTCCTACAGCCGGGGCACCATGGAGGGCAGGGGGAGGGGGGAGGGTAACCGTGGCAGATTCAGAGCCCGACCCCGGCCTGGTCCCACCGTGAGCTGCCCTGCGGCCGGTCTTTGGCCGTCTCCCATAAGTGAGGGTGGGATTCACTGCTGGCTCCCCTGTCAATAATTGCCTGTGAGAACAGTTAAGTTTTAAGAGGAATCAGTATCCTTTGGGCTTGTATGATGACTCCCCAAAATACGGCCCAGGATGACATGGTGGGGCTTTGTTGAGAGGTACGTTAGTGAGTGTGGCTTCTGTCCACCACGTCCCTCGGGTCCCTGCTGGCGTGTCACCGTTCCCATCCTCCCAGACTCCATGGGTCACCCGAGCAGTGAGGTGCTAAGAGTCCCTCTAGCTGCCCGTCTAGGGGTCTCCGGTAGCAGCAGATCAGAATGCGGTCGTTTCTCTTTACAGCTGCAGTTTCCCATTGATCTCTGCAGCAAATAGGAAAATAGCATTTGTTGAGTTTAAATGGTTACTTTGTGAAAATAAGCAAAGGGAGGAAGTAGGTTTTCCCGGGAAAAGAACGATTTAAGGCCCCTCCTTATGAAACCATAATTCTGAGATAAAATGGTTGAGGTTTTTAAGAAGAATGGCGTCCCTGAGGAGCAGGGAGAGAAACTAGAGTCCACGACACTGTCGCCTGCTCTGCTGAGTAGAGGAGGCCCGGGAAGGACCCCGCCCCACACACCACCTGGTCTTTCCCCAGCACGCGGGCTGCGTGCCCCCAGCTGACACCGACTTTGTGTTTTCTGTGCAGATGTGGAAAGACTGACGCCTTCTTTCAGGGTGTAGGTGCTCAGCTAGGCAAGGGGAGAGGTAAGTTTTCTTATGATCCCGGTGCCGAGGAAGAGTGTGTTGAAAAGAAAGAGGTCAGGACATTCTCCGGGGGGAGCAGTCTCTTTGGGGAGCCCCGAGGAGCCCTGCGCCGGGTCGGCCCCTGGCCCTGCAGACATGGGAGGTCCCGGCAGTGCCAGCTCGTCTTTCCTTCTCACAGCAGGCCAAGAAGAATGGGCTTGGAAATGGAAATGGTTTGTACTCCATTTAACGCTTATAGATTTTGTGGGCTCTCGTTTTTTGTGACTAACAAAAATAGAACTGATGGGCCTCTCTTCACTGGGATAGCTGTGCGCTGACCAGGGTCAGATGAAGATGATTTCACTGTGGGGTGGGAGCCCGGTGGGTCTGCAGTTGAATGTGTGCCGTGCGTGCGGGATGCGTGTGCTGCGTGAACGTGAGGGTGTGTATTTCGTCACGTCCTCTTCGGTCTGGGGTTCAGGTGGATGTACTTCACTGGGGTCACTTTGTCTGGTGAGCGATGGGAAACCAGCCGTGTGGAATGTTGACCACAGAGGCTGTTGGTTGTGATTTTGGGGTCAAGTTACTGTTTCGTTCCAGTGCTGTTTCCTTCAGGGTATGGATGTGATGAACTCTTTTTTGCCAAAAACTGCGCATGTCGTTGCTGCCTGTTCCCATGAACAGCTTACCTGTTAGTGATGAGTATGAGGTGGCCTGGAAAGAGAAGCACCCTCTACCCACCTCCGGCTCATGTGCCACTTGCCTTCCCGCGAAGAGGAAGCAAAGCTTCTGGACGGCCTGGACTGCGGGGTGCAGGGGTGAGGTGCAGCCCATCAGAGGGCCTGGCCGGCATCCGGTGTGTGGGGAGTGGGCTCGCCCAGAACACTGGGCTCGAGGCCCCTGCTTCACGGCTCACGGCGCTTACTGGGAAGCCGTGCACTGACGGTGGCTCTCACCGTCACTGTTACCATCCTGTTTTACCCATGAGGAAATGTGCTGGTGATGTTGACCGTGACACCTGCCATTTAATGCTAAGCTGCTGGGCACCGGCCCCAGCGTTATGTGAACTATCTGGTTTTCTGCTATTAGAATTTCTCCCAGTTTATTGAGATATAGTTGACATAGAACATCGTGTTAGTGTCAGGTGTACAGTGTAACGATTTGATACCCGTACGGTTAAATGCTCTTGGCTACTTTCAAATATACAGCACAGTATTGTTAACTATAGTTGCTGTCCCGTACCTTACCTGCCCAGGACCCATTTATCTTGCAACTTGAGGTTTGTACCTTTTGACCCTCTTCACCCAGTTCTCCCACCCACACCCCCACCTCTGGCGACCACCCATCTGTTCTCTGTATCTGTGAGCTTGTTCTTCTTTTTTTCCAGGTCCCACATACGTGTGGGATCTTTCTCCCCTGGACTCATTTCACTTAGCGTGGTGCCCTCCGGGTGCATCCACGGTGTCGCTGATGAGGATGTCCTTTCCACAGCTGAATCATACTCCACTGTGTGTACTCACCACATCCCCTTTGTCCATTCACCCATCGGTGGGTACGTGGGTTGCTTCTGCGTCCTGGCTGTTGTGGGTGACTCTGCAGTGAGCATGGGGTGCACCAGCTATCTAGTTTTTAGTTTAATCCTGCTTTATGTGCACTTTCCCAGCGAGGACTTTGTTGCAGTGATTTACAGGCTGGTGGTCCTATTAGCAGTGGAGCCGGGATTTGAATCTGTGCAGCTCGGCTCCGGAGCACCTGACCCACAGGGCTTCAGGCTTCAAGGATGTTGTTTCTGGGCAAGGATTTCACAAACATTCCTTGTTATAAAGATGTTTTCTTCCTGTTGGTCTTTGTCATAAAGAATAGAGATGTAATGGCCCCCACTTTTGAGTGATGTTTGTAATAATGTTCAAATATTGGGGTTTAGAGGCCAATGAGGTCACAGATCGTAACACAGGCCCCCGTTATCTCTTTAGAAGTAGATTGTATTTTATAGACCCAGTATTCAGTTGCTCGTCCCAATGTCCCAAACCCGCTGCTCTTATTCCTCTAGGCACCGAGTTGTGTGACACGTGCCACATGTCCAGAATCTGTTTTGGCTTCTGAGTTTTAGATAGCAGGTGAGGAGCGTTCTGACTGCTGGGGGTGCATCTGAGCCTTGCTGAATTCATCAGGCTCCTGACTGTGGGTGCTGAGGGCTTGGGCAGTGAGAGTTCGGACCACAAGGGCCGCCTGCATTGTTCTCATGCAGTCCTCTGATAGAAGTTAGATGGAGTTCCGGAATGGAGGGGAAGTTTCTGATTAGCTTCTTGTTTTGGAATCAGAATCCTGGATTGTTTCTTACGCTCCCGACTGACCTCTTTGGATCCCCTCTGTATTGTTTCTCTGTCCTCACTGACTTTCTGTAGCACCTCCCAATTTAGTATCATCTGGAAATTTAATTAATGTGCTGTTTACTGCCCCTTCCAGGTCACTAATGAAGATGTTAGATAAGACGTGGTCCCCAGGGCTCCCCACCGGACACCTCCTCACAGCTTCACACTCTGTCCTTTATCAGTGCACTTTGTTTATGATCCTTTCTCCAGGTTTCAGGCCACGAGGGGGTGCTTAGACAAAGCCCGGTTTGAATTAATTTTTCCAGTAAGACTGTAAAAAACACTGTGCCAGATTCCTCCCTCAACTCCAGATGTGTTGTTGGTTGCGTTCTTCCACGGCCTGGCGGTCTGCTCTGTGCCCTTGGCCCCCGCCCTCTCCCCCTGCCCGGCTCTCCCTGGAGATGCAGGGAAGGGCCCGCCAGCTGCCCGGCTTTGTGAGGCCGGGACCCCGTCTCGAGGTGGTTCCTTCCACAGTGCTGTGCCCGGGCCACTGTCTCCGTCTGCCCTGGTCTCCGCGACAAACCCCACAGACTGTGCTGTGAACAATAGAAATGTATCCGTTACAGCTCTGGGCTGCGGTCTGAGATCCAGGAGTTGAGGGCTGGCTCCTCCGAGGTCCCTCCTCTTGGCTTCTCCCTGGTTCCGTGTGTGATCGTGTGATCGTCCCTCTGGGTTTGGCTGTGTCCTGAGCCCCTTTTCTTATGTGGATGCTGGTCCTGTCGGATCCGGGCCCCACCCTAATGACCTTATCTAACCTTAATCACTTCTTTCAAGGCCGTGTCTGCCAATATAGTCACATTCTGAGGTGCTGGGGTTAGGGCTTCAGCATGTGAGTTTTGGGGGACACAGTTCAGCCTGTAAGAGCTGTGGATTCTTTGATTCGTTGATTTATGTGAGAGGTTTGGGGAGGGGGTTCTATCCTGATTAGGTTCACAGACCGAGGGGTGAGTAACCAGCCTCCATCACTCTGCACGTTCCTGGTGTTTCAGGAGTAGATCCACCCATCAGGCCGGACAGTAGGCCTCCCTACTGTCTAGATTTTGACTAGAGGTGAGACCTTGAAGGCCTGCCATCTATTTTAAGGAGGCATTTTCTCCGACTTGCTCATGTTGAGGCTGTTTGAGATGTAGCTGGGAGGGGTGTGGCCAGGGAGGGCGTGGCCTCGAGGGCCGTGGACGGGAGGTGTGGCGGCAGGCGCTGTGCACGCGTCTGTGGACAACTGGGCTGGGGTGGTGACGACGCTTGTGCGCTGGGTCCCCAGGAAGAGAAGGATTTCCTGGGTGGAAGGCTTTTCAGGCTGGTGCTGGGTGTGGGGAGCAGCCACTGGAAGGGCAGGTTGGAGTGACACACCCGAGCCCCACAGCCAGGGGGGTTTTGGGGTCAGATCTGCATTTTCACGAGACCCCTGAGGGATGGGAGGGGACGGAGAAGGGGGCCGTGACACTGAGGGCCGCGGGAGGCCCTGCTCCTGCTTCTTTGTCAGCGTCATTCATGTCACTGTGTGGTTCTGTGACTTGCCAGACATAAAACCCTGTGAAAATAGTCTTTAAAAAAAGGTGCAAGTACCCTGAAATGAGAAAAGCCTTCTTGATATGCTGGTGAAATTTCAGGAAGACCAACACAGCCTCTTTAAAAATAAAAAAAAAGAAATAAAGGTTAACCCAAGATGGAGAACAAAGGTAGAAAGACGCGCATGGGGTGATGAGTTCGGGATTTTAGAAGCCTTCCATGTAATTGGCGGCCAGGTTCACTCATCCTGAGACCCCGTGGAGGAAGGGCTGGGTGACTGGCAGCTGGTATTACCGGCAGCGGAATCAGTCTTGCTCCCCCGCGCTCGGGAGAGAGCATCCCACATTAGGACGGGATGAATTTTTCAACAGAGGAAGGTGAAATGTCAGGAAGACTGTAGATCACGCCAGTGCAGGGTCTTTGGGAAATTAGAACAGTGAAAGGCTGACAGGGTGGCGGTGATGAAATACGGCTGCCGCATCCACCCTGCTCTCCTGGTGAGTGAGCTGAGGAGGGATGGACAGACGGGCGGCAGCCGCGCCTTCCAGGGCCCAGCATCTCAGGCCCATCGCCAGGCCTGCAGTTCAGAGACGGCCCAAGCTGTTGCTGTGACTGTGTGTGTGTGTGTGTGTGTGTGTGTGTGTGTGTGTGTGTGTCGGGGGTGGGAGTGGGAGAAAGCCCCAGGAGCCCCGTGGCGCCTGCTGATGAAGGCCCCAGGGTAAGGGTGAAGGTCAGACTCTGACGATGACCTCTTCTTGGCCTCACCCTCCCTCCCCACCCCCCAGGAGCCCACTATCTCCTCTCTCTTCCTGTCCAGGCCCCAGCTTGGGCCTTCAGTTCTCACCTTGACGGCTGTAATTTGACTCCCATAACTAATTTTTCTAAAGCACAGTTGGAGGCTCTCAGCTCTTGCTTCTCAGAAGCTGGCAGTGCTTTCCGCGAGCTGTGCGGCCAGCCCAGAGCATCACCTTTCAGTCAGGGCCCTGGGACCCTGTCCTGGCTCTCCCGTTTATCCCCCTTGTCCTGGAGCACTTAGGGGCCCTCTCTGGGCCACTGTCTGCACCTGTGAAGTGGGGGTGTAATTATGGGATTGCAGTGCCATGTAAAGGGCCGTCCCACCTGTCCCACGTCCTCTGTGAGCTTGCCCCAAACTGTCCTCCTGTCCCACTGCACGGTCCAGCGCCAGGGCTCCACTCACGCCCCGTCCACCTGTACTTTTCCAGTTCTCTGGCTGGTCTCCATGCTGATCTCTCCGCCTCAAGCATCCTTCCTCCAAATCTCTGCCCGTCACAGTCCATCTCATCCCGAGCCAGCCTGTCCCCCCCACCACGGTGCGCTGGGCTGTGTGTTGGGAAAGGGCTGAGGCGAGGTCCCCGTGGGTGGTGACTCCTGGGTGCGGGGATGCACAGAAGACCTGTGGAGGGGGCACAGAACCGTGCACGGGAGCGTGCCTGTGATTTTAAAATAAATATGCGTTATTGCTTCCAGAAACGAATATGCAAGTGCATGAATCATCCTTGGTTCCAGAGTGAAACCTCCCTCATTCCACGGGAGGCTTTAAGGACGGCACATGCCGCTGGGTGTGAGTGTATAGCAGAAACAGGACCCACAGAACTCCGTATCTTTCCAGTGGCCCCTGGGCTCTGGTGAGACAGGGCAGGCAGGTGAGGCTGGAGGTGATGAGACCCGAGGTATCAGGGAGACCCCACGGGCACCAGGGCTTTTCCACCATCCGTCCTGAGAGCTCAACCTGTCGCCATTAGCAGGCCTTTCCTTGGAGTATGGAGGCAGGCATCCTGGCAAGGGGTCACCTGGGAACGGATCTGTGTGCCTGGTCCCAACTGCCCAGAGCTGTGGTCAGTGGGTGCCTTGATGGGGTCGGCTGTCAGTTCATCCTCAGCTAGTGCTTCCGGGGAGGGCGACGGAAGCGGGGCTGCCGGGAAGGTGGGGGGCTGTCCACATGCCCCCGGTCTCCACTGTGGCTTGGCTGGTCCTGCCTGGCCCTCCACCGGCCCAAGCCCTTCTCGTCCCTCTGTTCCTTCAACACGCATGTCTTACGGCCCCTGGTTTTAGGCACGGCTCTGGCCATTAAGGATCTGAAGATGGATGGGGTGTGGACCCAGCCTTCAAGGGGATTAGTCAGTAGGGACTTCCCTGGTGGTCCGGTAGTTAAGACTCTGTGCTTCCACTGCAGGGCGCATGGGTTCGATACCTGGTTGGGGAGCTAAGATGCCTCATGCCGCACAGTGCAGCCCAAAAAAAAGAAATAGAAAACAAAAGGGGATTGGTCAGTAAAGGAGAGAGAACCCCGAAGCAACGGCCAGAACACGAGGAGGAGGTGGTGGACAAGGGTCTGACGGGGGTCACGGGGTGGCGGGGCCTTCACCTGGAGGTGCCCTGCCTGCCCTTCTGCCCCTGTGTCTGCCCGAGGGGGAGTGGGGGTCCTGGAGGCTGCTTCCCGTGGGGCCCGGAGGGGTGGGCTGAGCGGAGCGACGGATGCAGCAGACGCGGCACCTGCCTCTCCGTCAGTTGACTTGTGTGTCTGCCGTGCGGCCGGGCTTGTGCCTCGCGGACCCTTAGTGCTCTGAGGGGCGCTTTCTGCCCCTTGGACGTGAGGCTGCCTCATGGGGTGCAACTGGCTGTGCCCATCGTGTCCGGTTCCTGGCCTTGGTGTCGGGACTCGATTGTCATGGCCCTTCTTCCTGAGATCCTGTGGTTCCCTCCACCTTATCTGGGCCTCACCTATAATCTGGGGATAAAACTTCAAGTTTAATAGTGCGTTACAGATATGCACTGAAAAAGGTGAACACGCCCTGAATGGCAGAAGTTAGCACTTGGGAGGATCATGGGAAGCGGGGGTTGGAATCTCACAAAGTGAATCCTCAGGGGGTTCCTGAAAAGTGAACCAGTGGTCCAAAAGGTGAACTGGAAAGAAGCCTCCCCGCTCAGTCGGGACGTGGCCTGACTGTGGGTTTCTCTTCTGTGAACTCAGTTCTATGCCACAGCCGCCTGAATGTCAGTGCCACCTTAGCCTCTGTCCCCGATGCCTGGTGGCCTTGGAGGGCCTGTGGAAGTCCCTGCAGAGGCCCCAGCTCTTTTCATGGAGGCAAGACCCGGAGGGCCCGGGGACTCGTCTTTGGGGTCAGAGGAGGAGCGGCTGTGCCTTGCAGCCCGAGCAGGGCGCTCGCTCTCGGGCCAGTCGGTGGGAGCTGCAGGGCGAGGAGTCACAGCGGCTGTCGGACCAGAAACCGCGTGGACACCCCTGAAGAAGTCAGGTGTCTGTCCCTGGGGGTGTCCGGTGGACACTGGTGACCGCACACACCCACGCTACAGGGGTCCCAGGTCTGGCGGGTGACCGGACCTCGTGGTCCTTCAGTTCCTGTCCAGCCCTGCAGCTCTGCGAGTTCCACATCGTGCCATCCCCTGGGCGTGACGGAGGGTGATGGTTTGGGAGGCGCGTCTACCCTGTCCTGAGGCTGGAAGAAAGAGGTGAAACGTAGGGAGTGTCAGGTGGTTTCTGGATCTCAAATACTCAACTGCCTCCTGTGCTCAAGGTGTGAACAAAAGCAGGCCCTTGGCCTCCTGGGATTATCTGTAGCTAACCACCCACAAAACAAAACTAAACAGTGTCTGTCACTAATTTCTAAAAATCTCTTTTTAAGATGTTAAAACAAGTCATTTCCAGGTCCCAAAATTGTGGAAAGCGTGTTGAATTGGCCAAATTCAGTAACTCATGCCTTTGGTAACTGACCTATGTCAGAATCGCCAAGTTGCTGTCATAGGAAATTTATGACACTGAAGAATTTAGGGTCCCTGCATGAGTTTTCCATTTGCTTTTGAAAGAAGAATCAATAAAGAATCTTACTTTATTATCTTATTGTTTTATGGGACCTGATCCTAGATGGAATGGCACCAGGATAAGAACTGTATGGATTTCCAAAATCTATGCACGTTTTCTGTAAAACTCTATGTAAATTTCAGATCCCAGATTATTCATCCAATAGGAAAGAGTTTTTCTGTATCTAAAAGAATTTTTCTGTATCTAAAAGATACAGAATTAGTAATTAGTGTATTTTTGAAAATCAGACTAATCTGAGAGTGTATAAGACAAGACCAAGGAGAATAAAATCCTTTGCTTCTCCTGGTCTGTCAGCAATTAAAGCACAGAAGGCCAAGAGCCTCTCCCTGTGTGACCTGACACTTGTGCAGTGCCATGCAGCTTCCAAAGCACTTCTCACGCTATTTCAGCTGATACTTCTGGTGGTCTTCTGGTGTAGACATCGTCATAGAACCAGATTTATAGGTAAGAAAGTTGAGAGGAATTCATTTGCTCAGGGTCTTGTAGATAACTCTATCACAATCAAGTTTCCAAGAGAAATCTGCTTTCCCCCCTGATTATTTCCCCCACTGTATAGAAAACGAGACTGATTTATTTGAAAAAGAAATCTGATGCTTTGTGGGGGGAAAGAATGATGAAACATTTAGTAGTGTACCAAAGTTTAATAGATAAAAATAAATTTAAAATATTTATATACTTATGAGAGGCATCGTACCCAAGTGCAAGTGTACCCTACAGATTTTTTTATGTGTTCTATGTAATATAGTACAAAGTTACTCTAAATTTCAGATTAATTTATTATTTTAAAATTATCAAGACTTTAAAAAACGTTTGAGGACTTACTGGTATTTTTCCTCTTCCTAACAAAAACATTAAGAAGGATTTCTACAATATCCTATTCTTTGGAAACTGTTTGTGTTCTTCACATAACAAACACCTATTTGCTATCGTCAGTCTTCAGTGGCCCCTGAACCTCTGTTCTCTGACCTGGCTCTGAACTAACAATGTACTTCTAAGCTCGTCCCTGTTCTCCGACAGAACGTGGTGGTCTGCTGCTTGACGCCTGCCCTCAGTGGAGGCTATTACCTGTGTGCATAGGGTGGTGGCTGGGTCCCCCCCGCCCCCGGTCCCCAGGGGGCTGTGCTAAAGACAGAATATTCTAGAGCTTCCCTGACCTCCCAGCGCAGTCCAGTTCAAGGGAGCAGACTTTTCCAAAGATGTGTCTGTATCGATGCTTTCTTTGATCCTCTCCTGGTTTGCCTCCACCATTTCCGTCACAGTTCCCCTCCAGCTAAAAAGCAGGATGGGTGATATGAGACAAGGAGGGAGGTGTGAGCGGATAAATTTCATCTGCGCGCCCATGGGAGGTGTCTGTCCTGGGCCTGGGCAGGCACCGGCCACGGGGAAGCCCCTCCCTGTAGTTTTGGAGGTGAGTTGTTTTGTAGACGGTATATATAGTTGGGGGGTGTGTGTGTGCGGCTTATTCATTCTGCCGATCTTTTAATTGATGTGTTTAGACCATTTACTTTACTGGTGTGTTAGGGCTGAAGCAGGCCGTTTATTATGTTTTCTGTTTATTTGTTTCTCATTGCTCTGTTTCATTTTCTTACCTTCCTGTGGGTTACTTGAACATTTTGTAAAATCCCATCTTGATTTATTTATGATGTTTTGAATCTACTGCTGTGTATTGTTTTCTTGGTGTTTACTTTAGATACTACACATCACATACATAACTTGTCAAGTCTACTTGCAGAGAAGTACAGAAACCTTCTATGCAGAAAGGAGAAAGCTTCTTTGCCCTCCCCACTTAAAAAACATAATTATCTTAAGGTTTGCTCTACATACATTGACATCAGATGTGTTATTTTCTATATATGTATATATTTTTATGTTTGGTTTTTGTTTTTCTTTTAGTTAAAAAATATAAATTTATTTTCTCGCATGGTCCGCCCTCTGAGCCACTTTACCTTCAGTGCCACCTGCCCTCATGCTCTGGGGCTGCTTTAGCCATTCGGGTCGGCGTCGCTGCCTCTGCGCTTGGGGACATTTCCTTACGGCAGTTACAGAGTTAGAAAAACCGGAAAAGTATGGCAATTCAGAAAGTCTTCATTTTAAACCATGATACTGTTTCTGCAAATCGGATTTGAATGATGGGGTTTTATGATAATTATTCTCCGTTATTCAATACAATGTAATTACATAAGATTAAAAAAATCTTCCATTTAAAAACAAGCAATAACTATTTAGTTGGGTCTCGTACTTGCCTCGTGTTTCCGTCTTGGCTAAATCACACCATTCCGAACCAGAAGGAAAGCCATGTCCGGCAATGGGATGGTGGGCTTGGACAGCAGAGGGCAAAGCTCTTCCGGGATCCCGACCGTGGTTTGCATCACTTGTCTTACATTGTTTCCCTTGTGCTGGGGACAGAACACTCAGAAATCAAGGCAGGGACCCCTGACTTATTTGGGGCTGCTCATCATCTTTTGAATGGTTTTCCTGCATTTGGGGGAGATTCCTAGGTGATTTTCCCATTTCCCTTATGGAAATAACCAAGTTTCCAGTGTCCTTTGGGGCAGGGACCCAGCAGGTGACCCAGGCTCCTCGGGTCAAGGTGGCCATGTCGGAGGACAGTGGGGGCTCCCACTGTCGCCGGTGTGGGGCTGCAGAGCCGTCAGCTGGGGGCTGGGGGTCGGCGGCAGCAGTGCTGTGGCCTCCAGGTGGGAGCAGGTCCCAGCCTGGTGTGGGCTGGCCTCTGCGATGCTCGATGCTTGGGTGACTGTGGTGGCTCCCGCTGGGCCGGTCCTGGGTGTGGTTTCCAGCATCGCCCAGACGAGGGCCTGGTTCTCCGTCATGACCGACAACGCGCCCTCTTGTTCATCTCTTCTTTGAATCAGCAGGGTTGGCTTGGTGGGCGCAACCGGAGTCTGACAGATGTGCTGTGTCGGAGGCGGGAGGCCCCACCCCGGGGGTGGTGACGTCAGCTGGTGGTGACAGTGACCGCTTCCCGCAGCCGAGCTGGGCCATCTCCAGTTACCACCCCAGGTCTGCAGGGGAGGAGGCGGAGGCCCAGCCTGTTCCCCTCCCGGTCGGGCCACCCAGGCCCCCACGTGCCAGCTGCCTGTGCGCCGCACGGCCCTCGCTGCGTCCGGAGGAGACCCCGGCCCGTGCGGAGCTCACCGTCGGACAGCAAGGACGGGCCCTACCTGGTGCCCCCGCGGCAGCGTTGCCCGGACCAGGGATGGGGGTCGGTTACGAGCTGGGGCTGCGTGGCCAGCACCAGCTCTCCCGGTGGCGACCACTCGGCCACGACGCAGACCTGCCCCTCCTGGATGTCCCCTCGTCGTCCCTGTTCCTGCCTCCAGCACCCGTCGTTTCCCAGGCTTCTCGGGACCAGCTTCCTGTGGCCCATCATTGCGCTGAGAAGACGGCCACGCAGAAAAAACTCAGGGACCAAGAGGAAAACGCTGGGCCGGGAGGAGGACGGGGCGGCCCGGCCAAGCTGATGGCCTGGATTTATTAGAGGAGGGAGGCCTTCTAATTCCTAAAGCCTTGGAGATGACAGGTTACCATTTACCCATGTTGGAATCGTTCATTTTCGTGAGTGACTTGAGAGGACACAGGTCCTGCTAGGAAGAACCAAATCCTCCGAAGTGTTGGTTTTTATTTTTTTCTCTACTTTAAAATCAGTTTTCCCTGTGATCCCGAAGTGCGGCGCCGTCCTGATTCCCCAGCAGGTGCAGGATGTCAGGCAGGGGCTCCCTCCACCCCTTGGATGCCCCGTGCTCCCACCGGACGCCCTGGCGCCTGAGTTGGACTCCAGCTGATCGAGTTCAGGGAAATTAGTTTCTTTTGCCCTGTGCCAAGAAGTTTTTAAATGTCTGGATCCAGAATCCTCCTCGAGTCACTGTGGGGTTATTCTATCCAGGGGTTTTTCCTTTCCTTTTCACCTGGAGAGTCCGTGCAGCCCGTGTGGACTCAGGAGCCCTATTAGGAAGTCCTCTTGGGTTCTGCGCTGTCACTCCTGGCCATCTCCCCACCCTCCGAGCTCCGTGCGGGTCATGTGAGGTCCTCAGCGGCTGCCGCTCCCCCTCCTTGGCTCAGAGTCAGGGGTTCTGACTGAGCTTCTGCCTTTGTCTTTAGTCCCTCATGTTCCTCGTGGAAGCGCCCGCCACGTCCAATGCCCCAGATGCTTTAAACGGTGAATTTGAGTATCTGAAGTTTTCAGATTGTTCATCATTCTTTGCCGCTTGTAACTTCCTCGTTGTCTAACCATCTTACTGTATCACTCTGAGCTCACATTTGGCCAATCTTTGAACTGAAAGTGAGAGGTGTGAATTGTCAAACCGATATAATGTGGCCAGAGATACTTTCCCAAGAGTGGTTTGGTTTTTAAGCTAACAGGGTTCAGGTGTGTTCGCTTGAGGGCCTGCAGGGCGTCCTGAGCCTCGGGGTGATTACGAATCACTCGGAAACGAGCTGGCCCATCTGGAAGGAGTGAGCGTGTCCCCGGACCCAGCGGCCTGGTCAGGAGGGTCCCCGCCTCCAAGTGGCCTCCCCTTGGCCATCCGTGGGTGAGTCTGAGTGATGCGCCTCGGCCTGTTGGGAAAGGGGCCCTGTCTCCATCGCGTTCACTGCATCTTGCTAGCAACCGAGTTGCTGATCCCAGAAGGGGTGCTTAAAAAACGAGGTGATGTATCATCTTAAACAGAGTAGAAGCCATACATCCCGAGGAGTGCTGACCTCTGCTTGTCCCAGGAGACCACCACACCCCGAACGCTGTGGGAACCCGACTGAAGTTGCTGTAAATTGATTAAGTCAGCTCTCCTGCCCGCTCAGATTTCTCTCTCCGGACCTTGTACGGTGTTCCTGGCTCCTCGTGGTTTTGTCCTGCTGGGTTGCCCTTCTCATTCATCAGGATGGACTCGGAGGTTTTCCACTTTCTGAAAACTCAAGTGTGCCACTGAAGACCAAGATCTCGTGTTGAAGGATAGTTAGAAGGATGTTCCGGGGCTTCTGCAGGAATTGCCGCCAGTTACGCATTCATAGGCTTTGTTTGCTCGCTCAGTGCTGCGACCTGTGGAACACGTGTTTCCACAGAATGTATGCCCTGGTGACACCTGGCTTACAAACACACCATCGGAGCACCAGGCGCTTGTATGACAGGGACTCTCTACCTTACTCCTGACATAAGTGGGTGACATGCAGCTTCCTGTTTTTGTCTCTGAGCGATTCTTTCTTTGATGGAGCTTGGTGTTGGCAGGCAGGGGCTGTGACAGGGTGTTGGGTGAGTTCACAGAGTCCACTTGACCTTGACCCGTGGGAAGTGGTTAGAAAATGCTCATCGGAGCGTGAGGGGGGGACGCAGCCCTCGCCCATTGGTGACGCCCGGGCAGGCTTTCTAGGGACCGATTCCGTTAGTGTCAGGAAGAGACGGGAGTGCCTGGAAAGCAGAGGACGCTCTGGCAGAGTTACCTAAAGTCAGCCTTTCACACGTGTCAACTGCCCTCTGGGTACAAATAGAAGATGCATATGTCGTGGGCAAAACTGTCTTTTGAACTGACCGAACAGAATTTTGGAATTTTGACATTTTTAAACTACCTTAGCGTAACCCGGGACATTCATGTGAAAACTGAGAGGCTGTGTTTTGCTTGAGATTCCCTGGGTTTTAGGTAGAACTCTACGGAATTGGACTGTTTTGACTGATAAGAATGGCACTTCCCTGTGGCTCCCTGGTCATTTGTGATCCAGCCGTGGTTGCCCCGCACGGAAGTTTGCACTTTGCCTGCCGCGCGCTCCATCCTGGTGCTGGTGAATTGAAGGTTTCAGTCACAAGGTGCCATGGGGACCATCCATCTGACCGTTCTGTTGTGTATTAGTGGGACTTGAGCCCCGAGCGCCTGAGGGGCTCCAGGATCACCCACAGTCAGAGCTGGATTGAGCTGGGGCCCACGTCCTTTTGGTCCCTGCTCGCTGAGTGACATCTCAGGGACACGTAAGATTTCCTGTAAGCTCTCAGGACGTCTTTCATGATTTGGCAAAACCAGAGAAGAGCTGGGCTGCAACCGCTCTCTCTCTGTGTGTGTGTGTGTGTGAGAGAGACAGAGAGAGAGAGAGAGAGAGAGAGAGAGAGAGACAGACAGACAGACAGAGACAGGGGGAGAGGGAAAGAACATTTCCGTTTCTGAAATTGAAAGCCTGTGCACAAATGGTGTTTGTAGTGGGCTGTGCGGTAGAGCTAGCAGTATGCTTTGCCCACTGGGGAAAAAAAGCGAATATGTCTTTGGGCTGTATTCCGGGAAAAGGAGCTGCACGTGCGAGGAGAAGCTTCGTCAGCTCCCTGTGCCTGTGGCACTGGGTCTTGGAGCTGTCGGGAGAGCCCGTGGAACCAGAGGCACGCAGCAGGACCGCGGGCAGCGCCCTGTGGGGAAGGCGGAGGCTCGCGTAGCTTCGTGGGGAGAGGATTCAGGACAGAGCAGAGCTCCGTGGCCCTGTGCCTAGGGACATGCTGACGAGGGATGCAGTGGGGGAGGGAGCGGCTGGCACTGGGTTTGAGGTTGTCCTGCACGAGGGGCGGGGGCGTCCCTCTCACTGTGGTTGGGGGTGTGTGTCTGTAGGCTCCTCTCTTACCCTGGGGCTTCAGCCCTA
Source organism: Phocoena sinus (assembly GCF_008692025.1). Lineage (NCBI taxonomy): Eukaryota > Metazoa > Chordata > Mammalia > Artiodactyla > Phocoenidae > Phocoena > Phocoena sinus. Next base: position 1,961,692 of record NC_045775.1, on the reverse strand, counting down.
TCTCCACTGCTAGTGATGGGATGGAGCAGCCTGACCCCCGAGTGTGCCCCCCGTAGAGCAGATTGAGGGATGCACAGCTCTGCGGAGGATGCAGAGTACACGTCACAGACCTTGAACAGTGGCGGGACGGTCCTTTGCACAGAGCCAGTTTGCAGACACGGCCAAGACAGTAAGGCCCTAGGTCGTATCGGGATGACTTTGGAAGCTGTCAGTCCCTTCGGATTAATTTTTCCTCCCAGGACACCGGGAGAGCCTGACGGGTAGATCCAGGGAAGCAGGTGTCACTTGACGTTAGAAAGACTGGGCTCTGCCCCACACGCCAGCCGCCAGTAAAACCGCCACAGCTAGTCCTGAACAGGGATTTCCAAACTTTTCTTTTTTAAAGACACAGAATGCATTTTTCATGTGTGTGTGTGTGTGTGTGTGTGTGTGTGTGTGTGTGTGTGTAGCACTATAGTATGTCTGTGTGTAGAGTGGCCAAGACCACAGCTGCTGGCTTGGCTGACAGGGTGGCCTCTCTCTGCTTGGAGTCTGTGATGTTCAAATAGCCACTACTGCATCTGATTAAATTCAAAGAAGAAACATCTTACCGAGCGCTCTGTGTGGTTTCTGTTAACTTCCCACCACGTCGCAGGAGCTCTCGAGACATCAGAAGGGTGGGGTCTGGGCAGAGTCAGAGTTGCCTGCGATAAAGCTGCCCATGACCTGACCACTGCCTAGAGTAACAACTAATTTCTCATGGCGTGGGTAGCTCTTACCTGGAGCCGATAGCAAAGTTGACCCACTGCCTGGAGACACCTATTCTAACACCTGTGAGGGCCGCGCTTCGCTGTAAACCCAGGAGGAAGGGGCAGTGAGTATCTGGGGTGTGAGAGGGTCCACAGAGGTGGTAGAGCTGCAGTGCACGTGGTGACCAGTCCAGGAGGTGCCCGTGGACCAGAGCCCAAATGGGTGTCCGGGGTGCAGGACGGCTCACCACGGAGCGTGCAGCGCTGCTGAGAGGGCAGAGCACGAGCCGCTCCCCGTCTAGCCGGGGCCCTGCTCGTCGGGCACCGCACGGGCTGCAGGGCGATTCCATCCTGTCACCAAGTGCCCTGAAGGCCTGCCCTGACCATGGACACCACGGAGGAAGCCTCTCACCCAGGGCATGATGCCCTTTACTCAGCGTCTGCTGAACGGCCCTGGGCATCCTCGCTGGAGTGGCCTGGCAGGTGGCGCTGGGGGCTGGCGGCAAGGCTCTATGTGTATCAGAATGTTCTGAGCTGGAGTCATTCAGCAAATCGTGTCATGAGTCTGTAGATTCGCGATGTGGTAATTTCTCAAAGACTGTTCTGTGATGGAATGAAAGGAAACAAAAGAAGTGCTGAGAAAGGATGGCACAGGACTCAGGAAAACTCATACAGCGGAGGAAGAATACATTTTTTTATTCACCTGGAAGCCTGCATTGAACTGAAAGTTTTTATATAATTGGTTTAGAATGGCTAATCTTGTTTAATGTGAAAAACTACTCTTTTTTTTTTTGTCCTATTAATGGCTATATTTTTCTAGATTTAGCCATTAGGGTTTATATTCAGTTTTAGTTTTTTTGCAAAACATTTCCCCTCCCATCTCTGCCTCAAATTTTATTATATTGACATTTGGTCAGAGTTGAATCCTTGTCTTAACCCATTGGGGCAGCTATACAAATACTGTAGGTTGGTGACTTATAAACAACAGACATTGATTTCTCACAGTTCTGGAGGCTGGAGGCCCAAGGTCAGGCCTTGGGCCTGATAGATTCCATGTCTGGTGAGGACCTGCTTGTTCATCCGTAGACGGCGTCCTCAGATGGTGAAGGGGTCTGTGGTGTCTTTTACGATGACACGAGCGCCATCATGAGGCCCCACTCATGACCTGCCCACCTCCCAAAGGCCCCGCCTCCTGGTACCATTGCATTGGGGGTTAGGATTTCAACATTGAATTTGGAGGGGGGTGAGTGGGACACAAACTTTAAGTCTATAGTCATCCGGTATAAAGAAATAGGCATTACTTTAATCTCCGCCTGCTGTTGTCATCATCTTGGCAAAAGTTGCCATGATGCAGCTGAGGGCTTTTTTGGAGGTTGTTATCTGTTCATCACAGGAGCCTGGGTGGTGTTGGTAGCATCAGATGAACCTGGGTTTGAATCCCAGCCCTCCACGAGGCTGTGTGACCTTGGGGAAGTTTCTTGGGTTCTCTGAGGCTGAGAATCGCTATTTGTAAAGGAGGAATAACACACCTACTTGTGAAGATCGTTGTGGTGATGAGGGAGATGCTTGAGGTGAGTCTCACGGTAGCCGGCTGTAAAGGAAAGCTCTGTTCATCACCATCGTGGCGCTGTGAGGAGCATCCCGGTCATGTTAGGCCCACGATCCTTGTCAGCCTGGCCAGACACCAGGGTCCCCCAAGTTCCCCGTGCAGGTCTCAGCCCTCGGCCTTACCTGGAACCAGAATATTTCACAGTAGGGCCAGGCGGCAGGAGTTTTGAGCCATCCCTGAGAGGTTTTAGCAGGTAACTAAGACCTTTTTCAGAGAGCAGGACACAGTGGACCCAAGGCCACCGCGTTGTCCAGCAGTGGGTGCCCGGGCGGTGCCCCTGGGGTGGCCGCAAGACAAGGGACAGACGACTTTGGAGTCGGGCAGAGATCCGTCTGATTCCCGACTGTGCCCTTACCAGCTGTGTGCCCTCGGCTATGGGTACGTGGCCGCACCAACTGTCCCATGTGATAATATCCAATTACGTTCTCGCCAAGGAAGCCTGGGACATGGTTGATACTTAAGAACTTTGGTTTTGCTGTTTGTAAAATGTTAATAATGCCATAATACAAAAAGAGAATAACTGGCAGGTCTGTCGTACGGATTAAAAGAGAGGCTGTGGACAGGACCTGGCCCAGCTGCTCACCCATGCGTGTCCCCTCGTGGTATCATCCCACCTGCGTTTTAAACATGTTGCCCACTGAATATGCATTCATGCTGGTTGTTTTTAAACCTCTTGTCTTAATGGAAGTATGCATTGTATTTAGATAAAGCTATTTTTAAAATACATCTTTTTAATAATATTATCTTGATCTATACCATCATGCATTTAGCAGGTAGCCATCTTTCCTAGATCCTTTTGAAAGCAGATGGGTTATAAATGATAAATCTTCAGTGCCTAGCAGAATCTGATACAGAGAAGGCATTCAGGTATGTAATGAAGTGTGTGCTACTCACGTAAGACGGCATCCCACTTTGCCTTGATGTGAATCCTAACTACAGAAAAATTGAACTCTTGACCTCCAAGTGTCTGTGTAGTGATGCTGGGTGCGACTGCGACTGTTCCCTGAGCTGTGTCCCCCTCCGTCCCCGCCACTGCGGGCACTGGTGCTCAGACCGAGCGGAAGCTCGTTCCTCGGTGTGGACACTGGGTTTCAGGGCTGTTGTCCTCGTCGAAGCCAGAGCTGCGGAATCTCGGGCGCTCGAGCAGAAGCCGAAGTTCAAGCCTGTTTTCCCTCCTGATCAGAGAGCCGAGCTGCCTCCCCACGTGTGGAGAGGTCCAACAGCCCTGGCTGCTTTCCCTGCTCCACAGCCTGGCTTGTAGCCCTAGGAGGTGAGCTGGGCTTTCTCCGCGTCCCTCTTGCTTAGTTGAGGCAGAAACAGACACACGTGGTCCAGTGGCCATCAGCCTGGTCGGTCTCAGCAGGACCGGAGATGTGGGCTCTGCCTCCCAGGCGTCCTGCGCCTGCATTTTGTCCTCTTTCCGTCCCCGCCTTCCCTGGGTCCTGTCTCGCCCCTGTCCCCATCACCTTCCTCCTTGGCAAACCCTGGGGCACCTTAAATTCAGTACGGATGGCCAGATGGCAAGAGCTGTGATAAAGCCTGAGTCGGAATTAATAACCTTTATGAAATGTTCCTAAGGGGGTTCAGCTGGAGTTGACTGCTGTGGCCCCGTCTTAGGGGAAAGATTTTCTCTTGACTGTGTTTTAGGTCCCTGGGAACTTTTACCTTTCCAAATCACAGCCCTCCGTACCTGATTGCCTACCACGTGTTAGTGGCAAAATAGCATCTTTAATGTAAGGGGTCATCATTTTGTGTCCTTTTGCATTTAAAGACGGGCTTTACGTCTCTCACCATCTTTCGAGTGTTTTATATGACACGATAACGACCGCTCGGCACTGTCCTGGGCTGTTTCCACCCGCTGGCCCTGGCCTAGACCTGTAGGTGCGGCACTGGGCCGGACGCATAAGGAAGACCGCTGCACAGGGAAGCAGGTACAGACCCTAGTGGAGAAGAGCGGCTCGCAGGCGAGGTAAAGTGAGGGAGGGTGTGGTTTTGGTTGGGGCAGGAGAGGGGAGAGCGTGCGTGCGTGTGTGTGCGTGCCACACGTGTGCACTGTGCAGAGATCTGGGAGAATCCCGCTCCAGGGGCTGCCGTGGGCCTGACACAGGCAGTGTCCGCATGTCCAGGTGCAGACAGCACGGAGGCCAGGCCAGCCGTGTCGGGAGTGGGAAGTAGCCGGGCTGCCTTGTGAGGTGGGAGGCTGGCGGGCTGGGTCCTGGCGGGCCCTGCAGGCCCAGCTCTAAGGACGGTGGGACGTGTGGCCAAGGGCAGGGGAGGGGTGGCTCGCCCATCCATCCTTTCCACGGGTATGTATCCAGCTGCTGCTTGCGCAGCACGTGCAGGGCTTGAGGGAGCACAGGTCCTTGCGGCCTGCCCCCGGGGACGGGCCTGTGCCTCCGGGGACCGGGGCTGTGGGGCAGGGGCGGGGCAGAGCAGGGGGCAGAGTGCGGCGGCCGCAGGAGGACTTGGGGGCCGTCCTGCGAGAGCTGCTGGCAGTGCCAGCTGGGGGTTCTCGATGCCCGTGATGCCTGGTGTCAGAGGAGCAGAGACACTGGTGCTGCTGGTGGAGATGGGGCATCTGGGAGCCTGGGTGATGAGCGGTTCGGGTTCAGTGCTGGACGGGAAGTGTGCCCTGCATCCGGTCAGTGGGGCTGTGGGAGGACAGGCGGGCTGCCCGTGAAAACTGGGTGCGGTCGGCACCTCTGCGGGTTCAGGGCCGAGGCCCTGGCCTTGGTCTGGGGACGGGCCCTGGGCCTGCAGCGCCTGCTGGCCGGCGATGGGGAAGCTGAGGCGGCAGCGAGGGTGGGGAGCTCGCTGCCTGGTTCTTGTGCCCCCCGTTACCAAGTCCAAGCTCTCTCTGCTCACCACACCACAGGCTGGTGGCCAAGAGGTGAGGTACCGGGGCAAGGAATAACGACTTTATTTGGAAAGCCAGCAAACTGGGAAGACGGTGGGCTCATACCCCAAAGATCCATCTTGCCTGTGTTAGAATTCAGGCTCCTTTTATACTACAAAGGAGGGAGTAAAGTCGGACACTGCCTGGTTCCCATCGGCCTCCGGAGGGGAGGTGTTACTTCCTTGCTCCTGCCGTCATTCCAGGGGTCCTGCTCAGCATGCTTGCTGGGAGCCGGACAGGGGTGTTTTAGCTTAACGCTCATGGCCTGGCAGGCAGGGTTCCGAGACGTGGGCCATTATGGTAATTTAAGCTCATAGGCAGCAGCCCTTTAATGATCAACTTGTGGTGGAAGACAGAGGGTTCTTCCCTGTTACACCAAGCGCCCAGGCCGGGGAGGCGAGGACCCAGGGCCACCCGTGGGCCTCGCCCGCCTCCTGGGCCCTGTGTCTCCTGCCCCGGTTCCCGCCGTTGGTTGTGGAGGCGTCACCTCTAGGTCTTGTCAACCCCCCTCCCCCGACCCCCGTCTGCACAGAGGGAAAGGACACTCTGAGGCTGGCGTCCTTTGTTTTAAAACTCAGTCTGGGACGTAACCCTCCTAGAGTGCAAGAGTGGCAGAGGAGCGGCAGAGAAGAGAGGCAAAGCAGTGGGCACGTGGAGGCCGGGGGGAGGGCAGCAGAGGGGCTGTCTCCTGTCTCCTCGCCCAGCCAGTCCTGTTCCAGGAGAGAGCAGGTGGGCAGCTAAAACTGCAGAAGCGGAGCAGTGTGTGAGAGTCGTGGGTTTGGAGGGCTGCCTCTAATCAGGGGAGACGGTGGGTGTGGAGGGGCCGGGGGGAAGCCCCGTGATCACAGCAGGGTGGCTGTCCTCCTGTCCGCGGGCCGGGACGTGGTGGCCTGGGGGGATGTCCAGCTTGTGCAGAGGGTGGTGCCAAGGTGACGCCGCACTCTGTGAGTTTTGGAGAGAGCCCCTCCCCGCCGCCCCTCTGCCACTCTCGTCCTGTGAGAGTGGCCAGCTGAAGGCGCTGGACCCTGCTTGAGAAGCCCCTCCTCATAGACGTTCCATAAGTGCAGGGCCCTGCGTTGAGTAAGATGTGTCTGGTTTCTTTTGTTTTGTTTTGTTTTACGGTACGCGGGCCTCTCACTGCCACGGCCTATCCCGCTGCAGAGCACAGGCTCTGGACGCGCAGGCTCAGCGGCCGTGGCTCACGGGCCCAGCTGCTCCGCGGCATGTGGTATCTTCCCGGACCAGGGCACGAACCCATGTCCCCTGCATCGGCAGGCGGACTCTCAACCACTGCGCCACCAGGGAAGCCCAAGATGTGTCTGATTTTAGAGGTCGGGCTCCCAAGGTGGGTGTGTCTCCGCCATCCTGCAGCATCTGACCCTGTCTTCAGTGGAAGCTTTTCTCTGAGATGGTGAAGGGTCGGTCCTGTCCACTGGGATCTGTGCCTTGGGACTCGAGTCAAGTGTCTGCCACCCCGGCACTGGCTGATAGGTCCAGGAGCGACCCTTGAGGAGCCCGAGGGAGGGAGGGCAGGGGAGGCGGGTCCTGTTGCCCAGCAATGACTCCAGTCAGCACGTGTTCTTACGAGGACCACAGCAATGGCCTGGCTTTGTAATTGTCTTGTTTTTTATAGTAGTATTCCTGCATCATTAATGACTGTAATTTGCTCGATACTGCCAGTCAGAGAAGCAAAAGAACTTTCCAACACCCTAGTAGACCAATGATGGAAAACCTTTTTTCAGCTGTAACATCTGGTGTTTCATGCTCATCTGTCTGTTTATTCCATGGTAACTTTTGGAGGAGTTGGGTAACTTTAATGAAAATTTCTGAAACTACTAAAGGGTCCCCAAATCTGCTTCAAATTCAGTGTTTGACTTCCTTTTCTGTTTTGGGGTGAGATAGTGGTCTGTAGTTTAGAGGACCTCTGTGTCCCTTAGTTGAAGTAGAAGAGTATTTGGAAAAGAACATCCCTGGCTTCCAGTGAGGGAAGTGGGTCACGCGTGGCCCGCTTCTTCTGCTGACTCCCTTTCCCCCAGCACTGGCCCCTCCCTGTCCAGACTCACCTCCCAAGATCCTCTCTCTAAGCCACATTGCTGGTGGTGGGGGGACAGCCCCAGTGTGTTAGAAAGCCTGGGTGGGGTCGCTGCTGGTCTTCTAGGAGCCAGCGAGGTCCTGTCCTTAAACCTCACAGACTGTGTGTCCAGCATTTCACAGGAACCACTCCTGGGGAAAAGGACACTAACAGCCTCAGGAGTGGCCCTGAGGGTGCAGCTAATGTCGTGGAGCGTCGAGGCTGGGGCAGGTGGATACAGCCGGCATGAGCAGGAGACGGACTGGAGCTGGTCCCTGCGGGAGGGGCCTTCCTGGTCTTCTTTTCCTCTTAGGAAACCAGAGAGCCTGGCTGATGCTGGGCACACAGTGAATGGGTGGGTGGATCGCACGCTGGACGGGCACCAGAGCACATGTCCACCTGTCCATCCCTCGGTCCGTGCACCCAGCAAGTACTGTCGAGCGTGTGCCATGTGCCGGGCAAGTCTCTTGTGTTGGGAGGACAGGCGTTACCTAGACACCCCGCCCACGTGGAGCTTCATTTTGTGGAAGCAGCTCTGTGTCTCTTCAGCAGGCCCAGTGCCTGGTGTCGGCAGCTTTGCTCTGGAGTCAGGCCTGCGGTCCGTCTGCTCCTCCCTGCTGCCGTGTTCTCAGCCGTGTCCTGGGCTGGCTACCCCTCTCTGGACTTTGGTTTCCTCTCTGCATGTGAGATGGGTGACCCGCCGTGGGGCTGCTGGGCATGCAGACATGGTGCCTGTGCCCTGCGAGGGCCCCTGGGGGCTGCGAGGCGATGCAGGGCACCCCTGCCCTCCAGAGCACGCTGCCTTTTCTGTGCGCTGACGAACGGGCTTCCCACTCCATGAGGTGAAAGTACACGACCCCTCAGAGGACACGCCTGGAAGCTTGACAGCCACGGCAGCTCCAGACCTGAGCTCCAGACTCTCACCCGGTGTTCCCACGTTCCCAGGACATCCCCGGCAGGAAGGCCTCCTGGACCACCCTCCTCCTGTGCGCCCGTCCTGGGGCTTTTCTGAGGCCCAGCTCTGCCGTGGAGATGAGTGGAAACCGTGTCAGGTGAGGCGTTTTCAGGGTCACACGCAGGTGTGCCTGGTGACAGCAGTCATGACGTGCCCTCGAGGTTCGCCCGGAGCTTCTGGAGGGATGCAGCTGGGGTCCTCGCGAGGCCCATCTGCTCCCATGTACAGCGGCTGACACTGGCCCTTGGCCGGGAACACTGAGCAGTGGCTGCAATGTCTGTATGGCCTCTTGACGTGGCTGCTTGGCTTTCTGGCGCCAGGGCTCTGGGTTCAAGGGCGAGAGAGCTGAGAGCGGGTGCACCTCTCGGTCATTTTCAGCGGTGGTATGAAGTGTCTCTTGTATGTAACCAGTTCTCCTTTGGTTATATTTTCAATGTTTTTCTCTTATAAAAAAAGCTGTATTGAAAATCTGTACATACTCTTTTGTTCTTGTTTGAGCTTTTCTTCTGGAAGCAGTGCTGGGTTGCTGGGTATTTTTCCATGGCCTTCACAGCTCCTTGGTCCCTCCATGGCTGAATTGCAGGGGCTCCTGCCCTCCAGCCCCGCTGCACCCCCCGCCCCCTTTGCTGCCTCTCTCTCTCTCTCCTGCCGCCTGTGCTCCGCTGAATGTCCCTGCAGGTTGGCTGGGCCCTGCTCCTGTCTCATCCTGCTGCCGAGGCCGAGGGAAGCCACCACCTGAGTGTCACCTGCAGTACAGGGGACAGAGCTCCCGCCCAGAGGTGACAGGCATCGCTTTTACTCACCACTCGTGGTGGCTCCCCCAGCCATGAAGGATGCTGCAGGGAAGGAACCAGGTTCCCACGTGCAGCACTGACTAAAGATGCCACACGCGGTGGAGCGGGGGAAGGGGAAGCTGGGAAACCCAGGAGGAGGAGGGAGAGGGGGAGGGGGAGGAGGGGAGGGGGAGGGGGAGGGGGTGGAGGATGCGGTGGAGGATGGGGGCAGGCCCGGCAGGAAGGAGCTGTGGCGGATGACCCACCCTCGGGCACGGGGCGGCGAGGCGGAGGGAGAGCGAGGGCTGATGTGGGGGCGTGCAGACCCGTTGCCCGGGACCGTGTCGGCGGACTGGGGTCTGTCAGCTCCAGCCGTTTGTTTCCCTGTCGCGTTACCCCTCGTCCAGCAGCTGGGCTGTGGGGTGCCGGTCGGGTGCCAGGAGGGAACGTTATCGGGGGTCCACCGCGCCCGCTTCCCAGCCCTCCCTTTCAGGAGCTTTCCAGCAAATGCAAATGGCACAGTTAGACCAACTTTAGCTGCCTTTGGGACTTGTAAAGATGTGAGCGCTTGGAGATTGTCCCGTGGAAAGTGCTGTAAATGTGTAAGATGTTGTCAAGCCTCCCAAGCAGCTTTTGTGTGTGTGTGTGTTTCGTGGAAAGATCCAGACTTTCCAAATAGTGGCCAGTTCATTTAAAAAAGATTGATGATCAGGCAGACATGTTTTAAATTGAGTCTTTTACTTTTGTGTTTCAGAATCCCCCGCTTCACTTCCTGCATTTTGAGCCATTTTAAGTAGAATAAAGAGAGGAAAGAGGAACATTTACAATAAGAAAAAGGAAAAAGGATTATCCTTCGTTCTCACTGCTAGTCGGCAGGGATCGTTTCCTAAGAGCGCGTCCTTGAGATGGTTCCTTCTCTCCGCTCTGCACTTTATTGGGCGGGTGAGGACTGTTGTGCTCAGTAGCCAGGCCACCAGATCAGCCTGCTTGTCGGTGGGGAGGATCCGGCTTCTGGAGCTGGCTCCGGCCCACCACCCCGAGCGCGGTAATGGGCACCAGCTGGGCTCCCGCGCCTGTGGAGGGGCACACGCTTCAGTGGCCGTTCCCCGGGCAACGGCATCACGCAGCCAGCTGGCCCCGTCCCCAGCCCGTCAGAGCGCACCCCTGCCGGGAGCCTGCGTCGCAGCCACGACCCTCCGTAGGCTCTGACGGCAGAGCGTTTGTAGTCGGGGGTCAAGGTTAAACCCAAGGACCCCCTGTGCCGGCAGTTCTTAGGGCGCTGGCCCAGGCACACAGCCACAGCTTTGGGGTGCGCGGTCCCTGGAAGGAGCTGAGTCTGTACAAGTCGAGTTTCCGAGACGGGCAGTCTCTCTGTGGTCTGAAGCTGGCCCGCTGGAGGGAGAGCCGGCGCCCCCTTAGAGGTGGGCAGGGAGAGGCCTCTGCGGGGGCAGCCTGGCCGAGCCGCAGGATCGGTGGTCAGGGAGGGGGGGCAGGGTCGGCGGTCAGGGAGGGGGGCCTGGCTGACCTGTTCCCTGCCGGGCGCCGGTGCGCGGTCTGTGGGCCGGGGCTGCAGGGCGAGAGGCAGGTGGTCTGGGCGCGTTCCTGTGGTCACTCGGAGGAGGCTGGTGGCGGTGGCCCCAGCGCCACCCGCAGGGCCTGCCACAGAGACTGGGGGAGTCTGGACAGCACTGGGGCCACGGCTGTGAATGTCTCTGGCGGTCTCAGGAGTAATGGGGCGGGTGGTCCCAGCAGAGCCGGGAGGGCAGGGCTGTGCTGGAGCTCTGGGACGAGGGCCGTGAGTGGGAACCTGCGCCTTTGTGCTCACGTGGTTCCATCCTGGCTGGTGCAGGGACCACACAGAGGCCTGAGGGAGGAACCAGAAGGCTGGCCTGGGTGTGAGGCCTTCTGGAGCTGGGTGGGCCGCCGGGGCTCTGGGCTCGGGGCTCGGGGCTCTGGGCTGGGAGGCCGTGGAAAGGTCATTGCCAGGCAGAGACAGCAGGGCCCCAGGGGGACGAGGGTTCTGGCCCACTCGGGGTCGAGCTCTCTGGACACCCTGGCACTGTGCCACTCACGGGACCCCTTGCAGAAGCCTTCCTCCTGCAGTGCCCCCAGACCCCCGACGGGGCAGGCCGACAGGAGGGTGCCCGAGGGGCTGCGTGTTTGTCGCAGAGCAGGCTGTGACTGGCGCCCACGGAGCTGAGATGGGGGCACGGTAGTAACCCTTTCAGCTTTGTGGGCCGTGCGGACCCTTTCTCAGGCTCTTCCTGTCTCCCTTTTTGTCCCTTTTAAAATGCAAACCCATGCTCAGCTTGTGGACCCTTCAGAAACAGGTGGTGGGCCCGACTGGGCCGGCGGGCAGGGCGTGCACACCCTGGAGGAGGTTCCGGTGGGTTCAGGACCCGAGAGCAGGTGCGGCCGTGCCGGAGCCGGGAGCTGTTGTCTCTGCTGGCATTGGGGCCTGGCTGCTGGTGACCCTTCCAAGCTGCCTTGTGAGCAGAAACCCTCCATCGATACCCGAGTCTGAAGCCGAGGCTGCACTGTCTTGCCTCCGTGACGGCAGCACACCGGAACCGTGGCTGCAGTTGGCATCACCTGCCCGATGAGCTTTGTGACAATCCACTGCCACTGTCCGGGAATCTGCTGCCTCCTCGCAGGTGCCCTGTGGGTTTGGTGTGGACGGGAGCACGCTCAGTGTGCCAGCTCTTTCCCAAGGTCAGGGCCATCTGGGCTCTCGACGCCCATGTGCGATGCTGCCTCTGGCTCCTGTTTTGATGGGTGGGGACGTCTCACCACTGGCTCCGCTGCCCCTGGGGTGGGTGCTGTGTGGGGGTCCTTCCCCCTGCCTTCCCCAGTACACCTTAAGGAGCTGGGCCCGCTGGCCCCGCTGGCCCTTCACGGGGGGGCCTTGGCCGCCACCCCGTAGGTCTGACGGCTAGACGGGGGGTGTGCTGAGCCCGGGGGCTCCGTCAGCTCTCACAGGGCCCTCTCCTTGTGGCCCAGCTGTCCTGGAAAGCGCCTGGCTTCTTTGGGGGAAGGCTTTGAGGAAAACGTACAGTGTATTCTCGTGGCAGTGCTATTGGGTCTTTCCCCAGGGGGACCTGGGTTTCCCTAAAAGCAGGGGCCCTGGTCTGTGAACTGTCTCAGGAACCGAGTGAGAGGCTGTGACTCTTCACTGTGGGGACTCAGGGCAGGCTCCACCCAGACCCGAGTCTGCTGGTCACACAGGTCGGGGCTCTTGAGGACCCGCCCAGATCTCCTCTCTCTTTTCTCCGAGGCCAGAGCCCCCGGGCTAGCGTGCTTCCTTCCTGGGCCCACCCCGTCTGTGGAGCTCACGGCCAGCCCCCCACCCCATCCTGGCCCTGCGATGGCATCTCCGGTACAGGGGCTCCTGCACTAGTGCTGGGGTGAGGCACCTCTCTCTCCTTTGTTCCTCACTGCAGGCTCCTCCCCGCGCCGGGCGGAGTAGTTCACGCGGGACGCTCTTCTCAAGCACCTAGAAGGCTGAGGTTACAGGCGGTCCGGGCTCACTGGCGGGCAGGCCGAGTGGAGCGGATTCTGCCTCATTCACCCTGCTCAGCCTGTGTGAGACTCAGAGCCGGCTGAAGTCTCTAAAGATAGCCTGGGATTCTGAGCTGCAGCACCTGTGGCAGCCCCTCCCCTCCAGCTGGGGTCAGACTGTGTCCCCAGCCAGGCACCGCTGGCCCTTTAGCCGAGCCGACCGGCGCGGTGGCTGAGGCTTACAAAGACTCTCATCTCCTCTGAGCCCCCTAAGCCCTGGACTCGATATCCCTGCAGCAGTCCGCACACTGCGTGGGCACACTTGCAGCCTCAAGTACGCCTTTTCCACTCGTTTGCCCGATTATCTTTTTATCTCACTAAGTGGCTTTAGCTCGTGTGTTACCTGTAAAAGATAGACTGGCATCAAATTGGCCTTTAGGGCACGGCTTGTATTTTCCCTTTCAGAGCGGGGGGCTGTTCTGGACACAGGAGGCTTCATCTGATTTCTGACTCTGGCGCTTAGGAGCCGTGTGAGCCAGGGGAGGGCAGTTAGGTTCTGGAGGCCTCGGTTTCCTCATCTGTAGGATGCAGAGGCATGGTGCGGAGTTCCCTTCCCTCGGATGTCCTGTGGTCTGAATCTGCTGTGTGAAGGCTGGGCTCGTTTGGCGGCAGGCCCTGCCCTCTGGGGGCTCCTGGGCACTGGAGCAGTAGTTCGGGCAGTTACATTGCAGGTCCTAACTTCAGGATAGCTTTGAAAACAGAGATAAAAGAAGAATGCCTCAGTGGTTATTACAGCACTTTCCTTCTAAAGATAGGGTTTTCCTTCTTAAAACCGCCTTAGTTCCTTTGATAGCTGGTGGGTGTGTGCCGAATGCGGTTGAGATTCATATAGATACGGAAATCCTTAGCGTTTCAGAGCCAATTTGCATGTCTCGATGGGTATACCTCCAGTGTTTCTCATTTAGTACTGTTTACCTTCCATTTCATCTGCCTCTGAGCATTTGGAGAGTTTCTGATAATGCCTACCGTATTCCTAAGACCAAAAGCACACACTCTGGTGCAGCGTGTTTTGCAGGTTTGCCCATTTCTAGGGGAGGTGGCGTTGGCAGGCACCTCCCATGGGCACCGAACTCGGTAACTTTCTGGTCTTCCTCAGCATAACTTCTAGCGTGTACATTTTCCAGTTAGGGGCTTCGGACTCACCTTGTACCTTGCACTGATTGAATTCCTACTTTCTGCCAGGCGCTTGGGTCCCGATTCAGAACCGCCAGCCTCCGCCCGGTGTCTGGAACAGATCCTCCACACTCCTCATCCGTCCTCAAGGCCCTTCCTGGTCTGGTCCTCAGAGGGCTTCAAACCTCATTTCTCCCAGCTTTAATTCACCTTTACCGTATCCTGAGTAGAACCATTGGCCATTCTCCATCCTCCGAGGTCTCTCGGCCCTTAATCCTGCTTCAGGACGCCTCTGTGTCCATTTCCATGTGCCCAAACCCTCCTTGGGGCTGAGGTCAAGTAGCTCCTGTTCCCAGCACCCTTTCCTTTGGTCCTCCCCGCTCAGGGAAGGCGTCTCCTTCCTTTAGCACCTCACCTGGATCTCTCAAAGCACTTGCCGATCTTGACCTTGTATTAACCGTTTGATCGTGTTTTGCATCCTCATGGGCAGCGTCAGCGTCTGTGTCGGACTCGGCTCTGTGCCTCCGAGTCTTCCAGTCCTTCTCTTCTGGGCTTCGGACCGGTTGGCCCCTGGCCTCTGGTGCACACAGAGAGGAGGGGCAGGGTGGCTCTCGCAGCTCTGTGTGTTGCCCCCCCCCGCCCCGCCATCGTTTTCCCAGCCGCCCTGAGTGCAGCTGCTTTGTGGCCACTGCCCATAGTGGGCTATGCCTGCCCAAGCCCACCCTTTTGTAAACCCGCTCAGGCTCTTTCTCCCCCTGCAGCCAATTGGCCATCAGCACAGGCGGGCGCTGGTGGGGGATGTGTGTTCTGTGGCCTGTGCCCTCTGGGCCTGCCTGGCTCTGTGCCCTGGTGGGTACGACTGAGCTCTTGCAGGAGTGATACTCGGTCAGTTGGTGCACTGCGGTCCATCCATCAGGGCCCAGAAACACGGTCGGAGCAGTTTTTCAAAAGGCATGTGACTCGCTGGAAGCCTGGGGTCCCTCCGTGAAGCCGATGCTCTACCGTTTCTGCCACCATCTTCCACACCAGCAGGTCCCCCAAACGTGCATCCCAGCCCAACCTTGCTGAGAGCCCTCTGGCCCTTACTCCACCGGCAGGCGGCCGCCGCGTCCCCTTGTGGCTGGGCGGGCCCAGCGTTCCCAGGCGCAGAGGGTGGAGCGAGCGGGGCACCAGCGCAGCTCTGGCGAAACACACCCAGGTTCCTCCTCACAGAGGCACAGGCGCTTCCCAGGCCTCTTTGTTCTCTGGGGCAGGAGAGAACGTTCGGGGGCAGTGTCCACAGGTCCTGTCCCTGAGGCCGAGGGAAGCTGTGAGCAGGTAGGGCTCCCCCGTCGCTGGGCTGATGGCCATCTGCGCTTGCCCGCCAGGGCCCACGGGCTTTCTGCAGAGGCCAGAGTGGATTAAACAGGGCCCTGGCGCTCCACGCCCTGGTCCTTAAAGTCGGCGCATGTCTCTGCCGCCCTTTGATGGGGTGGGAGGGCACTTTCTGAGGCTTCCACTCCCTGACCGCACAGGCCTCAGGGCAGTGGGTGTTCTACCCACTGTCATGTCAGGCCCATGGAAATGACATATGTCCGGGAGGGTCTTCAGGCCCATTGGGACCTGTCTTTGTCCATTTATTGCCTGGCCCCCAAATGTCCCCAGTCTAACAGGGGGGCATGGGACGCTTTGGGTTCAGTGGACCTTGAACTGCCAGGGTGTGGCCCTGTGCCTGGTGTGTGATCACCAAGTAAGCAGCACGAGGTCCCTGGGCGAAGACTTGGGGAATCGTCTCAGTACACACCTGCCCTGGTGCTGTGGGGTTCTGACTGCTGGGCTTCTGGCCTTATTTCTGACAGGGGGTCCCGTGTCTGAAACTGGCTCAGACCAGGCCTGGGTAAAGGAGCACGACTTTCAGTGGGGTTATGCCCCTCAGCCTCCTGTTCGCTCACTCTTGTTTCCTTCTACAGTTGTGTGGACTCCTGCCTGCGTGTGCGGGCAGCCAGGGCTGGGTCGGAGGGCCATCTGTTTCGCTCCTTGCAGCACCGTCTCCTGTTGTCTATCGGCCAGTTGGCCTTCCTTGGCTGGTAACCTGGCCTGTTGGTCATTAGGCTAATTGCCGGCCCCTGGCTTCTGGCAGTTACATACATACCATCACCAGGCCACTCTTGCTTTGGGGCCAGGTTTAACTGCTGGAATCAGAGAGCGGCCACAAAGCCCGTTACCAACAGGCCACGCGTCGTGACAGCCTCTCCTGAGAGTGGAATTGCTGGTCACCTGGTGGGTGGGTGTCCAACCGCCAAAGTGTTTGAACTATTTTACGCTCTTTCCAATAGTCCTTTGAGGGATCTGGTTGCTCCACATCTTTGCCAGTACTTGGTGGTGGTGATCATTTTTACATTAAATTTTAGCCATTCTGGCAGGTGTGTAGTGTATCTCATTTTGGTTTTGTTTTGCATTTCTCCAGTTACTGTTGATATTGAGCATCTTTTCTGGTGCTTGTTGACCGTTCATATGTTTTCTTTTGTGAAATGTCTGATTCAGTCTTCTGCCCACTTTTAAAAACTGGGTTATTTGTCTTATCATTAAGTTGTAGGAGTTCTTTATATATTCTGGATACAAGCCCTTTATCTGGATACAGACATATGTATTCTGAATATTTTCTCCAAGTTTTGCTTCATTTTTAAAGCAGTGTCTTTCCAAGAGCAGCAGTTTTTAATTTTGATGAAGTCCAATGTCTTTTGGTGAAAGAAGTTCTTAATTATAAAGTAGTCTGTTATCGGCCTTTTCCTTTGTGATTAGTGGTTTTTCTGCCCTGATTAAGAAATCTTTGCTTATTGAAGAGTTATGAGGATATTCTACTATATCGTCTAGAAAAGATTTGTATGATTTTGTCTTTCTCATTTTGAACTTCAGTCTGTCTGGAGGTAGTTTTTGGGTGTGTTGTGAGGTAGAATGCAGCTTGTTTTTTTCATGTGGATATATTGATAAAATTGATCCAGCATTGTTTATTGAAAAGACCATCCTTTGTCCACTCCAGTAAATGGCATTTTGTTGTAAATCAGGCGACCATCTGTGTAAGGTCTCTTTCTGGATTCCATTTTCTTTCTCTGAGCTATTGATCTATCTGTGTATCGGCAGTAAATTAATATCAGGTTGTAAACCATCCAGTTTTGTTCTTCTGCATGACTGTCTTGGCCATCTGGGCGGTTCACGTTTCCATGTAAGTTTTAGGACTTCAGAATCAGGTTGTTGATTTCTACCAAAAAAAGGAAAAAAAAAAGCCATCTAGAACTTTGGGGTTCAAGGGCTCTTTCCAGTAGTGAAGCTTCCCATCCTTGACCATGGTATGCCCCTCCATTTACTGAGGCCTTCGCCTGCTCTCAGCAGTCGTCTTCATTTGGCACCTCTTTAGTTTGAGATATTATTGGATATTTCATTTTTTAATTCTATTGTTAATAGTTTTTCAAATTTTGTCTTTAAAATTTTTGTTGTTAATCTATAGATACCAATCGAATTTTATATATCACCCTTGTGTCTAGCAATTTTGCTAAATTCCCTGTTTTATTTCTAATGTCTATAAGTGTAAATTCTCTTAAGTTTTCTATACATATAATCATTAGCAAGTAACAGTATTTTTATTTTTTTAATAGTGTTTATTTATTTTTACTTGTTGACAGTTTGCTTTATTTATTTATTTATGGCTGTGTTGTGTCTTCGTTTCTGTGCAAGGGCTTTCTCCAGTTGTGGCAAGCGGGGGCCACTCCTCATCGCGGTGCATGGGCCTCTCACTATCGCGGCCTCTCTTGTTGCGGAGCACAGGCTCCAGACGCGCAGGCTCAGTAATTGTGGCTCACGGGCCCAGTTGCTCTGCAGCATGTGGGATCTTCCCAGACCAGGGCTCGAACCTGTGTCCCCTGCATTGGCAGGCGGATTCTCAACCACTGCGCCACCAGGGAAGCCCCAGTGTTTTTATTCTTTTCATGTTCTCATATCTTTATTTTTTTTCTTGCCATACTGAAGTAGTTGGGACCTCTGGTGTAACGTTAGCTACAGGTGGTAGCACAAAGCATTCTCGTCTCATTCCTCTTCTCAAGAGGAAAGTATTTAACTGTTCACCCCCTGGCAGTTATGTTTGCTGGGTGAGCAGGCAGCTACAGGAGTTACCTTCCTGACACATGCACAGAATTCTCAGAAGAAGGAGCCGTTCAGTGGGAAATCCGCCACTAGTTGCTTCTCCCGCGCACTAGTTTCCCGCACACTAGCTGCTTCCCGCACACTAGTTGCTTCCTGCACAGTAGCTATGTTTGCTGTGTCACCTTCTGTCATGTTGTGCACTGCAGCCACAGTTCAGTTCTCATGTTATCAGTCCCATCACTTTTCAGATTAGAAACTTCTTTTTCTGTCATTTAGGGAGATTAGTATAATCTGTGCCTCTGCTGGGTGAATGTTTCGGGCATTTGCTTATTCTTTTCAGCTTATTAAAGTTGCCAACTCTCTCTTCAGTTAGTTCTCCTGTTTCAGGAGTTCCACTGCCAATCCCATGGGCTCTACAGCAAGACTGTGGAACTAAAAATCTCAGCAAAAAAATCACTCTCGTAGGCAGAAGCTGTCGTGAACTACTTTTTCATGGTTAAAGGTGGATGTGTTAACATTAAATTTATATGTAATATACATGATTCTTTTTTCTTTAAGCTGCAACTCCATACTCTCTCAGACACAATGAAGTATGTGGACTGAGCACTGAGATTGGGATCAGAAAGCCTTGGTTGAAACCCTGATCCTTCTACTGACGATTTGATCATGGGTAATAACGGTATTATGATAGTAGTACCTGGGGAGCCAGGCATTTTGCCCGTTGTGTTCACTGCTGTATTTCTTGCTTCATTAGTTGGTGTTTAGATTGGAGGACCATGTATCTAATAAGAAGTGGGACGTTTTTAAATGTACTCTAAGGTCCTTTGTTTTCTTATTTCTTGGGGTATTCTTTCTTTTTCTACAATTCTTTCATATTCTTCACATGATACCAATTGACGATTTAATGCTGAAGCCTGTTCATTGTTTTATTATCATTTATTAAAGACTTTTTGAAAGGGGAAGGTGTTTATCACATATGCCGTTTAGAACTAAATGGAAAGCAAATTTTGAAAGGGTTTACATTTAGGAATTTATGATTCAGTTTTTAACCACATAATGTTAAATCTGTTTCTTTTTGTTTTGTCTTTTCATCTTATTTTGTGTCTTACTGAAAAATTGTTTTTTTTAAAAAAAGAAAAGTTGTTTAGAGGGCAGAGACCTAGAGCCAGACAGGTTCCTGAAAAGAGGTGACCCGCGTGTCTTGTCTGTGCTCAGTGTCCCTGTCCACAAAGTGGCTGTGCGTCACCATCAGGCGCCGGACTGCTCTCCACCAGGGCTTAGCCTGTGGCGTCCGGCCCGCACTCATCCCCTCAGTGGACGGGGGCCTGCGCCACCACTGACACCATTTAGCACGTACGTGTGAAAGCAGTGTGTGCAGGGCTCTCAGCCCCTGTGCAAGGTGCTCTCACAGAGCTTTCAGGGAAAGTCCATTTAATGCCTCTCTTAGACCCAGCTGCACCCGTGGTGATTATATCTTTAGCTGCGCCCCACCTTCATTTCAGTCCCTTTTTTGAAGAGCTGTTGAGGAAGAACAGGAGGAAATCGATTTTGAGGAAATTAAATTTTCTTCTAAAGCAGGTTGATGTGTTGGAACAGGGCAGGGGAGCAGGGTCTGGAGCCGCCCGCCTGGTCAGCGTTTCGAGGGCAGGGGTGCGGGCCCGGGGCTGCGTGTGTGGGCGCTGTCCGCAGGGCGGGCGGCCACGCTCTGCTCACGTCTCCCTTGTCCCTCAGCTGCAGATGGCAAAGTCGTGACGTGCGCCGCAGTGTGGAGGATGCCAGCGGAGCTGGAGCCGGGCGGCCACGAGTCCCCGGAGGATGCAGCGAGCCCTGCACACGCCCTGGAGCTGCTCTGTCACCTGGGCCCCGCGGCCCATGGCAGCACCGCCTGGTAGGTTCCGCCCCTGCGTGTCCAGGCAGGCTTGGAGGCAGGCCCCCACCACAGAGGCCTCGCTGCATAAATTGCTTGCTTCCACTCTCTCTTTAGTGCCAGTTGTTTCCCAGATGAGAGAAATCTATGGACACCCTGCTGCACATGTACTGAGAAAAGCTGCGTCCAGATCCTTTTCTTCTAAAGTCAGTCTTACCGGGTACCTGCCGGGAGGATGGCAGTCAGGTGTCGTCCAGCACTGAAGCGCTGCATTGCTTTTTACCTCATAGATACACCTTCACTCGGCAGTCCTGTGCATAAATTAACTTATTTGTTACCTTGGGTTGAAGGCTTATGATGTCTTCTTCTGTGGACCAAGTGTGGACGCCCCGTGTGCAGGTCGTGCTGTGCCCACAGCCCTCTGAGGCTTCATCCTGCATTTATTTCCCCAAGTGTCCTGTGCAGTCTCAGGACGGAGGGACGCCACCGGCATCCCTCAGGGCTCCCAGGCCCCTGGCTGCCCACGTGCTGCGATGGCCGGATTGCTGTGCCCCCCGCGGTAACGCACAGATACTCCTCACGACGCTCACGGCTCACGTGTCGAGTTGCCGACGCCTTGGCAAACTCAGGGGGCCGTGCTTTCTAGAAGGGACCGTGGGAACGTACCCTTGTTATGGATGTTGACGGTTACAACAGTAATTGTTTTGCTTAATACGGTCACACTGCCACGTGGTGCGTACGTGTGCGTGCGTGCGTGTTCTTGTGCGTGCGTGCGTGTTCTTGTGCGTGTGTGTGTGTGCGTGTGCAGGTACATGAGAAGGAGCCTCCGTGTAGTCACTTCTTAGTCACCCCTACCGATTAAACAAATTGAATCCAGCGGGTATTTATTAAGCACCTGCTGCACGCGCCTGCCAGGCTCCAGGGACCCAGGGTGATGGGTCCGGGGACCTGGCCTCGAGGAGTCACGATCTCTCGGGGAGGCCGTGGTGTAAACATCTAACCGAGACCCAGGGCAGGCGGGGACCACGCTGGAGTCGTTCTGAGCTGTGTGCCGTGGGCCCCCCAAGGAGAGAGTCCCTAATTTTTACTAGAGGAATTGATGACGGAGTCTCTGAGGAGGTGACGTTTGGAGCTGGGACTTATACTGGTCCGCACAGTCAGCTGCGTTTGGAGGAGGGGAGGGCGGGGGGAGCAGAGCTGGGGGCCTGCGTGGCCAGGGCCCCGGGGGGCCTCCGTCTGTCGGTCTGTGTGTGGAGGTGGCTAGCAGGTGCCAGGTCGGGCTTGTTGCTTTTTCCCAGGAGGCCGGCCGTCTGCACAGAAGGGGTTGTCCTGCCCCCTGAGAAACTACCCACGGGTGCAGGAGAACAGCACTGCAAACCACACAGCTGTTCGGGGCCCACGTCTCAGGTGGCAGCCCTGCTTCCCCAGCAAACATTTGCACGTGTGTGTGTGAATGCGAGAGTGTGTGCACATATGTGTGTGCATGTGTGCGTGCACGTGTGTCTGTTCCAGGAGCTACCCCGGCACTGGGGAATGGGTGAGTGAGACAGTGCAGACCCGCAGTCATTTCGGGCGAGGCCGGCATGTACAGGCGGCTTACATGCCTTTGGCGAGTACAGAGAGGGGTGAGCGCCGGGAGGGGACCTGCCCCTGTGGACGAGGGGATGTGGGGACGAGGGGCTAAGGGAGGGGCCGTCGTCCGCTCCCCGCTCCCCTCTCCCCACCTGGGCCCAAATGCTCCATCAGAGCTGCCGTCGTGGGGGAGCAGGCTGCGCCCGCCCACGGGCATCGTTGGGAGGTGGATGTAGCGCGCCTGCGCTCTCGCCTGTGAAGGGAGCATGCTAGGAAATGAGTGTCGGTATTTAGACCCGTCCTCCTCGGAGTCTCCTCGGAATGCCGTTACTCCCGATTTGCTGCTCTTGTTCAAAGTGCTTGAAGTCTTTTTTGTTATCCATTGCATCGCTCTGTGTCTTTGACCTTTTCACCTGTGGCTGCAGGTGCGGTTGTAGCAACAGCTCAGAGAGACCCTGCGTGCCCACCCGTCTCCCCCAGCAGGGACCACGCACCACTGCCATCGAGGCAGCCCAAAGCCCCACGCAGGTTCATGTGTTCTGCACCCCCGCCTGTGTGTGCGCTAAGTTCCCTGCATCTCATCACGTGTGTTAGTCTGTGTAGTCACCACCACGGTCGGGGCACAGAACCAGGATCGCTTGGGCCGCCTTGTTGCGGCCATCGCCACCCCCCCACGCCCCGCCCTTCATCTCTGGCTGCTGCGAGCCCGCGCCACCCGGTGCGCCGTCACCGGGAGAGCATTCTGCACGTGGAGTCACGCCATGTGCATCTGATGGCGGCTTTTGCTCATCGTCCCTCCTTCCTTCTTACTCTGAGTAGGACTCCGGGTGGGCTGGACACAGTCCGTGTAAGTGTTCCCCTGTGGAGCATCTGGGTCCCCGGCTTCGGGCTGTTGTGCGTAGAGAGCCTCTGAACAGTACCCTGTGCACCTGGGTCTCCACTCTCCTGGCCAGGTGCCTGGGGGCAGCCGCTGGGCCGTGCGGCGCAGTGTTTAGTTTGGTGGAAGCGACTGCGCTCTGCTCCAGAGGGGTCGTGCCAGCCGTGTGTGCGGGTCCAGTCTCGGCATCCTGATCAGCATGTGAGGCTGTCGTGCACGTTCTCTGAAGTGTCCGCGGTGGTGTCAAGGTTTCATTATTAGGTAGGGAATATGAGTTTTGGAAATTTAAGTCTGGTGGATCTGTGGAGGTGAAGGACACTGTGGTCAGACATGAGGCAGTCGGTGTTCTGTGTTCACTTGCTTGCTTTCCTTTTGCCTTGTTATTTGTGCTGAGAGCAGTTCCAGGAGAGGGGCTCCCAGATGCTCTGACCATCGGCCGCTGCTGGCCAGAAGGGAGTGTCCAGGAACGCCACACAGTCCCAGTGCCCTGGAGTCGTGGCTGCGCTGACAGGCAGAGGCGTGGAGCTCCTGTCCTCAGGGCCCCTCAGCCTCTCCTGTTCTGGAGCGCGGGGCATGGGGTAGACGGCTCCCACGTCTGCATCGCCGCAAGCAGGGTCAGCTAGTGCACGGTGGGTCTCTTGTGCTCACCTTCCCCGAGGTGGCCGTAGGGTCACTGGAAAGTCACCTGTTTCTGTAGATCAGGTCTCCATTCCTGAAAAGGAGGTGAGACATTTCTCGTTGTGCTGATGGCAGGGTCTCTGGAATGTGGTACTTTGCGTGGCTGTAAATAAGGCAGTGAAGGGGCTGGTGTAACGTATCCCCCAGACCCTTCCGGGCCTGACTCCCCGGTTTCGCCCTGTGGGGACACAGGTCCCGACTTGACCCGGAGGGGCCGCCCCATGACCTGCAGCACTCAGCTCCTCTGGGCTGAGTGTCCCCTCCTCAGAGAGGTCCTTCCTAACCATTGTCTCCGAAATGATCACTGCCCCAGCCCCACTCACGCCTTTCCGTCATTTTACCCAGTCTTATCTCGTCATGGCAGTCACCACCTCCTGACCCTCCCCTCTCTGTGCCTGTACTCCTGCGTCTTTCTCTGTAGCCTGAGCTTCCTCCGGGCAGGGGCCTGTCAGGATGCAGGCTGTGTCCTGTAGCCTGCATCAGCACCAAGGACAGTGCCTGGCACACGGAGCGCTCCGCCCGGTGCTGAGTGCGAAAGGGAGCGAATTGGGGCCGCAGAAACGATGCTGAGTCATGACTGTGACCCTGTAAAGTGGGGACCTCTGTAGGTAAGTTAACTGTAGGCCAGAGAGAGGAGGAGATTGCGTCCAGGGTCCCTCGCTCCTCGGGGGAGTGGCTGGGCCTCCCAGCTGGGCGGTCTGGCTGCAGGAGCACACCTGCAGAACGCGGATTGGGAACCGCCTGTGGCTGTCATCCTGTGGTTTGGAGGTGGTGTCAGGCGCTGGGAGTATAGACACATCTTCATCAGAATAAGTTTGGGGAGTGCTCATGCATATTCCTGCTGGTCCTTTCTGGATGATCAGTGTAAACGAATTCTGCTCTCGAGGGGACCCCCTCATTTTGCCGATACTAGAGTCATCATCTTTTCCGGCATGCTTCTCCTCTCCCTCCTGGTTCGCTCCTGCAGTCAGCGTGGTGATTGTGGAAGAAACGGTGGGCCTGGCGTCCGTGGCCCTGGGCTCTGCCTGCAGATCTGTAGCTAATCCACGGCATCCCTTTGGCGAGTCAGGTCAGTTTGGGCCTCATTCCCTCGTGTGTAAAATGGGTTGAATTCAGGAGTCTCTGATGTTCTTACCAGCTCTAAATTCACTGGATGCAGTGAGCTCTCTTTCACACCTGCTCAGTGCCGCGTGCCTTTCCCTGAATCTAGTCATAACTCATGACCCTCTTTCCACTCTGCCTGTCGCACTGAGGTGAGGGGCACTGGCTGTTCTGCTGCTCAACAGACGCACGGCCGTGACCACGCCACTCACGTGAGGTCCTCCTGGGCGAAGTCAGTTCCGCTGGTGGCGGGCTGCCTGCAGGGCTCGGACTGAGCCATGAGGATGTGTTTACCGAACTGTGGTCTTTTCACCATTTTCAGGGTATCTCATCCCGTCATACTCCAGGTTATGTATATTAGCTGCCTTAGATCCTTTTGGAAGGATATGGGATGTAGATAAGTAAAATTAATAAAATTTTACCTTGTTATGTTAAAGACACTGAGGTGAGAGTTCGTCCTAGTGTCACGCGTGTAGTTGACACTCTTTTCCTTTTCGGGGGTAGGTGAGGAAGGGCTGCTGACACTCCCCCTTTGTGTGCTGTGTGCTCGTTCTTCTCTGGAGTTAGGGGTCTCCCAGGGTCAGTGCTGACACTGACGGGGGATGCGTTTTATCAGCACGTGCGGTGTCTACACGGGCACTGAGCTGGGCACGTGGGGGGCTGCAGACCCACCGAACTCTCTAGGGCCTCCTGGCATTACACCCCTGTCTCCTGTGTACTCCGGTGTCTTTTGGAGCCCCGATGAAGGCGAGGTGTTTGGGGACGCGGCAGGTAAGAGCAGGAAGGAGGTGACAGTTCTCTGGCACTGGCTCCCTATGAGGTAGGGGCTGTATCACCGTCGAGATTGGCCCGAGGGCTGATTAGCCACCACAGGGTAATTTTGTGGCTCTCCGTCTCCTTCTGATGGTGAAGAGGCTCTCCAGCTGCTGAGGAGTTACGCACCTTGGCTGTGGATTAATGCGTCCTGCTGGAGAGTGGAAGCAAAGTCAAGATAATGGAAACACGCACCATTTCCCAAGTGGTGCGTCGGGAGCAGTCATACAGATTGCAGTGTTTCACGGACGGTGAGAGTCTCCTTAAGGGAGAAACCACTAAAATCGGAAACCAGCAGTTTTGGGGGATGGAAGCGAAATTAGTGGCGGTCAGCTGCAGCCCCTGCTCACACACCCTGCCCGCCCCCCCAGATTGTGGAGGGGCCGCGACGGGCTGGGTTAGCCTCACTACGGGGGACGTGCTGGGTCTTTTTCTGATGTCCTTGCAGATGCCCGTGGCACTTGCACAGTGACCGCTGACCTCTGCTTTCTGGGGAGAAGATACCTCTGCGGTGCAGATGGAGGTAAATATCACACTGGAATGCCAGGCCGGCTGAGAGGGTCAGGAATTCCTGAGAAGCGGGTGTGCATGTTACTGTTCTTAGTAGAAGAAGGAAAAAGGGCCGTAAGCTTTGGTGTTGAGCTTAGAGAGGAAAGAGAAGAAAAGAAACTTGTGCAGGTCTCCAAACACTTGAGGTGGTTTGGCCAGAAGAAAGGATTTGACCTCCTCTCTGATCTTGTGTTTCTTCTTTTCACTTCAGTGTATAGAACAGTGTAAGTTGACTTGGGTGAATGTTACAAAGAGTACATTCAAAGTTATCCTTAATATCTTTTCAAAGTTGTCTCTGAGGATACATAAAATAAGATGTTTGAAGTTTTCAGAGATCCTACGGTATGATTCTGCTGCCAGTGATGGTGGAAAGGTCTCTGTGATTATGACGCTGTCATCACAGAAGAGTTATCAGATTTTATAAGGTCCAGGTTTGTGCTTTCTGGTTTCATCCAACCTAGATGTACTTAGGTGTAAGGTTTTTAAGCTGGAGCCCTGAAGTTGCTCCCCTGGTTACTGGCTCACCGCTAAAGTGGTCCGCTAGCTTTAAGAGAAGCCTGGAATGAGGCCTCGCGTCCCTTATGTTGTAGGAAAAGAACAGTCTGTGGCTTTACAGGACAATATAAAGATGTCTTCCTCTTTCACTTTGGCTAAAGTCTCATTTGTCAAATGGGGATGGTCGTCAGAGCCACCCTGGCGCCTTGTGAGGGTCATTGAAGCTAAGTATTAGGAAGCGGGTGATGAGGAAAAAATAGTAAAATGCACTGTACAGATACAGCTTATCTAGGAAGAGTCAAAATACGAAAATCTGAACGTACGGTGCAGAGTATAAATAATTATTTATATTACAGGATAAATTCATATTCTTTCTGAGATCGTAGTTCAAGTTTCCATTAAATACTAGGGTTCAAAGTGTGTTTCAGTTGGTTCTCTCATGAACCCAAAGGGTCTTTCCCAGAACATGCTGGGCAGACATATACCATTGTATCCAGTGGGATAGTTTAGGAGAATGTATTTTTTGAAGTTCTGTTTGTGATTATTTAAACTTGAGGTTTAAATAATTAAAAAATGTAAACCTGAAGGACCACTAACTCTGCCTGGAGAATTTTAAACTGTAGTCGATTTTTCTTCTGCTGTTTGAGAAACGGGGTGTGGGAGGAGGGGGAGAGCAGGGACAGCCAGGGCTGCTGCTTGGGGTTCGGGAGGTGTTTCACGTCAAAATGCGTCATGGCTCCGAGCCAACCCTGAACTTGCTGGTGAGACCCAGGAGCAGAAGGCTTGAGCTTCCTGGATGTGCCGCTAAGCCACACGGCACCCACCCTGCCCTGCACTTGCCCTCTTCTCCCTGCCTTGGGTGGAGTCTGCAGTGAGCGGCCGCAGTGGGCCTGTGTGAACTTGGACTTCAGGGCTGGTGAGAGTCAGCCGTTCCAGGGTTGAGGGCCCTGCACTGCCCGCTGGCTCTGCCCCTCAGCCCTCTTTTGGGCAGAAGGACAGGACAGGAGCCTCGCCCCAGGAGGGCCAGTGCAGCTGTGTGCACCCACCCTGCGTTGTGATAGGCTCTGGGCCTCGGACGTGTCCCTCCCAGGGAGGCTTCTGAGCAGTGCAGGTCTCTTTGCCCACACCCTGCCCATGGCTGGGTTCTCAGCGGGAGGGCGTGTTTCTGTTGAGCCATGCACACGGCTGATGCAAGCGTGTGTGTGCAGGTAAGCAGTGTCAGAAGGAACACAGACGTCGGATAACTAAGTCACCCGGTGCCCAAAGTCCCACAGTCGCGTGTTGTCAGAAAGGGGTACCCGGCAGTGCATAAGCATGATTCTTTCACTACAAGTATCCGTGTGTCTCGGCCACGGGAAACCTTGCATCCACAGACTCAATCAAAGCGGGCTTCCTGACTTAATGGTGTAACTCTTAAAGTGACCTTTTTTTTTAATCCTTGTAGCATTTATGAAAAGCTATCTTGTGTTCTGCTGTGATTTTTTGACTTTTGAGCAGGAAGAAATTAACCAGATTGCCACATCTGTGTATTTTAAGAGAGAGATGTATAAACTGGGGAAATAATGTTTTACATTCTTTTTGTAAAGGGTTTTCAAAGTTTGACTGGTAACCACTGATAGAATCACCAGTGACTTAATAGATCCGCTTCTGCCTTGGGGTTTTCCCTTTTTCAGTAAAGTAGTGACTGTGGGTTTCGGAATGCCCCGGGAACTAGCGGTCTTGGCCCAGCCCCTCGTGTGCTGGCTCTTTGGTTTCTGCGGCACGTGCAGCCGTCTCCTGCCTGTCGTGTCGGGATGGTTTCTGTCCTCCTGGCCGTTATGCTGCCCTGACGGCCCCACTTCTCACCCGAAGAGGCTGCAGGGAATAGGTAGGTTATGTCAGTTACGTGAATTAAAATTAATTTTATATTGAGGTTGTTTTGAGAATTTCTCAGTGTCCTTTGAGTGTCCTCACCCCAGGTGCCAAAATCCAGAGTGTGAATCATTCATTTTGGAGTCACTCATCTGAAGAAGAGAAGTGTGTGTTTTGTTTGATCAGCATGAAACCTGCCAGATGAGAACCATTGTTCCTGCCATTAGGTCTCTGTTAACTGCCTCAGAGAAGTTTAGATTTGTTTTTAATTTGGGTTTATTTGCAGAAATGGCCCATTTCTTGTGTTTTTCTCTCAGTGATTACGAAGGGATATAGAGTACGTATATTAGGTGTATGCTACTTTGTTCAGGAC
Source organism: Phocoena sinus (assembly GCF_008692025.1). Classification (NCBI taxonomy): domain Eukaryota; kingdom Metazoa; phylum Chordata; class Mammalia; order Artiodactyla; family Phocoenidae; genus Phocoena; species Phocoena sinus. The sequence continues at coordinate 1,933,697 of NC_045775.1, read as the reverse complement.
TTGTTAATATAATTTTATGTCCACTCACATTCACGGGTAGAGTGTGATGAAGCAGAAACGTGGATGATTTTTATGAACAAAGAAATAAACTTAGTTTGGAGTAGCAAGTATGGCAGAAATTCTGGGTTATTTTCTTATGTTTATAGCACTAGTTTCATGGTGATGATCCGTGACGCAATAGAATTTCCTTTTTGTTTTTGCACTTTGCATACTCCACTGTTCCAAACACTCGTGGTCATAGGGTTGCTCCCTGTAAACTCACCACACTTACTTTCGGATGTGTCGCCCTGGGTAGACAATAAATAGCAGCTTTGCTCAGCAGTTAGGTCCCATGTGATACATGGCGTCTCATTTGGCAACAGTGCTATGTGCACCTTGGGGACCCTCTTCCTTAGGAGGGATCCCGATCCCGTGGCTGTGTTGACTGTCCTGGGTTGATCCCACCCGGAGAAGAACACACAGAATTGGTTTGTTGCAGCTTCCACGGGAGCAGAACTTATAGGACAAAAGGCAAATATATGAAAGGAATGAGTTGAGAGAAACTAAGAGCTGGGAAGCCAGGGTGAGGCTGACAAGGCGGGAGGCGAGGGTCTGGGCGCATCTTGCCGGTGGTAATCGTGCGGGACTGTCCACCGATCGGGACCCACCATCACCCTGCTCGGTGGCCTGGAAAGTGCACTTAGTTTTACGGGTTGATCCTCAGTCCTGCTTATGCTTGATGCATCTTTCAGTCACCCCCCTCTTAGTGTACGTGTGGGGCTTTGTCTGTTTTTTCTTAGCATTCTTAATGTGAGCTGCCCAAACTCACCCCTAACATTGGGGTTGGCAGACGCACGTCCCGATCAGAGCCTCCACCAGACGTGCCGGGTGCTGGGCCCCCTTCTCGTGTTTTTAGAGCACCTCTCCGGGCTCTGTGGTGGGAGCTGGTGGTGCGGCAGCAGTGAGACTCTGGAGCGTGTCCCATACCTGGAAACGGTGTGTTTACCTCTCCTTCCATGCTCCCCCCGAATCCTCACACCTGGTTTAGACGGATCCCAGGAGAGAAAATCCATGGGCTTTCTCACCATCCCAGGATGGTTGGTGGCTTTCTGCTTAATCTAGTCTTTTTCAAGGGCAGTTAACAAACTGTTAGTGACATAACTCATATAAGTTTTCTGAAGTACCTCTTTTTTCCTCTCCTTTTCTACTTTGGACATCTCTGGTCATCCAAGTAAATACAGCAAGGTTAACTCCTGTAGCAGGGAAAAGGCAGACATGCACCCTTTCCTTTCAACTGCACGTAAGTCAGAGATTACACACTTAAATCCCCTCAGAAGTAAATGGCAGATGTTCAGAGGCGCGCCTTAATTCCTGGAGCTTCTTCCGTGTGGATCTGCCTTCCTCAGGACACAGGGGCTGAGCATGAATGGCCCAGCTCAGGGGCAGATGTTGCATTAGTTCCAAAAAGGCCTTAACTCCAGCTTGCCCAATGCTCTTGTGTGTGTGTGTGTGTGTGTGTGTGTGTGTGTGTGTGCGTGTGCCTGCATGTATGTGCATGTGTTGTACGTGCGCATGTCTGTATGTCTGTGACTCAGAACGAGTGAGACGAGCTTTGGAACAGACTTGGGCATCTTTCTCACTCACCCCCCCCTTCCCCTTTGTCCGCTTATTTTGAAGCTTGGATCCGAGTCCCGGCTCTGGGGTTTACCTGTTTTCTGCCTCACTGCAGCCAGGGCTCCGTGGGGAGCAGCTCGGGTGCCTGGAGCACAGCTGCCCGGGGGCTGGAGGGGGGCTGACACTTGCCCGGCAGTGCAGGGACCTACGCCGTCCCTGAGGGGAGCCAAAGTTCGGGCTAAGATGCTGAGAGACAAAGAGAATGAGAATATGGGGAAGGCTTCCCATTTCATGTATTAACCTTAACACAGTGCCAAGCAGAAGCCCTTGGTGCAGGGCCTGGGCACTGGGCTCTTGAGCCTAGTCACTGGTTCCTGGGTCGGTAACTCCAGACCCTGGAAGGTTCTCAGACCCCGAGGGGGGATCAGGATGCCTGGCTCACTTTTGGGTCAAGACCACCAGAGGAAAGCCCAGGTGCTGGAGAGAGCGGGGCTGGTGATTCAGGACCCCAGCTGCTGGCAGTGAAGAGCACACAGGGAAACACCATTAAGTTTGGGCCCCTTTCAGAGCAGGTGAAGAGCGGAGTTTCTGAACGCTCTCGCTCGAGGATTTTTTTCCCTTAAAATAAATCTCCATGGAGTTATTTTTGGTGCATGTAAGGGTGGTAATTTTAATGTTCAAGGCAAATTTCCAAGTAAGCTTTATGGTTTTTCGAAGGGAAGCTGTTACATTTGGGGTGGACAGTCTTTGTTGTGGAAGGCTGTTGGCACATTAGGGGACATCCAGCAGCCCTGGCCCTCCCAGTCATCATGAAAACCCAAAAGTGCCCCCCCCCAAATACCCCTGGAGGGCAGTGCGGTCCTCAATTTAAGAGGCTCAGCTCTAACTGCATCTGATAATATATATCTAGGACTTATTCAACACCTACTGTGTGCAGGCACTGTTGTAAATATCACCCTGATCTTCACAAACCAGTACTGTTGACTACTTTTACACTCCTGTTACCCCCACTGGACAGATGAGGAAATCAAAGCACTGAGATATTATGGCACCCAGATCTGGGACTCCAACTCCAGCAGGCTCGCCTCAGACTCCGAGCTGCCCCGCTGCCCCTCACTGTTCTGGGTCATCTACCTTAGATGCCGTCTGTGTTTTCAGTTGTGTGTATGTTTTGTCTGAGTGTGTTTAGTCTTTCAAAATCCTTAATTCTGAAAAGTGAGATGTTTCTTTGGGTTAACAAGTCATCACTTTACCTTTCTGGAAGGTTCTTCCTGTGGACACGCTTGGGGGTTGCTGCATGGAACCACTTCTCAGATGCGTTTGCATGTGTCTTGGTAAAGATGCGTGTGTCACGGGGACCAAGGCACCATAAGGAAACAGTGATTATCTGCTTTGTTTTTCCCAAGTGTGTCAACACAGTAAGTCAGTATGATTAGCTGCTTTAACTCGAGGTGTCAGGCAGTGTTCCTTCGTCTCTTTGCCTAATGGTGATATTGAAGCTAAGGAGCTTAAAAACAATGAGCTCTCACGCCTGGTCGTGACCTATGGTTCTGGAGTCAGCCCTTGGCTGGAGACTCAGCCCTGCCTTTCACAGCCACTGCATTTGGGGCAGGCCACTCAGCCTCCCAAGTCTGTCCCCTCGTCTGTGAGTTGAGGAAGGGAAGGGGGGGACTCCCCTTGTGGGCTGTGGTGCAGCGGACGGAGAGGAGAGCTCCGGCACTCTGCCCCGGGAGCTGCCCGTCGTGCTGCTGGAACCCTAGCCCCGGGACCCAGGGCTCTCTAGGCAGACAGCGCCCTTTCTCCCCACACGTCCTCCCGGGAAGTTCCGCTGGAAGGAAGGCCTGCAGTAAGACTTCAGCTTTCCGGCGGGGCTGGGACGGTGTGGGTCAGACAAGGGCTGTGCCCAGGCACTTCTGTCTCATCGAGGTCCTTCTCCACATCCGGACCGAGCGCCGATGGAGCCGCGTCTGCTGGGGCCCAGATTAATAGCTCGGAGTGATTGCTCAAAGGGAAGGGCTCTGGCTTGCCTCTGGTAATTTTGTTCATGTGTATTATAAGCCTTTACAATTTTTACTTTATAATAAATGCAACAAATCTTTACTTACGATTTCTCATCACTTGGAGTTGAAACAACAAGTCCATTTTGAGTCTTATTCAGAGAATTTTAGTTCCAGGAGCACCTAGAGTTTTCTGTTATTATCAGGTGCTTTCAAAAATTAGGCGGGTCTATGGCCGGGACCTTAAGAACCTTCTCCCTCTTGTCAGGTACCTCCGGAAGTCATGGAGAGGTTTTGTTGCTCGGTGTGTGTGCGTGTGTGCGTGCATGTCCGTGTGTGTGTGCGCGCGTGTGCGTTTGTGTGTGCGCGTGTGCGTTTGTGTGCGCGCGTGCGTGTGTGTGTGTTTTCAAAGCATACTTCTGATGAAATGTCCTCTGTAACCAAAAGTGAACTGCTGATGTGCGCATGGTGGTAGCTCCTGACCTTCAGACTGGTAACGGCTGGAGTGATGCCACCGTAATGCCCTGTTGGAACCATCTTTTAAAGTCATCGTGATGCTTAGTCTGCTTATAGGTCTTTGAAGAGAGAAGTAATAGGTAGATGGTCTCAAAGATTTTCCCTTTTTCCTTTTTTGATACACATTTCCCAAGGAGAAGTTTTGACTTGCGTGTCAGCCTTAAGATGTTCTAAGTTACTAGTGGAAAACGTACACCTACTTAAACTGCCCAAGGATTACTTTGCTGAAATTCTTAATTCTCATTTTATGAAAGAAAAAGCTATTTTTATGGCGATTCCAGTTCCTCAGGCCTGGTACCTGAGGCCAGCTAAACTCTGACGTTTTAGACTTTTATGGAGCACGTGGCCTTGTGGCTGTGGGATGGCCCCTCCCCCGGGGTGGGGCTGTCTTCTCCCGAGTCAGACGTCTTTATTGCTGGGCAGAGCTTGGGAAGAGGTGTGCAAGCTGGGTCTTCTCAGCTGTCACCTGCCCATCTACTGGGACAGGGCCGTGGGTGACCCTCTACCAGGACAGGGCCGTGGGTGACCCTCTACCAGGACAGGGCCGTGGGTGACCCTCTACCAGGACAGGGCCATGGGTGACCCTCTACCAGGACAGGGCCGTGGGTGACCCTCTACCAGGACAGGGCTGTGGGTGACCTTCTACCAGGACGGGGCTGCGGGTGACCTTCTACCAAGACAGGGCCGTGGGTGGCTCTTTTCTTCCCTCTCTCACTGTTTTGCATTTTTCCTTGGTGTTCATGGTCAGTTGTCTGAACTCTACATAAGTGTCCCCATGAAAACAGGCTACCAAGAGAAGTTCAGTCAACTTGCTGCAAAGATGTGTCTTCAAAATTAGAATTGCCATTATCTTAACAAAATAGGAGCCACAGATTTCAGTACCAGATTTCTTGGTGTCTCTTCCAGCTGTGGTGTTTCTTGTTTACTAGATATTGTGCGTTTTTCTTTGTTATTATTAGAAAAGATACAGTAAGCTCTTCAATACAGGAGTGATGTACTGTGAGAGCTTTGTACTGTACACAGCTATGTACTGTGAGAGCTTTTTAAACTATAAATGAGAAAGAAATTGTAGTTTTGAAATACATTATTGTTGTGATAAAAGTAATAATAGCTCATTGACAGTCTTGAAGAATGGTATTAGGGAGGGGCGCCCAATCAATCAGTATTGTATTCTGTGTGAAAGAGAAATTGTGAGGGTCTCTGTCGATGTCTTCAATACTCACGCGTTGGAGGACGTGAAATGAAATTCTCTTCTTTATAAGCACTTAAGAATTTCATCAGGGAAGACAGAAATTCACGCTTGTGATCAAACTGAAAAATTTTTGATCTCTTCATGGTTTTATCACAGAGATGATGTGATTTTTGTCTTTTGTTATTCAAATATGTATCAGTTAAGAAGGTTTTGGCTGCAGGTAACAGGGCACTGTGGCTCACATAGGCTGAAACAGAAAGCTGTTATCTGACATCTCAGGCCTCGTGGGTACTTGAGGGCTGTGACCTCCCCACCTCCCGCCCCACACTGCTCTCAGCTCTGCCCTCCCAGGTGGTGGCAGCGAAAGACGTGCGCATCCTCTCCAAAATCACACTGTCCACCTGTGTCTCTTCAGACCCAGCGCCCAGCAGGCCCCCTTGTGTCTCTGTGGCCAGAATTGGTCAGCTCTCCATGCCTCGGGCTCTGGGAGAACCTGTCAGCAGTCTCTCAGCTCCAGCTGCCATGGCGAAACACCACAGCTGGGGGCTTACACGACAGAAATGTTGATTTCTCACAATTCTGGGGGCTGGAGGTCTGAGATCATGGTGCAGGTGAGGGCTCTGTTCCTGATTTGCAGATGGCCGCTTTCCCACTGTGTGTTCACATGGTAGCAAGAGAGAGACAGAGATATAGAAACAAAGACAGAGATATATAGGGAGAGAGACAGAGAAATAGACAGGGAGAGACAGAGACATACATATATAGAGAGACAGAGCTCAGGAAACTCTGGTGTCAATCTGTACTGGGCACTAATCCCATCTTGGGGCCCCACCCTTCTGACCTCATTGAACCCTAATCACTTCCCAGATCACCCCCCCAACACCAGGTGACTTTGGGAAAGGATACAGACATTCAGGCCACAGCAGAGTGGTAGCCTGGTACTGCGCCATGTCATTGCAGAGCTGTTGACAACACTGCTGGTGACAAAGGGCCGGGCAGAGGCTTTGCTGAGGGCCATGTGTAAGAGCTTTTGGCCTCAAGGTGGGACTCGCACACATCATGTAATGCTTGACCCCCTCCTTCCTCAGTGTCGCGTGGGAGCCCACGGGAGACGGGAAGAGAGTCATCTCGTTGGCTGACAACCACATCCTGCTGTGGGATTTGCAGGAAAGCTCCAGCCAGGCTGTGGTAAGTAACAGGAATTACACAGTTTTGGTTTTTTGTATTTTTTTAATTTGACCTTTCGGCCAAATTCAGAATATACTTCTTGATCATATATGTTTAGAATTTTGACATTGTTTGTGACATAATTAATGAACAGACTGAATCATCAGTCAAAGAATTGAGTGATTTTCTCTTTCAGGCAAAAGCTGTTTGGGATTCAGGCCTCAGGGCCATGTACAAATAAGACACAGAACCCTGGACGTTGACAAAACTCCCCCCTTTGGCCATAATTTGTCCAAAAGAGTTAGCAGGATATCCAAAATTATAGTCTTCTGTTTCAAGTATAAGTCTTTTTAATGAATGGATTTTCAATGTGTATTTGGTTAAAATCACCTTTCAGGTAGGAGCAGTCATGTAGGCAAATTTCCTGGTTGTGAAAATAATGGTTGACTGTGACCCAGTGACCTTTCAGCCTGCCCTCCTTTCATTCACGTGTGTGCATGGTCCTGAGGGTGTAGCCGTCAGGCATGTCAGCCATCTGTCCACGGGGGCACTGGAGCCCTTGCCTGCACACAGGCTGTCTCTCCATCCCATTCCCACCCGTCCTGTCACCCTCAGATCCCGCCACCGAGGCCGAGAGTAGCTGTCTCTGCAAGTTCCCAACCAGAAGGTTACGTCTCTCTCAACAGGCCTGTTCGTTCCCAGACCTGTTTAATATTTAGCAGCAACCTTCTTGGGAACCAGTTTGGCTTTCAAATATTCATCACTTTGAATGCTTTGTCCTTCATAGAGTAAATGCTCTGCCAATTGGTATATTTTCATATATGATCCCTTAAAGTTTCCTCTTATAAAATGTGTATTTTACATGCATTCATAATTTCATTGCATTTGCATGTCAAAGCGACAACTTTAGAGAGAAAACCAAGACATTTGAAATGAAAGCTTCTAATGCCACCCACTCAGTTGGGCCTGGGGCCCAACTGCCACGGGTTCATGAACGGCGTCTCTTGGACAGGTTTCTTCAGTGAGCTTGCATCTCACCTTATCCACTTGTTCCCAGGATGCGTGGTCAGCACTTTCCCCTCGTGGTACCCACAGTGTTCGTAAAGCCTGTCTTCACCCTCTGGGTGAAGAGATGCGTGAGTGATGATTTATCACTGTCGATACATGACCCAGAAGGCAGACCCTTCACAGTATGGGGTGTCCTGTGTGAGTCTTAAAGCTGCATTGTCAGAAGGGTGTCTCCCAGGCTTCAATGTGAACTTAAGAGTATAATACTTCAGGAAAGAAATCACTATTTTTATTAAAATTAAAAAAAAAAAAAAGACACATCTCTGTATCATGGAGTAGAACACAAATTTCACCCAGACTTTCAAGCTCGAGCAGGAAACTCGAAGGAAACTGGCTGCCTCCAATTGTCCTTGGGGCCCCCACAGGTCTGGGCAGACACTTGCACAGTCCCCCACCTTCCAGGGGGACTTGCGAGGCCGTCTGGGCCGGAGTCCAGGGGCCCCTCCCGTCCCCTAACTCCAGCCTACCTCTCGGTGGGGTGTTCCTCCAGACTGCACTTGAGGACAGAAAGGGGGACAGTGCTTTCCTATGAAAGTGCTGGGGCTCGAGACAGGCTTGGGGCTGGGAGCCTGGGCCTGGTCCAGAGGATGCTCGGGGGCTGGCTGAGCGGCTGCCGCCCCGCCCAGCAGGAGGCACCACGGGGAGCTGGTGGCGTTAGGATTCAGTGGCTCCCAGGGCCCCGACTTTGCGGGCCCCGTCCTGTCATCAAAGCGTGAACACCTCTTCAGACCCTCAGTCATCTCAAAATGATTTTATGGTGGGGTGATTAATCTGTAACTTATTTTCTGCAGAGACCAATTTCGTTTTCTCTCCCCGTTTTTTATCTGCTGTCAGCAGTTCTGTCGATACCACTTTGCGACCCTCGGCTGGAGTATTTAATACTGAAACCTTCCTATCGATTTCGACCGTCTTCATACCCAGCTCCTCTATTTTTTTTCTTATTGTTTGAGGATATTGCCGTCTGCGGTGAATCTAATCTTATGCTCACTGCATCATTACCTTTTGCAATTAAATTGGAGGCTCTCTGCCATTTATAATCGTTAGTGGAGGCCTGGGGCGGAGGTTCCATGGGGTCCTGGACCCCGATGAGGGCCAAGGCAGAGCCTCCCTGTTTGGGTCTGTGCGCATGCACCTCTGGGTTCTAGTTCCTTTCACTGGCTGTGGAAAGAAGCAGCTTCTCCTGAGGTGCAGGGACGGCAGAGCGGGAGGAAGGGGGCCCGGTGTCACCCACTCAAGGTGCAGGCCTGGGGGTACTTGCCCACAGGAGCACTTCTTTGAAGGGAGAGAACGGGCTTCAAGGACACAGTGTATTTTCAGAAATTTCTAGTCCAAGGTTTACAGCGTACCAGAGGAGGCCTGAGCACAGGCAGATGCGGGAGCAGGTGGTGACCGGAGAATCATTCCATGCAGCCATGCCCGCTGAGCCCGGAGCCCAGAATGTGCTTGCTGTCTGGGGACAGAGCACTGGGTGCAGGCTGAGCCCCTTGGGACCAGGGCAGAGGCGGGTTGGGCCTGGTGGTGCGGCCCGGGCTCCCCACCCCCTCACCCGTGGCCCTACCTTCCATGGCTTCCTGGGCTCCGAGTGTGGCCACAGAGAGGAGGGAGGCTTGCTCAGCGGGCCCCCGCTCAGACCCTGCGGCGCGGTCCTGGCAGGCTGGGTGTCCTCTGCGCAGCCAAGGCCGCATGGCACACTTGGTGTCTTCACTGCCCTAAAAATCCTCTGCTCCACTAGCCCTCCCTCCCTCTAAGCCTGTGGCAACCACTGATCTTTTTACTGCGCCTGCAGTTCTGCCTCTTGCAGAGTGTCCTAGAGCTGGGCTCATACAGGGTGTAGCTTTTACAGGCCAGCTTCCTTCTCTAGTCACTGCATGTAAGGTTCCTCCGTGGCTTTTCATGGCCTGACAGTTCGTGTGCTTTTAGTGCCGAGAGATATTCCATCGTCTGCAAGCTTCTTCATTTTGATAAAGTTCAGTGCATGAGTTTTACAGATTGTGCCTCGGGTTTCAGGTCTGAGGACTCTGTGAACAGCCTTGGACCTTGAAGTTTTTCTCCTGTGTTTTCCCTACGGGTTTACAGTTTGCATTTTACATTTCAGCCATGGTCCATCATGAATCGGTGTTGGTAGACAATGCCTGTACCCTCTCTGGGGGCTCAGGTGAGGACAGAGTCTCGGGGCCTTCGCTGTCCTGGGTGGGGTGTCTGTCTGGAGCAGAGCAGTTGTCGAGAGGTTTCCTGTCTCTCGGGGCTGCCCTTCCTGGCCCCTGGGCTGCAGGGAGCAGCGTTCCTGGAGCTTTGGGGGTCTGTCCCCAGCGGTGTTTCTGGGTTGGGGCCCATGCGGGAGAGAAAACACAGACCCTTGACACTGTGTGTTCCTCGTGCCCCAGGGCCCTCCCTGGTCAGCCTGTTCCCCACCTGTGTTTGTTCTGTGTATAAAGTCCCGGGGTTTTGCGGCACTTGGTGGGAGCTGTAAAGAAAAGTGTATCTGCCCCACCCTCCCAGCCGCAGGCGTCCCTGAAGGGAATTTGAAGGTCACAGCCCTCCTCTGGGCCCCTCACTTCCCTCCCTGCAATGCCTGTGATGCCCGAGGGCATGACAGCTCTTGCCTCTAATGAGAGGAAAGTCCTGCTGCCCCAGGTGCCTCAGGGGCATCGCTGGCTGGGGACAGCCGAGGGGCTGTGGGGGCTCCCTGGACCCGCTGTGCAGGCGTAGCCAGGACTCACCGGGTGCAGCAGCCTGCCCTTGCTCACTCATTTTAAAGTAGCTCCTTTAAAGAGAGGCGCAGGCCTCAGACCCTGTAATCTGACCCTCGCTTCACAGGTGAGAAGAGTGAGGCCCAGGAAGCAAGGGGCTTTCTGAAGGTGGCCTGGCTGACAGATGTGGGTCTGCAGTTCAGACCCGCTCTGCCCCGTCGTCCCACAGAGACATGTGCTGAGGGCCTCTCGTGCACATGCGCCCAGCCGACCCTCCTGCAGAGCTTGCACTTGGAATCTGCGTGTCTTGGGTGGGCAGCAGCATTTTGTCCTGTGAACGTGGATTAGATTTTGGGAAACAGTCAGAAGTTATTTGGAGCAAAATCTAGTAAATAAGATAGTTAAGCAAGCTTTATAATGTAAAGCTAGTTAGTGGAAACCATGTTCAAACTCTCTGAAAACTGGTTTTCTTTCTTTCTTTTTTTTTCATTTTTATTGGAGTAGAGTTGATCTACAATGTTGTGTTAGTTACAGGTGTACAGCAAAGTGAATCAGCTATACATATATCTACTCTTTTAAAAATATTTTTAGATTCTTCTCCCATATAGGCCATTACAGAGTATTAAGTAGAGTTCCCTGTGCTACACAGTAGGTATTTATTAGTTATCTTTTTTTTTTTTTATTGGGGTATAGTTGCTTTACAACGTTGTGTTACTTTCTGCTGTACAACGAAGTGAATCAGCTATGTGTATACATATATCTCCTCCCTCTTGAACCTCCCTCCCCTCCCATCCCGCCCATGTAGGTTATCACAGAGCACCGAGCTGAGCTCCCTGTGCTATACAGCAGGTTCCCACTAGCTATCTGTTTTACACATGGTAGTATATATATGTCAATCCTAATCTCCCAATTTGTCCCACCCTCCCCTTCCCCACTCTGTGTCCACATGTCTGTTTTCTACGTCTGTGACTCTATTCCTGCCCTGTAGATAGGTTCATCTGTACCATTTTTCTAGATTCCACATACATGCATTAATATATGATATTAGTTTTTCTCTTTCTGACTTACTTCACTCTGTATGACAGCCTCTAGGTCCATCCACATCTCTACAGATGACCCAATTTCGTTCCTTTTTATGGTTGAGTAATATTCCATTGTATATATGTACCACATCTTCTTTATCCATTCATCCATTGATGGACACTTAGGTTGTTTCCGTGCCCTGGCTATTGTAAATAGTGCTGCAATGAACATTGGGGTACACGTGTCTTTTTGAATTATGGTTTTCTCAGGGTATATGCCCAGTAGTGGGATTGCTGGGTCGTATGGTAGTTCTATTCTCAGTTTTCTTTTTTTTTTTCTTAGTTTTTTTAAGGAACCTCCATACTGTTCTCCATAGTGGCTGTATCAGTTTACATTCCCACTGACAGTGCGAGAGGGTTCATTTTCTCCACACCCTCTCTGGTATTTACTGTTTGTATATTTTTTGATGATGGCCATTCTGACTGGTGTGAGGTGATACCTCACTGTAGTTCTGATTTGCATTTCTCTAATGATTAGTGATGTTGAGCATCCTTTCATGTGTTTGTTCGCAGTCTGTATGTCTTCTTTGGAGAAATGTCTGTTTAGGTTTTCTGCCCATTTTTGGATTGGGTTGTTTGTTTTTTTGATATTGAGCTGCATGAGCTGTTTGTATATTTTGGAGATTAATCCCTTGTCAGTTGCTTCATTTGCAAATATTTTCTACCATTCTGAGGGTTGTCTTTTTGTCTCATTTATGGTTTTCTTTGCTGTGCAAAAGCTCTTAAGTTTCATTAGGTCCCATTTGCTTATTTTTGTTTTTATTTTCATTATTCTAGGAGGTGGGTCAAAAAAGATCTTGCTGTGATTTATGTCAAAGAGTGTTCTTCCTATGTTTTTCTCTAGGAGTTTTATAATGTCTGGCCTTACATTTAGGTCTTTAATCCATTTTGAGTTTACTTTTGTGTATGGTGTTAGGGAGTATTCTAATTTCATTCTTTTACATGTAGCTGTCCAGTTTTCCCAGCACCACTTATTGAAGAGACTGTCTTTTCTCCATTGTATATTCTTGCCTCCTTTGTCATAGATTAGGTGACCATAGGTGCGTGGGTTTATCTCTGGGTTTTCTATCATGTATCATTGATCTATATTTCTGTTTTTGTGCCAGTACCATACTGTCTTGTTTACTGTAGCTTTGTAGTATAGTCTGAAGTCAGGGAGCCTGATTCCTCCAGCTCCATGTTTCTTTCTCAAGATTGCTTTGGCTCTTTGGGGTCTTTTGTGTTTCCGTACAAATTTGGTATATAGTAGCATGTATTTGTCAGTCCCAATCTCCCAATTTATCCCTCCCCTGCCTTATCCCCTGGTAATCATAAGTTTGTTTTCTACATCCGTGACTTTACTTCTGTTTTGTAAATAAGTTCATTTGTTCCCCCTTTTTTTTTAAGATTCCACATATAAGTGATATCATATGATATTTGTCTTTCTGTGTCTGACTTAACTTCTCAGTATAACAATCTCTAGGTCCATCCATGTTGCTGCAAATGGCATTATTTTGTTCTTTTTTATGGCTGAGTAAAATATTCCATTGTGTATATATATATACCACAACTTCTCTGTTCATGGACAGAAAACTGGTTTTCTTGTGAGACTCGTAAAAAGGTATTCCAAAATATTTTGAGCAGTGTCTGCATTGTTACCATAATAATACCTTTAGAGCCACAGCTCTCAGACAGCAGTCCTTTGAATTTATGTTTTAGGGTATTTGTTTAAAAAAAAGAAGCCATGAACTCTAAGAAAACATGGATTTAGTAACATATCTTAATATCATAGCTTAATAGCTGCATATGCCTTTTGGTTTTGTAAATATTGGAGACAATGAGTAGTTTTTAATCTTCCAGGTGGATCTTGGAAAAAATCATTAGATGCAGAATGGGCTGAACGGAGGCATTTAGCTAGGAAGTGTTTCCTGAGCTTGCAAAAGACTTCTTTCTATAAGAAAGAGTAAATGTACATTTAGAAGCTAAGAGTGGGTGAGAAAAAGCAGCTGCTGAGCTGGGAGGGCTGATGTGCTTGTCACTGACATTGGGGTTGAATGCCTGCCGTGGCCACACAGCCTGGGGTGTGACAAATACGGAGATATTGTCTCTGCTTTTTTGTAGTTTGCCACCAGTTACAGGGGCTGTAGTGTGCAGATAAGCCTTTAATTCAAATGTTCAGGTTTTCCTGGAATAGGCTGGGGCAGGCGTGGGCCAGTGGCTAAGGGGACGTGGGGGACTGGGGACACGTGGACATGGGACAAACACCGACAGTTGAGTCAAGTCCCACGCACAGTGTGACCTTGGGCGAGTTGCTTGGCCGTCCAAGCCCCAGCGTCCACATCTGTAGAGTAGGGCAGTTTAACAGTAACATTATGTGAGGACAACATCCCCCATGGTGCCTGGAGCGCTGCAAGTGGTCTATATAGGCCTGATGGAGGGATGCATGCACGCGTGGACGGATCGAGCGGCTAGAATATGCGGTCTCCACAAGTGGATTACAACTGAGCGTCGGGTTACCCAGTAGGATCCTAGTGCAGAGGCAAGAGGTACAGGGCGGAGAAATCAAGGTACCGGAAAGCAGTCTGTGTTTACTTGGTAATTAGGTTACTTGCCCCGAAGTCAGCAAGTGCTAATCACAGTTCAGACAGGAAGCAGCAGTGAGCTCTGCTTGGTACGGAGCTCCTGGTGCTCTGGACTTCATTGTTCCTCCCTCTTCTTCCCTCTCCAAAGAATGACCTACGGGGAGGTCTGTCTCTCCAGCACATCACTAGTGTATCACTGGTGTGACAGAAATACTTGTTACATTCTCGTCCATCTTGGCCAAAAACTTTAAATCTGCCCTCACAACCTTTCCCGTTTTGAGTCTGGAGCCGAGGTCAAGCCCACATTTGTGGGTGTCGGACGCACGTTTTTCTCCACAAGGAGAGGTTGGGTTTTGGTGCAGCAAAGGGGAAAAGCCCTTTTAGTTCTGTTCTTCTTACAAATAAAGTCTTGTTGGAAATGAACTAAGAATAAATTGCAAATGACCTCAAGTTCCTCACCCGTGCTGGCACCTGCTGCCTTGTGTGCATTTCCTAAACACAGGAGGACTCTGGTTTCCAGGAGGCTGCCCTCACAACCTTCCCGTGTCAGCTCTGCGGAGCAGGAACACTTCTTCTGGGCTGGCAGAATCCTTGACTGGGGGTGGGAGCCGGCAGCCCTGTTGGGTCTGGGTCCGGTGTGGGCCACGTGCAGGGCAGGGGGCCCGCCTTCCCTGACCCTGGCAGCAGGGGCGGGGGCGGCAGCGCCCTTTCTTCCACGTCCTGAGGGTAGCGATGGGCCTGGGGGAGTCCTGAGGAGCCCCATTCCCACCACGACCCTGGACCCACCCTGTGCACCAGAAGGGGCACCCTGCCCCTTCTGCCCTGTCCCTGAAGGTGGGGCACAGCTCCAGGCAGTGTCTGGGCTTTTTAGGAATGTCATCTCATGGAATCCTTATAGCCTTGGGGGGCAGATTCTTTAATATCCCCATCTTACAAGTGAGACACAGGAGAGAAAGCCAGGCCTCAGAGGGACAAAGTAACTCGTCAGGTTACTCACTAGGCAGCAGAGCGGGGACCCAGCTCAGGGGTCCTGCTCAAAGCTGGGGCTGCCGTTCCCACAGCTGGAGGCATCCCCGATGGCGTCTCAGAGGGATCACAGGTGTGTCGGTTAGAATGCATTTGGCTGCAGGACATAAGAAGTGACTTAGATAAAGAGGAGGTTTAATCATCTGCTGTAACAAGAAACATGGAAACAAAGCCCCTCTGGGGTTGGTTAATTCAGTGTCTCAACAGCAGAGGACGCAGATACTCTGCATGTTTCTGCTCTGCCATGTCCACGTGTCACTGCTGTCCCCCGTCATGACCGCAAGGTGACTGCAGCGGTTCCAGGCATCACATCCAGATTCCCACCACATCCACAAGGAGAAAGCAGATTTCCTTCCCACGTCTCCCTCGGTTTGAAAGGAAAGCCTTTCCTGGAAGTCCCTCTGTCCCCCTTTCAGGCACGACCGTGTGTCCAGGCCTAAACCCGTCTTTGGCAAGGGGAGCAAGCCCGTCAGCCCTGGCTCAGGGCCGTCTCAGTCCCCGGGGGTGCTGCGGGGTCTGACGGGAAGAGGGGCTCCGGTGGTGGTGGCGTCTGCTGTGTGACAAGCTGCCGTCTCCCAGCAGCTTGGGCCGGGGCACGCGGTGGACTTGCCCGCGTGGACACTTTATGTCTCTTACGCTCGAAAGCTGCAGCCCTGCTGTGGCTTCGCCGAGGCTCTCCTTCCAGGGGGTGCGGTGGCGCTCTCTGTCCCCTCTGGTCCTGCGTCGCCCTCAGTGCTGATGAGCATGTGCTCGGTCCCGCGTCCTCTAGGCCTGCCGCCCCCCCGGGTCCGGTCCCCTGTCGGTGCCGTGGGGCTTGGTGGTGGGGGTGCAGCTTTGGAGCCTCACGCCTCCCTCGAGCCGCTCCTGAAGGCTCCAGTCACAGCATTTTGTTCATAGAAGGCGCCTCTCTTGCTCTTGTCCTGCACTAGTTACTCCTTCAGAGAGGATTTGGGGAGCCTTTAATCATTCCTTCTGGACTGGGAAGCACTGAATATTTCTCTTTAATGCTGGGAAGCAGAGTGCTGTGTGCATCGCACCCTCTGGCGTTCTTGCTGAGTTCTGTCTCTGCGTCACCAGGAAACCAGAAAAAGTGATCGATTAACCTTACGACTTGCACCGTGCTGGCTGCCCTGAGTAGCACCTTAAAAATCGATGGTGAGATCTCTTCCAGGTTTTCACTAAAATCCACCTTGCAGACGTCTCGGCGCCTGCGGGCATGGCGTTCTGTGACCCTAGTGCTTCCTGCACCGGCCTGTGCAGTGGAGCTGGAGCTGGAGCTGGTCCTGTTCCGCACCGCGGCTGTGGGGCCCAGCGCGAGACACCTACCCTCCCTGCGAAGCAGGGGGCTGGGCAGGGGCCGCCTCTCGGCTACTGAGTTCACTCGGGGTCTCCCCTGCCTCAGGTTAACACCTTCTCAGTTGTCTGTGCTTCCTAACAAATGACCACCCAGTTAGTGCTTCCCGCTGCCCACCACGGCCATCACGTGGTTTCTGCGGGGACAGTCAAGAGCCCGCAACCTCAAGTCTCTCGTGAGGCCGCAGGCCAGGTGTCAGCGGGGCTGGCGTCTCATCCTAGGGCTCTACCGGGAGGACCTGCTCCCGGGCTCACGGACGCGTTTGTGGCAGGATGCGGTCGGACCCAGGGCCTGGGTTTCTCGCGGGCTGTTCCTCAGTGTGGGTTTTGGAAGCAGACAGCGCGTGTTAAGTTTTGCTGATTTAACTTCTGCGTGAGCCCGGATGGAGTCAGAGTAGAGCAAGTACAGAGAGCTTTGCTGGCAGTGTCGTTTGTTAGGATTCGACCTGAGTGCTTCGCGCACTGTTACGGATCTTCCCCGCTTGGCACACTTCGTGGTGCTTCCCACAGCAGCCTCTTCAGGAATTCACCCTGCTGAGTTCACAGTGCCTTTCTTCTGATGATAGGACCTTATGTGTTCACGCTTCTGAAGAGTTTGATAATGAATCCACGTGTTCATAGAAAATTAATTAGAACACTGAATGTTGATTAGTTAGAAAATATACTGAACCTTTTTTTATTTAAGTATAGCTGGTTTACAATGTAGTGATTCACAATTTTTAAAGGTTATACCCCATCTGTAGTTATTATAAAATATTGGCTATATTCCCTGTGTTGTACACTACATCCTTGTAGCTTAATTTTATACATAATAGTCTGTACCTCGTAATCCCCTCCCCCTACATTGTTGCTCCCCTTCCCTCTCCCCACTGGGAACCCCTAGTTTGTTCTCTATACCCGTGAGTCTGCTTCTTTTTTGTTATAGTCCCTCGTTTGCTGTAGTTTTTAGATTCCACATATAAGTGATATCATGCAGTATTTGTCTTTCTCTGTCTGCGTGATACCCCCCAAGTCCATCCATGTTGCTGCCAAAGGCAGAATTTCGCTCCTTTACGGCTGAGTTGTATACTCAACCGTTTTATGTACCTGATTGTTGATCTTACTTAACTAGTCTTCAGAAAACTGAAATGGCGCCTGTACATGTTTCTTTTGGCTGGTTTTTTTCCCTAAAGGAGAGGCCATAAAACTGTTTCTTGGTTGGTGCTGTCAATGTGGATGTTAAACGTCCAGCCACAGCTGGAAAAGCCGAAGCCCAGTGTGGAAAAGCTCACCCTGTGTGTCTGATGCTCATGTTTTAGGCCCATTTCAGGGTATGGGGCTCTGTGCCGCCGTCCCTCTTCAGGAGGCCGTGCCTGTCACTGCTGCGGGCAGGGCCGAGATGCCCTCTGCCCACACCAGCTCTCACTGGCCGTCCCTTGTGGCTGAGTCCAGGTCCTGCGTTGTGAGGCTCCTGCCACCGTCCCTTTCTCCTCCGTGGCTTTGCGGTGGTCGCACTGTGTGGTCCCCTCTGCGTCCTGCCTGGGGGCCGGGCCTCCTCCCTGTGACCTGTCCACGCTCTGTGCCCCCCACGTGCCCCTGAAGGCGATGGCACACCTGATCCTGGGCTGACTTGCCTCTGCTGTTCAGATGATGAGAGAAGGAGAAGCTGTGACCCGTGATGCAGGGGAAAAGGGGTGGGACCACTGCCCATCATCAGAGGAGCAGACCCTCTGCCGCCCCCAGCCCCTCGGCCCTTGCTGACCCCTCCCGGCGGGCTCCCCACCCGGCTGAGCCAGTCGACATCCTCCAGGAGATTGGGGGTGAGACTGAGGGTCAGTGGGGTCCCCCGTGGGGCCCTCTTGTGGGGTGTCTGGCGCAGGTGCTCCATGGGTGGCCGTGAGGGTGCTGGCCTGGAGGGGAGGCACTGGGACGGCCCTGGGTTTGGGTCCCCGACGTGGCCCTCTCTGCCAAGCTAGCTCAGGCCCGGTTCTGCCCAGGTGGCCTGAGCCGCGGCCTGGGCAGCAGGTGTTGCCAGGTCCCGTGGGAGCACCCAGGCCCTGCTGGCCGGCGGCCCCCTTTCTGTCCCTCAGCTGCTCTGTCCTTCCTGACGTCTCGCCCGGCCTCTGGCTCTTCTCGCCCCGCGGCGCTGTCCTCGGCCAGGCTCAGTTCTGCGCCCGCCATGGGGCATGCTCCACGGGCGGAGCGCTGCTGGGTGTGGCTCTGCGTGGCCACTGGGAGCTTCCTGGGGGTGTGTCCCCCTTCGAGGCCCCGCTTCCCCCGCTGAGCTTTCGGCCCAGGAGCTGCTCTCCTCCACCCTCGGCCGCTCTCCCTGCCCCTTCTCCCCACTCCAGGCACCCCGGGGCCTGTCTCAGGTGATGGCTGCTCCCCGGAGCCTCCCTGGCAGCTTGAATGTGAGCCCTGGGAGTGCCCAGAGCATGGGCACTTCCTCCTTGAGGTGCGGGTGGGCACCGCTGTTTCATTCCGTCGCTGCCGTGCCTGGTTGGGTCCCCCCGACACTAACACAACACACATGTCTCGCCCAGACCAGACTAAACCTTTAACTTTTGTGGAGAGGAGATTAATAAGTGGTGCTCGGTCTGTAATGGCAGAACAGGTGTTCTAACTGGGGTCTTATAAAACAAGAACCCCCGCTTTTCCAGGGGGCGGGGCTCTCTCCTCCGCTGCCTCGTTGGGCTGTGGGCAGGGGGTGGGGTGGGGGAGGGCAGGGCTGGGGCCCAGGAGCTGGGCAGGCACCCGGGAAGACACAGGAGCCGCCTGCGTGTCTCCTTAGAGATGTGACGTGTCCCTCCCGTCCCTCCCCCCGCGCTCACGGGCACAGACACCCATCCTCCTTCCTCCCGTCAACTCTAGCCCTTCAGTCCCCGGGAGGGGGGCGTGTGCACCCGCAAGGACTTCAGAGGCCCATCATCCACGTGATTTGCTGAATCAGTGAGGCAGGAAAATGGGTTTTTGGGAGAAGGATTTTTCTGGGGCAGGTTGAGACACAAAACTGTCCAGAACCGAGAGAGGCGAGCTGCCGCTGCCAGCTGGTCAGCGTGTCCTGGCTGGGCGACCTCTGCTGCAGTGGGTGCTAGAGTAAGTGGGGCTCTCACTCGGAAGTCATTTTTAAAGACGTGCCCACTGTCAGGCTTCTTAACTGGTCCAGGCTCTCTGGAGCGGAAACTGGCTGTTTTCCCCAGGCTTCTGCTCCATCCCCTTGTACTGACCGCCCACTCCGTGTGTCCACCCTGGCTGGGGCCAAGTCTGGGGCCTGATGACAGCCTTGGGCCTCTGTCTAGTGCTGCCGTGGCTGTGCCCGGGTCCCTCTCAGAGGGTCCGCAGGGCGAGGCTAGTGTTCAGGGTAAAGTGAAGTAAATCACGGAGGGTCGAGTAACCTGAGGACCACAGACAAGCCTGGAGCCCTCCTGCCTCCAGACGCCACCGCGTGATAGGCCTTTGTGCATAAGATCGTAGACGGCAAGCGGAAGGGCCGGTGGGGCAGCAGGGTCGGGGGCGGAGCGGCCCTTCTCCCAGGTTTGCACCAGGGCCCGGCCTCGACTGCGCTGGTGGTCTCGAGGGTCTCCGCCGTCCGTTACCTGTTGGGGTTTAGTTAACCCCCGAGTAACGGACGCCGAGATCCTCGCGGCAGGGTGGGGAGGGCACACGTCTGAGCACACGTCTGGGTGGGTCGCAGCCTTTTGTCCTTCTCCACCTGGGGTTGGCCGTGCGGACCGGCGGGCCTCGTCCTTGGTTTTGGAGGAAGCCAGACGGAGCTGGTGCGTGTTGTCTTCAGATTTGAGTGGATTCTCCCTAATCCCACACTGGCAAGTCCTGTCTGATAGAGGCTCTGTTAACGTGCCTTCTATTTTTTGCTGTGTTCAGTTTTATATTTTTTTTTCCAAATAAGGTTCAAACATTCTTGCCTTCTAAGGGGAGGAAACAAAGACAGAGCTTCCTAATTATTTTCAGTAATTATCTTCAATGATAGCCTGTACAAGATATCCTCTTAAATGCTCTGAATAGAGTTCAAATTACTTGTCTTTTCTTCTTCCTTTGAAAACATCACCCAATTTGCAGCTGGCCAGTTCGGCGTCCCTGGAAGGGAAGGGACAGCTGAAGTTCACGACGGGGCGGTGGAGCCCGCATCACAACTGCACCCAGGTGGCCACGGCGAACGACACGGCTGTCCGAGGGTGGGACACGCGGACCATGAGGTCAGTGACGGCCCCTCCCCTCCCTGCCCCCCCACGCCCATCCACCAGGGCTCGTGTGCTGAGGCCACGTGGCTTGTCTGTGTTGGCCTCGGGCTTGTGGGAAGTCGTACGCCTCGTCCTCTTTCTCTGCCCCATCTTGAGTGCACCCGCGCCGTGGGTCCGCGCCCCGCCCCGGTGGTCCTGTTCCTGTGGGCGCCCTTCGGCGGCAGCGGCGGTCTCCGGTGGAGATCAAGGTCAGGCTTTTGTAGCAGCTCAGGCCTGAGGTGGTGACCGCAGACTCTTGGTCTCCATGGTCGGCGACCACAAGGTGAGGGCTGCCGTCCCCTGGTTAAGCATGGAGCTCGACCATCTCTGCACCTTCAAGATGCACACCCATGGGGCGGTCGTAGTTTGTTATTTAAGTCATTACACACACAGCTAGTGCTTCTAATGGGACACGGGAGAGCTGCTTTTCTGTGCCAGGTGTGGCGTTGACAGCGAAGGAGTGGTGGTGTGCGCACTGTTGTCATGGCAACAGGGCCCTGCAGTCTTTTTTAAGATACAGTTTATCCCCTCAGCACACCGTAATTTATCACTAAGCCGCAAAGACGGATGTCGTGAAATAGCTCGTGTTGCCTTTGAGGGTGGGGGCCCAGCTTTAAATCTAGGTCCATGGCCCTTCTGAAAGCGCAGGGGGTAATCAATATTCGACGTGTGTGTGTGTGTGTGTTTGTGTGTGTGTATGTGTCTGTGTGTGTCTGTGCGGTGGCGGGGAGGGGGGGGTGGGGTTGTTGGGTTTCCTATCAGAAGCTGAAAGCTGTGCGCTTGGATGTCAGGACTGGAATCCATTTCTCCAGGGCCTGTGGCTATCTTTTCCTGTTTTCATTGTTCTTTGAAGGATGTGTAGATTTTGGTATCTAGATGAGAACCTTGAAGACTGACATTACAGACCCCAAAGCCAGGGGGCAGGAGGGGCCCTGGGAGGCAGCGCCCTGCTGACCCCCTGCCTGCCGTCCCTGGGGGGATGGGCAGCAGGCGACCCCGGGGCTCTTCTCCTTGGCGTTGTGTCTCTTCTGCAAACAGCCTGGGTGTTGGTGCTTTCAGTGCTGCTTCTGGAATGTATTGTGCTTTTGTATTCAGATCGCTGGCCCCAGAGCCCCAGGAAAGCTGAGTCGATACTCTCTGCCTGTGTGACTCCCCCCAGCTCCCTAGGACCTCGCCGGGCTTAATTTATTCATTTCCCTGTTTCACTCGGAAGATCTTAAGGTTGGGGTATCTTATTTTAGGAAAAAATATTAGGCTATTGGGAAGGTTCAGGATGTAAAAACCGGTTCAAGATTTAAAAGTGGTTTGGGGCCGGAAAACCCAACATGGGAGAAAAGATGAAAAGGACTGAGGTCATCTGGCGTGAGATGGGTCTGTGGAGACCTTGGTTTCGGGCGAGGGAGCTGGTTATGGGAGCAGTCCCAGTGGGAGCCGTGCAGAGCACGAGGTCCAGTGTTTGCAGGAGAGGTGAAGTCACAGCCGAGGGAGGAAGTGGAGCGGGCAGAGTGGACTGAGTGTCTCGTGGGGATGACTCTGGGACTGGCGGGGGCCCCTGTCCATCCTGCTGGGACACAAGCTCTTCGTCTGAAGCCACTGTCCTGCCACAGGTGACCTGCACCTCTGGTTTGCGTTTGTGGTATCAGAGGGGGTCGCTGCAGGAGATGGAATATTCTGATTCCGCACCCTGCAAGGAGCAGCCTGGAGGTGGATGGCGGGGCTTCAGTTAGGTCTGTGTGTGCATGTGTGCCTGCACCTCTGTGCACACTGGTGCACCCACATGTGGGTGTGTACACGTGCATGCGTGGGCATAGGTACCCATGCGTGTGCATGTGTGTACGGCTGGTGTGTGCATGCCTGTGCATTGTGTACACACGTGCAAGCACGCACGAGCTCTGAACAGCGGTGGGGCCGATTGGGCCCCGTGTCCGCCCTCGCCCAGTGTCGGCACTGGGTTGTGTGCGAGGATGAGGCCCAGCCGTGACGAGCACTGTTTCCTTCCGTGTTTCTACAGCTTTCCCAGCCTTTCCTTCCTTTTCTCTGTCTCCATCTCCCGATACCAACAGCGCTGTATTCCGCTTCCCAGCCCCTCCCTTTTCCTTCTGTCTCACTGCGTCCTTCCAGACGTTGGTCAGCCTTTCTGTCCGGAGTCTGTCTCTGCTTCTCCACGGCAGTCTCATCCCTCCGGATCGCTCTCGTCCTCAAGATTCCAGGTCACACCTTTGAGCGCCGCCAACCGGCCACCCTCCTGCAGGGTCGCAGGCGTGCACTGCGCGCAGGAGCGCCCCGCCTGGCTCCTGCGCTGGACGGGGTCCGGGAGAAGGTGCAGGGTGCAGTCGCTGGCTTCCCTGGTCCCGCCTCTCACCCGTGCCCGTCCCCTCCGCCCCTGCTGGCTTCCCTCGCCCCGCCTCTCACCCGTGCCCGTCCCCTCCGCCCCCGCACAGCCAGATCTACTGCATAGAGAGTGCACACGGCCAGCTGGTGCGGGACCTGGACTTCAACCCCAACAAGCAGTACTACCTGGCCAGCTGCGGGGACGACTGCAGGGTGAAGTTCTGGGACACCCGCAACGTCACCGAGCCCGTCAAGACGCTGGAGGAGCACTCCCACTGGTGCGTTCCTCGCGGGCCGCTTGGGGGAGGGGCTTAGGCAATTTATTTTGCTAATGACTTCACCGTTTGGAGAGGCGCAAGCCAGCTTAGTTTGTGCTGCCGTGAATCATTCAATCAACCCCGTTTTACTTTTCCTAAAGGAACACTAATTCCAAATCTGAGTGTTTGTGATTCGTAAACGTAGGGAGAGAAGAAAAACACTAGATTCTGTTTTCCCTTGAAATGGTGCCGGTTCAAATGGGCGAAACTGAGCATGCACAGATGTCCACGTGGCATGTACACAGCGCAGGGAGGCCGGGAGCTGCCCGGCCTGGCAGCAGGGGTGGGCCAAGTCTGTCCAGTGGTGTCACTGCAGCGGGGCTGCTGCCGCTCTCAGAGGGAGTGCGGGATGGCCGTGTGCAGGGGCACGCAGAGTGCCCAAGACTGGCCGTTCTCCCTGAGACGCTGTTTTCACGTAGATGCCACGTGCTGGCTACTTTTTGCTAAGTGAAAGAGATCGAGTCATAGAAAATCGTGCATAGTATGAGCCAGTTTTTATTCAAATAAAGCATGTTGTGTGTACATGCTTGTGTGTGCTTGTATGCATGTGTGTGTGCTTACGTGTTTGTCTCCATGCGTGTGCTTGTGTATGTGCATGTTCGTGTGTACTGGTGTGTGTATGCGTGCTTCTTTGTGCATGCGTATGGGTGTGTATGCTTGTGTGTGCGTGCACTTGTGTGCGTATCTGTGTGTGTGTGTATTTACCACCTGAATGCTGGAGTATGGTTTGGACAGGTTCAGTGAGTGGCCGTAATTCCTGTGGTCTGGGGAGGCGCTCCGTCCCCTGGCCCCGAGCGGCAGTCCAGCTCTCCGCTGTCCCCTGGGTCTGCCGGCGGGCGGCCCAGCTCACAAGCTCTTGGGCCTAGTGACCCGGCCAGAGAGCAGCCCTTGGGAGGCTGCCCTGGGGTGCGACCTATGTCACAGGTTCTCTCTAGTCCGTATTTTGCTTCTTGGGCAGCCTTTGCCTTTAGAATTCTGGAAAGCCTGTGTGGCTCCTGAGCAGTAAGCCTCCCCGCTGGGGTCCGTGCTGCCATTTGGTCTCTGCTAGTCAGGATTCAGGTTTCAGAGCCGTGCCACGCGCCTGCCCCTGCTGGGAGCCACCCAGTGATAGACAAGCGGGTGGGACCCGGCCTCCCTGTCCTCCCACAGGGTGTGGGGCGTCCGATACAACCACTCGCACGACCAGCTCGTCCTCACGGGCAGCAGTGACAGCAGGGTCATCCTTTCCAACATGGTGTCCATCTCCTCCGAGCCCTTCGGCCACCTGGTGGACGACGACGACCTGAGCGAGCAGGAGGAGAGGTGAGCGCTCCGGTGCGCGGCTCTCGGTGTATGGGTGTGGCTGTGGGCGTGGCTCGGTCCCTGCAGCTGGTGTCGGGCGTGTCCACCCGCAGGCGGGCGGCTGCGGGCCATGGAGTCGGGTAGGGTAGCCGGGTAGGGCAGCTGTGCCGTCTGCTGTGGCCTCTGAAACACGTGTCTGTCCACGTTCTTACTGAGCGTCACACGTAAGGTTGTGAGGACTGTGGCCCGTCTGCAGCCCTGGGGAGTGAGAAGCAACCTCCGCCGGCCCTCGTAACACCCTGTGGGAGAGGCGGCGGGCGTCCCTCCTGGCCGTGCCATACTGGATCAGGTCGTGGACTGGCCACCCTCGCTGGCAGATGTCAAGGCGGGGACTTCGGGCCCAGACCTGGCCCGGCCCCCCCGCACTGCTTCCCCCGAGATGCTGGGCACCATGCGGGAAACCTCGCTGACTGTTCCCACAGCTTCACCATCTTGGCTGAGTATTTTCCAAACTCTTTCCAATCCTAATTGCTCTGCTTGGGGGCTCTCTCTTCACAATGGGGGTCGCACCCCGAGACTTGTGGGGTCCTGGGGTTCGGGGCTCACGCAGGGCGGCCTGGTCCAGGGCAGCGGTGGCGGGGTGAGCCCGTGTCCTGTGTCAGCAGCGTGGGTGTAAAGGAGACGCGTCTTGTTCCTGGAGTGGATGCGCCTTCGTGTGCGGCGCTGCTTCCCGTTGTGATTCAGAGCTACCTTGGAGTTGAGTCTCCCGCCTCCAGGGCAGGAGGTTCTGGAATAAAACCCCGTCGAGCTGAGTGGTCTGAGCCGTAAAATACGAGAGGGGTTTGTCGTTCTGTTTGGAGACTCTTCACACTTTTGCTGTCTGATTTCTTCCTCTGCCCACCTGAGATGAGCCTAAAATTCCTGTGTGAGAAGCTGGCTGGTGGCAGTCTACCGATTGTCTCTCTTGAGAGGAACGCAATCATTTTTCTGTTCAAACTGAGTATTTAGATACAGTTGCAGCGGCTTCAGTCTGGCAACCTACCACGTGCAGGGCTTGGGTGTTTTCTACTGTCCTCTCTTCTCACGGCCAAGCAGGCATCTGAGCCCTGTCTGTACCGGGGACAGAGCTGGTGGCCCCTTCGTTGGCCCCGTGTGTTAATCCAGGGGTCCTGCCTGCACGTGGGCAGCTTCAGAGAAGCGCACTAGGAAGGAAGGCGCGTGTGGCTGGCAGGCATGCCGGGCAACGGCACTGGCGCGAGGTGCCTCCACGGTTTCCCGCAGGCCTGCTCCTGGGGTTGGTCCCCATGTCTTAGTGAGTTCAGGAGAATGGGAGTCCCCTGAGGACTTGTATGCGGTGTCTGTACCCGGGCATTTGCTGGCCACCGCAGGTTGGCTTCCTGGGAGGGTCGGGCCGTGGGATGCCTGAGGGTCCGAGCTGGGGGGCACATAGAGCGGGCTGTCTCCTGGGAAAAGTCCCAGATTGCTGAGAGCTCCTTGGGTAGAAAGAGCCACGAAATGGGGAGAAAAGTGCTGAGGAGGCCCTGCTGGGTGGAGAAGCAGCCCGGCGTGTGGCAGGCCTGTGACCTCGGAGGCCCAGGCAGGCGGCCCGGCTCCGTGTGCTCCCACACAGGGCCGCGCACGTGAGCACTGCCCGGGCAGGCGTCCCAGGGAAGGGGCTAGCGACTCCCATGTGAACGGGGTGCCGGGAGGAGTCACAGCCCAGGCCAGGGCCTGCCGGCCTTCCGGCCCCTCACCCTCGTCCTGAGCAGGGCTCCCCATGCCCACCCCAGGGGGCTGTGCCGGCTGGTCCCCAGGTCCCTCTGGCAGATGTCACAGGAGTTTTGGCCGTTGTCCACTTAGCCCCATGAACGTTCCCCAGCCCCCGTCCCCCGAGCCCGAGCACGTCCTGCCGTGGAGGGAGGTGTTAGGCGGTAGGGGGCCCCCCACGAGCCGCGAGGGCCCACGGCTGGGGACGGGATGGCTTTGGGCTCCCTCAGGGGCACCCCCGTTGGCCTCCTCGGCTCCTGGGGACTGCCCGATTGCGCAGGTGAGAAGACCAGGCCTGCTGCCACCGCTGGGCAGGGCGCCTGCCTCACTCACGCACGCATGTCTCTGGTGCCTTGTAGGAGCCAGGAGCCTCCCCAGGACAGCGTCATTGCCACCTATGAGGAGCACGAGGACAGCGTGTACGCCGTGGACTGGTCCTCAGCCGACCCCTGGCTCTTTGCCTCCCTGAGCTATGACGGGAGGCTGGTCATCAACAGGGTACCCCGGGCGCTGAAGTACCACATACTGCTCTGACCCGCCAGGCCGTCCTTGGGCAGCTTCCCAGCCGCGGACAGCCGTGTGGCGGGCGTTGGCTTTCCAGGCGGAGCCCCGTCTGGGAGAG
The DNA here is from genome assembly GCF_008692025.1 of Phocoena sinus. NCBI lineage: Eukaryota > Metazoa > Chordata > Mammalia > Artiodactyla > Phocoenidae > Phocoena > Phocoena sinus. The sequence continues at coordinate 1,906,917 of NC_045775.1, read as the reverse complement.
CCAGCATGACTCTGCTCTGATGCGAGCACCTGTGAATAGTGACGGAGCATCTGCCAGCCGACCACCGGCACCTGAAGTCTCCCCTTGCCGGAAGCGGAAACACCGTCCCCAGACTGAGCTGGGGCTCCGCGGGCTGGCCTCTGCCTGGTCACTGCCTACTTCCTCTTTTCGCTTTTAAGGCTGTCGGGAGTCTCTCTGTAATTTGCTTCCATAATGTTGACTCATCTTTCTCTCAAGATTAAAAACGAAATAAAAGGAGCAGGGCCATGCTGCATGGGCTCCAGCTCTTTCTTCAGGAGCTCTGCCCCCGGTGTGGCCCCATCACCCGGTCTCTGTTCATGTTCTCCGTGCTGGCCCAGGAAAAAAGGCAGATGGGCCTCCCGTGCTTCGTCCTGGGCTTGACCTGCCCATGCTCGGGCCTGGCCTGGGGGAGCCCTGACGCTGTCAGTGACCAGGGGTCTCCTGCCGGCCTTGGGCCCCGTCCCCGGGCATGGTGCCCCACTGGGTCCCGTTCCTTTACTCCGATGGCACCCTCATCGCCTGGAGGTCACATGCGTGTTCCTGGGTCATGCAGCACGCTTACCTGTTGAAACCCCACGTTGTCAGGTGATCCTGAAACTCTGAGCACGGGACTCTTGCCTCTTCCTCCTCCCGTGGGTCCAGGGGTCTGTTCTGGGCGTGGCCTCACCTGCCCAGGTGTCGCGTCTGAACCGAGATGGCTGTCAGGCGTAGTCCTTTTCTCACGATGGGCTTCAGCTTGAGAATGGACCCGTTCTAAACGCTGAAGCCGTCTGCCGTCCCCGGAGTGTCTGTGTGGTGGTTTCTGGCTGCACTGTGAGCCCGGAGAGGCACGTCTGGGTTTTGTTTCTTTTTTTCAGGGGTAAGAGTTTGTGGGCAGAGTGGGGACCGTAGGTGAGCGGAGGACAGACGGGGCTGTGGTGGAGGGGCAGGCGGCGGGTGGTGGTGTTCAAAGCCCTTCCGCATTTCTGCTTCCAGGGAAGACCTGCGTTTGTGAGGAGCGTAAAACAGCTCTAATGAAAGTCCTCAACAAACAGGTGTTTGTTGAGCGCCTCCTGTGTGCCAGGCGCCGTGCTAGATGCTCCAGCTCCGCAGCGACCGAGGCAAAGCTCTGGGCTCACGTGGGATCTGCAGTCCTGCAGGAACTGTCGGCTGTTGTAAATCTTTGTGTATGGGTGTTTGTGTAAACAGAAGTTTTCATTTTCCAGGGCAGGCGTTGGCAAACTATAGCCTGAGGTCATGGGGGCCAAATCCCTGCCACCACCTGTTTCTGTCAATAAAGTTTTATTGGCACGCAGCAGCGCCCTTACTCATGTGCTTCGGCACACGTGCAGCAGTGGCCAGGCAACCTCAGCGCCTAAAATCTTTGCTGTCCGACCCTTTACAAAAAAGTTTGCAGCCCCTGCCGCAGGGTCAGCGCTGACCAGTGTGAGCACTGGGTTCTGTGGGAGGAAACTGCTGCACTGCTTCCCGAGGGGCCGCGGGCGGGTGCTCAGCTTTCTCAGCCGCCCACGGGCATGGGGTGCTGTCACTTGTGCTTCCCTGCAGTGATGCGGAACGGCTTTCCGCGCACTTAACTCACCATCTACCCGCGTGTCCTCTTTGGTGGAGCCCGTTTTTAAAGTTACGTCGATTGTTGATTATTGTGTTTAAGTCCATTAGATTTAGAACGTTCTTTACATATTTGGATAAAAGTCCTTGGCCAGCTGTGTAATTTGCAAATATTTTCTCCCAGTTTTTATCTTCTCTTTTTCATCCTTTTAGCAGCGTCTCTGCAGAGCAAAAGTTTTGAGTTTCGTTGAAGTCCCACTTACCCAACTTTTTTTTTTTTTATAGATTGAAATATTGGAATCAAATCCAACGTTAGGAAGGTTTTCTCCAATGTTTCTTCTAAAAGTTGTAGTTTATATTTGGAGCTATGATCTATTTTGAGTTTTTTAAATAAGGTGTGAGGTTTTGGTTGTGGGTTTTTTTTTTTCTTGTAGGTATCCAAGTATTCCAGCACCATTTGTTAAAGACCGTAGTTCCTGCATTGAATTGCTTTTGCTCCTTTGTCAAAAGTCAGTTGGCCCTATTTGTGCAGGCCTATTTCTGGACCGTCCTGTTCTGCTAAGCTGTGTGTCTATCACTGAGGAGTTCCTGAATAACTTTATGGGGTGCTTTCACGAGCTCCTCCCTCTCTTGAGATCTTTCTGGTGCTTTCCTTTTTACACATCAGACTGCGGCTTTGTTCCCCCTGTTCTGCTGCACCGTCTCCATGCCGGAGCCGCCCGGCCAGCGGTGGGAAAACAGAGAGAGGGAGCAGGGCCCCCTCCCGGGACATAGCCTCCGGGCAGTTGGAGAGGAGGCGTCCCTCCCCCAGTCCGAGGCTTCTGCAGACTGTCCCACTGCCGCACAAAAATCGCCCGGGAGGCTGGGATGCCAGAGAACAAGCCTCCGTTTTCCTAAAATGACAGGAGAGAGCTGTTCATAAGTCCTGTCCGCGTGTGGCTGCATTTTCGGAGAGGCTCCTCCATCTTATCAGGGACCGGAACTCCTTGCAACATAATTTAATGTGTCCCTGTGGAGACGCAGACGCAGAGCAGCGAGAGAGCCAGCCTGGGGTGCAGACGTGCCGGTGACGCTGGCTGGGCTGGTGCAGAGATGCCGGCAGGTGGTTGGTTTCGGGATGGATTGGCAGATGGAACCGTCGAGTTTACTGACAGATTAGAGTAGGTGTGAGGCCGAGAGAGGAACCAGGGAGGGCCCAGGGTGTTGGTCTGAGCAACTAGGACGGTGACCGAGACAGGAAGGACCAGAGGAGGAGGCGGGGGGTGGGACAGGAAGATGAGCAGCTGGGTTTGGGCTGTTGAGTTTGAGATGCCTGTGAAGTGGTCAAGTGTCCCAGCCAGCCAGATGCTTGGAGACATGAGACGGCTGGGGTGGGGTCCAGGCCAGGCGAGCGGAGGTGGGAGTCTGTGTTCCTGGTGCAGACGGGTGTGCGGAGCTCTGGGCCAACGGCGTTCCTGGAGAGAAGACCAGAGGCCGAGCCTCAGCGTGAGGTTGGGCGCAGGGGATCCAGCCAAGGGGAGGGAAGAGGCCGCCGGGAGCTGGGAGGGCCTGGTGTGTGGGGTGTTCTGGAAGCTGGCAAGCCCATCTGCTTTGTCAGTGTCGCTGTGGGGCGTCAGGTGGGCTGAGAGCCCATTGGCCTGGCAGCATGGGGGTCACTGGGGAACCTGACACGGCAGCTGTCACGGGAAGCAGGTGGAGTGGGTTCAAGAGAGAATGGGGAGGAATAAGCCGGCAGACGTGTCGGCAGCCTGCGAACGGTCCCGCAGCAGGCAGGGGCCAGCAGGGCTGCTGTCCGCTTCGAGAATGGGGACAGCTACGTGTGTAAACGCTGGTCGTTTGCAGGACGAGAGGGGAGAGTGATCGGGCTGCGGGAAGCGGTGACGCCAGGGCACCAAGCCCCAGACCCAGGGCTGCTGCTCTCACACCCACGGCCATCACATCATCCAGTGGGTCCCCTGTGAGTCGGTGCAGATAACGGTCGTGTTGTAAAATGTGCACACTTTCAAATACGTGACACGGTCCACCTTGCTGACGTCTTTGTGAGGTAAACAGAGCCGTCTCTGGGTGCAGGGATTCAGCTGGGAGTGGACGGGCCTGTGGTGCTCTGCTGGAGCCTGGGGCAGCCCTGGTCCCTGGTCGCCTCCCCGTCCACACGGATCTCGTGGGCTCCCCTCCTTCACCGTATGCAGCCTGATGGCCTTCGTGTCCGGGACCAGACAGAAGGGTGTGGCAGATGTGACGATGCAGAGGGAATGTTTGCATTTTTTTTTTTAATGTACACATTTGGATTTATCAAATTTAATTCTTTTGTTTTGTCTTTTTACTATACAAAAATTTATTGCATTTAGTCAAATGTGTCTTATCCTTTTAAAATTTTATTGGAGTATAGTTGATTTACAATGTTGTGTTAGTTTCAGGTGTACATCAAAGTAATTCAATTATACATATACATGTTCTCTATTCGTTTTCAGATGTTTTTCTCACGTAGGTTATCCCAGAATGTTGAGCAGACTTCCCTGTGCTGTACAGTAGGTCCTTGTTGGTTATCTGTCTTATATTTACAAAACAGAAACAGACTTACAGGTGTCTAAAACAAACTTGTGATTACCAAAGGGGAAACGTGGGGTGGGGGGATAAGTCAGGAGCTTGGGATGAACATGCATGTTTTATTTCCAGCGGTGCCCAGATTGTTTTCCAAGCTAGGCCTCTGGGCCTCCTTCCATCCTCCTGCTTGGCGGGGAGCTGCGGCCGCCCAGCCGGGGCCATGGGCGCGCCGAGGGCAGGCCCCAGTCTGTGACACGTGGCAAGAGCCATGTCGTCTGGAGGTGGAAAAGCTGGGGTGGGGGAGTAGGGCTGCCTTTAAATGCTTGGTGTGCTCTTGGGGGCCTGCCACCGAGTGTCAGGACAGCCCTAAGGTGGACTCTAGCAGAGCAGCTTTCACTGCAACAGAAGAAGCAACTTCCAAGCGGAGGTTCGGGGTCCTCCCCCACCCTCCCCCCACCCCGGGCCCCCTCCTTGCCTCTGCGGCCGGATGGGCAAACACACGGAACAGAAAACGATGTGAAGATTCCAGGAAAGGGGGAAGAGAATCAAAAGGACCAAAATAAAGGAAAAAACAAGAAAAACAAAAGAATGACAAGAACATGGGCAGAGACCAGATCAAGACACGTGGACCGGGATGGGCAAATGGGCAGCAGGCTCGGTCTGGACATGTGTCCGCCAGGGGGCTGAGGGGACACGTGGACTGCCAGGCGCCGGGCCCTGGGGTGGGGCTGAGGAGAGCAGGGCCAGGTGGGCCTTCCGCCTGTGGCCCCTGCAGGGCTGCCCGCTCCCTGTCCTTCTGTCGTGAGGCCTCTTGCTCCTGGGTTCCCTCCGGCCGCACCCCAGGCTCATCCCCTGGAGCCCCGGTAGCGGCGCAAGGTCATGGCTGACCCTGCACCCAGCCCCACGCCTCCTAAACCAAGACGCCATCAGGTCGTGAGCCGCTCAGCAGCCCAGCTGGGCTCCCTCCAGTGGGTGGGGAGGAGTGAGCACGGCGCCTCGTGGGCCCGTGTCTGGAGCAGCCTTGGGGCTCCAGGCCTCTGCTGTCTCCCTGCAGACGGCCGCCCGCCCTCCACCCATTGGCTGCACCGACTCCCCAAAAGGCCCAGGTCCAGCCCCGCATTGGGCAGCATCCTGTGTGCTCAGCACAGACTCTGAGGGTCCCTCCGGGGTCTGCTGGGCTCCGCACGGCCGGCCCCGCCTCCTCCAACCCAGCCCCGCCTCGTGCCCTGGCTGCCTCCGCCGGTTTTTCTGCAGTTCAGGCCCAGCACATGTCCCACACCCCTAGCCTGCACCCCTCACTCTGCACCTTCGGGCCCCTCGCCTCCTGGGGGGCCCCATCCGAGGGGCCGGCCCCCCAGTCTCTGTCACAGCAGCTGCCTGTTCCCACGCTCACGACTGGACTGAGACGACCAAGAGCATCACGCTGCACACGTTCGGCGCTGACTGAATGCGCGCAGGCTCTGCACGGACGCGAGCTGGGATGCCTGCCCGGGGCGGTGGGCCTCGTCAGTACACGGGTCAGGCGGACCCCAGAGGTCAAGGCAAAGCAAAGGTTGCCTACAGACCCTCAGTCCTCAAAACTCAAAAAATGAAACTCATTCACTGGTGGATCTAGCCTGAGATGGGCTCGTCCCCCCATTTTTTTCTTTTTTTTTTTGATATTTTATGTTTACTTATTTTTTCACATATATATGTATGCTTTATAAACTGAGTCATTTTATTTTATTTTTTAAAATAAATTTATTTTATTTGTTTATTTTTGGCTGCATTGGGTCTTCGTTGCTGCGTGGGCTTTCTCTAGTTGTGGTGAACGGGGGCTACTCTGCGTTGCGGTGCGTGGGCTTCTCATTGCGATGGCTTCTCTTGTTGCAGAGCACAGGCTCTAGGTGCGCGGGCTTCCATAGTTGCGGCACACGGGCTCAGTAGTTGTGGCTCGCGGGCTCTAGAGCACAGGCTCAGTAGCTGTGGCGCATGGGCTTAGTTGCTCCGTGGCATGTGGGATCTTCCCGGACCGGGGCTCGAACCCGTGTCCCCTGCATCGGCAGGTGGGAGAGCATGGCCAGCCAGGGGGCCTGAGACCCTGACTGAAACTCCGGGGACTGCAATGAACTGGCTGTGTACAAGTGTTGTGTGGGGAGGGCAGCTTCCCTGCGAGGTCTGCCAGTTACGGCCTTTGACATTACCCATCCTCTGGCCTGAAAATGCCAGCGCAGAACCTTGGCTTGGAGCCAGACTTCTCAGAGAGTCCAAGATCCAGTTCAAATCCCACCTCCTTTGCAGAACTTTTCCTGAATAGTCCACTGGAAGGCCCAAGAGGATGAGGAAAAGCTCCTGCAGTGTCTCCACATTACCCAGCAGTGTGTCTTGCTCATGATGTGAGTTATTTGGAAAAAAAAAAACATACAAATTAAAGGAACCAAGAGGAAAAACAGACAATAGAGCAGAAGAGAACTTCAAAATCTGAAGAAAATAATCCATGTGAAGAGATGAAGAGTTAGACGTTCACCCATAAAATAATTACAAGCTGTTATAGAATAGAATTGCAACAGAAAGTGCTGCAATCAGTGTGCATGAAATGAAAGTCGAGATGGAGGTGGAAATTTGGAGATTTGTCATATTGAAACCCAATTTCTCCATGGCTATATTTCAAGACCCAAGATTAAGGGAGATTTTATCTCAGGCAAGCTCAAAGCAATAAGCTTGTTTCTCCTGTGATCCTTGGAATTTATGGGAATTTTCAGGGTCTACAAATAAAATCTAGATAAAATGGTTAGGAAAACAACAAAGCATGGCTACTGCAGAGCAGCACCTGGACCGACTCCCACAGGAGGGGCCTTCAGGGACTCCGCTGCCCCCGGGGTCCAATAGTCCTGAATCCTGAAGCGCGGTGACCCAGGATTTCCAGCCGTAGTTTCCAGAGTCACGAAGACCACATACTGGTCACTGTCCTTGGCTGCCCTCTCTCCTGGCACGTTCCGCCCATGTCCACCTCCCTGACTCTGCTCCTGATACCCCTTCCCCACCCAACATGCCTCTGATGTCTTCTCGTGGTTTCCGCCTGTCCGTCCTCTGCGGCCGAGCTCAGCTCTCGCCTCTTCCCTGAGGCCGCCTGCTGTTACTCAGCCTGTGTTCATCCGCCCCCTCGAATTCATGTTGTGCTCGGTCGGCCTCGAGCCTTTCCGCGCTGAGTTAAACTCCACGGTTCCTTGGACAGCCTTTCGCCCCCTGAGTGGCAGTCAGCCCAGCCAGCGCTCCCTGAGCCTGCTGGGGTCCAGCAGGACAGGATGAGGGGCGCTCCTTCCGAACGCCCATGGCCCTCCCGGCCGCGTGGCCGAGCGGTGACAGCAAAGGCTCCCCAGACAGATTTCCAGGGCTCAGGCCTGGCTCAGCGCCGGCCAAGGCACGTCCCCAGGGATGCCTCAGTTGCCTGTGAGTCGGATGACCTTCACAGGGCTTTGGGGGATTAAATTAATTTATCCTTATAGCCCACTTAGGACAGTAAGCGCTGTATGGGTGTTAATGGTTATCTTAATAGGAACACATATACATTGGTCCATTTCAACATAAAAGATCAGAAATTACATGATATGTTGTGGAAGGAAAAGTTTTCTCTCTACCCTTTCTAGATTCTTCTGGCTGAGCCTAAGAATTAAATTGACTTGAGACAGATAACCAGAGAAAATCAAATTTAATTATGTAGGTTCAGAGGCCTCATGAGAAAACCGAGACCCCAGGACAGGCTGGGCAGTGGAGGCCTGAGCCATCTGAGGCAGCGGGGAGGGTCTGGGACTTCACAGGGGAGGAGAGGTTCACACGGAAGTGGAAAAACACATGTTTGGTAAACAAGTGTTTGCTGGGCCATGCAGACAGTGGGACGTGGATGGGACTTTGGTCTCCAGGCCCTGCAGCACACCCCCCCCCCCGCAACCCCACCAGTATTCTTTGTGGGCATCTCTGGTGATACTGCACTTCCTGGACCAGGCCCTTTATCTACACTCCTTTAGGCGGGAAAGGGGGGGATAAAAAGCAAGACTTCTTCCTGAGTCTTCTGCTTCTTCATAATAGCCTAAAATAATCCCCATAGTAAAAGGATACATTGTTGGGAAGGAGGAACAAAAAAGGAAAGAAGATGAATAGACAGAGATAAGTGACTCAGCACCGCTCCATGGATTTCAGCCTCAGGAGAGCATGGGAAAAGCCGGCGGACCAGGGGCGGGGATGCCTCTAAGCAGACTGCGCTGTCTAGGCACTCCTTTGGAGGGACACAGGCTGTCAGGGCTGCGGGAAGTTTGGTGCCCAAGGGTGACGTGGCTGAAGCTATATCATGGGAAGATGACGCCGTCTCTAGTTTTCAAATGAACCCTCCTTGAAGATGGGGCGTGCTCCTTTGTGATCAAGGCACGGAGAAGGTGCCGTTTTGTTTTTGCCTGGTTAGCTCTGCTCCTCCTTCAAGACTCAGTATAAATCCCCAGAGAGCTTCCCCGACCACTAGATCTAAAGTAGTTCCTCCTTGTTATTCTCTCTCATATGACTTCCTTCTGCATGGCACTTACCCACGTGGGAAGTATTGATAAATGTTAATGGTGCAGTGGACTGTGTCATGGGGGCCCAAAACCTGTTCTCTGTTCACTGCTGTCCCTCAGTGCACAGTTTAGGACCTGGCACACGGGTGCTCAAAGATTGGATGGATGGGTGGGGGGATGGGGGGATGGGTGGGGGATGGGTGGAGGGAGGGGGGATGGGTGGATAGGTTGCCCTGGCTCCCCTGGATGAGAATGACTGGAGACAGGAGAGGATGGCGCACAGAGCTCCCCGGACTGGAATTACCGGGAGAGTCAGAACGCAGCTCCCTGGTGGGGCTGGAACCTGCTTAAACAGCCCAGGTGTTTCTTAGGAGATTCACGTGTGTGCTCATGCGGCGTGATCAGATTGCCGTGGAGGTGGGGGCACCCTGGGGGCTCTGGGCAGAAGCAGGAAGGAGGCAGGAAGAGTCTCTGGTCCCCCAGAAGCTCCAAGTCATGAAGGGTGAGGGGGCCTGGGGAGGGCGCTGCAGGAGTGGGGTCCATAGGGAATTTTATCACAGACCAGTGAGGGCTGTGTTGGGCCACAACTGTGGAGAAGAGCAGGAGCCCGCTGGCCACCTGTGCCACAGGGAAAGGAGGGTGAGGCTCTCCCTGCGCGAGCAAGGTGGGAGCCTTCCTTCTACGCTCAAATATCTCGATGGAGAAAACAGTGGAATTAACGACTTCCCAGGTTTCACATGAAGCCAGAAAGCATTCCCTGGGTCTAGCTGCACTCAGGATGCGCTGCATCCCAAACCGACGTGCCCAAAACTCAGCATGACCCCCACCCCCAGCGGGCGGGAGGGAGGGCTGAGGGGTGCAGTGGGCAGTGGGAGGCTGAGCTCGCGTGATCCGGTCACAGCCGGGAAGGTTCCAGGAGGAGATCGGCAGATTCATGGCACCTGGCTTGTGTGCGGCTGTAAACGGAGTCACCTTCACCCGGCATCACAAGCGTTGGGGCCGTCAGAGCTTATTGACCTCTTTGCTCTGCCCACGGGGACGTGCCCCAGTGAGTCGGGCGACCGTCTTATCCCCTGAGACCCCGACGTCATCCCCGCAAGGCCCCCAGGAGAGGCACAGCCTGGGCAGAGCAGAGGAGCGCCGGAGTGTCGGGCGTGCCCGTCGCAGGTGTCGGGTGGGGAGGGTGTGCAGAGAGGCCGCTGGTCGGTTCGGTTGCCGTCCTTGGCCTTGCGTGTCTCAAGGGGCCAGCAGGGTGCGTGCGCTGACCACTCGTGATCCAGAAGCCCTGTCCCGCTGCCCCCGTGACCCAGCAAGGACGTGGAGAGAATGGCGGCAGGAGGCGCTTAGAAAGCCTGGACGAAGGATGCAGGAGTCACCTTGGAAACACCATCAGCGAGTGGGGGCAGGGGCGATGGAGGAGTAGGGACACCTCTGGGTTTAGAGCTTGATTTCTCGCATGACTCAGAGGATGGAGGTGACTCTGACAGGATGGGACGGAGGAGACAGGAATCTTTATTTGTGGCTGTGGTGGTGATAATTCCGTTTCAGGCTGTAGTTTGAGATGCTGGTGAGGCCTCAAGGGGCCACACGCAGTAAGCAGTGGACTGGGAGTGGGGGCCCAGAGGCGGGCTGGGAGACCCCGTACTCTCATCGGCGCCGGGCGGTGGGCCTTCCCCAGTACCTGAGCCCCACCCGGCGGCTGTGACAGAACTCCGCCCATGGCTGACACCTCACAGCTCTGGGGCTGGACATCCGGGCTTGGGCTCTGGGGAGGACCAGCTTCCTGGCCTGCAGAAGGTGCCTCCTGGCTGTGTCCTCACAGGGAGAGAGAGGAAGAGAGTTCCCTGGGTCCCTTTTATGAGGTCTCCACCCTTGTGAGCTCACCACCTCCCAAAGACCTCCTCCTTGAAGGTTAGGGCTTCAACACGTGAATTTGGGAGGAGCCCGTTCATCCACAGCACCCAGATGGGTGGACCCGTGGAGAAGAGGACAGAGAATGGAAGGCGGAGGAACATAAACCCCAGGCTCCGTCTTCTGAAGAAGAGCTCCGCGGACCCGGATTCCCGGGAGGGCCAGACGCAGACATTCTGATATAGGGCAGCTCGCTGATGGGGCCGGAGCCTGCTTGAACGGCCCAGGTGTTTCTTAGACGATTCCCGTCTCCTCGCAGGGAGGGATCTGAGGAGGCAGCAGCTCCTGCAGGCCGTGTGGCAGGGGGAGGGGCCGGCCCCCGGCCAGCGCAGGGTGTGGGTCTCAGTCCTGCAAAGCCCTGGCTCCCAGGCTGCTAGGTTCCCGGGGGGCCTGCAGCAGGCGTGTGGGGAGGGACCCAAGCCCCTGGCTCTCCAAGGGCACGCGACCGGCGGCCCAGGCGGGGTGTCGTCGCCCGAGAGGCCTTCAGGGACAAGCTGCTGCTCTCTGCTCGGCAACCCGTCAGGACCACTCGGGGCTCACGGCTTCCTCCCGGGGGGACAGGCCTGCAGTCACACGCCGGCGGACGGGGTGCTCGTCTGCGTCGCTCTGGACCCATGCAGCATGGGGCTTCTGGGTTCCGAGACTGAGGGAGATGCAGGCAGGGCACCTCGCTCCACGGGCAGCCGTGCACACGCGTGCGGGTGTGACTGAGGCCCGGGTACAGCCAGTGGCTCCTGTTCGCCTGCGCACGACTGCGGGCTCCCCAAGGCCAGGGTGGGCGTCGGCTCCCCGGGCTGCTAGAGCAGCGTGTCCTGGGCCCTCCTGACACAGTGCGGTCATTTTGTAAATGTCAGCGGTGGGTGGCAGCACCTCCGACTAATTGCAGGGAAGCAGGGGCTTGCCGGCGCTTCATTCAGAAAATAACCAGGACACTTGAGGCTTGTAGTAATCAGCTGTTGTTAAAAGTGTTCGAAGCCAGTTACCAGGACAAGAGAGGCAGCATCAGGGACTTTGGCAGAATCACCCCATGTCGCACCCTCTTTTCTCCAGCATCACTGCTCTCCGCCAGCTAACGAACCTCCCGCTGGGCCCGCTAGGCATCGGCGCCGCCGCCGGGAGCAGGGGCGCTTTGGTGGGGCGGACTCCCGGGGCTTAGTGGAATTCCCGCCACACGGTGGGGCGCGACAAATCCTTGGGACGGGACAGAGCCCCGTGTGGAGGCCTGGGGAGGGCCTCAAGGGCTGCGACCAGCTATAGCGACGCGAGGCCCTGTCTGCACCGGCACCCCCATGCAGGAGCCTTGGGCCTCGGGCCCCTCCTACACCTGAACCCACGGGGCCTTTCCCTGGCAGCTTCCTTCTCTTGCCTTGTTTTTTAAGCACAGTAAGAATCAGGATACTTACCTTCATCTCCAGTGACAGAACCCAGACCCGAAGTGAAGAACTCGTAAGAGCTCTTCCTGCTCAGCAGCTGTGGTGTATTTTCAACTGTTGAAGCTCACGGCCCATCCACTCTTTGATGTAGCCGTGATGGGTTTAGGAGATTTAGACATGATTTTTTAGGGCTTGAAAAAGAAAAATAGAACTGAATATATGATAATGATGAATCCTCTGACTTCTGTGTCTGAAATCGCTTCGAGGCAGGAGCTATTGCATAATAATTCACGCCCTGTTGTGTCTTACCGCTTAATAAGTGTATGGAAAATGGTCACGTGCAGGGTGCCTTCCTCTTGTCATTCGGTGCCGTTTAAATTGTGCTTTGTGGTGGCTGCGGGGTGCTGGGTGCTCCCACGGGAGCCGACAGGGGCCCGGCACCAGAGGCCAGAGCAAACAGCCGCCACCTCCTGCCCGTGGGAGGGTTCCTGTGGGCAGGGAGCCTCCTCTTCGCTGTCCTCAGGCTCAGCATCTGCCAGACGTGGTCAAAGTTGACGCCATGTCTTGCTTGCATCTCGGGTGAAAACTGCCGCTCCCACTGGCCGGGGCGACTGCTGTCACCCGGCCCCGCCTGCCCCGTGTGTGGTCTTGGGTCCGGCTCGAGTGCACGGGAAGCACCACTGCCCGAGGTCCCCGCGGTCCTCTTTTCTGGACCAGTCCCCTCCGCCCTTGGCCGTGGTCCTCAGCAGCCGGTGTGGGCCTCACGGGTTCCTTCTTTCCCGGTGGGGACCCTGGTGTCCTGGCACAGCGCCTGGCACGCGTGCAGCCACCGAGTCGGCACCCCGCGGTGCCTGAACAAGGCAGCCCGCGGGTCCACATGGGGCTCGTGTTTCCTGACATCCCTGGGAAGGAACCGGGCCCAGAGGGGCAGAGGAGCTCATGGCCAGGATGCAGCGGCGTTGCCATCGTGTGGTCACAGAATGGCGAGTGGTCACTTTCTGGCCAGGCGACATGGGTGGAGTTCCTTCTCCCCTCCCGGCTTCATGCGCAACACGGGGAAGCTCACTTGTGACTCAAGGCTCTCCAGCTCCGACGCTGGCTCGTGCGCTCGGGGCCCCAGGCTCCTGGCAGGACACTCCCCGTCCTGCCCCCGGAGTGCTCAGAGTTAGCGCTAGGGCTGCTCAGGGCACGGCCAGCTTCCCCCAGCCACCCTCTCCAGGCCACAGGGTGATCTTCAGCTCTGGCCATGACCGAGGACATTGGATTGTTCCTGGGCGGCACAGCCATCCTGTAGGACCATCCAGAAGCCGGGCCTTCTGGAGCAGCTCTGCAGTTGGCCACGGGGAAATTCATTTTGTTTAATGTTAATCAGACAGACAGAGAAAAACACAGGGCAGTGGGTGGCCGTGCTCGTGGGCGGGTCCCTGACGCCGCTGGCGGGCAGAAGTGGCACCCCGCCCCCGGCCCGTGCAGCTCTCCTGGGTCAGCCGGACTCAGCGACGACCTTGGAGCCCGTCACACGTGCGAGGGGATACCCCCACTTCTCAGTATCGTTCAGAGCAGGAACCGGGTGTGTGGGATTTGCAGCCAGAGGGCCTGGGTCACAGCCCCTTTACTAAGTGGGACATTTGGGGGGTCTCCTTGTTCTGGGCCTTAGTTTCCTCAACTGTAAAAAGATAATAATGCCCTCACCTAAAGATGCAGGCTAAATTGTTTGACACACGCAAGGTCCCGGGACGAGCAGGTGTCCAATAAGTTGTTAATCCCCATCCTGTCTCCAGAGGAACTGCGGGCCAGCTCCTCTCTGGCTCCGCCTCCGGACCGCAAAGTCAGTCTGGCTTCTTTGGTGGGTGTTGGGCTCCGGGCACTTCTGAACACAGGCCGGCCGGCCAGGCACAGGCACATGACCGGCCTGCAGGGGTCTGCGTTAGCCTCCTCGGGCCGATTCCTTTGGGGTTGGGACAGCCCTGCGACGTGGACTAAGTGGTGGCGTCACTCAGAGCCGTGCCCCATGGCCTCCCTGGCGACCAGCGTTTTACCGCCTCTGCAGTGTGTCCCGACATCAGGCAGGGTGACAGAGTGACACTGGCTGGGCGGGGTTGGCATGCAGGCTGACCTATGTCTCCCCAGTCCCCCCTCCCCTCAGTCCCCAGCAACCGCCATTCTACTCTCTGTTACTCTGAGTTGGACTATTTCTGATTCCACACGTAAGTGCGATTACACAGCATTTGTCTTCCTCTGTCTGGCTTATCTCATTTAACACAGCGGTCCCCAGCCTTTTTGGCACCAGAGACAGCTTTCGTGGAAGACGGTTTTTCCATGGACCGGGGAAGGGGGGATGGTTCAGGCGGTGATGCGAGCAATGGGGAGTGGCAGAAGGAGCTTCACTCGCTCACCTGCCACTCACCTCCCGCTGTGCGGACCGGACCCGTACCGGTCCACGGCCGGGGGGTTGGGGACCCCTCACTTAACATACTGTCCTTCCAGGTCCGTCCATGTTGTCACAAATGACAAGATGATCTTTTCTAAGGCTGCATAATAGTCCATTGTATGTACATACCACATTTTCTTTATCCATTCATCCGTCAGGGGACACTTAGGACGTTTGCCTGTCTTGGCTATTACGAATAGTGCTGCTATGAACATAGGGGTGCAGGTATCTCTTCAAGACCCTGATTTCAATTCCTCTGGGTAAGTACACAGAGGTAATGATTGCTGGATCTTATGGTAGTTCTATTTTTAATTTTTTGAGGAACCTCCATGCTGTCTTTGATAATGGCTGTACCATTTTACATTCACACCAACAGTGCACAAGGATTCCCTTTTCTCCACATCGTCACCAACACTTACCTTTTGTCTTTTTGATGATGACCATTCTAACAGGTGTGAGGTGATCTCTCACTGTGGGTTTAAGTTGCATTTCCCTGATGATTAGTGATGTTGAGCACCTTTTCATATAGCTCTTGGCCATCTCTGTGTCTTCTTTTGAGCAATCTGTATTCGGGTACTTGGCCGATTTTTTATTCTGATTATCTGGGTGGTTTTTGTTTTTGTTTTTTTGCTATTGAGTTGTACGAGTTCTTAAATATTTTGAATATTAACCTCTTCCCACATATATGGTTTCCACGTGTACTCTCCCATATTCTGTAAGTTGCCTTTCATTTTGTTGATTGTTTCCTTTGTTGTACAGAAGCTGTATAATGTGATATAATCACACTTATTTATTTTTGCTTTTACTGCCTGTGCTTTTGGGGTCTTATTGAAAAAATCATTGCCAAGACCAATGTCAAGGAACTTCTCTCCTATGTTTCCTTCCAGGTATTTTACAGTTTCAGGTCTTATGTTGAATCTTTAATCCATTTCAATTTAATTTTGGTCATTGGTATTGAGTCCAATTTCACTGGGTGAATACCCAGTTTTCCCAACTCCATTTATTGAAGAGACTATGGTTTCTTCATTGTGTATTCTTGTAGCCTTTGTCAAAGATTAGTTGACCATATACACATGAGTTTATTTCTGTTCCATTGGTCCATTTGTCTTTTTTTTAATGCTTTTGATTACCACACCATAATAGTAGAACTTGAAATCAGGAAGTGTGATGCCTCCAGCTTTGTTCTTCTTGCCCAATATTTCTTTGGCTATTCAGGGACTTTAAGGTTCCATAGGAATTTTAGGATTGTTTTTTCTATTTTTGTGGAAAATACCACTGCAGTTTTCACAGGAATTCCATTGAATTTCTAGACCATTTTGGGTAGTATAGACATTTTAACAATATTGAATTTCTAGACCATTTTGGGTAGTATAGACATTTTAACAATATTGATTCTTTCAAATCATGAATACAGAATATATTTCCATTTATTTGTGTTTTCAGTTTTTTTCATCAATGTTTTATAGTTTTCAGTGTACTGAGGTTTCACCTCCTTGGTTAAATTTATTCCTATTTTATTCTTTTTGATACTGTTGTACAAAATCGTGGGAAACAAGCCCATGATTGTTTCCTTAATTTCTTTTTCAGATAGTTTGTTTTTAGTGTAAAGAAACACAACTAATTTTGTATGTTGATTTTATATCTGACAACTTCACTGAATTTGTTTTTTAGTTTCTAACAGTTTTTTTGGTGGAATCTTTAGAGTTTTCTCTATATAAGATCATGTCATCTGCAAACAGAGACAGTTTTACGTCGATTAAGTTTAGATGCCGTATATTTCTTTTTCTTGCCTAATTGCTCTGGCTAGGACTTCCAGTAGCATGTTGAATAGGGGTAGTGAGAATGAACATTCTTGTCTTTTTCCTGATTGTAGAAGGAAAGCTTTCAGTCTTTCACTGTTGAGTATGGTGTTATCTGTGGGCTTGCCATGTATGGCCTTTATTATGTTGAATTATGTTCTTTCTGCACCTAATTTTCTGAGTTTTATCATGAAAAGATGTTGAATTTTGTCAAATGCTTTTCCTGCATCTGTTGAGATGCTCATATCCTTTTATCTTTTATTCTGTTCTGTGGTGTATCACATTTATTGACTTGCGTATGTTGAACCATCCTTGCGTCCCAGGGATAAATCCCACTTGATTATGGTGCATGATCCTTTCAATGTGTTGCAGAATTTGATTTACTAATGTTTTCCTGAGAATTTTTGCATCTGTATTCATCAGGGATACTGGCCTATAGTTTTCTTGTAGTGCCCTTATCTGGCTTTGCTGCCAGGCTAATGATGGCCTAGTAAAATGAGTTTGGAAGTGTTCCCTGCCCTTCAGATGTTTAGAAGAGTTGAGAAGGATTGGTGTTAATTCTTTTTCAAGTGTTTGGTAGGATTCACCAGTGAAGCCGTCTGGCCCTGGGCTTTTCTTTGTTGGGAGGTTTTTGATTACTGATTCAGTTTCCTTACTTGTTATTGGTCTGTTCAGATTTTCAGTTTCTTCTTGGTAGGTTGTATGTTTCTAGGAATGTATCCATTCCTTGTAGGTCAAGCAATTTGTTGGTGTTTAATTGCTGATAATAATCTCTTATGATCCTTTGTGTTTTTGTGGTATCAGTTGTAACATCTCTTTCATTTCTGATTTTATTTATTTGAGCCCTCTCTCTTTTTTTCTTGGGGAGTCTGGCTAAAAGTTTGCCAATTTTGTTTAACCTTTCAAAGAAACAGCTTAGTTGTATTGATCTTTTCTATTGTTTTTCTGGTTTCTATTTCATTTATTTCTGCTCTTACCTTTATTATTTTCTTCCTTCTGCTAACTCTGAGCTTAGTTTGTTCTTTTTCTAGTTCCTTGAGATGGAAAGTTAGGTTGCTTATGTGACATCTGTCTTTTTTCTTAATGCAAATATTTTATTTTTATCTTTGAATTATCTGTACCTAGCACAGTGCTGGGGCCAGAGACCTCTAACAAATGTTGTTGCTAAGTGAATAGATAGCCTTAATTCCAAAAATGATCTGAACCTTATACAAAACTCCAAAAAATTTTAAGAGAATACTGTTAAACAATGGAATGACAACATTTGGGCTTATTCTTAAAATTTGGTCTATCGCAGGTGTTCAGGGAAGAGTGCCGTAGGATCTGTCTTGGCAAAGTAGTATTTGAGGTCATCACTTTAACAAACATATATTGGGCTTTGGGCTCTTGGGATATAAAGTACTAGGGATGTAAAACAAATGAAGCATTGTCCTGCCTCGGAAGAGCCCACAATTTAGTCCATTTATGCAAAAACACATGGAGGAGGAGGAATGTCAGTCAAGGACACTCATATCCGGGGTACAGAGTCTGAGTCTAGGGACCCCGTGTCCCAGCAGTGAGGGGACCCTGTCAGAGGAAGCGGAGATTGGAGCCCTGGCGCCCTGCACCTCCTCCAGCTGCCTTGGGCTTGCCTGCAGCCCAGATAATTACTTGCAGCCTCAGGAAGGTTCCAGGGCTGATGCTTGGAGCTCCCATGCCCTGGATGATTAAGATAAGATTAACTGCTGTGCAGAATCCTGCTAGGAATGGAGGATCTGATGGACATTTATGCCCCGTGAAGTCAGCACAGACCCCACCTCAAGGGACTCGTGCAGACTCCCAGGGGACGGTGCCTCTCAGGCGTCCGCACTGCAGGGCACTCTGTCTTCACGACAGTTGGGCCGCATCCATCATCCTGGGTGACCTTCAGGCATCCTTGTCTAAAAACTGTTAATGTGTGCTCCTTTTGAAATATTCAAGATGTTGGGTGTGATAAACTGAAGACAGGTTAAAGTGAGTTACTGCTTTATTTAAACTTTAGCTTGTTGGGGTCGTCTTATTAAGGGAGAGGACTGAAAGTGCTTAAAAATCCAATAGGGAAAGAGCCTGCGGTGGTTCGAGGAATGATGTGTTGCAGGTAGGGTGGAACGCATTCCAGGTGCCAAAAAGCAGTCGTCCTGGCGAGATCCGGACAGGAGCCTGGCCCATCACGTCCCCTCCCAAAGGCAGTGACGCAGCCCGAGCACTCCTAGAGGCTAGTGTAGGAGCTGTGGTTGGCGCGTGTGGCACCCGGGCACCGTCCAGGTGCTGCCGAGCCACCTTTCTGTCGAGCTCTTTGGACCCTTTCCTCCTTCAGACTGTGTCCCCAGCCAGCGGCCAAAGCGCCCGACAGACCAGCCTCTAAAGAGCAGACGGTCCATCCACAGCCATCCGAGTTTTGTGAAGCCCTTACCTTCAACACTCCTGCCCATGCATCGGAAGCAGACCAGAGCAGAAAGGCTCAGCTCCCGGGGCATCCTCTACCCTGGGGTGACCTCTCCCCGGGACATCCTCCCTCCCCCGGGACGTCCTCTCTCCCAGGACATCCGCTCTGAGGGTGAGCCCGCCAGGGACCCATTCCAGAGGAGAGCGAGGTGGATTAGGACGGAGGGGTTGTTGTCGGTGTCCTCCGAGCGTTCTCCTTCACCCATCGAGAGGGCAGGATTTGCTCTGCCCACCAGCGGGTCGCCACGAGGGTCGGGGCAGGCACGCTTGTGCAGGGGGCCTTGCAGAGCTTGGGGCCTGGGCTCAGACCTGCCGCTTCCCGTCGGAGGATGACTCACCTCCCGTGTGCCTCAGTTTCCCCACCTGTAAAGTGGGGATAGTGGTACCTACTCACGTAACAGTGTCCTCAGGGTTCACGTTATAATGTATGAAAAGAGAACAGTGCCTGGCCCAATGCAGAACCCCAAGAAGTGGCAGCTTCTTTCAGGTTGTCCCCACGACAGCAGTGTCACCAGGACCCTCACTGCCCCGTGCTTGGGACGTCGATTCCTGGGGAGAGTCCACCCGTCCTGACGAGGGCCTGTGTTACCCAGGACTGGCCACTGCGCTCTCCCACCTGTAGCCCTCACACAGCAGCCGCCCGGAGCTTGTTATACTGAGCGTCCTAAAAACTCCCCTCACTGGATTCCTCTGAAGTGGTGTGTGTAACGGCCACTCCTGTCACCGAGAGGAATTCATTTCCAGGTGGAAACGACCAGGGCCCTCTCCCCCGACTTCTCCTGTGGTGGGTGAGCTTTGATTTGCATTTGTAGTCACACACTGGCATATAAATGTGCATGGAAGCGCTGCCTGGGGCCCAGGCCGGGGCCCTACTAGACGCGGCTGCTCTAGGGAAACGGCCTTACAGCCTCCGACGGCCAGTCCACTCTCCCCGCTTATCTCAGCCTCAGTCCCTTAACCAGGTGTCGAGGGGTCAGTGATTCGTCCATTCCTTCGACCAGCATTTGCTCAGTGCCCGCACCCAGCAGCCCCGGCACCACAGCCACCAGCCGGGGCCCGGGCGCCGGGGCGGGGAGAGTGGGAGGCATGGGGCTGCTGCTCAGCCAGGGGGACACACACCCCATGTGTCACCACCTGCCCTCGGCACTGCTCAGCGCCCTGCAGCGCGGCGGGCGGGCGGGCACCTGTGCCAGGCACAGGGCGGCAGGGGGTGACAGAGTCCCTGTCCCGGGGCTCACAGTCTAGCGACCAGGACTCTCTCCTTGACCCCGCTCTGCAGGCCCCCCTCAGCTTTTCAACTAGCCCTCAACTTTTGGGCCTCTGTATCCATCTCTGCGTTGTCCGGTCACAGCAAGAGTCCTGCTAAGTTGGTCTAGCGGGACTCGCCCCATCTGCCTGTCTAATGGGATGCCTCCTCCCGCAGGTGAGGGTCCCGCGTCTGCCTGCAGCGAGAACGCTGCTGGGTCCGGTGCCCAAATTCCCTCCTCCTCCCACATCCCTGATGGTTCCTCTGAGTAATTTTCCAGCCCCAGCCGCTCCTGGGCTGTGAATCCCCATGTGCTTCTGTGGTACTGCTTCTGTACTGACGCCTTTTTTCTCCCATCTTACTCCTGAATAAAATCTGTTTTCATCATGATATCCAGCTCTGGTTTTTCTTTGACAGTAGAAGCAAGCAACAGACTGGCGAATGTGTGATTTAATCCTAAGCAGAATTAAAATAAGATAAAATATCAAGGGTTTCAGAAGAGGTAAAAGATTGGCAAAGAGGCCAGTGATGGCACTGGAAGAGGCCTGAGGGAAACAGGGAGCTCGAGAGACCGAGGCTGTGCTGGGTGCCGCGCGGCCTCGGGAGATGCGGGAGGACGGGTGGTGCCCATGGGGCTGTGGATGCCGGGCGGG
Organism: Phocoena sinus; assembly: GCF_008692025.1. Taxonomy (NCBI): domain Eukaryota; kingdom Metazoa; phylum Chordata; class Mammalia; order Artiodactyla; family Phocoenidae; genus Phocoena; species Phocoena sinus. The sequence continues at coordinate 1,886,405 of NC_045775.1, read as the reverse complement.
CGGATTGAGCTGCACCCACGGTGGCCACTGGGGAACCAACGAGAGGGTTGGCGTGTGTGCGCACCAGGCTAGGCGCAGGTCGTGAATTTGAGGACATTCCCTGAGCAGCTGTTCAGGGTTGCCTGGAAAACAACGAGACCAGCCAGAGGGCTGTGTTATAATAATGGGTAAAGTGGAGTCTATAGGGGTCGATTTGCAAGGCTGGAGAGACCGGGTGTCCATCCTGGGGTGGGGGGGTCGGGAGGCACACGGGGGGCCTTATCTCCCTGGAAGACGCTCACCCCAGCCGCTTTTGTGGTTATAAAAGTGCAGCAGAATTCAGTCTCCGTTAGCCCCCGCCACCTGTGTGACTCTGATCACTGATGTTGGTGACTGTGGCTAAGACTCGGAAGAAGCACATAAATTAGTTTAAGATGTTTTAGTGAACATGTTATACATGTTCTTCCGCTAATTTATTGAAATCAGGAATTCGCACAAGGCCACTGAGTTAAGTGTCTTAGGATGATCCAATCAGCTGAGCTCCCTTCCGCCGGCCTCCCCAGTCACCAGAGTTTACTAACCTACCTTTAACGTTATAACCACAAAACTAGCACCCACGTGACGTAAACTGTTCTCGTGTACAAGTCAATACCTTTTTCCTTCTCTCCCCTTCCAAAAGGAAGATAGAGAATTCTGATTTATTTCCTTTTCCTTCTGTGTATAAACTATTTTTTTCTGTTTATTTTTTTATAAATTTATATTTTATTTTTGGCTGCATTAGGTCTCTGTTGCTGCGTGCGGGCTTTCTCTAGTTGCGGCGAGCGGGGGCTGCTCTTCGTTGCGGTGCACGGGCTTCTCGCTGTGGTGGCTTCTCGTTGCAGAGCACGGGCTCTAGGCGCGTGGGCTTCAGTAGTTGTGGCATGTGGGCTCAGTAGTTGTGGCTCACGGGCTCTAGAGCGCAGGCTCAGTAGTTGTGGCGCACAGGCTTAGTTGCTCTGCGGCATGTGGGATCTTCCCGGACCAGGGCTTGAACCCGTGTCCCCTGCATTGGCGGGCGGATTCCTAACCACTGTGTCACCAGGGAAGTCCCTTTTTTCTGGTTTTAAAATAAAGAGAATTCTGATTTGCTGCCTTGGAACGAGCCAAAGAATAGAACCTACAAATTTGGAGCAAACTCTGGAGATTACAGAGTGAGGTCGCCGACCTTGTGCAGTCAGTCCACTGAAAGTACCAACAGTGGCCTGAGCTCTTGTGTGGAAGGATGTTTGGGATGGCGTTGGGTGGGACGGAGGGGTCTGTTAGTGAGAAACACTCAGTCCACTGCGCCTGCTGCCCGTCCTCTGCAAGGATGGTGCCCACGGTGGTGACCCTCATCTTTCTCTGGCCGCTGGACGGAGCTGGGGGTAAAGGTGATAAAGTGAAGGGAGCTGCCTTTTCAGAAATAACGTTAAAACTTTCTAGAGTCAGACCCTCTGCCCCGGGCCATTCCCACCACCTGTGGGAAGCGATTTCAGTATCAGCTCCGTCTAAAAGCCTCGCTGTGCTTCCTTGGGTGGGTCCCCTGCTTGCACAGCTGGAAGTAAGTCGGGGACATGTGTCAGCTCACACACATAATAGTGCATCTTCTGAACCCTCTCCGCTCAGGAATTCCCCAGTACTCCCCACACCCCAGTCCTTTGGCTGGAAAGTTCTGGTTCCTCTGAGCCTTAGATTCAATCCCCACCCCACCTCACCCCATGCACTGTATTGCAGTTTCACAGAACTGGGGTAGTTTTTAGGGCAAATGGCAAAAGAAAGAGGAAAGGTAAGCAGCATGCACCCCCCAATCCTGTGGGGCACAGGGGCCCATCTTCCCAGTTTGCCCCAGAGAGGTGGGCTTTTCTTGGCATTTTAGGAGCTCCCACCTTGGCTGTGGCTGTGGCTTCATGATGGAGCCGCCTTGGAGCAGGGCCAGGAGAGGGAAGAGGGAAAGGACCCTGGGCTCCCCCAACGCTCTGCCTCTCAGGTCCCCTTTCACACGTCCTCTGGCCAGGAGTTACTGTACTGCTCACCGAGAGTTCTCTTTTTTAAAAAAATATTCATTTATTTTATTTCTTTGTTTTTTTTGGCTGCATCGGGTCTTCGTTGTGGCAAGTGGGCTTTTCTCTAGTTGTGGCATGCAGGTTTTCTCTCTCTAGTTGTGGCACTCAGCCTCTCTCATTGAGGCGCGAGAGCTCAGTAGTTGCGGTGCACGGGCTTAGTTGCCCTGCGGCATGTGGGATCTTCGTTCCCTGACCAGGGATCGAGTCTGGGTCCCCTGCATTGGAAAGTAGATTTTTTACCACTGGACCACCAGGGAGGTCCCTCACCAAGAGTTCTGAGACTCAGGCTGCATTTAGGACAAAGCCGAGATAAAGGAGGGAAAGGACTGAGCAGCTGGCCCCTGTGCTGACCATTCCTCCAGTTTGGCTTCCCTCCCCAGTCTGCCTGCTCTTGGCTACGTTTCAGGGTCCCCAGACACTCTGTTTGGATTCTGTCTGGGCTTCCAGCTGTGGTCAGTGGAGGGATGGCTTGGGGTGGACCTACTCCATCTCGGCTGGCACCAGAAGTGACTTGTTATCTTTGTTAAGAAGGAGAAAGGGAAGGAATGAAAGTGAGTCTGGGGGGTAAGCAGATTCTCTATAGAAACAAGTGGGGCTTGTTTCTTTCCTCGTGAGACTTTGAAGTTCTGTGTGGGTTGGCACGAGTTATTTTTCACGGTTTCCTCTCCTTCAATGTACTTCCTGAAGAAGGTGGATGCAGTTGGCAGCACACGTGTGGGGATGAGACAGTGGACGTGCTGTTCTAGGTGCAGAGGCTCACCTGTGCTTGTGCACACCTGCATTTCTGAGGATTTTACAGTTCCTCTGGCCGCGTGATTGGGGCCAAACGCGAGAGCAGCCCTGCGTTGCGTTTCTCCCAGGACTCGCCCTAAACCCCCTGTGCTCACGGCCAGGTGAACGCGGAGGTCAGCAAGGCCTCCGTGGCCACTCTGGTCAAGCCACACGTTGGAAGGACCCCGGTCCGTGAGCCTGTGACGTGAGTGGCGAGTGGGTGTCACTGGGTTAAGATGCTGAGATGTCTGTTGTGCAGTCAGATTTTATATCCCAACAGACACAGTCTTAACGGGCAATTGGAAGCTCTCCCTGGATTGACACTGAGGAAATGTCAGACTTTTGATGCATTACTTTCCATCTCTCGTCTTAGTTTAACCCCAACCAAATGGGGTATATTAATCTGAGCCAATAGTCTTACATTTTTTCTTCGCACAGCAATGTTGAAAGATAAGCCGAAGCAATCTCTGGAAGATTTTGAACTCTTTGGGGGAAGGACTCTGTAAGACAAGGTATTATTATTATCGTAATTTTGAGCACCACTCCGCCAAGTACATAGAGAAAAATTATTAATCATAGTTAATCATATTAACTTGAACAGAACGTGAATATTGTTTTTGCCATTGAGATCGGCAGATAATTAAAAAGCACGGTGCTCTGCCTCCCGATCGCTACCCTCCCCCTTGATCACCGCGGTGCCCTTGAATCGCTTCGTTCACGGGCACTGTGCCCACGACAGCCGTCAGGACCCAGCCCGGGAGCCCGAGACGTGGATGTGCCTGGGGAGAGCACAGCGCGTGCGGCCCGCCCCTGCCGCTGGGAGATGCGGGTTAATTAAACAAGGAGGGTATGGTGGGGAAGCCCGCACCGCCCGCGATTTGGTTAGTGAGACAGTTAAAATGTTTGGAAGCTCCTTAAAGAAACCAGGTGGTACAAGTGAGGGGAGTCGCTCACCAGCGTGGTCACGTTAGAAGCAGCTACACATGCTCAGCTGAAGTCGAGGCGTTCTGGGAAATGTCCGCCTCTACCCTCCCACGATGGGAGGCCGGGAGGGCGATGCTGCAGGACGTCATTGCTCGGGGGGTGGCCCTCAGTCCTGGTGACCTGTAGGTCCCTGGGGAGTTCATTCTGTGTCCGTCTCCAGGCCCAGCCAGACCTACTGGGTCAGAGTCTCTGGAGATAAGCGAAGAAATCTGGGCTCCCCCCCTTTATTATTATTTAGCTTTTTATTTTGTTGTAGTTGTAGATTCACACTGATTGTAAGAAATAACTCAGAGAGGGCTTTCCTGGTGGCACAGTGGATAAGAATCCGCCTGCCAATGCTGGGGACACGGGTTCGAGCCCTGGTCTGGGAAGATCCCACGTGCCGCGGAGCAACTAAGCCTGTGCGCCACAACTACTGAGCCTGTGCTCTAGAGCCTGCGAGCCACAACTACTGAGCCTGCAAACCACAACTACTGAGCCTGCAAGCCACAACTACTGAAGCCCGTGCGCCTAGAGCCTGTGCTCTGCAACAAGAGAAGCCACCACAATGAGAAGCCTGCGCACCACAACGAAGAGTAGCCCCCGCTCACCACAACTAGAGAAAGCCCACGTGCACCAACGAAGACCCAATGCAGCCAAAAATAAATAATTAAAATTAAAAAAAAGAAATAACGTGGAGAGACCCCGCCATACTCCTTACCCAGCTTCCCTCAGTAGGCACATCTTGCAAAACTACAGTCAATCTCTTCCCAAGATGTTGGCATGGATACGGCCCCCTCCCCAGTCTTGTTCTGATGTCCCTGGTTTCTTAGTGTTCATCTGTGCTTGTGCGTATCCAGTTATATGGGGTTTTACCCTGTGTGCACCCACCAGATATGGCACATTTCCATCACTATCTCCAGCGCCCAGAGCACCTCCAGGGCTGTGGGAAGGACCCCATAAGTCTTTGCTGAACGGACCATTTGGCACCCAGTGGTAGGGACTGTTGGCTTCTGTGCCGAATCAGAGTGATGAGGAAGCACTTGTCAAAATATATGAGACCCTGGAGAAATCAAATCAGGCCAAACGGTATGAAACGATGTGTGGTGAACAGCATCTGACAGTGGGGGTTCTCTCTTGGAGTGTGTCTGCGTGTGCGACAAGAAACAGACGTAGGTGGGTCTACATTCAATCATTAAATTTTAAAAATATTCAAAGCATCTCCAGGTAGCCCACTGGGCTACTTTTATTGAGTTACACTGAAGTAGGGGACAGTGAGTGGACGTGTCCCCCTGCTCCCAGGGAGATGTTCTGGGGATGCTAGGATTTGGTCTCTGGTTGCCACTCACCAGGGAAGGGAACTCCTGGGACACGTGTGAGAGGCTTGTTCAGTCACCCCGGCCTCATGTGGGTTTGGACCAAAACAACTCAAACTTGGGTCCTATAGGAACAGGGACTGGAGCACAGACCTCCGTGTCCTAAATGCGGCCAGTGTTTTCCCAGCAATGGACCCCTTGTCTTCTGCAACTGAACGGGCAGCTGATAGTAACGTGACGGCAGTGTGGCGGCAGCTTGGCGGCAGCAGGGAATTAGCACGGCGGCACCATGGTATTCGGAAACGGCTCTGATGTGCTTGAAAGAAGAGCCCTGCCTCTGGAGCCAAGCAGACACAGGTTCTAATCCTGGCCACACCACTTGTCCCAATAGTCAAAAGTCTGTGCATCAGTTTCCTTGTTTGCATCTTTAACGTGACGCTCCTTCTTTCCCGAGGAGTAAGAAATGAGAGAATTTATGAAAATGACAGCACAGTGCTTGGTATATAATTGGATGAGTTCAACGAGTTTTTGACCCTCAACTGATGGAAACCGGAAGTTATGGCCCAAACGTGGAGTGGCTGGTCCAAAGCAGAGCGAGAACTGGTGTGAGTCAGCACAGGTGCTGCTGGGACGGAGTGGGCTCTGTCGCCACCCGAAAAGTGGAAGATCTTCAAACGTAGTCGGGATGACAGTGAAGATGGTTATTAATTCTCTCTCAGTGAGGAAAAGGAACTCAAAATTCTAGGGGGAGAAACTCCGTAATAAGTACATGGCCCAGATACGGTTCAAGAAAAATAAGGGCCGGTTTTGAATGCTTGGCTGCGCGTGGGAAGGGAAAACCGCTTGAGTTTGGCACTAGGAACCCTCTCCTCTGAGTGGAGGACGTCTGCCCAGAGGCAGTGCCGGCTCCAGGGCGACAAGGCTCACGTGTCCATGGATGCCGGCCCGTGGGCGGAGCAGGTGCAGGTGGCTGCCACTGGGCAGCTCCCACCCTCCTGCAGGCGGGTCCCTGAGAGCAGGTGCTGTCCGGTGTGAGTGAGATGATCCGCCTCAGCGTGGCCAGGCCAGGCCACAGGACCACCTGCCCGGCCGGAGCCCAGCTTCCACTGTGGTGGTGTCACGAGGGCAGAGCCTCACGATGGGATCCATACCCTTATAGGTGGGACCCCACGAGCACCCTGCTCCAGGTGAGGACACAGCGAGAACACGCCATCCGGGAGCTGGGTCCTCGCCAGACGCCGCTCTGCCGAGGCCTTGGTCTCCGTCCTCCAGCCTCAGAGCTTATGTTCCAGCCCCAGCGGGTGGTATCTTGCTACGGCCGCCCGAGCGGAAGGGAGGGTGGGAGAGGCTTTTATAATCTATCAAGACATGAGTGTCAGCACCTTATTTCTAGTTTATAAAAATTAGGTAATCTTTAGAATGAGGTATGAAGTTCCTCTTACAGTTAATTTTTTATTCAAGAAGCATTACTCTCTAGTTGATCTTGTGCCGCAAGGCGGGTATTCTCTGGGGGAGGCAGAGCAGCCCATGCCGCTATCCCCGCTGCCCAGGAAGAGCCCAGGCTCGGGCACACCCGCCTGCAGCCCCGCCAGCCGCCCTCCCTCCCCACTGGCCACCAGGGGAGCCCCTCCCGCCGTCACCGGGCATCCTGTCCTCAGCGGGACGGCGTCCCACGCGGCAACAGCCTCTGCGAGACGGGCGTTTCTTTGCACGTGTCCCAATGCCATGCGAGCAGCAGTGTCATTGGCACCTCTGGGGCTGGTGCTCACGTACAGACAAAGGACATGCCGCCATCCCCGCCCTGTCCTTACCCCCTCGCCACGCCTCCCGGGCTGTGGCGCCACTGCTGCCCCTTGGCCTGGTCCTGCCAGCCCTTCCAACCGGCTGAAGCTCCCTGTGGAGTGACGTGGAGATGGGTGATCACTTCAAAGTCCTGTGGTTATTTAACGAGGGCTGGAGGGGTGTGGTCACCTAGCAACCCACCAGACCAGGCCAAGGTCGCATCAGTGTACAGAGGCCCTGACCCCGGGAGGGCCTGAGTGCTGGCGGTCACCGTCACACAGGATGGGGGACCTTGGTGGCGGCGAGGAGGGAGCAGTGGCCCTTCCTGGGACTCCAGGACTGAACGCAGCAGAGAAGTCTTCAGAGAAGAGGTGACATCCGACATTGTTGCCTGAGGACAGGCTGGTGTCCCCAGGGGAGCAGACCCGAGGCTGGAGGAGCGGGCAGGCCGAGCGGAGGGCCCAGGGGCCCGGGTAAGTGCGAGGCCCCCCGAGATGTGGTCCTCGCCTCTGGGAGCCTCGGGGAGAGACGGGAGGGGCCCCGGGCGCTGAGTCAGGTGAGGTCTGAGGAAGAAAAGGAGTTTTCGGGAAAGCTTTCTATTGGCCGAAAACGTAGCTGTGTCCTTGTGATTTTAGTTGAGAAAACTTGGGCTGGGGCCAAGCACGGGGCGTCTGCAGGGAACCCCTGGCTGTGTTGCAGCAGTGGAGTGGAAAATCGTTGCCGGGTGCAGACGCATATTTAATAAAGCCTTCTCTTCCCCTTTCAGCCGTCAGCCCGTGGCCTCCCCTGAGCTCAGAAAGGTGTACAGAGGGGCATTTGAAGGTTACTTGGCTGTTGTTGTAATGGAATAGAAGAACATGTATTTAGTCGTTAAAAATGTAAGAGGCAGGAAGGAGCTCTCGGAGGGCCCGTGCTGGTCAGGTGAGGGGTCGGGAGGTCGGGCCGACGTGAGGCCAAAGGGGCGGGAGACAAGGGCGGAGGGGGCTGCCGTGCGGGCCCGTCCGCGAGGCTCCCGCACTCGTGGGAGGACGAGGCCTGTCCTCCCCACCCGCCTGCAGGTCCCCAGCTGGCTCTCCAGGCCTGTCTGTGTGCAGAGGCCCCGCCTGGAGGAGCTGGCAGCCCCGGACATCGATCTCCGTGCAAAGGCCCGGAGGCGTTCCTGTTCCAGGGACGTTCGTTCCTCACAGTAAATCCAAGTCAGGCTCTGAGAGATGGAGCCCCAGGAATGAGGCCACGGGCAGCTCGATGTCCCAAGTGGCGTAAATCACCAGAGCCGGTGACATTTTCCAGATGGAAACTGAGAGGAAGGGCCAGCCAGGGAGGGGACTCGGGGACCAGCTCAGCGAGGAAAATGCTGACTCGTCTGTCCTCTCCGAGGGCAGGGGTTGAGGGCCAGGGGTCAGAGGGCGCCGGGTGGCGATCGATGAGGGGTCCGTGCACCTCGAGGCTTTATTGAGTGTCTTCACTTATTTATGCTGCTTCATCTCACTGAGGCTGATAGAAAATAGCATAAAACAGCGTGCTGTAAATAAGTGATGAGGCCAGGTCTGGGGAGTGAGGGGAAGGGGGAGGTCGGAGGAGGAACCCGGGAGAAACCCTGTTATCTTCCTTGCCACCTGGCGGTGGGGACACAGATGTGTCCACGCGTCTGTCACGTGCCCACCATCCTCAGGGTGCTGTGCGCGTTGCCTGTCTCATCCGCGCACTGGTCCTATGGGGCTGACGCTGCTCTCGTTCTCCCCAGAGGCGCAGGGAGGTCTACACCGTTGCCACACACCCGACCACACGCTGACCTGATTCGGTCTATACCACCTTCCCCGTGCAAGCTCCCCAGGGGCAGGGGGCCCAGCTCAGTCCTGCATCCCCCCTCCCCCCTATCCCGCTAAGTGCCTCGCCAAGGAAGAGCCCCCAGACGGTGGGGGGCAGGATGACTGAGTCCTGGTCCGCTGGGGATCAGGCGGTGAGTCTGGAGGGACGTTGCAGCACTGTCCCAGCACAGACACGCTTCCCTCCACCGAGGACCTGCCGTCCAGTGACCTTCCTGACAACCTGCAAGGTGTGCGCAGGCAAACTCCATTTACAGTCGGGTCACCGGGGCGCGTAACTGACTCGTTCCAGGTCACGTCACTGGCACAGAGCTGGGAGTCGAGCATGCATGGCAGTGGAGCTGTCCTCGTGGACACCCTCCTGGGGCTGTCATCGAGAAGGAGCCCGTCCTGGCTTCAGGCCAGTGTCCACAGCAGACAAGGACCGTGGGGACACGAGAAGGCCACATGGAGGCCGGCCTGCACAGGTGGCCATGGGGCCCTTTCCTGAGTGCCAGGCCATCCTCCCATCCCGGGACGTCCTCTCCCTCGAATCTTGGCCAGCCTTGGGACGCTTGGACCGCTGAATGTGCTGGACTGACACCAAGCCAGGCCTCACCACGAGCGGCCTGGCAGCCCTGCGTTTGCTCTGGGCGTCTGGCTCCACTCTGCCTGCTAGAGAATGACACCATGTGGACACAAGGAGACGCCATCGGAGGAGGGCACATGTGCTCCAGGGACAACCCCGTCCAGACCCCACAGACGGGAGGGGCCACCCGGACCCTCCAGCCCAGTAAGCCGCCCGGCCAACACCGTGTGAAGTGAAGACAAGCCCCGTCCAGTGAGCCTGGCCGGAATCCCTGACGCTCGGCATCTCAAGCGATAATCAGTCATTGTACGAAGCCACTAAATTGAGGAGTAATTTGTAAGAGGTAACTTAACCCCCCGTGAGGTAACTGTGGGAGGACGGCAGGCAGATGAGAGAGTTGGGCAGGGGCTGAGGCTGGCGTCCAGGGCACGGACGGACGGTTAAACCTGCTTGCGCATGGCCTGCTGTGGGTTCAGGGTGTGTACAGGTCCTCACCGCTGCCCCGGGGTCCTGGGATGAGGCGGTGGGGGAGGGAACTTGTAGAACCAGGAACTGCCTCCCCGCAGCTGTGCCTCTGAACACGGGGCATCGAGGGGAAGAGGAGAGTTAGGCTTCCGCGGACTCTTCATTGGAAAAGGACAGAACATGGCTCCGGGGGAGGGTCGGCACTGGCAAGGAGCCCGGAAAGGCTTTCAAGCTGTCCCCACCCAGCCGCCTCTGCCCCCAGACCAGCAGGTGGAGGCAGCATCCGGGGGCCACAGGCCAGGAGTGAGAGCAGGCCAGTGGCGAGGTCCGGACTCCCCAGCCCTGCCCGGCAGCGCGCACAGGACGCTGCGTTCCCCGGGACCCGCGGGGAGCAGGGGAGACGCAGGCCCCCGCTTCCACGGAGGAGCTTTCTCGGCAGGAAGGCAGTGTTGTAGGCTGGAGACAGGATGCTCTTCACGGGGCTTTTACGCTTGTTCACGTGCCGCGCCGCTGCCCCGGGAGGGAAGCAATCGTCTGCGTGAGCCATGCTCCCTGAAGAAGCCGTGGGGCTCACAGCAGCGCTGCAGAGGTGTCTGAGTAAGGAGCTGCGTCCGTGCGAGGCTGCGAGTAGATCTGCCTGCGAGGCGGGTTTGGAAACCCACTGGGTGCCGCCAGAGCCGGTGAGAGACAGAGGATGACCTTGAGTGTGGGATTCAAGCTCCGTGGCCCTCCCTGCAGACGCAGGGTGAGGGCGGTGACGGGGGCTTGGGGTGTCCCTAGTGCTCATTACTGACGAGGACGGTTTCAAAGGTAAAACTGAGCACGTGCTACAACATGGATGATCCTTGAAAACATTATGTGAAATAAGGGAAGTCAGACAAAATGAAGACATATTATGGGATTTCATTTATACTAAATGTCAAAAAACAAAAGGCAAATAGACTGAGAAAAAAGTAGATTAAGAATTGCTATAACAATAATTATTAATAATTAATTAATAATTATTAATTAATAATTCAAGAAGCTCAGAGTCCTCGAACCAACAACAAATTGGTTAAGAAATTCTAGATGAAGATTTCCTGGAGTTTCGGTTTTGTTTCCTTTTTCTGTTTGTTTTTTTTTTTGCGATATGCGGGCCTCTCACTGTTGTGGCCTCTCCCGCTGCGGAGCACAGGCTCTGGATGCGCAGGCTCAGCGGCCATGGCTCATGGGCCCAGCCGCTCCGCAGCGTGTGGGATCTTCCCAGACTGGGGCACGAACCCGCGTCCCCTGCATCGGCAGGCGGACTCTCAACCACTGCGCCACCAGGGGAGCTCCGGTTTTGTTTCCTTTTAAGGAGCTTAGCTTCATTGTCATCCAAAGAGTGTTCTGCCAGCTGCCTGACGGGGACCTCGGCTGTGTGTGGCGCCGGTCACTGCTCCTCTCCTGGCCTCTCTCCTAGGAATGCGGCTCCACCGCCTCCCCTTGTGAGGCATAACGTCCTTGACAGCATCGCAGCAGCTCTTCCAGAACACGGGGACCTGCCACCTCCCGGGAGGCCAGGCCCCGAGCATCACATTTGACCCTGAATGCAGCCTCACCACCTGGAGCACATAAATTTTTAAAAAACATTTATTTATTTGTTTGGCTGTGCCGGGTCTTAGTCGCGGCGTGCGGGATCTAGTTCCCCGACCAGGGATCGAACCCGGGCCCCCTGCACTGCGAGCGCTGGAGTGCATAACGAACCTTCCGTTTCCTCATCTGTAAAGTGGGGTAATGATAGCTACTACATAGGCTGTTATGAGGTTTAAATGAAGTTAAGTCCTCGGTGAGCCCGCACTACTATCCCTGACGTGTAATGAATACTCATCAAGTGCTCCGTCGTTCTCGTTGCTCCTCCTCCTAGCCTATCAGCCTGCTGCCTCTGCCGTGCTGTTGCACACAAGCATATCATATCCCCAAGAGGCCCTGTATCTAAACGCCACGGCGCTGACCTTGTTGGAGGAGATTCGTATTGAAGGAGGGCACGAAGCAATCTGCTGATCCCGCGTCCCCCGGCGTTTCCATGGGCATATCCGCCAGCTACCTCATTTCAGCCAGTGGCGTCATCTGGGCTATAACTTTTGTCTCTTCTCTCGTAAAGTATGCATTTCACATGACAGCCAAAAAGGAAAGAAAGAAAATCATCAGTGAAGAAGAAACGTTGAGACCTGAGGGTCCTGCAGGGCTTGGCATTTTCTTACGAGCCCTTAATGCTCCTACGAAATGAGTAGATTTCACGACTCTAGGTTTTATTTCTTTGCTGCTGTAGGGATTATTCTCATCTGACAGAGAGGCGTGACAGTCAGCGGGAGGGCGCAGGGTTGCTGTTAAAAACAGCTTTATCGAGATATAATTTGCATACTAGAAAGCTCACCTGTTTCAAGGGCACAGTTCAATGAATGCTAGTATGTTTACAGAGTTGTACAGCCAACCCCAATCTAATTTCAGGACTTTGCCATTTCCCTGAAAAGTAACATCAAGCCATTTATACTCCCTCCCCCGTGACCTCAGCCCTAGGCAATTATTAATCTACTTTTTTCTCAGTCTATTTGCCTTTTGTTTTTTGACATTTAGTATAAATGAAATCCCATAATATGTCTTCTTTTTTGTCTGACTTCCCTTACTTCACATAATGTTTTCAAGGTTCATCCATGTTGTAGCATGTGGCAGTATCTTCTTCCTTTTCAGTGCCAAATAATATTCTATTATATGAATATACCACGCAGGCACACCTCGGGGATATTGTAGGTTCGGTTCCAGACCACCCTAATACAGTGAATATTGCAATAGAATGAGTCACAAAGTTTTTTGTTTCCTAGTGCGTGTGAAATTTGTGGTTACGCTATACTGTAGTCTATTAAGTGTGCAATAGCGTGTCTAAAAGAACAATGCATAGATCTTAATTTAAAAATACCTTATTGCTTGAAAATGCCAACTCTTATCTGAGTCTTCAGTGAGTCCTAATTCTTTTGTAACAGGAACATCAAAGATGTTGTTCACAGGTACCATAATAAATATAGTAATAACGGAAAAGTTTGAAATATTATGAGAATTACCAAAGTGTGACACAGAGACATAAAATGGGCAAACGCTGTTTGAAAAATGGCACCGATAGACGTGCTCGGTGCAGGGTTGCCACAAACCTTCAATTTCTAAAAAACACAGTATCTGCCCATTTTATCGAAGCGCAATAAAACGAGGTCTGCCTGTATTTTGTTTATCAGTTCACCACTTGATGGACATTTGAGTTGTTTCTTCCGCTTTGGGGACATTGTGGATAAAGCTGCCGCTGACACAGCATACAGGTTTTGTGTGGACGTGTGTTCTCATTTCTCCTGGGCGTCTACTTAGAGTGGAATTGCTAGGTCACACGGTAACTATGTGCTTAATATTGTAAGACACTGACCAAGTGTTCTCCGAAGCGGCTGCACCATTTCCATTCCCACCAGCAACGTACGAGGCTCCAATTTCTGCACATCCTTGCCAACACTTGTCATTTTCCACGCTTTTGGATGATAGCATCCTGGTGGGCATGCCGTGGTTGCTCATCGTGGTTTTGATTTGCATTCCTCTGACGGCCAGTGACGGTGAGCATCTCCTCACGTGCTTCTTGGCCATTTGTATGTCTTCATCAGTCAGATTTCTGTTTTACAAGTCCCGTGAACAGGGTGCCCTTCACACCTCCCGTGGTGGCGTTTCCCAGCTGACTGCCATCACTCCTCCTTCCCGGCGGGGCTCCAAAGAAGGCAGCGGGGGCTGGGATGTGCGCTCCCACCTGGACACACGCGGGGACCCTGCGGGTTCCCTGGGAGGCCCATGAGGCAGTGGGCATTCTCGCCATTTTGTGCGGGAGGAAGCCAAAGCTGGACCCAGTTTGCTCAGGGCCTGGGTGGTGGGCCTTGGCCTGGCGTCACAGCCCACACTCTTCTCATGGCTGCGGGTCCAGAGGCCTCGTAAGGGCAGGCGTTCAAATGGCAAGAACGCCTTCGCCGTGATTCTGCTGGTTAAGACCTGGCCTTCTTTTTCTTTTTGAATATTTTTGTCACCGTAAAATGCACCTGATAAGATGTACCATTTTAACCATTTTCAGACGTTACAGGTCCGCGGTGTTATGTCCATCCGTCCACAGGGTTGTGCAGCCCTCACCACCATCCACCTCCAGGACCTTCCATCTTAAAAACCCGAGACTTGGGCTTCTCTGGTGGCGCAGTGGTTGAGAGTCCGCCTGCCGATGCAGGGGACGCGGGTTCATGCCCCGGTCCGGGAAGATCCCACATGCCGCGGAGCGGCTGGGTCCGTGAACCACGGCCGCTGAGCCTGCGCATCCGGAGCCTGTGCTCCGCAACGGGAGAGGCCACAACAGTGAGAGGCCTGCGTACCGCAAAAAAACAAAACCAAACCAAAAAAACCCCAAGAGTTTGTGCCCACAAACCCTAACTCCCCTCCTCCCCCAGCCCTGCCCCCCTCTGCCCTACTTTGTGTCTCTACAGGTGTGTCTCTTCTAGGGACCTTGGGTAAGTGGAACCACGCAGTACCTGTCTTTTTGTCACTGGCTTCATTCTCTGGTCATAGTGTCTTCAAGGCCCATCCGTGTTGTAGCGTGTGTCAGATTTTCTTCCTTTTCAGGGATAAATACTATTCCTTGGCGGGGATGGACTGCATTATGTTTATCCACTCGTTTATCCGTAGGCATGGGTTGCTTCCACCTTCAGCTGTTGTGAATACTGCTGCTCTGAACACGGGTGCGCAAACGTGAGGCCGACCTTCAGTTCTTTGGTGTACACTCAGGAGTGGAAATGCTGGATCGTTTGGCAGTTCTGTGTTTAGTTTTTGTTTTAGGAACATCCATACTGATTTCCCCGGTGGCTGCACCGTGTTGCATTCCCTTCGGCTGTGCATAACAGATACAGACCTGGTTTTCTATTTAGGGGTGGAAGGAAAGGGTGGACGCAGGCCCATCCAGGAGTCCAGGAGCCACGGTGTGAGATCAGCCTGTGAGCTCCTGGGCTCCGCGGAAGACAGTGAGCGCTCAGAGCAGGGGAGGTGCCTCCTGCCCAGGTAGTGGCAGGTCCCAGGGTGACAGCAGGTGAGGGAGCGGGGCGGTGTCGTGCAGCATTCAGCGCCGGCCGTCTGGATCTGTCTCCCTGCGGTGAAGAGTTTAGTCCGTTGTGTGTTCTCGAGTGGATCGGTGGGGTTGAAACTAGAATCACATGGTCTCACCCGATCCCTTTTCCGAACCCGGGACGAGGGGTCAGCAGCCCCCGGCGGGCAAGCAAATCCCGCTGCCTGGGAAGGAAGGCGCTTCGAGTCGCCCTCGGGGCCCCGGCCCAGGATGGGTGTCTGAACCACGGTGCCTCTGTGTGTGGGAGGAAAGGAGAGTTAAAGGACCCGTGTCTGCTGAGAAGTGGGTTTGCCCTTAACTGTTTCCCAGCCTCAGTTTAGCTGGCCAGCAGGGCTCGCTTGGCGCGGCAGGGCCGGCCTCCAACCCTGACGCTACGCTCAGACCGCTGGCCGCGACACGGTGACCTGCCAGAAAGCCTCGGGTCACAGCTGGGGATCTCGGATTTTGTTTATCTCTCCAAGTGAGGTGGGTATCGTGGGGCTGGGTGGCTGACACTTCCAAGGAAACTGGAGTCGTTCTAGCGATTGGCTGGGTGCGCATGTGTATGTGTGTGTGTGTGTATGTTTGTATGTATATGTGTGCACGTGTATGCATGATTGTATGTGTGTACATGTGTGTGAGTATATGCGTGTACATGTGTTTGTGTACACACGTGTGTGCGTGTTTGTGTGCGCGCGCATGTATGCATGTGTTTGTGCACACACATGTGTGTATGCGTGTTTGTATGTATATGTGTGTACGTGTATGCATCCGTGTGTATATGCATGTTTGTATGTGTACATGTGCACGTGTATGTGCGTGCATGTATGTATGCGTGTATATGTGCGTACATGTGCGGCATGTGTGTGCATGCGTGTTTGTATGTATATGTGTGTACGTGTGTGTGTGTACGTGTGTGTTTGTGTGTGTGTGTGTGTGTGTGAAGTTTGTACTGACTGTGCTTGGACAGGACAGAACCCAAAGAGGTAAGTTTGTATTCTCAGCTGACTATTTTCTCTCCATTTTCTGTTTTACCGTTTCAACAAATCCCTGTGATACTCGGCTCCAACTCGGCCTGCAGTTTGGATCCCGACAGTAAGAGCGGGCAGCGGCCTTGTTGTTCTGGAGACATCACAAGGCAGACACAGCCTCGGCCGCCCCTTCCCACGGGCCCCAGGCTGCCCAGGGCTGTGGGCCTCGCCCCACCCCCGGGAGCGGCTGATCTTCTGAGGTGTAATTTCCTACACTGGGGAAACAAGAAAAATTTAAAAAGGAAGGGCAGAGAGAAAAGGAGGTGGGTGACTTCAAGGTTTCCAAGTTCACGAGCTTCCCACCGACTTCTGGTCAGGCAGAGTGTGTGTTAGGAGAGCCATCAGTGGGCAGGTCCTCCAGGGCTGCCACTCCCAGCAGCTCCCAAGCTGACCTTGTGCAAAGATTCTCCTCTATTCCAATTATTGATTCTTTACGGGCATCTAATGATGACGTAAGGAAGCTGCTGACTCAGAGTTTCAGTGCCACTGATGGCGTGCTAAAAAGTCACACGGCACCCGACAGCCTGCATCCCTGTGCCTGAGCCCCCCGCCCACTCCGAGGGCCCCGCCCTCCCGGCTCTGCACCCCACCTGTCCCTCCTCCCCCCTCCCCCCAGCCCTGCGCCCCTCGCTCCTGGTCTGTGTCTCTGGTCTAGGTTTCCTGCCTCCGGGCCTGTGTCCTTGCTCTCCGTGTACCCAAAGCACATTCCTCAGCCTTTTCATGTCTCGATCCTGCCAGTGCTCTCAAGACACATCGCAAATATCGTTTCAATGTCTAATAACAGAGGGATCTTTAAAAAATGGAAATCAGATCACGTGACTCTGACGCTTAAAACCTCTGATGGTCTGGTTGCACTTGCAGCCCAGCCCTAGGGTGCCCTGCGTCCAGGCCCCGCCCTCTTGCTGGCACCCACGGCGTCCCCGCAGGGCTCCGTCCAGCCTGCCCTGGGCCCCTGCTGTCCCTTCGCCTTGGGGGTGCCTCCCCCAGTTCTCCGCGGGGCCTGCTGTCCCTTCGCCTTGGGGGTGCCTCCCCCAGTTCTCCGCGGGGCCAGCTCTGTCTCCAACAGACAAGTCTGAGTTTCAGCGTCACAGGATCTCGAGGAGCCCTTTCCTGACCTGACCCTGCGGAAGGCAGACCAAGGCCCCGAGACGCCCACCCCCAGCCCCTGGGCTGTGCAGCGGCCTCAGGGTCTTTGCAGAGGGGATGGAGCTTCAGAAGGTGAGCAGCGAGAACGTCCTGGGTTACCCGACCCGCCGGGACCACCAGTGTTCTCAGAAGTGGGAGGGGCATGAGGGTGAGTCAGGGGCGCCCTGTGACGGACTCTACCCGCGTTGCCGGTTTGAGGCTGGCGGAAGGGGCCACGAACCCCGGGATGCAGTCGGCCTCTGGATCTGGGAGCGGCCTCGCAGGGAACGGTTCCTCCGCAAGCATCCCGAGAGGGGCACAGCCCGCCCGCGCCGGGGGTTCCGCCCGGGCTCCACACATCCGTGAGGTGAGGATTTGTGGTTTAAGCAGCTGCCTCTGTGGTCGTGTGCTGTGGCAGCAACAGGAACCCGAGTGGTCCGTCATCACCCTGCAGTCCCATCCCTCGGCCGGCAGCTTCCTGATGGCTCTGGCTTCCGAGCTAAAGGGGTCGTTTCTGTGCATGTGTCTGTCTCGCACCTCCACTGCAGACCCCAGCTAAAGGTGGACCCGGGAGGGTGGAGCATGGTGACAGGGACCCCACGGCAGCCACTGAATGAGAACAGGAGTGAGTGGCTTTTTTCTGATTTCATAATGTTTCATTTTTGTAATAAACCTGATTCTTTAACATACAAGTACATGTGACTCGTTAAATCCCTTTATGACGTCCCAAGTAAACTTACAAATGAAAATAATCTCTTTTTTTTTTCTTTTTAAAACCTGCATCTCAATTTTTGGTTCAGAAATGCAGTTGCCTCGTCCAGGGGCCACTCTGTGAGCTGCCTTGAGGGAGGGTCCAGACTCTGCCGGGTCCGGTCCCCGTGCCTGTCCCCACACGCCCTACAGTCAGCCTTCGGCCTCTGGTGGACAGACACCCGGCTGTCCTCCCGACGCCCCATCGCAGCCTCCTCTGCCTCTGACCTGCTTCCTTTGGACGCTGCTGGTGGGGCGGGTGGAGGCTCCCATCCCGGGGCTGTGGCTCGGCCTGGTGACCTCAGCTCCCCGTGGGTGCGTCCAGTCCCCCTGTAAGGGCCCCATGTGCCCCCTTGACAGCAGCTCCATCCTCGGGCTCCGCTGTCCCCTCGTCACCCAGCGGCTCCGCTGACTGCTGCTTGAGCTCAGATCAGCCTGGCTCCAGGGCCACCATCAGGCGTCTGTATCAAGGAGTCAACCTTTGTTGCCAATAAATCACATCCAAGACAGCAGCCCAAGGACGTGGGCCCTTATTTCCTCTCCTAGGCTGATAACAATAGACAATTGATTTCCTGTCTAAAGCTGGGTACTCCAGCGAAATTAAAAGAGTCATATCTCTACGGAAAATAATATTGTAATCTCGTTCACCCCATCGCCAGCAGGAATCAAGCATTTTATGTTTCTGGTCCTCTTGAAGCCTGAATCAGCCTTTCATTTCCTCTCTCCCTGTTCACACCCCACCGCTTCCGGGATTCAGGTCGTGATCTTCACAACCCCTGTGTATGGCCCGCACAGCCTCCTTATTGAGAAGATACAGCGTAGCTATGTGTGTAGGCGTTGGCTCATTTTACAGATGAAGGGTTTTGATAAATTCACATAATCTGGCCGGGCCAGGATCCTTAGATGGTGGAAGGGGCAGGAGGGAACATCAGTCCTCTTGTCCAAATCCTGTGACAGTGGGACACACCCGTGTCTCCCTCCCACTTCCTGCCGTCTGCACAGTTGGGGCCCTGCCTCTCCGCTACCTTGGGAGCAGTGCTTGGCCCGGCCCTGCCTAGGCCCTCTGTGGTCCTGGTCGAGGGAGTGGCAGGAGTGACCAAATCCATCATCCGTCCTCGCTGCCTCGGCATGACGGTCACCGAACTCTTACCTGACGATAGGTAGGGTCCTGACCAGGAGGGCGTTGATGGGGGGATCTGCCAGTCAGAGCAGGGGTCGGGTGGGGAGCAGACGGGAGAGGCCGTGTGCAGTGGCCCCTTCCCGCCATCACCCAGGACCCGGGGCTCTGACCACCTCCCTGGAGCCCTCCGCCCTGGGCCTCAAGCATGACAGACCTGGGCTAACTCTGGCAAGGTCGCTTGTAGAGCTTTCGTTTTCTTTTCTGAAAGATGGGGCCATGGCTTCTCTCCGGGGTGGCTGTGATGAGATAGCACACGTGAGCATCTTCCATGGTGTAACCCTTGTCCTCCTGTCACATCTTCAATCACACAACAGGCTATTTTGGGGACCAGGCAAACTGCTGTCTAGGTGGGTGGGGTGGGTGGGGAGAAATGGAGGAGGGAGGTATGGGGGGGGCGGTCAGCACCGGAAACAAACGCCTCCCCCTTCTCTCTTCCGCCTGGGCTAGATTTCCCATCAGTTGCTGCTGTTCAGTGATTGTAAAAACCCTTCCAGTCCCTGCCGAGGGCACGGCTTCCTCTGCAGCCCCGGCCTGCTGGTGCCCGCACAGCACTCTCCGGAGTGTTTGGTATCCGCTTGACTCTGGGGTCAGCATCTCTTGGGATAAATCACAGCAGCCCTAGATCGGTTGTCATGGTTTGGCTAACTCATCTGGGAGGCTGGATGCATGCTGTGCCATTTCTTCTTCTGGTCGCCATTCTGTCTAAGGAACGTGGTGTCAGAATTTTAGTGCCTCGTGTTTCCTACAGATGAGGGCAGTGAGCTCACGGTGCGGGAGCGGCGGTGCTTCACGTCCTGCAGTTTGATTTGCTGGATGCAGCTCTCCGCCTGTGAAGCCGCAGCAGCGGGACTCAGGAAGGGGAACCAGGAGGCCTTCCCCCGTCACAGCCACAGCACGGGGCCCGGGGCGCACTCCTCTCGGACACAGCACTCATTCTTTCGTATTCATGTGGATTCTGTAGCCCTAATGAGGAGATGCTCTTCCTTAGAAAATATTTTTTAATGTAAAAAAAGGATGACATTTATTGGAGATACTTCAGTTTTTTTGTTTTGTTTTCTGGAGGTTCCCGTAGATTAAAGGCTGAGGGTAGAGGAATTCCTAATCTTAGGCCAGAAATTATTTCTGCCCCGACCTGTTTATTTTCACTTGGGTTTGTGGAGGTGCTGTAGCCTATTGCATTGACCCCCAAATGGAAGCTGACCCCTCTCGGCTTTTTGAGGACTTCTGACTCTAAAAACTGCTGCCTTTCCCAGTTTTCCAGTTTTGCATTTCACCACTCTCTACCCCCTGCTTCCCTCCCTCCCTCCCCTCCCCTCCCCTCCCCTCCCCTCCCCCTCCCTCTCCCCCTCCCCTCCCCTCCCTCTCCCCCTCCCCTCCCCTCCCCCTCCCCTCCCCCTCCCCTCCCCCTCCCCCTCTTTCTCTCCCTCCCTCCCTCTCAGGTTAGAAACACTTTATTCCCTCAAGGTGATAGGTCCATCTACACTTGCCACAGCTACTTCACTCTGAGCCCTGCAGTGGGTGTACATTGTGAGCACATGTGGGTCTCATTCATGGTTCCCCCCCCAGCCCCCGCCCCGCCCATTACCTCGTTTCCTTGCACCATTTATCTTTGTTATGTCATGCATGCTTTTATAGGACTTACCCAGGTGCCAGGTCCTCTGCTGAGGGCTTTGCGCATACTGACCTCTTTGATGTGCACAGCAGACTCTGCGGAGATGCTGTCACCCTGGCTTTAGTGATGAGGGAACTGGAAAAGAGAAGTCACACAGGCTGCTCAGGGCCACCTCTGCGAAGGTGGAGTCAGAGTCCCGCCCCAGCAGCCAGCCCTTGCCTCTGGATGCCAAACCACCTGCGTGCTGACTGCTTAGACCCAGCTGGCCGTGTTTCTGGGCCTCTCTGTGCCCTGGCGCCTCAGCAGGGAGGATCCTGTGTGCCTCCGTTATTATTCTTTGCTTCCTTGCTTCTTACTTTCCCTTCTTCTAGGTGGCCTGTACGATCAACCCTACAGAAACAAGTCCACTGGAATTTTCGTTCATTGTACCAAATCCATAAGTTAGTTTGGTGAGCGTGTACATCTTAGCATGGGTCTTCTGATGTAGAATATACTGCATTTATCCCTTGGTCCAGATCTGTCCTGTGTTGCTCTGCCCGGCTTGCAGCTTTAGTGCTTTGAGCTCTGTACATGTTGTGGGGTTAATTTCCAGATATTCAATTTTACTACCGTAAATAGGATTCTTTTTCCATTTTTGCCCTGTTAAGGCTGGCATGTAGGAAAACTATTGCTCTTTTGTGTTTATATTCATGGAATTTAAAAAATTAGTGCCTTTTTGATTTTTTTCAGGTAGACAATCATATCATATTTGAGTAATGTCAGTTTCGCCTCTTCTTTACCAATTAAGAAAGGGCAAAATTCTCTATATCTTCAATCTTTTAAAATCTGTTTTGCTCCTTCTCATTCTGTTGTGTGGCCACAGAACGTTGGCCACAGTCAGCTGCCTTGTCTTCCCCCTTGTTTACTGTCGGGTGTTGGCCGTTGGCTTTGCGGTTTGAGGATGTATTTTTAACCTTGTCAAGAAAGTATTCCTCTTCTTTAACTTATTAAAAAGTTTTCACAAATGGTTTTCACCATCTATTGACATCATCATGGTGCTCTTCTCCTTTCCTTTGTATTTGTGACGAGTGATCACTCAGTATGAAAGGACTCCTACTCTGGATCAGTCCTTCCTTTGTTTCATGTTTGTAGCAGATGTACTGTTGTTAACACACTGCTGTCATATTTCACATATCATTTTTGTCTCTGTCTTCATAAAGGGCATCTGCCTTTAGGTTCCTTTTCAACCTGTTTTTGCTCGTGTCCCTAGGATATGCTGGCTTTGGGAAATGAACGATTGGGAAGCATGCCATCCTTTTGTGTTCTCTGGAAACATTTATCTAGCATGGAAATGATCTGTTCCACAACAGTCAGAAAACCTAGCCTGTGAAATGTCTGGGGCTGGTAGCTTGCTCGAAAAAATTCTTGAACAACGTGTTCAATTTCACACAGCTTTTTGCCATTGCTTATTGATTCGATTGTGGTGACTCATTTTCCTGGAAAAGAGAAAAGCATATATTGTCTAAATATCGACATTAAGAATGAAACCTGTTTATCGATCTTGCCTACATAAATGGAGGGAATTGGTACATTTATTTTTTGACCTCACCTTCTTTCTCCTGTGTGTCTCCCCCTTACATTGTCACCAGGCTGTTTTTTACATTAAATGTTTTCCCTTTCAAGAAATGCACAGGACAGGTGCATCTGATTAATAACAATGATCCAGAGTTGTTTGATGATGTGGCTCTAACGCCGCCCTTTGCCAATATTTGAGGGACTTTCTCCTTATGTCTTTGCTGGTGGCCTGGCGTGCACTCCTGAGGACAGGTCCGTGGGTGTTGGCTCTGAAACCTTGGCTGGGTGTAGAATTTTGGGATCACCAACTTTCCTTAACACCCTGAAGTCCCTGCTTCACTTTTTTCTAGTGTTTACTGTTGTGGGAGGGAAACTGAGGCCAGGCTGATACTTGTTTGTAAAAAGAAACCTATTTTTTAACACTGGATTGCTGAAGGAAGCTTTATCCACAAAATTCGAAAATTTCTCCATGTTCTGACATGGATTTCGGAATCAGTTGTCACTGACATGTGGAATGTCTGTTAAGCGTCCAGATTTGTTTGTTTCAAGGACATTTTCTTCTGCTATAGCTGCCTCCGTTAGGAGGCTGGGGCGTGTGAAAGGGGCCCTGCAGCCCACGTGAATGTGGTGCCCCGGTGTGTGTGAGAGCTCCGCCCTCCTGAGCGTGACGCCTCCTCCCCACGCCCGGCCTCTCGCCTTCCCGTGCGATGCTCTGGGGCGGCCAGTCTCTGCTCTGTTCCTCACAGGCGCTGCACCCCTAGGAGAAGGCCCATGTCTCCTGAGTCATGGCTGGTTTCTTTCGCGCCCCCGGTTTTACCGTGGGAGTCAGTGACTCTGCGGGTGGGAAGCAGTGGTTTCGGGATTGCATACAAACTCTTCTGATTAACTGCCCAGATTAACACCAGTCGCCCCTGCGTTCGCCGTGCCGGCGGCCCCACTGCCCCGGTGGGATGAAGGCTTCTGCCTCTGGTGCCCTTTCTCCCGGGAGCAGATGGAGCCATCGTGTCACCTGCTCCAGCTCGTCCCCTAGTGCGACCCCACTTGCCTTCTGTCTCCGGAAAGCTGTCCCGATGCCTGTGGCCCACTTACGGCTGCTGTCCCTGAGCCTCGCTCTAGTGTGGGCTCAGGGGTTCCCGTGAATTCTTATCTTCATGCAATAGAATTTTGGGAGTGAACAAGGAAAATGCACATGCCAGTTTGACCGTCTTGAAAAAAGAACTTGGTGGGGCAAGGGTTATTGGGAGAGATAGAGAAAGAGGCCTTTGGAGAGCAGGGAACGGCTTGGACTGAGATGTTGGCTGCGGTGGCCACCCAGCAGAGTGAGCCATGCCCTTTGGGGGCAGGAGGTCAGAGGACCCTGCAGGGAGCGGGGAGGGTCAAGGGCAGATTCAGCTGCTGTCCCGGACTGAAGAAGCCGCTGCTCGGGGTCAGCCTGCTTCCCGTTTCTCTAATCCCCTCCCCCTGCCCCACATTTGGAAGATTTTGGCCTGCGCTCAGCTGGTAAAATACGTGATCGGATCCCAGCTACCCCGGACCCTCACATCTTCCTCTGAAAATACGGGAGGTAAATTAGGTAATTTTTGTTTTTGAATTGATGTGTGCTACTCAGGCTTCTGACTTATAACTTAATTGTGCTGCTGTAGGTAACTTCCAATTTTTCTCTGGATCCATTTGAATAAACTTTGGGTTCTGTCTCAGTATTAGCCAGGGGATGATTAAAAAGTAAGCCGGAGAGTTTAGTAGCTTTGTAACAATAGCATAAAATGTGGAATAATGAACTGTAAATGCGTCTAATTACATAAATAATGCATTTGTGTAATTGTCAAGTAAGGGGGTGTGCTAATGAATCAATTATTTTTAATTGTAGGATGCTTGATTGTTTCAGAAATATAATTGATTGTAATCAAGAATCAATTAAATGTTGATAGTAATTATGTTTATCAAGTTTAAATACATGACATCATTACACTATAACTGCTTCAGGAAGAAGAAACTAGAATGAGGTTATTCTAAGTGAAGGAGGAATAGCTCTTATTTATGCCAGCAGCTCGGCAGCGGTGGCTGCACAGTAATGAGGTAGAAAAGAGATGCTCTTCAAGGCTTATCAGTCAAGGCTGATGGGGGCAAACTCCTCCAGCTGTGAGCTCATCACATCCTGAAGCCGAGCGAGCAGGTGTCTGCCTGTGGGGTGTTTGGTCGGCAGCCCTTTGAGGTGAGAACCACAGGTGCTCCGTGGGTGCAGCACGGCCGGGCCCTCACCCCGTGTTGTTCCTGGCAAACGCTGTGATCCCAGGATTATTTGGGCTCTTTGAAGTGGGTGGCGTCTGTCTCGGGTGTCCTACTTGACTTGTGACGTTCAGCGCTGGCGAATTCGCTGCCGGAGGTCCAGGCATTGGGGAAACGCACGTAAGCGTGTGAGGGTGTGTCGGAGGGAATGACTGGTGATTGTAACGCGAGCCCGCGAGCCCCTCTGTGCCTGGGACTGCATCCCATTCGTGTCTGCCTTCCTAGTGCCTGCCGCACAGTAGGTACTTTACAAATGTTGCGTGAGTAGTTAAAGAACTGTTCATGATTTATTAGGCAATTAGGACATTGCAGCTAGGTGGCTACTTTTGTCCTCAATCTGCCACTTGACTTACCCACGCTCTTCCCCTCATTCACTCATTCATTCAATAAATATTTATTGAGCATTTGCTATGTGCCAAGAACTGTCCCAGAAGTTTAGGATCTATTGTTTAACAGGATAAGACAGTCCTTACCCTCCTGAGTTCATAGTACATAAAGGGAACCAGGTAATTGAACAAGTCATTGCAATAGGATGACAAGTGCTCCTGGGACTTGGAGGGACTGACTTGTCCCAGTTTGCACAGGTGGTGAGTGGTAGAGCCGGGTGGAACGATTGCCGGGCCTGTGTCTTCACCACCAGGCCACACGGTGGCTTCTCTTTAGCCTGATGTTGGGAGCCCTTCACAAGGTTGTACTTTCGGTGGACATTTTTGTTCACAGGGCCGGGCTAATAAGTGCTGGAGACACTTACCCTTCAGTGTTTGGAAACTTTCTCGCATTATTTCTTTGTTAATTTCCTTCTCTCAGCTCTTCTCTCTCTTTCCTGTGCTGCTACTTTTTTTTTTTTTTTTCTGATGTTGGATCTCTCTCTTTTTTTGATGCTCTTGTCTCTCTTTCCTGTGCTGCTACTTTTTTTTTGACGTTGGATCTCCTGAACTGATTCTGTAACTTTCTTGAATTTTCATCCTTTTTAATTTTGTTCTACTTTATAATCCAAACTTATTATGGTATCTTCAGTATTTGTTATTCTGCTTTTTAATTTCCAAGAGTTTTTTTCTTTTTCTCTGAATTTTTTTTTTTTTTTTGTATAGCATAGTGGTCTCATTTTACAAATTCATTTTCTGTTCTTTTCTTGCTGAGCAAATTAATGATAGTTTCTTTTAAAATTTTTCTTGTATTTCTGTTTCTAAATTTTTCCAATTTCCACCCCAATTTTACTGAAATATAATTTACATACAGCACTATGTAAGTTTACATTGAACAGCGTAATGGTCTGACTTACTTAAATGATGCAGTGATTAACCCAATAGGTTTAGTGGACGGTCCACCATCTAGCTCATCACCTCACATGGATACTATATATATATATATATATATATATATATATATATATATATATATACCATCTCACATATATACTGTATATATATATCATCTCACATAGATACTATATATAGCATCTCACGTAGATACTATATATATAGCATCTCACATAGATACTATATATATATATACATCATCTTACATAGATACTATATATACATCATCTTACATAGATACTATATATATATATACCATCTCACATATATACTGTATATATATATCATCTCACCCAGATACTATATACATATATCATCTCACATAGATACTATATATAGCATCTCACGTAGATACTATATATATAGCATCTCACATAGATACTATATATATATATACATCATCTTACATAGATACTATATATACATCATCTTACATAGATACTACATATATAGCATCTCACATAGATACTATATATAGCATCTCACGTAGATACTGTATACATATACATATATCATCGCACATATATATGTATATCCTTGTGATGATAATTTAGGATTCACACTCTGTTTTTTTCTGAGTTGAGTTTTTTGTTTGCTTGTTCTGGGTTTGTCTGTTTTGTTTTTGTTTTTGATGTTAGAAGTTTCCCTCAAGTATCTGGCCATAATCAGCACTTCTCCTCGTGTCTATGAATGGCTCACTGAAACCTGATGGCAGCTCGGTGGGCCTGGTAGGTCTTGGTGGGTGGGGAGCTTTGCCGCAGGATGTCAGTTCGGGGGGCCAGGGATTCTGTCATGGAGCCCGGCTGACAGAATTGGCAGGGCTCTTCCCCCAGGCTAGCCAGCTTCCTCAGGGAAGAATTCCCGAGACTTCTGCCGGGTGTAAACCTTGATGTCAGCATCTGGAAGAGAGGTGGAGGAAGGGGGCCACCATCCAGAAGCATCCAGTCTGCATCTCCTACCCCACCTCCCTCTGGTCCCTTCTTGAAAAATTCAGTCCTACAGACCTGAGGCGGGTTGTATGAGGCAGCTGTGCACGCCGAGCAGGGGAGCAGGGCGAGGGGGGGACCGTGGCGAGCAGGGCCCAGGCGGGGGGCCCAGGCCACGCAGAGTCACCTCCTACGGATGCCTGGCTTTGGACGCGAGAAGCCGACTGTGAAGGGGGCAGCACTGTAGCCCCCGAGGTTCAAGGGGTGGTTATGAGAACAGTGTAACACTTCTGTCTGCCCGGTGCCTGGCTGTGGAACTCTGGCCTGGGGCGTCGGCTTCCTTTCTGGCTGTCAGCAGCCCTGTCTGCAAAACAAGGACCTTGCTCTGCAGGGGCCAACTGTAGTGAGCGCCTCCCCCCTCAACTCTAAGACACGTGGCAATGTGCAGAGGGCATTTAGGTGGGCTTGGGCTCCCTCCCTGTCCGTGTTCCTTGTGAGTAACCATGGGAACCCCGAGCCTGAGGGTCTCAGGGCTGTTGCTATGACCTGAGCTGTTTGGGGATCCAAACCACTTTTTCTTAAGAGCCAACTGTACCCCAGCCCAGAAGGCAAAGCTAAGCACAGTTGAAAACCACTGACCCATTCCTGCCTCTCCTCTGCCCGTCAGGCGCAGGGTCTGGCTGGGGGCCTCCGGACTCGGGCTTCTCCCTCGCACCCTCGAGCTCCCCCTCCAGGGACCCCTGGGAGCGGCATCCTGACCCTGCTCCCAGTATAGCGCCCCTCAAGGCCTGGATTGCTGAGGGAAGGGCAGCGCTTGGGAAGTGACTGATCCCTGAAACACGTGAGCTCAGCATCTCCCAAGGTGGTCCAGGGACCAGCAGAGGGTCAGGGCTGCTTAAAAATCCTAATTCTCTGGGCTTGCCTCCAAGCGAGTGACTAAGGGTCTCAGCCGCGTGGGGCCTGTGTCTCTATTGTTAATATTTACTGTTTTTTTTTTATTGAGGCAACATTGGTTTATAAAATTAGATAAGTTTTGTTTATATTACAGCATATTTCTACTTCTGGATACCCTACAGGGTGCTCGCCACCAAAAGTTCAGCTTCTGTCCATCACCATACAGGTGACCCCTTCACCCATTTTGCCCTCTCTCCACCCCTTCCCCTCTGGTGACCCCTACTCTGTTCTCTGTATCTACATGTTTGCTTTGGTTTGCTTGCTGTTTATATTCCACATGTGAGTGAGATCATACGGTGTCTGTCTTTCTCTATCTCACTTAGCATAATGCCCTCAAGGTCCATCTGTGTTGCTGCCAATGGCAAGACTTCCTTGTGTTTTTATGGCCGAGTAATATTCCATTGTGTGTATGCACCACACCTTCTTTCCCCATCCATCCATTGATGGGTACCTCGTTTGTTTCCATCTCCTGGCTATTGTAAATAGTGCTGCAGTGAGCATGGGGGCGCATATATCTTTCCAAATGATTGTTTTTGTTTTCTTTGGAAAAATAAGTAAGTGAGTGATAAGTAAGACACCAGTTTAAGCCAGAAGTAGAATTGCTGGGTCACGTGGTAGTTCTGTTCTTAATTTTGTGAGGAACCACCACACTGTCCTCCACGGTGGCTATGTGACACTTTACACTCCCACCGGCAGTGCAGGCGGGCTCCCTTTCTGCACACCCTCGCCAACACTTGTTGTCTGAGAGCAGGTCTGTTAGCTCGTGAAGCTGCTCCCAGGCTGACTCACACCCAGCTCTTCATGTTTCTGCTGAGAAATGGTCCCTGCAGCCCTGAGTACCAAGCACAGCGTTGATACAAAGCCCATGTTGAGCGAGCGGATGGGAGGGCACGCACGCATGCACGCACGTTCACAAACACTGTCCCAACTGGATGTGGAGCAGGCTGCCTCCGAGGGAGGGAGAAGCTTCCAAACGATGAGAGCTTCACTGGCACGATTTCCATGACCTTGAACAGGTGCCCCAGCATCGCCCGGCCCCAGGTGTGTGTGTGGAGACGGTGGGCCTTTGAAATCAGCATGAAACTGTGGAAGCGTTTAAATCCCTTATTACGGTTTTGATGGGTACAGTCTTCTATCTAAACTGAGTTTCGCTAGCTGGGGTGGTGGCACCACTTCCCGGAGGCATTTCCTTCCTGCAGAAACGCTGGCCGTGGGGTCCACCCTGGACTTGGTGCTTCGTCCACCTGTGCTTCGGGTCTTCCCTGGACCGACCGTGTGGGCTTCCGGCTTGGCTGCGCCTCCTGTTTCAGCATCTCCTGTGTGTCCTGTGCTGGGGCCACTCCAGATACCAAGGCTGCTGTTGGTGGGGGGCCGTCTGCGTCCTCTGTGAGCTCGTTAACTCATCCGGGATCACTTAGTACTTCCCATCTCCCGGGCAGGTGTCGGGCGCGGGAGAGCAGAGGCCCCCGAGATGGGATCTGTGCTCCAGGCGGGGGCTCACGGTTGGAGGGAAGCCGAGTTTTCAGGACCGAAAGCCGAGCTGTGGTCCACGGCCCTCAGAGAGCCCTCAACAGCTCTTGTGAAGACAGTGGTACTATTGACTCTCGGCGACTATTGTTTCATATTGAAACGAAAAGAATCCATGTTTTTAACTAAATAAAATGAGTCAGGAGCCAATTATTGAAGATCGTACTGAAGTCTGGCAAAGCTGGACTTTAATTCCGTGCCCCCCACCCCCCAACTCCCCACCGACTGTGCCGGGTATTTCAGGGAATTGATAAATCATGAATAATGCATGAAAACGCATTTTTACAGGAGTAGGGAAAAAAATGAAATGTCTCCTGTGAGGCTACCTGGAGAAGACAAATATGTGTAAATAAAATATATGTGAGTCATAAAGGAAAGGTGCCCTGAAGCCACAGCTGTGAATGTCGGTGCAGTGGACCCCGGGGAGGGTGCAGAGACCCAGAGCAGGGAGTGGGCCGGTTTGTGGAGGCAGCGGGGATGGTGGGGACCGTGAGACCGAGGTGGGGAGTTGCCAGCACCATGGTGTCCATCCTCGGGACTCCCCGGAGTCTGGCCGGGGCCCCGATGCTGGGTTTCTCTGCACGGTCGTGGGAATCCTGTGCAGAGCAGGACCGCGCTCCCCGCTGGGTGGACAGACCAGACCGTGCCCACCTTGGCCCAGATGTGGCGGCCCCTGGACGGCGGTCGCCTGCCCTGTCCCCCCACCTCCTCCCTGCTCTGTGTCTTCACCCTCCTGCTCCCCTGCTTCTCTTGCTTCTCCCGCCTGGTCCTCCCCTACCCCCGTTCATCCTCTATTTGTGGTCTGTTCTTTTTTGTTTCCCTCTTTCTTGCCTTAAAGTAAGACACCAGTTTGAGCCAGTGGCGGACTCGCTCTGAAGCTCCCTCCCTCCAGCTCCAGTGTGCCCCCCATCTTTTCTTTCAGCATCTCCGCTGCCGCCCTGCCCCTCGCCCTGGCTCTCCAGGTGTGCGGAGTGGGACACAGCCAAGGCCAAGGAGAACTCCGGCGTCACGCCAGGTCACCAGAAAGGCTTTCATTGCACCGCACACATTTCCAGCCACCGCTGATGGCCAGATGTGCCGACCTACATGGGGCAAGTGCACCAACTGGGCTTGACAGCCGGCGTTTCCAGCGTGGTGCGCCTTACTCCTTGGGGTGACCTCTGAGGAGGTGTGGGATACTCCTTGGTGGCCGGATCTTCTGAATACGTTATTTATCTCACCCTCAGCCTCAGCTCACCTGCTGATAAAGGCCCAGGGTGCCTGTTTCAGCCGGCAGCCCAGAGCCTGCGCCCTGTCTCTGTCCGGGAGCGTGGCCTTGTGTTCCATGTGGCCAGAGCCAATGTAGACCAAAGGCTGGTAACACAGTCCTGGGTGGGGGAAGGCCAGAGGTGCAGACTGCATACTCGCCTGGACCAGCCTTCCTGATGTTTTAGAAAATGAGCCCCCTCGATCACCTCAAAAACTTTCAGCGCACCCTCTTCAACGATTTTGTGGGTTATCGTTAAACACTTGCTGATTGAGAACAAAGCGTAGATAAAACTACCATGCATTTATTTATAGTTTTTAAATGGAATCATGTTTTATAAAGTACAGCAGCGTCTACGTACATTTGAATACAGTGTTAATTTAGTCTGTGGCTCTTTCCTGGAGTCACACAGGTTAGTGGAACCTCACAGTCACTCCCAGGTCCCCGAGGGTGTGATGTCTCTGAAATCTGCGGGCTGGAGTCTGTTGCTCTAGGTGCTTTGAAAGCTTTCCGTAGATGAAGCCAGACCAACGAGGACCTGCCTGGGGATTGCGTTTTATCTACCCTCTGTTCCCTACAGAAAACTTCCTCTGCTGAGCTGTGCTCTGCAGTGATGTTATTGCCCTGAGGGACACCACGGGAGACGGTGCCTCGGCATCTGTCTGCTGTAAGAAGATGTTGAGATGTTATCATTTTGTGGCTTAGACAGGGTTCCTGGTTGCCGGCGATCATAGCTGAGCTGGGTGAAAGGAGCTGATTAAAGGACGTCGGGAGAACTTCTGCTTTGGGCTGTGGCAGAGTAACCGGTCCTGGACTAATCCCCCCACCCCCCCTGTTAAACAGCCATAAAATCGGGCGACATTTATGCGAGGCCTGCGTTCAGGTGTGGACAGCAGGCAGGGCGAGACTGTGACCCCAAGTGGGGGAAGCTGATGAGGTGAGCCCGTGCTTGCCCTGGTGTAAGGTTCCCATTTGGCACAGAAAGCTGGAGTCCAAAGGCGCACGGTGATCCCACTGGGCTAGAAGGCAAAGGTCAGAATTTGGGGAAGCTGATGCCCTTGGGGTCAGCAGGGCGGGGGCCGGGGAGGAGGGAGCCCGTGCAGAGGGGAACCCCGGGGTCCACGCGTGGGTTCTCCCTGAGATCCTAGGGGTCTGGGCTACGGATGCCCAGGCCAGACCACATGGGGCCTGCCGGGGAGTAGCTCCTGTGGGCGGGGAATGGGACAGAAGTGCCAGAGGCCAAGCAGTGCCAGGGGACGTTTGGGCCCAGGGTAGACAGGGGCTGTCAACCCCTCACGAGCAGTGGTGAATGTGTGTTAATAGAGCCAAGCACAAGGAAGGGTCTCTCCCCAAAGGAGAGCAGAGACCCTTGCCTTTGTCTGCTTTTCCCTCCACCTGGGCCAGGTGGTCGCTGAGAGTCATCCCACGGAGGGCGTGTGATGGGGGCTCACCACGGGGAGGGTCAGGGAGACAGGGGAGGAGTCCCCCAAGCGGGGCTGAAGTGCAGGGCACCGTGGCCTCCGCTCTTCCCACCCCGGGGCCCGGAGGCTACATGGGTGTCTCCTCAGCTGCCGAGTTATCTCCTGACAACTTTCTCAGTTTGTTATAGAATTGCTGTAGGAATTAGATTCCTTATGGTGAAAATGATGTTTATTCACCATGAAGGTTAAGAGAAACAGCCCTTGAAAGGGAATGAGCTTTTGTCAGAGGAATTTTTTTTTTTTAATGAACAGGATTGTGTTTCTACGATTGTGCATTTTGCATGCACGTTTTTCATAAGAGAATGAGGACTTTTCAGAATAAAGTGAAATCCTTGAATTAGAAGGCATTGAAAAAGCAGAATGCTCCAGCTCTGCCTGTGTTCCCTTGGAGGCCTAATAACAGCTGCACAGATTGCTGGGTTTTCTACTGGAAAGAACTTGGTCGTCCAGGAGCTGCAGGCCATGCAGCTTAGGAAGAACGAGGTCGTCAGAATGGTCTGGGTCGGGACAGAGGCCAAGCTGTACGAGCTCAGCGGGTTTGTACCAGGACCCCCGTGGTCTGACGCAGGGGGCCCGCAGGCCACAGTCGGGGAGGAGGCGCTGGGAGGATGATTTGGAGGCTTGGACGGCTTGGAGAAGAGGGTGACCGTGGAGGAATGATGGGGTCCTGACTGATGGAGAGGGGTGGGCCTGGGGGCCACTCTAGACTAACTGGACCCAAAGGGAAAATGAAGACCCCATAGGCGCAGTCATTCGCCGGATCGGTGGTTCTCAGCTGGGGGCGATCTTGCTCCTTTGGCGATGTCTGCAGGCGTTTGATCGTCGTGGCTGCAGGGAGGTGCTGCCGGCATCTAATGGGTAGATGCTGAGGATGCTGCTAGACATTCTCCAGGGGCTGGGGTGGCCCTACAACAGAGAATCAATGGGGCTAAAATGTCGCCAAGGCCACTGTCTAAAGCCCAGAAATCCTGACATGCAGTCCAGTGTCTTAGCTAGAAGTTTCTGGTCGACTGAGAAAGCATGTGCACACCTGCCTAGGACTCGCCTGGGAAAGCTTGAGGGGCAAATAGTGTACTTCTGCTGGCCTGGCGTCATGGGTAAACTAACTGCGGTGTTTAGTCTTGCTCTGCTAGGGTAACAAGGTGAGCATCAATCTCTTCTGGGCCACGTGGGAACTGTGTGCAAACGGAGAAGCAGACTCGATTTCAAGGGTGACCACCTTCTGGCTGCTGTGCGCACAGCTCATCCCCGGCCCGCGGCAGGCATTGCCCGTCTTGGAGCTCCTTCTTGTTTAGCTACCAGATGCTCAAAGCACCAGCCCACAGCCAGCACGGACCCGGCGGAGCGGCCAGATGCAAGGAGAGCTGGGGGTCCCACTCCTACTGTCCCTGATGTGAACTGGAATCGCTGGAAAGACAGCCTCGCCCCCACGTGCCTCTGTGGTAGCCAGCCCTCGACACCTGTTACTCACCTCTCAGACCTCATTCTTGTTTTTGTTTTTTTTTTTTTTTGTGGTACGCGGGCCTCTCACTGTTGTGGCCTCTCCTGTTGCAGAGCACAGGCTCCGGACGCGCAGGCTCAGCGGCCATGGCTCACAGGCCTAGCCGCTCTGCGGCATGTGGGATCCTCCTGGACCGGGGCACGAACCCGTGTCCCCTGCATCAGCAGGCGGACTCTCAACCACTGCGCCACCAGGGAAGCCCCATTCTTGTTTTAAAGACAGTAAATATGGGGCTTCCCTGGTGGTGCAGTGGTTAAGAATCTGCCTTCCAATGCACGGGACATGGGTTTGATCGCTGATCCGGGAAGATCCCACGTCATGGAGCAACTAAGCCTGTGCACCACAACTACTGAGCCTGTGCTCTAGAGCCCGCGAGCCACAACTACTGAGCCCGCGAGCCACAACTACTGAAGCCCGTGCACCTAGAGCCCGTGCTCCGCAACAAGAGAAGCCACCACAATGAGAAGCCCACGCACCGCAACAAAGAGCAGCCCCCGCTCGCCGCAACTAGAGAAAAGCCCGCACGCAGCAATGAAGACCTAACGCAGCAAAAAAAAAAAAAAAAAAAAAGAAAGAAAAGTCGGTAAATATAAAAATACCCTAGGAAAGGGTCAATGGAAACTCTTATTAACCTTTTATCCCTTCACATGATTGAGCCTATTGATTCCAGGCCATATTGATCATTGGCTGAAGGCGAGAAGGTTTCCATATTCATCGTTGGCTCTAAAGACTGGACAGAAAATTCCTGCCAAGTGCGTGGCAGGCTTGGCTGGGAGGAGAGGAGGGGGAGGGTCTTGAGGGTCCTGGGAGGTGTGAGGCCTGAACAGGACTCGGGGCAGGTGGCTGACAGCAGCCCACAAGGGCAATGTGTGACATGGCACCTCGTGCTTGGGCTTGTTCTGGGGGCCCCAGGGCAGAGCTGGGGGACAGCAGGAGCTTCCTGGAGGTGGGGTTGAGTGTAAGGGGAGCTCGTTCGTGGTCATCGCTGGGGGGCTCGGCCAGGCCCCCAAGGCAGGAGCTCTCCATTACAGTGAATCCTTGCTTGGAGGAGCAAGCAGCATGGCCTGGGGCTGGACCAGAAACCTCCTAGGATCCATTTTCCCCGGAAGCCCATCATCCTAGAAAACCGAAAATTCCAGAAGGGAGTTGAAGATTGGTGACTCCACTGGTAGGTCCTGTCCCAGTGACCTTCAGAGTGTCTTCCAAGTCTAACCTCTCTGCAGCCCTCCTGCTGTGGCTCCTGTTGTCCAAGCCACCGCTGTCTCCTGCCTGGACACGGCCACGGCCTCATGTAGCCCCAGGTGGCCTCCACTTTGCGCCCCTTTTCCAGTCTGCTCTCTGGAGCAGGACAGCCTCTCAAATCGTATCTCTGATCATGTGGCTCTTTGCCCAGACCTCTCAGCGGCTCCGTCACCTGCGCTCCCTGCCTGCTTCCTCCCGGTGCAGCCCTTCTGCTCGTTACTTGACGATGCTGAGCCTGTGTGTCTTAGATCTTTGCTTTTGCTGTGGCCTCTGCTGGCAGCGTCTCTCCTGTCTGTACGCAGCTCATTTCTTCAGTTCACTTAAGCCTCTCCCGGGTGTCGTCTCTTTAGAGAGGTGTTCCATCTCAAACCTCTGTAGTTCTCTTAACTCTTACGCTTTTATTTTATCAGCACTTGAAACACATTATTCAATTAACTGATTGCTTTTTGTTACCTGCTTCTGCACTAAATCCTAAGCCCCGCGTTGGTGGGAACTTTGTCTTTTTCATCCATAGTCCTGGTCACTAGGGCAGGGCCTGGGACTTGGTAACACTAAGACAACATTTGTTAAATAAATGACTGAATCATCAGCAGAAGGATAAGAAAAAGAGATAAATAAATTAACTTAAAGAATAAAATTTAATAAAATGAAATAATAAAAATTCATCAGTAAGTTCAATAACATAAAATCAATGTTGTCTGAATGCTTGGATGGGTGGGGGTCCACAGCAGATGCTTGGCTACAGAGAGTTAGGTCAGTTCCAGGATAGTGGGCCTGAAGGGAAGGGCTGGAAGACCCACTGGTTGGTCTGGACACCCCCCCCTTTATGGGAAACAGAGTGCGTAGAAGTGCATGGCCTGGAGCAGTTGGTGCTCAGAGAACAAGGGGGTTATCCCAGAGAACCTGGGAGTTTATGTTGGAAGCCTTCAGTCACTGTTGGGTGGTATAAATTAGAACAATTTGGAGATGGATTTGGCAACATCTAATAGAGATAATCCAGTAATTCACCTTCTAGGTTTATACCTCCAGGGAAACTCTTATACATATGCAAGAGGAGACATGCATAAAATCATGTATTACAGAATTACTTAAAATCACACAAAATCAAAGCGATCTAAATGGCCATTGATAGGTAAATGAATAAGTTATGGTATATTGAGAGATTAGTTTTATAGTAATTAAAATGAATGAGCCTAAATTCTCTCTTTTTCTCTCCACATATATGTGTTTATGTGTATAAAGATAGATAAATTTCAATAATCTAATGGTGAACTGAAGAAAGCTAATTACAAAACAATTCCTACAGCCTGATCTGTACATATGCAGTGCTAGTATAAAAACGTGTTTGGAGTGATACATGCCAAATTCAGGATAGTGGTTAATTCTCAGGAAGGGAGCGTTAAGGACACTTCGAGGTAAAAATGAAGGTTCAATTGTGTCATTGATATTTAAATATTTGTTCTTTTAATATAAATCATATATGGCAAAATGTCACCATATGGTAGAGCTGTGTGGAGGATACTTGGGTGTTTTTAATTTCATTCTCTGCACGTTTCTGCATGTGTTTAATTTTTCATAATATGTGACTGATTTCCAAATGGGCTGAAATAAGTGGATACAAACAGGAAATGGTATTATTGTTCTCCGTAGATTCTTTTAATAGTGGTTCTCTTTATTTGAACTCCCAGGCTGATCTCACAGCTTCGAAGTTGCTTTTGACTTCATAGCTGAGTCCTGTCTGTGTAAATACCACTCACTTTTGGGCCTTTAAAAGTCCACGAAAAGACCAGCCTCACGTTCGGTGCAAAGTTCTTCTCTCCCAGGCTGTTCTGGGGCCTGGAGCCCTCCAACAGGAAGGGCCTTTCTTTCACGCTGCCTCCTTTGCTCCCCGCTTCTTGCTTTTCCGGATGATGGGGGATCAGAGATCAAGGTGGCAGAAAATCGTTTCACGTGGCTGAGCCTGCCGTGTGGTCTTTTGGTCGATAGCCTCGGTCGTTGCTGGAATCAAGGTGGTATCAGGGATGCTCCAGCCCCACTTGCATCTTCAAGATTTCTAGGACAGGAGCAGACCCAGGCCTTTGTTTCACACATGTCCCTGAACTGCAGGGACACGGCCAGTGCTGTCTAGAACCTTCCTCTGTGCTTTGCCTGGCGGCCAGGCTGGGTTCAGCTGGCGTCCAGCAGGGAGCAAGGAGCCAGTAGCCCCTCAGGTAGGTGCCCCAGCTCCTCCGGGAGCCCTCCTTGCTTGACTTCAGGAAATGGGGATACCCCTCCCCTACTTCACAGAAAGAGGAGGGAAAAGCCCTAGAGTTCTTCCATAAGGACCCTCTACTCAGATGGACTGTTTCTCTGGCTGCCACCAACACTCCTATTTCAAAGAATTCCTTTTGAATTTCTGTTTTCTCTTTATATGGTCTGGTTGAGACAATGGGGTGAGAGCAGCTGAACCTGTTCTTCTACTTTTCAGTAAGTCCAAAATTCAGGACACAAGCAAATTTCTGTTCAACATCCTGTGACAAGGAGAAAAAATAGAGCCTGACTATGTAAAATGGCTGAGAATGTTAGGGGAGGATCCATGGCAATGAAAATAACTAGGAAAGAGGTTTAAGAAAAGATGACTATTTGATCACATATGTTGAAATGAGAAAGCCCAGTTAACCCTGAGAAAATAATTGTATTTTTAACCCTTGGACACAGGATATTTCATTATATTCAATTTTTTTTCTAATTCTTTGATATTTTCAAAATAAAGAAACATATTTAGATTTTTAAGGTGCACAAGTAAAGAGACTGTGTATTATAATTTTGTCATCTTTAGGTAAATAAGGTGGAAGTAACTCTAAAGATGCAAAATCTTAAAGACTCACGGTGATCCACGTGACGGTATTTACTCAAGTGTAAATACGACTTATTTGGACAAATACTTCTTTCTCTACACAGAGAGACACCCGCTCCTTTGGCTTAAGCTGGAAATGGTGATTCCCGTTTGTTACCACAATTTAGCATTTTCCTACCTGCTTTTGGTCCTCTCTCCAAGTCCCCTTCCACAGGTTAATTTCTTAGAAATCTTGGTGTATCCTAGATCCAGCCTGTCTTACTAGAGGGTAATTTTTAGTCCTTAACTTCTTTTCTGTTAAAAAGTTTTCCCTGGACTGAATAAGATTGGGAATAATGCAAGGATGTCCACTTTCACCACTCTTATTCAACACAGTACTGGAGTTTCTAGCCAGTGCAATAAGACAAGAGAAAGAAATAAAAGGCATACAGATTGGAAAGGAAGAAATAACACGGACAACATGATCGTTTGCACAGAAAATCTCGAGGAATCTGTCAACTCTCCCCACCCCCACCACTCTTAGAGCTAATAAATGAATTCAGGAAGGTATCAGGTTACATGATACCAATGATAAACATGTGGAAATCAAAACTAAAAACACGTTACTATAGATCTCTGGAAAGAAAATGAAATACTTAGGTATATACCTAACAAAACATATACGGGATTATATGCTGAAAATCTCAAAATGCTGATTAAAGAAATAAAACAAAGCCTAAATAAATGGATAAACATGCTGTATTAATGGATTGGAAGAGTCAATGTAATAAAGGTGTTCTTTCTACTTAAATTGATATATAGGCTTAACACAATTCTTAACAAGTTCCCAGCAAAGTTTTTTTTTTTGTAGATGTGGACAAGCTTATTTTAAAATGTTTGTGTAAAAGCAAAGGTTCTATAATAGCTAAAACAAGAATTTTGAAAAACAAGAATAAGATGGAGGAAATACTCTACCTGATGTTAAGGCCTACTATACAGCTACAGTTATTGAGACAGTGTGGTATTGGCAGAAGAGATCAGTGGAACATAACAGAGGTCAGAAATAGACCCACAAATATGCCCAACTATTTTTTTTGTTATTGAGGTGAAATTCATGAAACAAAAAGTTTACCATTTTAAAGTGGACAATTCAGTGGCATTTAGTACATTGAAATTGTTGTGCAACATCCACCTCTATCTGCTCCAAAATATCTCCATTGTCCCCAAATAAAATTGTTACCCCTTCATCCCAGCCCCCAGTAGGCACTAATTTGCTTTCTGTCTCCATGGATTTACCTATTCTATAAATATTTTATAAAAATGGAATCATACAATTTGTGACCTTTTGTGTCTGGCTTCGTACACAGCACAATATCTTTGAGGTTCACCCACATTGCAGCATATATCAGAACTTTATTCCTTTTTATGGTTGAAGACTACTCCGTTGTCCGGCTATCCCACAATTTGTTTATCCCTTCATCCACTGATGGACATTTGGATTGTTCCCACCCTCTGACTATTGCGAACTGTGCTGCTGTGAACAGTCTTATATACGTTTTTGTTTGAACACCTGTTTTTAATTCCTTTGTGTATTTACCTTGGGGTTGAATGGCTTGATCATGTAATAATGCTATGTTTTACTTTTTGTGGAACTGTTTTGCCTCATTTTAAAGCATAACCAGCAATGTGTGAGAATTCCAAGTTATCCACATCCTTTCCAACAATTAGTTTCCATAGTTTTGATTACAGCCATCTTTGTGGATATGAAGTGGTATCTCATTGTGATTTTGATTTGCATTTCCCTAATGACAAATGATGCCGAACATCTTTTCACGTGCACCCATCACATGTATGTTGGTATGCTTGATGGTGTCCCATAGGTCTCTTAGGCACTGTTCATTTTTCTTCATTCATTTTTCTTTCTGCTCTGGATCATGTCGATTTAGCTATCTTCAGGTTTGCTGCTTCTTTCTTCTGCCTGCACATGCACATCAATGATTTTACGTTTTACCTTCAGAATTTTTGAATCCTATTTGTAATTTCTATCTCTTTATTGGTATTTTCTATTTATGAGACATCATTTTCCTAGTTTCCTTTAATTCTTTGTCTATGCTTTTCTTTAGCTCTTTTAGCTCATTTAAGACAGATAATGTAGAGTCTTTCTCCAGGAACTGCAATGTCTTGTAGGGACACTTTTCTATTAATTTCTTATTTTCCTGTGAATGGCTACACTTTCTTGTTTCTTTGCAAAAATTTCATAGTTTTTTTGTTGTTGAAAACTGGACATTTAATATACTATAGTGTGGCAACTTTGGAAATTACCCCCACCCCCCCAGCCAGGGTTTATTGTTGCTCTTGTTTGGATTGTTTGATTTAGTGACTTTTCCTAAGTATTTTTTGTGAAGACTATATTCTTTGTCATGTGTGGTCACTGAAGTCTCTGTTCCATTATGTTAGTGGTCTGTGAGTGATTTGGCAGAGATTTTCTTAAATGCCTGCAGCCACAAACAAACAAACAAAACAAACCTCTCCTGGTCTTTGCAGACTGGCTGTGTGTCGGAATACTCCTTCAATGCTTAGTGAGGCCGTTTACAGCTCTGCCATAACTGTCACTTCCTCTTCTTATGGAGCCTAAACATCAGGCAGAGGTGGAAGTGTAGGGTCATCTCAGGTTTTTATGAGCATGTGTCCAGCCCTGCATGTGTTTGTGGACTTCGAGGTTCCCTGAGATATGCAGGAGCTTTTCAGATCCCTCATTCCCCCAAATGTCTCCTTCCCCAGTCTCTTCCTTCCAAGAGTTTTTGGTGTGTCTATTGATTTCCATGACGTGCATCCCTTGCTCCAGATGGCTGCAGATACCACATGTGCCTTTAAATACTTTGGACAAATAACACCTGGGAGTTGGGTCATCCCTGGGAGAGGCCCAAGGCAGTGGAACAAAGGGAAGCCCTTGAGCCAGTCCTTCCGGGAGCCCCTAGGAAAGTGAAATATAGCCACAGGTCCTTGAAAATGAGGTCCATGTTGCTCTCTGGGGGCTGCCACCTTCACAGCCCTCACTGAGCTGGGGAGTGGGAGATGGGAGCAGGTCAGTTAAAATATCACAATGCTCTTTTACTGAAATTCAGCAAAATTACCGAAATTCTTTCTTTATTAAGAAAGAAGTTTCACGTGGGTGTTGTAAGTTTTTGATTAGATTCCAGAGTTTCCCAAAAAGTCAACCTGACTGTTTTTGCCAATTTAATCATTGCGTTAGTGGTGAGATGGGGTTTGAGATTTCCCTACTCTGCTGTTTTTGGTGGCATCTGAATTTTGACAAAGGTGCAAAAGCAATTCAATGCAGAAAAGAAAGCCTTTTTAACAAATGGTACTGGAGTAATTGAACATCTTTATGTTTGAAAAAAAGAAATCTGATCAAAACCTCATACATTACAAAAATTAACTCAAAATGGATCACTGACTTAAATGTAAAATGCACAACTCTACAATTTTTAGACAAAACCAGAAAATTTTAGGACCTAAGACTAGGCCGAGAGTGTTTAAAGTTGACACCAAAAGAATGAACCACAAAGAAAAATGGATAAATTGGACTTCATCAAAATTTAAAGTTTCCTGTTAGGAGAACAAAAATGACAGACTGAGAGAAAATATTTGCAAACCATATATCTGAAAAAGGACTTGCATCTAGAATATATAAGCATCAGTTTAAAAAACAACTGCTACGACCAATCCACCTAGAAAATGGGCAAAAGACAGGAATAGTCATTTCACTAAGAGGCTAAACAGATGGCAAACAAGTTCATGAAAAGATGCCCAACATCATTAGCCATCGAGGAATGCAGATGAGACCACAGTGAGATTTCACTGCGCCCCTATCACAATGTGTAAAATAAAAAGCTGACAACACCCACTGCTGCAAGGATGCAGCGAAACAAGATCCCCCATACTGGTGGGAATGTAAAAGGTGCAGCTGCTCTGGGAAACATTTTAGTTAAAAAACTGAACATGCAACTCAGTATCCTATGAGCCAACAATTGCACTCCTGGGCATTTATCCCAGAGAGACAAAAACTGCTATTCATGCCAGAATCTGTACACGAATGTTCACAGCCACCTCATTTATAATAACCGAGGAATGGAAACGCCTAACTGTCCTTCAGTGGGTGAAAGGTTATTCACAGTGGTGTACCATGCCACGGAGTACTACTCGGCAACAAGAAGGGACGGACTCTGCTTTCCTGCAACAGCCTGGTTGGATCACAAAGGAACTAGGCCGAGTGAAAAAAAAGACAACACACTCCCCCTGACAGTGTACGTAGAACTGGGGACACTGACTAGCTCTGTGGAGCTACTGATAACAGCTTCCTGGTGGTGACACTGCACTGTCGTTATGCAAGGTGTTACCTTTGGGGAAAACCCGGTGACTGGTGCGTGGGAACTCTCTGTACGTTTCCCGCCAACTGTCTGTAAATCTACAATTACTTCAAAATTAAAAAGTTAAAAAGAAGAGGTACATTTCCTCTGGCCTGGATCTTTTGTCTGGACAGCATTATGATCAGAAACCTATTGTGCCCTGAATCCGCCTCATGTCACCCCACCTCCCAGTTCCTGGGTCATGGTCAGCCCCCCGGAATGCTCCTCCTTTGGTCCATCTTTCCAGATCGTCCTCATTCTTCAACCTCACTCAGCCCTGACCCCTCCTTTCCATGAAGCCTTCACTCACTTGCTGGAATGTGTTTCGTTTTCAAGCTTCCTCTTCTGATTAAATTGATAATTGTAGACTTTTCTAAACATTTGTTTTTTATCTTAAATATTGATGGTGTCGCAGAAGAGAACAAAAGAAATCACTAAATAGCCCCGCTTGGGCATCCCTCATTGATATTTTCTTTAAAAATTAAAATATTTGCCCAGGAACAATATTTTGAAATATCTTCGTTTACCAGCTCTCTCTTAGGGGAGCTGGCTGCTCTCACTTTTCCCCGTCCTCCATCTCTGCTACACCACGAAGCCCGCGCACCCCTGGGAGGGAGGGGGTACCCCATCCGGAAGCTGGCACCCGACAGGAAGAGGAAGCGTAAGAGCTTCCGCTGGGCAATTTGGGAGAAAAGGGAAGGTGGAGGTAGTGAGACAGCAGGGTCCATGCTTCCACACGCTGAACCACAGGAGGTCAAGGTGCACAGCCTTCCGGGTAAGTGCTGGGGTCCCGAGAAGTGGGCTTAGAGGTCCTCGGAGGAAACCGAGGTCTGGACCGGAAGCCCCGTGTGACTCTGCACCGCGTCCAACCACAGAACGTGTCAGTTTTCTTCCCAATACACAGGTGTAAAGGGAGAAAATTCACCTAGTTCAGGATAACACAGAATAAAAAGTAAAACCCCCTTCCCCCCAGTCCATCTCACCAAAGGCACCTACTGAGTTCCTGTGATTCTTTCCCAAGAAACCTTTTACTTATTTTAAAAATATCTAAATGGAAAAAGGTAATCTACAGCACTGTCGGTGCCTCACTTGCCTTTCTTCCTAGTTAAAACATCCTGGGATTTTCCCACATTGACCCTCCCAACTCCTTTACTTCTCTCTCTCTCTCTTTTTTTTTTATTTTCACGTGGGCCATTTTTAAAGTCTTCTACAGTATTGCTTCTGTTTTATGTTCTGGGTTTTTGGCGGAGAGGCATGTGGGATCTTAGCTCCCCGACCAGGGATCGAACCTTCACCCCCTGAACTGAAAGGCGAAGTCTTAACCATTGGACCACCAGGGAAGTCCCTCACCTCCTTTATCTCTAATGACTGTAGATATCCACCTCTGTCCTCTATTTATGGACACTTTGGTGG
Organism: Phocoena sinus; assembly: GCF_008692025.1. Classification (NCBI taxonomy): domain Eukaryota; kingdom Metazoa; phylum Chordata; class Mammalia; order Artiodactyla; family Phocoenidae; genus Phocoena; species Phocoena sinus. The sequence goes on along the minus strand of NC_045775.1, from coordinate 1,843,161 downwards.
TTTTAGTGTTTTGCTGTTTCAAAAAACGTTGCAATGAATATCTTTCTTTTCTTCATGTACATTTTGGCAGTGATTTCTGAGGATATGCATAGGATAACATGGACAGTTGGATCAAAAGGCATGAAAATCAAATTATTTTAATTTTCCTTTTTTTTTTCAAAGAAAAGGTAAGTTATGTTCAAAACTAAAAAAGTCAATTTGATAGTCAAAGAGTAAAAAGTAAACCCCTTCCTCTATAGATCCTGGTCCCTCTGTCCCCTCAAAGAAGTCATTATTATTTCTCTTTCCACAACTTAAGTTTCCTTAAAACGTGGTCACGTGCTTAACACATTGTACTTGCTAAATAATTCTCAGTTGCTCAGAGACGTAGATTTTATGAAAGTAAAAAAATGAGCAAGAAAGGCACCCCTAAGGAGGGTTTTTGTCCCTAAATCTGGACCACGCGGAATACCCAGGGGCAGGTGAGGAAAGTGAGGCGAAATAACCAGCCCTGCTTCTCATAGCTGAACTGCCTGCCTCCCAGCCTCAGGGGTCCTTGGAGGCCTGCGCCCAAATAAGCTATAGATTGAGTCCTTACGCTTAAATTTCACAGGCCAGAGCACCCGAGGCCGGCCCGATCTCGGCTCTGGTTAAGAATTCCGGCCACCTAGCGGCTTGGACAGGAGCCTGGAGAATGCGCTGAAGTGTTGTGTGGGTGCCGGCGCGAGGGACGCTTTACTGCAGCAAGAAAGGACTTCTGACAGCCTGGTGTAGGGGGAATCTGGGGGGCTATCCAGAGCGCATCGACTTGAGATCACTTATCTTAGGACAGACGCCCTGCCTTGCTTTCAGCTCCTCCGTCCGTGTGTGTGTGTGTGTGTGTGTGTGTGTGTGTGTTTGTGTGTGTGTGTGTGAGAGAGAGAGAGAGAGAGAGAGAGAGAGAGAGAGTCAGTCTCTGGGGACTAGGGGGCCGGCAGGCCGGGAGAAAGAGAGATGGGGGACCCGGAATTTGTTTAGCGCATGCGTGCTGGGTGCCTCACACCCACATTTCACTTGGTTTTATTTTTATTTATTTATTTTTAATATTTACTTATTTATTTATTTGGCTGCGCCAGGTCTTAGTTGCAGCATGCATGTCAGATCTAGTTCCCTGACCGAGGATCAAACCTGGGCCCCCTGCAGTGGGAGCACGGAGCCTTAACCACTGGACCACCAGGGAAGTCCCTCCCATTTGGTTTTTATTTGTGACCACCTCTCTGTGGGGCAGACGGGACCTCTGCGTTTAGGAACGGGAGGAGGGAGGCCCCCAGGGCAGGGATGCTGGTCAGCTTTAGCTCATCAGAGATCACCTGAGAGGTATCACTGTGCTCTGTTTAAGAAGGTGGGTGCAGGCAACCGATGTGGAGAGGTTTCCAGAAAAGCAGCTCTACCAAAGGTTTGGGTCCCGCGAGAGGGCATCTCCTGCATCCCCACGCCATCCCCACGAAGGAGTCGCTGTTTCCTCGGTACCGTCAGCTTCTCCCCGAGGGCCTGGCGCTCCCTGAACAGTCAAACTCTGGGCTACATTCTGATGCCTGTGGAGAGAGGGGCTTCTCCTAGTTTGGGGGACCCGCTGTGGGAGGTCTGGGGATGCTGAGAGCACACAGAGGTTGGGTGGTTAACCGAGGGCGTCCGGGCGGCCTGCGTTTGCTCCCTCCCTGGACGTGGGGATCCCCGGGATGAGCGGGCCCCCTCCATCAGCCCTGGCTGGGGAGGGCAGCCTGTGCCCGGAGCTGAAACAACTTCTTATTTGGAAATAAGCATGTGGTACTTTTAGAAGAGTGGAAAGACGAAAGCTCCAGGCTGGAGGGTGGCAGCCCCCAGGGGGCCGTGAGACCACGCAGGGGTTACAGTCCTGCTGCTTTTCCTTCTCTCCCCACATTGTCTGGCTCTGGGTAAAGCTGGGCTCCCTGGAGCGCGCCAGCCCGGGAAAGGGCCCGGCCTACACCACGAGGAGGGGTCCCGAGAGCGGGAGGCCGGGAGGGACTGAAGGCCGGAGGACGGCGCAAAGGTCACGGCAGATGGTGGCGGCCAGCCCTCCCTGCCCTGGTCGGTGTGCTGGTCGTCTCCTCTGCAAGCCTTTCTCGCCAAGGGCAACTACTGGTATTTATTCTGCGGGCTCTGGGAAACGGCCTTTGTTCCTCCTGGCTCTGGAAATGTGGCCTTAATCCAAAGTGATTACTCTGCTGCGCGCTCAGATTTATTCTTTGGTGATAGGCCGTCCTCGTGGCCTGGATCTCGGGCTCACGTTACCCAGCCTGTCGCAGAGGCCATCTGTCTTTCCTTTCCCGGGCAGACAATGACACGGAGGGCTCTTTGTCCTCTGCAGCTTTTGTGTGTGCGCGTGTGACACTGACCTCCGTGCTTCATTTCCACCGCAGTTAAGAGGAGCCGTAAAGAGCACAGGGGTTTTAAAAGCAGCCAGGGCAGAAGGAAATTGCCGTCCCAGGGAGGGCCCGCGGCGTCCCCGAGTCTGTCTTGCCCTTCTTGCCATTTGCAGCGGTTCTGGCCGCGGGAGTGGCCCATGCGCACGAGTCACACCTGCGCGTCGTCTGGACCAGGACGCGCCTGGCCGGCCTCCCAGGCTCTCTGCTCCGGAATCTATTGTTTCTCCTGGCAGGCTTACTGGACCAGGACGCGCCTGGCCGGCCTCCCAGGCTCTCTGCTCCGGAATCCATTGTTTCTCCTGGCAGGCTTACTGAGGATGTGTAAGGGCCTTCTCTGTTGCTGGGGCACTGAACTGGCTGGACGAGGGGTCCTCCCCTCCCGAGAGCCTCTTCCTGGCACAGGGCAGGGGTACAGGATTTGGGGGGATTGCCCTCTCCCCTCCAGCATCTCCTTTGTCTGGAAGGGACGGTGCAGCTGCTGAGAAGCTCGTCTGCGATGCTTTAAATCTTACTTCTCTGTCGGCCACGTTGCCTCCCCCTTGCTTCCAACTGCCCGCCGCCCCCACCCCCCCCCATCATTTCCCCTCTGCTGGCATTTATTTCAGGCAGGAGACAGGAAACGAAATGGCTCCATTCCACCGAGACAAGGCATTGATGGGCAGGCATGCACAGCCGTGTCCCATCCATTTGGAGCAATGCGGAGAGCTCCTTGGTCTTTGTATCTCTGTCCGACACGAGGCTTTTACTGTTTAGCACTGTATGAAGAATAAAACCTCCAGCGCGCTGCGATTTAGCTGTGACTCCATTTCTAATTGCTTACAATTAGCACTTGATTTGCCAATTATCTGTGACTTTGGGGTAGTCTGTGCTAAAACGAGGGACCACTCCTGATTATGTCAGTAATGGAAAAAAGCAGGACTGCCCACGATCTCCTGATGGAAAAATCCCCAAACCGCGGCAGGTGCACCTTGCGCTGCCTTTCATCCTCCTGTTTAAGTGCAAACACGCTGCCCGTTCTAGAAATTCGCTTCCCAGAAGGAGCGGCATTGTGGAGACTTGACCCAGGAGAGGCTGGGAACTGCCTGAGCCCCCGTCACGGCCGGCGCCTCCTCCCCACCAGCCCCAGGTTGGCCACAAGCTTGCCCCGCCCTGCTCCGTGGCCTCGTTTGCACCTTCTCTGGGGGCAAGAGGAGATCGGTTGTTTACATCTTACAGAGCGTGGAGTCGGGGTGCTGGTCTTCTCATCCATGCTCTTCCTAACGTTCCTCGTTTATAAAATGAGGGAAGGAACTGAGTTCCAGGCACCGGGGGAGTGGAGACTCAAGGGTGTGAGTGATTTGTACGCGCCCTATGCTGGCACCGCGGGGCAGGGGCCAGGTCCACATCCGTCTGGCTCCTGGTCAGTAATTCCCAACGACAATGACCTGCAGTCTCCCCAGTTACGTCGACTGAAGGGCTGCTCCCAGAAATCAAGTACATGCCTTACTTACACTCGTCCTACTGCTTAGAAGCCATGGCTGTGAACCCCTTGGAGCGGAAGGTGATTCCCCACAGCAGTAGCATCCTGTCTTGTACGTGTTGCACGAAGGAGTTGATGAATTAATTTAAGTGTGGATTGTTTTCATGGCTGGTGGTGCTGGGCTACCGACTGTGCTGGGAGAGCAGGCACACAGCCCTGGATGGCGCCCCAGGGGTTGCTGGACCGCTGGTGGCAGCCGCCCTGGGAATGTGCAGTCCACAGGCACAGACAGAAACCTTTTTCTGGAAGGCTACAAGTATTATCACGTGAGTGTGGTTTCTTCTCCTGCGTTGCTGGTTCCTCTGTGCTTTGATGAAAGATCGCCTTTCCCTGTGACTTGTGGTGTGGGTAAGATCTGATGTCAAGGAGAAGAAATTAAAGGGACAGAGCACTTCGGTTTGTGGAGGGTTTGCTTTCTGCCTCTGCAGAGTTGACGCCATCCGTATGGTCCGGGGAGGAAGTAGTTCTCTTGTGGTTTGACAGTAGTCACGGCTGGACGTGCCCGGCCCACAGGCACTGATCCATCTGAGGGGACGTCCCCGAGAGGATGGAGGGCCTTTCCATGCGCTGAGATGCTCTGTGAGGGAGGTAATATTTCAGACCTCTTTCTATATAATTACCTGTTATTTTCATGGATTAGATTTTGCTTTTCTTTGAGAAAACATTCATAGTAATCTAGGTCCCCCTCTGAGTTCAGCAATCATTAAAAGCACAAAATAAAGGCAGCTCCCTTCGGCAGTGTTTCCTTGGTCCTCAGGATTCAGGATTGATTCTGCAGTGGCCTGGCTCCGCTGTGGATGGCAGACAGTCTGGAGTTCATCGAAACGTCTTCAGTCAACGCCCGGCATTGCAGCTCAGTGCCCTGTGGTGCAGCACACAAGCCAGCTAGGGAAGCGTGAAAGGCGTGGGGGTTTCACCAGCCCCAGAGCCTCCCTGTAGGACGAAAATTCTGTTACACTTGAGCTGTAGTTACCATCATCAAATAATAGTGCCTTCTATCAACTTTTATGCTTTGGTGTTTCAAAACCTTCAGTTTCAAGAAGGTCATAGAATTTCTTAATAGACAAAGACCCGAGGACCTATGTGAGTGGAACCCTCAGTTTACCAGCAATATTTGAAAAGCTGTAATTTTTAGGGAAAGAATAAAAATCATCAGGCCTTCATATCCCAACTTCCTCCCTCTCTCTTTATTTCTAAATACTTTCAGGGAATGTCTTGCATTCAGTATGAATCTATTATTTATTTATATTTGTTCGACTCCAGAATTCAAGGTGGATTCAAGGTGGCTTACGACGTTAGATCATATATGAAATAATGAAAATAGTAATAAGTAAATAATAGTAAATAACAAATTAATAATCACAAGAAGGAAGAATAAAAATACCTTTTAGGATTTGAGAAAGTTGCTAAAAGTGGCTGCTGAATTTTGCTCTCAACTTTTCAACAGCCAGATGAGAAGGAACAAAGAGAGAAAGAATGAGAGGCTGAGTGACAAGGAGGAAGAATGTGCGTGCGAGGAAGAGAGGACGGAAGCGCTGTCCTCGAGATGCAGGATTCTCACTGCCTGACTCGTGATTACCTGGATGGAAAAGCTGGTCTGGGATCTTTCATTGCAGGAGCGTGGCTTTTAAATGATGGACACTGGTGGGCTTCCCTGGTGGAGCAGTGGTTGAAAATCCGCCTGCCGATGCAGGGGACACAGGTTCGAGCCCTGGTCTGGGAAGATCCCACGTGCCGCGGAGCAACTGAGCCCGTGCGCCACAACTACTGAGCCTGCGCTCTGGAGCCCGCGGGCCACAACTACTGAGCCCACGTGCCACAACTCCTGAGCCCACGTGCCACAACTACTGAGCCCACGAGCCACAACTACTGAAGCCCGCGAGCCTAGAGCCCATGCTCCGCAACAAGAGGAGCCACCACAATGAGAAGCCTACGCACCGCGACAAAGAGTAGCCCCCGCTCGCCGCAACTATGGAAAAGCCTGCGCGCAGCAACGAAGACCCAATGCAGCCAAAATAAATAAATAAAATAATAAAATAAGTCAATTTATTTAAAGCGTGTATTTAAATGATGGATGGACACTGGTTAATGTAAGCGAGAACGTTATCAACTGGGGTTGAAATCAGCAGGATTTGGTGAACGGACTGGACACAGGGCAAGAGAGACAGAAGCCAAATTCATCTTTCGATTGGTTTTTACGGAGGTGGGGTCCTCGCGCCCTCCGTCTGCCCTGTGGCCCTGGACACCCGCATGGCTGACGTGAGCCTGGCGCGGGGCTTCCCCCGAGCCCCTCCCTCCCTGTTCTGTCCTTGCCTCCTCTCCTGTTTCTTTCCCGAGTTGCTTCTCACTGTGTGTTCAGATGATGGTCCAGCTGGCCTATACTTTGGTTTGATATTTGCAGGAAGAGCCTCAGCTCAGCCCTCCGTGCCCGGCACAGTGCCACGGGCTTTACGCACGTCACTGCATTTCATCCTCACAATAGAGGTTTGTGCCTGTGCACAAACCGTGCAAGGCAGGGGGTGACTGGGTTCCTGTTTCCGAAGATAGTTCTAGAAACGGTGTGAATTAGGGTTTGGGGAAGGAAAAGCTGGTCCCTGTGGTTTGAAATCTGCTGAAGGAGTTCCAGCAGCATAAGGTAATGACCTAGAGCACAGATCCTGGACCATGTGCCTCAGGTTCAGTCCTGGATCTGGTGCTGCCTAGGTTTCCAAACCTCTGTGCCTCAGTGCCCTCATCTGTGAAATGGGATAAAACAGCATCTGTACCCCAGGGTTATGTGGGAGCTGAGAGGGCCAGCTTGTGTAAGGCTGCCGGAACAGGGCCTGGCACCACCAAGCACTAGGAATGGAGAAGCTGGTGGTGGTGTCACTATTTTTCTTATTAGCTTGGTAAATCCTCCAGGACTGGCTGGAGTCGGAACCTGGAGAATGTTATCTGGAATAACATGGGTCACAGTATTTATTTACTATCACTGCCAGGTGTTTTCATGCTTCCTCTGTGTTTTAGCTTTTGTGGCCCTTTGCAGCCACTTGGGGGCAAAATAAGGACCTCCTTGGTCGGAATAGTCTCAGGAGATTTTGTAGTTTCTCTGGCACTTTCGTGGTTCTCAAAATTTCAGGTGCTTCAGAATCCCCTTGAGGTCTTGTTGAGCTAGAGATCTCTGGGCCTTACCCTAGAGGTTCCGAAGCAGTAGTCAGGGGTGCTGCTTGAGAACTTGCATTTCCAGTGTGGTCCTGGTAGGCTGGCCAAGGCCCCCACTTTGAGAACCCCCAGCGTGGCTCACTTCACAGGACTCGCCTGATGCCCTGGACCAAATCTAACTCAAAGAGAACTCTTCCAACATATCAACAAAAATGTTAAAATATCTTAATAGTGCCTCTGCTGATTCTGCTTCTCTCTGTCATCTGCAAAAGCCAGAGCCAGTAGGCTCAGGAGAAGAGGTTTTCATTTTTCTCTTTTTTTTGTTTTGATTTTAAGTTTTTCTTGTCCAGAGGCTTTGTCCTGCCCATTGATATTCACAATTTAATCCAATAAATTAACCATTGTGCTTTAAAGATCCCTAGTTACTAAATATTGTACCTCACAGGTGTTTCCTCTCCAAGCTTTAGAGGCACAGAGCAAAAGTATTGAGAGCAGTGGATTGGGGTGCAACGGGACAACAGGGAGGATCCTGGGGGACGCGGCCACTCAAAACAAGGTGGCGTGCCCACGAACGGGGAAAAGAAAGACACAACAGCTTCCTGCCCCCAGAACATCACTTCCAACCCTGTTTCTTATTTTATTTTATTTTTAATTAGGACGAAATGCGTGTAACATAAAATTTACCGTATTAGGTATTTTTAAGTCTACAGTTCAGTAGTGTTAAGTATATTCACGTTGCTGTACGGCCATCTCCAGAGCTCTTTTCATCTTTAAAAGTGAAAACTCTGTACCCGTTATGTAGCAGCTCCCCACGGGCCCCTCCTCCAGCCCCTGGAAGCCACCGTTCTACTTTCTGTTTTTGTGCACGTGGCTCCTCTGGAAGCCTCGCATGATGGAATCCTATAGTATTTGTCCTTTCGTGTCTGACTTATTTCACTGAGCCTAATGTCCTCAGTGTCTATCCATGTTGTAGCTGGTGTCAGAATCTCTTACGCTTTTAAGGCTGAATAACGTTCCACTGTGTGTACATACCACATTTGTTTACCCCTTCATCCGTCCGTAGACACTTAGATTACTTCTACTTTTTGGCTTTTGTGAAGAATGCTGCTATAAACAAGGGTGTATAGATATCTCCTTGAGACCCTACTTTTAATTCTTTGGGGTAAATACCCAGGAGTGGAATTGCTGGATCATATGGTAATTCTATGTTTAATTTTTTCAGGAGCCTCCATACTGTTTTCCACAGTGGCTGCACAAACTTACATTCCCACCAACAGTGCACAAAAGTCCCAACTTCTCCACATCCTCTCCAATGCATGTTATCTTCTGTCCTTTGATGGCAGCCATCCTGGTGGGTGTGAGGTGGTGTCTTCCTGTGTTCTTTTTTTTGCGGTACGCGGGCCTCTCACTGCTGTGGCCTCTCCCGTTGAGGAGCACAGGCTCCGGACGCGCAGGCTCAGTGGCCATGGCTCACGGGCGCAGCCGCTCCGCGGCACGTGGGATCCTCCCGGACCGGGGCACGAACCCGCGTCCCCTGCATCGGCAGGCGGGCTCCCAACCATGCGCCCCCAGGGAAGCCCTCCCTGTGGTTTGGATTTGCGTTTCCCTGGTGATCACTGACGCCGAGCATCTTTGCATGTGGCTTTTGTCCGCTTATGTACCTTCTTCGGAGGAAGGCCTAGTCAGGTCCTCTGCCTGTTCTCAAGTTAGCTTTGTTGTTGCTGTCGTCATTGTTGCTGAGTTGTAGCGACCCTTATATGGACTATAGATCAGCCCTGCCTTGAGTACTAACACCAGCCTGGTGCCTGGCAGACCTGCTTTCTGGTCTTGCCTCTATTGGTAAACAGTTCTGTTGCCTCAACTCTGGCTTCTCAACTGCCCCCAGGAATGTGACAACGTCTGAAGCCGTCTTGGTTGTCATGGCCGGGGAGTGCCCTTCGAATCCAGGGGTAGAGGTCAGGGATGCTGTCAAGCCGCCTGCAGTGCACAAGGCAGCCCCTCACAACGGAGTTACCCGGCCCGGCGTGGCAAAAGTGTGGAGGTTGAGAAGCCCCTCAAGGACTCGGTTTCCTCACCTGTACAGTGGGAGGGTTGGACCATGCGCTCTGGAAGGCACGTTGCTGTTTCGATCCCTCATGTATTCGCTTCCATCCTCTGCATCAACGAGTAAAACATATCCTTACAGGTCCTCCTAAGCCAGGTCCTCCTAAGGCTCCAGTGGGTGTTTACGGTCTCAGTTTTCACTCAGCTCACACCAGCTTCTCGGCTCGGGGAGCTCTGGCTCACTTTGCAAACAGCTGGTGTGGGAACAAGAGCCACGTCCCCTTGGAGGGGCCCGAGGACCACATGGTGGGAACAGCAGAGGGCTGGGGCCACGGGGCCGGGTTCAGACTCTCACAGGCCGAGCAACTCGGGACAAGTTTGCCTCCTTCTCCCTTGTGCATTTCCAGCTGACACCCGTTGCCTTGTGGGGACTGAGACACGCGTGGGGCCGGGCCCTCGAAGTCTTCAGCAATCCCTGGACCCTCTGACTGCAGCGTCCGGTCTCCAGATGGAGATGAAACGACAGGACGTGCAGAGGGAAGGTGCTCGCTCATGTTTGCCCAGTGACTGAATGAATGAAGGCGCCTGCTCTGAGTCTTCTTGGGGCAAAAGAATCCAGTTATTCCATGGCTTCTGGAAACCTGGTAACAGTGACCACAATACACAGAAATTCTGTTCTGTTCTTCATTCCCATGCTCCCCTGCTGCCCCATACACGGAAAACAGGCCCTAAAATTTCTCACTTCCTTCGCACAGCTTTCAGCCGTCGGGGGCAGCTATCGGGCTGGGGGAGCCCAGAAGGTCTTCGTCTGCGTCGTGACCTGGCACCAACCCTCCACTGTCCTTAATAGCGGCGCTGCCCAGGGCTGTCCACATGCACAGAGCTAGGTGGTCGGGGAAAAGCTCCTTTTCGTTTAGGGAGAATTCCTCAAAGATTTTCTTAAACGGTTTCTTTCCCGAGAGCGGCTGGAATGTGGTCATTCACTTAAATATTTACCACGGGGAAAATTTCCTACCAACGCAGAATCCCATTTGCTGAGGGGTCTGAGCCTCGAGGTGGCCAGCCATCTCCTTTACAGTTTGGAGTTGCCCTTAAAGCCCCTCTCAGAATAGGGAGCTCATGGGGCGTCTGTCTTAGGCAAATTGGGAGGACAAAGCCAGGTGTTGTGGAAGGAAGCCCACTACCACTTGGGCCCTCCTGCACCGTCTCCCTGGGTTCCAGCCAGTCTGCAAGGCAGGGCTCACCCTGCCCTTGACAGGTGTGAGGACTGGGGTGCCGAGGGGTGAAGTCGGCTGTCCCTGGGGCAGTGGGAGGGGGGTGAAGTCAGCTGCTCTGCTTCTGAACCTGAAGGCTGTGCTGCTGCGTGGTTCCTGTAGGACATGGCACGCTTTGCCGTACCGGCCGGACCAGGACCCGGGAGCAGCCCAGTGACCCCCCAGGCCTGCCGGGGGGCCTAGAGTCCCATCTCCCGACTCCTTAGCTGGGTGTCCTGCCACCTCCTTTCAGTTATGGGACGTTTGGGGTACCCTATGGTCAGGGAAGCTCCCTGACTGACGAGAGCCCCGTTTTTGCCCTGGATTTATGGGGAGAGGGCCCGATCAGGGTGTTTTTCTAGTGAGATACCTAAAATTCGCTGTTGGCGCCCACAGTTTCTTTTGAAATGTCAGGAGTCCCTAATAATAAAGCCCTGGGGGGTGGGCTGGAGTGGTGCCTCACCCTGCTGGCTGGGAGTTCAGCCGGATCGACCTGAACGGGACCCTGGTTTTTGGGTGAGTTCAGGCCTCGGCTCTCTCTGCTCACTGACCACCTGGGACCTCAGGCAGGTCACTCAGCAGAGTCTCAGGTTTTCCACCTGTCAAATGGGGGCAGTAATGCTTACCACCCCGCCCCAGGTTAGGAGCAGTCAGACGATGTCGCGGATAGAAAGTACTTGCCCGGAGCCTCAGACCTTCCCGATGGCTCTTCCCCATCAGCTGGTTCTCAGGGCTGATTCCCTGGACCCCAGCGCCTGCCCCGGCTCTCGGCGTCACCTGCCCCTCCAACTCTCGGCTGCCGTCCCCGCTCTCCACTGGGGCCGACTCTGGCCAGGCCTGACCCCGTCCCTGAGATCCGCGTGGCCTTCCGGGCCCGACCTCTGGGGACTCAGTCCCGCACATTTGCACGTTTAACCTGTGTGAGTCCTGGTGGGTTACGGTCGGCTGTTGAGGAGGGGCCGTGCTAGGGTTTAGGGCTGGAGGGTGGCAGCGGAATCTCTGCAGCGCGTGTGGGGCGTTTGTGGGGCTGAGCCCAGAGCTCCCTGCAAGCTGACTTCGGTTCCTTGCACGCAGATGGCTGTGTTATGGGGCCTCGCCTGCCTGTTTGTTCTCCTGTTCTCTGAACGTGGGTGCTATGTGGACCTAACAGTGCGGGTCTGGGGGACACCCCCATGAGCGTGCTGTGGGGAAGGACCGGGTCTTCCAGGCAGTGGGTGGCCTGTCTTCCCACGGAAGCACCGGAGTTGAAGGATGGGGCCGTTGCCTCCAAGCCTCTCCCGACTGATGGCACAGAGATAGAGCTGTTGGTATCAGAAGGGTGTGTAGAGATCAGGTCCTTTGCACCCGAAGTACAAAACAGAAATGTCGACAAACAAGTGGTTTTTATGAGGGTTCGCTTAGCACTGTAAGGTAGAAAAGTAGAGATACAAAACATTTTTTAAAAAGTCTAATTTCTGACCTGACGGTTCCCCTTTAAATACATCATTACTTTAAAAAATTGCTTTCAATGTTCTCAAGAAAAATTATTCCTACAGTGACAAGTGGCTTGTTTGTCTTCGGACCTAATTGTGCTTAGAGTTAACTGATAAAAGGGTTTGGGTTAATATCAGAAAGTCTTGGGAAAATGTGCTTTTCTCTAAAGCAATTATTCTTTCCTTTTCCATCTTGCATCACCAGACGTGACCATCATAGCCTCCTTTGCTCTCTCTTCATCCCTCCTCTCTTCTGGGATGTGAATATTGCCGCCCCTTTGCCCACATGGAGCACACACACACACCCCATGAAGCCGGCGGGTGGAACCCAGGGGCGCAGGAAAGCTTTGGAGTAACGATCACCTCCCTGGAGGGCTCTTTAGGAAAAGAGAAAAGCCACCTCGCAGATGATTTCCACCCTTCTTTGCGCTGACGTGGCCCGCAGCTGGTTTGTCCTCCTGGACATGGGCCCCGTGGCCTCACACACGCCGGACTCCTATCCCTCTTCCTCCCCTGCCTCCCACTTAACCTGGGCAGTGTTTATACGTGATTTTCTTCCCTAAAAGGAAAAGTGAGAAGAATTTCCCCCAAGACATGTGGTGAGAAAGAACGCAGGACTCAGAGCCCAGGGGCAGCCGTGCCCTTCAGCTGCCGGCTCTCCTGGCCCGCTTAGGCATTTCAGCACATAAACATCCAGTGGAGGTCCTGGGAGAGGAGGCTTCTGGGTATTTGTGGAAAACAATCAAACTATCTGATATTCCTTGTCATTTCCCTCTGTGATACCACCACCACCCCCCCACAAAAAAAAAACCACTGTAACCAAAGAACAGGGAGGGTTGCTGAGCACCCAGCTCTGCAAGGACTGAGCCGTCAGCCACTGCGGTCGCTGGCAGCGGGGCACCTGGAGAGGGATTCAGGGTGAAATCAGGACGAGGCCCTCTGTGCTTTGGACAACAGGCCCCTTAGGTAGTTACATGTCTATCTCAGGAAGATTTTAATTCTTGCCTCTTCCCCTACGTAGAAAAGCACTAAATCATTAACTTGAGTTATCTTCTCTCTGCGACTAGCAGTGATCTTTTACCGAGATGTGTGCTTGACTACACATTTTTTCCAGGCCGACAATCATATATAGACTGGCCTCTCCCTCTTCTTCTCGGGAGCAGTTCCCTCAGAGCTACTGAGAGGCTGTCTCCCGGGCTGTAGTCTGCAGTAGGACCCTGAATAGAACTTAAAGTCTCAGTTCTCAGGTTGTGTGTTTTCCTTTAAGCCGACAACACCCATCCACACACACGTGCGCACGTCGGGGGAGCGCCCCGGACCACCCGCCTGCGATAGGCAAGGAAGTTACAGGCCCTTGGAGCCGGTCGGGTCTGGGGAGCGATGGGTGGAGCTCCATCCATCGTCTCCACGCTCCCGCCAGTGGCGGCGGAGACTGGACGGGGGTGGGTTGTGGAGCTGGGGTCGCCTGGCTGTCGCCATCGCCCCCGACCACAGGGCTCCTCGAGGCCGAGAAATCACCTGCCACCACTGTTCGTGCCTTTACTACCAACCCTTGTACTGGTGAGTAGTAGAGGCTCGAAAATCTTGAGAATTCATAGTTTGTTCACTGGTGGGGTGTGCATTTCCCCGCTGCCCTACTGTGTGTCCCCCCGGCTCTGCCGTGAGCCGGGGGCAGCCTGGAAGGACTGCACCATCTGGCCCATCCTTGATGTCCAGTGACGGAGCGCCCAGCGAGGAGAGAGGGGTGGGTGGATGTCCTTCCAGCTCCTTCCCGGCCAGGCCGTGATGGAGGGCACGGCACCCACCAGGCAACGTCTCCCTGGCAACGGCCCCTCCCCTGGCCCCCAGGGCCGAGGGACCACTGTCACTAGCCCCTGGGTGCCTCCTCAGTCTCTTTTGTTCCCTTTTAACCTGTCCACATGTTCTAACAGTGCCTTTGGTAATCTCCTTTTAATCACCCCTTTGGAATGTGCTGGTCACTTCGTGCTGGGATCCTGACCAGCACGATTAACAGCGCTCTGGCTATGGTTTGCTTTCTTCAGAAGATGCCTGTTTCTACTCCTTTGAGATATAGACTTAGGAGGTTAGTGAGGAAACAGTGTCCCCTCCAGGTAATGTAGCCATTTCCTTCTGGGCTTGAAGCACAGAATCTTCCGGTCCTGGGAGCCGCCCTGTCTTGTGCTGAGAAGGTGCCAGGACGGTTGGTGATATAAGTCAGGTAGCATTGCTTCCTTGCAGGGGCTGACGGTCCGGGGTGGAGTGAAGTCTGAACACGCGTGCTTCCATGGGCTGTCTGCACGCACCGCCTTCTGTGACTGCGTGCTGTGATGAGCTAACCCTGCCGTCCTCTCTCTATCGGGCACCTCTGGTAGGCAGGGTTGGGTGTTATTCATCTGTGCCCTCCAACGACTACTGAGGACCCGGCTCCCAGATTTGCACCCAGGAAATGTTTGCTGAATGAATGCTGAGTCCAGGAGATGCTGGCACTCAATTCCACTTCTTTCGGAGCTGGGGCAGACCCCACAAAGAAACGTTTGGGTGCCACTGCTGCCATGCGGTTTCCATTGTTAGATCTCTAAAACCCAGGTTTTAACGGACTGGGTATAGTCTGCCTGTTCAGCAACAGCACTGTGTAATTTCCCTCTCTGAAGCCAGTTTTCCAATATAACCTGCAATTCATAGGAGAAACAGTAAAATACTTGTCACTGCTTTTAAACGTTCCGTAGAACCTAAACCCTTAACAATAGAAGGTTGCCAAGAATGTGAAGCTTTTCCAAGTGTGTCATATTTGTCAAGCGGGGTGTTGTGATATGAAAAGACTGCCTGCTATATTAAAGGAAAACAGCTGTGTAAAATGAGCATCAAATTTCTCCTGTTGTTTCTGATCATGGGTAATATGATTTATGTTTTCATTTTAGAGACTACAAATCCATATGCGATTATCACTAACAGTAATTCACCATGTTCAAAATCAAAAAAGCCTGCCATTTCCTATCTGGCAAGCCCCGTATCTTTAATTTGGGGTTGCTGAGTGAACTGCTCTGCTGAATTGATGGTTTAACTCTAAATATCTTTGTCACTGGATGAAATGATGAGCATTTTTTAATCCGTTGCCCATTAATTAGTGGTATTTCACTCCTGTTGAGAAAAGGTGTGCCTATACATTTTCATTTAGAAAACTCATGCCAACATTATAAGACCTGAAGTTAAAATAAACAGAATTTAGAAAAGTAGAGGGAAGAGGTAAGGGAGTTGGGGTGGGGGAACCACCTTATAGCATCTTCATCATTGTTACTGTCACCGTCATTGCCCTTTTCGTCATCACCACCACCATCACCACCATCATCACCACCACCACCACCACCATCATCACCACCACCACCACCACCGTCATCATCACCACCACCACCACCACCACCACCACCACCACCACCGTCATCATCACCACCACCACCACCACCATCATCACCACCACCACCACCACCGTCATCACCACCACCACCACCACCACCACCGTCATCATCACCACCATCACCATCACCACCACCACCACCACCACCATCACCACCACCACCACCACCACCATCACCACCACCACCACCACCATCATCACCACCACCGTCACCACCACCACCACCACCACCATCATCACCACCACCACCACCACCACCACCATCATCACCACCACCACCACCATCACCACCACCACCACCACCACCACCACCACCGTCATCATCACCACCATCACCATCACCACCACCACCACCACCACCACCACCACCACCATCACCACCACCACCACCACCATCATCACCACCACCGTCATCACCACCACCACCGTCATCATCACCACCACCACCACCGTCACCACCACCACCACCACCGTCATCATCACCACCACCACCACCACCACCACCACCACCACCACCACCGTCACGATAAAAATAATGATAAGCTAACGTTTACTGATCACTTACTCTGTGGGAGGTGCTGTGAAATGTGTTGCTTGTAATAGATTTGTTTTGCTCTAACCTTTTAAGGTAGGTAGATTCTTATCCCTATTTTATAGATGAGGGATGTGAAGTATAAACGGGGAAGATTAAGTAAATTGGCCAAAGTCTGTCACCTAGCCAGTGGTGGACCTCGGATTCAAACACAGCAGCGTGACCTCAGAGTTTGTACCCTTTGTGGTATGTGGTGCAGGTGTGCACGTGCTGGCATCTCATCTGTATCACACCTTACAATGAGGCAGCTTGGCCAGGTGTGAATAGCCCCTCTGCTGTAGCAATCACCCAAGGCGCTTAGGGACATCTACTGTTTGTTTTCTTCTCTCTGTGTAACTTCCCTTCTGTGAACGATCTAGTTCTGCTCCAGCGCTGGCTTGGCCACCCCCTTCTTTCCTTTGCAGTGGGACAGAGCATCATCTTGATGTCCACAGATGCACAGATGTGGTGAGTTTTTGCCAGCCTGGACCTTTCCTCTGGCCCCTGGCCACTGCTATACGAGCATGCCGGGGTAGCCGGCTGGAGGGATGTGAGGGATGTGTGGAAGAGAGCTGAGTCCTCCGGGCTGGGCCGTCTCAGACCAGACAGGGGCAGGCGGAGGTCTCAGGAGCACAGGCAAGTCCAGCCGAGATCAGCAGAACTGCCCAGCAGACGTGTAGACAGCGAGCAGTATTAGATGGAGGTTGTTTAGAGCACTGAGTTGGGGTGGTTTGTTACACGGCACTGTCGTGGCAGTAGATAACAAAACATATAACTGGAATCTTACAACACAGGAAGGGAGGTGCCTCATGAAACAGCAGGGCTGGGGGGTTGTAGGGACTGAGTGAGCGCAGCAGGGAGGGCCTCTGAGCCTCTGCTGGGCTCGCTTTGCCCTGAGCTGCCCTCCCCACCCTGGTAAAGACCCTCTTCCCCTTTCTCCCCATCATGCTTCCTCTTCAACCTGATACCCTACGTTTATTTTCTGCTCAGACAATTGTTAGAAGGGTTGAGAAAGATGCTGTGGTGGGAAAGGCGGCCCTGCCAGAGGATGGCCCGCCTCCTCCTCACCTGCACGGAGGCTGATGTTAGCACAACCAGTGATTCCCTGGGACGTGGTGGTGCTGCTGTGTAGAGGGATACCCAACAGGAGTCATGTCACTGACACACCTCCACTCGGGTTCTGAAGAGCTGGGGGAGCGCCTCGGGATTTACTTGTCTGTGCGGAGCTGTCCCTGGAGCTGGGACTCCTCCCATCACCTGCACTCCCCAAGATGTCCTCCTGCCTGGATTCTCTGTGCCCCAATCGCAGCCCGGTCTCAGCTTTACGACGGCAGGGGCCCAATGGAAAAGGGGATGCAGAGGGTTCTGATGACCAGAACGAGGGCAGAGCTAGTGAGGGACAAGCCAGAGGCAGGAGCCCAGGACCTCGCTCCCAACTGGGGCTGAATTGTCTGCACGGACCGTGGTCCTGGCAGAGTTTCCGGGGACTCCGCTTCCCTTTGCCCTCTCTGACCCTGGTTCTGTCCACCTCCATTTTTGTGGTCGTAAATTCCTAGCACGGGAGACCCTATCAGTTACAGAATCAATTACACTGGGGGTTGCAGAGGTGAAGGCAGAACAATTCCTGCTGAGAGGACCTCTGTGTGAATACTTAAAGTTTATCTTGAAAAATAGAGGCTATTCTGAAATCCTCTTTTAAACTCTGTCAGAAAGCTACCTAAGGATACCCTCACTATTTTACTCCCCGGAAACAGTCACCCTGTTGACACTTGCTGGTTTACGGGACCTACTGGAGGATGGTGTTGGTACCAGCTGTTCGTCTTCCAGCTGCTGGCTTCCTGCGGGACACGTATCTCACGGAAAATCTCAGGTGTGTGGTTTATTTGCAGCACCTAAGCTTAAGAAAAACCTGGGGTGTCAGGGTGCCCGGCTTCAGGCTGTCCTCCCATCTCCCCTCCCCCCACCTCCTAGCTCTGCTCACCTCTGCTGGGCTTCAGTCTGAAATGGGCCTCTCTAAGGGTCAGTGAAGTGGCTACTGGCTGCCAGGTACCACTCAGAGGCGAGAAGCGACGTTTCACGTTCGTCCTGCCAAAGTCCGAAGGCGGCTCTGCTTGGCCTGAGTTGGGTCACATGCCTGCAGGAAGCAAGCAGCGTCGGGTGGGCGGGGGTGGAGGTGAGGGGCAGGTCCAGCGTGGGCTGCACCTGGACAAAAAGGATGGGGCAGGGTTATCTGTGGGGAGGGGCTTTCCCCATAGGAAAGAATTCTGGCCGGGCAACCACACGTGTTATTTCAAAAGGGACCATCTTTTTAAAATAAGGAATTTAGAAGGAGAAGCAGTCTGAGAAGTGGGCCCCAAATACTCGTTTTGGGTATCCACGAGAGATTGAAGTATTTTGCAAGCAGAAGGAAAGGACTCTGATTTGATTTAGAGTAAAGGATTTTCACACTAACGAATCTTCAGAAGGTTTCGTGATAATAATCGACCATCAGTGGGTATCCGTTAAGTCCCTGGCCCTGTGTGAGCTTCCTGATCCATCAGAGCGAGATGTGATTCCATCCCTAAAAGTTGTGTAAATAACTGTAACACAAATGAAACAACTGTGAAGAATATGATTGAGGCTGTGATTGTTGGCCAACGTCTCTGCCGTATTCTGTTGGTGCCGTGGAGTTGAGGGTGATGGGGGATGCAGGCCCGGCAGCTCCGACGATGGGCCTAGGAGAAGGTGAGCTCTGAGCCAGACATCGGAGGCACAGGGCTGGTCCGGGAAAGGTGAGCCCCTTCTGCAGGGCTGTGCTTGGCCTCTGCATCCTGTCCCTACCTGGACGGCGGTTTTCTTCCGGCGTGGTGCATGCCGTGCACTGACTAGGATTTTGTTCCGCTCGGTTTCGGCTTTGTCATAGAACGCCATGCTCCAGCATGATGCCATGCTTAGCGTGGTCTCTGGTTTTGCATTGCATACGTAACTCAACCAAGGTGTCCTCACTGCCAAAGTTGCCTCTGTGAGCGCCTCTTACCGAGAGGGTCCTTGTCCAGCGACAGGGTCCTGTCTGGTGGGTAGGGGTGGAATGGGGTCCTGTCTTATGGGTCAGGCTTGGGGAAACGAGTCCTTTGTTTTCAGCATCTCGAGGTGAAGTAGCGTGACTCTTCTTCGTTGGTTGTGCTGGATCAGTCCCCTAAGCAGTGTCTTCGGCCAGTTCCATTTTGCCGGGAAACTAGACCTGATAGCCCAGAACTGTGTGTAAAGAAGGAGCTTGTCCCAGCCAGGCCTGGATTCTTGCAGACGTAGGTTACGGATAGTTGCCGGAGGGTGATGACCTCTGACAGACCTCTGACAGGTAAAGGTGACTTGCAGACATTCTGTCAGCGTTTTGAAGTAACCGAGTCTCCCTTTGACCCTCTTCCCGGAGGAAGGGAAGCGTGTGTAGGAGCAGAGACCCGGGTAACAGAAGGCGCTGAGGGGCCGGCAGGTAGGAATCAGGGGGTCTGGGCGCCGGGTTCGGCTCTGACGCTATGTGCTGGGGGCTGATTCATAAAACGATCTGGGCCTTGAAATTGCTCATCTCAAAAGTGAGGGATTCTACCGGGCCCTTTTCCCCTGAAATTCAATGTTTTCATGACATGAGCCCCACCTAAGTAGTTCAGTTCCATGTAACTACCCGCATGGCTTATTTTCTCCAGTGTTAGAATACAAGTCACTGTCGGAAGTTCTCTGAGTAAAACATATCATAACACGTATTATCTGCATTCTCTTCGTACTGTTAGTGACGTGACCACAGGCAGTCGGTGACCCTGAGGGAGGGGCCTCTGGGCAGTGGGCACTGGGCTCTCCTTACGCAGCTGTGTGGCCCAAGCTCACACCTGCCCGCTCCAGGACCCGGTTTCCTCCTCTGTACCCCGGGGTGGGGGGCCAGGCCCATGACCCTCCAAGTGCTGTCCCACTGCCCCCCCCAAGCCTCTTGTCCCCTTTGTCCTCACATGTCCAGCCAGTCCTCCTTCACTGGGGTTTGTGATCCCTCCCTGTTATCCTAAAGGAAGCACAAAATTCATGTATGTTTCTTTTTAAAAAGAAAGTGAATCAAGATTATGTTTTATTTGGATGTACATATGTGTTATGGAAATACATTCCCACTTAATTGAGGGGAAAAAAAGGAGGTAATAAATTGTATGTGTACCGTGAGCCCATCTTTGTAGAAATATACCGACTTGAATATATTTGCAGGGGAAAGTCTGGAAGGAGAGATACCGGGGCAGTGAGAGTTGGGGTTGCCTACTTGACTTTTGTGTTGGTTGTCTGTGTTTTCTACTTTTTCTATGACGATAATGGCTTATTTGGGGAAAATTGGGGGAACTGAAGCGTATTTTGTTCATTTTGCAGCTTCCTCCTCCAGTATTATTGAGGCATAGTGAGGGGTCATAAACCAGGTTAGTAGCAATCAGTATGGAAGGGTGAGTTCCTCGTCACCCACGGATCTCCACTGGGAGTGACAATTTCTTCGAGAACCTTCCCAAGCCGAACTCATCCTCCCTGGCCTTCTCCCCTTCCCCCCGCGGGTTCTCCTCCATCGAAGAGTCTGCAGAGCGAGGTCCCCACCGCCCCGCTTCCAGCAGTGAGCAGCGCGGAGCATCTCCTCTGGGGTGGGCTCCCCTCCCCCCCCAAGGCTTTCTTCCCTACAGAAGGCTCCTCCTTTCTACGTTCTGACCAAAGCAATGAAATGGAAGGCAGTAGCTGAGTTGGCAGGCCCCCACAGTCCATCAGATGTTCTATTTGATAGAAAAATACTCCTGTCCAGGCCACTGGGACCCTCACCACTGTGAGAGATGTGAAGTCACGGACCCTCATACCCATCTGGGTTCCCCAGCACTGGCACGAAGCCTGCACACAGTAGATGCTCAGTAAACTCAGAAATACTGTTGGAACAACCCCGGAGGGGCTCTATTTTACGTGCCGTCTTCCTCTTTCTAACCTTACGTTGTGGAAAATTTCATATAGACTCAAAACAGAGAGCCCCTCTGTCACCTCCATCACCTACCTTCAACCAGTACCAGCATTCCGGGAACCTTATTCCATCCACCTCCCACTTGTTTTTCTTTTGCAAGAATATTTTCAAGGCAATCCTAGATACACCCTTTCACCTGTAAATATCAATACTTCAATATGTAACTTTAAAAGATACGGATGTTTTCAAACATGACCACATGATGGCACCTGCCCTGGCTGCCCCTTGGAGATAATTTGCTGTAATTTTGTATCTGTAGAGACAAGGGCAAGTGGGAGAGGAGGGGCCCGTTGTGAGGAAGTTGAGTTTGGGTCAGTACGTGGTCCTCACCCTGCTGCTCCGTCCCTGGGTGATTTTGGTTGAACTCTTGAGTTTCTGGGCCTCGTTACTTGATTGTTAGTGTGAGAAGAGTGACCTTGTAGTTGTCTGAGGGCTGAGGAATGGGGCAGGTGTCTGAGGGCTGAGGAACAGGGCAGGTGTTTCAAACCACTTTGGGGGCTTAGGTCAATGATTCTTTGATGTTCAAGGGTCGCCAGCAGGAGTGGGCGTGGGTGTGGGTTCCGGGGGAATTTCGGTTCTGTTGGATCAAAGTGCACTTGTGACAACACAGGCCGGTGTCCAGAGCAGAACCAGGGCAGGGTTTGAATCACAGGCCTCAGTTGTCCCGCAGGGAAAGGGGCTCTTGCAGTTCTGGGAGCCCCTCAGAGGAAGGGATCACAGCCTTCTTCTGTGATTTATCTTGTGTCTGCCAGCCCTGACTGAGGCATCACTATGGCAACAGGATGGGGAGCAAACAGGTTCACAGGCAAGGTGAGGTGCACCTGAGCAGCCGTGGAGGCATCTTTGGTGTTTCCAGGTCATGGAGCATCTATTGTTGAAGCAATGTTAATGCACCTTGTTCTTTCCCCTTAAGGAGTGTTACCCGCATAAAACACGATGAAATAGGGCCCCAGAGGGATGGTTCAGACTAGAAGGTGCTGTCCTGAAGCTGCAGAGCCTGGTCTGGTGCTTCTGGGAGCCTAGCAACCGTGCTGCCCAGCTCTGAGGCCTGCTCCATCGTCAGAGGGTGGTACCCCAGACCACACACACACGCGCGCACACACACACACACACAGACACACAGAGACACAGAGCGCCCCACATACACACACACACACAGAGACCACACCACACACACACACACACACAGAGCACACACACACAGACCACACCACATACACACACACAGAGGCCACACACACACACAGAGGCCACACCACATACACACACACAAACCACACACACACATACACAGACCACACACACACACACACCACACAGACACACAGAGCACACCACATACACACACAGAGACCATACACACACACACACAGAGACCATACCACATACACACACACAGAGACCCAACACACGTACACACACAGACAGGTGACACCACATACACACACACACACACACAGAGACCACACACACACAGAGACCACACACACACAGGCCATACCACATACATACACACACACAGACCACACACACAGACCACACACACACGCACACACACAGAGCACACACACAGGCCACACACACAGACCACACACACACAGGCCACACCACATACACACACACAGACCACACAGACACAGGCCACACCACATACACACACACAAACCACACACACGCATACACAGACCACACACACACACACACACCCCACACAGACCACACAGACACACAGAGCACACCACATACACACACATACAGAGACCACACACACACACACAGAGACCATACCACATACACACACACAGAGACCCAACACACGTACACACACAGACAGGCGACACCACATACACACACACACACACACACGCAGAGACCACACACACACAGAGACCACACACACACAGGCCATACCACATACATACACACACAGACCACACACACACGCACACACACAGAGCACACAGACACACAGAGCACACCACATACACACACACAGAGACCCAACACACGTACACACACAGACAGGCGACACCACATACACACACACACATACACACACAGAGACCACACACACACAGGCCACACCACATACATACACACACACACACCACACACACACACACACACACACACACAGACCAAACACAGCACATACATACACACAGACCATACACACACAGGCCACACCACGTACACACATACCACACCTATTTAATTCACATAATCATTTATTCAACAGATTTATTGAGCACCTGCTGTGTGGTACTGTTCTAAGCCCTGGGGATGCAGCAGTGGGAAGACATTAAAAACCCTTGCCCCATGGAACTTCCATGCTAGTTTATAGCCCGTGTCCTCATCCTGCTGGGCAGCCTGACTTTGCGGGGTGCTGGGACCCTCACACCAGAGTGGGCATGCATGCGGACAGCCCCAGGGCTGTGTCTCCAGAGCTTCGGGAGCAGCCATCGGAGGGGAGCCAGGGTGTCCGCCTGTCCATGTCCTTCCCGCCTTGGTGGCCAGCAGGTCTGGGGACGGCTGTGTCCTGTCACCCGGGGGCTTTCCCACATGCCAGCGATGATCTTATACCTCGGGGCGCACATCTCATCATTCCCACTCGACCAGCAGCAGCTGGGCCTCCAAGAAGCTTCAGTACATCTCACTCAAGGTCACAGTGCTACCCAGAGGGTGGAGGGGACCCACGCTGATCCAGATCATCCTCTCACCCATGGGTTCCGCACCCTTGACCGCGGCAGGTCCTGTCCATCATTCGGGGGAGGAGAGGCTGCCTATCCCCTGCTGTCCCCCCAGTCAGAGCCATCTGACACCAGAGCTGGTTAGATCCACCTGCTACCCTCAGGGCAGACACACAACCACCCTCCAAGGGTGGGTGGGGTCTGGCGGCCAGGCTCGGGAGACATAGAGGGAGGTTGGTAAAAGGTACAAACCTTCAGTTACGAGTTGAGTAACATCTGAGGATCTAACCTAGAGTGTTGTGACTACGGTGGGTAACAGTGTATAGTATAAATGAAATTTGCTAAGAGAGTGGAACCTAAATGTTCACCCCCCCCAAAGTAAAGGTAAATATGTGAGGCAGTGGAGGTATTAACGAACTCCGTGGTGGGAATCCTTTCACAAAGTATATGCACATCAAATCGTCACCCTGTACAATTTAAATGATTTGTCAGTTACACCTCAGTAAAGCTGGACAGAAACCCCACCAAAATAGTCCCTTCAGTTTCTCAAGTTCTGTTTTATGATCTGGCAGTGAATATACATATGAAAAGAAAGTCAACAAAGAAGAGATTCTGTCTTTGCTTCTAAATCACTAATAACGGAAGATCCAGGCCTTTAACCTAGAGCCCCGGTAAGATCTGTCCCTCTTGCTGCACCCTTGACTGTGTTAGCGGCTTCGGTGCAGACAGGAGAGCGCGCGCTGTATGTCTGGCCTGTTACCTAGAAACAGAAACAGAAACAGCAAGAATCTTTACGTTCTTCTCCTGAGTTACGCTGTTGCGCCCCAGACAATCACTCTTGCAGAGGCTATATCACACCGACCTTCTCCATGGGCTGAGAGCGTTAAGCCCTGACGCCTGATACCGGAAGCCATTTCCCTGCTGTGCAGGTGCTGGCCTGTACCTTCCGGGCAAATCGGGAAATTGTCATCCCATCATTTCCCGGGCGCTTCATTCTCTCACAGAAGCCTGGTTGAGAAAGGATGCAATAGACATTTAAAAATTGGATTTAGGGAGGGCTCGATTCGGTGAGTCCTCCACACATGCATTGATTCATGAGCAAAAACCACGACCAAGCCTATCTTTGTTCTGATGACTGGGCGTCTCAGTTGAAAAAAAATGTCTCGGTGAAGTAATAATAAAGCTAATTCCTTGGATTTTTAAAAATCCTCACATTGTTATGACTTAAGAAATATAATCTTCTTTTTCAAAAATCTTTCTTAGTCAAGTAAAGACTTGTCCCTTCTCTGTAGAACGAAAAGTTCTTTGTTCACAACTCAGAAACGCTTAACCTCTCTCGGAGCCTCTTGGAGGCTGACGGGAAATCACGGGGGCTCATCTGCTTTTGCAAGGATGGGGCACGGACGGTCACTCGGGCAAATCCCCACAGGAAGATGTCGGCGCACTGAGAAAAGCAACTCAGGTACCAGCAAGGGGGATTACTAGTTTGTTTTCGATTCATGTTCATTTTCATAATGTGCTTCATTTTCCCTGGGTTCGAAGGGCTTTTGGCCTCTGCCGTGAGGAATAAGCTCTCTTCCCGACAGTTCAGGATGGGCCCTTTGTAGTGCTTGTCTCTGGAGAAGAGTACATTGTTTGAGAAGGTACTCGAATGCCCTGGTTCTTCCGTGTTGATCAGGACCCATCCCCGCGGTCCTTCTGAGCATAAGCCTTCCCTCTGGGCGTGTAGGGCGGCGGAGCAGGAAATCCAGATTTGTATCGTGTTTCTGCTGTTCCACCAGCTCTGTGGCCTTTGTGGTTCCTTAACTTTACTGAGCCTCAGTTTCCCATTCTGTAGAACGTGGCTCATGGTCTGCCTCGTGGGATCCTTGTGTGGAGGAATAAGGGACAGATCTCTCCGGCACCTGCCCGAGACCCTGGCTCTGGGTAGCACCGTGCTCCGAAGCTTCGGGCCTCGTGGGCAGGGGAGTAGCAGGGACCCCAGCACCCTGCCTGCTCCTGGTAGGACCTTCTTGTCCTAAAACCCAGGGCCCCACCCACGGTCTGTCTTGCAGATTCACAGCAACCCCGTCGCCTCCTGCTTCCTCCTTCACTTCGTTCCACACGAAACACCTGGGACGTCCAGGTCACCCCTCACCTGGTTTCTCAGCCCCGGGCCTTGGCACCTCCTTGATCTCATCCCCTGTCACCTGCCGACAGGCAAAGAGGTGACTTACTGTGTCAGCAGGGGAAGTTGACTTGGTTATCAATGAAGGTTACCCCCCAAGAAGGGGTGAAGGAAAAACACACGCGGGCCCTCGGGATCCACTGAGCATCTTAACCCCCCGGGGGGTAACGTGAGTCAGCAGGTACAGCAGCCGGGACCCGCGAAGGCCGGCAGCCCAGGCTCAGACCCTCGGGTGTGAAGTCCAGGCCACCCCAGCCACAAGGAGATCGGAGCAGATGGGGCATGGCCAAGGGTGAGGGACGTAGGGAGACAGAGGTGCCCACGACACCTGGGACCTGCTGCAGCGGCTGGGACTGTCCGTCCATCCTCCCGTGCGGAGCCTTCACAGCCACTGCGCGGCCACCCCTGGAAGACTTGGTCACAGAGCACTCGAAGGCCCAGGGCCGGACCCGAGGGAAGCCAGGCGCAGCCTCTGGTG
The DNA here is from genome assembly GCF_008692025.1 of Phocoena sinus. NCBI lineage: Eukaryota > Metazoa > Chordata > Mammalia > Artiodactyla > Phocoenidae > Phocoena > Phocoena sinus. Next base: position 1,817,011 of record NC_045775.1, on the reverse strand, counting down.
GACACACGTCACGCCTGGACTCCCAGCCCCTTGGCTTCATTTCCGTTTGCCGCTGGCGTGAAAGCAGACACTTCCGGAGGTCTGTGGTGCTCATGCGGTGCTCACCCTCCCTGGAGGTCAGAGGCTGCAGCGCCCAAGCCCCTTCCTCTGGCGCCCTTCGCGGAAAGAGTTTGCTGACAGCATCTGGACGATGGGGAGCCGTGGGGGGCCTTACGTGGCCGGGCCATGGTCAGGTGCGTGTGCTGGGCCAGGAGGGGAGTGGCCTGGCTGTGCGACGTCAGAGTGTGTGTAGCGGCCTCAGGCAACTGAGCAGGAGATGCAGGAGGTGCTGGGCCGTGCAGCGTGCACACGTGCTCACACACGCACGCACACACACAAATCCGTAACACGCACACACACAGACACGTAGGCATGCCTACACATATATACATACACTCACACACACACACAAATCGTAACACGCACACACGTTCATACACACATAGACATGTATACATACCTACACATACACGTACACACACAAATCGTAACACGCACACACAGACATGTATACATACCTACACATACACGTACACACACACACAAATCGTAACACGCACACACGTTCATACACACATAGACGCATACATGCCTACACACATATACACACACGTGCACATGCATACACAACACACACATGAACACACACACACATACATACACACGAGCGCACACACACACACACACTACAGGGCAGCAGCTGGCGGGTCTCTGCGGGCAGGGATGGTCTCTCCCGAGGCTCATTTCCTGACTGGAGGCTGTGATGGTCATTGGGGGAACTTGAAATTCAGGGGCCATTTTCCGGCCTAGTAATGAACTGTCTTTTGCTGTGCATTGCTTTTCAATGTGCGTGTTAATGCATCTGATAGATGCATCTGATTTCCACCGGGGACACCTATAGCACATAAGAACGGGCCCAATGTTAGAGGGCTGTGAGTGTCATGCGTGGTTTTGGCTGTTAAGCAGGCCTGTGGCTTCAGGAAAACACTTTCAGATCAGTGGGTGGGCGTATGGTACCCGTGGCTGCATAACCAGTAGGAATGGACATTGCGTTTCATCACAGCTGGTGGTGGATGTGGACCAAGAGACCGCAGGTCTGGGCCGGGATGCCTGAAAAGACCAGGATGGTGCTTCTGGAGGGGACTGCTGATAACGAGCCGTTTATTGATTGTTTGTCCTGTGCATCTTGTGACTGAGGAGCCTGGGAGGAAAACGATGCCTGTAAATTCCACTCACAGCCCTCCTGAGTTTTGTTTTATTTCAGTGCCGCTTGAAGGAGCAGTAGGTGTAAACTTCAGTCTGCTTTCTTCTTAGCTTTCAAACTGGTACTACTGTTGTCCCTTTTCTTTTCTTCCTCACTTGTGTACGTTCTCAACTTTTCTTATTTAGAAGTTATTTGGTACTATTTGAAATTTAATAACATTAACAAGGATCATAGGCTGCTAATTACTTTATCTCATCTTGACCAAACTCTAAGCACATTTTCACTTCTTATTCTGTACACGAAGTCTTATAAGGGCAATTACGGCTGGGGTTCCTAAACTTAAGACAAGGAAAACTCTTTATAAATATTTTGGAAGTCTTTGGTTAATTTGTAATATGGTCAAAAAATTGCCCCAGACATTATAAAATTATTAAAAAATACAATTAAAATATCCATCCTTATTTGCATGCCACGAGAGGTAGTCCACCACTGTCTGCCTCTCTCTTCTTAAACTGAATGTTTAGAAAAATAAGAGTTCTGCCCCTTTGCTTGGCCACCCATGTCAAAATTTATGAGTGAGATTGAATATCTGATTGCTGCCAGTTAATATTTTTGCACACATAATTATTTGATATGACTACTTTAAAGTTTTTGAGGCATTAACTATTTTTCTGTTAGAAAGACTGCACTGACCTCTGTGTGTGTGTGTGTGTGTGTGTGTGTGTGTGTGTGTGTGTGTGTGTGTGAGAGAGAGATCACTTTATGGGGTCTTGACCCTCCAGTTCTTGGAATCGAGGATAAAGGAACAGCTTTTGTTGTGTGGGTCTCACACCCTCTTTCAGTGTCCCCCCACCCCGTGTCTGGTTCTACTTCTTCTGTCTGGGCTGCATCTTCACCCTCTCCCCCTCCTCTGCGTTTTCTCCTTAGATCATGGCATTTGGTCCCCTGGCTGGGCGTCTGTCTACGTACTGATCCCTTTCTCCCGCCCCGACTCTCCCCCAGTAGCATCCTTACGGACTCCCCACCTGGTATCCGTGGGCATCTGGGAGCCTCGCCCACGGGTCCCCTTCACTCTTCCTCGTCTTGGTTGTTGGTACCATGATCCACCGGGTTACTTAGGGCAGAAACATGGAATCACCCTTGATCCCCCTCTTCTCTCATCTCAACTTGCCGTCTGTCCTGTGGCTCCCCCTCCAAACCTGCGCTGTCTGGGCTGTGCCCACCCTCGCCCTTGGCCAACATGAGCAGGAACCCGGCCCCCCGTAATAGCGTCCTAACCGCCCCGCTGCAGCTACATCCATTCTCCACGAGGGAACCGCAATTATCTTTATAGAGTGTAAACTACTTCCCGTCACTGCTTCTCTTAAAACCCCGTTAATAATCTTCTCTCCCACTTGGAATAAAATCCAGAATCTTTACCCAAGACCTGGCGTAGATTTTTCCTTAAAATTCACTGGGTGACTCTAGCTCTGTCCACTAGACATTACCATTGTTATTATTATTATTTTGGTATAGTTTATATATCAGTTGTTATATTGAGGTGATACAATGTGTATTTACACGTTTATCAAGAAATTATATTGGTGATATGGCCCTTACGTATTTGAATCATTCAGATGGATCCTCTTGGGATACCTTCACAGACGATATTTCCTTGAGATTTGTAATGGGGACCAGGGGCTTGTGTGAAATTCTTCTCTGCATTTTAGCTGGAAGTGTAACCTGTGTGTCCTGGACCTGTTGGTCGGACTGGGGGAAGCCTCGTCCTCAGCTCCCTTTGTCTCCTGGTTCCCTGGGCTCTTGCCCCGTGGCCTCCTTCTCTTCCTTGAGCACCAGGCTCCTTCCTGCTTCAAGGCTCACCCTCCTCCCGTCCCCCCGGGCCAAGCCCCCAGCTCTTCTCAGAGAGGCTCCTTTTCACCCTTTCGGTCCCTGAGGTCAGATGCCACATCTGGGGTATATAGTACGAGGACCTGTGGCACTTAGAGGGACATATGACTCCCCTGAGATTGAGCATCTTCACTGTTTAGTCGTCAGTGGTTGTGACCTTATCAGGGGCCAGGGGATAACCTATGTCAACAATCCACAGGACAACTTGGTCCGCAGTAAATAGTGGGCACCCACCTCCTCCTCTTTACTGACCCTCTTGTCTGCTTACCGAACACTGGGCTCTCTTACGGGCTTGGTGTGAAGGTTGCCTGACCCCCAAGGCTTCCAGGCACCGTGTCATGATCAGATGATTCAAACCTCAGGAAAGAAGGGTGCCTGCCCCCCAGCACTGGAGACAGGTGGGTAAAGAAATCATCGCGGTTCTGGTCTGTTCTGGGGATAGGGGTAACGTGCTCTGGGAACATAAATGGGATGATTTTTAATATCCTATATTCTTGCAAGTTTTCATAATTAGCCATGAGACTATAGGTTGTTTAGTGATGGAGATGCAAGAGAATCAGTATTTCAAAAAACATTTAAAATCAACTGTAACGCGCGGATTGATTTTTTATTTTTATGTTGAGATCATTGCAAATCCGCATGTAGTGGTGAGAAATCGTACAGAGGGATCCTGTGGACACCTCGCCTGGTCTCTCCCAGTGGTAACGCCCTGCGCAACCACAGCACAAACATCACAGCTGGGTGGCTGACAGCGGTACGGGCAAGATACAGAACATCGCAGCAAGGATCTGCTTGCTGCCGCGTACAGTAACATCTCTTCCCTCGTCTCCACTCGCTCCTTCATCTGTGCCAACCACTAACCTCTCTTTTCCATTTTCATAATTTTATTACTTACACTAATTTATGTGCGTAGAATCAGGCCTCTTCGCTCTGCATCATCCCCGGGAAATTCATTCAGTTGCTCTTTGTAGCAAGAGTTTGTTTCTCTTTTTTGCTGACTAGTATTCCATGGTGTGGAGACACTAGTTTGTTTAACTGTTCATTCACTGAAGGACAGCTGGGTTGTTCTCCAGTTTGGGTTATTATAAATAAAGCTCCATGAGTGCTCACGGACAGGTTTTTGTGTGAACATAATTATATTAGTTTAGCGGCACCATGGTAACGAAGCACCGCAAACGGGGATGCTTAAAACAACAGAAATTCATCCTCTCACAGTTCTGGAGGGTAGAAGTCTGAAGTCACAGTGTCAGCAGGGTTGTTTCTTCTGGAGGTTCTGCTGGAGAATCCGTTCCATGTCTTCTCTGAGCTTCTGAGTTTGCCTGTGGTGCTCGGGGCTCTTGGTTTGGATACACATCCCTCCAATATCTACTTTCCGTCTTCACCGGTGTTCTCCCCTGGGCGTGTCTGTCTCTTTTCTTCTTACAAGGCCACCAGTGCTATAGGACTTCGGGCCCACCCTCATGCAGAATGACCTCATTTTAACCCAATTACGTCTTCAAAGACTCTATTTCCAATCCACCCTAATCCAGTTCGACCTCCTCATAACCAATTATGTCTGCAAGGACCTTGTTTCCAAATAAGGTTGTATTCTCAGGCACCTGGGGGCAGACCTTCAACATAGCCTTTGGAGGACACAGTTCACCCCACAACTAGGGTAGCCGCAGCGTCCAAGCTGGGACCTCGACTGCGTGGGCAACGTCTCTTTAGCAGCAGAATGTACAGAGTATTTGGGGGAAGGGTCCTGGCCGCAGGAATAGGACTTAGGGCACTATTAAAATGGTCTCAGAAAGAGTTGAAGTTCTGAACCAATGAGTGGGGTTTGGGGTAGATACCTTTGTCTCTATACAAAATTTTGTGTCCAAAATTCAAACCCTTTCTTTAGTTTACTGCCCCGTGCCCCCCTCCCCCAGAGCCAGGCATCTGAGCTTTGCACACCGGCATTCCCTGTGCGTCTTCCTGTCCAGTGGGACACTGAGTTCTCATCGTCATCTGTGATGGAGGCGAGCGGCTGTGCCTTGGAGCTGGTGGGAGCCGGGTTTGTTTATGTAGATTTTGTTTTATTTTAGTCTTTCCAATGACTGCCTTGGGGCTTTAGTTTTCTGCCAAGGGCAGGAAAGAGAAGCCTTTATTGCTTAGATGTAGGCATTTGAGATAAGACGTGAGCAAACATCACCACGTAATGAGTGAGCCCTTCCTGGGCCGCTCACCTGGGTTGGGTCTGTGTTTTCACTGTGAGTCAGACTCGCGTTTCCTCTTTAATTCCACAGCTTCATTTAGTTTTTGAGAAATTCTTTCCAAATACATTATGCTATTCTGGTATATATTCCTTTCTTTTGTGATTTTTCTGAGCCTAGACTACAGCAAAGAAGAAACACTCAGCTGTGATGATGAATCCACAGGCACTTGTATCCGTATAACTCTTCTACTCTAAATACAAGTCAGCATCTTTCCAAACCACATGTGGGAAGTAGAGGGCCGGGAAAAGGACACGATCATCAGTCAAATCAACAAGCTTAATTAAATGTATAAATGTGCTGGAGTTGAAGTGTTTAAGGTGACCGAGGAACCCTGGTGGAAACACGTGTTCGTTCTCTCTCAGAGCAGTGGGAGACGGAGCTCCAAGGCCAAGAGCGGGTGTGGCCTGCCCTGCAGGGGCCGCGTGGAGGGACCCCCGGCAGCCCGATGCCCCGTGACCCCAGACCCACATTCTCCCCAAATCCTCGAGCCCCAGTGGAGCTTCCCCCTGGGAAGGAGAGTAGCCCCTCGCGTCCCCCCGGGGCCAGGCCTCCTGGAGGTGCTCCCTCCACCCCCAGCCCTACCCCCTTTGCTCCCACGCCCCCGGGAGACGTTTTTCCCCATGTTCCCTGGATCCCCTCCTCTCCCTCTGCTACACCACTGTTGATACGGTTGGAAAACCCCAGATAGTGGACCACTCAGCAACGACAGGACGCGCCACTGCCAAGGTGGCCCTGGTCCTGAGAGTCACCCTGTCCAAAGTGGAGGTGACAGGGCCAGTGGGCAGGGCCGGCCGAGCTAATAACAGCAAAAATGTCGGAGGTGCCTAGTGGCAAAAGACATGAGCTGTTCTGGGCGTGGACGCAGCATTTCGACAGGTGTGTCAGAGTCACCGCCATGATGTCTCCTGGTTCAGCATCTCCTGCTTTGCCCGTCAGCTCTCAGCCTCCTTCCTCCGTTGATTACCCCCGGAATCATTTCTCTTTCCTTACCTCCCTCATCCTTTCCTGTGGCCTTAAAATTCACCAGGTATCCCGATGGGGGAGCACAACCCAGCTCCTCTGGGCCCGTCTCCATCTTCAAGGCCACTCTCCTCCCGTCCCTTTCAACCTGGTGTTTCTTTTTAAAACCTTTTTTTTTTAATTAAAAAATATTTAACTTTTATATCGGAGTATATTTGATTAGCAATGTAGTGTTAGTTTCAGGTGTACAGCAAAGTGATTCAGTTATACATGTACATATATATACATATATGTGTCTATTCTTTTTCAAATTCTTTTAGGTTTGAGAATTCATTTGGGTTACTACAGAGTATTGAGCAGACTTCCCTGTGCTATACAGTAGGTCCTTGTTGGTTAACATTTTTGTTTTTTTTTAAAACTCATTTATTTTATTTTTGGCTGTGTTGGGTCTTCGTTGCTGCGCACAGGCTTTCTCTAGTTGCGGCCAGCGGGGGCTACTCTTCTTTGCAGTGTGCGGGCTTCTCATTGCCGTGGCCTCTCTTGTTGCAGAGCACGGGCTCTAGGCTCACGGTCTCAGTAGTTGTGGCTCGCGGGCTCTAGCGCGCAGGCTCAGCGGCTGTTGCCCACGGGCTCAGTTGCTCCGCGGCATGTGGGATCTTCTTGGACCAGGGCTCGAACCCGTGTCCCCTGCGTTGGCAGGCAGATTCTTAACCACTGCGGCAGCAGGGAAGCCCTGGTTATCTATTTTAAATATAGCAGTGTGTACGTGTCAATCCAAACTCCCAATTTATCCGTACCACCCACCCTTCCCACCGGTAACCATAAGTTCGTTCTCTAAGTCCATGAGTTTGTTTCTGTTTGTAAATAATTTCGTTTGTGTCATATTTTTTTAAGATTCCACATACAGGCATATAAGCATGTATCTGGAGAAAAACATGGTTTGAAAGGACACACGCACTCCAGGGCTCAGTGCAACACTGTTGGCGGCAGCCAGGACCTGGAAGCGCCGCGGGCGCGGGCGGAGGAGTGGGAATGAGGATGAGGCACGCATGCGCAGTGGAGCGCTACTCCGCCGTAAAGGAGACGCAGACGCCCTTGGCCGCCGCCTGGCTGGGCCCGGGGCTGTCCTGCTGAGCGACGTGGGTCAGATATAGAAGGACCCAGCCACCTGATGTCACGTGTTTTCGGAGCCCAGTGTCCCTAAACGCTCTTTTCTCCAGTGACCTTCGCACTCGCGCCTCCCAGTGACTCCTGCACCTGTGCAGTGTGGCCCCTGGCCCCTTCTACGGACGGCACGGTCCCTGCGCTCCCTGCGGACCCGGGGCTCTTGGGAGCCCCCCGTCCCCTGTCCCTCTCACGCGTGTTTGCTGGGGTCCAGACGGCACCCTGCCACGGGTCTCCTTGTGCCGCATAGGAAGTGGTTCTGGGCATCTTTATCCACGTCCCGAAGCCCGTGGTGAGGCCACCAGGCCTAACCCCGCCCCTAGAATGGACCTAAGTAGGAGCCAGGCCTCCCCATCACCACGGGGTTGTCAGTAGGGGGAATGAGGCTTTATCCCAGGATGGAAGGAGATGTACCGAGGCTTGGGAGGTTAGAGGGAAGAGAGAAAATTTGGGGGGGGAGGTGGTCTTCAGAGAATGCGGGGAGACCCTGCATCCGATCTCGAGCAGATCCTCTGGAGGGGGCGGCGCACCGGAGAGACCACGGCGGTCGCCAGGCTTTCCTGTCCTCACTCGGTCTTTGAAGCTGCAGAGACGGCCCTGGAGTCACCGGGGCCGCGGTGGGGTCGCCCCAGGAAAGGCCTGGGAGGAAGGGCAGTGCAGGGCCAAATAGCCTGGCCCAGCCCAGTGCCACGAGTCGTGATGTAGTGACCCAGGAAGAGGAAGTGAAAGGCTCAAAACAGAGCTTAAACAGTTAAACTGAAGACAAGAAAAGTGAAATTCTGTAATTCTGTGTTGGGGGGCTGGCCTGTGAGGAAGGTGCTCCGACCGCAAACCCACTGTCCAGATGCAGCCTGTCCACCACCTGGGCCCAAATCATCACGCCTGTTCCTTCCAGCGCCGTCCCTTCCCAGATGCCGGGTCCTCGCCGTCACCCGTATGTGGCACAGCGCCCTCCGTGCCCATGTGAAACCTGGGAGGTATGCAGCGGGGGAGTGGTCCCCGCGTTACAGGACCTCTTGCCCCTTCGACCCAAGACTGATCTAAAAATGAAGTCCGTTAACTTAAAAAGCATACGTATGGCTGCCGCCACATCCTTCCTGACCTGACCTCCGCACTCTCCCCGGAGCAGCCGCCCTCTCCTGGGGGGCGCGTGGTCCGTGAGCCCAGTGTCCACCGGCCTGCACTCAGAGCTCCCTATTCTTTTTCTTCCTTCCTTCGGTCCAGTCTGCAGCCTGGCCTCCCAGCCCAGCTCCCCACTTCTGAGCCATGCTGAGAAGTCCTCTGGTCTCACTTGTGTAAGGAACAAGCACGTCTGCCCAGGGGAGAGGTCGAAGCCCCCAGCTCCATGCTCTTCAGGCGGGCTGGTCCACACTGAAGGGGAATCGGCGTCTCCAAGTCTCCATCTCGCCTTCCATGTCAGTGTCCTGGGGCCAGCGCGACAGAGTACCACACACTGGGTGGCTCAAAACAGCAGAGGTTTACTCTCTCACAATTTTGGAGGCCGGGAGTCTGAGACCCTGGGTCTGGCAGGGCTGCACTTCCCACGGAGGCTGCAGATGGGGCTCCACTTCTCAGCTCCATCTTCAAGGCCAGCATCTTCACACCTCCCCCTGCTCTGTCTTTACATCACCTTCTCTGTGTGTCAGATGGCCCTCTGCCTCTCCCAGAGGGACACCTGTGATTCCCTTCAGTGCTCACCTACCTGGGCAACCCAGGCTGCTCTCCCATCTCGAGATCCTTATCTTAACCACACCTGCAAAAACCCTTTTTCCGTGTAAGGCCACATTCACAGCACCGGGGATTAGGACCTACTATTCCGCGGGCACACTCAGCCTGCTGCACCCTCTCACAGGTCTGACGTGGGCGCTCTGAGGTTGGGGTGTCGAGTGGGGATTGGCAGGGCTAGGAAAAGTCGCTCTGGGCTGTGTGGACTGGATGTGATTCTGCTTTGGTGCCTTCAGCCTTTGGTAGATTCTCAGTGTGTGTGTGTGTGTGTGTGTGTGTGTGAGTGTGTGTGTGTGTGCGTTTTAAGTGTTCTTAGTTCCTTGTCTTGCCCACTGGGAACATCTAACAGGAGAGGCAGGGAGGCTGGCTCGTAGGCAGGTCAGGTGATGGCTCTGTGCAGCGCTTGTTCATTTTTAAGACATAAATAATAATAGTAACACACCTGCTATTTGCTGTGGTACCTGCTGCAGGCCTTCTGATGGGCACTGCCTCACCTTTCAGGCCACTGCATCCAACATCACACCTGCAGCCCCTGCGGACCTGGAGCCTCCCCTGACCATCCGACCGTAAGACCACTGGGCAGCCTCCCTTAAGAATTATTATGAAATGTGCTTTACGTACAGAAGTGCATATAACTTACACGTACAGTTTAAAGAATAAACTGTACCCGCCACGAATTTACCTGAACGTTGAAGGACTCGATTTACCCTGCATCCCTCTACCTCAGGGGACAGGTAATCCATCTTCTAAGTTTTGTGTTACACAGTTCCTGCCTTTTCTTCGAAGGGTAACAGTCTTCAAATTTTCGGTTGTTTAGTTTTGCTGAATTTGATCCACGAATAGAATGCATGGTTCTGAGCGAGTGCGTCGTGGACTTGCTTTTTTCCGCTGAACGTTTTGCTGCTGAGATTCATGGGTGTTGTCGAGCAGAGCTGCGCTGGACTGTTTGGGGTGTCGGGTTGTTACTGGGGGACCCCGCTTCTGTGCGTGTGGCAGGGGCTGGGGAGTGAGGAGGGGTGAGTGGGAGCTCGGGGGCATCGGGGAGTGACTCCTGCGGGAAGGTGGTCCGTGTGAGGCCCACTGGGGTTGCCACCTGGTGCTCACTGTGGTGGGCTCCTGCCCTCCTGCAGAGGCCGGGACTCGGGGCCCCGTCTTCAGTGTCGGCTGGAACGTGGACCAGCTTGGAGTTTTCTCAGGCCCTTTAGGAGGCCCAGGCTCATCACCGGGAAGCGGCCTTGAGCTGTTAGGGGCTAGGTTAGCGTTTGTCCAGGTCTTTATAGGCCCAGGTTGAGGGCTAGTCGAGAAGCCAGCTTAGAGGGGCCTGGCTGGGATTTAGTCAAGAGACTCTGTCGATACATGTCAATACGTATTTACATTTATATCGTCTTTTTATGGTTTTCAGTGAGGCTGCATAATTTGCTCCATGAGAGCCTTGAAATTTTTATTACATTCCTTACTAGGGATCTTTCTTCCTTTTGCTATTTAAATAGCATCTTTTCGTTTCCTAATTTTTGAAAAGTTAAAGCCTACAGGAAAGCTACCAGAACAACACAGCAGACACTGACTTGCCTTCACCCCAGGTTCAGCGGCTGTTAGCATCTTGTCACGTCTGCCCCTTCTCTTTCTCCCAGCTTTCTCTCCCTCTCTCTCCCTTCCCCGCCCCATATATATGTACATTTTGCCAACATCATAGCACTTCACTTCAGCTTACGTTAGCTAGGAACAAAAACGTAAACACAACGTAATTCTCACACTTGGGAAGTTTAACCTTAATGCTATCATCCAGTACGTAATCTGTTTTCAAGGGCTGCCGGTTTTCCAGTCATGACACTCATTGTAGTTTCTCTGTCTGGTCTGATTTAGGAGCTGATCAAGGACTACACTCGGCGCTGAGCTGCTCCCGAGACGCTGAGCCGCCGGCTGGACAGCAGACTCACGCTGCCCGGTGAGTGCCCAGGTGACCCGTGGCCCCCGTCCGTCACACAGGCTGCCACCTGGTGTCAGTTTGTCTCACTACTGGCGTGGGGGGCTTTGCCCACTTGGTTCAGGTGCCAGCTGCTAGTTTCCTCCATTATAAAGGCATCTTTCCCTGTTGGAATTAACGAGTAATCTGGGAGTGATTCTCTGAGGCTTCGTGAAATCCTGTTCCCCCACAGTCTTGCACCTGGTGGTTTTAGCTTCCACTGCTGAATCTGTGCTGGAAGCAGAGCAGTGATTTTCTGTTCGATTGTTTCTTTCTTTTCTTGTTATCAGCATTCTCCTACCCTGAAGACCCTCTTCCCTACTCTTATATAACTTTAGTATCGGAATAGATTAATGAATCCTTTTTACTTCCAAAGATTACAGTCCACTGTGTCATTATTCATTTTGTCGTTCAAATGATTCCAAATTCAGCCCATGGGACCCTCTGCAAGCGGGCTTCTGGGTCCTTTTTTGTGTCCCAATCGGTGTCCGAGAAATAAGTGGTATCTTTTAAAAATCGCATTTTCTGTGCGTTCCTTGTGTAACTGATTTTGCTGCATTGACCTCGTGTCCAGCACCTTGCTGAACTCTTCAACTAGTTCTGAAATGGTGTCTGGAAATTATTTTGATTTTGTGTATTGACAGCCATACCTCTCTGCATGATGACAGTTCAATTTCCTTCTTTCCAATTATCTGTTTTATTTCTTTTGTTATTCAGCCGGCTAGAACCTCCTGTACAAGGATAGTTCTGTATAGAAAGACACGTGCAAGCACTAAAGTCCTCTAACTTTGAAGTTTCGGCGTGAACTGTGATGTTTGCTCCGGGTTATTAGTGGCTATCCTTTCCCCCCACTAAGGAAGGTCTCTTTTTTTAAGCACGGGGTTTTCAAAAAAGTCTCTGATGGGTTTGGAATTGTACCAAACAATTTGTTTGTGCATTTGTTAAGACGGTTATACATTTTTTCTCCTTTACTGTATTAATGTGGTAAATTACAGTAATATTGTTGAATGGGAACCATCCCTGCATTATTGGTATAAACCTTATTTGGCATTTTCAGTATATTCTACACTTAGTTTAGCAATATTTTGTTTAACCTTTTGGTGTTTGTACATGAGACTGGCTTCTATTTCTCCTGTGCCATATTTCTCTCTTTTTCATGATCTCGTTGTCTGAACCCACTTATATTTCAGTACTGTGTGTAGCGTGTATGTTCTGGTTGTGGGTGGATGGAGAAGTGAGCGTGTATAACCTGAGCCTCTTTCTCGCGGGCGTCGAGGGGAGAGTCTGAGACACTCGTGCGGTTCCTTCCGTGGGTGCATCTCCGTGCAGGTGTCCAGGACTTTGTAAGACCAGCCACCATAACCCTGAGGGCCCGTCCAGGGACAGGTGCAGACCTCATAGAGCCAGGCTGGGGGAGAAGTCGCGGGAAACGGGCTGCCGCCCGGGGGTCTCCTCACCAGGGACCTCCCGGCCCTGGCCCCAGAGGGCTCGGTCACATCCAGGTGCCCTTGTGTGCCTGCCAGTAGGGCCTCTGCTCCCTGCCCCGAGGGCCTCGAATCCCGGATTCAGATGCGAGGTGAGGGAGGCAGGGAGGGGTCCGAGGACCCCGCGGCGGGGAGAAAGGCCGGGTGGGCAGGGCCTTTTCAGGCTTGGGTTCTGTTCGCCTCCTCCTCAGGGGTCCACAAAGGAGGCACATCTGGCATCTGAGAATTAACCTCTTGTCCAAGACCCTCGTTAGAGTGGTCTGCAATTCTCACCTTAGTGCCTCTCTACCAAGTATCTCCTTATTGTACCCCAAGAGCTTCTGCTTTCTCAACGGGAGCTGTAGGACTGGGCTCTTGGGTGCTGACCAGGGGGATGCAAGCCTCGCTGCTCTGGACGGGGGTCTCCCCCCGCAGCAGGAGGGTGCGCGTGTGACCGTGAGTGCAGGGGATGGAGAGCACGCACGCGAGTATGAATGCATGTGTGGGAACACAGGAGTGTGTGCACGCTTGTGAGCATGAGTGCGTGCGTGTGTCTGTGCGCGTGCCTGTGCACATGTGTACGTGTGTGCGTGCAGCAGTGGCCGGCCCCACCCTGCGTGTCTCCCCCGCGCCGCCCCTCTCCCCAGCATCCCCTCTGCAATCCGGCCTGTCGCTGTCCTGGAACGCGCCCTGCCTCCCCGCTTCCCTGCCTTTCTGCATTGCTCTTTGTGTCTGCGAAGTCTCTCCTCTCTGCGCTGCTCTCAGAGCTGAAATCCCCCTCTGTCTTCAAGATGCAGATGAAATGCCTTGTTCCCCGCCGATGGATCCCAGCTGGGGATAAACATCTCTTCCTCTTTTAAGATTTAGCCCGTCTGCCTTGAATTATACATGTGCTGCGGAGGGCCCCTTCGGGACCAGGATTATGACTGATTTACCTTCACATTTCTCCCAGTCGCCCCCTCCACCCCAGTACCTAAGGCAGCGTCTGGCATGTTGAAGGTGCTCAAAGATTATTTATTAAAGCGGATCTTAACTGCTCCTCCTTATTTGTGTGTTTAGTGAAATTGTTCAGTTCAGGGGTAAGGGATGGAAGCTTTGGAGAGAAATGGGAGCTTTCTGCCTTACGCCCCGAGGCTAGAGAAGTCCCAGCCGCTTTCATCCCACCTCTCTTCCCCACCTTGCTCTGGCGTCTCCCCACTCTGCTTCCACCTCAGCTGTGCGGTCCCAGCCCCCATCAGCTCGGAGCGCACGCACATGGGATCCTGCACAGATGTGCCAGGGTTTTATGTGAAGCTTCAGAGCAGCGCTCCCAGATCGGGGCGGTGAAATGCCATTAGCTGCATTCTCATGCCTGTCACACCTTCCAGCAGAATTAGTGGAGGAGCTTGAGAAATGATTCCTAAACCCTGCCATGCCTCGAATTATCCCAAGGGGTGCTGGAAGTTTTCAAAGCAAAGTTAATTGCAATTCCTGGTAATCACACACATATTTAATGCCACACCACACTGAGTCTAAGGTGCATGTTACAAAAATAGAAGTGTCAGAAGTCTGGGAAGACTGGGGTGCAGAGCGATGGAATTAGTCTCCTCTGAGAAAAGGAAGAAGCCCCCAGAATAATCCGGCTTGACACTCCTGAGAGTCCGAGAAACCCCTGTGTGGTGAAGAGGAAGCCAGGGTCCAGGAGACCCTTGGGTGCCAGCGGGCGCCTGCTGCAGCCCTTCTGAGCCGTGGTCCCCTCGGATCTCAGGTGGGCTGGTCTGAAATCCCAAGGTTTCGATGTGTATGTTATGATTATTGTATTCAGCCAAATTTACACTTATTTGGTGCCTATGGTATGCAAGATTTCCGGAAAAACTGATCATACGGACCATTTGTATGACATCTAAACGTGTAGAAGCAGCTTCTGTGTTTGGCCACTTCTCCTTTCCTGCAGCCTCACCTTTCTCGTCTGACTGCCCTTGACCTCCAGGCACCCGACGCTCGCTCGCCCCATAAAACCCTCTATCTGGAGTGGCGGAGGCATTGTTTCCCTCTAAGTGCTCTGCCGTCTTTACTTCCTTGTAGCCACCCTCTGAGGCACATGGGCCTCTGTCGTCCCCCATTCAGCGGGGTCACAGGGCTCGCGCGACGTCCTCCGCTGGTCTGGGGACTGCTTTGTCCCCACCCTCCAACTGAATGAGGGTGTCCACGCCTTTCCGAGGCTCGTTACTGTTTACTTGTGTGATGTAAACCAGCCCAAACCTGGAGGCTCCAGGCGCTGCTTCCTCCACATCCCATCCCTGCCTCTGCTGGACGGTGTCCTTTCCGCTCTGCACGTTCTCGGTTCCCACCCGTCCCCGGGCCTGGACGTGTCCCACCTTCCTGCACCCCCAGCACCGACTTTCCCTTTCATGCTTCATCATCGCGTGTCCTCTGCTTCCTGCTTTAGACGTGGCGTCTTCGTTCAAGGTAAGGTGACCCATCTAAGTTGCCGTCCAGTTGGGACTCTTTAGGGAGGTCACGGGAGCACTACTGGTGATTCCTCCAGAGCAACAGAGGCAAACAGTGCCTCACCAACCACACTATGGGGACGCGCCCTATTTAAGGGGGAGGGCACGTCCGGGTCAGCTCTGTGTGTGGGGACGTGCTCTATTTAAGGGAAGGGCATGTCGGGGTCAGCTCTGTTTTCCCCACGGGACTTAGAACACGGCTTGGAATATTGGGGATGGTACGCCCATTATAGGTATACTTGTCAAATGGGTGGAAGAAGGAGCGCGTTGCCAGAACCAGGAGACGTGTTTTTACTGTGTGCTTGCACCGTGCCCGTCAGCAGCCGTAAGGATGAGATGATGTCGCTGCAATTACTGTTGTAACTGTTAGAGAAACGGAACAGCGTGCACCGCAGGGGGTGGCATTTTCCGTAGCAAGGGGACTTCCATCTCAATGCCTTGGGCCACGGGAACTGGAATTCACTGACCTCTAGACATCCACTGGGCAAATCAGCAGATTGTCAGAGTCCTAGCACTGGGGGTGGGGGACCAGAGAAGCCTCCCAGTCAAAGACCCCATTCTCTGATAAGGAAACTGTAGCCCAGACAGAGGATGGAACTCTCAGACCTCCTGGATCCTGAGCCGGCACATTTCCTGTTCAAACTGTCTAATAAAATGATAAATGTAGCTGTGCTCTGATGTTACGGATTGTGTTGATGGGGTGTAATAGAGAATCACGGCAGTGCCCTTCAGTTTGGGCGAATAACTGGAAGAGATGTGGATTAGGAAACATGTTTGCACTTTGCATGTAAGGAAGACAGAGGAGCACTTCTTGAGGCGTAATTTGTACCATTAACAACGTAAATTATGACAGGTAGTTTCTGAATCCCGGGACTCTTGACCATGATCAAGTTTCCCAGAGAACGTGGTGCATGCACGTGTGTGTGTTTGTCTCTGGGGGCCAGTGTGTGTGCTCATACGTTGCCTACCTAAAGAACTGAAATTATTATGAACTCTCATGTGTCTTACCAGTGTACAGCGTTTGGGTTCTGAGTGAGCTGTCTTCCATTTTTGATCCAAATAGCCACACCCTTGACCAGCCTCCTTCTGGCTAGGCTGCCCAGATGTGCTTTAAATCCCCTCTTTTAGCCCAGCGGGGGCCTGGGCAGGAGCCGGCAGTCACTGCTGGATTAGTTGTTAAGTGGCACAGATCAAGCTGACCTCTTCCTGCAGATTCCTATGCCAAGGAGAACTGATCTGCAGGGCAGTATTCTCAGCAGAAAGACCTTGGATGCAAGTGGTCCAGGCTCTTCCCTCTGAGCGCCATCTTTACTCACCGGGTCAGGTGCACATGGTGGCCGGGTGACCGCCTTTGTCCTCTACGTCACTCACCGCTAACCACGTCGGAGTCCAGATAATTCTTAGCATACTTCCTAAGAATGCTCTCCAATTGGGTAATCACGTCCTCCAAGTGTCTGATCTACTTAGGGTCCTGTAAGAGGGTTGGCAGGGAAAGAGTCAAAGGTAATGGGTTATGGTGTCTCTCCCCATGAGAATCTTACCAGAGGAATCGGAGACAGAAAATGCACACTTTTTGTTAAACTCTGAAGGTAACACAGGGAAACTTGAGTGGAAGATGAAGGAGGGAAGCTAAATCTTAGAATTCCCGTGCCAGTACCAAATGACATACATAGAAGTGAAAAACAAACATTGCAAAAGTATTAACTGGCAGTGATCGAACGGCGTCTCACTCATAAACTTTGAAATGGGTGATGGCCAAGCAAAGGAGCATCACTCTGACAGCCCCGCGCCGGCTCCCTAGCCCGAACCTGCCCCAAAGCAGAGCAAGGGAAGAGGACGGCTCAGTGAAATACTAGAATTTTACTACACACCCAGTGTGAAGGAAAGCCCGTTGCGGGGGTGAGCATGCAGCTTGCTCCAGCAACAGATAACACGTGTGCAGAGGCACTGGGGAGCCAGAGAGAGGACGGCGGGTATGTCTCACATGTCTTCCCATATTCTGAGTTCCAAGCAGGATAGATGAAGATGGACGTATTTAGGGACATTGTTACAATATTAAGGACAAAGAGAATCTTACAACCTGAGGGGGAGGGGACGCCAAATCACCTACAAAGGAATAACGATAAAAATGAAAGCTGTTCCCTCATTATCAGCAACAGATGGTAGAACACGATGCGGGGATGTCTTCAAAGGGTTGAGAGCAGGTGACGCTGTGGCCCCCTGGCATCCCAGGGGAGTCGTTCCAGGACCCCCCAGAGATCCCAGAATCTGAGGGTGCTCAGGTCTCTTGTATAAAACGGCACAGTACGGCTCACCCTCCACAGCCTGGGTTCCGTCCACACCTGCGGATTCACCACCAGCTGCAGATTGACCTGAGGTTGGTTGAATCCAGGGGCCAACCGTACTTCACTTAGAACGTGATTAGCATTCACAGTGCGGGCAACGTGACAGCATCTTCAGACACACAAAAGGGACCTGGTAAAAGAGCTACTAAAGGATGTACTTCAGCAAGAAGACAACCAAACCTAGGTGGAAAGAATTGGCAGGAAGCAGCAATAGTGAGTAAAGAAATAAGCAAGTCACATTGGTATGGAAATGTAATAGATAATTTTCATAAATTTAATGCATGATGGACTGAAACTACTGGACAATAATAACATGGAATTTGCGAGAGGGAATTTACAGGAAAATAATGAGTTCATAAGCGTCTCTTGTTTGGAGGGAGTACGTGGAGACTGACCAACTTTGTATTTCGTTAGAAAAATGCAAAAGGTATGCAAGTTAGAAAATATAAAGGTAATCACTAAAATAGTAGAATGTAATATAGGACTTCCAAGTAGAAGAAAATAAGGATTGAAAGAAAATGATTCATCTAAGAGAAGGCAGAAAAGGAGAAGTCAAACGAAAAATTCGAAAACAGTAAATGGGAAATACAGAATAAGGTGGTAATAGAAATATATCAGTAATCACAATACCTGAAACCATAAAATTCACATATGTTTTGTCTGAAAGACAGAGACTTGATACAGAAAAATCTGCTATATGCAATCTTGAGACATGCTTAAAGCTTAATTATTAAATAAAATACAAGGTTGAGAATCATGGGAAAATGTATACAGAAAAATACTAACTGAAGCAAAATTAATATAACTAATATGGAATGAAATACATTTTTGGGGAAGATTATGGGTAGAGTGGATCATAAAAGAAACAATCTATCAGTAACTGACCACAGTTACAAACTTGTATGCACCTAACTTAATTTTTTTATTAATTTATTTTTTTGCGCTACACGGGCCTCTCACTGTTGTGGCCTCCCCCGTTGCAGGGCACAGGCTACGGACGCGCAGGCTCAGCGGCCACGGCTCACGGGCCCAGGCGCTCCGCGGCATGTGGGATCTTCCCGGACCGGGGCACGAACCCGCGTCCCCTGCATCGGCAGGCGGGCTCTCAACCACTGCGCCCCCAGGGAAGCCCCTACACCTAACTTTATAGTCTTGCAAAACATATGACAATATTCAGCAGAACTACATGTAGAAATTGAAAAATCCCTAATCAGAATGGGAGTTATTACAAGTGTTTCTCAGAAACTGTTAGATGAAGCTGATAAAAGTAAAATTATAGATTATTTAAATAATACAATTAACCTTGATTGTATACACACACGTCAGCAACAAATAGGGGATGTACATGTTCACTGATAAATAAAAGATTAAAAAATATTTATAACTGGCCCAAAAAAGAATTCTCAATAAACCCAAGGAATTTATATAATAAAAACCATCTTTGCTGATAATTGTACAATAAAATTATTGATTAAAAATGAAAAACTACCTATGCCCCCTCTAAAGCCATATATTTGGAAAAATCAAACTTATATTTGTTAAAAAGTCATAGTAGTCATGATACGATCCCATTTACATAACACTGTGTGTGTGTGCATGTGTGTGTACAAGGACACAGGGAGGACGATTATCAACGCGTAGTAGATGGTCAGTTCAGAGTGGTGAAATTGAGTTTTTTTAAAAAAACTTCCTTCATTAGTCTTTACTTAGTCATTGTTTCCATAGAATATGGTTTATTTGTAGAATTTTTATTGTGACAATAATTCTAGGTTTTTATGTTTTAAAAATAAAATTGAAATGTGAAATGTTTTGTTTTGAACAATGAATGCACTATGCGGCCGAGTAGCTATGGGACGCTCAGAGCCTTAAATGTACACACTGAACCACGATTACGTAATAAACAAGTGTTCAGCTGAAGAAAGTAGAAAATGAATAGTTGAATAATTTCCAAATAAAGTGTAAGGGAGAAACCGACAAGTATAAAGGCGAAACGAAAATACAAAATTAAGGATCACTAGAGATGGCTTAAAAATTAGTTCTTCCAAAAATCAAAATGAAAATATTAATTCAAACAAAAAGAGAAAAAAGTGCATACGAACCGACATTAGAAACACACAAACGCATATAGCACATAACTACAAATTCCGTGGAGGTCACAGAGGAAAGGGAGAGCGTGGGCACCTCTGTCTTGCCTAGCCCCGTGTGCCTGGTTGTCGACACTGTGGGTCAGAGAGGAAGCACAGTGCCCCCGGGCTCACGAGAAGTGCTCAGGAACCCAGCGGGGTACGGAGGGCAATGACTTATTTGCCCGTTTGTCTGGGCCACGAGCATCTTAACGCATCTCTGGGCTCCCGTGAGCCTCTCGTGACATTTAGGTGGTACTATTACACACGTTACCTGAGAAACGTTTGCTGATGCTGGCATCGCCCTAGTTTATGTTTGACTCTGAATACTTGATCAGAGCCAAGCTCAGGGTGGGCTCACGGCCCCTTTCTTCATCATCCCTATTTACAAATCAAATAAGTTGAGATTCCCTGGTCTCCAAATTCCAGCTCAGTGTCTTCCGAGCAGGAGTGGGTGAGCACAGCTGACGTGAGGACACCCTGAAGCGAGAAGGAGGAAGAATCCAGATACCTAAGCAGGCGCAGCTCCGAATATCCTGGCCGGCAATCTAATCGCTCCTTGTGAATTGGTCCCAAGAGCGACCGGCACATGAATATTTCAAGGATTTCATTCTCCTATTGATCGGTGGCCTGTCAGTATTCAACCGGTTCATTTAATTTGATGCAAAAACGTAAGGAATTGGGAGAAAATCAGTATCTGTGCAGGGGGTCGGGCAGAGTGTGTTCACGATTCGATTCGAGAGAAAAAACGTCATCACGTACCGGCAGGGAGAGAAGCGTGAGGGCCGTGAGCCTCTCCCGCCCTTAGATCTGTGGGGGGCACGTCCCCACCCCGGGTAAGGTTTTGAGAGAGGAGAACTTTTATTCCTTTGCTGAAAATGATGGAATGAGTTGTTTATGCACAAAAAATTCTGAATTAAGAAAAAGGGCTGATCATACTCAGGCCATTGTGAGTGGCCAATTTTTAACAGCGTGTTTTCCAAATATAACTAGCTCTTAAAAAAAAAAAAAGGCTTTTATCATAGCGCCTCCCCCGCGGCCCAAAGCTCTATGCTTGAGCAGAGGGTAAATACTTTGGGCTCTGGAGAGTTGAAACTCCAGAGGAAGCTTGCAAATTTATACAACAGGCAGGTGATCTTACCGTTTCTTTGATTCTTCTTTGATCTCTGCTATTTATTTTTCAGTTACTGTCTAGATTATTTTTTAAAGTTTGACAGCATCAATAGTAATAAAAATTCTATTTGACTGAAAGTTGCATGATTCCCAAACGTTTCCCCCCTTCCCTTATTTCAAACAAGAGATGGCTTGTATGACATCAGTCCCCAGGTAAAGTTTTAGCAAAGAATCTACTACGTTCCTTTGAAGGAAAGAACTGTCTCTTGACAAAATGGTACCAAATCCCCATTTAAAGAAATAAAAACATGTGTGCGCGAATAACAACTCTTATGTGCAGATAGAAACATTGCTTATAAATGCAAAAGCCTGATGCTCTGAACTATGCCTTGAGAGAGGTAACTGGTTAAATATGTCTTTTTTCCCATAAAGGTGAGACAGTCTAGCTCTGGGAGGTAAGCTAACATCTAGGAAGACAGTTTCTAAGGCGAAATGATGAGCATCTCAGGTGGACAGAATTCTAAGCTGGCCCCAAGATCCCTGCCTTATGCAGGTGTACAGACCTGCGTAATCTCCTCCCCGTAAGCATGGGAGCACCTGGGACTACGGTGGGATTGCCACTTCCCGGATTAGGTTATGTCATAAGACAGAGGTGATAGGATACTCACTGCCATGACACCTTTACATTGTGTGAGACTCCAGCATCACAGAGTCTCCCGCTGGCCTTGAAGAATGGGCCCGGTGTGAACTGCCCACGCAGGGGCCATGAACCAGCACCCAAGAGTGACGAAGCTGAGAGTGGTCTCCAGTTGACAGCCAAGGGAACGAGGGACCCTGTCAGACAGCCACAAGGGGATGGACTCTGTCAACAGCCAGAGGGACCTGGAGGTGGTACTTCCCTAGCTGGGCCTTCAGATGAGGGCACAGCCAGTGGACATCTTGATTCCAGCCTCAGCAGACCCTGAGCAGAGGGCCATTAGGATGGCTGAACTCCTGACCCGTGGAAACTGTGAGATAGAAAATAGATGTTGGTGTGGGCTGTGATGCTCGTGCTATATGTTACACAGCAACAGAAAACAAATACACAATCCAACTGCTCAAAAATAAGAGGTCTACTGGACTTTAGAAAAATGTAGCTTTAATGTACTACATTAACCCTATTCTATTAAGGCTCACCCTTAAACAAATCTTAGGTGTAGTCAATGGGAAGAACCTAGTGCCTCGTGACCTGGACCACCCCCCCACACACTTATTTTTTTTTAATTTTTATTGAAATATAGTTGATTTACAATGTTGTGTTTCAGGTGTACAGCAAAGTGATTCAGTTATCCATATATATGTGTATTCTTTTTTAGATTCTTTTCCCTTATAGGTTATTACAAGGATATTGAGTATAGTTGCCTACTGTGCTGGACAGTAGGTCCTTGGGCCCCCTACTTACCTTACGCAGTCTTCTACTTACAGGAACCCAGAGAAGTAGCTGTCTTGTTCTGCCTGCTCCCACCAGGACAAAGTCAGGCTTGGTTTTAGCCCTTCCCCTCCGTGTTCATCTGCCCGGGGGTGCGCAGGAGGTGGCAGAGCCCTGGTCTTCCCTACACCTGCAGCCCCGGCCTGTCCTGGGGCCCTGGGGCTTCCTCCTCTGCGTTCGTGGTTCTGCTGAGTTGCCTCAGCATCGCGGGTCCTTTAGGAAAGGCACTGACCGAGGCCGTCAGGTTCCTTGCGTTGATGGTCCGGCCCTCGCTCGTACTGGCACACCTGTGAGGTGAGGCTGCTCCGAGAAGCCCTGCCAAGAAGTCTGGAAGAACAGGACGGACGGGGCTGGGGAGGCTCTGACTGCCGCAGCCTCGGCCTGGCCTCCGCTTGTGAGGAGCCTTTGCCGGGAAGAAAACTCGCTTGGTTTCTCTCGGATGAGATGGGAGCAATGATCATTGCCCACTGAGGGGAACGGTGACCATTTGGCATTTATTGTCATTAAGTTGTCAAAACAATTTTGCACCTTCCATCAAGAATTGTTGGTGGTTTTTAGAAAGGGGAGGCCACCTGGAGGACAGGGCTTGAGGCCAGGTGGCCGACTTTCTAATCAGCCTTCTTCTGCCTCCCTCGCGACCCAGTCACTTGGTCACCTCGGAGGGAAGGGCGGTTACCCTTCCAGCCGCGGGCTCTGTCCTGGGGCTTTCTCCACAGCGACATCTGTGGGGGGCAGCTGGTGCCCACCTCTGCAGTGATCTCGCCTTCAGCTAAGGGATTCCAAGGCTCTGGCTGCACCGAGAGCCCCAGCTGCTCCCCATCAGTGGATGCCCACCGGCCCCCCCCCCCCCCGCTTCCCCACGGAGGTCCTTCCCCAGTAAACTCCAAGCCTTGTCTTCCAGCTCCCGAGACAGGTTCTCGAACAGACCCCTCTGAACGTCAGCAGTCCTCGTCTGAAAACAGGGATCACGATGGCCGTGCAGCCGTGAGAAACCACTGATCTTCACAGAGGAAGGTGCTTTCTGCTGGGCTGGGCGTGTAATGGGATCCAGTGAATACGCGTCTCCTTTCTCTGAGGGCTAGAATCCGAGCCCTCTGTGCTTGTTGAATAGATACATAAAGTGCCTTGGCCGTTCCCTCTGATTTTAAGGAGAAAATAGAAAACCACCTTCTTGGGGGCGTCTCCGCTCACCAGCGTTACCGAGGCTCTGAAGAATTGTTAACCATGGAGTGGAAATACTCAGACCGGATTAAAAAAACACCTTGCAAGACAAATTCTAACACTGTTAATGTCTTTGTAACACATGGTAGTTATTAATTGCCGCTGCTGATACATTTGGGGAAGCAGTGACCGCTTCCTTGGAGGCGTCTTGCAAACACCAGTGAGGAGGCATCCCATCCCTGGACACCGGGGGGCTCTGCTCCACGGCTTCCCTGTGGCTCGCTGCCCACGGGCTGGAGGCCGCTCAGTGGCTCTTCTCCTTGGTTTTCCTTTATTTGAGATCAGATTAAGGCCAGGGGACAGAGTGCGGGTCCTTGCTGCTGTCTAAAGGGAAGTTCACTGTTCTCCTCTTCGTAGGAATGAAAAATAACGTCCGATTCCGGCGGTGGCTGGCGAGCAGGGTGCACACCGTGCAGGCCTCCCCGCACACCTGCACCTGGAGCCCCGCTGAGCCGCGGGTGCCGGCGGGGCCACGAGCTCCTATCAGCCAGCAGTCACGGCTGGTGGAGCGCTTAACTCCACCACCACCTCTACAATTAAAACAAAATCTGCCGAAAAACGAGAAGAAGTGAGGTTGCCGCTATTCTAAGGTCACGTGCGAGTCGGCAGTTTCACTCCCTGTTGTCCCATCGTAGAGGAAATGACTGACAGACCTCAGTGTGTACACAAGGAAAACATGGGTTCTGAGTTTGGAGCCGGCCGGGCTCTGGAGGTGCCGTGGAGGCTGGCTGGCCCTGTGAGCCGAGGAGACCCCGCCTCTGGAGAGTCCCCGGGACGGACCGCGCTGTACGGCAGAGAGACGGGCATGGGCTGGCAGGGCGAGCCGGGGTCCTGCGCGGGCACGAGGCCCTGTGACAGGACGGCCCTGGTCACTGCTGAGTTTCTGCCCTCTCTTCCACGCTGGGGTGCCAGATGATTGGAAATCTGCTAGGTACTTTATTTGATTTGATTATTAGTTTTTAATTGAAGTGTAGTTGATTTACAGTGTTTTGCTGGTTTCACGTGTGCAGCACTGTGATTCAGTTATACATACATCTATTCTTTTTCAGATTCTTTTCCCTGTGGGTTATTACTAAATATTGAGTAGAGTTCCCTGTGCTCTACAGTAGGTCCTTATTGGTTATCTATTCTATGCGTAGTGATGTGTATCTTTTAATCTCAAACTCCTAATTTATCCCTCCTGCCCTTTCCCCTTTGGTAGCCCTAAGTTTGTTTCCTATGTCAGGTACTTTATTTTCAATGTGTTATAGTAAATTGCAGTGGAATAAATACATCGATTGATTCTAACCTCATGTATTTGGCACGTGTGGCTGTCAATCTCAATTTGCAGGTGTACGAGGAACGTGCAAAGCAGTGTCTCACGAGGGCGTCCTGGTGGGCAGACTGTGTCTCGTTCCCTGTGTGTGAGGTGCCAACACGAGGCCTGGCGATGCTGAGAGCTAAGGAGCTGTGCTGATGCCCCAGTGCTGGGGAGTTAGAAGTTAAGTTCTAACCCTGGCTACACCTCTTCCTCATTTTATGAAATCGGAAACGTTACTTAATCTCCCTCTCTGAGTTTCTTTCTCTGTAAAATGCGTAATTTTACAGAGAATAAGAATAATTCACACTCCGTGGATTTACTGTGAGAGGATAAATGAGTTGAGGCTTGCCAAGCACTTAGGGTGATTTCTGTTATTTTTATTGTAACAACAGGAAACCAGGATATCGAGGCTTAGACGTCCCAGGTCCTGCTTGTGAAATTTGTCTTTGGTCGGACTAACGGTCGGGTACAGGGTTCGTGGGGCTCTGCTTTATCTTAAACAGAGCGTTGGGGCCTTTTGCCGCCATCTGTGAATTGCTTTTCTTTCAGTATGAACTGAAACAGGAAAAGCAAAGTCGAATGAAGGTGAACAACTCATTTGTGAAACACCCAGCGCAGGAGCTGTTGGCCGGCTGGACCTGAGCGGTCCCCAGGCGGGAGCGGGGGCGCCTTAGCATCTGAGAGACCTGGGACCAGGCAGCTAGCCCTCCTGGCTTCCTCTTGTACGAAGGGAGGGTCTGGTGGTCTTGAGGGTTAAGTGAGATGATTATGTAAGGTGGTGGATGCCTGTCAGGGAATGCCCTCTCCTCTCTTCATAGGTCTGAGCTTGACACCCGCAAACCATTTGGACTGTTTTGACGAGCTTGGTTAATAGCGACAAATAAACACAGAAACGGGAACCGCAACAGAGTCAGCCCCAGACGAAGCCAGCGGGGGCCTGACCTCAAAGCTTTGATGCTCGGGGGTCCCAGCCCAGGGGGCCGCCCGGTTTGCGGAGGTCCAGCCTGAGGCTGAGCTGGGATTCAGGTGCGTGGGGCAGGTGCCCTCTCTCCCGGCTCCCACGGAGAGGTTTCCTGGGCTTTTTGGCTACAGGAGGATGAGGGAAGGGGTTCTGTACTGCCTGAGTATAGGAGGCGCTGGGGTCCATCTCTGCGGGTGGTGCCTGGGGCCGGTATGGACGCTTCCTGGTAGGACGGCTGAGGTGAGGCTGTGGAGCTGTGTCCTAGGGGACTCGGGGTCACGGGAAAAGCCGTGTGGGGTGCAGGGGTGCTGGAGAAGCTCGTGCTTGTGGCTGTGGTCTGCTGAGAACCAGCAGACAGGTGCTGCCCGGCCCTTGGTCTCTGCAGGGGAGGTCCTGGAGTCCTGGGGAAGCCGGGACCTGACATGATGGCTACGAGGCTGTGGGACTCCACGTGAATGTGACCTTGGGCTGGGGAGCCTGGAGAGCCTTGCGCTAAAGCTCCCTTCTTTTTGGAAGTATTAACTCGATTAAGAATTTTAAAGTAATGGTAGTGAGGAAGACAGTGGAGGCGTGTGCAGGGGGTTTAACTGAAAAATTCGCTGACCCTCACAGCCTCCTGCAAACTAACAATATCGGTGGGGACAGCCCCCCTTTCTGAATCCTCATGGAAACACAATTTCCATATAAACCCACATAACTCACATAAAAACACAGTTCACACACAAAAACACATATACATATGTATTTTTTCTTAGAAAAATGGGATATCATTAACATACTCCAGCTTTTTTCCTTTGTGATTTGGACTGCGCTGTATCCAGTAGGTACAGAGGGAAATACAGAATGAGGATTTTGGTCTCGGCTGCTGTATTTTTCGCTAGAGCTGCTCTAACAAAGAACCACACACCGTGTGCTTCAGCGACAGAAGTGTGCTCCCTCCCAGTTCTGGATCCAGCAGTCCCACCTCAGGGTGTCTCAGGGCCCCCTGTTCCAGACCTCTCTCCCAGCTCCTGGGGGTCCCTGGGCCTAGGGCAGCCGTACTCCAAACTTCACATGGCCTCTCCCCGTGTGTCTGTCTCTGTGTCCACATTTCCCCCAACCTTTTTGTTTTTGATACGGAGTTTATTTAAAAGCATGCTAACCTGTGACATAGGCATTTGGAATAAAAGACTGGAAAATGAGCTGAACGGGTCTGAGAAAGCATCGGGCTCAGCATCACTATTGCAGGGAAGCTGAGGCCGTGAGGTGAAGTTCACCGCCTGCGTCACATGTTAGCTGGCAGTGGGTCTACAATGAGAATTTAGATTCCCTCCTTCCTACTCCAGTGCCTCTGCTTATGACAGATACTCGGCCTCCACGGTTTAGAATCCTAGGTCCCTCTTCTCCAACTTCTACGGAGAGGGCAAGATGTGGAGAGGAAGGGCAAAGGAGGATCCACGCCTGCATCCTTTGACACGGGCCTCTGTAGAATCTTGAATTCATCATTGCTTCCCATTTCCACCGCCATGCAGTAGTGCTGGCCCAACGCCTGCCCAGAACTTCAAAGCTGGTGTCCACATCTCCCCTTTTATAAGGACACTAGTCACACTGGACTGGGATCACCCTACTACTCTGTAACGTCGTCGTAACTAATTACGTCTGCAAAGACCGTGTTTCCAAATAGGGTCACGTTCCGTTAGGAGCCACGTGCGAATTTGCAGGGACCCGCTGGAAGCCGGAACCGCCGCTGAATGTCCCTTCCTGGTGCCTGTGGCAGGAGCTGAAGGCTGCCCTCACCCCCTCCCCACGGGCACCTCCTAGCTCATCGTTCTCCACGCTGGTCCTCTCTAGCCTGGGGCGTGAAATCTGATCCCTGGGGGACGGGGACTACGATATTTTCAATCCCCTTGTTGGCAGCTGGTTCGGGAACAGGCCTGTGACACAGCTCTGACCACTGAAATTCGATGTTCCGTGTTCTGGCCTTTGGGCATTGTTTAGGGGGGCTGGGGTCCTTGTCACTCCAGTCTCCTTGTTGCCATGAGCAGAGAAGCCTGAGGGGGAAGACGGGTTTGCTGGGGCACCGGGGTTCAGTGATGGGAAGCCCCCGACCCCCGCGGTCCTGCCCCCAGCACCCTGCCGCCTCTTGTTCTGGAGACAAAACATTTCTATCTTTGAGCTGTTTTGCGTTGCTTGGACTTTTGTAGCCTGAAATATATTAATTAATAGCATATTAATTAAATATACTAATTATACTAATTAATAGAGTATGGATGTAGTACTTGTTCTGCATTCAGGGTGTTTCTTCTCACAAGCAATTTCACACTTGGTATTATGCACACATCTGTGTATCTATGCATCTAAATACAGATGTACATACACGTACCTGTGTATAAACGGATCGTCCTGCTGGGGGCTTTCAGTGGGTGAAATGGCTGGATCACAGGGCACCTGCCATGTTAAGTGAGATGGGTGTTTCAGGACAGCTTCCCAAGGCCAATCTCTAGTCGGCAAATCTGATTGTGTTCGTTTGCCTGCATCCTCACCAGTACTGGATTTCTTCCAGTTTTGAAGCAGTTTGGTTCGTCTGATGATAAGTGTGTATGTCTCTCCTTTCTCTTCTTCTGGGGAAGGCGAGTGTCCTTTCACACGGTCACACGGAGCCGTCCTAGTTCCTCTTTCCTGAATCTCCTGTTCAGATCTTTGCCCGTTTTTCTTTCAGTTGGATTCCACGCTTTCTCCTTGTTTTCCCATTTTTCCACTGTCATAGCTGTGTCTTAGAATACATGTTTGTATAAAATAGAAAAATTACCATTCAAGTAGGAAGTTACTCTTTAGCAACAGTTTGGAATTCTCTCATGTGAACTGAAGTTCACCTACATCTAACCCATTTGGGATGTGGGCCAGCTTGCTATTTAATAAAATCAAAATTAAAATATTGACTTTGGTTCATTCGACTTTATTTCTGTAGTAAATGGATATTGGAAAGATATTGGAGATACTGGAAAAAGATATAAAGATATTGGAAAATTGGAGGATATTTTTAAGGTAATTTGTTTGAAGTAACAGTGTTTGTAATTGTAAACACAGCTGTAGATTTTCTTCGCTGTCAACAATTTTATCTAGTGAAGACTTCATTTTGGTTTTCTGGTGTGACACGGTGTTCACGCCCGTAATTAGATTTCTCAAAACTGCCACTCCTTCCTGAATCTTTGTGCTTTTTAAGGGAATACCTGCTCAGAGACATTTGAGCAACAATTGTGAAACAGTTCCAATTAATCTGTTGTGATCGATTTAAACGAACCCTCGCCTCTATGTCTGGTGCTTGTTTGTCTAAAAAGCCTGCTGGCCACCTGGTTGGCCGGGCCCGGTCACTTGGAGCATGAGAGCCAGTCTGCTGTGCTGGGTCTTTGGCCGGCTTTTCATATTTTGGAGGAAAATAAATCAGAGTGTTCTTCTTGGCAGGTGATGATTTTCCCACATTTCCTTCTCAACGTGCAGAAAGAAAAGGATTGTTAAGTCGAAACCATTGGGAATTGAGTTCCTTTTGTCATTCTTTTCTTCAAGAGTGCACCTTGTCCTCTGACAGAAAATTGTTCATTAATCCCCACGGAATGACAAATTTTCCAATGCAGTCACTCAAGTGCACTGGAGCTATAAAAATTTTCTAAAGACCCTGGCTGCCACTAATTGCTTGCTGTGGCTTTTATGAGGCCACGTCTCCCCGCCGAGGACACCTGGTCCCCGCTGACTCTCAGCCCCCGTCTGTCTGCTTTCTCGCCATGCCGGGAACAATGCCTTTGAAGCTCCATGAAGCTGAGGTGGAATTTTCTGGGCACAAAATGGCCACGACCTGGTCACTCAGGCCTGGGGTGAAGATGTCGGGTTGGCATGGGCGATGGGGGGAGGCAGTGAAAACCAAGGCAGTTTTGGGGAACAGGGTGTGCATTTAGCTGTGTTAACCCTTTGAATGTCGGAGAGGCAAGGGGAGCCTGAGAAAGGGCGGCGTAGACACAAACCTATGAAGGAAAGTGGAATTCATTTGAGAATCAGGAAAGAAAAGGGATCGGCTGATCCAAGGGGCAAGATCACTTGGGGTGGACGTGGGCTCCTGGAGACCCTCCCCTCTCCCCTGTTGGCCATGAGTTGAGGGTGGTCTCAGGAGAGTGGGCGGCTTCAGAGGGAAAATGATGAAGTTCCCTATTTCTGGGAAATGGATTAAGGCCCAGTGGCATGCACTATGGCAGCCTCAACTATCACAATGCCAGAAATTCTCTAAGCACCTGTGTTTTTTAATAAATAAAATTAATTTATCCAAATTTATATTCATATTTAACATTGTATTTATTTTCTGTTATCACAAATTTAGCAGCTTGAAACAACACACTTTTTTTTTTTTCTTTTTTTTTGCGGTACGCGGGCCTCTCACTGCCGTGGCCTCTCCCGTCGTGGAGCACAGGCTCCGGACGCGCAGGCTCAGCGGCCATGGCTCACGGGCCCAGCCGCTCCGTGGCACGTGGGATCTTCCCAGATCGGGGCACGAACCCGTGTCCCCTGCATCGGAAGGCGGACTCTCAACCACTGTGCCACCAGGGAAACCCTGATTACCTATTTTATATAGAGTAGTGTGTACTTTTCTTTTTTTTTAACAATTAAAAAAATTTTTTTTCCCAGCTGCACCACACAACTTATAGGATTTTAGTTCCCCCACCAGGGATTGAACGTGGGCCCTCGGCAGTGAGAGCTTGGAGTCCCAACCACTGGACCTCCAGGGAATTCCCAGTAGCGTGTATTTGTTAATCCCAAACCTCTAATTTATCCCTCCCCCCCAGCACATGCTTTTTGGCAAAGCAAATGTTTGCTCGCCCAGTACTGTGGCTCTCGTGGAATGGATCACAGGGTTCCAGGCTCAGGATGGGAGCTCTGCTCCACACCCCTGGACACTTTATTCCTGTGTTCTGGACTCATCGCCTTTTCTGTAAATAAGAAAATTCTATCCACCTTGCAGGATTGTTGTGAAACTAAATAACAATACATAGGAAAGCATTTGTAAACTGAAAAGCTGCAAACAAATGTGAGGAATCCGCTCGTCCGGCCCTGACCACGGCCTTGGCGTGAGAGGTATTCCAACATGCCCTGCCTCTTCCTTTTTTTTTTTTTTTAATAAATTTATTCATTTATTTTTGGCTGCATTGAGTCTTTGTTGCTGCACACGGGCTTTCTCTAGTTGTGGCGAGCAGGGGCTACCCTTCGTTGCGGTGCACGGGCTTCTCACTGTGGTGGCTTCTCTTGCGGAGCACGGGCTCTAGGCACGTGGGCTTCAATAGTTGTGGCACGTGGGCTCAGTAGTTGTGGCTCACGAGCTCTCGAGGGCAGGCTCAGTAGTTGTGGCGTGTGGACTTAGTTGCTCTGCGGCATGTGGGATCTTCCCAGACCAGGGCTCGAACCCGTGACCCCTGCATTGGCAGGTGGATTCTTAACCACTGCGCCACCAGAGAAGTCCCGCCCTGCCTTTTCTTTAACTGAATGTTTAGTAAAAATAATACATACACACAGTCTGAAAAAGCAAACAGCAGCACGAGAACAATGGCACTGGTCCCAAACCCCCTTCCACAGTTCTGCTCCCCAGAATAGACAACTTCCAACGCTGTGGGAGACTTCCTAATTTTCCTGAATGGTGTGCTTGTGTTGCCGTAGCTAGTTCATCAAGTTTAGACCTTGTTTATGCACCTCTTTCTCTTATGTGTGAGGACTTCGCTCTGGTTTACCTCGCCTTCCCAGCTCCCTCACTTCCAATATTATGATGTCACTATTTTTAGTTAAATCAGTGTTTATATCATTAAACTGGGTAAATATTGCTCTCTGTAGAACCAAGACGTGCACTATGATTACATCATTTTTTCTACTCGTAATCTTTCAAATGAATATTCTCACTTTCTGCAGATGCTTTATCGTATAATTTATCATATTTAACTGTATAAGTATTGCACTCTGTAGAACCAAGCAATGTACCATGATCGTATTCTTTCTGTTATAGAGTTTTGTTTTTCCTTGATTTAACAATTACATAATTTCCCCCTTGTTTAATTTTCTAAACAAATATCCCCTTCTTCTTTCCAGATGAGCCAGTGTAAAATTCCCAAGGCCTCTGCCCGCTCCGGCCCTTTCCCGGAGCCTTCTGTCTTTGGTACCACTTCTTGTTACCCTCCGACTTCTCTTCCCTGCCCTCCCGGACTGGATCTGTTTCCCTGAGCTCTTCCTTGATTTATACCCTTGTCTTACTGGATCACACTCTCCAGCGGCTTCCAGAGAAATGGTCCGTTGAAGGTCAACCTTTTACCTTTTTCTACATCTCAAAGTACTGTGATTAGCACGCACCCTGGGTTGGTAGCTTGGGTCTGTAGAGAATTTCCTTAGAATTTTTAATTAAGTGCTTGCCTTTAAAAAGTATGAACTATTTTTGAGTCTTTTAATCCAAAATTGTTGTTAAGAAATCCCGTCTCATTCTTATTCTCATTCTTTTGGCTGTGATAACAATGAGATGAGAAACAGGGTCTCCCATTTTCTCTGAAATTCCTAAGATTTTTTTCTTTATTTCTGATGTTCTGGTAATTAATTAATCAATTAATCAATGAATTAATTTTATTGTAGACTTTCCAATCCTTGTGCTGGACACTCAGCTGGACCATTCTCTCTCATGATTTATATTTTTTCAATATGTGAGATTTTCTAGAATTAATTTTTCCATAATAACTTCCACTTGATTTCTCTATCACCTTTTTTGGGAAATCCCTTGGTTCTGTATTTAATCTCTTCAATTAACTGCTTGCGCCTCTAATGTGTTTTCACATAATTGCATCTTTCTGTCTTACTTTCTGAGAGATTTCTTCAATTTTATCTTTCAATCATTTATTAAAATTTCGAATTTTGCTATCACTTTTTAATTTCTAGGATTTTTTTCTGTTCTCAAGTGTTCCTAACCTTGTTTTGTAATACTGAAGGCAGTAATTAAGATGTTTTTGAAGTTTTGTTCTGTTCTCTACATTGCGTCTCCTTCCTTATGCTTTTTCTTTTTCTGTCTTTTGTGTTAGAGAAAAGTGTTGTGTTGTGTTTTCTTAACGTCTAGTAGGCCGTGTATTTATCTATCCATCTACCACCTCTTTCTCTGTCTATCATCTACGTATCTATCGTGTATGTACATACGTACCTATGTATCTGTGTACCTATGTCTGTCTGTCTGTCTGTCCATCCACCCATCCGTCCATCCATCTATTTACCCACTTACTGATGTCCCGGAGCTCTGGGTGTGTGTGGTGGGGGGATGGTCATCCCATCATGGAAGGCTGAATGTTCTTGGGCCGGTCATTTCGTCAGGGGACCGCTCCACATCCGTAGGTGGTGACTTTCTCTTCCCCCGAGCACGCTGCCTTTCTCCAGAGGACTGTGTGATGATCTGCCCGGGGGTGTGTGGGGGAGGTCCGGATGCCTAGCTCTTCCGGGTACAGACTGCCATCTCTCCAGCGCCAGCCCTGCACCCTGCACCCCTGCCCTGTACATCCTACACCCACTTTTTGCCATGCATTCCCATTCCAAGGCTGCAGAAAGTGAGAACCTGGGCTCCTAGCCAATGGTCAGTATCCAACTGCTGCCCTGGGGCCAGGTGGTGGGTCTGGCTCTCACCTGGGTTTGGTGCTTGCTGTCCTGTGGGAGTCTCGCGCATCTCCCAGCCCCTGCAGGCGGAGCTGGGCCCTCGCCAGCGTCCTCTGCAGGTGCTTTGTTGTGTGGCTCTGCCCCCCACCCCGCGCTGGCCCACTCCTCACGCTGCCTGCCTGTCAAATGTCAGCTGAAATTGCTTGTCCCCTTTCCCATTTGCCTCTGAGGATTTACACCTCTTGATTCCTTTAACATTTTGGAGGTGAGGTCACAGGAGGGAGAAGATATAAATTTATGTTCTTAGCCCTTTACATTTCATAGGAGTCCAAATGCCTTCTTTCTGCAGAGAGGTTGTGAAATGATGGGGTTCATGGGAAGAGCTTATGGGAAATTGAGGACAGAACACCTTCAGGGATGAGGTTTGGAGCCTTAAGCTTTTATCTCCAACAGAGAAGTAAATCCTATCCTTAATCGGATACATATACGCATTAACATCGGCCCACAGATCCAGGCAAGGAGAAGCCAGCCGACCCCCAAAGAAATAAAATCAGGGTTAGAAGCTGGAATGATTTCTCAGGGTTTGAGCTGAGTCACGTGACAGACACGGTGCTTCTCTTCAGTTCTGAGTCTCGTGCTGGCAGTCAAGGTGATTCTTCTCTCGGTGGTTGGTGAATGGGCACGAAGAGAGCTGGCGAGTCGTGTGGGACTTAGATGTTAAGATGCTGGATTTCTGAAGGAATGAAATCAGAGGGAGCCCCGTTGCAGAGTGAGCTTTGGCCACAGTTGGGGCTGCTGGTGAGACGCGGAGGGATGGATGACCCCGTGGCCGCCAGACAGCAGGCGGGTCTCAGGCACTTTTATGTTTACTTAAATCAATTGGCTATTATTTTCATTACAAAATAACAGGACCACAATACAGAAATATATAAAGCTAGAAGGGAGGAGAAAACCCTCGCCTTATCCTCCTGGTCCTAACGTACCCTGTGAGCATCTGCTTGCAGTCATCCAGATGGTTCCCTGCCCCTGTGGTCCCCCGGCTGTCCCCCCCAGTGTGGGTATCCTGCCCTGACCCCTGCCTCCAGGATAGCTTCTGTGTCTGCCTGGGCAGGGGAGATGCCCGCAGAGCCGGGTCAGGGTGCTTTCTTATTCTTGCACATAACGTTGGTGGAGGGATGCCGAGCTCCCTTTGGTTTATCACAGAGGGTTCTGTGAACTGGGTGTTTTTGGAGTCACGTGGGAAAGAATGTGAGGGCAGGGCAGGTGGAAGGGAGGTTGGGATGAGTCTGATTCAGGGGAGGAGCCTGCCGCTGGAGTTAAGGCCGTCCGACTGCACGTAGAGCCGACTTGCCCATGAAGGGACAGTGGTGGGCCTGGGCGATGGGAAGGCTTCCTGGTCATCCCCTCAGAAGGCTCAGACTGTTGTCACCATTATGTGAGTTCCTGTTCAACCGCCTGGCCTGAGATCCTGGAGGTGTTCTGACGGGCTGGAAGTCCACTTCAAGTCTGCCTGGAAGGGTGCACGTTCAGGTTTTCCTGACGCCCAGGTACCTCCTCTGATGTCAGAGTGTGGCCGAAGTCCCAGTGAGCTAGGGAAGGTTTTCCTTTGGCTACAGGGCCTCTGGTGGCGAACTCACCATCGGGACAGGTCACTGCCATCGAGGCCCAAGCGGCCCCGCCTCGTCTGGGAGGAATATGTGCATCTTTGGAACAGAGGGCAGCCGGCCCTGTTCCAGTGGTTTGGTCAGGTGCCATGATTCAGCCCTTTGATTGGGCACTTCGCCTGCAAAGCTCGGCCAGGGGCCATGAATGAAGAGTTTACAAGGGTGGAAGAGTTTGAGAAGGAATGAGACAGGATCAGATCATTCCTCAGGGAAATTGAAGAAAAGGCATATATAGGACACTGAGAAACAGGGATTTGGAATTCCTCTCCCTCGTCCCGCAGGTCGGGGCAGCTGGGGGTTTATGCTGGCTGACGATCCGGCCCATGTGCCTGGAGGGACGGACCCTCGCTGCCCATGCCAGGACCTCCTCCTTGCCCCCCCCCTGCCCCCAGCCCTACCGCTATGGCCTCATTCTGCCCACCCACCCCATGCGCTGGAGGATGGAGCCGGCTTCCAAGCGGTGTCCTGGCCTGAACCTCTGCTCCCGTCCTACTGACCCCCTCCCCATGCTGGCCTGGATGACCTTCCCATAGGGACCGTCCTCTCCTGCCACATGGCATGTCTCTGGAGTAGACGGCTGGGGAGCCTGGGAGGCAGAGAGGAAGCCTCACGCGTTCTCACCTTGTGTTGGCTGTTCTCCCGCCCGGTCTACTCCAGACTAATCCGAAGGCAGGTGTAGCCAATGCCAGATGCACACGTATGGTGGGAGCTGCCTCGTTTTCTTCCTGAACCATCGTTCCAAACACTAATGAAGTTTAAGGAGCCCCTTAGTGAAGGATTTGGTTAAGAGTCCAAGTAAGGCGCTGGGCAGGCTCCGCCCAGCAAAGCAACGTTTGGTGAACTTGATCAAAACCAGTTTAAGTCTCTGGGCATTGCCCTGAGGGCCTAGAGCCAATGGAGAAACATTCATTCCGGGAAAGCTGGTAAATCTTGGTGGGAACCCTGAGGGTTGGTGGCATCTGAGCCTCAGTCTGTCCCCCTGCCCGCCCCCAGCCTCTGCGCTCTCCCAGGCGGGCAGGGCAGGGGCCGGCACCCTCTCCAGTTTCACGTCTGGGCCTCTCCCTCTGGGAGGAGCGGGCTGCGTCCTCACCTCCACTGCCCTGTGCTTCAGAAGCTCTATTAAGCGTGGCTTAAGCACGGTTTCCTTGTTCATTGGATTGCAAAGAATATGACTGTCCAAAAGCATGGTTTCTTAGGATACGGATGAGTTAAGCCCATTTCAGATGAATGCTGGGCACCTCACAGGGCATTGCAGAGGAGGTTAAGAGTCACTGATTGGTGGTGTTTGGTGAAAGAAGCAGCAAGGTCCTGACAGCCTGTATTTGCCCACTGGACGTATATGCACATCCTCCTAAGTAGCCATTTAACGACAGTCTGGGAAACGTCAGCGTTTTAATTAACTCCAGCCGGAGAAGGCCGTGCTGCAGTTCTAAATCCCTTTGATTGATGCGGCTGCAATTAGGGCCCGGCTCCGTCTCTGCACAGCGACGTGTGAGAGGGTCGAGGAGGAGACGTCGCTGGGCCTCTGCAGAGCCGGGCTTCCTCCTGCGGCTGGAGAGTCTGTGCATGTCCTTAATCAGATGCTCGCGAACGAAGCAAGATGCCGAGGTGTCTTATCCCAACCTTCCCCCACCCCGGATCAGGGAATGCATTCTTTTTGTTAGAATAAAAAGGAATTGCACATTGTCCTTGGATTTTGTAGATGCTGCTTTGTTAAGAGGTTTTGAGGATTTGAAGTCTATTATGCTAAATCCAGTCGATGTTTTTCTCATACTTACGAAATATATTGACAGGAGCGTCCTTATTTATAATTACCTTAAAAATAAACCGGTAAAAGCTATGTCTAAAGTCTCCTGATTAAGGTGACAGGAAGACCACAACCCAGATTTCTGGAGACTTTATGTAGCTGCTGATACACGAGATAAAATTCTTCCCTTGAGAAGTGAGTTCAGCAAAGCAGAATTCTTTGATCACCTAGTCTGAACTACAGCAGTGCTGGGGAGCTGCACAGACAAATACGACGCCGCCCTGGACCTTCAGGGGCCATGGATACATGCAGGTAAAGGAACCATTGTGCTCAAGCCATGGAGACATCTGATAGTGTGGGAAAGGGGGGGTGTCCATTCTGATTGGGAAACCGGAGATTCCAAGAGGAGTGACCATTGAGTCGCTCTCTGATGCATGGCAAGAATTTCCGTCGGGGAAGAACTGAGGCAAGGGGTGTCCAGGCCGAGCAAAGTCAGGGCTGAAACACGGCATGTTTGGGTGACAGTTGTGTGGCCTGAGGAGGCGTGGGGTGGGCAGTAGGCTGCAGAGGTGGGAGGGGATCACGTTACACCTGGCCTGCAATGCCAATGTGGCTTTGGAACTTTACTGTAGTTTTTGCTGCTAGTGGTGAGAACCACTGCAGGGGTTCAGTAGAAGTGGTTTATATGACGTGAGCTGATCTATAGACAAGCTTGTCCCCACTGTAGAGCAGGGAGAGGGGAGGCGGTAGGACCAGCCGAGAGAGTCACAGCTGCCCTCACAGGTGGTTAGGAGAGTCTAGCTTGGGTCATCATCCTTATTTCCCCAGGTCAGAGTGAGTGTGGCTCCTGGGAAGTGACCAGCTGGGCTGAGATACAGGGTGAGAGATGATTCTTAGACAATCCAGTCTTAATATGGAGACCAGCCCCTCCTCCAAGCTCCTAAACTCAACTAAGGATAAAGACGTAGCCCTGGTCCTTAGAATGCAGAGCTCCAGTTCCTAGGAAGGGAAGACAGCAGTGACGGGGAAGACGACGGGAACAGTGCCAGTTCTGAAGGCAAGTGGGATTCTTGGCCCCTGCACACCCGGGAGTTTCCTCGTGCTGGTCCTCCTGGGGTCTGGACAGGGTCCTTCCGCTGAGGGGCAGCCTCAAGGCCATCCTCTTGTAATTTGCTAAGATGCAGAGCGGAGAGTGATGCTGTGGCCATGGGTGCCGAGACATTTACTCAGACGTTATTGTGGGTGTGTCTGCAAGTGTTTCTGGACGAGGCTGACATTGATCAGTGGGCTGAATAGAGCAGATGGCCCTCCCCAGCGTGCGGGCCTCGTCCAGTCCATTGAGAGCCTGGGTAGAACCGAAAGGAGGAAGAAGGGAGAATCTGTCCTCTCTGCCTGACTGCACCGACTGGGACATTGGTTTCCTCCTTTCTCTGGGCTCAGGCTTGGACTGGAACTTACACCATTGGCCCTCCTGGTTCTCAGACCTTTGGATTTGGGCTGGAACTTGTACCATTGGGTCTCCTGGGTCACCAGCTTGCCAACGGCAGAACTTGGACTTCTCAACCTCCATAGTCACTTAGTCAGTTCCGTATAGTAAGTAAGTCTCTGTGTATATTTACATCTCCTGTTGGTTCTGTTCCTCTGGAGAACCCAGACTAATACAGAAGTGTTAATTTCCTGTTTAAAATTTCTAATGACTTTACTATTTTTATATAAATAATAACACACATTATAAAAACAATCAAGTAACATAGATGAGAACAGAAATTAGAGCCAAAAACATCGCTTAATATCCTAAAATATTATTCTAAGGCTAAGAAAAATATTATGAAACATTGAATAAGAGAATGGAATTCTTATATTTTTAACTCTGCATTTTAATTTTAGATATCATCAACTTCTGGCTATGAAAGATGAGAGGATTATAGCACTTTTACAATTCTTGCCAAGTTCCCTCCTTTCCCTCTGATTTTTGTGTTTATAATGTTATCACTTAACATTGTTAAGGTTTCTACCATTTGCAGAATCTCCACAGTTGTTTAATATTATATTAAGAGAGGTGATAAGATCAGCAATATAAATAAGTAGGCTTTTATGAGCTTTCTAAAAATTGTGAAGAAGGAATTTCATCTTTATTTTCAGAGAAATTTTTTTCTGTTTGTATTTTACTTTTTTTAAAAAAATTATTTATTTATTTATGTGGCTGTGCTGGGTCTTTAGTTGCGGCATGCGGGATCTGGTTCCCTGACCGGGGATCAAACCTGGGCCCCCTGAGTTGGGAGTGCAGTCTTAACCACTGGAAGTCCCTGTATTTTACTTTTAATTTGAAAGAGTTTACTTCTTATGACTGAGTTTCAGGGGCAAGATACACCTATCTGCTAATAAACTTCATTTCATATTTGATTTGTGAATATAGGTCTCTATTATCTGATTATTCTTATATTATATATATATGTGTGTGTGTATGTTTCCTTTGAAACCCTTTCCTATGTGCTTCGTATGTTTTCCTCAGATAATTTTGTAGGATCACTAACTTTTCCATTTTACTCTGATCATTTCTTGGGGTGCAGGTTGCCCATAGTATCATAAGTACATCCACTCAAATTTTGGAGCCTTTCTAGCTAATGGGGGAGAAATAACATAAGCAAATGCTAACTTTGGCCATCATTGACCCGTAATAAGACTGCTGTTTTTACTGGACTTTATCAAAGGTCACAGATGGAATTTTACTTGTTAATTTTAACAAAGATACTAAAATCTGTGATAAAATACTTGTTAAGGACGTAATACGATTTAAGCGGATTATTTCTAAATCTCATAACAACCTTGCAGTCTAGGTCTTGTTGTGCCAGTTAGGAAAGTGTCCAGCTGCATGTGACGCCCCGGTGACAGCAGCGTAAAGAAACCAGGTGGCCTTTCTCAGAGGAAGACAGAGGTGGGTGCTGCATGGGGCTACAGCTGCCTGGCCATGTCCTCCTGGGGCCAGGGTTTTCCCATCTTTATGTTTTCTTTATTCTCACACTTGTGGCCTCCTGGTCTCCTCAGCCAGCTTGGCTGTGTTCGAGATGTCAGTACGTTATCTATAGCTTTTTATGAAGGCTAAATGATTCAGACAAACAATCTGAGGTTCAGAGAGATGAAATACCTTTCCCTGAATCACAGAGCTAGAAGGTTGTAGGGCTTAACGTTGATACCAGATTTGTCGGATTTCCGAGTGCATATGCTCTTTGCTCCACCTGCCTGACCCCGAGGAGCACGTGGGGGGCCTTGGGCTCCAATTCCACCTGAAGAGCAGAGGCTGGAGGATACTTGGGAAGGACTTCAAGGTTCGCCCATGCCCGGCGGGCATTTTTCCTCTTCTGCCGTCTTCTCACGTGCTCTTGGGTTATTTAAGGATGGGAGGAGTTAGTGAAAAGTAACGGTTGAGATTTGCTCGGAGAGGATGACCAGCCTGTGGGGTGGAGTGGGGGCTTGGAGGGGGCGGCCCGGTGGACCACGCACCCCAGGACTCTGGGCTTCTCCGAGGGCAGCATCGCAGACGGAGGGGGCGTGGTCACAGTCTTCCTCAGGGGAGAGTCGGAGCTCTGTGTCCTGACACTCAGCTGTGCTACGAGTCGGGGTGTGGCCTGGAGTCGGGTTGGCTGCGATCGCAGCGCGCGTCTCCAGCTCCCCAGGTTCCCGGCCTGCGCCGAGCAGCCGCACGCCCCGTATCCCCTTGCCCGTGCCACGCGGAGCATTCGTCAGGGTTCTCCAGAGAAACGGAACCAGAGGGGTGTGCTTCTGTGTGCCCTGTGTATCCGGAGAGATTTCCTGTAAGGAACTGGCTCACAAGACGGAGGCCGAGAAGCCTCACGATTGGCTGCTCTCGAGTCGCAGACCCAGGAGCGCCGATGCTGTAAATCCTAACCCGGGGTCGGGGGAGGACGAGCCTCCGCTCAAGCAGTCAGACAGACAGAGAATTCAACCTTCTTCCAACTCTGTGTTCGATTCATGCCCTCAATGGGCTGCATGTCGCCACCCACGTTAGTGAGGGCGGATCTTTACTCAGTCTGCAGAGTCAAATGCTAATGTTTTCCAGAAAGACCCTCACAGAACACCCCCAAATAGTGTTAAACCAGATATCTGGGCTCCCTGTGGCCCAGTCAAGTTGGCAAAAAATTAACCATCACACATGGATTGGGCCTCTGGGTACATTGCTAGTGGGTTATTTTCAGCCCTGATCGGTCAGTCACCATTCACATTATAGCACATTTTAAACTCAATTTTCCCATTAAAAAAACGGATACAAATAATTGTTTAAAGTCCTTTAAAATTACTCTATTTTTGAACGTTTCCAGCATATAGATTCTCAGGACATTAATCCTCTGCTGTCAATTACATCGACACAAGAAACAACACAAAGCAAGATGACAAGAAAATGTAAAAGTAAGCCAGCATGGGGTAGACCTGAGGACACTGCCCACTCCCAGGATGAAAGGGACCAGGCAGGTGCGGAGTTTTGGAGAAGGCGCTGGCAATCCACACGGGCTCCTTGCCTCCAGCTGGTTGGTGCCATAAGGAAAGGACAGTGCCAGGTGTTCTAATTTTTCAAGACACAGAAACATTTTCTTTTTGTCGAATAACTATTTTTTTAAAATGTTGGGTCCCTTAGAAAATGTCATGTGGTTTGAGAAACCACCTCTGTGCGTGGGACACAGCTCAAGGGCTCCGGCTGGACACCTCTGTTCTAGGGCAGAAAGGATGGAATTCAGGTCTCTTGAGTGTTGGGCTTCACTTAATTTCATGCTTATTTTTGTGCCTTAGGCAAGTGACTCTACCTCTGTGATTTCACTTTTCTCAGATAGAAGATGAAGCTACTTATTGCATTAGACTGATCTATAGAAGATCTATAAAGATCTTCACTATTCCATCGTGTTCCAAGGCAACTAAAACCCAGCACGTCCCGAACTGAACCCACCACTTCTCCTCGAACCCACTCGTCTTTCTGTCTCCTCCTCCTTGAAGAATGCCACCCCCGTCCACTCGGGCACCAAGGCCTCCCTCAATGCCAGCATCATCTAAGTGCAGAATATTATCTTCCTTCACTTCCAAAATAAACCAGGAGTCTTGTTAATTCCAGATGCTCGAAATCTCTTGAATCCACCCTTTTCTCTCTAAATCCGCCGACATTCCTTCAATTAAAGGCTTCATTATTTATTTATGGGTTGTTTATACTGCCTTCCAATCAGCAACCTCACCTCTGCTTTCCAGCCCATCCATCATCCTGCTGCCAGAGTGATCCTTCCAACTTACACGTTGGACCAAACCGTTTCAAAATTCTGATCACAGAATCCTTCTCGAGGCAAAGTTGT
The DNA here is from genome assembly GCF_008692025.1 of Phocoena sinus. Taxonomy (NCBI): domain Eukaryota; kingdom Metazoa; phylum Chordata; class Mammalia; order Artiodactyla; family Phocoenidae; genus Phocoena; species Phocoena sinus. The sequence goes on along the minus strand of NC_045775.1, from coordinate 1,774,961 downwards.
ATTCCTAGCACCTAACGTAGTTATTCACGATGTTCAAGGACATGTGGTGGATGAGTGAATAAAATAATTCTTTGCTAAATCTCATATTTTATGTACAAAAAATATAACCCACCTCTGGACATTGATTCAGTTGTTGGCTGAAGACGTTGATGGCATTTAGGGTTGGATCAGAGAATATTTTGAATTTCTTATTACATTTTTTTTTAAGCTAAGCATTCAGGCCAAATTTGTGTGGTTAAATGTTCAACCCTTGAAAAATAAAAGTTTTGTCACTGCACACAATTCAGTTAAAAAGTAAACGAATGTATATATTCATGGTATAATCTATATTCTGACCATGTGCTTGTCTCCTGAAAACCTAGGTGTATCCTTCTTTGTACAAATTCTGAATTCCTTAAGAGATGGATAAAAATCAGAGTGGTTTTTGTTTTATTTAAATTGGGAAATTAGTAACTTGTTATTGGAAGCTTTTATAATGAAATTCCTTGTTGTATGAACAATGTGTCCTTAATTTCTCTATTTGGGGGTAATTGATGCATTGATTTCCTGAAAGAGGAGTTAGGCGTGTATTTTCCACAAAGCCCCGATGTTCTCACGTTGTGTAAGAACTTGCAGTGGCTGCCCTTCCACAGAATCTGTCCTATTCTTCTCAGGCCAAATTGTAAGTGAAACGGGGATTCAAGCGTTTTATTGCTAATTCCAGTATTCACTCACTGGCGAGCGCACTTCCTCATAATGGCCACCCTTAATGCTTCGAGATGTCATCCAGAGTGTGCAGTGAAGCCCTCAGAATTAACCACTCATACTAATTATAGGCTCCACTGATGAATTCTTTTACCTTTGACCTGGGAAGGAAAGCCATAAATTCACATCCATGAATGGGGAAGGAAGTTGAGTGAGTGCTGCAGGGGCTCTGGGTCCCTTATTTATTTATTTTCGCAGCGCTTTCTGGTTCTGCAAACACACTCTCGTCAGGATTATTCTCAGGTTATTTGTCTGGAATCCAAAGGAAGGTGACTGTGTATTTTGTGGATTTACATGCCATTTCTACAAGCTAATCTCTCTTTAAAAATGGATAAAATAGACGTATTAGACCAGAAAGGAAATATTAGCTTTGGTTCCCTTTGTAATCCAGGTTGATTAAGGAATGCATTGTTGAAAAAGGGCCGGACTTTATTCTGAAAGGAAAACAATGAGAATCGTGATGGTCTGTATCATGGGAGTGAACACAAAGCAGGGTAGGAAGGACGCCCCATCTCGTGCTCGGGACCCACAAAGGAGGGAGAGGGGCCTGGCGCGGCAGGAGGGGTGCCACATATGACTCCGAGGATTTAGGTCCTGCCCCTCCCGGCCAGTGACAAGTCAGGTGACCCTGGGCAAGTGAGTTAACCTCTGGGAGTCTTGGTTTCTCGGCTGTGAAGCGGGGGTAGTGATCCACAGGGCTCCTGTGAGACTCCAATGAGATAATGGGTGGCTATGAAATGGCTTTGACAACTGAAAGCATTGCACAAATGTCAGGAATTACTATTGTTTTTTTATTACTGTTGTATTTTTAAAAACAAACCCACATCTGTGACATCACCGTGTGCTCCCCACTTCTGAGCCCGACCTTTATGGCATTGTCCAGCCATAAAGAGCATCTCATGATTCCAGGTGAGCCTCGTAGGACCTGGTGACATAGACAATGTTTATGCTGATGTCAGAACTAAGGGAAAGCCCAGGGATGATTCTCTATCAGCAGCCACTGTGCTGTGTGTTTCCTTCTTTAAATTATATTTTTGAAAATTTTATTGTACAGTCTACAGTCTGTCAGCTTGGAATACAAGCTTCCACTATTTTAGTGACAGCAGGGAACCACAGATGTAAATCCATCGTTTATTATGTTACAACCAGGAGACCTGTGGCCGACAGAGGCTAGGTGAGTGATCCAAGGGTACAGAGCAAGCAGCTGATGTGATAGACTCCCGAACTTTTGTGAAGGTTCTTCAAAGGTCTGTTACACAAAGTTTCTTGATTCCAAGAAATAAAAATCAACTCTGTATAACTTAAAGAGGAAATTCATTAAAGTGATACAGGGGACCCACAAAACCCCCAGGAGGCTTGTGAGCTAGCAGACTCCAAGAGGCACCTGGAGATCTAATGGCTGGATCAGTCAGACTGGGATGCTCTTTGCTGCACTGAATAGATCCCGAGTATCCTTCTCTCCAGGTTCGTAGGGCCAAGAAGGAATATCCAATCTATGAGCCTAGGTCACTGCTTGAAACCTGGCTGCCAGGGATGGGGCAGGTGGCTCTCCCCCACCAGCTTTGGAGGTGGGCATACCTATGTATATTAATGCCCAATTCTATTTTTACATAATTATTATACAATTCTATAATTGTGCATATTTTACACAATTATATAATCAATATACATTAATTGGGCATTAATATATTAAATGTGGGAATATTACCCAAAGGAGAGAAGATTGGATGTTGAAAAGCAAAAAAAGGGGCTTCCCTGGTGGCGCAGTGGTTAAGAATCCGCCTGCCAATGCAGGGGACACGGGTTCGATCCCTGGTCCAGGAAGATCCCACATGCCGCGGAGCAACTAAGCCTGTGTGCCACATCTACTGAGCCTGTGCTCTAGAGCCCGTGAGCCACAACTACTGAGCCCATGTGCCACAACTACTGAAGCCTGTGTGCCTAGAGCCCGTGCTCTGCAACAAGAGAAGTCACTGCAATGAGAAGCCCACGCACCACAAGGAAGAGTAGCCCCCGCTTGTCGCAACTAGAGAAAGCCTGCAGGCAGCAACGAAGACCCAACACAGCCGGATATAAATACATACATACACATATATATATAAAAGAAAAGCAAAAAAAAAAGGAACAGAAGACATCCATCAAAGTTCACCTTTTTGTATGTGCAAGAACTGTTTCCCCTCTTGCCTTATACGATTCAACTACCCTTCAGACAGCCATGTGCAGCCTTGCCCTCAGCTGTTTCGGCATCCACACTACCTGATCTGGGGATGCCTATTCTTCTCCTAGCTCAGATCCCCCTGTAATATCTTCAGCTCAGGACAAAAGTGTAAAGGTAACCACAACCAATGCATCTTATGCAAAATAAAAGGAGAAGAGAGCGTACAAGGCAGTGACCTCATGGTTCATGATAAATCCACATTCCTCAAAGCCTTTGAGTTCCTTATTCTTGTGAATTCTACTTAATTCCAAGACATTTCTGGGACTTTAGCTTTTTAATGGGGACCAGCAGTAAGCTCATGTTTCGAGAACCACTGGCTCCTCGAGCGAGTTCCCTGGATGCAGAGTCTGCCGACTGCACCCAGAACCGCACGTTCAGCCAGACCCCAAAGTGTGTGCTTCCCCCCTTTGTTAGCATCGTCTGTGTGCAAGTCCACGGACACTGCTGAGCTTTTGTCCATAAAAGTCGACGAGTTTTACAGTTAGGTTTTCATTTTAAAACCTCTCTTCCCGGTCTGAGCCTGTGTTGGTTCTCCAGCGGTACGGTGGGAATGCACTTGCGTTGCAGATCTGTAGTCAGGGACACGTGTACGCATGTGTCACGTGTGTCTGCATGGCACGGGGGAGGGGTATCCGCAGGCCCCCACATCCCGCTAAGTTAAGGGAGTGACTGAGATATTCCGGGTCCACTCGTTTTTGTTAGTCTGTGGTGTTATGCCCTCAGGGATATTTGAAGTCACCGTGGAGTCAGAATGTTACATGTTGGGGGAAGTGCACAAAACCCATTTTTCCCTGGTAAAGAAGACAGAGCGATAGGTTGTCATCGAAACCATCTTTCCCAGAGGAACTTGGTAAAAGACTGAACTCATTTGCAAGGAGGGTGGAAACAGAACCCGATAATTGTCCCTTCACAGCGCCCTTGTGACAGTCCCCGCCCTGAACTGACCTGTGTGCCTCTGCTCCTCCCGAGGGGCTCTGAGCTCCTAGGGGCGGCAGGGAATGCGCTCCGGAAACTTCTGTCACCCGCACACAGCAGGGTGCAGTAAAAGGTTGTTATGTCAATGAGCACCTGGAAGGCTTGTTCGTGAAGTTTGCACACTCACGGCACTTTCTAAGTCAAAGTCGCAGTTTATGCAATCAACAGAATGTCTCCTCAGAACAGCAGGGGTGTACATTTTTCTTTATTTCTTTTGGCGGTACGCGGGCCTCTCACTGTTGTGGCCTCTCCCGTCGCGGAGCACAGGCTCCGGACGCGCAGGCTCAGCGGCCATGGCTCATGGGGCCCAGCCGCTCCGCGGCATGTGGGATCTTCCTGGGCCGGGGCACGAACACGTGTCCCCTGCATCAGCAGGCAGACTCACAACCACTGCGCCACCAGGGAAGCCCAGGGGTGTATTTTTGACACGCATCAATAACAAATCACATTTACGCTTCAGGCGAATGGGTCCAATTCCGTGTCAAATGGCGAGAGGAGATCACGGGTTTGGTCTTGTTTTATTGCATCTGAAGATGGGCTGGCTCCTGGCGTCTCTTCTGATCTGAAAGCAGAACAAAACAGTGAAGCTAATAATTCAGAAATGAGGCCCTTGCTTCAGGCTCTCTGAGGCGGCATGACAGCTGTGTGAGGTCCCCGGTAGTCACCAGGAGAGACAGCGTCTGTCCAGGGTGGTCCCTTCGGGCAGATGGAGCCAGATGCTGGCCACCACGACCTCAAGGAATGATCGTCAGTGACGAGAGTGGCAGTGCTCTCTTTCAGCTGAGAAGAGGGAAACCGGCCACTCGGCCTGCAGGGTTCATCTCTGCCACAGTGTAACTCAGAAAACTCACCTCTTTCCTGAGGGTGAAAAGGGCAGGAGAGAGGTGGCCCAGGAAGGCTGTGAGCCTGCTGACTGCCGTGTCCCCCTGTGTCCACACAGACTGCCGACTGGCCTCCTCCCACCAGTAGGCAAACAGCCAACACACGGGGTCATCATTTCCTTCTGTCTAGTTACTGCTGTACATCGTTCAAATTTCAGCTTTTAGCTGATTTCCCCTCCACTGACTAAAGCAGTGATGACACTCACCTGACCTTGATGGCCGACCACACATTGCTGTTCCTTCCTTCACTGTCAAGCCACCAGAATTTGCAAGGGCAGGAGCGGAGGTCCGCAGATCCTGTCCAAGGCTCTACTCACAGCCACCGGCCAGCAACCCCAGGAGGCCCGGGGGTCTTGGGCCCGCTGTGCTAACAGTTTGCAGTGCCACCTGGGATGGTGTCTCTCTGTTTTCTGAGTCTTTCTTGCCTTGTGTGTCTAGCCATCCGCACCCAGCAATCAGAGCTCAGTGGGAGGATGGGCCATATGTTTCCAGAAATGCCTCCCCAGACAGACTGAGTATGGACTTGGAGGGATCAGATGGCTCCCAAGTGGATTTGGCTTTGGTGGGTTTTTCATATTTATTTTCTTCTATGAGGTTTCACATGAAAATGTTAAAGGTTGATTCTACAGATCCTTATTCCTTGAGACTTTTAAATTTTAATTACTAGGGAGGGAGGTTTTTCATTTTTACTTCTAAAATAGTTGATACACTTTTAAAACACCTTTTATTGTGAAAAATGGAAACATGTACAAAAGTAGAAAGATTAAATAATAAATGAAAAGCCCTCATCAAACTCAACCTCAACAGTTATCTGCATCATGATCACGACTCACCTGTCAGTGGAAGGGAGATATTTTTGAAGGAGGCATTTCTTCTTCCCTAGTGAAAATTAGGCTTCCCTCTTCTAAAAGATTTACATGTTAAAGATTTTTTTAAAAATAAAATATCTATCCTTGTCGATCCCTTGCACCAGTACCATATTACATTAGTTACCGTACCTTTAGATTAGGTCTGAAACCCAGGCCTGTAAAGTCTGCAATGTTCTCCTTCTTCAAGATCGTCCTTGATATTCTCTGCCACTTGCATTTCCACATAGAATACATTTGTCAATTTCCACACACACAGAAATCCCTGTGAGACTGTTGATTGGAATTATGTTGAATTTATAGATTGATTTGGGGAGAATTAGTACCTTTAAAATACTGTCTTCAATCCACAAACCTAATAACTTTTTTTATTTATGTAGTTATTAATTCTTTGTGGTAAAATTCACATAATATAAAATTTGCCATCCTAACCACTTTGAAGTATCTAATTCAATGTTTTTTAGTATATTTACAAGTTGTGCAATCATTGTTACTATCTAATTTCAGAACATTTCATCACCCAAAAAGAAACCTCGTATCCATCAGACACCGGCTGTTTATTTCCCCTCCCCCAGTCCCTGCAACCACTAATCTTTCTGTGGTAAGATTTGCCTATCGTGGACATTTTGCCTCTCTAGAATCATACAATGTGTGGCACTTTGTGTCTGCCTTCTTTCACCCAGCAGAATGTTTGCAAGGTTCATCCATTTTGTAGCATATATTAGTACTTCATCTCTTTTTGTGTCTGGATAATATTCCATTGTATGTATTTACCACAATTTGTTTATCCATTTATCAATTGATGGACATTTGGGCTGTTTCCCCTTTTTGGCTCTTGTGCTATGCTGCCGTTAACATTTGTGTACGGGCACATTTTCATTTCTCTTGGGTAAATACCCAGGGGAGAAATTACTGAGTCATATGGTGATTCGATGTTTACCTTTTTGAGGAAATGCCAAGTTGATTTCCACAGTGGCTGCTCCCTTCTACATTCACACCAGCAGTGTGTCAGGGTTATAGCTACACGTCCTCGCTAGCCATTGTTATCTTCTGATTTTTGGATGCGGCCATCCTAGTGGGTGTGAAGGGATATGTCACTGTAGTTTCCGTTTTCACTTTTCTACTCGAGCTATTGAGCACCTTTTCACGTGCTTATTGCATATTCTTTGGAGAAATGCCTTTTCCAATCTTTTGCCTATTTTTCATTTAGGTGGTTTGTCTTCATTTTGTTGACTCACTTGGGATGAGTCCTTTATATATTCCAAACACTAGAACCTTGGCAGATATATGACTTGCAAATATGTTCTCACATTCTGTGGGTTGTCTTTTCACTTTCTGATAGTGTCCTTTGATGCCCAAAAGATTTTAATTTTGGTGAAGTCCAAATTATCAGCTTTTTCTTTTGTTGCTCGTGGTGTCATATTTAAGAAACTGCTGCTTAATCCAAGGTCGTGAAATAAAAAAAGATTTCACCTATGTGATGTCTGAATTTTTATTCCTCATGTGGTGGTGTATGCCTGCTCTTTTTGTCAGTATCAGTCTTGCTAGGGATTCTTCGATCTTATTTGCCTTTTCAAACGGTTAACTTCCAGCTTTTAAAAAATTCTATTACAATTTTTCTATTCTTTATTATATCTTCTTTTCTACTACTCTTGGTGTGATTTATAGTTGTTTTTTTTTAAATAGCTTCTTGCAATGGCTATCTGACCCCTTTATGTCCAACATTGCTTCTTCCCTAATATGTGCATTTATACCTATAACTTTCCTCTAACAGTCTGTCAGCTGTACACCAAAGCTTTGATGTCTTGTACCTTCATTACCATTTAGTTAAAAATACATTTTTGGGCTTCCCTGGTGGTGCAGTGGTTGAGAGTCCGCCTGCCGATGCAGGGGACACGGGTTCGTGCCCCGGGCCAGGAGGATTCCACGTGCCGCGGAGTGGCTGGACCCGTGAGCCATGGCCGCTGAGCCTGTGCGTCCGGAGCCTGTGCTCCACAATGGGAGAGGCCACAACAGTGAGAGGCCCACGTATTGCAAAAAAAGAAAAAAAAAAAAAATTTTCATCTCCTTTGTAACTTTTCTTATGATTTATTTTGAAATATATTGCTTAATTTGTAAAACATCTGGAAATTTTTTAGTTTTGCTTTTGTTATTAATTTCTTGTTTGATCCTCTTGTGGTTAGACAATATATTAAATCATTTAAGATGTATTTAGACTTGCTTTTTGGCTCATAATATAAACAATTTTTGTAAATATTCCACTCAAATTTGAAAAGTTAGGTCCATTTTTTAAATTGTGTTTTTCACATTTTTTATATTGTTACTGATTTTTTTTGTTCATTTTAACTTCTATTAAGAGAATCTATTAAGAGATTTCTTGCTACAATTTTTCTTTTTAGTCAGTTTTCAGCTTTTGAATTGTATGTTTTAAATTGTGTTATTAGGTGCATATAAATTTAGGATTTAATCTTCCTATTAAATTTTACTTTTTTTATTTTGAAATGTCTCTATCTCTAAAAATACACATTGCCTTAAAGTCTACTTTATCTGGTATAAGTTGTGCTATGACAGATATTTTTGGTTAGTGTTTTCAATGTATACCTTCTTCAATTCTTTTACTTCAAACTTTCTGTATTTTTATGTTTAAAACATGTTTCTTATAAGCAGCATGTATTTGGATTTTAAAACACAGGTTAGAAAACCTTTGTCTTTTATTTATATTGTTTACATTTTCATGTAGCATAATTAATTATATTCTTGTGTTAAAATCTATCATCTTCCTGTTTTTTCCTATTTGCACATCTGTTCTTTGTTTTGTTTTTCTCCTTTCAGCTTTGTTTTTAATTAATTAACAGTATGTATTTTTAGTTTTACAGTGACTGTTAATTCTTCAGCTACACGTTTTATTATTCTTTGAGTGATTACAGTAAAGATTATAACATGCATCCTTGATTGATTAGTGTAAAAGTTAAAATATTACTTCTACTGCTTTTTGAAGTATCAAGGACATTGCGATAGTTTGACTCCCATTTGTGGTGCAGGTGTTATCATGTGTTTCAATTCTACATGTAATTTAAGTCCTATAAAATTTTAATCTTTGTATTAATGATATTCCATATTCAGTTAGACTTAACCGCATATTTACCCTTTCTAGCGTTTTTCATTCTTTCCTGCGTTTATGTGCTTCTTTCTGGGGTCATTTTTCTTCTGTTGAAAACTCCTTTTAGTTTATTTCTTTTAGTATTGTTCTATTCATGATGAATTCTCAATTCTTGTTTGTCTAAAAGTACACTCATCTTACTCAATATTTAAAGGCTATTTTTGGTATGTATTCAGTTCCAGGTGGTTTTTTTTCAGCATTTTAAAACTTTCATGTAATTTTCTTCTATCATCTCTTGTTTATGTTGTAGAGACATCTGTCAGTCTTACTGTTGCTCCTTTGAAGGACAGGTTTCTTTTTTTCTACTGACTACTTATAAGAATTTCTCTTTTTCTTTGTCTTAGCAGTTTTACTTTGACGTGAATAGTTGTTGTGGTAGGTGGATGATTCTCACCCTTCTATAATCCCCCCTTCTTCGTGCATATGGCCAGATAGCACTTCTGGGATTATGGTATGTTATATATAAAGGGATTTTGCAGATGTAATCAGGGCCCCAAATTTGTTCACATTGAGTTTCTCGAGAGAGAGAGGCTGTCCTGCTTGGCCTAATCAGGCCATCTCTTAAAAAGCTGAGTTTTTCCAGCTGGCCCAGGAGGGAGAACACACAGCCACTCTGTGGACGGTTTACAGATACAGGTGCCTGTAGCTTAGAGGGGTCTCCAACCAGCGGCTACAGAGAAAACGAGACCTCTATCACATAACTGCAGGGGAGTGAATTCTGGCCACAACGTACGAAAGCTGGGATGAGGAGCCCAAACTCCAGCTGAGAACCACAGCCTTGGTTGGCACCTTGTGAGAACTGAACAGAGAACCCAGCCGAGCCCTGCTTGGACTTGTGTCCTACAGAACTCTGAGATAGTAAGTGTGTGAGGTTCTGTGCTTCTGAGTTTGTGCTAATTTGTTATACAATGGAAAACTACTACTTGTATTTTTTATTTTGTATTTTGCGGTACGTGGGCCTCTCATTGTTGTGGCCCCTCCCGTTGCGGAGCACAGGCTCCGGACGCGCAGGCCCAGTAGCCATGGCTCACGGGCCTAGCCACTCCGCGGCATGTGGGATCTTCCTGGACCGGGGCACGAACCCGTGTCCCCTGCATCGGCAGGCTGACTCTCAACTGCTGCGCCACCAGGGAAGCCCTTTTATTTTGTTTTTTAAATTTAATATAGTTGACTTACAATATTATGTTAGTTTCAGGTGTCCTACATAGTGATGTAACATTTGCATACATTACAAAATGATCACCACAAGTCTAGCAATCATCTGTCTCCTGCAAAGTTATTACAACATTATTGACCATATTCCTTAAGCTGTATGTTACATCCCTATGGCTTATTTATTATATAACTGGGGGTTTGATCCTCTTAATCCCCTTCATCTGCTTCATTCTCCCCACCCCTTTCCTTTCTGGCAACCACCTGTTTGTTCTCTGTATCTAGAGTCTGTTTTCATCTTGTTTTGTTTGTTTTGTATTTTAGATCCCACACATAACTGAGATCATACGGTAGTTGTCTTTCTCTGTCTGACTCATTTCACTTAGCATAATACCCTCTAGGTACATCCATGTTGTCACAAATGACAAGATTTCATATTTTCCTTATGGCTGAGTAATATTTAATTATATATATGAATAATAATATTAGTAATATTTCATTATATATATATATATATATATATATATATATGCCACATCTTCTTTATCCATTCATCTATTATCAACGGACACTTAGGTTGCTTGCATATCTTGGCTGTTGTAAATAATGCTTCATTGAACATGGGAGTGAATAGAGTTTTTCAGATTAGTATTTTTGGTTTTGGGGGGGTAAATACCCCGGAATTGCTGGATCACTTGGTAGTTCTACTTCTAATTTTTTGACGAACCTCTATACTGTTCTCCACGGTGGCTGTACCAATTTACATTCCCACCAGTAGTGCACAAGGGTTTCCTTTTCTCCACATCCTTGCCTTGTTATTTGTGGTCTTTTTGATGACAGCCATTCTGACAGGTGTAAGGTCGTATCTCATTGTGGTTTTGATTTGCCTTTTGCTGATGATTAGGGATGTTGGGCATTGTTTTATGTGTCTGTTGGCCTTCTGTATGTCTCCTTTGGAAAAATGTCTCTTCGGGTCCTCTGCCCATATTTTAATCTGATTATTTTTGATGTTGAGTTTTATGAGTTCTTTGCATATTTTGGATATTAACCCCATCGGATATATCAGTTACAAATATCTTCTCCCGTTCAGTAGGCTGCCTTTCATTTTGTTGATAGTTTCCTTCTCTGTGCAAAAGCTTTTTAGTCTGAGGTAGTCTCATTTAGTTTTTTTTGCTTTTGTTTTCCTTGCCTGAGGAGACAGATCCAAAATAATACTTCTAAGACCAATGTCAAAGAGCATACGGTCTATGTTTTCTTCTAGGAATTTTATGGTTTCAGGTCTTCCATTGAAGTCTTTGATCTATTTTGAGTTTATTTTTGTATATGGTGTGAGAAAGTAGTCCAATTTGATTCTTTTGCATGTGGTTCTCCAGTTATCTGAACACCTCTTATTGAACAGCCTTGTCTTTTCCTCATTGTATATTCTTGCCGTCTTTGTTCTCAATTAACTAACCATATAAGCATGGGTGTATTTCTGGGTTCTCTGTTCTGCTCCACTGATCTATGTGTCTGTTTTTGTGCCATTACCATGCTGTTTTGATTACTGTAGCATTGTAGTGTAGTCTCAATTCAAGGAGCATGATACCCCCAGGTTTGCTCTTCTTTCTCAAGATTATCTTTGCTATTCAGGCTTTCTTGTGTTTCCATACACATTTTAGAATTATTTGTTCTAGTTCTGTGAAAAATGCCATTGGTATTTTGATAGGGACTGCATTGAATCTGTAGATTGCCTTGGGGAGTACAGTCATTTTAACAATATTAAGTCTTCCAATCCATGAACATGGTATATTTTCCATCTGTTTGTGTTGTTCTCAATTTCTTTCATCAGTGTCTTATAATTTTCTGAGTACAGGTCTTTCACCTCCTTAGTTAGATTTATTCCTATTTTATTCTCCTTGATGCAATTGTAAGTGGGGTTGTTTTCTTCATTTCCCTTTCTCATAGTTTGTTAGTGTATAGAAATGCAACAGAGTTCTATATATTAATTTTGTATCCTGCAACTATACTGAATTCATTGATGAGCTCTAGTAGATTTCTGGTGGTGTCTTTAGGATTTTCTGTGTGTCATCTGCAAACAGTGACTGTTTTACTTCTTCCTATCCGATTTGGATTCCTTTTATTTCCTTTTCTTGTCTGATTGCTTGGCTGGGCCTTCCAATATTATGTTGAATAACAGGGTGAGAGTGGGCATCCTTATCTTTCCTTGATCTTAAAGGTAATGCTTTCAGCTTTTCACCATTGAGTATGAGGTTGCCTGTATGCTTGTCATATATGGTCTTTATTATGTTGAGTATTGTTCCCTCTTTGCCACTTTGTTGAGAGTCTTTTGTCATAAATAGGTGTTGAATTTTGTCAAAAGCTTTTTCTGCATCTATTGAGATGACCATATGAGTTTTATTTTTCGGTTTGTTAATGTGGAGTATCAGATTGATTGATCTGCAGATACTGAATCTTCCTTGCATCCTTGGGATAAATCGCACTTGATCATGATGTGTGATCCTTTTAATGTATTGTTAAATTCAGTTTGCTAATATTGTGTTGAGGATTTTTGCATCTACTTTCATCAGTGGTACTGGCCTGTAATTTTCTTTTTTTGTGATGTCTTTGTCTGGTTTTGGTATCATGGTGATGCTGGCTTTGTAGAATGACTTCAGAAGTGTTCCTTCCTCTCCAATTTTTTAGAATAGTTTGAGAAGAATAGGTGTTAACTCTTCTTTAAATGTTTTATAGAATTTGCCTGTTTGCTTGTTTTTTAATCTTTCAGAGAGTTCATACATCTTTTTGAATCCATAGATCTGTATCTTTCATTTGTTTTGGAAAAATGTTGGGTCAGTACTTCTTCGAATATTGCTTCCACTCCATTTTTCCTCTCTTGTCTTTCTGGGTGTCCAAGACCCATGTATGAGCATCTGCACAGTGTCTCATGGATTTTATTTCAAGAACAGATTTTTTGTGTCTCCACTGAAAGCTTGGAACATCTATCAGATACTGCCTCCCCCTGTGTGGGATCTACACTCTAAATTTTGTCTCCTCCACTCTGTGTGTTTTCTGAAATCTCTACATAACATTTTAGCATCTTAGCAGATGCTTTCTGTTTTGTTTCTTGGCTAATTAATGCATGCTCGGTTTAAGGGTCAGAAAAGTGCTTGAAGAGGAAATTGCATGCTGAAAATCACACTCACTTCTCCATGTTCCCTTTATTTCTGTGATCTTTGGTCTTCCAGATCTGGCTGGTAGTCCTGAACTCCAAATTTTATCTCTCCAAATCAGTAAACCTTCCATCATTTTCAGGCTACTGTTTCCTCTTTAGCCTCTATGCCTACTGTGGAGGAGACATCTGGGTTGAAAGTCCAGATCACCTTAAGTTGCTTTTCTCCTCTCTAGAGTCTTGACCCCTTTAAATTTCAGTTGCCTTTATTGACCTCTGGTTCTTTCAATGCTTTTAAAAATAATTATGCAGCCTTTGAACTTGTACCCTGAGGGAGGATTCTTCTACACCAGCTGCTAGATCTCAGCTAGTAGTGGGACTAGTTGGGCAGCCCAGACAGTGTAAGTAGACATTCTCTAAGTGAATTTCCATGGTCAAATACTTCCTGAGTGTTAACCAATGAGATCAGGTAGAACTGAAATAAACATGCTCGTGGTTAATGGGAAGCACGTGCAGGATTTAAAGTTGAAACATGTTCATTGCTCAGTAAGTTTACAAATAGATTGGAAGTGTAAATATTTTGAAATAACTAAAAAGGTGCCGTTTAAGGCCACCATCAGGAAAAATAGTGAAGAAAGAGTAGCTTCAGTTCAGAGTTTGAGCCCTAAACCACTTGACCTTGGGTAATAAGTATCATGCATATCCTTCCTGGGTTTTTGGTACCTTTGAGGTGCACCTGTGCCTTTGGGAAACTACTCAGCTCTGCCTCGATGACTCTTGTCCATTTTCACTTGGGACCAAGCCCAGCTTTGGCAAGAAGAACCTCACAGAAGAGGTGCAGTGAAGGCACAAAAGCTTTTGGGGGGGGGGGCGTCACATGAAATGAGGTTAGAAAGCCACTTTATTCACCCACATTCTGTGTTGAACATTTGCTGAAGTTCTCAGTCTTGGTGTACAGACTTGTGAAATGACGGTTGTTGTGACAATGAAGCCCAGCGCCCTGTCCGCTGCCCTGCACACAGTGAGCGATTTTCCGTCCCACTTCCTTTTAGCATTGTCTTTCCACGTTCAGCGGACTCGTACAGATGGATGCTGTGCTGCTTCTTGTTTCTTATGTCGATCTGGCTTCAGTAAGTTCTTTTTCAGTCTCTGTGGTGTGTGAGTGTTGTGGGGAGAGCTGGTTTAGAAAGAGAAGTGCAGAGGGAACTTAAGCCACAAGAGCTGCTTCACTGCGATGCGGATGAACCCCGCCGACTCTTTTCTGAACGCAGCCCGAGCAGCCTTCATTATCCCCAGTGGCCGCGAGGGTCAGTCTGGGCCTGGAAGTGAAGGAGTAAGGGGCAGTGGTTTGTAGCTCAGCTAGAGTGGTGGCAGAAGGATCTTTCATCCACGGGGACTCTGCGATGATGCAGTGATGGGCCCAGCACAGGGCAAGGTTTTGGGGGCATCCCGACAGGTCTGCAGGGGTCCCGTTATGATGGGGCGATGACAATGTGCAGACGCAGGGCAGAGAGCCTGAGGCTCGGCCAGGCAGACATCTGTGTGAGGGACCAAGGAAATGGGAAACTCCATGCTGGTATCTGGATGCAGGCCAGTGAGAGTGATTCTGCACCAACACCTGTGGAGCCGGGACAGGTGCAGGACCGGCGCGTGGGGCAGCCGGTGTTTTGGGGGGCTGGGCTGCGGGAACAGCAGGCTGGCGGTGAATGGAGGAGGCGTGACAGTGAAGACGGGTTTCTCTGGACGACTTGTCCTGAGTAGGAGATGAGAAGGGGGTTTAGAACTTACCTGGATCCAAAGACAGCGTGCTTGGAAAGCCTCCAAACCTTCCGATTCCTGCAAAGTATAAGTGATTACGCTTATTCTAGAACAGGGACGTGTGCTCTTTTAAAAATAAGAGGTCACGGCACTGGCTGTTACAGAAAAACACAGCGTGACCCCAGCCTCCGTGCTGCCACCTGATTTAATCATATGACATCAGAGACGTGTGCGGAAACCTGCTATGTCTGGGACTCAAGGAGTGACAGGCAGAGGACAGCCTGGGGGCCTTGGACAGAGGTCCAGTGGGGCCAGGCTGGTTTCCCCTCACAGCCCCCTTTCCTGGGAGCACGGAAAACGGGCGGGTGGGGACCATGGGAAGTGCTGTACACTAGACTCTGAGCTCCCGGGACGCCTCACGGAATTTGACCTGAAGTTAGTTAAGGCTGACTGACGTGCATCCACGTGGACTTCACACGGGCAGAGACACAAGCAGAGTGTGAGGAGGGACGGCGTGGGGAGAGCAGACACTTGGCTGCGCTGTGGCGACACCAAGCGTGCTTCTGTTGCTGTTTCCAGCCGGTTCTGTGCACCAGGCCCTATGTGTCCCTGGTGTGTCCTGCCCTGGGGACAGGCGTGGAGGGTGGTAGGCACGGCCTTGTGTCTTGGGAGCGGACGGTGGGTCCACTGATTCCTTGCTTGGCGCCCTGACCCTGACAGAGCTATAATCCCCCTCCTCTCAGTGTCAAAAGCAAAGGGACCAGAAGCCCCAAGAGGTGTGAGATAGTCACCAGATCTCCTTCCTGGAGATCAGCGGGGACCCAGCGAAAGGGGTGGAAGGGTTTGCTGGAGGTGGCCCAGAGCCGTGGGGCAGAGCTGGTCACAGCTGCAGGCCTCCTTCTCCCCAGATGCTGGGCTTCCGGGGCTGAGTGTCGCCCTCTCTGTTCCACCACAGACCGGACCTTTCTCTAGCCCCTGGGGATGGAGACCAGGTTTCCTAGTCAGGTGTAAAGTGGTGGTCGGCAGGCATCTTCCATGATGGGTGGGTGGATCAAGGCAACCCATGCCTCCTGGAAAAGCAAGGCAGCCTGTACGGGGGCACGTTAGCACGGGAGCTGGGCAGATCCAGCTTTGAGTACGACTCCCTCACTGTGCAGCTGTGCGGCTGGAGACAGCTTCTGTGGCCATCCGGGGCCTCCGTTTCCAGCTCTGTGCGGCACAGCGATGCTAGGTAGCTGATAGGATTGGCGTGCAGGTTAAAGCAACGTGTGAAAATACTACCGTGCGTTTCCCAGTGCCCTGGACCCAGCTCTGACCTGGTTCCTGACCACCACCGGGGCTTGGGGAGAGGGTGCTTGCTGGGCTGAACCCTGCTGGGAGAAGCATCTAAGCTGCTCCGTGCCCCGCGCTGTCTTTGGAGGTGGAGAGGGGTGAGAACCAGAGTGAAGCTGTGCGCTCTGCCCTCGAGGTCTCAGACGTGTGGATGCCCTGGGGGACGGGGCAGCTGTGACCTGGCACATGATCCCGCTGGAGAGTCATCACCCTTGATGGCCGAGAGGGGTTTTGGAAGGGGGCATAGAAGGTGTATGTCTTCCAATGTGCTCGTTGCCTGAACGGTTGAGGCAGCTGGCGCTCCGCGTCATGACCCCAGAGGCCCGGATGGCCCGAGCCCTCCGTGGAGTCAGCGGGACCACGCGGCGCTCGGCAAGCTGAGACTCGGTCCCACGGCTGGCACATCAACGCAAAGAGAGCTGGTGAGGTTCAGGAATCCAGTTTCGCCTGAATGATGCTCCCGGTTTGCTTCAGAGCGGAAAGCTGTCTTTGACGGTCGAATAGAGGATGAAACTGATTTCGGTCTGGATTTCATGCCGCTTTCCCTTCTAGATGGGAAGATGGTTTCAGAAGTGGCATGTGTGGCGTGTGGCTCAAATGCTGCAGACGCAGATGAGCGAGACCGTGATCAGCAGGGACCACAGAGAACGGGAAGGGACCGCGCGTCTGGGGAGCTTCTCTGCCAGCAGGGGCTTCATGCTTCTCGTCTGGCTGAATTTATTTTTCCAACAACACCGTGAGCTGGGAGGTGTCCATTTGACAGGTGAGGATGCTGAGGAAGTCTCAGAACTGGAATTTGAATCCCGGGCTTCTGTCTCCAGAGACGCTCTCTCTCCTCCAGAATAAAGAGCGTTTTTATTTCACATTTCTCACTATTTAGCATCACTCTGCCCTCATGTGGGGTTGATGTGTCAACAGGGTCTCTGAATGGTTTTAAAGCAGCAATGTAATTCCTTGTGCTTTTTTCCATCAGTTACACAAACTCGCTCCAAAGTACGATTTGCATGCACGTGGGGCAGCAGGTGTCCACAGGCCGGGCACACACCTGTCATCCCCATTCATTATTCATGTGTAACACACGGCCCAGGTCTTCAATCAGCTTAGCGAGAATAGATCTTCTGCCTAAACGAAAGAGGGGAAGCGGCGTTAAAAATACAGAGTTCAACTGCGAATTGCTTTTTTCGTCTGCCTGCTGATGAGAAATCAAGGTGTACCCTCCTGATTTAAAGAGATACTAATTTGGTCTTCAAAAATGAATCGCTGATGATAGCGAGCTTCTCAAACACACAGCTTTGGCCATACAACCAAGATCATTTTATCTCAAAATAAGTGATTAATGACTAAATTATTTTTCTCCTGATATCTCTTGAATCCACCCATTTTCCTCCACTGCACTGCCATCACCCCATCTGGGGCCACCATCCTCTCTTACCCGATCACCCAGACTCTAATCTCCGATCTAAACTCCCCCGTGAAGCGAGCGTGAGCTTTAAAAAAGCAGGTATTTTACCAGTTCCTGTGCTGTCTGACCTGCCAATGGCTCCGTCCCCTGCAGAGGGAGGTCACCCCCAGGGCCAACGCTTAAAGCGCCCGGTGGGCGGGCTCAGCCCACGTCTCCAGCCCCTCTGAACTGTCGATGGCTCTTCCAAAGCCTCCTGGGCCCCCCGCCTCCCTCTCCACGTCGGCTTCAGCCAGCTCCATGTCCAGAAGAGCCCACTTCCCCCACCCCTGCTCCTTCTTGGTCTCCCCACCCAGCTGTGGAGGCTCGGGGCCACCCCATCTTACTTCCGCAGCTTCCTGCCCGTAACTCATCACACTGCATTCTAAGTTCGCATTTTACTGGACTGCATCTGGGCGGGAGTTGCATCTTCTCTCGCCTCTCCCACCTAGCATACTGTCTGGTGCCTAATAGTTTCAGTGATAGTTTGTTGAGTGAATGAGTGAACCCTATTTCATGGCATTTCTTGTCTTCCTTCATCAAACATTTATGGGGCAGAAACGGCGTGTCAGGCACCAGGTTACTGACGGTGCCCACGCCAGGTTACAGCCGTGGCATGGATGGGACTCGTGTGGCTGCTGGTAGTAGTTAGGGAAGCCCCGCCCCATGCCTGGGGTCTCTGTCTCAGGGGCCTCTAAGGTATGGGGAGTGGGTGCCCAGAACTGGCCAAACAGTCAACCCTTAAACTCACAGCCTGGTAAGGGCCTTAGGATTGCCTGGTCTGTACTTTCAATCATGATTTTAGCAGTAGTGTTGTACGTGGAACTTTACAGAAGAGCTGAAACACTCAGCTAATCAGGTTGGCGTTGGCAGGGAGTCTTGCACCCCTCGCCTCCCCGGGCGCTCCTGCCCAGGTGGTGTGAGAAACACAAATCTAACCTGGCATCTTAAACTGCAGGTGGTGAAACCCAGTCTCTAAGAGGGAAATGACTTGTCTAAGGCCACACAGCTGATTGGGGGGCAGGGCAAGCACCAAAATGTGAATATTTTCACTTTTAACCCAACGTCCATCTTTTTGGTCCTGTATTTCACACTTAGGCCGACTTCTCTGTCTTACTGTCCATCCGCTTGGTGAGGACAGGAAAAGAGCCTGGAGTTTGTGTGAATCCCCTCTTGGTTTTGGCTTCCTGGGTTCCACACTCACACTAGCCCACGCCTGTCCTGCAGCAGTTTGTTCAAAATTCAGCTGAATTCTTCTTAAAGACTTTTACGGCCTCTGCCTAAAAAAAAGATGCTGCCCGTCCAGGCTGTTTCCTTAGGGTCTGGGTGAGCAGTTCTCACTCCGACTTCAGCTCTACTGGAGTCAGGTAAAGGCCTCTTGTACATTCTGCGTCTGCTTTTTATTGTTGTAAGGGTGAGGGCAGTGCTCCCTCCAGCCTTCTACGTTATAAGTAGAAGCCGGAAATCCGCTCTCGTAGTTTAATTGCTGATAATTCAATTGCTCTTTCGTCCTCTGAATTGTTTCTTTCTGAGCCACATGGATGCAGTGTTTTCTGTCGCATCTCTGTGGACACTAACGATGGAGTCTTTTCTTGTTTCCTTTTCCTACACAGTCTCTGCTTCCTGCAGACTGCTTTGTTCCTGTTGGAGTGTTCTGCTCGCTGGCTTCCCTGTTAGAAGCATTCCTCGGCCGTCTGGTATTCCTTGACCGTCTGCTCATGACTGAGGGTGGCAGGCTGACGGTCCCTGGGCAGCTGAGTGCGTGGGCAGGGCTGGTCGAGTGTGGGCCTCGCTGGAGAGCGGCGGGGATGGGTTGACAGAACCCCCCATGTAGTCCTGTGCTCGTTCCCACATGGTGATCAGACTTCCCAGCCGTTTCCACCGGCCCCTGCACGCAGAAAACCGGTCCGGCTGGCTCGCGGCGGCTGAGCGCCCCTCACTCTGTTCCAGCGTGCTCTACGTACAGTACAAAGGGATTTTATGACTGTCTTTCTGCAACAAACTTCTCCCCTCTTGCTTTATTACTCCCTTCCCAAAGCTGGGGACATTGGTGCTCGTTTCAAATGCCTATGTAGACGTAGAAGGGCAATGAAACTCTGCCCCGTGGCCTCGCTCCTCCTTTCACGTCACCTCCTGGAGAGCAGATGTGACACCTTCACGCTCACAGCGAAGCCTTCTCTGTGCTGCTCCCTTGGGCCCCGTGGGTGGTCATGGGACTGCACGGCTCCAGCTGGTTAAGGAGCCACAGTGAAGGGGCCACATCACCTGCCCTGCACGGGGGGGGAACCCTGCTTCGCCTCCGCATCTGTGGTCACACCCGCACCTCGCAGGAGCTCAGACTTTCCTGAGAAGGTGGGAGCTTCCGTTCTGAGGGGACACAGGGGCTCACACGTACCCACAGTACTCACGGTTGAGGGGGGGACAGGCCCCGGCGCTGGGAACACGCAGGCCATGGCCGTGTGGTGCCGTCTCCATGGCCACTGTCTGCATTTGTGCGGGTCTGCATCTTGCCAAGCTCTGCCATCTGCATCTCAGAATCCTGTGTTTCCTGGTTTGTTACTTAGAGAACCTTGCTGAACATGAATGTTGATCCTAACCCTGATCACTTACACACATCCTGCTAGCTTTCTGAAGGCTACATCGGCTTTCGCTGAAGCTGGGATAAAAGAAACAGAAATGTTGACTGTGAGTCCTCTCTTGGTCTTATGAGGATTTCAAGGCCCCCATTAGACAGGTGGGCGCTTTGAGGCCCAAGAGTTGAAGAGACGTGGCTGAGGAACGGGGCTGCCACGTGGCACGGCCTCTAGCGAGTCCTGATGCCTTGGGAGCCGTGGCACCCAGGGTTTGGTTGGGATGAAGCTGAGTGACCAGAACATGGTCACCCTAACACACAGGCGCCCGTGTGAACTCGGGGTGGGCGAGCGCTATTAGCAAACAGAAACCCTTGCCTTGTCCACACGTGGACAAGGTGACCTCCTGGGCACCTGATGGCTCCTGGAAGCCCCTGGCTCTACGGCACCTGCGAGCAGTTGGCACCGCGGCCTCAAGGAGGTGATGTTTGTCTCTGCCGCCTCGGCGGTGCTACCAATTTCTCGCTCCACAGGCTGCGGGTGAACTCGCTCTCACGCCCTCTGCGTGGATGTAAATGCCGAATCCGTGACATCTGGATGACTGGACAGTTACTGTAAACACACCAAGTGGACTTGGCTGGAGCATTTAACGGCTGTGGGAGCTTCCGATGGCACCTCCCAAGCCTTGCTCGCAGGGCGGAGCGTCGGGCAGCAGGTGACCGGGCTGGCGCTTCCACTGGGGGCTTCGCGAGGCTCGCGGCCTCCAGGCCCGTCCAGCGCTAACGGTCTGTGCGGAGGCTTCCTGGGCTCAGACCCGTCTCGTCCGTTTTAGTAAAGCGGCGCATGTTTTCCTCCGGGCACGCTCAGCCGACGATTTTGGTTGCCCCCATTAGATTCTTCATTGGAACCTCTTAGAGGCATCTGGACGGGAGCCCTTAGCATTCCACGGGGCCGTCTGCGCTAATGTGTCAGAGGATATAGGTGCCACTCGTGTGCAGAGAGCTTGAAAAATGACCAGACAGAGGCGAGCTCGCTGGGCGTGCTGTCAGCAGCGCTGGCAGGGTAATAAATCAACCTGTCTCCTGTCAGGGGTCAGCTGGTTTGATGTGGAAAGCGTTCGGGCCAATCTAATCAGGCCGGCACCCCCCATCCATCTGGAGCTGCCGCTGCCGTCAGCATCTCCACTCTGGGAGACGCTGCTCTCCCCCGGGACCTGGGCCTCAGCCCAGGCGGGGCCCAAGCAAACGGTCTGGACTTCGGAGGCGGGACCCTCCTGCCGCATCCGTGTGCTTGGCCACTGAGGGAGCAGGTGGGGGGCTGCTGTTAGCTGGGGGCGGGGAGGACGGAGTGTTAAAGGATTCTTGGGGTGCTACTATTGGGGTGCCAGTGGGCAGGGCCGGCTCCGCTATTTGCAGGACGCGGTGCAAAATAAAATTGTGGCCCTTGTTCCAAAAGCCAGACAGAGTGCATTATAGTCAGTAAAATATAGCTCCTCTTGCCTTCCATGGTCTGTCCCTCGACTTGCCGTGTTGCTTTTATTTGCTACTTAGCGTGGTTTTAAGTATAGAAAAATCGTAATTTTGAATTATTATCATGAATTTTACCTTTCATCTTTCTACGGTGCAATGCCAGTTTTAAATGCAAATGTATGGGAACTTAACTCACGTGTAGAATCATGAAATCACTCGATGCGTGTTTGTGACTTGTCCCTGGTGGCTGCCCAGCCAGTTGGAAGAGACCAACACAAGGGGACTCAGGAAGGGGGCAGAGGACGAGGGTCCCCTGGGAACACAGCCGGCTGAGGGCGCTGCCCCAGGCACCAGGATATTTTTGGGCCTTGACAGATGCCCAGGGTCCACACTGACACCTGAGATCCGGGTGGGGACAGGCTCTGGGGACGTCGAGCCAGGCATTTCCCCTTCCGTGCCCACCTCCTCAGCACACAGCCGACACGTGACCCCCAGAGTCTTTAACCCTCGGGTGACCTGGATCGGGGGTGAGAGGACGTGGCTGCCCAGGGCGCGCTCAGCAGGGGTGGGGATGGTGCTGCCTTGGCCAATGCGGGTATTGTGGGTGTGGCCTGAGGGTGTGGCCAAACATGCCCCCCGCACTGTGCAGGGGGCCCACAGAGGTGGGGCTTCAGTGGTCACCAGAGTCGGGGAGCAAGGGCAGCGAGGCCCGGGAGGCCCGGGCTGGGGGGCTGGTGGCCAGGAACCTGTCCAGGGGATGGCGCGAGGCGGGTCCCAGACTCCTGGCCTCCTGGTCTCTCTGATTTCACTCACGAAACACAGATTCAGAGATAAGGTCAAGAATTTGAGGCAGTGACCGCAGAGCAGTGTTTCCAGCGGCGCTGGGCTGGCCGGGTCACGACGTGAGGCCAGGAGTGTCTGACCTCCAGGGTCAGCGAGGGGTCAAATGCTGAGCTCGTTTGTGGTGGCATCTCCACTAGGTTGCAGTGAGAGCTCAGAGCAAAACATCTCGGAAACTGAGAGTAAGGGGGCTCCAGGGGGCCGGTGGGGGGTGTGGGGTTTTGTTTTTCGTTTTTGTTCTTGCTTTGTGAAGATAAGGGAAGAAAAATAATATTTCCATCCTTTAGAGATTATTAAAGAACAAACACCGTGGGACAGAGAGGAGGAGCCCGGGCTGGGTGAGAGGCAGAGGCGGGAGGAGGGCGTCCAGGAGATGCTGGGGCCTGGCCTGGATGGGAGGTGTGGGTGCTGAGCTGCGTTGGGGCGTCTCAAAGCAGCAGGAAGGGGCAGGACTGAAGCTTGGTCCTGGCTTCATCTCAGCCCCCTGCTTGCATGCCCGCGGAGTCCTCAGCTGTGTCCCCAGATCAGCCGGCCCTATGGCCACGCCCCATGGTTAGAGCCTCCTCTGGCAGACCCGGGGGAAGGTTCCAGCCTAGGCCTTGAGGCGCCCACCTCCCCCCCCGGGGCCTCCTTCCCTGCCCCTGTGCTGACGTGCAGGAAGCAGGACGTGCAGGTTGCCTGTGGCCCTGGTCACACGGTGTTCAGCTGGGGGACGGGGGGTGCATCGTGAGTGATCGGTGTGACTTAATCAGCAGAAGTACCACGTGGTCACCTCGGATCGTCCACAGGGACGGGGTAGCACCCGTCAGAGCAAAGATTTGAGTCCTATGGTGTCGGCTCCCTGGGTCACGAGGGAAAGTGGCGTCTGAGGGTCTTTGCACCCACACTTGCTGGGGCCCCTTCTCCACAGCGGCCCAGAGAACCCCGAAGAGGGATGCTGACGTCACTCAACAGGTACGCGTGGGCACCTGCCGCATGCAGTGAGCTGCCGGCCAGAGTGACCGTAACTTCACGTGTGTGTCAGGAGGATGGAGGGTCGTTCTCAGTAGCTGGGTCTGAAAGTTCGCCCGTGGGTCCAGGAATAAAGCTCAGAAAGGTGCACTGTGGGTTCAAATCCACGTACCTGAGCTTGAGCGGCGCTCACCGCACGCAAGGTCACAGTGAGGCTGTGCTGGGAAGGAGGGGTCAGCCCAGGTGGCCAGGTGGGCTTCTTGCTCCGAGGCGGTGAGTCCCAGCACCGCCACCTGGAACGCAGGAAAGAGAACCAGCGCCGTCAGGCTCACGCAGTGCAGGGGTAGGGGTGTGGAGGGCGCGTGAGGCTCCTCCCTAGTCCCGGAAGGGGCCCCTCCCACAGGTGTGGCGGAGAGGCGGCCGGGGTCTTGGAGGGTCGGGTGATCGCAGGAGGACAGAGATGGGGGAGGCACAGGCGGTGGCCGTGAAGAGTCCAACAAGGCAGGGGGAAAAGACAAAGCACCGCCTCGAAGGGTGGAAGTCCGAAAGCCAAGCGCAGCCGCGCTTCCTCTCTGTGGGGTGGTCCAGGCTCCCGGAACCTGGTTGTCTAAGCAGCCAGCTACCAAAGCCGATGCTTGTCGGGGGTTTGGGGGCTCCTTTCGGAGACGGAGTCCCGGCAGAAAGGAAGACCCCAGCAGCGAGCCCACCTCCCTCCTCTCCTCGTGAGCGCAGCGAGACCTGGGCGGCAAGGCCCCCGCGGTGGAGCTGATTAGAAACTCCCTCCTTGACATTTGCCGAATGTCCCCGGGAGGCCGCAGAAGACTGGGCACCTGGGACTTGTGGCTCGAAGTGTGATCGATAGTACAGAAGAATGCTCCCGGCCTGTTTATCTCATTAGCCATGAAGAGAGGAGAACAGGCCTGCTGAAGGTGAGGCCAGTGGGATGAGAGCAGGGAGGGCGAGCCTCAGGCCCAGACACTCTCTGGGGCGGGGCTGTGGCTGGGTGGTCACCTCCCTCAGCTAGAGTCACAGCGGGGCCTGAGGCCTGAGAGGAGCTCAGGCTTCTCTCCCAGGTCTGATCAGCCACCGCCCGCCTGTGTGGGACGTGGCCAGGGGGACGGGAAAAGGAGATGCCCTCATCCCGTAGCAGAAGCCGGTGAGTGTGGATGCAGGAGTGGTCCCGGCGCGGAAGGCGTGGCAGGGACTGACGGAGGCCGCCGTGCAGGGTGCAGCGGCCCAGCAAAGGCCGAGGGGCTGCTGTGGCCGGGGCCCAGAAGCTGGGGGCACGTGGGGCAAGCGCTGAGTCCATTTCTGGAATTTTTGCCTTTTGTAATTCAGAGAACGGGTTAATTTCAGGCTCTAGTATGTAGGATTTTTGTGTTGTTCTAGTTGATGGTTTGCTTTCTTGAATATACTTGTTTCCAGTGGGCGAAAGTTCAAAAATGAACTTTTAGATTGAAGAAAACGTTGAAACCAATAACACTGAATATATTCGCCGTAACACTGTGAAGTCATAAAATATAATTTTAATCTATTGTTGTGGGAGAAGGAAGGGGTTGATGAAGAGGAAGTGCTCAGGGCCAGAGCGGGGCGCCGCCTGGCCACGGTGGTGAGGTGGCGGCCTCGGAGCTAAGGGGACAGGCGCACACTTGCAAGCAGGCGTGTGTGCAGGTCCCAGCCGTGGCGCCGCTCTGCCTGACGCTGCATGCGTGGCTTCGGCGTCCTGACAACAGGACTACTGGAGCTGCTGTGGGCGTGGCTTCGGCGTCCTGACAGCAGGACTACTGGAGCTGCTGTGGGAATGCGTCAGAGACACACGTACACACACTCACAATCAAGGGCATCCCGTGCGTGAGTCTGTGGCGCTCTGGTGCTTTAATTTGGCTTCTTCCAGTATGAGTTTTCGAAGAGCCCTCTGTGACTGGGTTTGGGGAAGGCGACCTGGAGCACGTGGATGGTGGGGGAGGACGGTGTTCCCATCGGGACGATGCCGGGAGGGGTTTGTCTCTGGCAAATGGAGCCGCCACGGGATCGTCCGTGGCTTTGCTGGGACAAAAATAAGAACCCCGTTGTGCATCTCTTCCTCTGTATCGCTGGTGGCAGCAGCCACCTCCCTCCTGTGGGCACGTTGACGGCTCCCACCGATTTTCTGGGTATTGTGGGGGGGATTCTTGGATAAACAGGATGTGATTGTAGCTTCATTACAGTCTAGTGAACCCGTGCTGGAGGCCTGACTGTGCCAAGCACTCTGCAAGGTGGGATCTTGGCTCCCATGCTGAAGACAGGGCACTTGTCCGAGGCGCCAGGAATGAACCCTCAGTGCTTTTGCGCCCCGATCACGCATCAGCGTTTTTCATCCAGGTTGTGAGATGTGAGCTGTGTGAGTTCTTGTACCCGCAGGAAGCCTGGCGGTGAAGGTATCACCTGAGACCTTGCCCTCACCTGTGAGCATGTCACTGTCACTGCACTCCTTCTAAACTTCCCAAGAGCTCCGAGAGCAGCTAATCTTAAAAGGTCTCCACGGCAACTCAGAGTTCATCATCTCCTTACATCAGGATTTTCCTCCTGAAATAGCCATTTGCTCTGCCTGCTCTCTTCTCCTTCAGCCCCTTGAAATGGAATGGCAGGAGGGGGAGAGCACGACTTCCCGGGAGGCCCGCGTGACTTGAGTGAAATGCTCACTTATCAGCGCTGGCGGCAGGGCCTTCCCCGACCAGGAAACGGGGTTCTCTGAGCGCTGGGGGAGGGGCCACAGAAATGCGTGACTTGGGAAGCCCTCTGGTTATATCCCAGGAAAGCATCACAGACCAGGGAGATGCTGTCCTCAATGACGCAGCTTCATGTTCAATCAAAATAAAAATTGTCCAGACTGTATTTTATGACTTCATTGGTATAAAGATGAATAGATTCACACTATTCGTGAAAACATTTTCTTCAGTCTAAAAGTGCAGTTTTTACCTTCTGATTTTAAAAGTGTTGTGGCTCCATTTTTTTTTTTTTAATCTGTTGGAGTCTAGTTGATTAACAATGTTGTGTTAGTTTCAGGTGTACAGCACAGTGATTCAGTTATACATACCCTTGTATCCATTCCCGCCCCATGTCTTGTATCTCCTCTGTCTGAGGATGAGGCTCTGGCTGGCCAGGCCCCCAGGGAGACGTGTAAGCTGAGGAAATGGGCAGCAAACAAGTGATTTTTAATAGCACGTCCATTTCCCATAATAAAAGCGATAATGTTAATGTCAAAAGAGGGGTTTTTGACATACTAAGGAATAAATCGCTCTGCTTGCCAATAGGATCGATGGTATCTTTGCCAAGAAAATTTCCCCAAGTTTAAAGCAGAAGCGGTTGGAGATGAGCTACATGGTGCCATCTGGATATTTAACAACACAGAGTGACTTCTCTTCTTCCCTGACCCAAAAAATGTATCACAGTGGGAGAAACAGACTGCCCTGGTTATCTACTGGGTGCCAAAAATTGCGTCATGTTAGAGAAATAAAAGTGTGAGGCTGAGGCCCACCTGGCGTTTTTAGTCATACATTTCCTTGGATGAAGCCCAAAGTGAACCAAACGCTCCTTGTGCAGCGTTAGTGTGGTGAGTGGGACGCTTTGTAAAGCAGGAATTTGGACCACTGGTTACTGCTCAGTGACCTTGGGCAAACCCGTCCCCTTCAGGCCTCGGTTTCTTGGGGATCTGTAAAGTGTATGATAGCCCTGGTTCTGGTGCTGTGGTGCTGTGGAGGCCCCCTGAGACCAGGCATGAGGGAGCGATCTGGGAGGAATAGAGTGTGTTCAGACCTTATTATGAGATTATAATTTAGTAGCAACTTGATACGTAGCTTTTCTGGATCTTGGCTACACCAGGAGAGTTCACAGCAATATAGGGATGGAAGACCGATGGGCTGAAAGTTTGTGTCCCCCTGCCCAGATTCAGACGTTGAAGTCTAAGCCCATGTGATGGTATTAGGAAGTGGGGCCTTTGGGGGTGATTAGGTCATGAGTGTGGAGCCTCATGGATGGGGTTAGGGCCCTTATCAAAGAGGCCAGAGGGCTATGCCCTACATAACCCCAGAGTGGGGCTGTCAGGAAACTCCAGCTGATGGCGGTCTGGTGTTTCTGCCGGACCAGCTTCCTCAGTCCCTCTTGGAAACTCATGGCTTCCAAACAAGGATTAGAATTACATCGGACTTTCCTTCAAACACTGTGCAAGCAAGAGAGCAGAGTGAAATATTTAAAGAGCTGAAAAAAAAAAAAACAACCCCTCATCAACCTGGAATTCTGTATCTAGTAAATTTATTAGTCAAGAATAAAAGAGTTTCTCAGATAAACAAGAATTGAGGGAGTTTGTCTCCAGTAGATCAGCCTTGCCAGAAAAGTTAAAAAAATGTTCTTTGGATAAAGGGAAAATTAGTCAGAAACTTGCATCTACATAAAGAATATAAGTGCAAACATCCCTCCCCACCCCCACCAGATTACTGGCAAATTGGATTCAACAGTGTTTAAAAGGAATTATACACCATGATCAAGTTGGATTTATTCCAGGTATGCAAGCCTGGTTGAACATTCAGAAATCAACTAATGTGATCATCACATCAATAAACTAGAATAGAAAAGTCACATGATCATGTGAGATGCAGAAGCACATTTGACAAAATGCACCATCCACGCATGATAAAAAGTGTCAGCAGACTAGGAATAGAAGATGTATTCATTTTCTAGGGCTGCCGTAACAAAGTACCTCGGACTAAGTGATTAGACCACAGAACGTCTCATGATTCTGGAGCCTGGATGTCTTGGGATCAGAGAGTCGGCAGGGCTTGTTTCCCCTGAGGCCACTGTCCTTGGCTTGCAGGTGCCCATCCCTTCCCTGCGTTCTCCATGGTCTTTTCTCTGCATGTGTCTATGTCCAAATATCCTCTTCCTGTAAGGAGACCAATCGTACTGGACTAGGGCCCACCCTAATGACTTCATTTTAACTTAATTCACACTTCAAAGGAACTATATTCCAATACAGGTATAGCCTAAGGTATTAGGGGTTAGAACGTCAACATACGAATTCTAGGAGGACACAATTTGTCAGTAGCAGAGGGAACTTCCTCAACGTGATAAAAAAACATCTACCAAAGAAGCTGACAACTAGCATATTGTGCTTAACAGTGAGAAGACCCATGCTTGTCCCTAAAATTGGGAACAAGGCAGGAATGTTCTTTTCCACCATTCCTATTAGACTTTGTACTTGAATTCCTAGCTACTGCAATAGACAAAAAAAGGGAATGCAAGGCATTCAGACTGGGAAGGAAGAGATAAAATTGTCTTCATTTGCAGATGACCTGATTGTCCACATAGAAAATTCCAGAAGACTCAACAACAAAGAACTCCTGGAAGAAGTTAGCAGTTACAGCAAAGTTGCAGGATGCAAGGTTAACACACAAATGTTCATTGTTTTCTAATATATCATCAGTGAGCAATTAGAATTCAAAATAAAAAACACCATTTACCTTAATATATATATATATATATATATATATATATATATATATAAGTACGTAGGTGTAAATATGCACAAGGTCTGGAAAAGCTATAGAACTCTGATAAAAGAAATCAAAGAACTAAGTAAATGGAGGGATAATCCCTGTTATTGTACAGGAAGGTGCAACATGACTGAGATGCCAGTTCCTCCCAGCTTGACCTACAAGTTCAATGTAGAAGCCTTGCCTCTGCACACAGATGAAGCGGGTGGCGGTGGACGCTGGGAGGTGGTGGGGGCAAAGCAGGGACGCCAAGATGTGGAGGTTCCAGATTAGGTGGCGAGGGACCAGCCCTGAAACCCGTAGGATGTGGAATCACTAGACTTGGAGATTAAACCGGCGCTGCGCTTGGCACAAGTGCGTCTCCATTCAGTGTTCACTTCACGTGAGGCAGGGGCTGGAGATAAAACAGTGAATAAAACAGAGGTTGTTTCTTTTCATTGTTGCTCTTCATTTTCATCTTTTCAGTTGTTGAGTGCCTGCCATGTGCTTTCACATTTTATAATCAGGGTTGTTCACAGGAAGTTACATGCTAGAGATAAATCTTAATATTTCTATGAATATTGTGAATATAAACTGTTCACAGCTTCCTTCTTCGGAATCCTTTCTTTTCCTTGGTGTCTCTGCAAATGTTTCTGCTTTCCGTCTCTAATGCAGCCCTGCTGCTGTTGGGGCAGAATGACCTCTATTCCGATGAGCCCATTTTGCTTAGATCTTTTCAAATGATTAATTGATGATGACCTTTGAATTAAAATACCATATTTCTTGATTCTAAGATGCATAATTCTCACCTGGGAGTGTTTCTGAAATCTGAATGTGGCTGGTAATTGATGGTTGCTTTTAACAGAGCCTTTTTTTTTCCCCTGAAAAGCTGTTCATGAATAGACGGTGCATCTTATAACTGATGGCACCCTAGAATCCAGGAAAGATGGTAATTCTCTTCCAATGGTGTTGCGGAATGGAATGATTCGATCCTGGCCAGCACCATGAATTCCATCTCTCACAAGTTTTGGCCAAGGAAAGATGCAAAAAGAAGCCCCACCAAACGCTGTACAAATTCCTCATTTTATCCCTTTATTTGTTGGTTTTGGATTACTTTCTGGTTTCTACTAAAAAGGTGTTTTTTCCTCCCATTCAGTCACGAAACCAGAGGCATGGGCCACGGGTCCCCGGCCCACTGTTCCTGTTGAAAGCAGGTTAGCTGCACCGGCCTACATTCCATCACCATCTGACGTGCCCCAACTTAACCTTCCTAGCCGGGGGTTTCTGCATGAGAATTTTTAGGATCCAAGCCTACTATCGGAAGATCCTTGGGGAAGATGTCATTTTGCTGACAGATTAAAAGCACACACTTAAAAATATGGCAACAGTTCACCCTGAAAGAAACAATCTCCTTGCAGATAAAGGAAGGATAATCGATTAAGCTTGTTATTTATGAAAGAAAGAAAGAAAAAAAGGATAATGCTTTTGAAAGGAGGAAAAGTGGAAGTTTGTAGATTTTCTTCCCTGAAATGGACGGCTCTTTTCTTCCTTAATGGAGAGCTAAGCAATTATGAAAAAGCCACAGCAGGTTTGGAGTCTTAAGACGTTAGTGTCTCTCCAGCCCGGTTGTCATGCGGCTGACAGCTCTGTTGTGACAGGGACGGAGCGGGCCGGCAGATGCAGCCTCGGCCGTGGCTGCTTTGCGTCCTTGTTCAGGGGACGCTCAGGCCATGCCGCAGGCAGTGAATTCAGGGACTGGGGTTTTTGAAAAATAGATGCTCAGGGATCCCATCTGGAGCCAGACAAATGCCAAGAGGAAGAAGGACGGCCTCGCTTCTCTCTGCTTTGCTCTCTTTCCCCTCAGATAACGGTGGCCAGTTTCTATGCGTTTACTGTATTTTTGGAGCACTTGAAAATAGGATTTATTGTGCTTTAAGGACAAAATTCTCGCAATGTCGAATCTAGCACCGTCAAAAGACACCGAGTCCAGGGACGTCGGGGGCGATGTCGGCATCCCCGGCACCTTTCGATCTGGTAATGCGTCAAATGAGGACCCTCCCCACGGCCCGCCCCACCGCCGCCAGGGAGGACGGGGAGGGGCCTCAGCGCCCTCGCAGCAGCTGCCAGACCCCGGGTGACAGCCTCGACCCCTCGAGCCCCGCTGGCTTACTTCCATCTGCAGCCCGGCGTCAGCCCATCTTGCTCTCATCTTCTCCACCGGGTCTGTCGTCTTTGGAGTCACTGCCGGGGTCCCGACACCCGTCCCAGCCCCCCGACACAGCTCAGATTAATTGCCTTTACAGCATGCCCCTGTGGCTCTCTGCTTGGAAATCTCCCCCGTTGTCCCTCAGTTAGGTGGAGCCTTCCTCTCGGGCACTTCAGACTCTCCCCGGTAGGGTCCTTTCGAGACCCGAGGCCCGTCTACCTGCATCCCCTTGTCTAGCTCCTCTCTGGAGGCCCGGCACTGATCCACTGCCCGGTCATGAGTTGGTGTTTACTGAGAGAAAAGAAGAGTGCTTCGGAAATGTGCGAGCGGTCACTGGGTTACCCAAGCAACGCCTCTGCCGGCCAATCGCTCGTATCAACTCTCCTTTGTGTGCTAATGACTGTGGCTCTTTCACTTGTGCGTCCCTGGCTTACAGCTCCTGCTGACGGGCTCGGTAGAGGGCGGGTCTTCTTGCTGGTTCCTTCTCACCTCTGAGGTTTGGCTTACAGTGTTTGGTATTCTCTCCCCCCACTGCCCCCGCCTGAGCTGTAAGAGCCCAGCCCTCCTTCAGGATGCCTTGTAATATGCTCTTTGTGATAACGTATCAATGGGTGACAAAGGGGAGCGTTTCCTACCTTTGTGTTTCCTGCATCTTCGTTGGCACCTGTTCCAAGACATTGACCTATGGAGACTCTGGCCATCCTAGCATCCACGGTAAAGTGTAAGCTATCGGGCAGCCGGGTGTCCTACTGCCCTTAGGCTCGTGGAAAGTGCTAGAAGTAGTCATAGACACCATCCAGCCCAGTTGCTTTAAATTAAAAGTGAGAAAATTGGGGTCCTGGGAGAGGAAGCTGTTTTTCCAAAGTCCCACAGCCCAGGTTGCTGGACGCCCAGTCCTGCGTTTGCTCTTAGAAAGGAAGGGAGTTTGCATGTGGTGGTTTCTGATGTGGACCAGTAAGAGATGATGTCCTTAAAAAGGCGTATCAATATTATCATTACCCCTGTAAACAAAGAGGAAAAAAAATAGTTGTCTGATGTAAAATCCAGGTCCCAGAATATCAAGGAAGAGTTCTACCTTCCCGTTACTGATCAGTGTATTCGTGACTGATTGACCCCAATCCTAATAGCATAGATGACAGTGAAGTATTTTAAAGTACACCTTCTTCTTATGAAAGAGAAGAAATCATTAACTTTTATTTATAATCGTGTAGGTTGCTAAGGTGAAGAAATCCCTGAACATGTCTGTAAATGTCAATGAGCGTATTCCAAAGAGGCAGAATGAAGGCGTGGGAAAGGATGCACTTCTGGTCAGCACCGCGCAGGCAGGTGAAGTACCAGCTCCACGAGAAGCCACGTGTCGGGGTCTCACACGGGGATGCCCCTGGCTCTTCCCTGCCTTGCTGTGACCTGCAGCTTTGGGGTAGAGGAGGAGAGGGAATCAATGGAAAGTGAAAAGAAAAATATTTAATTATGGACCAGGCTGGGAGAAAGAACGCCAGAAAGTCTCTGTAGGAAAAAGGCTCTGACGCAGGATGTGGGACGAAGTCCAGTGTGGGCTTGGTTGGGGGGCTCGTGGGGCCCCGGATCAGAGCACCTCAAACACTGTCATTTAGTGGACTACCTGGATCTGCCGTGAGCTAAACAGAGCCCCTGTCTGCACAGATGCATGCGTGAATGTCACCATGTGCTTCATTTTTCTTTTCTCTCCCACTTTCTCCATCATGACAACAAAAACGTCGCTGAAATAAGAATGACCAGCGTAGTTGTTCTTGGGGACAGAGGAGACAGGGCAGCTGAGGTTACGGATGTTTACGACCAGAAGGGGCCCGGGCCCTGGGTGCCGTGGGGATGATGTCTTCTCCAGGTGTCGCCTGTCGTGAGGCCCTCGTTGGCAGCTCCTTGACCTGGTCCACGAGCTCCAACCCCCGTTCCATGGAGAAGGAGGTCCCTCGGGCCCAGGGGCCCGCATCTGCTCCGTGTTATTCAGGGCGGACACACACCAGGTGAGCGATAAGGTAGACACCATCTCCCTGTACGGTAGGGTAGCGTAGGTAGGTAGCGATAAGGGTAGACGCCTTCCCACCAGCTAACGCCTTATTTATATCTGTTCTGAATCTGCCATCTTCCCTGGTTCAGTTGCCTGGCTGAGTCATCAGAGAAAATCCATCAACACGTATCAAGCAGCTTTCATATGTAAATCACTGAGGCAGGACCTATGAAACGGTAATACACACACAGGGTAAGACACATTCCCTGCCCTCAAGAAGCTAAAATGTAATAGGGGAGGTAAAATTAGACACTGCTAAAGATAACGCAGAATTGGAATGTTGGTTGCACACAGGATTTATGATCACATTAATTACACACTCTATTGTATAGACCCTCTCCCATGATACTTTCTTTTAATTGTTTACTGCTGTGTCATCCCCCGACACTGCCCCGCAGCCGGAATCCCTGCCCTTGTCTCCCGGAGACCGCTTTCCGCCGGAGACCGCTTTCCGTTAACCTGTCCTGCCCCCTGCGGCCAAATTCATGCCCAAACAGTTCTTTCCTCCCGATGCGTCTGTTTCATTTTGCTCTTCTGTCCTCGGCGCCCCTCCGCGCCTCTGCCCCGTGGGCCTCTGCAGCCAGGACAGGTGCGGGGGCCCCGTGGCCCGGGTCCTGGTTTCCGTGTCCACCCCCCAGCGCTCATACCCCACCCTAGACTGGGGGACTCGACAAGGGGCCGGTGCTCCGCGCGTGCCCCCAGCCCACCTGCACGGGGTCCCAGGCTCGGCCCAGGAACCTGCTCCTCCCAGAGGCCCTCCCTGACTCCTGCCCCTCCCCCCGTCACGTCCCCAGAGGACACGGGCACAGTGGGTTTATAATGTGGTATTCTAGTAACTGTCTCTTCTCAGCTGCGTCATCACGGCTCATGACCCAACTCCACGATGATCTCCTCCTAACTGAGGGAAGAGATCAATGATCAAACACAGGAATCAGCCTTCTGTGTATCCCTTCCTTTATAAGTTTATTTAGATGATTTTCTTTTTTAGGTCACAGGCTTCATTTTATAGATCTTGCCATCTTAAACAACACCTTTCCAGTACAAAAAAATAAAACACATAACATCCCGACACATTACAAAGCATTTGGATACTTTAATTTACCGAGGGCAACAGTGTAGGAGGGTTCCCTTTTCTCCACACCCTCTGCAGCGTTCATTATTTGTAGACGTTTTAAAGATGGTCATTCTGACCGGCGTGAGGTGGTACCTCACTGTAGTTTTGACTTGCATTTCTCTAATAATTATAATTGCTCTTATGTCTAAGAACATTAGGGTCTGGCTGTGATCAGTTACCGAGGGGAAGTTCTTTTGCTGTATATACAATATAATAAGAGGGTAAAATGCTATTTAGGATGTTGTATTTTAGAATGTGCACGTTTGCCAATTTCTCCTCTCAAGATCAACTCTAGACAAAGATACTCACTTCTGTTGTTATAGGTGTGCAGAGGTACACACATGGGCAGGGATGCCTGAACACACACTGATGAGGGCACCAGGGGCCCGAGAGCTCGGGGCCTGCTTTGGGGACGGGTCCACCCACGACCGGCAGTTCTACCCTCCCACTTGCAGTCCCCGTCTGCACGGAGCCGGCGGAATAACAGCTGACAGTTGCTGAGCCCTGTGACCCTGTGTGGGGACAGCTTCCAGGGCCAAGACTAGGCAGCCCTGGTGTCCACTAGCGAGGGGAGCCTGGCCACCGATTCCAACAGCACAAGGGTCTGTGGCCTTCACGGTGGGACAAGCATCCGTGCACCTCAGGCGGTGACAGACGGCCCCTGGCATTGGGCTGCCGCCACGTGTTGCAATACTCTGACCCACAGTAACGTGACATAACTTATTTTTTACAGTTTCTGCAATCTTGAGTCATCAAATAGTGGAAGGGTGCGTTGCATTTTAGTCATATTTACATCCACAGTTAGGTTTTAAGTTCAGGGGAGCAGTGCATTCGCTCCCTGCGAGGCGGGGGTGGGGAGAGGTGTTGGTGGGACCCTGGGGACATGTCTGGTTTGCATGGGACCAGCTTTCCCACCCCCAAAAGCTGATGGGAAGGAGCAGTGCAGGAGAGCTGGTGTCTGAGCTTCCAGAGGAGCTCGCGGGAAGGCGAGACCACGTACCACGGAGAGGGCTGAGAGGTTTGCTCAGCCCCGACCTGGCGGCTCAGGTTGTGCCTGTGTCTGGAGGGGACCTGTCGCTGCTGGAACGTGTCCACTGGCCTTTGAGGGACTGTGAGGTCACGTGCTCAGACACAGGCTAACCTGAGGAACAGTCAGATGTCCAGCTCCTTCTCGGGGGCCAGCAGCACCTCCTTCCCGTGCCCCGCGGAGCCCGGCTGGGTGAGACTGCGTGTGCTCTGGCCCCTGGGCCTGTGTTCCTTCCTCCGCACCCCCGTCCCTGCGAACACTGGTGGCTTTGGGAGCCAGAGGTGAGGGAGCAGCCCTTCCTCCTGGGCTAGGCCAGCCTGTGGGGTCTGGGGCTCTGGAGCCAAGGTGGGAGGGAGGGCAGCCTCCCTGTAGGTACACCCAAGGCTGGAGCGGGTGGTGCGGGGAGTTCTGGGGCCCTGCAGCTGCCCTTGGTGCCACGGTCGGCTGGGGAGCGCGCTTCACCTGCGAATGCCACAGGCCAGTCCTTCGGGGTCACTTTCCGAAAGGGGAGTTAAAGATTTCATGGGGCTCTTTGGATGGAGATAAACTCCAGGCCTTTACTTGAGATTGTATTTGAGGGGTCACAGGTGGAAGGGTTACAGGTCTGCCGGGTGCAAGGGAGGAAGCAGGGTCTTGTCTTGAGCTGCTGCCTGGACGGCACCCCTCTCCCGACGGTAGGGCGAGAAGGGCCTGAGCCGAGGTCCCGATCCGTGGGCACGTGTCAGGACGAGGCTCCCCACGCTGCCAACAGGATCCCAACAGGATCAGTGCTCGGTCGTGGCGAGGACCCGGGCCTGAAGTCCGCCTCATGGTGTCATCCGCACCGTCACCCCAGGCCCCTTTGTGAATCGACGTGCTGGGCCAGCTGCCTGGTAAGCAGTCGTGCACGCGGACTTCACCCAGACCAGGTGGGCTGAGTGGCAGCCCCCTGCCTTTCCAGCTGTGAGATTTAATTCTCGGAGACTCATTTTCCCATCTGTACGATTGGGATGATATCTGCCCCGTTAGGTTGTTACAGGGATTAGAAGCCAGACGATGCGCCTGGCTCCTGGTAAACGCTTGGCGAGTGATGGCTGTTAGTATCACATAGTTGGAACTCACAACATGAACTCCCATCCCCTCAGCAGCCATTTGTTCAGCACTTAGAGGTTCCGGGTGCCTTCCCCGGGGCTGAGGGCACTAAATCAGCTGAGATGGCATTTCCAACCTCCAGGTGCTTTCTCACATCAAGTCGGTGCTCTGTGACCACCTAGAGGGGTGGGATGGGAGGGTGGGAGGGAGACGCAAGAGGGAGGGGATATGGGAACGTATGTATATGTATAACTGATTCACTTTGTTATAAAGCAGAAACTAACACGCCGTTGTAAAGCAATTCTACTCCAATAAAGATGTAAAAAAATAAAACCAAAAACAAACTTATGGATGTGCAGCTTCAGGGCCACGAGTGTCCAGTTTTTGCACCGTCTTAAACATACACAAGGCGGTGGTATCTTTTTCGCGTGGTGAGGTTTTTCCTTCCGTTTATTCTTCAGGAGGCTACAATTAAAGGTCAGCAGAGGAGTGATTTTGCCCAATTCCTCTGACTTCTGCAATGATGGCTTGCTGGGTGAGCGTCTCCTTGCCGGGCAAGCTGCTCTCAGAGGCTCTTCTCCTTTGCCCTTCTCTGACAGTGACACCTGAGTGGTTGTTTTTGTGCCTCCTCTAGGGGGTGACGCTCGCAGGCAGGTGACCAGGACACGGACGGTCAGCTTGGCTCCCGAGCTGTGTCCACAGCATTGCCCTGGCTCCTGGACTCAGCATTTCGCCCCTGAAGTCTCCCGTGAGATTCCTCATGGTTCCTCAATCTGTTCTGAATCTCACCATGAGGGTGAATCTTGTTAAAATGGTCTTGCTCATTTCACACGCCTGCCAGAACCTTCAACACA
Organism: Phocoena sinus; assembly: GCF_008692025.1. Classification (NCBI taxonomy): domain Eukaryota; kingdom Metazoa; phylum Chordata; class Mammalia; order Artiodactyla; family Phocoenidae; genus Phocoena; species Phocoena sinus. The sequence goes on along the minus strand of NC_045775.1, from coordinate 1,737,633 downwards.
GAGCGGTGAGCCTGCCGTTTGTAATAAAGCTGGCCTCCGCCCTCTCCAGATGTGCCTTCCACTGCAGGTGCTCTTTCCTCGGCCTCAGACACATGGAACGTGTCTCACCTTGTCCGTCTCTACCTCATCCTTGCTTCTCATGGTTCCAACCCCCTCCCCTGCCCCCACCTTTCTGGATTTCCGTCCAGCAGTATGCCCTTCAAACCACACCCATTCTCTTAGACGACGTCCAGTGAGCTCTGCTCCAAGGGATGGCCGGGGTCCCCTCTGCACGTCCAGCGCCCTGCCCGTCAGTGGTCAGCAGTTACTCTGGGCAACGTCTCCCCTCCCGGTCACGAGCTTCTGGAGATCAGGGTCCTCCCTGCAGCCTATTCCTTCCCCTCCTGCCTACCCTCCTCCCCTAAGTGTTTGGAGCACCATCTCTCAAAGAGACGTGCTCAAGAAAAATGTGTGAACTGTAGTGAAGGAGATCAAGGGGGTGGGAATCCAGGCGACTGTGGGATCTGGTTTTCGAGTCCCTCGTTTGATGCCCGTCTTGCCATGATTGCCAGCCCCTGTTTTGGAAAGAGCTCTGCGTGGAGGACCCCTGAGCCCGGCCACTAAAGGCGGGAGGATGATGCCGGCTGGGGCTTTGCCAATAAGTGGCCGTCATCTGTGCCACTCTGCTGGAGCAGAGGGGCTATAATTAAAATGAAAACTAAGTGAGCATTTGCCCTGCAAAGCCACATCCAGGAGGACAGAGCTCCCTTCTGGGAACTTCAGCCTTTTCCTATGGGGTTAAACTATCTGCGCAGGGGGTTGTTTGAACAAAAGAGTCATCACTGGGAAATGCACAGTGCACTGCTAGGTTTATCCCACTCACCGCCAGCCTCATCGCCGGAGGGAGGGGCAGGGAGGACACAGGTGGCGGGAAGGACAGACACCCGCCCACGGCATTGGCCCCAATTTTGACTCTGAGTCCATCCCCGTCCTCGCATTGGAGGGCTCAGTCACGCTGGGCTGGCAGGCCCACGTGGAGCCGTGGTTATGGTGAACTCAAGTTTGGGGAAGGAATGGATGAGGAGAAACGAGAGAAATGCACAAGACACAGGCAGGAGGAACAGCTATGGATTAACTTTCAGGACCCTGGACAGCGGAAGGCAAAGCCCTGACCGGGCAGGGCTCAGTGAGAACCTGTGCCTGGTGACAGGGGGCCCTGGAGCCGGGACGCTGGGGTTCTCCTCGCCTCCTTCGTACCTTTGCTCATCCAGGCAGGCTAAGCAGATATATGCACCTGTCCTCGCTGGGGGGCACCCCTGCCGCAGCCCCAAACCAACCACCACAAACGGAAGCCAGCCCCCGGCAGGCAGGAAATGGGGTGACAGGTGGGTGTGGTGGGCTTGGTCTTCTCGGAGGAGTGCTGTGCCATGTCCAGGTTTGAGCCTGCAATACACCCTGTTCCTGTGGCCACGAGCAGGCCGTCACCTCCCCTCCTCCAGGGTGAAAGAGGGCCAGAGGGGAGCTCCCCAAGCTCCCGCGGCCTGTCGGGGCAGAGTGGGAATTCTTCCCACCCGGCCAAGCTCTCCGGCAGTGGAAGTCAGTTGAATTTGTACTTGGCTTTGGGGCAGGGATTTTACTTCTCTGAGCCAGATTTTCCTGATTTGTAGACTTTTGGAGCAAATGGTAAATGGAAGCCCTTCAGGTTTGCTTAGGGAATCTCAGTACATGGCGTCCCCTGTTTGCACCAATCTAAGAGTTGGCTTTTGTGCTGTTTCAGGAGCAGTCTTCCGGCCTGGCTGGGGGGTGCTGGGCCAGCAGATCTCCCAGAGGCTCTGAAGTCTCCTTCAAGTGCACTGACAGGCCCCAGAAGGAAGGCCTGAGATTCAGCTCAGGAATCGCCCAACAGAGTGTGGTCTCAAGTGTCCTGACCATGACCTTCTGGGGATGATGGACCCGGGAGCTCTCTCAGGGGCACATTAAGAGGTCAGGGGCTGCAGCATTTGGTTCCCTGGAGCAGCCCTGAAAATCATGGGGGGTTTCTCAGGTCTTTGCAGGGATGTGCCCAAGGCCGTGGTCTCCATTCCACGTGAATCTAAGCTTCCGGTTTGAACTCTGTGATTCCTTTATGGGCACTGGTGATTGGATGCACCTGTGCTACAAATGACTTTACATCAGGCAAGCCTACAGATTCAAGCCAAAGCCTACACTTGGTCACTTCAGGGGAGTTCACTGGGGGGAAAGCCCTTCTAACCAGCACAGTAGGGAATGGGAGGGAGTGGCAGGGAAGGCTGCAGGGCGGCTGGGTGCTGAGTGTGGAGGGACGGACCAGGGGGACAGAGCGTGTCCTAGACCAAGGGGATGGAGGACGCAGCTGTCGGGAGGGGACCCCAGCAGCACGCAGCGTGACCGGGAGCTGAAGCTGGGACCACGTGTCTCCCAGTGGACCTTGGGAAGTAACGTGGAGTCACATGAAACTCACCTAATCCAGTTTCTTGGAACAAACCTGTTGTGAGAGTGAAGTTCTGCCGTGTTATCCTGTGTCTTGTGCTTTTCTCACTCAGAATGAGGTTACACACCTGTCCAGGACGTGCAGCACTGAGGTCATAGTGTCTTCAAGGGAAGGCATGCGCTGAAACAGTGGACTTTTTTAAATTGCTGTGATCTATAATTTTATGTTAAACCAGACACCGTCTCATACCACCTTAGAGCATGGACAACTGGCAGCAAGGACACGGGGAGGGGTGCTGAGCCCAGCCAGGTTCCAGCCATGGTGTGACCAAGAGGCAAGGGACAGGAGGCAGTGCTGAAGTCCTCACCCTCTCTCTGGAAGCCCCAGACACTTTCCATGTCATGTCTTCTGGTCTGAGGATAATTTGCAGTGTCCACAGTTGCTTGTGTGTTGAAGGCTTGAGGAGGAGCTGAATAAGGATGTCTTCTTGTGCGCACAGAGGTAAAGAAATGGAAAGAGCTGGGTTTAGCTCAGAATTTGTCAATATGGAAGCAGCTGGCTCTTTTCAAAGTATTTCATTTCTAATCTCTTCGCCTCTAGACACGTCTTCCCGTTCGCACCAATGAGAACACCATTTACAGTTGGCAGGGGTTTCCCCTGATCTATAAACTTGACGTGGCTCCTCCTTTGCTTGCATCCGCCCGTGTCCCCACGGCCCCCTGGGTAAAGTGGGTACCAGCCCAGGGCTGGCTTCTCCAGCCTAATTTCTGATACCCGGACCTCATCTTCAGCCATGACCCCCGTTGTCTTTCCTCGGCGCCTTTCCTTGCGCTGTGGTCTGACTTGCCCTCATTTCTGAAGAAAACTCAAATTCATCCTTCGAGACTTGGCTCAAGGGTCCTCATCTCCACTTGGAAGCCTGCCCTGACCCCCAGCCTTGCCGTGGTGTTTCTAGGGTTTTATGTCCTGGGGTTGTTTCTGCCGGCTTGTCCACCTCCCCTAATAGATGTGCTGTCGCTGGGAGCAGGAAAGCTTCCGGCTTCTCATTTCACCTCCACTGCTAGAGGTTCTTGACAAAGAGTAGGTACTCAACGTACATTCGGTGAATAAAGTAACTGATTTCTTTGCGACTTTAGATAAGGAAAGTCTCTTGTTGAGAAGATAAATTCATTGTAAAGGAATTCGTTGCGGGCATACATTGATTTCTCAGCAAATATTTAACGAACACATTTTATGTGCTTATCATAAAGTAGCATAGGACAATGAACCGGGCTTGCTTTATGTAAAAGCTTAGCGGGAAAGGGTGTTTGCAGGGCTTTTTGAAAACTACGGTATCCGCGGTTTCTTGGTCGGTGCCTGCCACGTCGTGAGCGCCCAATAAACGTGTGTTGAATGAATGAATGAAGTGCTCTGGAGCTCATGATGACTGTTCACGTGTGGTCTTCTATTACAGTTCATGCAAAACCGCAAAAACGAAATGTGCGTTGGTAATCATCCCACTTCGAGATGAGAAAACAGCCTTGGAAATGCTAAGTGACTGGCCCAAGGTGTCAGACCAGAGCTCAGGACACAGGGGCCGTGGCGGCAGGACCGAACCCGGACCCGGGTGTCCTAACCTCCTGTGCGTCTGACCGCTAGTCGGAGGCCGGGAGCTCACGTACACCGTTCCTTATTCACTCAGTGGGTCCTTCCTGAGCCCCTCCGGTGAGCAAGCACCGAGCTGGCGGCTGAATCACTGAGAGGGGAGCGGGACGGGCAGTGGTGGCTGCAGCCTGTGTTTCTCACCCGGCCAGTCCGCACGCCCTGGCTGTTCGGGCGGCCAGGGGCCGAGCGCTGAGGGCAGGAGCGCTGCTGGGGAGCCCGTCTACCTTGCGTGGGGTGTCGCCGTGCAGGGAACAAAGAAGCCAGTGGGGCTTAGCTTGGACGACGCTCAGTGTGGCTGTGGTGTGAGATGAGCACGCATGTTGTGCAGGGGCCCCTGTGAGGTCTGGCTCGGGGGCACAGACAGAAACTGCCCGCAAAGAAGTCCCAGCTGGTGCGGCAGACAGACGCACGGCTCAAGTCTGTGCAGGGATACGGTGAACACAGAAGGGAGGCATCCAGCCGCACTGGGGCTGAGCAGGGACAGACTCCGAGAGGAGAGGGGGGCTCCTGCGGACCCCGAAGGGGGCACGAGGTTGAGGAACGGAAACTCTACACGAGGCACGGGCGCACCATATTCGAAGCCAAAACGTTTTCGGAGCACGGACGACAGAGGAACGGATGAAGCCCGAGGCACTGGGCTGGTGAGGAGATGCGGCTGGAGGCTGGGCGGGAAGCCAGGGAGGGGTTCTCAGCAGCTGCTCTGGGCCGGGGCGGCCGGGGCAGGGCTGGAACTCGGGGCTGACTTCCGGATGCATCCATGCAGGGCCGCGCGTGTATGTGCGTGACAGACGGGGCTGAGCGCGGCCTGGGTGGCCAGCGGCTCCCCGCGGACCAGAAGCGTCTCCGCCCGCATGTCATCCTCCCTGGAGTCGGGGGCTCGCTTTGGCTCCTTGTGGCCCTTTGGTCACCTCTCCTTACAGGCCAGGCCGCACCCCGGCCCCGGTCCTGCCCCGCGCCCTCACCCCTGGGGGGCAGAGCCCAGCCTCGGGCAGCGGTGCCCGGTCACCCCTGCCTGTCACCCTCGGCTTCTGGCACCCCGAGTCCTGGTCCAGGCCCCTCACTCTCCCCTTGGGTTCTGGTGACCTGTTGAGTCCACTCAGTGCTCAGTTGGTCCTTGGATCTCTGTATTTGATGAATAACGGTCGAATGCAGGGATGCCTTTGATCTTGCTGTCTCTGACAGCCCTTGGCCAGATGCTTCTGTAGCCATGATCTTCCGGGAGCCTCCCGGCTCCCTGAGGAGAGGCCTGCGTCTCCCTCCTCACCTGCGGAACCTGTGCTCCGTGAGCTAAGTCACGTCCTGTCCCATGAAGCTTGCTCAGACCTCGCTGTGGCGTCAGGCGAGGGAGAACACCCATGGGAGGTTTTGCAGCATCTCTGTCCTCCATGTGGGTATCTGGCAGCTCCTGTCCCCGCTGAACACGAGGCTGAGACAGCTGCCTCTCTGGCACCGGAGCTGACCTTGGTCTCCATGGAGACACGTGTCCTGGTGGAGCTCCCACCAAGGCTGTTCCGGGAAGTCTTTCCTTTTCCCTTTCAAGCCTTCTCTTTTCACAAAGACTTTCAAAACCCCGCGAGTGGGAGATGTCCGGCCACAAGCCGCGAGTGCAGTTCCTCTCTAGCTGGGGGGCCACCGCCACTTTCCCCCAGCCACTTGACAGGCATCCTAACTGCTAGCCCCACCCCAGACAGCAAATTGCCCTTTGCAACCAAGTGGGATTTAAAAGCAAATTTGAAGTGGGTGCTTCAGTAGCCCGCTCCTCTGGGGTTGGAACACAGAAATAGCAGCTCGCCTGCACAGGGTGGCCAGGATGGAATGCGCCTTGCTAGTGGGGACAGCAGAGACACTTGTCTCCAGGCCCAGCACCCGTGGCTTTACGGCTGCATCCAGTTAGACGTGATATACCGGCACTCCTCCCGTTGCGTCCTATTCAGCAATGGGAGAGAGGACCAGGAGAGGTTTTCCCATTGGTAAAAGCAGTGCTACCGAATTTCCCCCTTTTTCTTTTTAGTTACACAGAATAGAATTCATTTCCCGCAGAGCAGGGCCCTTTCCAGGCACTGGGCTGAGTCAGGCGGTGGAGATTCTGACCCTCGTTCTGTTCCAGCACCCCGAGTGAGCCTCGTGAATCACTTGCCTTCTCTGAGACCCCTTTTCTCATCAGTTAAAGGAGTGACTTGTCCAAGTGTGTTCTCAGCCCACAATTCTGTCTCTTGGGTGTTTCTGAAAGGGACTAGCTCAGCTGGGTACAGAAGAGGGATACTGTGCATGTCGATTACTAACGGTAACTACCTTCGCTCAAGATGTCCTGTTTGTGTCTAATAACTTTTACCAGTAGGATTGCAAATTACTAACATTCACGCTAGAAAATTAGAAGAAAGAAATCCAAATACTGAAAAATCTCTCGCTTCTGCTCTGTAGCAATATGTGTTTTGAGGAAGTAAACGGATGGTAATTATTTGACGGGCATATGTTTTTGTGTGCAAATTTGTTTATTACTAACCTGGCATCGCCATGCCTCCTGCTTTCCAGCTGCCTTTCCCCCTCACCTGCATGGCACAGCCAGTCCCATCTACTCCGTGTGAGGGGTGTCACACGCCATTGCTGTGAGGAGACGTGTGCCTTCCCTGGATAGAGCGTGTCACTCGACTCCTCCTATGGCTTGTTCCAGTACATTTCAGTATTTTTCTATTATAAACAATGCTGTGATGAAAATTCTTGGAGATAAATCTTTTTATACTTCCGTGATAATCTATCTTCTTAGGGTAAATTCTTAAAGGTGAAATCGCTGGGTCACAAAGGGAGCTTACAGTTTAAGGGCTTTTGTCTACTTATTGGCAAATTTCTCTTCTGCAACGTTTTACTCATGTCCATTTCCACTAGTATGATATGAGACTGACCATTTCCTTACAGTTTACCCAGCTTAATTATTATTAAAATAATTTTGGCCCATTTTAGGATGAGAGTATTATACTATTGTTCTGAATTGCATTTCTTTAATTTCAGTTTTGAACAATAATGCAGGCATGGAAGGCTTTGAATCTCTTCTGGCTACAGACCGTGAATTTTCATCTGTAGTCTTATCATCATTAAGTTGTAAGTTGTTTACAGTGGTATTTTTGCTTTATTTCCTTAACGTAAAAATTATTTAGAATTCTTTCCAAATTCACCTTTTTTTGGTTCATTCAAAAAGTCTTTTAGCTTTGTTGCCTTGAGGTAGAGATTGTAGCCTATATAACACATGACCTCACTGGGTGTTGCGCCTGTTACGAAATTATAATGATCCTCTGTATTGCTTTCAATGCAATTTTCTCATATTCTTTATTGTTTATTACTCCTAGTCTTAATTCTCCTACATTGTTGTTCATATTTACTTGATGTTTCTTTGCTGATTTCTTAATTTTGAACCGTGCCCTCGTCATTTTGGTTTAGATGTATCTCCTCGGCACTGCACTCGTGTGTGGTCACTTTTTCACTCTAAACGTCTTTGTCATACTTGTGCTTTCTGGTTTTATGTATGTGTTTAATGAGCGTTTCTTTTTACATTTTGATATATACGATGCACTTTTATCTTGGAGAGATAATGTGTTTCTTCAGAGCAGTCGACATCAGGAACGTCTTTGTGCCCGTCCCTAAGATGAGACGTTTAGTACTTTCTTTCTAATAAATCCTTCAGTCAGTGAAGACACTGTCACTTCAGACCCTGGCTATTGACAGAGCTGTTGGTCAATATGTCCGTAATTAATGGTTGTGTTGTTTCTACTACTTTTTAAGGACTAGGCCAATCTTGTGCTATACTTGTTACACTGTTTACTCTCACTTTTTGATACTCCATTCACCTCATACTTGTAGTTTTAAATTCTATTCTGAGTGGATTGTTTTCAAAAAAATTTCTTTCATAACTCCTATAATTTCTTTGCTTTTCTGGCCAGGTCTTTTTGTCAGCCTTGAGTTTGAATATAACCTTTTGTAAGTAATATTCTTTGAAGTTTTAAAATTATTTATATCATAGTTAATGGTGACCTGATGTTTTTCATTTGTAGGGCATCTATGACCTCATTGCTAATGTGACAGTTTATATATATATATATATATATATATATATATATGAAATCAACATAACTCCAAGGTTTGTAATAATTTCTCCACGATATTTAATGACCCATCTTGAGCTTGAGATTTGAATCTCCCCTTCGACGCAGGATGTGCTCAACCTTGAGTAGGTTCATTCTGCTTACTTCTGGAATTCTAAGTTGCGGCTCTGAGGCTTGCCTGCTCTTAGGTTTCATCTCATAATTCACATCTGCTTATTTTGTTCTCCTTCGTGGTTCTAATTCGTTGGTTAACTTTCTGAAGATTTCAATCTGTCCCTTCCTGCCTATATTGCAGCCTTTAATTTGAGATGCCTGTTTTATACATTTTATGTATTTTTTCCTGATTCTGGATCATGGCTCCAGGTCTGAGGGTAACAAGCTCTTTGAATTTTACTGATACCACAAGTTAGAGACATTCAAGTGTCCTGCACTTCTGGGCAGGAAACCTGCTCCATGGAAAGGCTGCAGGTGCATCGGGCTGGAGCCTGGGGGAGGTGGGGCTTCCAGGTGAGTCAGGGCCAAAGACATAGGTGATGGAGATGATGCTAAGGGCGGTGATGGAAGCGCATCTGTGAGGGGCACCCAGCTTCGCAGGGGGAATCTGGGAGGCGTCTCAGGACTGTATCGTAGGACGTGGTCTTGAAGGATGAGGAAGGGGTAGCAGTACAGGGGACGGTGCTTCAGGAATTGGAGGGCATGGAGGTTCACCAGCTGCTGGATCGTGTTCAGGAAAGAGGACAGAGTCTACTGAGGCTCAGCTTAGCGTCTGCAAGAGAAAATGAGGCCAAGCCAAGTGCGGAGAGAGCTGGTAGGACTTATACTCCATTCAGAAATCAGGACTCTGGTTCGTAGGCAATGGGAAGTGATTGACGAGTGTGGTTACCAAGTTTGCATTTTAAAAAGACACATGTGGTGCAGCATCAGGCTGGATTAAAATGGGGAGAGCGAGAGACTTGGGCCCACAGACTTCTAAGGTGACTGCATGGTCCTGATGAGAAACAGCCCACGAGGCTGGGATTACGAGCGGGGAGAAAGGTGACGGCAACTTTTAAGGTGACGGCTGGCTCTGCCGGCCTTCCCATGTCTACTGAGAGGCTTACATTTTGATTTTAGGGACTTGGTCATCTCTACCCACACTGCTGGCTTTCAGCCCTCTTCATGTTTACACAGAAATAAAAAGCAGTAGAAGTTATGACTATTGGTAGAAATGAAGAATTTGTATTTCTAGATTATACTGAGAAAAGAGTGTATGGTTGACAAACAAGATGTTTTCCACGTGTAGAGTTTGTTTTCCTGGTATTACGTGGTGGTTTCCATTGGAATGAGTTCACCATATAAACATTAAATAACTATGGGTCATTTTTCAGCCAAAAGACACCTTTTCATCGTTTCTGAGGGAATGAGAACGTAGACCTTTTAAAGGGTGCTCCTATTTTGTACATAATGGTGAGGAGTTTGGTGTGAGTCCTGTGAATGTACACAGATGTGATGGAGGGATGATGAAATCCGTGTATCGTCTGCAGAAGAAGAGGTTTTCCCAACGCCTTCCTCATCTTACTTCCTGGCCACCCCACGCTTCCCGTCACTTAAGTCAGAAATCCTGGTGTCACCCTTGACTGTCCCCCTCACTCCCATACCCAGTCCGTCAGCAAATCCTGCAGACTCTACCGTCGGATACATCCAGAATTTGCCTCTCACCTCCTGGTCCAGCCATCAGCATCTCTCCCCTGGGTTGTGGCCACGGCCTCCCCAGTTGTCCCCCTGCTGCCCTTGCACCTTTAGTATGTAGACGGGCCTGCTGTGGGCTCAGCCAGGTACTGTCACCTCCCGCTCAAAACCTGCCAGTGGCTCCCACCCCTCTTAGGGAGAAGCCTGCAGCCCGTACATGGTCCCCTATGCCCGAGGTTGGGCCACCGTCCGCCGTGCTGCCCTCCCTCACACGGCCCAGCCCCCTGGCCTTTGCTGGCCGTGCACACTCTCGCTCAGGGGGCTGGTGTGCGCTCGTGTCTCTTGTTCCAGATGCCCCTCCTCCAGGCATCCTCGCGGGTCCCTCCTCGTGGGGGGCCTTCACTGGGCGTCTATTCTGAGGGTGGTCCTCCACACCCAGAGCTCTCCATCACATTCCCGAGTTTCCTCTGTCGCTATTTTCCCATCCTATGTGCCTTAGCTATTAGTGTTTTATTATTGACTTCTATTCATTAGAGCATAAGTTGCATAAGACAGAGAGCTTGCTCATCTTTGAAAACTTCTGTATCTTTAGCACTTGTAACAATGCCTCAGACGTATGAAGGATTCAGGGGACATTTCAGAAGGAATGGAAGACACTCGAGGTTTAGGAAGGAGCTTGTAGGTTGAAGGGCCTTTTCCCCGATGGCAGTGCTGGAGGGGCTGGACCCCGAGACTTCAAGCCACACGACTTTGTGCAGGTCCCTTCTCTCTGATTCTTGATTCGTTCAGGTGTGAAATGGGGATAAGAGCGTGTGTGTGAAACAAGCAGCTTCCCCCGAATGAGTGTGGGTTGTGGTCAACATTCCTGAGAGAGGATGGTGAGATGGATGGGACCTGGTGGGGGTCACCCTGGGGCAGAGCAGAAGGTCCCTGGGTGGGAATCGTAGTTCAGCCCTGTATCGTCTTCATCCAGAAACAGCGCATCGCCAAGTCTCTTAGGAACTGGTGGTTTGATGAGCTGACTTCTGACAAGGCTGAGTGTCTGCTGTGGAGTCGTCCTCAATTTCTTCCCGCAGCGTCTGCACTTTTTCCTCCCGTGGCTGTGGCTGAAGTTGTGAGCCTGGGCCGCCCTGGTGTTTCCGTGAAGCGGGATCGGGGGCTGCACCTGGTTTCAGCTGCAGGGGCTCTGAACTGTGGCAAACGCTCTGATTAAATCACATTTTTCTTATTCGCAATCAGGAAACAGGAAGTGATTTGACACAGAACATTGCATCAATTATGATCAGATTGGGGGAAGTTTTCTTTGATAAGCATTTTCTGCCAGCCTGTGCACCTAGCATTGCAGGCAGTGGCGGCAGAGGGACACCTCGCCCCCCAGGCCTGCTCCCGCCTGCTTTGCCTTGCAAATGCTCTCGTTTCTGAGCTCTGGCCCTGGGCTCTCTGCACAGTCACAAACCCCGGCTTCAGGGGCCTCAACAGAAGCTGGGTGTTTGGCTGCACACGGGCAACATACACCCAAGTTAAAAACCTGAATTCTATCTTTTGGATCACGCTTGGTTTTGCTTTTTTAAAATGCAGCCTGGTCAGATGGTTTGTGAGTGAAGACAAGGCCCTTGGAGATGGATGGTGACAGATGTCCAAATAAAGAATCGGGACACGAAGCTATAGAGGTGGAGTCTCCTGAGTGGGTGCCAGAGACCTGGGTTTGAATGCTGGCTTCTCCGTAACCCCGGTTCCCAAGGTTGCTAGAGAGCGGAGAGAGGTACTGGGTGAGTGAACAGTTTGTCACGAGGTGCTGCGAGGACCGGGCGGTGGGCTGGCTGGGTCACGTTTCTTGTGATGCTGCTTTCAGGCTCCTCTCTCCACTATTCCTTCCAACTGAACAGGCCTCGGATGCTAACACCTGGCTTTCCCTTTCCCACGGGGACCATTTGCTAAGGAAACTTTGCATTGCAAACTTTCCTTTTTTTCTTAGATTCTATGCACGGGAGAAAACACCACATGGTCCAGGTGTCTGTCAATAATAGAGTAGGTTACTGAAATAAAATGAAAGGTAGGTACAGTTGCAGCTTTCACACTGGATTCCAAAGGCTGAAAAAGGCAATTCTCTGTTTACCTCTTGGGCAGGGGACTGACGTGTCTCAGGTCCACAAGTCAAAGCACCTTGTTCCCATCGCAGGACACTCAGCCTCCCCCCACCGCCCCGATGGAGTCTTTGGCATCTTTCGCTTCTTTATGCTGTGAACATACTTTCATAATTTTTACTTCACCTGACCTTTAATTTACAAAAATGACTTCTATCATTACTGGTCTAAACTATGAAATTAACATAGGTATTCCTAAAAGCACCATTCGGGATGCTTTCCTCTTTGCTTCTCTTACATGTGCCATTTCATAAAGACCTCCCACGCCTCTCGCTCATCAGGAGAGGAGGACAAAAGAGACTTTCTGAATCTAGGGCCGGGGCATCTTGGAAAGGGGGTAGATCTTTTGACAACTCCTTAAACAAAAACAGAAAGTGAAATCGGTTGATTTTCTTGCCCTGTTCTCATCCAAGAAATGTAACACCTCCAAATGTTATCCATAAAGTCATCCAATGTTTGGAGTCTTTGCATGAAAAACAGAAGGGCGTCGCTGGGCCTCAGCGGCTCGTCTGGTGCATGTGTAAGCTTTCGGGAGCCAAATACGCCCTCCATGTTGAAGGTCATTGGGGTTTAGGGGTAGCGCTAACGATGGCAGCCACGTCTCTCCCCACTCACCCGTGTGCTACTTTCACACTGTGCCACCATGACACATGGGCTTGAGAGCCTCTGGTTGCCAGAAAGAGTGGGCACAAAACGCTCAGGGGGCAGAGGGGGCTCTTACTAGCCCCCGTTTCACCTCTTGGGCCATGATGGTGACCACAGCAAATGATATTTAAGTTCTCTTCCCTTTGGCAACATCCAAAACAATTTTAATGATCTGTGCCCCCGTGTCGCCAGTGGCTTTTCCAAAAGGTGCTGCTGGGGGAGGGTGCCTAAGCAACCAGGGGGGCCAGGCTGGCAGTATGGCTCCTGGCATCTGTGGATCGACTAAGGCAGGGGAGAGAATTCCTGTCTGATTCTGAGACTGGGTGTTGGGAGGCTGGACAGAGAGGCATGAGGCTTTTAGGACCCAGGGCAGGGCAGCCTGGAACTTAGGGGCCTCTGCTGGTGGGCAGGGAGGAGGGGAATGACAGGCAGAGGCCACAGGAGCTCTTAGTGGATCTGGTGGACACGGCAGGGAGAGGCTCTGTCTCAAGAGTCAGGCAGACCTGGACTTGAAATGTAGCTCTTCAGCTTACTAACCTGCCACCTTCAGCAGCTACCTGGGCCCCAGCTTCTTCTGCTCTGAAAGGGAGGTGCTAGTAGCTCTTTGGAGGACGGTTGTGATGGTGAAGATGAAATAACATATGTGAAGCACCCTATGTGACTTCTGGAGAAAGTAGGCATTAAAAAACCAGAGGTTACTTTATGCAATGTTTTCCATTAATAAACAAATTTTAATTTTATAGTTACATAAAACTTGTCTATTTTAGATATTCCCAGAATGTCCGGGAAATTGGGAGCTAGTCCCCCAGAAAGAGCACCCTAATTACCTGGACGACTTATTGACGTTGTACCCATGGAGGAACTTTCACATGGTGTCTCATATGCTTCCTGAGAGCCGGGGGGTTGAACTGTGTCCCCCAAAGCTGTGTTGAAGTTCTAAGCCTCCGTATTGAGAGTGGAAACTTATTTGGAAATAGGGCTGTTGGGTCATACCGTGGGAGGGAGGCCCCTAGTCTGATACCACTGGTGTCCTTAGAAAAAGAGGGAGGTTTGGACACAGACACGCACAGAGGGAGGACCACGTGAGGACACAGGGATAAGGCCCTGTGATGTTAGAGGCAGAGACTGGCGTGATGAACCCAAACCAGGGAGCTGATACCAGGGATGGTACCAGGGAGCCAATACCAGAGCCGATATCAGAGCTGATACCAGAGCTGATACCAAGGCTGGAACCAGGGAGCTGATACTAGAGCCGATACCAGAACCGATACCAGAACTGATACCAGGGCTGATACCAGGGCCGATACCAAAGCCGATACCAGAGCTGATACCAGGGCTTCCTGGCCTTGGCCAGGAGCCGGAAACACACTGGGAGCAGATGCTCCTTTAGGGCTGAGATGCAGGGCCAGCCCTGCTGGAGCTGCATTTCCGGCTCTGGCCTCCAGAGCTGTGCGGTGGCCTCCGCTCCAGGGGCACAGCCATGTCTTACTGGGCTCTGCGGTTCTGAGCTTTTCCTCCACCCTGTGAAATATCAGAAGTTGGCGATTTAATGCCCACTTTAATTCATCCTTTTATCTTGTAGCTTCATGGAAAGATAGGGTTCCTACCATTGAATTCGGCTCAACCAGCCCTAAGTGATCACATTAGTTGTGCTTAATGCTCCCTAAGGCAGTGGAAGAGATAAACGCGACGCTGACCTGGGTCTCTTCGCATACACACTCACATGCCAATCAAAGCCCTGCTTTCTTTGTTTCTTTGTTCCTGAACAAAGTTTCATGAATTTTCCAAGTAAATTTCTGATTGCAACAGCGCTCTCAATAAACCATTCACTGTGCCCAGCATGTCCTGTTGCAGCTTAGCTCCGTGCTTGTCCTTCTGTGGTCTCCTCTATAGGGTGGGAGCTGGAAGCCTGAAAACGAGAGCCCCACATTGGTCTGCTCGTGGGGTTCTGGTTCTGTTTCCCCCTTGGAACGCAATGACAGGGAAGTTACGTACCAGCTGGTGAGTGTGCGGGCAGCAGGGGCAGAACAGCACTTCCAGGACATGGACTCCATCCCAGGGGGAGCAGGGGCTTCCTGGCGTGGGTACCACCACCTTGTTCTTTCAGTTCTTCAAACTGCAGACAACTCCCTCTGTTAAACCTCTCTCTGGGTGAACTATCTGGAGTGGCCTCTGAAGGTTTCTAAACTAAGACAAGCCATTTAGTTAAATTCTCCTGTTCCCACGTACGACTGTATAACCTGGGGAGTTCTATAGGCTTTGCAGCAAAATCACACCATACATTTCTGGCTCTGTGACTCAAGGAAAATGACTGAGTATGTCTGACTCTGAGTTTCTTCTGTAAAATGAGGTTACAGATGGATAACGTGTGTGTGTGTGTGTGTGTGTGTGTGTGCGTGCACGCGTGTGTGTAGGGTTGTAGGCATCGTTAAAGAAGATACCGTAAATAGTGTCACTGCCACCACACTGACACGCAGAGACGATCAACGTTTCTTCCCTGCCCAATGTCCTCTTCTTCCTTTGAATCATACATTTTCTCAACACGTCTGATCTCCAGCAGATGTTTGACGTCAGTCCTGAGAACTTTTAGCCACAGGATCAAAACTCCTCAGGCAAGGCTTTTTGGTTGTGTTTTGTTTTCAGGAGGAAAATCTATGTTCCTGGGTGAGTCATTTTCTTAGTGACTATTCAGAAAATCAAGCGGGCTGGGTCCTGGTCCACTGGTCATCTGAGAGTCCATGTGAAACATGCTCTGTGACACTTCATGGGGTTGTTAGTACGAGCAGGAAGGGGGCATTTATAAATTTGCAATCACTTAGCACCTTGCAGGGCAGATAGCAGACACCCAGCCAGTGTGTTTGAATTATTATTTGCTGACAATGGACAGATGTACCCAAAAGCAAGATGGACAAAGTGGTTCTGAAGAGAAAATGGAAAGGGAGTGAACAGGGGTGTCAATGGCTATCATAACCTTAGGTGGGCATAGCACTTTACAGTGTATAAAGTGATTTTTCCATTTTCCCATTTCGTGTTTGTGACAGGACTCTGAAGTAGGTGGGAAAAGGAAACTCAAGGTTTTTACTTTTATTTTTTGATGAAGAAAGTGAAACCCGAACAGATTGAATAATTTTCCTGTGGTCTCACAGCTAGTGATAATAAAGTTAGCCCTTACTGAGAGCTGACCATAGGCCGGGCACTTTTGAGCGCTATATGTGCACCATGTTCTTTAATCATCAAATCAGCCTCCTGGGGCCTGTTATGGTCGTGTTCCCATTTACAGAGGAGGAAGCTGCTCAGGAGGGTAAGACGCTTTCTCAACCTGACACAGGAATAGGTGGAGTAGCTCAGGCAGCCCCGAGGACAAAGTCTGGGTTTGTGACGATGGTGCGATGCTGTCGGCTGCAGGGTCATCAGTTTGCTCACCGTGTTCGTGCATTGGGTCAGGTCTGCTCCCAGGGCAAGCTGTGCTCGCCACTAGTCTGTGTGGTTAAAAGCTCAGTCCCATGACCCAAGCAAGCTGAGGAGTTTTCTATTGAGTTATGTCTCATGAGAAGCTTCTCCACTTGTGCAAACTCTATAAAAAATTTCAACCAGCAACAATCAACTAGGAAATAAAGTGGAAATTCATTCAAAACAGCAGCCATAGCTACAAATGATCAAAGAATTTACACTAAATGCCTAAGAACCTTATGAAATAATTTAAAAAATCTATTAAAGGACATGACATCAGATACGAACAAAGGCAAGATATATACCATATTCATGGATGAAGCAACTTGGCATTGTGAAGTCTGTTTCTCCCCACTAAATCTACCCTTGTAATGTTCTTCCAATAAAAATTCTAGTATGATTGTTTTAAAAAATCAAACCATTTTAAATTCATGGAACAATAAAAGTCCAGAATAAACAAGATATTTTGAAAAAGAAAAAAGAGGGGGGAATTAAACTATCAGATATTAAGACACACTAGAAAGAGGTAGTAAGGAAAATTTTGCATCTGGAGGGAGAACTGACTTATAGACAAAAGAGATAGAAAATAGATTTCAGAAACGTGTTTAGAAATTTGGGAGCCCAGCGTGTGACAGCACGCACGAGTGAGGAGAGGATGAGTGATCTGCTAATGGCACAGAGGTGACATAGTCTATGGAGAAAAGTATCCTTGGACAGCAGCCTCAGGCCGAACAAAGGTCATCTCTGGAAGGACTGAAGACCCAGATGGGACAGATACAGCTGTAAAGGCAACTGAGGAAAATGTGGGAGTGTGTTTATAATCTTGGGTGGGGAGGGAATTCTTAAACTGTACTTCAAAAGTACAACCCATCATGAAAAGGGATGGATCTGATGATTTACAATGTTGTATCTCTGTTCAATGGAAGATACTGCACGGTGAGGGGATGGGTGATGGATTAGAAGACACTGTCAACGTCTAAAACCGACAAGGGCTGGCCAGCTAGAATAGGTGGGATACTTCTTAAAATTAAGAAGGAAAAAAGGAGGAAACTCAAGAAAAAGGTGCCAAGAAAATGAGTCTACGGTTCAGAAGAGAGGAAGCTGAATGCTGGGGAGGGGGGGTGATGAAGGAACACGACACTCATGGAATCAGAGAAGTGCCAGATTGAACTGCATCGCTCCTTCACTGTGTACCCATTGGACTTTCAACATCAATCCAATTGCTGGTAAAGGATGGCTAGGAAAGGAAGTCCATGTGCACAGGTGATGGGGTGAGAGTGGGCCTGGATACCTGCTTTGACAACAGTCTGGAGGCACCTAGTGATGTTTAAACAGCGTCCAGTGCAGCGTGAACAGAATGTGTGGTGGCGAAGTCTGCATGGCTTGGCGGGGGGTAAACGCGGTGGAGACACGGGAGGGACCCCGGGCATCAGCCGTGGACTAGACCAGCCTGCAGCCGTATGGTGGTCACAGAACACTTAGAGTGAAGTACGTAGGGAGCAGAGCGAGCGCCCAGCCCAATGCCAGCCGGTCAATTAAAACATAAATAGGCAGGTTCTACTCTATATTCTTTCTGGGCTGTGCCCACCTGTGCCTGCCCAGCTTCAAGACTGAAGAGAGCGTCCGGAGTCAGCGACAGAGACATCAGTGGTTTAAAGGATGGGGGCTTACACGTCTGCAGCAGGGTCCTGGAGCGACGCCCCACTGTGTGTAGAGGACGGTGGGCAGGACGTGGCGGCAGCCTTCACTCCCGGGGGCGGGGGCGGGGGCGGGGGCGGGGGCGGGGGAGACGACCAGTTACAGGGGAATGGCCGTCCGGTGGGCTCATCGGTTACCAGGGAAACCAGCAGAGGGGCACGCCCTTCACCACCCCTTTGGTAAGAATCGTCACCAGCTGGGGCCCGGGACAAGGATGCAGGGATGTCAGTCACGTGCGTAGGGTGTAGGTGAAGCAGGCACTACTCAGTTGGGGTGTCCAGAGAGCAGGGGGACAGCCATCCGGAGCAGCCCGACCAGACAATTCTTCATGCACAAAACTTATTCAAAGACGGAAACCAAACACATGGAGTGGCTTCCAGGAGGTGGGCTGGGGCGGGGGAAGGACTGGATCACGGGCACAGGTGATGAGCTGGAAAAATGCAAAAACAGAATAAAACAAAGGCAGGGTGTTTGGCGTCCTGCTACGACGGCCGCTCTGCACACTGGATAGAAAAATTCCTGGAAAGTGCCTGGAACCGTGAGAGGCAAAGAGTGAAAGATGGATAACTGCGCCGTCAGCTGAGTATGGATTTGTGACCTAGAGGGAGTCCTGCTTCCTGTGGCCGACAGGCCAGCTGTGTCGCCCTGACATGCTGGGGTTTGAATGCAGGTGTGCTAGACTCCAAAATTCATTGCTTTCCCACTAAACCGGATACGTTCGATTACAATGCCAAAACAAGTGAAAGGACTTAGTCGGTGGTCTAGAGACGTGTGGCCCCTGGGTGGTAGCTCAGAGCAAGAGGCATGGGCAGGACCCTGACGGGCCTCCCGAGGTTAGACTAGGATTTTAAAGGCACAGAGGGGACAGGGTGACACGTTGGTGGGTGTGCTGTGTTGGAGGAGCCGGGAGGGAGCTGGAGGCCAGCGGGGAGCGGAGGGGTGGCCAGGTGTCTAACCCTGCTGTCGGCCAGGGCAGTGTCCAGCAGTGAAGCAGGGAAGCAGCTTTGGCAGCGAGCAGCGGGTTACTTCTCCAAGTAAAGGGCGGTGGAAGGTAAAGGAGGGCCAGTTGCAGTGGGCAGGGGACACTAGGGCTGCGCGGAACACACATTCCATGGGCAGCATGTAGCGTCTGGGGATCAGTGCAACGCGGGGTTGAGGAGGCGGGAGACCTGATTTTGTTTGACTTCCTTTATTCCATAATCGGAAGTACCTTTTTCATCACCAAATACTGAATACTGGGAGTGAGAATGTAATCTACAGAGTGCTTGATGTGAAAATAAGCATGCTGTGCGCACACCATACTTTGTAGGAGCTGAGACGGACCGGAGAAGTCTTCCCTATTTTCGGGTTTTTCTAAAACAATTTAAAATCAGTGGTTTCTAATAATTCCTCCACGAAACCGCCTACCCCACAGCTAGCAGTGGTGGGAGGGGCAGGGCGAGGCCAGGGGTGGGTCCTGGGACACGGGGTCACCTTGAACGCTGGTCAGCCACTGGGAGGTGGGGCTGGGGGTCACAAGGTCAAACACAGAGCTTATCACGGCGCTCGGCCTGGACAGGGCCTCCCCGCCGTCAGATGGCGGTTCTGCCAGCGCTGGACCGTGTTAACTATGTGAGCAACCCGAAATCTGGGAGAGCAATAAACAGCTTGGGTTTGGGGAAGACCTCATCCAAAGAACTAACTCACGCGGAATCCCAACTCAGCTCACATGGAGGAAACTGACCTCCATCCCAACAGTATAAATTAGTTATGTATCATTTTATTTGCAACAGTGCTATTTCTTTGATACAATGCCTAGTATAAGCTCTCTTGCAAAAAGTGCTATCAATTCTTTGTCCTATAGTGACTACGGAGCAGTTAAAGTGGGCAGAAAGTCTGCGTTTCCATGTAGTAAAAAATACCCACTTAACTGGGCATGAACTGTGGGCTCCCTTTGACAGCCTGTGTTCTTGGATTGGGGCTGAGCCCCCGTGGCCCTGGAAAGCTGTACCTCTGCCAGTGGGTACCACAGGGGCACCTGGCCTGGACTGTCAAGGACGGGCAGGGTCCCATGGCATGAAATATGCATTTCTGGGGCAGCGACCATGTGCGAAACTCAGGGACAAAGCGATCCATGCAGCCTCTGACCTCACCTCCCCACACCTAGATCTTTTGCTCGAAAAGGAGAATGAGGCATTTTAACCCAAAACATGTTGGCACTTTGTGTTAAAAAAGGGTGAGATGGGATCACACTTGACAGGTGATTCTTGTTCTTCCTGAAAACGAGGCTGCCTGTCTGACGCGGCCGTGGTGAGAACATCTTGCCAAAGGAAATACTCACTCTGGCTAGAGTGGCTGGGAAACGTCTGCCCATCCTGGCAGTAAACCCAGCAAGCGAGAATCCCACCGGCCCGGACAGGCTGATCGACAGCCCACGCCACTGGTCCCCTGGCCTGAGCCTAGCACAGGTCCTAACGGTGGCTTGTATGCCGTGCGGGTCCATAAATCTCTGCTGACTTGAGTGAAATGCGTGGGCCGGACTGGGATGTGCAGATGGAGGGCTATGGGATGCTGAGGTCCAGATGGCAAGGGTTCTGCTTCCAGATAAGTCAGTGGATCTGCAGAGAGTTCATCAGAGTGATGGTTCTAGAAAGGCACAGACATCTGCTCTGTGGGAATCAGCTAGGGCAGAGATCTGGTCATCCAGGCCCAGGGCGGGGGAGGTCAAGGAACATACACTATCTCAGTGTGGACACAGGTTTGACTTGCTGGGCTTTTATCCATTCTGGGGCTGTAGGGATTCGGGAGTCATGCGATTAAAGGACAAAACCTGGCTTTTCTGAGGGACCGGGTGGTGTGAGGGGCATTGCCCTTGGGGCCAGCTTGCCGTCATACTCTGAGGGAAGGAATAATTCTCGGCAGCCGATGGAGCCCAACCACACAGCTCCTGCTGTGGACAAGGTACCCTGGGGGAAGGGCTTCCAGCCAGGGGGCTGCTCCCAGAGCGGATGCTGGGCTGGGGATGTGCCGGGCAAGGAAGAGAGAGGGGCAGCCTGGGACTCGGTCATGCTGCCCCCATTAGCTGAGTACCCCGTGCAGGTCACACACGTCATGGACTAGCTTCTCTCTCTGGTATTTGAAGGTTCTCATGAAAAGCAAGTGAAAACAATTGTGTCTGTGAAAGATGCACTTTGTAAACTAGCAAGTGTGACGAGGGTTCTAGGGCCCTTGGCCCTGAGCCCTCCCCTCAGGACCCGCCTCAGCTTGCTGCCCTCGGAGAACCTTCTGATGTCGGCTCTGCGGGAGGAGGATGGGCCTGAGTGGCAGGACCTTGGGAAGCATTCAGCCGCAGTGAGGCTGCCTCTACATCCTCCAGGGAGAGCGCTGTGCTCCGGGCTGCTTTACAGGGCGGCCTGGCCAGATGCCTCAGCCCTGGAGGTGGGCTGAGCTCCCAGGTCTCCGAGGCGCTCTGAGCGCAGCCCTGCTCCTGACACCCTTTTCCACCAGGATTCCCCACAGCTGCTCTGCTGGTGTTAACTCTTCTCCACACCCTTACGTCTCTGCAGAGGCCCAGATTTATTGCCACCCGAGGCCCTGTGAAATGAATTTGGTTTGTGGGGACTCTGAGCTCATTTCCTCGTGCCTGGGAGCGCCTGTTGTCCTGCTGGGGGCGCCTGTGGCCCCCGAGGTTCCAGGAACCCTGGGCAGCCTGGGGCAAACTGTGGACACGTCCCCCCAGCCCCCAAAGGTGGCCCAGTTGCCTCATTAACTCTGAGAACCCCGGGCGAGGGCCATTTTAACTCGACACTTGTGCAAATATATTCAAATGATCGTTCGAATGATTTAACGCGGAAAGGGTCAGACTCTTCCCAGAGTAAGTCGTGTTTTTAATGTGCTGTCTGAGTGATTTCCTTAGGTTGCAATGTTAAAGAGAAGTGTATTTGATGCATAACTTAGACAAGTGTGTGCGAATACTGTGCCCACTCCTGCCTGTAGAGGCAGCCGGTGAGGTTCCTGGGAGATTCCCTTGGACCCCACCACTGCCCGGACGGCTGTTCTCATCACCAGGGGGAAGGGCAGGGGTGGGAAGGATGATTACTGAGGCAGGAGGGGAGGGGCTGCCACAAAGCAATTCTAGTCTGGGGAGCGGGGTCTCCAGCGGGGCGGGCGGGCGGTGAGCCCAGGCTTCTATCGCCCGCCCCGGAGCTGGCTTGCAGCAGTCCTGGTGCCTGGAATATTAATCAGCTCTCAACTTTTGAACCCCTTCCGGTGGGAAAAGAAACAAATAACACAGAGAAGCCAATTCCATACCCCGTGGAGTGGAGAGAGGCCTTCCATTTCTCTGCGGGGCGGGGCGGGGGTCGTGGCCAGGGGCAGCAGAGCTCCGGGCCCTGGGCGGTCCTGCATCTCCAGGGCTGCCCCTGGGGCCACCCGTGCCTCTGGGACTGTGCCCGCAGTGATGAAGTGGTTTCCCCCATCAGGAGAAGCTGCAACTTTTTATTTGATTTTCAAGGTTGTGAATAACCGTATGGCAAAGAGCTCAGGCCGTGTATTGATCCAGGATTCGAGTTTGGGGAAAGCCCCCTTGCAGGACAGAACCCTTTCTCATCCTCCCCTCGCCCAGAGCCAGGTGGCGAGAGGAGAGGAGAGGGGGCTGGGGGTCGGGAGGCTTGGAAGGAACCTCAAAGACCTCCCCCGTATCCCCCGCAGACTAGAGACCTTGGCCGTCTGTCTGTCTCGCTCCTCCATTAGCTGACCCAGCTCAGCTGGAGGTGCTCGGCCTAGGCCTCCACCTGACCGTTTGTGCCGCCAGACCTCTGCTGGAGTCCCGCCCGTCTCCCCACTGAATCCCTGGCTAGTTTGGAGGTGGCCCCTTTCACCCACCGGTGTCAGGTGGGAGCAGGTCTCTTACAGGGGGCCCGCCTGCCCCCCGCAGCTGCTCTGTGCGTCAGCTGTCCTCTGAATCCACACACTGCCTGCCCGGACCTGGGGTAAGTGCCGAGCAAATTACTGGCGGGACCAGAATCCCAGCCTGGCACTGGTATGGCAAGCACAGTGTTACCCACCTGCCTGCCTTTGCTCGTGTGTGTCCTGTTGCCCTTCCCCACGGGCATGATATTGGACTTTGGGAAAGTTCCCGAGTCCCCGGGCTGGGTGGAAGCAAGCAGTTCTGCAAGCAGGGCCTGGAGTCCCCTGCTCTATGGAGCCGTCGCTGGGCCCTCAGTTTCGACTTTAGCTCAAGCACTATCCTTTTATAATAAGGGTTTCCTGAATTTTTTCTTCCCATTTCCTGCCTGTCTCTGTTTGTAATATCGGTTCATGTATTCCAGCTCATTCATTCAGCAGGTGCTTATTGAGGCCCTTTCAGGTCACAGAGATAGTTCTAGGCACTAAGAGGATAGGAGTGAACAAAACACACACACACACAAACACACACAAGTCACTGCCCTCATGGAGCCCACCTTCCACTGGAGGAAGACACAAGGTAGCACCAGTAAACTGCATACCACATTGGATGTTGATATGGATTAAGGCAGAGACTCCTCGGGGACGGGGGTGGGGAGTATGTTTACAGTGACTTTAATAGAAGATGACATTTGAATAAGTCCCTAGAACAGGCAGATGAGCAAGTCACGCAGATGGACACCTGGAGAAAGGGTTCACGGCAGGTGCAAAGGTCCTGAGGCAGGAACATGCTTGGTACGTGTGAGGGGGACGTGGGAAGCCTGCAGAGAAAGGGTGAAAGGTGAGGTTGGAAGAGGGATGGGGGTGGTCACAGGGCCTCCCGGGACATTTAGGACTTCGGCTTTTACCTGAGTGGGATGGGAGCCTGTTTTGAACAGAGGGGTGACTTGATCTGACATCGTTCTATTTGACATGTGGTTTAGAGCGATTAATGCCAAAGTCCCAGAGGCTCAGTTAAAAGCATATATTGGGGGCTTCCCTGGTGGCGCAGTGGTTGAGAGTCCGCCTGCCGATGCAGGGGACGCGGGTTCGTGCCCCGGTCTGGGAGGGTCCCGCATGCCGCGGAGCGGCTGGGCCCGTGAGCCATGGCCGCTGAGCCTGCGCGTCCGGGGCCTGTCCTCCGCGACGGGAGAGGCCACAACAGTGAGAGGCCCGCGTAACGCATAAAAAAAAAAAAAAAAAAAAAAAAAGCATATATTGGCCCCCGTGTCACAGTCTGGTGCCGGGCCTCCTGCAGGTGGTGGTGCAGGGACCCCAGCTGTATCTGGGCTGCAGGGCACCTGTGGCCTTGAGTCAGGGAGCAGAGAAGAGCGATGTCCGTGGAGAAGGTGCAGCCCCAGCGCTCAGGCCGGAAGCCATTTCTGCTCTAGGGCTGCTGGCGAGAACGCCACAGCCCGAACTGACTGCAAGGGCCTGGGCGTCCCAGCCCTGCAAGAGACAGCAGGAGGCTGGAAGGGCATGGAGGTGGGAGGGGACACATCCTGCACGCGGTGAGTCCGCTGTGCCCCCCTCAGCCCCGCCGGGTGCTCGGGTGGGAGCAGCCTCTGTGCTGCTGAGGGGTTCTCTTGCGCCAAACACGAAAAGGGTCGGATCCCTGAGCAAGTTCTTGGCGTCTCAGTCCTTCTGGCTCCTTAGGGATTCTGGGAGGGGCCTGCTCTAGTATGAGATTCTGTGATCAGATGTAAATAGGCAAACGCCGTTCGGGGTGATGAAGGGAGGCTTCCCGTGAACGGGGGTGGTGACCACCTGATGTCAGAATTATAGAAACTTTGGGGACCCTTGGGCCCCACTGCTCTCTTCCTGCGCCAGCTCATCTTCAGGGGCTTTGGGGCGAGGGGCTCTCTCCCCTGCTCCTGGGGACCCGCTGCAGCTCCATTCATTTTAACCTCCAGACCGTGCTCGGCCTGCAGGGTGCAGCCAGTTGTGCCGGGCGGGGGCTGCTTGAAACACCTCCGCGGGTTGAGGTCCCGCCTCTGAGGGCCACCGGTCGGTGTCAGTCAACGTGACTGGGCCGTGGGAGGGCCAGACGTTTGGTCAAACACCATTTCTGGGTGTGTCTGGAGGATTCCAGCTGCCAGACTGGGGCAGGGAGGTGGCGACCAGGAGAGGAGGACCAGAGGCAGGTGGTGGTGATGGCTCAGAGCAGGGAGCTCACGCCCTCGCCCCGCTGCAGGCCTGCAGCCTGGTCTTCCATCTCCCGAGAGGGCCTGGGCTTCCATCCGTCTTCCCTTCCCACAGGCCGGCCTCCCTAAGCTTGCCGAACACCCTTCTCTCTGTGGCGAGGGCCTCTCCTGGGCCTGCTTGACGCTGCAGACATCTGTGCCTCGGCTGCACTTCTTAGGGGTCAAACCCTTGCTCCCTTGGAGGGAAAGGCTTACTAACTTATGGACAAATCAGAGTAAGGGCGAGGCTGCAGGACAGCTGCGCCGGAAAGCAATGCTCGTGTGCTGCTTCTTCAGACTTTAATTTCACTTTCCGGTCACCTAACCAGTACACCCTCACTGGAACACGACTCTTCCAGAAACATAAAAAGAAGGCAGGTAAAAAACAACTATCCTCAGGCTTCCCTGGTGGCGCAGCGGTTGGGAGTCCGCCTGCCGATGCAGGGGACGCGGGTTCGTGCCCCGGTCCGGGAAGATCCCACGTGCCGCGGAGCGGCTGGGCCCGTGAGCCATGGCCGCTGAGCCTGCGCGTCCGGAGCCTGTGCTCCGCAACGGGAGAGGCCACAACAGTGAGAGACCCGCATACAGCAAAAAAACAAACAAACAACAAAAAAAACCCCATAGATCTTCCAGAAGTATCTAAGAGGCCATTAGGGAAAATTTGTTTCCATACGCATTTATTAACGTTGGCAATCAACGATTAAAAATATATATTTTTGTCTTAGTACGATTTCTGTATCAATGGAGGGACATTTTCTGTGTATGTTGATTAAGCACGTGTGTCTCTCTTGCATGACGGGCACGTTTCCACAGCTGGTAGTGGAGGACACGTGACATTTGGTGGCACCTCCAGGTCCTGGGGCCGATACTAACACCGCGTGCTGACGTTGCTGAGTGCTGGCTGTGAGCCAGATCTGCCGGATGCCCCTCGAGGCCGTGTCCCTGCACAAGGTCCATGACAGGTCCTGACTCCATGCCTTCTTGATGATGCGGGAGGAACACGCCCCTCGGGGAGCTGAGACCACTGAAGGCCCCCCGAAGCACTCTGATCCTAACAAAGGCGAGGGGTCGGTGATGATCCCACAGGGCTGTGCCTCCTGGTTTCACTATGTTTCACCTCGTCATCCTTATGCCTAGAATCATAGACGTGGCAGAGCACCCGCCTGTTTCCAGAAAGCTCTGGGGAGATGGGTGAACGTGGGCAATTCTGTTCAGTTTAAGAGATCCTCTGGGTCCTCCTCAGGTCGGGGCTCTGTCCGCACAAGCAGGAGTGGTGGGAACACACCTAGGACTGGACATCAGGAGAACAGAACCCCCTCTGGGGTCTCAGGCAGGAAAGGCTGACACACAGGGGGATTTGGTATTTACAGACCTGTGGGGAGTTCTTGGGAGTGAGGCCAGGAAGGCCACCGGAAGCTCTCAGGACACCTGGACGTGTGTGAATTAATGGAAGACTTTTAGGAGATGAAGAGGCTGCGGGATTTGCAGGGAAGCCACCACCAATACCTGGTGACCTAGGGCCCCGGGTGGGTGCGTGGAAGCCACTAGAAAAATCCAACCTCTGTCAGCTGACGCTCTGATATATGTCTGTCCACCATGGCTGCCAGAGAAAATACTGCTTCTCCTTTTCTGTCTCCCAAATTCCATTTGCATGCCTCTCACTGGATCCCGGTTCGTAAGGGAGTCTGGGAAGATGGGAGGGTCATACGAATATCAGTGGACAACCGACAGCGCAGTTTTGGAAGCGCGAGCTGCTTCCAGTCAAACGTAGGTGCAAAGAGAGACATGTGCACGGAGGCACCCAGCACAGAAGACCCTGAGCGAGGTTGGAGCCGTGTGCGTGGACTCCCAGGCAGAGGGACCTGCGCGGGCAGACAGGTGAAGGTCGGGTTTGGTTTTTCCGGGCGCTCTCTCTAGTTTCAGTGGGAAAGCTGGCTTGACGTGGGAATAGACTGGAATCATGGAAACCAGCAGAAGATGGTGAAGACCAGCCTTGGATGCTGGCCTGGAGAGGGCGTGCACTTCACAAGCACTTGGGCGTGCACTACCAGGACACAGCCTTCAAGCTGACTGGGTTGGTGGAGGTGGGGTGATAAAGGGAGGTGCTGTCGTGGACCCTGTGGCTTATGGTTTGAATGAGTCAGTGCTCGTACCAGCAGCTCAAACAAGGGTAAAAATTACAGGGACTTATGTTTGGGACTGTTGGTCTTTGGGTGTCTGTGGGGCATTCAAGTGACTTGGCAGTTGAGCCTGGCAGTGTGTCTCGAGTTCGGGGCGGGGGGCAGGACCCCAGCTGCTGAGCAGGTTGTCTTCTGGGGGTATGTGGGGGTGAGAGCGGTGAGGTCAGCCAGGGAGAGCTTGTAGAGGGAGGTACACCTGGTTCAGAATTCACCGAGTAGCTGAGCTTAGAAACGAGGTGACTTTTTTTTTTTTTTTTTCTGCGGTACGCGGGTCTCTCACTGTTGTGGCCTCTCCCGTTGCGGAGCACAGGCTCCGGACGCGCAGGCTCAGCAGCTATGGCTCACGGGCCCAGCCTCTCCGTGGCATGTGGGATCTTCCCGGACCGGGCACGAACCCGTGTCCCCTGCATCGGCAGGTGGACTCTCAACCACTGCGCCACCAGGGAAGCCCACGAGGTGACTTTCTATCCACCAGAATTTTGTAGGGATAGCCCGTTGCTTCCTACAGCTGGGCCATTTACAAAGCACGATCATGTGTTCTGCCCACCACTGGCCCACAAAGACTTCTGTTTTATGGGTGAGGAAACTAGAGCCCAGAGACTCTGGGTCAGAAGCCAGTGAACAGCCGGCTCAGGGCCGTAACCCGGTCCTCCTCTGCTTTCTCTCCTCTTTCTTCTTAAACATGTCACAGCCCCCCGTCCACAGTTAGGGTTTAAAGTGGTCAAATGTCAAATGACCCCCAGAATTTTTGCACAATTGCTTCACAAAATAGTGAGAACAACACAGGAATTGTTTCCCACTTATTAAAGATAAAGGTACCTAGAGCTTTATTGGTGTTCAAGGTGGTGGAAATTGAATGTGCCAATAGGTAATTACAGCACCGTTAGCAATAGCATGAATTATAAGTTCAAAATAATTGGAAGTTGGCTTTTGCATGTGAAAGTGGAGAATGTTGAGAATTATTACGGCTGGGTCTGCACGCAAAGGGAAGGGTATAGGTTTCTTAAGTTCTTGCAGTTTTCAAAGTCGTCGCAGCTGTGGTCCAGAGAGCACAGTGGCATGCTAGAAGGAAAGTTGAAATCAAGTACGAGTCTGAGGGTCTCAGGGTCCGTCCCTGGCTTCCTCCCTCCCTGTTGTCGGTCTTCGCCCTTTCAGTCTTAAATTGCAGTAGCGACTTGGTTGAAATCCCCATCAACCTTTTAGGAATGTCTGACAAAATCATATTATAGACTCTGCCCTGTGGCCGGAGTGTCGGATGGAGTCACAAAAGCATACGCTGCAAGGAGCGGCCATAAGGTCCACCCCGTCCAACATTGCGTTTCTGGGGCCGGCGCCGGGAGGCGGGGATGGAAGGTGTGATTGTCACCCAGTCGTTCAGGCAGCGTGAGGACCGGGTATCGTGCACTGAGCCTGTGCCCTGAGTTCCCAGGGCTAAGCCGAGAGGAGGCGAGGCAAGAGCGTCTCTCCTGAGACAGGCGTGGCTCAGTGCGCTCAGCTGTTGTTCCAGTGGTTTTACGACCACTCTGGAGGGTGTTTGCAGGCCTGTATTGCAGGTCAGAGCCCAGGACTGGGTGCGGGGGGAAGGCCTCGCTGGCGACCACGTGAGTGTCCAACGATGGCTCAGGGCGGTCAGCCACCAAAGCCCGGGATCCTTCTACTCCTCGTGTACCTGGCGACTGTCCCCAGGCCTCCATCATGTCCCCTCCACACCTGACCATCCACAGATGGAGCCCGAGGGCTGCGGGGCCACATCCACCCAGTCTTCCTTAGTCCTCACGGGATGACGGCTTCCTCTTGGGACCCATTTATCTATTCTCTTTCTGCAAAACTTTCCCCTTTCCAAACACGCATTCCTAGATCTATTTTAAATAATCTATTTTCTAAAATTCCTTATCTTACAAAACTTTATTTTACTCTTTGTTTATCGTATGGTCTCAATTTATATTTAACCCACTTATTCATCCATTTATTCATTCTTTATTTCATTTATCCAGTATTTCACTGACTAAATATTCTTTGGGTCCTATTATGTGTGAAGTGCTGGGAACACAAATGCGGTGGCCCAGCCTGTGGCCTTTGGGCCATTTTGTGGCTGGGAAGACCCACGTTACAGAGAGATTGCAGCAAAGCAGGGCAAGTGTGGTAATGACACTTAGGAGGCTCTGGGCGGCAGGAGGGTGGGTTCCGCTCCGTGTTTAGGGGGAGGATCAGGAGGGAAGGCGGCGAGAGCTGTGGGGCCAAAGGCATCGAAATAAGAAAGAGAAGATGAGGGGCTGCCCTGGGCCCATGCAGGTGGCCCTGGAGAGAGTCCTCTACGTCGAGAAGGCAGGGGTCCTGGAAACCCATGATGCTATGGAACTGTTTCTTTTCTGTGTAACTGGAGCATGTGCGTGCGTGTGTGTGCCTGTGTGTGTGTGAGTGCGTATGTGTGTGTGTCCATAGGGATGTAGGAGATTCGAACGGCCTCTGTGTGGCCACACAGCTGGACACGAGCAGCGCCCCGAGCAGTGGCTGGTGCCGTGCTTGCCCCACATTTCGCTGTCTGCACCCACGCTCTATGTGGGCAGGACGTCTTTGCCCGGGGGCCTGTATGTGGGAGCAGCCGGGTCCCGGCTCCAGGCCACAGCTTCAGAACCCCGAGTTTCCATGTCCTCTCCTGCCACGAGAAGAGGAAGCGCAGCCAGAAAAAGTGCCACGAACGGGGGCTGGGGCGGGGTGGCTTAAGACAGCAGAAATGTATCTCCTTGCAGCGCTGGAGGCCGCGCCCTCCCCCCGTGGGGAGAGTCCTTCCCGCCCGCTCCAGCTTCTGGAGGCCCTGGTCTCTTCGCTCTGTGTCTGTGTCCTCACGTGGAATCTCCTTCCTGTGTGTCTGCTCTTCTCTTAAGGACCCAGTCGTAGGGGATCAGGGCCGCCCCAGGGATCGTCTGCAAAGACCCTACTTCCCAGACGGTCAGGTACGCAGGCACGGGGGTTAGGACTTTGATGTGTCCTTTGCCGGGGGGTGGGGCACGGGACACGAGACACAAGTCCCCCCAGAACAGCTGCCTCCCCCCAGCCCCGGTTCAGGCAGGAGGACGATGACGGAGCAGGGGCCCAGCTGACGCGCAGACCCGCAGCCTGGAGCAGAGCGCGTGGCAGCGGGTAACTGACGTGCTTCCTCCCGGGAGCACAGCGTTCAGGGCGGGGCCCCTCGCCCTTCCTCTCCGCCCCGTTGTACGGTCCCTTCATCCAGTCTCCCCACTCCGTCCCCTTCTTCCACCCCCTGAAACCCCGCCTGGTCCCTCCCTGGCTGCGGCCCTGCCTCTGCCCAGTGCCAGGTCAGGGCCGCTTCCATGACCTCGGAGCAGTTACTCTGTCTCCTTCTCAGCGTGGGTCCTGACCCAGCGACGCCCAAGTTGCTCTCTAGTTCTTTCCTGAGTATGCACCTTGCTTCATGGGCCTTCCGCCTGGTCAGTGGCCAGCACGTCCCCGGAGCGGCCCAGACACGGCTTCCAGGAGGGACGCCTGGACCAGGACATAGGCCTCCCTTGGGGGTCGGGGTTTGCTGTCCTCAGGGAGGACGTCCATCCTTTCAGCTCCTCCCTCCTCGTCCTACACTGTCCCCCGTCCACACAGCCGCCCCCCCCTCTCACTCCCCGCTCAGTCCCCCTCCTGCCCGGAATGCCGGTCTCTGCTTTGACCAGCTGGGGTCCCGCTCAGTCCTCCAGGGGCGCCTCCAGGGAGCTCCGTGCACGGCCAGGGCCCTGAGGATACGGAGTCTGTCAGGGCAGTGGGGGGACGTGGGGGACACCGGCTGGGACCTAGGAGAGAGCCATCCCTCAGGGCCTCGGATGCCAGGTTTGGGGACCTTTCTGTTTTGTGTCAGCCTGGGGAGTCACTGAAGGCACGACAGCAGAGGAAGCACAGCCAGGTCTGTGTTTAGAAAGAATTCTCTGGGTAGATTAGCAGGTCGACCAAAGGAGAGACCAGCCCGTCGGGCGGCTGCCCCTATTGACATGAGAAATGACCCCAAAGTGAGCTGTGGGCACCCCAGCCCCTGAGGCCCGGTCACAGATGGGGCTGGGGTCGGGGAAGTGGGTCCGTGACCCGATACACACCGTGGTCCCGACCACACCCTGCTGTGGAGAGCGGGCCTGGGGGGCCCTTACAGGTGAAGGCGCAGACCGGGGGCCTGCCCTTGCGGCGCGACTCTGTGGAGGGAGCTGCCCCTTTCACCGTGCCCTCCCCCATAGCGATGGCAATCTGCCCGCTCAGAAGGAGAGTCTCATTAGCTCTGTAAAATGCAGGCCCCTGCGGGCACTGCACAGTGGGTGGGGCAGGCATTTAGGCGGCAGAGTGACAGGAGGCCCCGGGGGCAGGCGCGGGGGGGAGCCCCGGGGGCCGAGGCTCATCCCCGTCATGCCGCCTTCACGGTTCTGGGCCAGAGGCCGGTCTCCACGTCCCGCGCGAGACCGCGCTGTGCTGTGTGGCTCTGTGCGCAGCAGACACCCGGCAACGGTGAACTCAGAAGCCAGGGGCCGTGCTGACGGGTGCAGCGGGGACCCCATGGGGTAGGGGCGCCCACAGCTGGTGCGCGAGGCCAGGAGCGCGAAGGAGTGACACAGGCTGCGCCTGGGGTGCGGGCAGGACGCCGTCCTCGGCGGGAGCAAAGGCACGCGGGACAAGGCGCGGCCAGTGACAGGCTCGCCGCCCTCCGCCTGGCGGCGAGGGTCACGAAGGCCCTCAGGCCCGTTCTGAGCTGGAGCCCTTGGAGGGTTGGCCTCGCGGGCTGGGTCTCCTCTCGCATCCCGGGAGGGATGCTGGGCTGCTTCAGGAGTGGCCTGGGGCACGCGGGCTGCAGCCGGACCCCCGATCTGGCCCTGAGGTGTCCCTCCGTGCCGGGCCGTGCGACCCCGGCAGGCCCAGGCTCCCGGCTTGCCTGTCGTGTTCCGGTGGCTCCCCCACCCCAGGACTCGGCGCCCTCAGGCTCTGACAGGCGAGACCCCACGTCCCACTTCTGTGCAGGACGCCCATCCCTCTGACAGCGGCGTTACTTTTGCCTCACAAATGTCATACAGGGAAATAGGATGAACAATCCAGTAGACACTTACTGACAAAGGACCCTCTGTCCTCAGCAGGCCCAGGAGGGGTGGGAGGGATGTGAGGCCCTACAGGGCTGGTGGGAACGCCCCTGGCAGGACCTGGGCTCCCTCCACTGCCACCTCTGCGGCGGCCCTGAGCCGAGCTCCCAGCCGGCCAGCGGGAGGGGCGTGGCAGTTGGGGGCAGGGAGAGGCCTTGGTCTTGGTGATTGGAGACGGAGTCCTCCTCTCACCTGAGGCCTGTGCTCTGGGCACGTGGGAGGCACCAGGTGCCTGCAGACAGCACGAGTTCAGGGCCAGAGCTGCAGGTGCGTGGGCGTGTGAGGGTGTACCTGTCAGGTGTGCATGGCGGGCCTGCTGAAGCAGTCCTGACTTCTATCTGTTGCTCCAGAAGTGCTACTCATGGCAGCTGGTCCTTCTGTTCACTCTCAAAAGCATCCCGATTTGAGACAGAAATTAAATGATCAGCTCTTCAGGGCGAGTGGAGACACAGGGGGCTGGTAAAGTCCCGGGCGTGATCCTAAAGGGCCTGGGGGTTCTCCTGGCAGCTAGAGGGGGCCTGGCTGGAGTTTGAAGCAGGTAAATAAAATTTTAAAAAGAAAAGGGAGAGAGAGAGGAAAGAGGAGATACTGAAGGGTACGCGTCCTTAGGCATCCACCCACGCTCGCAGCAGGTGCAGTGCCCAGAGTGAGCTTGACCTGCCCTGGCCCCTGGGTGACGATGGCGCGCCAGTGCCCGTTCATTGACTGCACCAAACGCACCGTCTGGTGGGAGCTTGACAAGGGGGAGCCCGCACGTGTGGAGGAGGGGCTATAGGCACTCTCCGTACCCGCCCCTCGATTTTGCTGTGAACCTAAAACTGCTCGAAAAGGTAAAGTCTTTAAAAAGTAAGCAAGCGTTTGGGAAAGACCTTCTGGGCGCTATGCTGGAGGATGCTTCGAGGGCCCTGCAGGTCCCGGGTGGGTGCTGGGAGGGCCTGGTGGGGATCATGCCTGCGGGTGTCCCAGGCTCAGTGATGTGCCCTGGGCAGGGGTCCGGGCCTGGTGGGTGGTCAGGACGCTGGCCTGTTCTGGGCAGGTGCTATAGTGTCCTTGAGGGTGCTCTTTGGAGGAGGGAAGCAGACAGCCCGGGAGCGCTCCTGCCCTGGGCTGTGACCCGAGTGACGTCCCCTGGGTCCCAGACACAAGCCGCCACAGGTGCCCTTCCTGGCTCCCCTCTCAGGACCCCCTGCCCTCGGGGCCCCTCCTCCCCCGGGTTCTGCCCCTTCCAGCTCCCCTCCCATCCCTCTCCGCCCTCCTCCCCCACTGCTGCGCCCCAGGGGCTCTGGCCCAGAGGCAGCATCTGCCGCTCCGTCTGCACGGGACCCGCTTCTGTCTCAGCAGCTGTGACTCTCTTTAACTGTCTTCATCCTGCCCGTCCTCCTCCCCGGGTTTCCTGTCAGCTCTGAGCCCCAGGCCCGCAGGACAGAGGAAGGAAGACGAGCGGGGCAGCTGTTGGCAGTGGGGAAGGCGGGGCGAGGGGCTTTGGCGCTGACGCCGCAGAGGAGCCAGGGGGCTTCCGGATCCGGCTCCTCTAACCAAGGGCCGGGCCCTGGGCGCGCTCGTGAGCACACGGGTGCAGCGTGCACGGGGCACGTGCGTGCCCGGTGACTCTGGTGTGGGGCGCGTGTGGTATGTGAGGCATGCACCTACACCTGCGAGGCTGGGGTGGGGTGGGGTGTGTCCGTGCGTGTACTGCACCGCGGCCCTGCTGGGTGGGGTGGCCCTGTGTGAACCTGCCTGTCTACACAGCGGGGCTCCCGGCACCAGCCTGGTGGAGGTGTCCCCATTCCAGGGCCTGGGGCAGCTCCCAGGGACGAGGGCCTGACCAGCTCACCTGTTCCACGTAAAGTACAGGCTGTGCTGTCCCCCAGCTGTCTGGGGCTTCAGTATCCACGCGGGGCAAGGTCCCTCCTGGTAGGCAGGCCCTTCTCCGGGGGCTTCTCAGCGACACTCAAGGCTGGATGCTGAGTGTGGCCAGGAGGGAGGGTGCTCTGGGCTCCTCCAGGACGTCCCACCTTCCGGGCGGGTCAGATAACAACCTG
Source organism: Phocoena sinus (assembly GCF_008692025.1). NCBI lineage: Eukaryota > Metazoa > Chordata > Mammalia > Artiodactyla > Phocoenidae > Phocoena > Phocoena sinus. Next base: position 1,703,414 of record NC_045775.1, on the reverse strand, counting down.
CCAGGCGCTTCCTGGGGCAGGGGCTTCCTCTCTTCCAAGCAGGGTTGCGGGCGCTCACACTGCAGCATAGCCCGCCTTTCTCCTGGGCCGTGAACTGTTGGGCAGGTAGAATTTCCAAACAGGCACAGGGACTGGGGAGCAGTCCCGCTGGTCTTACTGCCGGTTCAGGGGTGATGGCCGAGCAGCGGGCTTGCGGTGGGCCGGGGACCGGCTTTGAGTGCGTCCAGGGGATGCCCCGCTCTGCTCCCAGAATCTCCTCTCAAATCAGCCCTGGGGTCCCGTGCTGGAGGAAGAGAAGGGCTCTGGGAAATACCGGCGCGACCTGTGTCCCCTGGAAGAAGAAATCTCAGAGTGAAAATAGCTCAGGGGAAGGCCTCCCCCTCTTACTTTTTCTTCTCGATTTCATCAGCACTGTTTGTGTTTCTCTGGGTGGGGCTCATGTGTCCTCTGTGTGAATCCTTTTTTTGGCTGCGTTGGGTCTTTGTTGCGGCATGCGGGCTCTTCTTGCAGCGCCGGGCTTCTCTCTAGTTGTGGCTGTGGGCTTTCTCTTCTCTAGTTGTGGTGCGGTCTCCAGAACGTGTGGGCTCTGTAGTTGTGGCGCACGGGCTTAGCTGCCCCGAGGCACGTGGGATCTTAGTTCCCCCACCAGAGATTGAACCCGAGTCCCTGCATTGGAAGGTGGATTCTTTACCACTGGACCACCATGGAAGTCCCCCACCCCGGGTGAATCCTTGATGTTCACACGGCCCCGAGGACTCTGCCACTAGGCTGAGTTCTACTTGTGACTGGACTTATTTTGGAACGCAGGCGAGCAGTTTGTCAGCATCGCCCGTTTCTTCTAACTTGAGGCTCCTACCGTAGGGCCATAGAGGGAAATAGGATATTCTCTCGTGGAGGAGCCAATCCTTAAAGCAGGACCTGCCGCTTGATGGCTGGGGAGAGACCCCCTGGGCTCAAACCCCTCCTGGGTTTGGGAACCTGGGACCTCTCCATGCCTAGGCGCCCTTCTCTGCAGGACGGATGCAAGGGCTCACCTCCTTGCGCTGCTGTGAGGGTGAAGTGCCCTGGTGAAGGCCATGTGCCTGGCACAGGACGGGCATGGAGACAGGCTGGCCCGCACAGTACCCAGACCTTGCAGCCCTCCTCGGGGCACTGGGTCCATGAGTGTCTCCCCGCCAGATATCCAGAGAGGGGGGCCTCCAGAGGGTGTGAGGTTCCTTCTGAGGGGACCACCGGGGACTTGAGCTAAGGAAGCACCTGCCCGCTTCCACGCTGCTGCATGTCCTCCTTGGGACCCTGATAATAAAAATGGTAGGGGCAGCAGTGACCCCGAGGTCAGTGCCCGGCTGAGTGCCTCTTGTGGGAGCCAGCAGGATCTCACGTCCCCAGGGTGGCTCTGGAGAGCACGTGCGGGGCTGAAGCGTGTGGGCAGGGACAGGGGGCAGCGGAGGGGAAGGGGTGTGGGCAGGGTGGTTCCCGCCCTGCCCTCCCAGGGGATGCACCATGTCTTGAATCCCACCACCCACCCCTGGGCTGACCGCCACGCACCCTAGCTTTCATGGGACATGTTCTGATTCAAAACGCCCGGCTTTGTAAACACCTTCCTGGGAGACAAGCTTGAGTGTTTGAAATTATGAAGTGAAACTCGCTACATCAGCTTATGATATAAAAGAAGCTTCGCGTGGAGACGGCTTTTGGTTTTAAGATCTTACCTAGCTCAGTGTGTTCTGCTCGCTCTTTCTTTCTTTTCTTTTTCGTTAATGGCTCAGCGTCATCCTGGGGAATTGCTTTTGAGTCAGTCTCTCCTCGACTTCTTTTTCTTCCCTCCCGGGTTCTGCGCAGGGGGTGGGGGCTGAGCCAGGGGAGGAGGCTGGAGGGTGAAGAGTCATCTGTGTGCCTGGCACGGCAGGGCTCTGCGCTGTGGAAGGAGGAAAAGTAAGCAGCCGCCCCCCACTGAAACCCCGGTGTGCTGTCCAGTCCTCTCAGAAGCCTCTTCCGCGGCGGGCTGGGGAGGGGACACTTCCCAACTTCCCAGAGGCCCGCACCTGTGCTACGCATGGGGTCGCTCAGGGCTTCACCACAGGGGGTAAGGAGGGAAACTCTCATCACACTTGGAGACCGCGGCCTTGGGCTGAGACTGACTCGCCCCTGGACCGGCTGGCCATCTGGCTGGACCGCAGGCACCCCGCTGGGCCTGGTCTGGGCAGGGAGGAGAGCTTGCGAGCCGGGCTCTGGCCATCCTGTGGCGACAAGGACGCACGTCCAGAGAGACCTCTGGGAGCTCTGTTCTGTCTCCAGCCAGTCACTTCCTGCACCCGTCTTTGATCTGGGAGAGGCCATGGAGGCCATCGGATCTGCCCCTCATTTCATAGTCTGATGGGAACCCAATCCACACCTGGACGCGCGGAGCGCCACACCACCCCTGGGTCAGCCGGGGACCGGCAGGAGGTGTCCTCCTCTGTTCCTCACTTCTTTCTTCATTGACGGGGAGACCCCAGGGCCTGTGTGATCATCTTTAAAATGACGGAAATAACACTTCTCTTTGAGAATCTTTGCTGTGGATCAAGTGGGATGTGATTGGCTCTGTAGGTTACAAAGTCTCCCGTGATGGAGGAGGCCAGCGTAGCAGTGCCGGTCCCCACTTCTCAGCTGGCGGAGTGCTGGGCCCCTGAGGCACCCCTAACTCTGTGCCTAGAATTCCTGATCTCAGACAAGCCTTGCCCCTCACTCCACCCCCTCTGTTTCTCACACACACACGGGGCTCTCTCAGCAAGGTGAGAGAGGGCCAGTCCCTAAATCACGCTGAGCACGGGGAAAGCCCTGTCCCTGTCCGGCTTTGGGAGTTGGGCGAATCCTTTGACTTCCCTAGGATTGGGTGTCCCAACAGCAAATAAGGAAAGGAGTGAGCTGCGGTTCGCATCGGTGAGGGTTCCAGCAGCAAACACGAGGTGTCGCAAAGCAGCCACCTGATGGAGTGTGCTGTCGCAGAAGGTGGGCTGTGGGTGGGACCTTCACCACCCAAGTCTGAGGGCGTGGTTACACCCAGAGAGCTGGCAGCCCTGGGTGCTGGTGTTTGCTGGGACCTGTGCCTTTGGCCTGAGCCTGGGCCGGGGTGACCCTCAGGGAGAGGGCTGTTGAGGGACGGGTGACCCCCTGACTCACCCCATGGTCTGGACCCAGGGGAGCCAGAGGGCACAGGTCAACGGAGGGGCAGAGGAAAGGTGGCAGGCCCGAAATCTCCAGCCCAAACTTGCAAGCGTGTGTGTGTGTGCGTGTGTGCCTGTGCGTGCCCATGTGTGGTGGGGAATAGGGCCTGGACTAGGCAGCACGGACAGGACCAAATCCGGGCCGGGTCCAGCTGCGGCACCTGGGTGACTCTCCTGTGCTCACAGGGACAGAGAGGCTCAGCCCCACCACTGGCCCACCTGGGAGCTCGTGCACAGGCCGCCCAGACCGGGTGGGTCCCTGGCCCATGCCCCTGCCGCCGTGGACACTTCCTGGCCAGGCCCCTCCACCCCAGGCTTCTGCCCGGGGTCTGCGCCCTCTGTGCCCACCTGCCTGGACCGTTTCCGCAGTTGTGCATCTCCCATGGTGGGACGTGAGGAGAAGACTCTGGAACAGCTGCCGATGTCGGCTCTCACTGCCAGGGGGCCCGAGACCTGAGCCAGCCAAGAGCATCACAATTCCTTGCCCATCGCGGTCTCCGGCAGCAGCCCCTGGACCGTCGTCCCCGCCCTGTCGGCCACCCGTGGGAACCCGGCAGACCTCGCCCTGGCAGGACAGCAGCTGTGTGCTTCATCTCAGCTCTGCAGGCCTGGTGGGGCTGCAGCCCCCCGCTTCCCAGCAGCTCTGCAGTGAAAGCCGCCGACTTGGATGGTGTCCTGGGGCCCAGCATCCCCTCCAGGGTTCCTCCCAGGCGGGCTCGTGGGCAGAGATGCAGGTGGGCCGGAGCCCCAGCAGCAGAGCAGGGTGGGTGGGCTTCGATTGCCCTCCAGGGGTCAGAGATGCTGCCTAAGGGTCAGAGGCACCGTTCGGGGCTGAGCCTTCCCGTTGCCGAGCTTGAAGGGCCCGCAGGAAGGGAAGCGACCAACGGCCCGCTCACCTGGGACCCGTCTGTCCCCCCTGGTGGCTTTGCAGGAGGGCTTCTGGCTCCTCCATCAAGGAGGCTTCCTGGCAGGGCAGCAGAGCCCACGGGCAGGAAGAGCTCCAGGTCCTGCCTCACTGTGGAGGCTGAGAACCCGCAACACCGAGCCCGGGGCAGGTTACCAGGAGTGTGCCAGGCCACACCAGCAGACACAGCCCCCTATCTGGAGAAGGTTCTGGGCGGGGAGACATCCCTCAGACCCACCGGGAGAGGAGGCCCTGAAGTGGGCTGTGCAGGGCGGTGACAGCCCCCGCTCCCTGCTGGCTGCTTCTTCACCTGGCTTCTTCCCTTTGAATCTTGCTGTCTGGAGAGGAAGAGGGGAGATGAATAAAGAGAAGGGGTGCTCTCTAGGGGGTTTTGTTTGAGACGTACTCAAAATAAGGAAGATGGATCAAAGCTTTGGGAAGACAGGTGAGTTCCCCTCCCTAGCTCTGCTGAAGTGTGCCTGGTGGTCACGCAGATGTAACCCCCAGGGACTAACGGCACGTGTGAGTATACGCACGTGTACACGTGTGGCGTGTGTGTGTGTGTGTGTGTGTGTGTGTGTGTGAGGGAGAGACAGACAGGGACAGACGGAGACAGAGAGAGACAGGGAGGGGAGAGCATCTCACGGTGCTGCGGGGCGCCAGCCCTGTGCTCGGAGGCCAAGCTGCACATCTGTAGCGTGAGATGATGGACGGACAGACACGGGCAGACAGACACGGCCGTGCCGCGGCCCAGGTCAGCTCCACCTGCCCCGTGCCCCTCACAGTGCACGTGGCACAGAGCCGTGGGTGCTTGTGTAGACGGGTCGACATCCCACCCTCCAAACATAAGGCAATTCCATTTGGTGTCCACTCAGCTGTCCCGGGACGAAGTGGCCGTGCTGCCCTGTGTGTGGTCCGAGGGGTTCTCGTACACAAGAGGGAGTGGTTCTGATCTGGGGACCTGGGAGCGCGGCCCTGCGGTCTCCCTTGCCCTGGGCAGCCCGTCGAGGACAGAAGGGCCGAGGGGGCTGACTGTTGATGTCATGCTTCTCTGCCATCTGAGGACACAGTCTGGAGAGGCTCAGGGACAGAGGCGGGCAGGGGTCTTGGCATATTTTGGAGTTAAAACACAATACTTTTTAGCAGCTGAGGCAAGACCCCAAGAGCTCCGGGATCCAGCAGACCCGCTTTGGCCTCCTTCCCGGGCCCCGGTGCCCACCCCCTCTCCTCCCCATCTCAGCGTCTGCCGCCCCTGGTACATGCTTGTCTGCCTGCTTGCTGAGGAGAGACCCTCTATCTCTCCCGCCATCCCCCAGGAAGCACAGACTTCCTGCTGTGTCTCCCCTTCCGCACACCCTGGGGCTGAGGCCGGGGCTCTGCCTGCGAGAGGAAGAGCTTTCGACCAGGAGAAGAAATCTGTTCACACCCAGGACGGTGCTTGTGGGGACCCCTGGCTCATGCTCTGTGGGTGAAGCCCAGCGGTCCACCCGCCACGGCCTGTGGAAGCTGCCGTGATGCACACATAGCACTGTGCTCTCTCTGTGTGTCCATGAGCCTGGGAGACGTGTCCACAGCAGCAACCTGCTTTCGCCCCGTGAGCATCACAAATGCTCTGGCCTCACCCGTTAGAGGTGGGGGAACTGAAGACCCGGCTTCCCGTGGAGGGCTCCTCCCCAGGGGTGGAAGGGCTGCAGTCTGCTTGGTCCCTGACGATCCTAAGGGCATCCCAACTCGAGGACAGAGGACTGCATCTGCCCGAGTGCTCGTTTCCCTGGGCCAGGCCCTTGGGAGCGGGGTGGGCTTGCACACCGGCCTCTGCCCGCGATCTCAGGTGTGATCTGAGATGAGGGGGCCGACGGCCCCTGCCCCCGTCCCCTCCGCGGCGGGCGGTGGAATCGCCTGCCTCGTGGTTGCCCTGTGAGCCGTTAGGGGAGCTCAGGGGAACTTCGGATGTATTTTTGATAAATGATAATCGGTATTTTATCCCGCTTTATAATTTAGGAGGCACATTCACATATTTTTAAGCCTCCGGTGAGTAGGGGGACCCTGACTTCCAGAGTGAGGCAGGGAGTGCCGCTGGCACGAGGTCTCAGCGCCGGAAGGTCGGCCTGGGACTTCGGCTGAGATCTCGCTGCCAATCTCAAGGTCACCCCAGCGCGGCAGCCCACTCACCTATCTGATCAGATGGTGGGCAGGTGACAGAGGGCCTTTCCGGGAGTGCCTCTTCAGCCGGTGAGCCGACGGCACCCACAGAAGGAGACGGGTTGGGGAGGAGCTGTTTAGTGACATCGGGCGCTCGTGGGGCGGGGGGACTCTCCCTCGGAGGTGGGGACTGCAGCTGTTGGTCCCTGCGGCCCCTGCGACACAGCGTGGGGTTAATTCATCCAGTGCCCGCGGCACATCCGGTGTACCTGGCGCGGACGTCTAGCTCCTCCCCACAGGGGCTTGTGGGTGGTTCGGCCTGCTCTGTCTCCTGCGTGGCCCCGCCTGCAGCCACCCACTTTTATTTGCTCCCCGGATTAGTGTCCTGGGCTGCTGCATCACAGTGCCACGAACAGGGTGGACAGCAGAAACGTATCTCCGCGCAGCGCTGGAGGCCGCGCCCTCCCGCCGTGGGGAGAGGTCCTTCCTGCCCGCTCCAGCTTCTGGAGGCCCTGGGCGTCCCTCGGGCTCCGGTCTCTTCCCTCTGTGTCTGTGTCTCACGTGGACTCTCCTTCCTGTATGTCTGCTCTCTCTTAAGGACCCAGTCGTAGGGGATCAGGGCCGCCCCAGGGATCGTCTGCAAAGACCCTACTTTCCCACAAGGTCAAGTCTGCAGGCACGGGGGTTAGGACTTTGAGGCGTCTTTTTGGGGACACAGTTTTACCACAACCTGACCTTTACTCTCATCCCCTCTCCCATCTGCAACGTTTGTTTCAAGGAAGAAAATGATGACCGAATGGATTTGACATTTCCAAAAGGCCTTGACGCCATCGGTACCCGGAGGAGGTCAACGGTGAAACACAGCTGCTTCGAAGGCGGTTTGGTCTGGGGCTGGTGCCATGCTTACTTTCCTGCTCGGCACACCCAGGTCCCCAGCGCGTTGCAGCGGGGTGGTTCTCAGCCATCCCCCGGCCCTCGGGCGCCATGTGGCTCACAGCGCGTCTTCCTGTGGGCGTTTCCCTCTGTGGGAGCCGAGCTGCTGGAGGGATGCCCAGTCTTCTCAGGCTCTGTCTCCGGTGGTTCTGCTCAAGCAAACTCGAGGTACCTCCTGGTAAACACAGACCCCCTCACCCCCAAATCTGCACCTAGACCAAAGGGATGGCACCACACACACACACACACACAGACACACACACAGGGTTTTATTTTATATCACTCTGTCTGTGGAGTGTCTGTCTTGATGCCCCAACTAGACTTCCAGCCCACCCTGACCTCTCCTGGCCACTGGGTGCAGTCTGTGAGCTGCAGGGGAAGAGGCTGAAGACAGAGGCCTGTACGGAGGATCCAGGAGAGGCAGCCGCATGTGCCGGGGACTCGGGCGGCGCTGACAGGAAGGCAGGATGTGGAAACAGGCCGTTCTTACCCCGGCAGATGCACCCGAGGGATCCCTTTGGTGGGGGAACCCCCAAGCCTGTCCTGTAACTACGTGCTGCCCCCCAGCCCTGGGGTCCCCCCTGCCTGCAGAGCCGGCCACACCCTGGGGGACGTGGGAGGCTCAGCCTGGGAGGAGCAGCCGGACCGTTTACTCTTGGCCTGCGAGTCACTGCTGGTGATTGTCCCGTGACGTCCCGCAAGCTCAGGTGTCTGGATACAGCCATTCCTGCAGGGGTTCTGTCCTTTTATCTTGGGACTTACTGAAACAACAAGAGGATGAACAGTGAATGACTGAACCCGCCCCGTGGAGCGAGAACTGCGTGCATGTGGCCACCACCCCAGTAACCGCCCCCTGCCACCCCTGACCTCACCCAGGGCCTGGGGCGGCCTCTCAGCACGACCCGCAGGAAGAAGCGTTCTCAGCAGCTGTTCTCTCTGTGTCGTCCGAGTTCCTTCTCTGGTTGTAAGTGGCCACACTTGTACCAGCCATCAGTTCATCAAGGGCTGGGGCTCAGGGACGCGTGCTGAGCCTGTCCGAGCAGCCCCTGGCTGAGGGCCAGTCCTCTCCCAAGCAGCATAAGGACGAGAGGTCAGTGCTTTCCAGGATGGATGTGACTCTGGCCTGGCTCTCATGGCACTGGAATGACCTGGAATGAGCCGTCATGCCTCTAGAGATGCTCCAAGGTCAGCGGCCAGCCCCTTCCTCCAGAGCCACAGCTTCCTCCCCATCTTCATGGGGTCCCGGCCCCTCCCGTGCCATCTGCCTGCTCCCGGCTGGCGCCCTGTCGGCCTCCCGGACTACAGCTGTGAACCTTGGAGAGCGCACGCTCGGTGAGCAGAAAAACGAATCTGAAATCTCCCCTCTGGGCCCCCCTCTTGCTTCCCCCTCCTCGCCCGCCTCTGCACCAATTTATCTGCCAGTCCAGCCTCCAAGTGGAGTTCAGGCCAAGTTGGCCACCTGCCCTCGCTTGTCAGCTTCTCTGACCAGATGACAGGGGAGCAGCTCTGAGCCGGGGAGGGCTGCGCGTTCGGGGAGCACGCACGGGAGCTGCGCCCGGGGCGGTGGCGGCAGCCAGGAGGCTCTCCCGGGCTGTGAGGGACTGTGTGTGTGTGGGACGTCCCTGTGCCTGGGGGACACCATACCATGGCGTGTGCATGAGCGTGCATGCACGTGTGTGCGTGCGTGTGTATGTGAGGGTTCACGTGTGCACATGTATGGTTTAAGCGTGTCTGTGTGTATGCATGCCTGGGTACCTGGTGTGGCATTGGAACACTCCTGGGCTCTTTGGAGTCCCTGCAGTTGTCTTGTGGCACCTGTACCTGCCTTGGCCTTGACATAGGAGATCTGCTTCAGGCCCTTCTCCCTGCCGTGCCCCCGGGGTAGCTGGGCCCCGGACCCGCGTGCCCGCACTTCTGGGTCCGTGCACAGCGGGAGCCGAGGGGCCTGCCTGTGCCAGACTGGAGCTGGGGGCTTGCTACAGGGCTCCCTCGGGAGGGAGGAAGCGATGCATAGACGCGTCGTCCGCGCCGTGACCATCCGCTAGGTGTGAGGTCCCCCGTGTGCAGATGGCTGGACTGCGGGGGCTGCCGGAGAAGGCGGGAAGAGGCGCGGGTGCTACTGTAAGAGGGCGGAGGGGAGTGGGAGCTCAGGAAGAGCCTCAGGTGTCACCCGGTTGCCAGTGGATCCTTGATCTTAAGTGACCTGCAGTGTCGGACACTCGTCCACTCCGTCCTTGTGGAAAAACCTTCTCCTGCCTTCCGGTTACCATGCTCTCTCTGTCACCCCTCCCTTCCCTCCGTCCTCTCTCTCTGATCCTGGGGTTCCGTGCTTGGTCTCTGCACCCTGGGCACAGTCTGGGGATCTCAGCTTCACCCCTGGCTGCAGTCACACCTGCGCAAAGACCTCACCTCTGTCTCTACGCACCCTCCGACTTCTCTGCAGAGCCCCGGAGCTTCATGTCCAGCCGCCGGGACCTCTCTACTGAGGAGACCCCCTAGCGGCCTCCGGAGCAGCCAACAGCGGCCTGAGCTTGTCCTGGCTTCACCTCCACTTGTGCCCCTCCCTGCATTCCATCCTGGGGAAGGCTCCACCGTCCCCCTCACCCATGCCCCGTGCGCTGGAGTCCGGAAGCCCAGCCCCATGTCCTGCTCTCCTGCGGGCACCCTTCCCTCTCCGTCCTCCACGCTCATCACCTCAGGTCTTGACCATTCTGAAACCCCTAAACTGGTCTCTGCGCCCAGTCTGTGCCTGCCGCATCTTGCAGCCCGCTTCCTGCTAATACACACGCTCTAATCCACGCTCCACACGGCCTCCATGTAGCCTCTTTCTCCTCCAGTCCTTAGGGCTCCTCTGCCTGAAATCCTTCCTGGGCTCTCCGTGACCTTCAGAAACTACCGCAGGCTCTGCAGGACCTCGGGTCCACCCATCCCCCTCCCGACTCCCCCCACAGCCCAGCTGCGCAGCCCCGGAGAAGGTGTCTGGCTCCGTGACCCCTGTCCTCTGCTTGCTCCACGGGCTCCCTGTCCCTGACCTGTGGTTGGGTGCAATGACCATTCCCACCCTGTATCCCTGACCCGCGATTGGAGGAAAGGCAGGACCACCCTCTTGCCATGTCCTGCCATGAGGCATGGGGCTCAGTGTTCTAACCCAGCGCCCCCCAACCTGTTTGACACCAAGGACCAGTTTTGTGGAAGACAATTTTTCCACGGATGGCAGCGGGGAGATGGTTCAGGCGGTAATGTGAGCGATGGGGAGAGATGGGGAGCGACGGGGAGAGGTGGGGAGAGACAGGGAGCAACGGGGAGAGATGGGGAGCGACGGGGAGAGACGGGGAGCGATGGGGAGAGATGGGGAGCGATGGGGAGAGACAGGAAAGAGGGGGAGAGACGGAGAGCGCTGAGCAGCGCTGGGGAGCGCTGGGGAGTGGGAGGGAGCAGTGGGGAGTGGTGGGGAGCCATGGGGAGCGGCTGTAATTACAGATGAAGCTTCGCTCACTGCCTGCCGCTCACCTCCTGCTGTGCGGCCTGGTTCGTAGCGTGCCATGGACCGGCACCAGTCTGAGGCCCGGGGGTTGGGGACCCCTGCTCTAACCCACGGCAGAGGTGGCTCCCTCCACTGTGGCTCTGGCTGTTGGAACTTTTCCCTCATACACAGCTCTGTGTCCGTGTCACCTGCCTTGAGGCACATGGTGCCCAGCTCCTTTCCTGCTGCACAGCCCTGTGGTGTCCCCCTGAGTGTTCTCGCAGCCGAGCTCCCCGTCACACAGGGAGATGCAGGCTGGGTCTCACAGCCTGCTGGCTGGCCGGGGGCAATCTTCCCCTCTCTTCTAGGCCACGGGCATGTGCCCTACCTCTTCCTCAGAGGCTGACCTGGGTCTGTGCTTCTCACACCTTGAAGTGCATGTGAATCTGCTGGGCGTCCTGTCCAAAGGCAGAGGTGGGTGGGGCCTGGGAGCCTGCATTTCTCACAAGCACACTTGGTGGCAGGGAGCTGGGCCGTCTCCAGGGTCCCCCCTAGCTCTCCGTCTTTGAGGAGCACCTCTAGTCGTGGTGCAGAGACCCCTCTGCCTTGGTCCATGGTGTGTCGCCCTCCCTCCCTCCACCAACCCTCCGCATTAGGAGAATCTACCAGGTGCTCTGCCTGGCACAGCAGAGGTTGCCAGTATCTGCTCCCGGACTTCCGGGGCCTCTGTGAGAAGACTCCCCGTGTGCTGACCTGGTAAGCTTCTCCTAAGGTGGGCTCCTGAGTACTGACCTTGGCATGTGTATGGACTTCTATTTCTTGCCTCATCTTCCTTGGCTGACCTGAATCTTGTGAATGTCGACCTTCATCGCTTACTGAGATCTGCTTCCCACCTGCTCCCTCCCTGAAGCAAGGTGACAGGATACTGGGCTTTGCCTTTGTCTCTGGGCTGCATCCAACACCCAGGCTGCCGCAGGAGCACGGGAGTCTTGGCTTCGAGTCCGTGCCGCCCGGAAGATGCCCAGGGTCAGTCTGTCCAGCCGTCCCCCGGCTCCCTGCCCTGCGGTGCTGGCTGGGCTGTCTCTCCGCACCGTGCCCAGGCCTCGCCTCCCTTGTAAATCTCCATCAGAGACGAGCGTGCACAGGGCCTCTGGTGTGCTGCCCGGGAGTGGGGGGTGGGGGGAGGCGAGGTACCCAGAGCCCACACAGCTCAGCCTGCTGTGACAGAGCCACCACTCGAGCCCACGTGTCCCACCTCTAGCAGGCATCTTGCTGGTCAGCCCCGACTCCCCCAGAGCCAGGAAGACATTCCCCTTCCCCACCATGCAGAACCACCCAGCATGCTTTCCCTCAGCTCTAAAGAATTGTCACCAAGTTATTGATCTATGATTCCCACTCTTGGGGGCACCTTCTAAACCTGAGACGGAGCGCCGTTCCAGACAGGCTCCCGCTGGTCCTGAGCTCTCCACTCCCTCTCCCCGCTGAAGCCAACAGTGTTCTAAGAGAGAAATTAGGTGCTCATCGGAATTGTGTCTACATTTAGCAGATCATTTTAGAGCTTTAAATTAATGTTTTAAGACTGACCTCTGTAATTTTGGCCAGCCGTAATGGATTCCCTCAAGCAATGGTGATTTAAGGAAGAGGATTGATCTTGACAAACCAGGGCAACTTCGGCCCTTCGGGAGTGGGTGGCAGAGTGGACAAGTGGCCGGGCCTCACAGAGGGTTCCACTCCCTTGCCCAGGACGCAGGATGGCGCCAGGGGCAGCTCCCCCACCCCCAACCGCAGAGCAGAATCGCTGCTCCATGAGCCTGAGCTCGGCAGACAGCCTGACAGGCGTCCGGCACTGGAGGACCTGGCACACAACTGTCTCCCTTCCAGCCCTGCCAGCCTGCACACCACGGAGACCAGCTGCCCCAGAGCGCCTGCGCTCAGATACGGGCATGTGAATCTGCCACGTGCCTGCAGATCTAAAAAGAGACCATCACGCTGTGCTTATGTCTTTTAGAGGAGGCTGCATTTTAAGATTCTGGATACGAGTATTTTAAAAAATTCAGTGCTCACAGGCTGAGGATCTTTCTAGGGCGTACTGCTGACTTATGGTTCATCTTTTCACGTGTAGCTTTTGGGAACCACACAAGCAGTTCAGCTGACAGTCGGTCAGAGCAAGCAAGGCTCCCGAGTCTGCGAACCAGAATCTGAACCCTGTGGCTTCTCTGGTGTTTCCAGCCAACGTGGGGTCCACCTCTATATTCCTGCCCTGAAGATACCCACGCATCCAGATCGAAACTGTTGTAACCGCTGTATCCATTTCGTAGGGGAAACCGAAGAGGAGCTCAGGGACGGATTTAGTCCTGCCCAGAATCTGCGCTGCAGCCTGGGACGCTGGGAGAGCGACGGGTGGAATGCTGGTTCTGATCCCACAAGCCGAGCTGTTGGCAAAAGCCTGCCCGGCCTTGTGCAATGCTTAGCTTCCACGTGGGAGGACGGAGCAGCTCCCTGTGACCGTGTGCTCTGAATCCAGGCGGCATCTCTGGCTCCCGGGCCTCTCCCTGCCTTTCCGAGCTGTAGGGGTCAGAGGACAGGGGCCGAGGGTGCTTGGTTGTGGCTGCCGAGCGCAGGCCTCTGTGCCTCCACCTCTGGGCTCCTGATCCTGGCGGTCGAAAATGATGGCCACGGCTCTTTGTCTGTCTTCCAGGAATGGGACCTGTGGCCTCTTGCCTCGGATCCAGGTGGGCGTGGGACTGCTTTGACCCACAGAGGACGGGGAGCAAGGTGACCTTCCAAGCTGGGCGCTCTGCCCGGGTTTGGGGGTTCTCGTGTGGACACGGCCCCTGGGACCCTAAAAGCTGGGGGAGCCTGGGCCCCAGAGAGAGGCCACGTGTGGACACTGGGTCAACAGGCCAGCCGAGTCCCACTTGTGAGTCATCCCAGCTTAGGTGCCAGATGTGAGGGAAGAACCCTCCAGAACATTCCAGCTCCCAGCCATTCCAGTCACCCCCAGCCGTTTGAGTCTTCAGGGAGCAGAGGCTGGCACCCCCTGCTGTGCCCGGTCCGAATGCCCGACCTACAGAATCAATCCTGGCTTTGGTAAATTAGGGGTTGCTTTTCCCCGATTTCCCCGAATTTGGTGGCTGGTCCTAGAGCAGAGGGGTCCTGAGCTGCCTCGATGGGCTCCTCATTCATTCCCGCAGCAGATTCTGCTGAGAAAACAGTTTTTGCTAGATGATGCATAGGGGCGAAACTGAGTGAACGCTGTTCCCTAAACACAGGGTATGTGGCCGTCCGCTCCGAGGTCTCTGGCCCGTGTGCTCACCGCTTCCCAGAGCAGTCTGCCGGCGGGGGCCGGTCGAGTCCTCTCCCTTTTGCGGTCCTCATGTTCTGCCACGAGGGTCTGAGCGGGCCGGCAGGTGAGTCCTCTCCGTCCCTAACCAAACAGGCTGTGGCCTTTCTGACTGGCATCGCCCTGGGATCTCTTGTCACCCTGCTTCCACTGCCATCCTCTCGAGGTCTCCCATGCCTTGGGGATCAGTGCCCTCATCCAGGGCAGTGTGGTTTCACAGTGCCCGAGGCGAGGGTCTCACCCCCATGCTGTGAGCAGAGCATCGAGGAGGGAGGCGGTGCTGTCACCTCCCTGAGGGATAACGGGGGTGGCGGGGAAGGGGGCAGGGTGTCAGGTAGCTGGCAGTGTTACCAGCGGTGCAGAAGGGTGCCTGCCCAGACCTTTGCTTCAGGGTGGCCTCCGGCTGCCGGGTGGAAGAGGGGGATTGGAGGCGCCTGGGGGTGTCTCGGGGCTGCTCAGAGGAGACATGGCTGCACGAAGCAGGGCTGGGAGGTAAGGCCTGTTTTGGAGCGGGAATCATTGTACTTTGTTCTCAGGCTGACTAGTGGGCGTGAAGAAAGGGGAGCGAGCCCACACCTCCGGGAAAATGGAGAAAACGTGGTCTTTGAGGTGTGGGTGTGGGGAAAGGTGTGTCCATCCTTCTGGACGTGTCATACCTGGGATGTCCTTGGTGCATCTCAGTGGGAATATTGAGCTGGTTTGGGGATATTTGCACCTGCAGCTCAGAGGAACGCTATGAACTGGACAAAGGTGGGGCTCCTGCACAAAGGGTGCAGGCTGGCCGCTGCGAGTCACGTGGGGAGAGGCAACAGAGCTGGATGGACGGCCTGCGCTAGTTCTCAGAGTCTGCACCTTTACTCTCTGCATGATTGCCCTGTGGCTGCCGCCACAGATGGCCACAGGATGGGTGGCCCTGAACAGCAAGGCTGTGTCCCTTCCAGCTGCGGAGGCAGAAGTCCACGTGTGAGGCTCGGGGGCGTCCTTCCCGCCTCCCCAGCTTCTTAGGTACTGGGTGTCCCGGGCTGCTGGCCGCATCCCTCGTCTCTGCCTCGTCTTCACATCACCCTCTTTCCTGTGATTTGAATCTTCAATCTTCTGCTGCTCTTTTCTAAGCATGTCTATACTGGATTTAGGCCCCGCCCTGATAATCCAGGACAGTCTCTCCATGTCAAGGTCCTTCATTACGTCTCCAAGGACCCTTCCTCCTCGTAAGGTCACGTCCACAGGTTCCGGGATTGGGACCTGCTATCTTTGGGGGCCATTGTTCAGCTCACTCCAAGACGGAGGCCTGTGGAGACCGCACCTGAGGACAAAAAGCTTGACTTTGCAGGCAGAGTTCAAGGTGGAACTGTTCCTGGGCTGGCGGAACTGGCCTGGGAATCCTAGCTGTGTGAGCGGGGCCGTCGCTGGGCCCTCAGAGCCTCACTTCACTCATCCATTTGGGGGATGCTGCTTCTGTGTCCTCAGCCTGCTGTCTGGGTTTTACGAGAGCACGCATGTCAGGTGTCTGGTAGAGTGCCACACACACACACACACACACACACACACACACACACACACACACACACACCCCTGCACAGATCTGAGCCCCGATCGCTCAAGGCCCCCCTTAGAGGTGCTCCGGCTGGTTTAGCTGTATCTCAGGCCAACTCAGACGCAGGTCTGGGCTTTTCTGGGAGGGACTTACACAGAGAAATGGAAGCAGGGTGTCTGGGTGACCTCCAGCTCTGCACCAGGGAGGGAGGGGCTGGAGATTCGGGGCCAGGCTGGGCCCTGGGAAGTTGTGGGCAGACGGCCTGCGGCTCCCCTGCTAATGAGCCTTCACTGCCTTGAGCTGACAGGGAGCCCTCCTGGGGGAGGAGAGCCCGAGCCACCGTGCTGAGCCTGCCTTTCTGCGCTCGTCTCTGTCTCCATGGCAACGGGGCGGGGGGGGGGGGGGGAAGGGGACGTGCGATCTCTCTGGGAAGCGTGGGCGCAGAGGTTCGCAGGCAGCGCAGCTGGAAGGAAAAACCCAGGAATGAACGGCAGCCCCGCTTCCAGCCCCTAGCTTGACACGTGCCCGTCACGGCTTCACAGGGAAGCTCAAGGGGGGCGGTATCTGCCCCACGTCGCAGAAGAGGAAGCTGAAACAGAGAGGCCGAGTAACTCGCCCGCAGGCCCACAGCTAGTAGATAGGAGACTTGGGTCCGAAGCAGGTGGCTCTGCCCGATGGGTGCCCTGGCCCCCGGCAGACCCCTCAGTGCCCCTCCGGGGCCCTGGGGCCTTATTACACCACGGGTCAGGGCCAGGCATGTCTGATGCTGAGAAAAGAGTGTGGGCAATTACAGGAAACCCAGGAATTCTGAGGACGTCTCCCCCGCGCCCCTCTCCCCCGAGTTCATTTTGGGGTCTGCCAGTACATCTTTTACGAGGGAACTGTGAAAATGTGCACATGGTCTGTTCAGAGGCATGAAAAGTTCTCGCAGGGCAGGCAATCTCTGCTCAGGGGAGGGTCGGATGAGAGAGGAAAGCTTCGTGGAAAATGGGGGTCTCAGAGGCCGGGCAGTGGGGGCAGCTCTTAGGGCTGGTCTCTCCTGACCAGTCACTGTGGGCGGATGAGCCCCAGTGGGGAGGGGGCCCCCTTCCCCTCGCCGCCTTCCCAGTACTGCGCAGCTTCCGAGCCCTATGGCCTTCCTTTGTCAACTCCAAATAACCTTTCCCGTGCTTCCCACCCAGATTGCTGCTCCCATGACTCTCGCTCTCTCCTGTGACAGCACCTGGGGTATTTGGCATCACGCCTGGCATCTCCCTGCCGGGGGGCGGGGGGTGGTCTGAGGACAGGGGTCGGCTACGCGCCGCTCTCCCCTGGAACCCAAGGGCCACGGCCGACCCCAAGGTCTGGGTGCTCTCGGGAGTGTCCTACTCAACCCTGGGCTCAAGGTAACACAGAAACTTGTCACTGCAGGGCAGGCTGTGGACTCCAGGGAGGAAAGAAAAGCTTGTGAAGGGAAAGAAAAGCCCGGATGTGAGATGTTAAGTCCAGAGGAGAATCCCAGGGATCTGGGGACACAGAGGCTGGGGTCAGGCTGCAGGAAGGGACGGGACGTCCTACTTCCCCCAGTCAGCTCAGGACTCACCCTGCAGTGTCCCCACCTCTGCCAGGATGTCTTCAAGGGCTGGGGGTGGATTAGCCGTGAGGTGGCACCCACCCTGGTGGCAGCTTTCTCTTTAGAAAGTTGTGCTAACGGGCAGCTGGATCCTGTGTCCTGGTGCAGCCGTCCCTGGGGCTCACCCGCCCGCTGCCCTGGCTGCGCTGAGAGCCACGGCTTCTCCTGCAGGGCCTGGGGCCCTGTCCAGCTCAGTCAGTGGGTCTGAGGGCGGCTGTGCACTGAGGGCGCAGAAACCACACGGGCCCAGCACCATGCAGGCTGGGCCCGTGTGAAGCGTTCGTACCTCCTAACTAACCGTAGAGAAGGCTCTGTTCTGCTTTGCATTTTGGATTGTTTCATAAAAACGCACCCGGGTTTATAATAATCTGAAGCTTGCAGCCTGGGTAGGTTTTTCTTAAAACTCCATCTGCTTTTTAGTTAGTGAGGATTCCTCCAGGGTTTTCACATGAATTGCTCATCACTCCTGGCTTTGGGGCAGTGAGTGCTTGTTCCCGAGCGTGTGGGCGCCCTTGCTGGGACAGGTGGCAGGGGCCGGGGGCTGCCCGCCGCGGCGGTCATTTCAGATCCCTCTGAACCCTACGAGGGGGGCTCAGCTCACGATTTCACATCGGCAGGGACACTGAGTTCCAAGTCCGGCTTCCCCACGACGCAGCAGGCCACTGTCACAACCATCAGGGAGGCCTGGCCGAGGGGACCGAGGTCGGCTCGTTGGGGGTGGGGTCTGGAGCAGGACAGTGCCGCCCCTCCTGCCCCCCGGTGCCCCCTCCTTCGGGAGGATGCCAGAGCTCTCGCTGTGCAAGCCCACGGCTCCCAGTTACTCAGGGAAGGCCAGTGACGAGGGAACAGGAAATGGTCTGACCAGTCTCTTTGTTTTCATCGTTTTTAAGCTAATATTTATTGAAAGCAAAGTAATCCATATGCATAGAGGAGAAAATCAAGTTGTATATTTTGGGGAAAGCGTGGGGTCCCACTCCTGCTGCCGGCTGGGAGGACTGCCCCAGAGAGGCCTTTCCCGCACGTCACCCTGGCTCTCTCCTCTCTGAGAGGGGCGGCAGATCGACTAGCTGGTGACTTGGCCATGAGGCTTGAGCTCCCTCTGTTTCCCTCCTGGGGCCTGGCCTCCCACAGTGGTCGGTTTCCTTGCCGGGAGGTGTGTAGGAGCAGGTCGCTGCGCCGGGCTGTCGGTCTAAGTCTGGGTCTGGGAATCAGAAGCCCGCCGTTCACTCCTGACCCTCTTCCTCTGCCCTGCCCGGGGTCTGTCCGGCGCCCCATCAGCTCAGGGCTCTGGTAAGAGGAAGGGTGCTGATTGCTGGGCTCCTACAGCAGCACCAATGGTGTCAAACGGCTTCTCACGGAAGCAGCAGTTTCTGTGCACCGTCTTTTCCCGCCTCTCCTAGACTTTTTTTTTTTGCGGTACGTGGGCCTCTCACTGCTGTGGCCTCTCCCGTTGCGGAGCACAGGCTCCGGACGCGCAGGCTCAGCGCCCATGGCTCACGGGCCCAGCCGCTCCGCGGCATGTGGGATCTTCCCGGACCGGGGCACGAACCCGTGTCCCCTGCATCGGCAGGCGGACTCTCAACCACTGCGCCACCAGGGGAGCCCCTCTCCTAGACTTTTTAATATTTATCTTTCTGTTCCTAATAACATGCTTCTGGTCAGCAGACACCACGGAGTGAGGTGTAGACTCACCACGTGGTCCACACAGGAGGGCTCACTCCCCAGGTCTCTGTCTCCGCCCTGTCCAGGGTGACGTGTGGAGGGGACAGCGTGTCCAGGTGCCCGTGGGATGGCGGCCGTGAGCTCAGGGTACCCTGGGTGCTCCGTCCTGTGCGGGCTCCGTGCGCCCCCGCAGATCGTCCACTGGCTGAGTGTACGGAAGTGGGTCCACGGGTGAGTCAGCATCTTTTTCTGCTTCTTATCATTATCACAGTTTTACTGGCTTGTTTTTCTCTGTTTACTTTTATATCTTTAAATGTACTTTTTGTCTCTGTTACTTGATTTCTCTACTCTAAATGATGAGTTCTGACTCTAAATCTATCAAAACAGAGCAAAAGAAATGAGAAAATCAGTGAACCTGCTTCCCTAGCCATAAGCCGTATTCAATAACCTGAGTTGTCTTTTCATATCTCCCCCATATAATACACGTACAACATATTCTCAAGATTTATTTTTGAAAACAGTATCACTAATACATAGTTTCAACCTCTTGTTTTCTCGCTCCAAATCAACTTGTGGAAATCACCTTAAATTATCCAGTACAGCTAATTATTTTTAATGACTGTATAATGGTTTCTAGTGAAGATGTAATACATTTTTTCCAGCTTCTCTCTAATTGATGTACATTCAGTTTACTTCCAATTCTTGGCCAAAACAACTACGGTGAGAACCTTTGTACATTACTCATCCATGCGATGAGCATCTGTGGTTGGACATGTCCATAGGTGGGTCGTGGTCCTTTCGCTTCTGTTGGCATCTTTGAGGGCGTCTCCAGTACATAGTGCCTTCCTTCTCCATCTAGATTCTAAACACAATGAAAAAATAAATAAGCAAATGACATGGAGGCAAAAATCACCTACATTACTGCTAGCAGCTGAATTGCTAGATTTGGCAGGTCTGTTTGCCAAGGGCTTCTGGTGGGCCCATGATCAGGCCAAGTTCTGCATCTAGCTGTGTGCCCCAGAGCGACCTCCTTCCAGCAAAACCTGGCCGTTCATCTCAAATATCCTGGAGCAGCCGCCCCAGGGCTGCAGGTGTAGAGAGGACCAGAGCAGAGCGTGCTCAGAGAACAGGGCGGGAAATACGATTTCTCTCTCACATCATCTCTGGGAGAGAACCCGGGAAGAGGTGCCGCAGGGCACAGAGGGTGTGTTTCCGTGGTCAAGACACGCCCCCGTCTCCACCGACGACCTTGGGAATCCATCACAGTGAGGACTGTGGCTTCTGCCAGTTTGGTTTGCGATGGGTGTGAGGCCTGCTCACCCCGGTTCACAGAGCCCGCGTGGCCCGGCCTCTCGCATGGCAGCACAGCTGTGTGCGCCTTCTCGAAAGGTATTCATTGAGCAAAATGTGTAGAGATGCTGCTGGACGCTGGGCCCAACTTCAGGCCCCGAGGGCCTGCTGGGCGTGTCTTGCTTCGTGTTCCTGGGCCTCTGCTTCACATCTCTGCTTTCTGGATGAGTCTCCTCCCTGATTTCCACCCGGTTGGCCTCTTCCTTCCCGTTCTTGGCCCAAATTACCCCTTTGTGGAGAGGCTCCCTTGCCCACTGATCTAGAATAAACACCCGACACTCACTTCGGGGCCGGACGCCAGTCCTGCCCCAGCCAACTGGCGGGTCACTCTCTCCCTGAGCCTGTCCCCACTCTGCCCTCTCTTTGAAATCTCCACCTGGCTTTAGCACCACATGTGCTTTCCTCATTCCATTTTATGTACATTTTTATTTGCTCACTTATGATCTGATTTTCCCAGCGGGTACCCAAGCTCGGTGACAACGAGGGGCTGTGTGTGCTACCCGACGTGGTCAGCGTGGAGAGGGGAGCCGGAAGGCAGCAGCTGTGGCTTCTGCACGAAGCCCTCTGCTGCCCCAGCACCGCCACTGTCTCTACCTGCGTCTGCGGCGGGGCCTCCCTGGGCTCGGGCCGGACGGGCTGGGCTCGCCGTGCATCTCGCTCTGGCCTGGGGCGCCGGGTGTTCCTCCTCCGTCAAGCTGCTCCCTCACCGGCCTGCATCTTCCAGAGATTCCTTGATGTCTCTCTGCCTCTCTTCCCTTTGAACTTCCGCGGCGGCAGTGCGGTTCTGAGAAGCAGAGGCGGTCCACGCGTGTGGCCGTCTTCTTTGTCAGGCTGGAAGCCTGTGCACTCTGTCTCATGGGGCAGGGGAGAGAGGCTCGCAGGCAGAGGCGAGAGCCCCGGGCGCACGGCCACGGCAGGCCTGGGCCTCAGGCCCCCGGAGCCCTTCCTTCCCACCCCCTGCCGGTGGCGCGGACCGTGCTCTGGAGCTCCTGCCCACCCCCCACTCCATGCCGTCTGAAGCAGGGTCGGGGCCCGTCCCCAGGGCAGCCTGTGGTCCCTCTGTCCACGGATGGCATGGGGCCCTGGGCGGGGTGAGAGGGCAGCCGGGGAGCAATGGGGGAGGCCCCCTCGTGCGCTTCCAAGTCCTGCTGTCCACTCATCAGCTGCTCCGAAAAGACAACTGAGGTCGGCGTGCTGGGAAGATGGGAGGTGCCCTTGTTACTATCTGATGATGAACTGCGATGTTGGCAGGAAAGGAAGTAACCGGAGGGTGAGTTTCATGCCCAGAGACTCTGCCTTGGAAATGTAACACCAGCCTGTGCTTCAGCCTGGTTCTCTGGGATGCTTCCGGCCCGGGGCAGGCCCACGCGGGGCAGGACTGCTTCCCCGACGTTCTCCACTGACCTTCCTCCAGAATCTGGAGGGCGGGGGCTCTACCTGGGCTCCTGGGAAGAAGCAGTCTCCCCCCACTTCCCTGGTCCTCAGCTCTGTCTTGGGGGAAGCCCGAGGCTCTGTTCTCGGTGTTCCTGGCAGCCAGGCGGCAGTGGTGTAGGAGGGTGGTGGCATAGCCGGACATCCCGGCCCTGCGCCACCCTCCCCCGCCTGCCTGGACGCGGCTGTGCTAGAAACCCACCCCAGTGGGACTCTGATAAGGCCTCGGGAGAAGGGGGAGCAGTGCTTGGGCAGCGTCGCTTTCCTCGTTACGGGAAAGGCTCAGCCCATCGAGCCCCGGAGCCCCGCTCCCTGGCTTAGGTCTGGGGACAGGCTGACCCTCAGCTCTCGCTTGGATGCGGAACAGAAGGTCACTTTCTCACCGTCGGTCATACTATTTTTTGTAGATGAAATAACCAAAAGTCTTAGGTATGATGTTCACTGCACGGTTGAAATCAAATGCGACAAAACGTGTGGGGAGGTGTGTGGGGGGCTTGCAGTCTGTGTCGGCCCAGCCCGGCTGCCAGGCTCCCGTCAGAGTGAGATGCTGCAGAGGCTCACTAAGACAGAGACTCGGTTGTTCATTAGAGAGCACGAGACGGCAGCGGCTTCCCCGGGGCCGGGCCCTGAGGACCACAGTGGGCCAGTGGGGAAGACAGTCACCGCCTTCTGTCAGAGAATCTCAGGAGTGTCATCGGTCACTTCTCGCTCTGTTCTCTCGATTAGAGAAGCATCCCTAGGTCCAGCCTGCAGGCAAGACAAGGGGGTTCCGTAGGGATGTGAGCACCAGGAGGTGTTGGGGCCGGTTTACAGACGGCCGGCCAGGGGAGCTCACTTGGTGCCAGGTACCCTTCTAGCGGTGCAGCTGCAGAGATGAGTAAGATTCGGTTCTGGCCCCAAGGACATTATCATTTAGTATGAGAAGCAGATATATAAGCAGAGCCCTTTGGTATAGTGTTATGAGCAAAAGAACACAAATATTGAGGAGGTATAATGGTAGCTCAGAGAAAGAATGATTCAACTCTGTTGACAAAGGGCCAAGAGCAAGAAGGCAGGGGGGCTTCCTGGAGGAGGTGAAGCATGAACTGACATTTGAAGAACAAATCCTCTCCCCAGTGCTGGACAGGGGGTACGATGGCCAAGGCGTGTACAGATCCAGCCCCGCTGGCAGACCCGAAGGTCGTGGGGCTCCTTTCCATTCAGGAAATACCTGCATTTCCCTTCAGAATGCCCCCGAGAAGTGGCTGGGAACAGCACAGCAGAGCGCCAGGTTATTCGATGGCAATGTCAATATGAAAAGTAAGAGCAGCGTTTCAGCATCAGGTCCCGCCAGCCTGCGGTATGCTCTTGCCAAGATAGCCTTGTAAACATCAAATTTCGAGAAGGCGAAGGAAATTATGTTAATCGTATTCCTGAGAGCACTCGAGCAAAAGGGCTGTTTCCCGAAAATATTGACACGAAGAGAAAACCTGTTTGAGTGATCGTCCCTTCGGGCTTCGAGTGTCCCCGAGGGAACCGGCACAGGTCACCCCGGAGGCTGGGCGGGCTGACAGGTGTGGGTGTCGGCAGCCCCGTGCTGGGGCGGGCCATGGGGGGCGAGCGGGGAGACTTGGGGTCAGCAAGCCTGGAGGGAAGCACCTCCAAGGTCAGGCCGGGGCCTTGGGGCTGGTGGCCGCTCCCCACCCAGCACCTGGGGGAGCAGTGCAGGGCTGCAAGGGAGGGGGTGTCCTGGGCTCACGTGCGTGTGTGGGTGGGGGGCAGCCAGCTCGCCTGGGCCCTGGTCCCCTGGGCTTCCTCCCAGCCCCCTCTCCCACCCCTCCACTGCCATGTTCACCAGCCGGCCCCCTCCCCGTGGGCCCTGCCTGCTCCGGGGCCAGGGCGGCACCATCTCATTGCTGATTTCCTGGGTCTAGGATGGTGATTGGTATGGAGTGGTTTCCTGCCAAAATTCACTGAAAGCTTTCCATCGGGCAGGTGATTGGCAGCCCATCTAAACTAGAAGAATGAGAAGAGGGACTTCCCTGGCGGTCCAGTGGTTAAGACTCCACGTTTCCGATGCAGGGGGTGCGGGTTCAATCCCTGGTCAGGGAACCAGGATCCCACAGGCCGCAGCGCCAAAAGAAACAGAGGAGAAAGCATGTCCAGAACACGGACCTGTCCCATCCGTTGTCCCTGGAGCTGCAGCTCTTGGCCATGAAGCGTGCAGCTCTGAGGACAGGCTCTGGGGCCCAGACCAGCCGCTCCCTGGCTTTGTGACCTAGGACGGGCTCCCTCCTCTGTGGGGACGTGGAGATGGGGAGGGATCTCCCTTGGGGAGGCTGTGAGAGGGCTTTGCCGTGCCCCTGAACGTGGGGCCTGGGCGAGCGCCCACCCGGAGAGGTTCGCAGGACGGGGTCCATCCTGGCTGCACCAGGCCTCACCCAGGGCACAGCTGGACCCTGTCCTGGCTCTGGAGAGTCTGTATGGCCGAGGAGAGCTGACTGGAGCTTGCACGGGGTCCCGGGGCAGCACAGGCCCGGGAAGCCTATAGGATGGTGCCCGGCCAGACGGCCTCCCAGCTGCACCGTCTCTCACCTCTTGCTCCTTGTTCTGTCTGCTTGTCCGTCTGTCCCTGCAGACAGGGCTCCTCTGATGCTCTGAGATGTGGAGAAGAGGGTTGCCCCTGGGCACCCCCCGTCACTGGGTCAGGCCGCTGTTCCCACTCTGCCTGGTAGGGCCGGGGCCAAGGGTCACCGACACAGACGTGTGTCTGACTCACCTCTGGGACAGGCCTCAGAAAAGGGCACCACTGTGAGCTGGGCCTCACCCCAGAAGAGGTGGGCTACCCATCCGGATGGCACCCTATTTATTATGATCGATTGTGACACCTTTATTCCCCTTTTACTTAGGGAAACTGAGGCTCACAAAGGCTAAGGTTATTTTTTGGTTTTAGGGTGATGGGTAATTTTTGTTTCCTTCGTGCTTTTTTTTCTGTATTTCCTAAACATTCTGCCATGAGCAAATATGGCTTTTACAGAAGCAGAGTTTTATCAAGGTACTTCCTCCTCCATCTCTTGAGGGGTCCTTGGGGGGAGGGGGAGCACAGACTGGCACTTGCTCTTTGGGGACAGTCCTGTGGAGGTGACAACAACGGGAGACCGGGTGGCGGGCCCCTGTGGAAGGGCTGAGTGCATCTCAGCACAGTCAGGCTCCGTCCAGGTCCCAGCGTTCAGCTGAGGCATTTCTACGGGGAAATCATTATGACTTGTTTAAAAATACTTTATCCAAACCAATAATGTGACCAGTGTTTATGTCTGGTTAAAAATAGCTTCTCTATTACAAAGGAACTTAAAAAAATTGCCTGAACGTTTTAAGAAATGTACAAAGGAAAGACCTCTGCGGAAGTGGCTATTCATACACTTCTGCAAAGCCCTGAGGACACCTGGATGATTTTGTCTCTGGGATTAGATGTGAAATTGTTGAACGGGAACAAAGGCAGCTAACAAAAGCATCCCAAGGAAGTCAGCGCAACTGGATGGATAGCCACCTTTCTGAGAGAGGCTCCTGCCGGAAGGAGAGGCGGTCTGGGTCGGGGCTGAGGGAGCGCTCCTTGGGGTGGGGGTGGGGGCTGAAGAGGGATGCTGATGCTGATGGTGGGCTGATGGTGGGCTGCTTAGTTTCTGCTCCCTGCACAATTTCCCTGGCATTTCCTCTTCTTCTGGGTCCCCACAGGTGTCTCATCTGAAATAACAGGTGTGCTGGGGGCCCCGGGTTGGCAGCACGAAGCACGCCGCCACGCCGCCCCACCAGGCCTGGGGTGGGCGCTGCTCCCTTTCCGGAATCCACCTGGATTCTGCCTGAGAGGCCGGATGCTGCCACCTCTGCTGGGCACCTGCATCCGGGCAGCTCACCAAGCTGGCTGGGGCCCCGTGGACGCTCCAGGGCCCTTAGGCTGTGAGAACCAGGGGATGCTGGCACGGGGGGGCAGAGATGCAGGGAGATGGCTTTTCTGTTTCTCCTTCCCTTTCCTCGCCCCACCCTAGGACTCCTGTCTCGGTCATGAGCCCTCTCCCTGGGGGCGGCTCAGTTCCCCCTGCAAACAGAACTAGGCAGCCCCACGCGCCCAGATGCGTCTGAATCCCCGGGCAACTCGGCCGTGGACCACTGGCGCCGTGCTGGGCGTCTGGGCTCTGACGGGGCTGCCCAGCCTCTGCGGTCCCCGTTCCACGCAAATCCAAGGCCCGTCAGTGTTCACGGAGCACCTGCTGTACGTGGGCCCCGCCTCTGTCACTTTTACTTGCGCTGCCTCAACCTTACTCTCACGACAGAGCTTACGTTTTCATTCTCGGAGAACTAAGGTTCAGAGTGATTCATCAGGTATCAGGCTTGTGGCCTGAGAATCAGAATCTCAATCCACGTGGCCACCCCAGACCTCCTGAGCCCTTTCTCTCCATCACCGTCCCTTCCCGGGAGTCGGCACCACCAGGCCCCCGCGCCCACCAACCTGAGACTCGGGGTCACTCTGGACCCCTCCCCCCTCCCCATCGCTCACAGCCACCGACAGGTCCCATTGGCTCTACCTGCCAAGGGCGCTTCCGTCCACTCAAGCCTACCCTGTTCCAACCTCTGCCTGACCCAGCGCTGCGTCAGCCCTCCTCAGCAGCTGTCTAGTCTTTGAAACCATCTCTCTGTTTCTGCTTATCAGGGCGATCCTTTAAGGACGTAAATGAGCTCCTGTCGCTTGGTGACTGCCCGTTACCCCCAGGACAGAACGTGGGCGCCCGGCTCCTCCTGGCTCCGTTACTCGGCTGCTGGGACTCCGCTCTGAGCCCCAAACGCCCCAAGTGCTCTCCTCTGCCGCTCCTTCCTGGAATTTGCTTTTCCTGGCTTATCACACAGCAGTGCCGCTGTTATCTGTGTGCCCAGAGCAGCTGTCCCCTCCCAGAGGCCGTCCTGACCACACTGTTCTCAGTCTCCACTGCCTGCCCTCCTCACTCCCCACCCCCAGGCCCCGCCCCCATCCTCGCTGGGTATTCGAAGCCTCTTCCTTGCAAATTTCAAAACCACAGCCCAAAGAGGCTTCAGGAAAACGGGAATCATCGCCCCCGTAACTGGGGAGCCAGAGGAGGGCTGGTTCGAAGCGGGCCACACGGAGGGACTCACCAGAACGCCCCTCTCCTCCTGTCGGCTGGGCCCTTGGCGGGGCCTGACATCCTCCTGTGCTGGGGCAGGGGGTGCGGGGGGCTCCCTCCAAGTGCTCAGGACCGGGGCTCTCGTGGCTTCAGGCTCGCGTTGCCCCTGACTAGCAGCTGATGTAGAAAGTGACTCTTTTCCTGCTCTCCGGAGGAAAGGCCCCACGAGGAGCCGCCTGGCCTGTTGGTCCTGGAGTGGAGCCTCAGCATGAAGTGAGGCCGCGCTCCGACCGTCCATACCGGGGCGTGCGCCCACCCCAGAGCCGAGCACGCAGCCCCCGATCTTCTCGGACTGAGAATGCAGGAGGGATGGGTCTCTAAAGGGAAGAGTGTGACGAGACAGACAAACTGGCGCTGGGCTGGCAAGGGCTGTGGACACTCACAACACCCGGCTTCAGGTCGGCTCTACTCACCCTCTGCACCAGACACAGCAGTCTGCCGTTTCCCCTTGGCTTGTTGTATTTATTGCCGTGTGTCTCCCCATCGGAACATAAGCGCCCCAGAACAGAGGGCTTGATCAGATTTTGAAGCATTGCGGTTGACAACGAGTGCTTGTTGAATGAATGAATGATGGAAGAAATGTGACAGCAGGACAGGGATTCGGGCTCCAGTTTCTCTTCCTCGCTCCACTGCATCTCACATCTCAAGTTCCCCCGAATCAGATTCTCCCTCTGAGCGTGCAGGTACCTTAAAGGTGCCTGCGTGTCCTGGTGTCAGTGACCATGGGCTTGCCGTTGGTCTGAGGGTCACTTTGACCCAAGTCCTCCTCAGTATAAGACGAGATGCTAGAGATGTGGTCCTCTGTCCTTACCACGTAGATCGATGTCGAACCCTGAGGTTTCCGGTCCACGTCAGAATGAATAAAGGGATGGGCTCGGCCCAGGAGTTTAGTCTCATGTTTTTCTTCAGCGACACCTCAAAGCACTGCGGAGCCCCTGAATTTATGTACTCACAGTCCCCACTTTACACCCCCCAAAACACTAGTATTGATTTACCTCTCTCATAAGGCTGCTTGAATATTCATGAAGCTCTTCTCTGCATCATGAAAATATTCATTTCCACCTGTGATTAGATTCAAGGAAGTCTTCTGTTTCCCCACTTTGGCTGAGCAGCAATGGCAGAGATTTCCGGCTGTTCACAAAATACATGTTTTCTTCTTCGCGGGCGCCCGGCGAGACGGGGTTTCCCAGCCTCCCCGGCAATGAGGTGCGGCAGCGGGACTTAAGGTTAGTTCACAGGATGTGAGCACAAGTTCTTGGGCCTGGCCCAGGGAAAGCTCCACGCACGGCCCCATCCTCCCCGCAACACGGAGACAGGCCTGGACAGCCTTGGGGGCCACCTGCTGAAGACAGCAGAGTAGCCCCAGCGTGAGCCCCCTGACGGCCCTGCCCTCCATGCTGTTACGTGGTGAGACGTAACCTTCCACTGTGTCTGAGCCATCATGCTTCTGGTGGTTTGCTTCATTAAGTCGTTCCTGACTTCACTCCGTGATACAAAGTGATCTCTGAAGGAGACTCCAGTGAAATCACAATGTTACGATTTTTGCTAAAGAGAAGTGATAAAGAAGTGCCTGGAGGCCAACCGAATGAACAGAAATATAGAAGTATATATCAATGGCTACTTCCAGACATCAACTAGTAGTGAGATGACAATACATATTGTGTCTATGCATTTACTTGTGCAACATAGATCTATATTGTTATGCCTATATCAATACATAAAATGATGCACCAACCCACTCCCAGACGCTGAAAAAAATCTGAGAAGACCCCATTATCAAACACAGTTACTTCAAAAACTAGCACCTTATTCTTGGAAGCTCAGATTCAGCATTTTTCCAACACAGTTAATTGGAGTAACGTCATAAAAGATGATAAAAACTAAAATAGTTTTATAAAAAGTGGTAAGCATTAATGTGATAATTAAACAAGCTAATTAAGAATGTTTAAGGCCTCAAATTTTAGCTCCTAGTCCCAAAGATTGAAGGAGAGGGAGGGTGGGACCTGAAGGGGCCTGATGACCTAGTTATTTAGGTCACGTGGGGACAGCCAGGAGCCCCTCCCTCCACTGCCCACGAGTACAACCTGTGAGGGGTCCTGTCCTCTGGGATGGCATTGGCTCAGGCCCATGTCTCCTTAAGCCATCCTGAAAGAGATGAAAGATCCTTTACAACAGTCTCAGGGCTGTGTTCAGATGTCTTGAATATTCCAGTGAATGATAGATCGAGAGCAGAGTTCTCTGGAGAAACGGAATCTGTAAAATACATGTCTAAGGAATTGGCTCACACAGTCATGGAGCCCGAGGAGTCCAGTCTGCAGGGTGGGCCGGGTGGGCTGGCAGCTGAAGACCAGGGGAGCTGATGCTGCAGGTGCCGTCCAAGGGCATCTGCTGGAGAATTTGCTCTTGCTCAGGGGAGGGTCAATCGTTTCCTTCTATTCGGGTCTTCACCTGATTGGGTGAGGCCCACCCACACTGGGGAGAGCAATCTGATTTACTCAGTCTGTCAATTTCAATGTTAATCTTATCCAAAAACACCCTTGTAGAAACAGCCAGACTGAATGTTAGACTGAATATCTGGACATGCTTAGCCCAGTCAAACTGACACATAAAATGAACAGTTTCAAGGGATCAGCAAACTTTTTCAAGAAAGGACCAGATAGTAAAATCCTAGGTTTGCAAGTATGAGGTCTTTGTCTGAATTATTCAGCTTTTCTGTTGTAGGGTGAAAATTGCCACTGACGACACATAAACAAATGAGCAGGGTCATGTTCCAATAAATTTTTATTTATATAAACAGGCAGAGGGCCAGAGTTCGCCGAGTCCTGACATAGATAAATAACTAACATTAACTGAGCCCTTGGAATGTTCTCTAAGTACTATCCATGCATAACTGATTTAACCCTTTCAATGATCCTCTGAGAAAATGCAGGCATTGGCACAGATGAGTAACCTGCCCGAGGTTATCAGCCGGTTAGTGGTAGAATTAGTCCTCCAATCCAGGCACGATGATCTCTAATCCTCACCCACCAGGATAACCCGACTGCTCCCAGCTGCCCTGTTCTCACAAACAGAGGGTCCAGCGGATGCTCAGTGCAGAGTGAGGTGTCTGGTCTCCCTTGCTTTTCCCTGTTACTCTGTGGACCATCCTATGATGGGCATCTCCATCGAAGTTTCTAGATGTTTCACTTCCTTGGAGCCTTAAGTCAGTAGGTCTAGTAACTTTGTTTCCATAACGATTTCCCTGCATTCGGTGTGGGGGAGAACATTAATCCCTGTTGCATGTGAGGATGTGAACATCCCTGAGCTTGGACCCCTACATTTAAGTCTGCAAGTGCTCACTGAGCTCTCTGTGATGGTGTCAACCCCCTTCTTTTCCAGACAGGAAACAGGCTCAGAGTGGATGTAACATTTTCACGGTCATATTCTTGGTAAGTGGTGCTGCAGGTGGATTCGGCCTAAAGCACGTGAGTCTGCAGGACACATGCTTTCTCCAGGCCCTGTCGTGTGCACTGGGTCGTTAAAATTCATCAGAGCTATAATACAGTTTTACCTCAAGGTCACTGAAGGCTAGTTGGCATTTCAGTTTTACCAATAGCTATTCACATCTCAAAGCAATGACCTTGGTCTTTATTATGATTATTTTCATCAGTACCACTCAGAAACCAGTGATATGTAGTGAGAGTTATCCATTGTTACACTGGGGAGCATTACAGCAAACACTGCTACTGGGGATGTCATCACCTCCATTTTGGGTCCCAAAATGGCAGAGGAAAAGTTAGGAAAAAATAGATAGAATGTTCTCGGGATTTTATTTTTCAAAACCCAGCCTTAGAACCCAGCTTAGTATTGAGCAAGTCTTCCCAAAAGCAAAAGATCTCTGCCATCTGAATTCTTCAAACTGTCAAAGAGCAAGATGCTGAAACTCCCAGCAGGATCGCTATTCTGACCAGATGTGAATAGAGCCTAAGAAATATGACAGATGCTGGTTTCCATGTAAAAAGCAGGGGCACCTGCCCCCTGGGCTCCTGTCCCCAGTGGATGGAGAATGTGGCAGGAAAAGATGCTCTGTGCATGGACCAGAGGTCATGGAATGAAGCTGCAGGTGTGACCAAGGATGCTGAGGTGGGCAACACAGTTACGTCTCCTGGTACCGTTAACGAACAGACATCTGCCTGGTGTTTCATGGTTCAAGGTGTGAGTTCATCTTCCCTTCCTGGCAAACCAACCCCGTGTACTTTACAGAAAGGACGAGTGAGGGCAGAGGGATGACGCAACTTGTGTGCATCACGCAGACGTTACATTTTCGGCCCTGGATTTGAGCCTGTGTTTGGACAGCAGCTGTGTCATCTTTTCACTGAAACTTTAAGCTCTGTCAGATCTTGTCACCGTCCATGTAAAATTGTCGCCAATGTCAATATGAGCTTTGGGGCCAGAGTCTGAGATAAGTCAGGAAGGTAGAACAGGACCTCCGGGCAGAGTGGCCAGGCTGGCTGTGTTTGTGCTTGGCTGAGGGCCTGGCTGGGATGGGGGGAGCTGAGGCCCTGAGGGCTCGCCCACCCAGTGGTCAGCTCTGTGCGCGGAGGAAGGGGAGGTGGCAAGCCGGCCAAGCCGTGTGGCCGCCACATGTCTCCCTGCCCCGAGATACGGGTCCCTCCAGCAGCATGGCACAGGCATCGAGCGCTTGGCTCTGAGATCCAAACCCGGTGTCCGGGGGGCAGATCAAAGCTGATGGTTCCCAGGAGGGACGTGACCCAGGTCTCAGCATTAGAGGAAAGCAGGGGGGCTTAAAGCTTCTCCAGGGCCCTCCTGAGCCCCATCTGCTTCCTGGCCCCTCCTCTGGGAGGGCATCCTCTCTCTCCGGCCGCACTGGGGCAGCTGGGAATGTTACAGACCTTCCTAACGTTTCAAGGTCAGTGAACCCAAATCTACTTCCTTGAAGTTCTCCCTAGACTTGAAGTTTTCACAGCTCACTGCTTCTAGATGTTGTCCCCAGAGCAGTTTGGCCCTGTCACCCTGTCTTCTGCTCCGGGCGAGATGGTCAGGAGAGGAGACGCATGGCGGGGATCACAGGAGATCACGTGCGGATTCCTCCCTGCCACCCCACCGACCCCGGGTTATCAGTAAGATGCGTCAGTGAGCGGCCGTCTCAGCCCAGATGCTCCCAAGTTCTGATGACGTCGTCTGGTTTACAACCTATGAAAACACGCCTTCCTCATTTCCTCAAGGCCCTGCTGATCTGAACAGCTGAAGTGCTGATGAAAGACCCTGCCTGCTCCCGGCCCGGAAAATACCTCTGTCCTCGCCGTGCCCATCAAGGCCTCAAAATACAGAGAACGGATGCAGGCATTCCCAACACTGTAGCAGGACCCGGGAAGTTTTCGTAGGAGGGCTACTGGGTGACCTTCAGCCATGTGGCTGTGAGCACAGCACGGTATCAGTTTCAATAGCCCGTGAAAGCAGCCTGGAGCTGCAGTCGGGAGCCACCGTCGTCCCGCGAGGGCTGCTCTCAGGGGTTATTTGTGCATCAGAGGGTCATCTAGAGCCTCCGTGTTCCAGGGAAGCACAGCCCTATCCTAAGTGCTCACGGTTTGCTGAGAAAGGGAACTCGCAGATACTTCTGTGCCATTTCTGTGCCAGGTTTGCCACGGGGGCGAGACCCCGGCTCCTGTGGGACCCCAGGGCAAGAGTCTAGGGGTCCAGGGAGGGCTTCACGTGGTGGGAGGTGGGGACGGGGGCTTGGGATAATTGTGTGACCTGAATAATAGCAACCAGGCGGCGGGGACGACGCAGTCTATTCTCGTTATTCACGGCAGTTATGCTCCCGAAAAGTGGGCCCAAGCACTGAGTCGGTGAATCTGGCCCGTTGCTCTCGGGAGATACAGGGTCCGTGTGTTGGTCAGGGCTCCCCAGAGAAACAGGGCCAACAGGATGTGCGTATACACAGACTATCTGTGATGGTGGAGGCGGGTGAGTCCATGGTCTGCAGCATGGTCAGCAGCCTCAGGCCCAGAGCAGAGTGGGCACTGCAGTTCAAGTCCAAAGGCAGCTGGCTGCAGAATCCCCCCTTTGCTCTGGAAGGTCAGGTTTTGTTCAGGTCGGGCCGTCAGCTGATTGGACGTGGCCCACCCACCCTGGGCAGGGCGATTTGCTTCGCTTGCAGTCCACTGGTTTAAATGGGAATCTCATCCAAAAACAGCCTCAGAGAAACACCCAGAATAATGGTTAGCCAAATATCGGGACACCGCAGCCCAGCCCAGTGGACACATACAGTGAACCCCCACAGATTCCTGCCAACGTCTGGTCACAGCAATTTCATCCACCAAACAGTACACCACCTTGTTTTATGTGTTTCTGTTTGAAGACACCCAACTTAATAGACATCACTGATGCACTAACATTGAACTCAGGGCCAACAGCCCATAACTCGTGCTGTATGGACGCTTCTCTGGGAGGCCCAGCACAGCCTATGTATGCTTAGGACACTAGACAGCACTGCAGTGTGACACTTGGGGACCATTTTAGACAGAAAACCACGAACAAAATCACCGAGATGTGAAGAGCGCAGCACTCAGTAGACTACGAGGAGGACACCTGTTTGTGTGTGAGCTGGACGGAGAAGGCGGGATGTGGTCCTGTCCCAGCGGAGCCAGGGCGGTGGGTCTGGATGTGCACGTGTTCCCCTGCTCTGCGATGTCTGAGGACACCCACGAAGGCCCCACGAGTGCTGACTGCAGGTCACTAATAGGTCTTGGTGCGCAGGCGGATGTACCAACACGGAATCCCAGACCAGTAAGGACTGACCGCGTATGAAGCTGGGCGGCTGTGCGCCTGCCTGGTGGTGACTCACGATCGGGTGGAGCCGGGGGTGGCGGTGGAGGTGAAGCTGGACAGTACAGGGTTGGGGACACGCTCGGGGTTAAAGGACTTTCTCCTGAGCCTGGACTGCGGGTCAGCCATTGCAAGTGATTGGAGGGTTTTGGAAAGTGAGTGGTGATCTGCCTTGCATTTTTGATGTGTGTAGATGTTTTCATCTATAAAAGTGGATGAAAAGGGGAGGTGCTGGACTCGGGGGCTCCTGATGAAGTCTGCTTCTGGGACCCCAGCGAGAGAAGGTGATGCTCTACGGGGGGGCAGGGGGGCGGAGCTGGGAGGAGAGTTGTGGGGAAAGGCCAAGGCCCCGCGGGAGGCAGAGGCCGAGGAGAGGTACCAGGTTCAGGGCTGCATCCCTGGAACAGAATGTGTCTGCAGCCCTGCAACCACGGATCCTGAGAGCACCTTCCCCAGGCCTCCTCCACACCCACGGCAGCAGCTGTGCTTCCTTCCTCCTCTCAGACTTCCCCGGGAGACGCCCCAGCCCCCGAGCTCTTCCTGGACCGTGTGTTCCGCATCCCAGCGTTCCCCCTGCATGCCCTGTCTGAAGCGCTGCAGAATCTCTGCAGCTGTCCACAAAAGGGGCCCTCTTCCTTCGATCTCGGGGGACAATTCCGTTCAGACCTGTCACTCCTGTGTTTAATAAATCGGGTCCCTCTCCACCAACGATGGTGATGCTCGGTCCCATCCCTGCCCAGAGCTTCCTCGCAGGGCTGGAGGGCGGAGGTCATGGCTAAGCAGCCCTTCTGAAGGCTCAGCAGACGGGGACAGATCTGAGGGGAGACTCTCTGGGGACTGCAGCCCCGGCCCTTTGTTCACCTCTGAGCTCTGAGCCGCTCTGCATCTTGAAATGAATTACCACCCACCCACGACGAGGCCTGCTTCTTGTCTGCCCTCCATCGGGGCTGAGAGCGTGCTGGTCCCCGTTCCCATCTGTCACTGTCAGCCGGCACCTTCTCTACGCCAGTTTCATCCTGGGGCCTTTTAAGTTGCTGAGCCCAGTGGAGATACCGACATGTACACCGTAAGGAATGGGCTTTCCATGATCAATTACAATCAACCGGGTCTCTCTCTTCCCCGGCGCTTGATCCAAATATTTACAGGGAATTCTGATCAGATGCTCACGGTCCAAATTAGTATTATTTCTTCTGAAAATGCAAGAGTGTTTTCATCCAAGATCAGCTGGTTTTGAGTCAGTCAGCGTATTATGTGGCAAAACACAGCAGAGGTAGGTGGCAGGGGACAGCGTGTGACGTGGCGGGTCAGTTACGGAGAGGGCAGCGTCCCGGCGAGCATCCACAACCCAGGCCATGCATGGAGTTTATCTAAGTCCCGAGTCACCTGTCCCACCCTCTGGTCCCCCCTGCGTGGCCCTCACAGAGTCCTCGCCGTGGGGACCTTCCCCCGAGGGGCTCCGCACCCTGGAGGCGGAGGTCGGCCAAGTGCCGTGGGCCTTGGTAGCTATTTGCACTTTTATTACAATCCTCAGGCGACTACTTCCTAGCAGGTGTAAAGAGCAGGGATGGGGGACTCATAGGCCTCCTGCTGCTGGGACAGCTAAGTGGCTAGGGGAGCAGGCATCCAGGGCGGGCACAGGACGTGGTCCCCGTCGGGCTGGAGTGGAGACGCTGCTGCTGCCACCTCCAGGGCTGTGTGTCCAGACGAGCAGCTCACCTGCGAGCGGCAGGAACAAGAACTCCTGCTCCCCAGAGACCACCAGTCTCTCTTCTCCCCCATTTCCTCCCCTCCCCCACCCCGGGCCCCTCAGCATCCAACATCCTTGGGGATCCCTGAGCCCAGACTGTCTCCTGGGGACCCAGGTCCACGTAAGATATGTGGAGGAATACACGTATTCTTATTTCTCTCCTAATTAAAATTAACTCAGAAAATGACTTGTTTCTGTCACATCTTTACGGAAACTGGAGTCACATGTCTCATGTCCTGGGACTCTGGCCACACCTCCTGGAGGCTGAAGCTAAGCTCCCCCAGCGTTTGTGTGCCGTCTTCCCGTTTCTTATGTCACATCCTTATCTCACCAGTCCTGTATTTTGCCTAATATTAAAAAAAAAAACTAATCCCAGTCCAAAGCAATACCATCTGTGGGAATTTGATCTGGTAGCGAGATGTTTCTGAAAAAAATCTTAAGTAAATTCTATTTATTCTCATTCTCCTGCCCACAGGTCCCCAGTTTAATGCAAGTTTGGGCTGGCTGCGTCCTGTAGGGAAAGGGCTGCTCCCCAGCCTCAGGGGTGAAACAGGTCCTTCCCTTTGCCAGAGGATATTTTAGACTCAGATTTGTAGCGTAATCTGGCCCAGAGGGGTGGGGCCCCAGAAAGGCTTTCCCTGGAGAGCAAAGGAGATGCTGAGGTACCAGGGCCCATTTTCACTTTCTGGTTGTTTCATTGACAGAGGCGTCTAGAACTGTTGTGGACTTCTGGCCGTCATCCGAGGGCTGTCCCGGGGGACAGCAGGAAGGCCCTGACCCGTCAAAACACCGTTGAGCTGCTCACACACCCGCCTCCAGGGATCAGCAAGGTAAGTCTGGGATAGAAGCTAGAAAACTGTGTTTTTAGCAACCTGCCCTGGGAATTTACATACCGGTTTTTTACCAGCCAAAATATGTGAAACATGGTCTTAAGCCAGCTTGATAAATTGCTTCAAGACGCCGAATATGTTTGGATCTCAGCCAGGGGCGCTTCTGCCCTGCAGGGGACATTTGGCAACATCCCCAGGTGTGTTTGGGGGACGCTGCTGTCATTTAGTGTGGGGGGACCTGGGACGCTGCTAAACATCTTATAATGCACAGGGCAGTCCCCCCGGGAGTTACCTGCCCGACGTGTCAGCAGCAGGTGGGGAGCCTGGGCTGACAGCCTGGAGGGGCCGTGAGGTCCTTCTGTGAAGCGTGGATGCCTTGAGGATCAGAAAAGAGGAAGGGCGTGAAAGAGAAAAGTCTTGGCGAAGCTGGGGACATTCGTGGTCCATTTAATGTCTTGATGAGAGTGTGCTCGCCACTCCTCCCCCGGCAGGGGTGTTGGACGTGAGTCTAGACCTGAGGCTCCTTGAGAAGAGCCTTCATGGGTGGGGGGCGTATGGGGACACCGTGCTCATCAGGTGTCACTGAGGAAGAACATACTTTGGGCAAATAATTTCGCCAGCTGACCAGATGAACTGTTTTAAGCATAATTTTTTATTAGAAATAAACAACCTAGCGTAATTTACATTTTCTGTATCTTCACAATTAGACTGTGGACCACAGTCTCATGTCTGCAGGGTCATCGCCAGCACCGATTTATCACATTTTGCGCAACAATGCCTTCGGGAAACTTGCTCTCAATTAAGCTAGTCACTCCCTCCGTCGCCTCCCAGAAGTGGAAATTCTGAAATTCGTGTACCTTTTTCTTCTGCAGTTTCCACTGTAACGGCCAGGCCTGCTGCAGGTCCTTCTGTGGTTTGAGTTCTCTCCTGCGGATGTAACCGCAGCACTCAGGGCGGCTCAGAGCGCCGGAAGTGCTCGCCCGCCGCAGACCCTGTGGGCAAGGCCAGGTCCAAGCACCAGGCCGATGGCCGCAGGCTGGACAGAGCGGGATGCCCAGGAGATAGCTCTGGAGGGATGGGCCTGAGGGAGTGAGGGGACTGGGCAGTTACCGCAGATATGGGCGTGTAGTTCCCATTTTTCTTTAGGACTGACAGCATGGTAGGTCCAGTTAGTTTAATAACCGGACATAAATAGGATGCTGGGACATAAATATCCTTGACTTCGGCGTGAGAGTTACTTCTCTTTGATCCTGTTTAGTAAAATGAATGAATTGCTGTTGCCATTTTTTTTTTCTAGCTGTTTCAAAGCCTGTGATGTGCACACAGACTTGCACCTGCCGCGTGGTCCACCATCAGGAGGGCCCTCAGGTGAGCGTGGGTGAGTGAGTTGCAGCGGGAACCCCCTAAATATGGAGCCTCGCGTCTGCTCTGTTGGTGTGTCAGCTTCCACTGTGGACCAAGGCTCAGACCTGAGAGGCTCACCCACACGGGGTGAGCAGGGTACGTCGGCCAAAGCAAATCCATGGTCGTGCCCAGGACTGGGGCAGGGAGATACTCCCTTCCCGTGGAGGGCGAGGTGGAGTGAAGACGCACTAAACAACAGTATAATTTACTTTCACTCTCCTTAGTTCTATACTTTAGGTGGAAACGTCAGGGGCTTCACGTGGTGATCTTGGGAACACGGGGAAATCTCGGGATGCTAGCTAGGTGTCTCTGGGTGCGGAGAAAATATGAATGACCAGTGAAAGGTGAGCATTTTCCTGGCAATCATGACTCAAGCAGACCACATGCTTTTACACTTTGTTCTAATCGGAGTTAAGGAAACACCAGATTTTTCGTGGGCTTTGATGAGGAAAGAAGGAGTGGTTTCTAGGCAATGAGGATGCGGCCCCTCACCTTGCCTGTCGTGGTTCACGTTCTCTCCGGGTCCTTCCTGGTCTAATAAAGAGCATCCTGGCGGAAGAGACACTGGAGCAGGTGCCTTTGCAGCGCAGGCTCTGGGTCCCGTTCTGGTCAAGGAGGCGCACGGGGACCCACTGGCTCTGCTACCAGGCTGCCCCGGGCACCGTGCCTCTGCCTGCCCTCTCCCCCCCACCCCCCTACCCCCAGCTATAATGGAGGGAAGTGACCTACAGGGCAGGGGGCAGCCCCCAAGGATTCGGAACTCTGCATTGGCTGGGCGCCGAGCAGAAAGAAAGGGTGACTTGGACAGTGGCCAAGCACAGAGCTGCCCTCGCATTGTTGGTGCGTCTTCCCCAGGCCTCCCCGGCATCTCAGGGGACCTCACACAGGTGCACGTGAGAGCCTGTGACTGTCACACACTCTCTTTCCTCCCCTTTGTCCTGAGAGCCTCCAGCTGGAGTGTGTGTGGCCCCTGCCCTGTGCTCAGCAGTGGGTTTTGCGGTTACCTTGTGAACTCGGGGTGCCGGTCCAGCACTTAGATCTTACTGTGTGTGGGTCACCTGTGTATGGAGCACCTCACTGATCCGGATCAACTGATCAGTGCATATCACATAGGAGCTATTCTGAAGAGCACCCCCCCGTGAGAGCCGCACTGGGCCTGGAATTAAGAGGCTGTCAGGAGGGATTAGAGCCCGAGTCCAGCTTTCCCTGGACCGGCTGTGTGCCTTCAAGGAATCACATGGTCTGGCTCAGGCTTTGTTTTCTTGGTACAAAATCCAGATACAGACGTACTCTGGTCTCTCGGGGCGGCCGTGAAGATCCGAGGAGATAGCGGGTATGGGCGGAAGGGACAGACCGTGGCCAGTGGCACTGCCACGTTGCAGGGCAGTTCTAATACTCGGGACCCCGGCTTCGGAGTTCAAACACTGAATGGACGCCGACCTCCCTCCTTCCCTCCCACCCCAGTGAAACAGCTGCTTTTATAAAGGCTGGTGACCTTTGATAAGGCTTGCCAGGTGTTCTTAAAGCATCTCCTTGCTCAGGAAACCTTCTTAAAGACAGTGGGCACGTGAGGCAAGGACGAAGGTGCCCATGCCTTCAAGGAAATGGTGATGGGAATCTTGCTCCTGGTACTGATTTGCTTAGCGAGTCCTTTCCCACGGAAGCTGAGCCCCAGCCAGGTCACGTCTGAGTGATGGCGGAGCCTGTGTTCACAGCTCATGAAGGAGAGTCTCCTTCATGGCGTTCCATTACGTCAAGGAGCACGTGCTTGGCCCGTTTCTGATGTTGATGGGAGCATCTAAACACCCACTCGTGGGCCGGTTAAAAATACCTGCAGGTAACGCCTTCGGGATGGACAGCAGGCTGGGGGCGGCCTGTGCACCTCTGACCGTCCTGTGACACCCTGGGTTCCAAGCTCCGATCCGCGGATCAGCTCCGCTCGCAGTCTGTGCGTTTCTTAGGGGGCTCCTGGGAGCACGTCTCCATCCGATGGGGACCCTCCAGCAGAGCTGCCCTGCACTGTCCCGTCCCTGCCCTCTGGCACCCATGGTGCTGCCGGCTGAGGGTGGCAGGTTGTCCTTTGAGTCCACACTTTGCCTGGCTCCGCCTGCCACCAGAAACGCACGGTTCTAGGCCTGAGGGGGAGCTTTTCCGTGGGGTGGGTGTCCTGTCAGGAGGTGATGGTCAGGCTGGCTCTGGAAGACTGAATAGACGTGTTTTCCATCAGGAGGAGGGGACCAGATTTTGGCAACCGACCAGGGCAGGTGCAGAAGCACAGCTGGCTGAACGCCACAACGATGGGGATGGAGGTGGAGGGGATGAGATACAAACACACGGGCCACGCAGAGGGGCGCGGGCACTTCCTGAGCGTGATGGGGCTGACGGGGCCCATGAGGCTCTTGGGACAAGGGGCTCGGTGTCTCAGGCCCTGCTCCTCGGGGACCTGGGCACTCTCTGTAGAGCTGGGTGCAGAACCACCCACTGTGCTTCCCAGCTGACCTTCTGGAAGGCAGCCCACCTGCCCGGCTGGGGACAGAGGCCACCTCAGGGCAGGCGGGACCCCAGGGCCAGGGCTGGTGTCCCCGCGTTCAGGGCTTAGGTAGCGCCAAGGGCTGCTTTCGTCAGCAGGTGTTTCCCAGACGAGGTGAGCCTGGCCGGCCGGACAGGGCTTGTGGGGTCCCTCAGGGCTGGAGCGCAGCCTCCAGATAGCCTGAGAAGGGCAGAGGGTGGTGGGAAGGTGCTGCCCGAAGGGACGAGAAACGTCTTGGAGGCCGAGCCCGGGCCGGCGGGGTGGGGGGGGCTCCTGTCTGCTGAGCTCCTGGGTGGAGATGCACCATCCCCCGGCCCCCTTGTCCCCTTGTCCCCCTCCATCCGTCCTGTCCCTTGTCACTAGCCGCCTCCCTCTATTCCCCCAGGCCCTGCCGGCGAGCAGGTCTCGGCACAGAGCCCTCCCGCTGGCGGGGCCGCACATGCAGGTCCACGGTCGGAGCGTGCGGTGTGGTTACTGATACTTAGAGGAGGTCTCTGGCTCGTCGCTTCCACGGGACCATTAGTCCAGGCGTGTGGCTCCAGGGCGCTGGCCCCGAGGAAGCTGCCGAGGCGGTTAGGTGGGAAGGGCCCACCGCTTCCTGCAGGGACCCCGGCAGCAGCCTGGACATGGTCCCCAGACCCGGGCCTGGCCTTGGGCCATGTCTCAGGCACGCTTTCTTCAGACGTCTGCAAACAGAAAGACATGTTTCGCATTAACTGGCGATGGACGGGTACAGTCTTCTGGAGGAAACTCGGGGTAAACTTCAGCTGAGGGTAATCCCTTAGGTGGTTACCACACAGCGCTGAGGACCTTTAGTCTCCAGCCATACACGGTTTTCCTCACCTTCCTCCGAATTCGTGTCGCTCCGTGCCCCTCTCCGCGCCCTGGAAATTGGGAGCCCTGATTCTGCTGGTACTGCCACGAGCTTTATTCTTTTCCCACAGGCCACGACCTCCCATGGGCTGGGCCAGACCCACCTGCACAAACATCCTCACGACGTGCGGCCCCCATGAGTCAGCTCTCCCTTCCGAGGAACAGACACTCAGTCACCGCTGCCACCAAGATCTTATACTGTCGTCCCCTTTTCCATTTACTTCTGATCTAAAAAAAATGAGGTGAAAAACTGGTTCACGGTGTAGCTGACAGAAAATACGTTATCTGTGCCGCACAGATAGGCCATCCTGCAGCAATTTGAGTTATAAGATTCTATCGCCTAAATAAGGTCATCGCTGCGGGATGGATTACACTGCGGTGCTGGCCAGCACAGAGGTGGCTCAGGCGCCCTGGGTGAGATCGCAGGGCTGGGGAGGCCGACAAGTCACCCCAGTGGGACACAGAACTGCGTACCGGGAGCCCTGCAGCCGGAATTGGGGAAACAGCTCAAGGCCTGGGTCCTGGCTGGGGGCTGCGATGGGAACCACCCCTGCTTGGCCGGTTTGCCGTCTGCTCCCTCCGGCTGGAGTATCAGCTTGTTGAAGGTACCGTCCTTCCGGGTGCTGGCTGACACGCTGGTCTCGTGGTTGCCCCTCACGGTGGCGTGGGCAGCTACCTCCATCTGTGGACTCAGCTCTCCTCTCTCTGAGTGTTAGGACAGGGGCCCCCCGCCCGCTCACACGGCACCGCGTGCGCTCAGGCCTCGGACCCGTGGGACCCTGACTCTGGGGAATAAGGAGCGGGGTTGAGATCCACGAGCGCACCCTCAGCACAGGTGGGCTCTGACTTATTTCACAATCAAGTTCGTCCTGGAATTGGGGCGTGGATCCTGGGGACCGCCCTATCTGGCATCCTCGATTTCTGCCCACCAGAAACTGGGGGTTCGAGACGGGCTGTACTCCACCCAAGCTCCCCAGGGGCCCAGGCGCTCCCTGGGGTGGATGACGCCAGCCTGTGTCGGAACAGCCTTTATAGGTTTTCAAAAGCCTATTTATTGCATGTACTAGACAATTTTCTTTTTAAAGGAAACCTAGCTTTTTCTTTTTTAAAAAAATCTCCTTAAAATGAGAGTCTCGGGCTTCCCTGGTGGCGCAGTGGTTGAGAGTCCGCCTGCCGATGCAGGGGACGCGGGTTCGTGCCCCGATCCGGGAAGATCCCACATGCCGCGGAGCGGCTGGGCCCGTGAGCCATGGCTGCTGAGCGTGTGCGTCCGGAGCCTGTGCTCCACAACGGGAGAGGCCACAACAGTGAGAGGCCCGCGTACAGGAAAAAAAAAAAAAAAAAAAAAAAAAAAAATGAGAGTCTCCCTGACCCTGCCCACGCTGAGTTCAAATTGTCACTGCCGTCCCCCCACACCTGAGCGTCTCCACACTCCTGCAACATTGGTCTAGGGGTCTGCCTGGGGCCAGTGTCTCCTGCTGGCCCAGGTTCTGTGCGAGTGACCCACCGCTCCCCTGGCTCCGGGCCTGACTGGAGCAGTAGCTCCGCCCAAGAGTGAAGGAGAACGTGTCAGAGTGAACAGGCTCGGCCGGGGATCCTTCTGCATCTAATCTCAGTGCTGACCCACCATGGGTTACCCACTTACCCTTGGCCTCCGCATCTGTCAGGTAGGGATCGCAGTGCCTTCCTGGCTGGGTTGTCATGGAGATCTAGCAGCATCTGGTCTGTAAATCACAGAGCACGGGGCCCACCACGGGATCCCTAACCCCCTCCCATTCCTCCCAGCCCCTCCTAGCCAAGATGTTCATGCCAGAGCTGGGGACTCAGAGCTCTGGACCTGACACGTCACCACGAAGACCCCCGACGGGATCCTTCGTCAGGAGACTGCCTTTGGAGTTGTTGAGCCTGCAGTGGGTGCTTGGGTACCCGAAGCTCATCTGACTATACCACAATGGGCATCGGAGAGATGGAAGGTTCTGAAGGTCTGAGGACTGTCTGGCAAAAATAATTTCCTCGTTATTGAAAATGTTTATAAAATACATACAGTTACGGTAATATAGCTGACATAAAGTGGGTGCTTACAGCCTGCCAGCTACATGCTATGTGCCTTAGAGGGAGTATTTTATTTAGTCTCTGTGATACCTTTTCTCTTCTTCTTACATTGAAGAGCAAGGAACTGAAGCAGCTTCCTGACGTCACACGTAGTGGGTCCTGGAGTGGAACCTGAATCTGTCTGACCTAGAACCCCACACTCTCACCTCACTCTCTAGCTCCCAGGCTCTTTAGGAAACACATGGCAAGCACCTGCCTTCTATAGGATTTTAGTTTGTTTTTACAGCTTTCTATTTATTTTTTGTGTGAAGTGAAGCAAAGCTCGGCATTTGAATTTTTCCCCTTTAGACAGTTCTCAGTGCCATTTGTTGAATTAGTCCATTGTTTCATGATTCTTCATTTTTTACTGTTCATTTCTTCGTTCCACTAGAATCTCGAGTTTCTCTCTGTTCTTGATGCATCACTGCCCCCATGGACTTCTTTCTCCTTCCCTGGGCAACGTCCCCTCTTCTCATCTTAACTGAGAAGGCAGTGGATGGGGGTAGGCTTTTGTGTGAACTACGATGTGTCACACCCACTCTCAGAACTTCACCCCGTCTCAGGGTCCCCGTCCCGCTGCCCACGGCAGAGGAGCAGGCGAAGTTCCAGGCACGGATGACGGTCTCATTGAAGGAGCATCTTCTCCATGTGGGGCGGCCCCTGTCATCCCAGCTGGGGCCATGGAGCACACACGCCCAGGTCACCCGGGGGAGCCAGGCGTGGGGTCACAGCCAGGCGCCTGCTGCCTTACAATCAGAGCGGATCGCTTTCCCACGGTAAAACGTCGGTGCACCCCGAGCGCCCAGGAAACAAAGTTTCCTCTCCCGTGTGTCCCCTAGTCTCTGTAGCT
Organism: Phocoena sinus; assembly: GCF_008692025.1. Taxonomy (NCBI): domain Eukaryota; kingdom Metazoa; phylum Chordata; class Mammalia; order Artiodactyla; family Phocoenidae; genus Phocoena; species Phocoena sinus. Next base: position 1,659,510 of record NC_045775.1, on the reverse strand, counting down.
GGCCTCAGCATCCTCTAAGCGGTGTAAACTAAAACACCTTGTCCCCCCGAAATTCAAATCCATCTGTCGTTCTTGTGACACCCTCCGCCAAATACCCGCAAACCCCCCGCCTTGTTCCGGTCCTGGCCACGCCCTCATCTGACCCAGGACAGCGTCCGGCCTGCTCACCTGCCTCCACCTCCCCTCCTGCCCCACGGAGCCAGGAGAGCTTTGCAGAAGCATAAACTGCATGATGGTGCCTTTCTGCTTATAGCCCTTTAATGCTTCTAATTTTACTCAAATAAAACCTGAAGTCCTCTTCCTGGCTTACATAGTCCTTCAGACATGCCAGGGGCCTTCCAGCTGGGGCCCTGCACTGACCGTTCCCTGGGCAGACGCCGTCCGCCCCGATGTGGGCCCAGCGGGTCCGGCCGCTCAGACCTCAGCTCCAGGGAGAGGCCACTCAGGCCCTTCGCTGCCCTCCTGGTCACCAAAGCCACACACTGAGGCTCTGCATTGACTGTTTTGTCCCCATCCTCACGGCCAGTGGACACCTACCGGGTGATGCTAGGCCCTTGTGGCATCTTTCCCGTTAAAGCCCTTCGGCTGGAACTGTGCCTGGCGCCTGGAATAAGGTCAGAAACACTAGGCAGTTGAACGTTGGGTTTTGGGTATGACCTTGCCCCACGTGAGTCCTTTTAATGCCCCATCTGAGGGACATCTCCAGCCAGGTAGGGGCCGCAGCGGAGCCCAGGGACACGCCTGGTTTCACCTCCTTTGTGTGTTTGCTCACGTTCTCCCCCAAAGCTCGGGGGCTGGCGAGGGGGAGAGACCCGGGGCGAGGCCAGTGCACTGATTTCCTCCTCAGGGCCCCCGAGGGCTCCCGCTTCTGTGTGGGGCTGGGAGTTGCCCCAGAGCTGCTTCTGGGAAGTGATCGTGGGGCAGGAATTCAATTTGGTGGCTCTCCGCCGTCTGGAACAGAATCGCAGATGGCTGTGTCTGCGAAAACAGAAATATCCATGTGGATTCAAGAGGGCTGTCCGTCCTGACGGTCTGGACCAGCCTAACATATTCTGGTGGCGTCTGCAGGTTTCCGAGAAGTGCTGGTAAAATTGAATGAGTTCCTCTCAGCTTCTGAGGGACATTAGGGCCTCCAAACTGAATGATCGAGTCTGGTCTTCTGGAGACTGTAGAGCTTCAGAAATGCAGTTATGATGGAACCGAGGTCCCCCTGACCTCGTGGCAAAACGACGCTGAAACCTTGTCGTCTGCATTTCGTGGTTTCCTCCTCAGATGCCTCAGAAAGCAGAGAGCGCTTCCTTGGACTCAGCAGGCCGTCCTCACTCCCCACAGCCGGTGCCTGGCGAGTTTATCCCTCACCTTTCTTGCCCGACCCCAGGGTCTGCCTTGAGAGATGTGCCTCGCCAGCAGCTGTGCGGGATCCAGAGGGAGAAGGCGGACGCCACTGTCCTAGCAAAACGGGACTCGTGACGGCAGAGAGCTCAGGACACACCGGGCAGCTCTGGGGCAGACGGGGGTGGGTTCCAGCTGGGAGAGCACTGTGTGTACAGAGAGACGGGAGGCTGATGCAGAGCTGGAGGCCTGGAGCGTAGCCACTCCATGTCCTGCAGACCCTCCCCTCCCACCTGCTGGTGTGGCAGCATGGCTGCCCCACCCTGAGCCTTGGGGACACCTAGGTATGCCTTCCCCTGGAGCCCTCTCCACCGGGCCAGCCCCAGCCACCCTCTGAGGACCCCCGTGCTTGGTCTTATGTGCCCTGCTCCATGCAGATTTCCTCTGGGGGCACTTCCTTAATGATGCACCTGTACACAGAGCAGATCTTCAGGGCCGGCTGCCAGACAGCCCGACCGAAGACCGTCTGGGCACACAGAAGCTGCTAGGAAGTATTGGATGATTGGATGAAGAGATGTCAGAGGCGTGGAGGAATGTGGCACCATCTTTGCTTACGTGTCACCTTCTGACCGTGAGCTGGAGAGGCGACGGCACTGATCCTGCAAGGATGCTCTCCAGACCTCTGTCCCCGCAGCTGGTCCCCAATAACGGGGGGGGGGGGGCAGAGGGGCTGCCAGGGACAGACAGCTTTGTGGAGCGCTGCACCCTGTACTCCCCTCACCGGTGGTCCCCAGCTGAGACCGTACATTTACATCTTGGCCCAGTACTGCATTAAATACATACACTTAATTTTCAAGTCCATCCTCTCACGCACTTGGCCTTGGAAACCTTTCTTCACTCAACGCCAATGAACGTTCTTGGTGAACAAGAGTGTTCACCTTGAGCAAGAAACACGTTGGGTGTTTCCTTCCACAGAAAACACCCAACAGAAGCAATGCTCAGAGACGGACTCCCATGGTGCAGGAGGGATATTGGGTCTGATGAGTGGTTTGGGCGGACCGTGGACCCCACACCAGGGCCACTACAGGACGTGCAAAGCACTCTCTGGAGGTAAAGCCATTTTCAGCGAGAGATTGATGACACATCTGTTTTCCATTAAACAAGCGAACTGTGTAATCGCTACACATTATCATTTTTTTCCGACAGGACAGGGCATAGCTGGAAATTTGGCGGACTCGATGAACAGCCAAACCTAATGAACCCTGCAAAGACTGAGCTGTCAGTGGCTACATCCGGAATTGAAGCACACTGTCTGTCAGCGAGTGAATGGTGTTAGGACACTAATTATGTGACCACGGGGCGGGGCTTGGTGCAGAGCAGTGACCAGGCCTCTGTGACCAGGGTACGTCGCTGACGTCGGCTCTGCACACAGCCACCTGCCAGCTGTGGCAGGGGCGGACAGCAAGAGTGCCGGTGTGCAGAGCCCCGCTGATGGACCGGCTCCAAGTCAATGCCTCTGGACGCCAAGTCCAGGCTCCTCTTGCCTCCGTGGGGATGAGAGACGAAGCGCAGCTGTGGGCGGTACCCGCCCTCGGTACCTGACTCAGCCACACCCATGTGTGGGGCGCTTCCTGGTCCCTAGTCCCCCTCCTGGAAGATACAGGGGTGAGTAAGACGCCCACAGGGGTGGTGCTTTTACCCTGGAGGGCTCGTAATCTGGGGGTGGGGGGCAGCTGGGTTAGTAGCAGCCCTGGAACAGGGCGATGGTTATGTGATGTCTTGGCAGCGGTGCCTGGTGGGCCCTGGAGCAAGCGCTGGTTCCTGGCTGGCTGCAGGCAGGCGGTGGTAATCTGGGCTCGGCCACAGCTCTGGTTCCTGCCCATCCTGTAGTTCTTGCTCACTCTTGGCTGAGCTCGGCACACCTTTGTCGGACGTGCAGCGCTCCAGTGTGCGGGGCGCTAAGGCGCAGGACGGGGGCAAACTCTGATGCAGCGTCTCTCCCGGGAGGCGCCCAGGCCTCGGAGGAGAGTCACACGCTTCTTAACGAACAGGTGAGTCGGGCAAATTCTCACGTGTTGGCTGTGGGCCCAGGGCACGTGAGGGTGAAGTGGGGCAGCTCCCCCCTGGAGGGGATTCACGGAAAACTTCCTGAGGATGGCGGCCAGGCAGCAGAGACGTCTCGGAAGAGTTGGGTAGGTGAGGGGAGGGGGTTTCGGGCTTGCTGAGGGGTCGGGGAGAGCATCATCTTGGGGAAGGGGGCGTGGAGGCTGTTCCTCGGAGACGGGACACGTGTGACCGCGAGACTGGAGTGGGGTCCGAGAGGGCTCCCCCTGGCGGCCGGCGGCCGGAGACAACAGCTTCGCGGTGACGTGATGGGGATCGGGGAGGTGGGACCCTGGGCTTGGGGATTCCCTGGGCGCGTCAGCTAGACCAAGGGGCACAGCATCCCGAGTCCCCCGTTCTGCTTGCCCAGCACACGCAATCTGCATGGATTGGATTCTGTCCCAGGAAACCCTGAACCTATAACCGCCTGGACCTGGTTGGGGCTTTCTGTGGCACGGTGGCGTGTGGTGGCCAGGGGTCTCCAGAGAAGCAGAACCAACCGGAGGTATATATACATATAAGTGCACCTGAACGGGACACAGCACAGCATTTCGGGAGCTGTCTCGTGATTACGAAGGCCGAGGAGTCCCAGGGCCCACCTGCGGTCAGCAAGCCAGAGGCCAGGACAACGCAGTCTGAGTCGCGGGCCCAGAGCCTGCGGAGCTGCTGGGGTAAGGCCCTGTTTGAGTCTGAAAACAGAGACCCAAGGCACCGAGGTCCGTGGGCGGGAGAAGGCAGACGCCCAGGCGTGAGCAGAGAGACTTTGTGCTCTCCCCGCCCTTTTGCTCTCTCCAGGCCCTCCCTGGGCAGACGAGCTCAGTTCACTCACAGGCTGACAGAAGTCACACTGAGCAGATCTCTGGGCGGCCCGTGCCAGTCAGGGCGACGCATGGGATCACCCATCACACCACACCTGGGGGCAGGAGAGAGGGCCACAGCCCTGGACCAGGCCTGGCCGCTGCCAGTGCGGTGACCGAGCGCCGCTCGCGCCCCAACGCCAAGGCCGGGGGTCTCTTCTTAGAGACTCTTGTGACCGTTACGGACCTGGCCTTTGTCCTGAAGGTGGTGGGAGGCCCTGAAGTGCTGTGAGAGCCGGGAGCTGACCGCCGGCGCGGCGATGGAGCGAGGACCCTGTGCGGCCTGCTGGAGGATGACAGCGGAGTCGGGCCATAACAGCCGGGCGGGCAGGGCCCGGCTCTGGGCCGGAGGTGCAGGTGCGCTTTTCCAACAACAGTTCTGCGACTCCAGCTGATGTCAGTTCAGCTCTGACCTAACCGCCCGGCCTCCGTGTCAGCCTCCAGCCGGGTCGGGGCTCAGACCCACACGACTCTCCCACTCCAGACGCCAGGCACAAGCCCAGGGTCGCCACATGTCTGATCAACTGGCCGTAAATTTGGGGCTTTCGAAGCGACACCCGGGGACGCTGGGAACTGCTGACGAGATTTCTGACCCGAGCCCTGGGCGAGCACGGGTGAAAGTGGCTGTTGACGAGAGGCCTCTGGGCAATGGCCTTGGGACGCAGCGCTGCCTCGGAGGGTGGCCGGCTCTGCTCTCGCCCCTGTATCAGCCACGCAGGTTTTCCGTGGAGGGGAACGACGAGCGTCCCTGAGCAGCTGCTCTGTGCTGTGTGATCTTGTCGGTTAGAGATGATTCCTTGTTGCAGAGGGTACCCCAGTAACGCTCTCACTTGCGTTATCTTGGTCGTTGAAGCAAGTCTATGGAATAAATAGAACAGGTGTCTTTAGACGCATTTTACAGATCAAGAGCGATTCAAAGAGCTTGAGTCTCCCCGAAGGCTCCTAAGCAATACGATGAGGAACCAGGGCTTGAACCGACACCTGACTCCAGATTCCACGTTGCTGTGTGATTCCTCACGTACAGCGATTCTGTGAGGCACCGTGTGCGGCTCTGCATTAAATGTGGATCCAGCTGTTGTTGTGGGGTAAACACGCATCAACTAGAAAGACATCCAAAACTCCCATTGTCTGGGAAAACATGAGATGTTTCCATCAACCTGCATTTGAGGCTGCCCTCTACTTGTAGGAGAAAGAGACACATCATGTGAGCACAAATTTACGTTGGGTGCCAAATTACTTAATCCCAGCAACAACGTCTGGGGTGAGCAACCCCGCCTTCCACCTTGTTGGAGGCCTGGAAGCAGCAGTGCTCAGAACAGGTTCAAACCCACAGAAGATGCCCGTCAATAGAGGCACTGCTCCACCAGCTTAGAGCTCTCGGTGGGCTGTCCAGGGATGGGGCTTAATGTGACAAAGTCACGATGGGCATTCAGCTGTACCTTTAGATCCTATAAAAGAGACCTGTCCAGACCCACTCAGACTTCAGGCTGAGCAAGGGTTTTCTTGAAAGTGTTTTCTTTCCTCTGATATTAGAAAATAAGACCGCCTGGGATAATATGAAATTATGGTTCTTTAAAAATAAGAACGTTTTAAATCCATACTTATTTATATCTGGTTTTGGGGGAGCCTGTGCTGGACGCTGGGAAGGGAGAGGGACCTGTCAAATACCGCCTGCTTCCAGGGCACTTAGAATCCGAGGGAGGAAGGATTGTTTTAAACAATAGTGGCAACGGTGGAACGTGGGACGTGCACTTGTGACACTGGGCCGTGTTGTTCTGAGCGCTGGGCGGAGGTGTCGGTGATGGGGGCCCGGGGCCCGGGGGTCCAGCCGAAACTGGGGAGGCTCATGGGGACAGCACACAGCACTGAGGCATGGGTATTTCAGGGGGAGGAAGGAGCAGGTGCAGAGGCCCCAAAGCACGGGTGCGTGTGTGTGCTTGTGTGTGTGCACGCGGGTGAGTGTGCGTGCATCTGCGTGGGCTTGTATACATGTGCGTGTGTGCTCATGCGTGTGTGTGTGCGTGCATGTATGCATGTGTCTGTGTGTGTGTGCGGATGGGCCTCTTGGAGCCGTCAGGGCCTGGTTCAAGTCAGATTCCAAGAGACACAGTTGAGACTCCAAAATCTGTACCCCGCCCGGGCAGCGTGAGCGAGGGACGAGGGGCGCTGTGTGTCCGGAGCCAGGAGCGTGTGTATCTGTGCTGTGCACGGAGGGTGGGTGGTGGTCCCGGAGCTGGGTCGCTGAGGGTTAGGTGGCAGGGGTCCCGTGTTAAACTGCGAGCGTGGGCTGTGGCTGGCTGCGGGGAGCCACTAGGAGGTTTTGGGCAATGAAGCAAGTAGAATCTAACTATGTTCTGTAGCCCGCCCGCCTCCTGCAGTGATGTTTGCGGGGTGTCTCTCGAGCTCAGAGCCTGCGTCTCCCATCTCTTCTTTTTTTTTTTTTTTGCGGTACGCAGGCCTCTCACTGCCGTGGCCTCTCCCGCTGCGGAGCACAGGCTCTGGACGCGCAGCCCCAGCGGCCATGGCTCACGGGCCCAGCCGCTCCACGGCATGTGGGATCCTCCCGGACCGGGGCATGAACCTGTGTCCCCTGCATCGACAGGCAGGCCCTCAACCACTGTGCCACCAGGGGAGCCCTCCCATCTCTTCTGAGTCCCAGGGTGGAGGCGCTGTGCTCACGGTGGGCTCAGGTGGTGCTGGGTGGTCCCCGGTGTGCATGCAGCCCAGGCTTCTCTCCCAGGCCTGATTCACGAGAGCGGCTAACGGGAACGCTGTCTTCCCGGAGTTCTGGACGTGGCTGGAAGCCAGGCTCAGAAGACACGGATTCACTGTCAGGCTGACGGGGAGAACCTGGCTGCCCCCGGGAGCACGGGGGTCAGGAGGGTACTGCCTGCCGCCAGCCACCGTTCCGCCCACCAGCCGCCCGGGCCACCGGCTGCCCCGCTCTGCTTCCTGCCCCCCTCCATGGCGGCGAGGGCAAAGGCTTCTCTGCTCACTGACAGGGATGTGGGAAGGGGGCCTGCGGGAGGGACACGGGGGAGGCTGCCGCGGCCCCTGATGGCCCCGGGTGCTGGGCGAGGTCACCTTGGATGGCACTTCACCACCTTGGCTGCTGGTCAGAACCGTCCGAGAGCTCCCGGTTCCCCGCCGTCCAGGCTGCTCCCAGACCAGATGAGTCAGAATCTCTGGTGGGAGCCCAGCTCCAGGCATGGTGATGACAATGCAGCCGAAGCCCAGAACCGCTGCCTGAGACGGATGGGTCCGGGTCGTTCCCTGGACACACGGAGAGGAAAGAGCCCCAGGGACCACCGGCATCGGCTGGACCTGACTTTCACCCTCAAAGTCACCTGCCTGCTCGCCGAGATTTTTTTTTTTTTTGCCATATGCGGACCTCTCACTGCTGTGGCCTCTCCCGTTGCGGAGCACAGGCTCCGGACGCGCAGGCTCAGTGGCCATGGCTCACGGGCCCAGCCGCTCCACGGCACGTGGGATCTTCCCGGACCGGGGCACGAACCCGTGTCCCCTGCGTCGGCAGGTGGACTCTCAACCACTGCGCCACCAGCGAAGCCCTCGCCAAGATTTTAAGGGGCTCAGAATATCACCACATCACCCTTCCTGGAGACTGGAAACTTCCACCAGTACAGTAATTGTATTCACTCATTCATTCACTCATCCCACAAACATCCCTTTAACGCAGACCACTTGTCACGTGCTGTGAGGAGACAAAGCAACCAAAGTGGACGAGACACGTCTCCTCAGATGGGGAGCAGATTGAGGGGTGTGTAAGCTCAGCGCACAGGTGACCTGTGGAAAAGGAGCCTGCCGGGAGGGGTGGGGTGTGCGGCGAGGGAGCGAGCTGCCAGGGAGGCGGAGGGAAGACAAGGCCTCCGGGGCGGGGAGACAGTGTCTGCGCCTGCCTGGGCCGCTCCCGGCGCCAGGCCTCCAGCCCCTCCCAAGGCGAGCACAGTCCGCGGGTGGACGTGCGGGGAGGCGAGCAGGGATCTGCCGGGCGGGCTGGTGGGGCCGGCACGGCGGGGCCCGGAGGCAGGCTGGAGCCAGGTAAGCCGCTGTGCGTGTGCCAAGTCGGCCGCATGTAGGTGAGTGTCATGTGCCCGCAGCACGGCCGCGCCCTCCAGGCCCGGGGCCTGTGCCGGCGTGGGCGTCTGGATGCCCGCAGCTCCTCCAGGAGCACAGCCAGCGGGTGGCGGGAAAACCAGTACTCCCGCGGGTCAGGAGCGGTGTGGAGCGCTTCTCGTACTCCCTGAGTCCCCAGGCAATCCCGGCTGTAGCTGCATTGTCCCAGGTAGGAAAACTGAGGCTCAGAAGAGCTAACGATGCGTCTCAGATGCGAGATGCGGCCAAGCCGTGTAACAGGAATCAGCCGTCTGCCCGAGGGTCCAAGAACTCACACCCCAGACCCCCGGCCAAGAGACACTCGCTGTCCAGAGAGCTTTGACCCAGACCATCTCTCCGGGAGCAGGGCCCGGCCGTGGGCCAGGTCCGGAGCAGGAGAAAGGGTGCAGAGGACGGGGGAGCCCTGGGCTGGGTGCAGGGCACCGGCAGGGCGTTCCCAGCATGCTGTGGAGAGCCGGAGACGGCGGGGTGGGTCAGGGCCCTGGATGGGAAGCTCAGGAATCCCGGCAGGATCTGGGGTCCCCCGAGAGCTTGGGGAGCCTCTCAGGGCGCTGCCAGGAGCATTGGCCCACAGTGGGGGGGGCCATGTGATGTGGCACTAATTCAGCACTCCCTCACCCGCCCGCATGGCTCCAGCCTTCTCCACAGACGGCCCGTTCCCTGCAGGTCCGCAAGGCGTTTGTCTGAAGCATCACGGTGACCCTGGAGTTTGCGTGTGCTGGGTGGGAGGCGACAGTGTCCCTCGGCAGCAGAGACGGCTTGGATGCAACAAAAACCAGCAGATTAAGAGAAAAGATCGTTCTCCTCGTTTTCTTTTCCCTCTCGAAGAACTTGGATTTGGTGAAGCCCCCTCCTTGGAGGTCCCGGGTGAGCTGAGAAGCACCTGTCCCTTCGGGGTGGGGCATGGGGACTCTGAAGGGACTCAGTGGTGGCCCTTCCAGGAAGGTTGATAAACAGGAGCGCAAGCCGCTTTCAGTCCTTAAAATGGCTATGGTTTCTTCCCACCAGCACTGCCTGGGACACTTCCGCTAGGGCTGGAGTTTAATCAAGGATGCCCCGGAGGCCACTGAGCCATCCAGTAGCAGTTCTGGTGACAGCAAGCCAGACCCCGGGCGATAAAGCCCGGGAGCCAGTGGGCCCCGGTGAAGTGTCGGTGCTCCGTCGGGGGGCGGGGGGCTGCCCTTATAGCGGCAGAGCGGACGTCCCTGCACCTGCCCACCTTGGGGGCTGCCCCGAGCTCCCGGCAGCTATCACGTCACGCTGTCAGTTGGGAGAGGGACTGAAGGACCACCTGGTCCCTTCACCTTCCTCTGTGCACCTCCCTCTCCTCCTAAAGCACTCACGTCTGGACGCGTGGAATTTACGGAAGAACTTGGAGGGGTGCCAGGGCACTGCGATGCGACTAGAATGTCCCCTCCTCTCTCTCCTTGCAGGTACCTCTCTGTCATGCTTTCACCGAAGGCCTGTTCATCTCCCCACCACCACCCCGTGAAGCTCCAGCTGGCTCCCCCTTTCTCCTTGGACGCCAATTCCACTTGCCCAGGCATCAGCAGCTCACCTGCCTCTGCCCATTTTGATGATCATCGATGTAAAATGCCCAGAAGGGCTTCCCTGGTGGCGCAGTGGTTAAGAGTCCGCCTGCCGATGCAGGGGACACGGGTTCGTGCCCCGGTCCGGGAAGATCCCACATGCCGCGGAGCGGCTGGGCCCGTGAGCCATGGCCGCTGAGCCTGTGCGTCCGGAGCCTGTGCTCCGCAACGGGAGAGGCCACAGCAGTGAGAGGCCGGCGTCTTCTTGTCCTAGTAACGTGGCCCCTCGCTGGTGCGTGGGGATCCCAGGAGTCCCCCAGGAGACCCCAGACTCATCATGGCATATCTGAAGAGGCAACAGCCCTTCTGGGGTCCAGGCCTGCTCTGACCCTTCATGGTCTGGTTAGACCAGCAGTGGGCACAGCCAGGCCACCTTTAGAGGGATGGTGTGGCCACGCAGTTGAGGTCTGGCCACTGTGGGGTGAGTGGGGCCCGGCTCATATAAAATTCCTCTCGTGGGGTCCTTGGTGCTCTTTCCCTCATTTGTGCCCCCTGGCGCTGATGCGGACTGTTATCTTGAAGTCCTGGTTTTTAGACAGAGGGAACTGGGGCCGAGAAATCTGGTGGGAGGATCGCCACTGAACGTCGGGACCAGCTTCCCACCAGGCAGGGGGCGACGCATCTGCCACAGCTTAGCCCTTACGTCCTGAGGGTTCATTTGTTACGCGGCCGGCACGGCCTGCTTCACAGAGGGGCTGATCAGGACATAAACTGTCACCAGTTCACCCCCTTTGAGGCTGAACTCCTTCCCAAGGGCTCTCAGACCTCCCAGCAGACACCATGTCCCTCACCCTCACTCCAGACCCTCAGTCTGTACCCTAATTTAAATGAATCCTGCAAATGTTTGGAAAGGACTTGCTGATATCGTGAGTTGTTCTGGGTGCTTCCAGAAAACCCTGGAGCAAAACTGACCAAGTCCCGGATGTCAGCCAGCTTTGCACTCCGGGGCTCTGTGTGTGGTGGCCTGTGCAAGGAAAAGACACACACACACACACACACACACACACACACTTGATCCCTGAGGGACAGCCAATCGGGTGAGGAATCAAAGGGAAGGGTGGCCACTGCTTTGCCTCTTTGATAAGACAGCGAATCCCAGAGGCAGCAGGGGAGTCGGGAGCCCGGTGGCGGAGGGCATCGCGGGTAGAGGGGAGGGGCATGCCGGCAGTTGGGGCAGGTACGTGGCCGGTGTGCGTGCTCCAGCGGGGGCCAGTGAGGGGGGTGGGCGAGGGCAGAGGGGCATGGTGGGAGTAGAGGGGAGGTGTGCTCTGACCTGCTGTAATAGGATCGCTCGATCTTCTGTGGAGGGTGAAGGTGGAGGCCAGGAGACCAGCAGGATGCCGCTCCCGTCCTGCGGGGGCACGACGGTCATACCCTGAGGGCAGTGGTTGAGCTGGTGCTTGGGCTGAGGGATCCAAGGTGAGCCCCTGCTTTCTGACCTGAGTCTTCGGGGGGGGCGGGGCGTCTCTTACTGGGATGGGCGAGACAGGTGTGGAGATGCTGACAGTGATGTTTTGGACCAGTTAGATTTGGGGCTTTGGAGCTGGGCCCCCAGGACTCCTTCTACAGGAGGAGCAAGCCCCCTGGGTGAGAGCCATGCTCCTTCCAGCAGCTCTGACCCCCTTGGAACGTGGATTTGCGCCTCAAAGCCCCCCTTGCCGAGCCGTCTAATCGCTGAGTCTCGCTCCCTTGCTGTGCTGGTTCACTGCTTCCTGGCGTCTTCCTGTGCCTGTCCCCAGGGTAGGCGCTCCAGAACCTTCCCTGCATCTCGGGGGAGCCCCCTTCCTGCAGCCTGGTATCTCGCTCCCTTGCTGTGCTGGTTCCCTGCTTCCTGGCGTCTTCCTGTGCCTGTCCCCAGGGTAGGTGCTCCAGAACCTTCCCTGCATCTCGGGGAGCCCCCTTCCTGCAGCCTGGTGCGCGTCAGCAATGGTGTCTGTGTGCACAGCTCATGATGGCCAGTTTCCCCAAAGCATCGTCCATCCCTGAGTCCCACATAATGAGCAAGTCCCAGGCAGGAGCCCCTTCTCCTGACCCCAGGGCTCGCTGTCTTCCCTGAGTGGCAGGTCCCACTGCAGGAGGTCTGGCCCTCAGTGGAGGAGCCACTGGAGGGACGGTGCTGAGAGGCTGGAGCAGGGAGCCTGGAAGCCAGGCCGACCACTGTGAGCTAAAGACACTGCACGTTGCAAGCCCCCAGGGCTGGTGTGGCCATGGCCGGGGCCCTGACAGCCCTGGCAAGGTCTGAAGGCCTTTGAATGGGGCCTGGCGTCTCCAGTGAGCAGCTGGGCCGGGTTCCTCATGCGATGAGGGGGTGGCTGGGAGCGCTTCTTGAAAGCGCCGCACACGGAGCTCACCTCCACTGGCCACCCTGCTTTGCACGGGCTCCTGCGAGCCCCCCCAGCCACCAGGTGCCTGCGCGCTGCGTGCGGGGCTGGACTGAGGCCGCCCTGGACCAGCCCCTTCCTCCCGTTTCTCCTGGGCTCTGGCAGCTGAGGGAAGGGGCTTCGTTTGTTTGTTTTCAGTACGTTTCTGTGCGCTGGTTATACTTCACACCTTCCCTGTCACTTATTTCCAAAGGTGTGCTCAAAGTCAGACTATGAACAGCCCTCCCTCCCCCTGCCCCTTCCCTCCCTCCCTCCTGCCTTCCTGGTTTCACTTTTTCTATTTCTTTTTGTAGAAGAAATGTGCTCCAAGGATCCTTTTGAGCCTTTTCCTGTGAGAGGCCCTTTCAACAGGCAGAGATGGGCAGAAACCTCACTTCCGTCTGCTCCCCAGGCCGGAGGAGACTGTCAGGCCGGGAAGGGGCTTGGAGGCTCGTGGAGGCCTCCAGCTGGGGTGGAGGCTTGCTCCGCTGACAGTGACGGGGGGGCCCGCGGTACCCCCCACCTGTCTCCACGGCATGTGCCCTGCTGGAAGTGTGTCTGCTGGGAAAGACCAGGGCTCCCCTCGGGGGAAGCACAGACCCGCCTCCCCCCACAGTGTGTCCTGCCTTCTGGTGAGTCTCCATTTTCCCAGCATGTGTTTGGGGTGTTGAATTGTTCCCTTCTGATGCAGGGTTCCCACTCGGGGCATTGCACAGCCGCTGGTGTTGACCAAGTGCCTGGGGCCTGGGACCCCACGGCCTCGGGTTCCGGGTGAACCTACCTGGGTACCTGGGTGCCTGCCCTGGCATTGGAGCTCTCCCAGGCGGGACGCAGATGGGCAGAGTCGCCCTCCCCCACGACTTTCACTGAGGGTGCAGGCAGAACCCCAACCAAACAGAAGGGTCATCTTGCAAAATCCCTGCGCTGGACACTGGAAGCCTTGCCCCGTAGGCTGAGCACAGGGACGCTGGTGAGGAATCGACTGTCTGAAGCCTCAGTTTCCTTATTTGTAAAACGGGAAGATGAAAATAAACAAACAAATGCGGCTTTTGGCGGCTGCGCTAGGATTGCGTGAAAAGAGCTACCCGCTGAGGCTGGCGTGCCCCAGGCACTCGGGAAGTGCGGATTCGTGCCACGGGTGTGTTCAGCACAGACCGCAAGTGCTGGCCAGGAGTAGGTTCTTGGCCTGGTCCTGTGTCCAGAGGCTCCTAGGAGCCATTCCAGAGCTTTCTCAGGAACTCGAGCCATAGTGGGAGGCCATTCCTAGTGGGGTCTGTGGAGAGGACCGGAGGGGTACCCACAGAGGACCTGGGGCCTGGGCCCTGAGGACAGTGCTCTCCGCCCCGTCAGACACGCGTCCACAGACACACATACCTGTTCTTCCTCCCTGAGATGTTGTCCATCTGTGCTTTCCCCTCACACTGCCAGCGCCGTGTTCCCCCACTGGACCCTGCCACCCTGGGACCTCAGCAAGTCGCACGCGCTCAGGGGTCCTGAGGGGGACCTGCATCGCTGCTTGTCGACAAAGCCTCCTTGCTGCGCCCCGAGACTGAGGTGACGCAGACCTGCAGCCACCACGCTCATGTCCTTTGGGGTTTCACCGTCCCCCCCCGTGCCTCTGCCTGTGCAGGTAACACAAGCCACGGCTAACCTGACTTTATCAAGATTGACAATGCTGATTTCAGGGAAGGGATTGGCAGAGCGGCAGGCCAGACATTCAGTGCAGCCCCCAGGGCGTGGCCGGCACCCTCCTGTCTGGGATTCATTTTACACAAAACCAGAATTTCCACCTGGGATTTGTCTCAGGACAGAAAATGCGAGTGAATCCTTTCCCGAAGCTGAAGCCTTCACAGGAGGCAGAGGGCTTGGAGCTCTTGAGATCCACCCCCACCCTTTATAAATTATGGGCCTGGGGCCCAGGGAGGGGACGGGATTTGCCCACAATCACAGCCGACGGCCCCCTCGGTGGAGCAGCGTGCACCTGGCAGCTGGCTCGCCCTGCCAGGAGGAAAGTGGATCTGATGGATGACCCTCGCCTGAGTGAGAAATAGGTTAATGCATCATCTGGCCCGGGCTATTGGCATCCTCATAGCAGAGGGGAAGGTGGACGAGTCTCCCACAGGGCCTTCTGGCTTCCTCATCGGAGGACCTGCCCACGTCCTGAGGGTGACCGCCCTGCACCTTCCTGGAGGCTGCTCTCAGGCATGGGATGGAGGCATGCGGCCTGTGAACCCTCCAGGAGGGCCTTAGGTGGGGCCTCTAAGAGGCCCACGGTGTCCAGGTGTCGCTCTGACTCACTGGCTTATTGAGGCTGTGCCTGAGGGCCCCAGCTGGGGGAGGCACGCTGAGGCCCCAGGCGCAGGGGTCCTGGGGGAGGGGGACCAGCGTCCCAGAGCAAGGCCCAGGCAGGGAGGTCTCGGGGGGCCAGGTCCCTGGCCTCCAGGCTGCAGGGCTCAGCGTGAACCAGACCTGCCTACACCGCCAGGCACGTGGTGCCCATGGGGGCTGAGTGTGGCCAAGGGCCACCCGTCCCAGCTCTCGCCCCAGCGTGGACACTCCGCCCCCAGACTCCAGGTGTGGGCAGAGCCCCGTCGGGCCCGCTCTGTCCTGCCCTGCCTGCAGCTCAGCTTCTCTTCACCAAACTGCCCTGGCCTCTTCAGGTTCCTAACTGGCCTTCCAGGTGGAAACTGAAGTCCAATTTCTGAGGCTTGCTGTCTGCAGCTGGGAACTGGAGGCCCTAAACGCAGCTCTCCAGTCAGCTGGGTTAGTCATTCAGGGGTGACATTAACCTCTCCTTTGTGGCGCGCCGTTATCATTTTTAATGTGTGTCTGCTTTGTGTCAGGCACCCCCTGAAGGCTGGAACGAGGGAAGATGGTGCCCCCAGAGCCTGAGTGGATGCAGCAGGGGCTGCTACTTCTGCCCAAAGAGGCCGAGGGAGCCCTAGAGAAGGGAGGGTTTTTTTCCTGGGGAATAGCGTCCCTGCAGTGACCACGGCCTGTCACGGGCCTGGAGGGGTGGAAGGAGAGGAGGTGAGGGTTCTTTTCCACGAGAAGGCTTGAGAGCGGGACACGGTTACGGTGCTGGAGGAGGAAGCACCAGGCAGCCCCGGCTCAGGCGCTGTCGGCCGTGGTCGGGACACGGTTACGGTGCTGGAGGAGGGTGCAGGCTGAAGCCCCAGAGCTGCTGTAGGGTCTTGACTGCTGCAGAAAGCACTTCTAATTCATCCAGAAATCCTGCGGGTGCCATCTTTGAAATCAAGCCATCGTGCCAATCTCTCCCCACCCAAGTCAGCACCGCGGTCAACATCTCCGTCAGCGCCAGGACAGCCTGCAGCGGTGTCCTGTCTAGTCAACTCTGCCCACCTTCTGAGTCTCTGCCAGCGCTCAGAGGGACCCTGTAAAAACCAAGCAGTCCTGTCACTGCACCGTGGGGCCCCTCCCAGGGGCTCCTGTCTCACGCATGATAAACGCAAAGCAAACCCCGAGGCCCGCCAGCCCTCGCGGGCTGGCCTCTCTGCTCTCGACCTCATCCACGCCTCTACCACTGGCCGCGCCCTGCAGCAAGGATGGGCACCTGCTGTCCTGAACATACGGGGCAGCTTCTCCCGTGGTGGTGGTGGTGGGGGGGGCGGTGCATTTTCTCCTCCGTCTGGAGCAGCAACAGTTGTGATATCCTTCTTGCCTCTTTGCGATAGGTGCCCTCCCTATTCACACGCAGCCCTCCCGTGGGTTCTCCCACCTTCCCTGGCCTTCCTTCCTCCATGGGACCCGGGCCCTCTGTGGCAGACAGGCCTGAGCAGGCCCACCTCCTGGCGTTCTCATCCTGGGGGGAGCCCCTCCCCAGGTGTGGGCAGGACCTGTGACCACCTCTGCCTACAGAAGGTGCCCCGGGTGCTGGGGCCTTGCTTGCGGCTGACAGACGTGAGACCGCCTTGAGTCAAGACTCAGCCTGGAGTCTTGCTGTTGTCTGCTTTGGATAACTAAGCTGCCTGCAAGTGCACGTAAGTTCGCCAAAGCACGAGTGAGTGAAGATGGGGACGAGAACGCAGCCTGGCCCACACCTGGATCGTTGCCTGAGTGGAAAGCCCAGCTCGGCGGTGCCAGGGCTCCTGGCCATGGACGCCAGAGGTGGTCAGCTTGTGTGTCTGCAGCTGCTGAGCGTGCGGTAGTTGCCAGGCAGTGAGAAAGAGCCGTTACACCTTCTAACCTCTGTGTGCTTCCCTTGTTTATTTCTGCTGCCTGTGCCCCCAGCACAGGGGAGGCCTGAGAGGGTGATGACCTTTGTCCCTTGGCTCTGCTGCATCTCCAGGGCCTGAGTACACATGGAACTGTAGGTGCTCCGTAAATGTGTGTTGAATGAGGTGACATTTCATTGCTTTTATGCAGATAAGAAATAGATAAGGGGAGAAATATTATGGGCCGCAAAATGCAGAATGTTTCTGTTCTACAGACACAGCAGTGACTTCCCATATAGTTATTTATTTATTTTTTTCTGTAACCTCATTTTAAGGGCATTCCTTGTCTTAAATAGAGACACAGGATGGAATTGTTGGAAGGGGACTTGGTGACTGCAAGCTGAGCCCTCATTTTATAGATGAGGGAAAAGACTTGCTTAGGGTCACACAGCGAGCGAGGGAGCGAGTGAATACTGTGCGCAGAAAAGGAGACAGAACAGAAACTGAGCCAGCTTCCCCGCCCAGGGCCCTCCCCCGAGCCCGAGAAACCCCACGCAGGAGGCCGTGAAGCCCAGCCCCTCTGTCCTCCTTAACCGTGAGTGCAACGCTGACGTGAGTAAGTTACCTGCTGTTTATGAGCCTAAGGGCACCAGTAACAGGATTTAATTCTGCTATTGGGTAAAGCTGTTTCTCTCAGGAAATGGCAGCACACTGGCAAGGACTCTATAACCATAACAGCGAGGGAAACGTGACAACACGTGTGATGCTCTCACGATAAGTGACTGCACGTGATGCATTTTGGAGAATCTCACTTGACATTGGGAACAAGAAAGACTCTTTGTAATGAGTGTGTGTGCGTTTTAGTTTATGGAAAGCAAAGTCAGCTACATTTTCTCTTTGTTTTCCAATTAAACATCTACATTCTCTATTTGATAAAATTTGATACTTTAGTTTACGGCAAATAAGCCTGTGGACATATTACAAATACAATTTTGAACCACCTATTATACACTGTATAGGCTGAGATGACTTGCTATTTAATGGTATATGTGTAATTAACACGATTAAATCATAGATTAGATCCAAAATTCAAGTGGTGCAGCCTCACAGGCAATGTCCCCATCATGAATTATTTGCTAGGTATGTTCACAGACATTAGATAAATATTACCATTTAAAATAACCTTCGGATTGTCGGATGAGGCACTGGCAGTCACACGGGCTCGGTATTCATTTTTGTCTGTTTTCATTATCTTACAGAAAAGATGTTTTATGTTCATCTTTTTGTCTGGTAGTTTGGGAAAATTGTAGAGTTAAGGTACAGTTTTTTTCTCCTGCTTCTCCAAAGATGCATAGTATTTGCTACTGGTTACAGGGCTTGATTTTAAATGCTCACATCCCATCACCAATACAGACCCACACAGACCCCTGCACCATCCCACCCTCTCTAGCTGAGCACACAGGGGAAGGAGACTAAGAGGCTGTTACTGAAAACCTCTTACGTGCAGGTGTTGTGTCTAGGGGAACCCTTTGGTGGATTCAGGCCGTCAGGGAGAGGATGGGCACCGAGAGACACCAGGACCCCTCCTCTCACCTGATCACCTGGCCACCTGACTGTCACCTGGCCATCTGCCCTCACCTGGCCACCTCCCCTCACCAGGCCACCTGCCCTCACCTGGTCACCTGCCTTTCACCTGGTCACATCCCCTTACCTGGACATCTGCCCCTCACCTGGCCACCTGCCCTCACCTGGCCACCTCCCCTCACTTGACCACCTGCCCTCACCTGGCCACCTGCCCTCAGGTGCTGCCTGGCCCTGTGGCCTCTGCTCCTCACTCCCTGTGCCTTCTGATCTCGTTGCAGCCCTGGGTTTCACGGGGCTCACCCCAATAGCAAGTAACCATCTGGGGCTGGCCGGTCTCTGTATGCACCTGCCCACGTGTTGCCCTCCATTCAGCCTGGCTCCCCACCTGGACACCATCCTGCTCTAACCCGGCATCTCGATGCTACACACATGCTCACCATGAGCCCAGCCCCCCAGCCTCTGCCACGTGCCCACGTCATTCAGTCTGAAGTCACTGAGAACAGCGGTTATGGCTTTGGGTTTGGGGGTTTAGGTCGCAGGCTCTAGCTGCTGCCAGAAGTGGTAGGTTAGTCTACACCTGCCCATCTCTGCGACAAAGGCAGTTCAGGTGGCCGCACGACAGGGACAGGCTCGTTAGGAGCCTTCCGTGGGGTCCAGAAGTGGAGACCGCGAGGGGGAAGAGTTCCGTTTTCTGCCAGAGTCTCTCTGCGTGGAGAAGTTCCTCAGGGGTGCCGGTGGGAGCCTGGCTGTGAGACGCAGAGTGGGCAGTGTTAAGAGGAAGGGAGTCTGCCAGCCCCCGGGCACTGAGTCCCCCCGAGGCTTCATCCCGGCTCGTGTGCCCCTGCCTGCCCGCCTCCTGGCCTTTCCTTTCCTTGGTGGGGGAGGTCCGGGCTCTTCCCGTGCACAGCGGGGCCTGGAGGACTTCGGTGATTATCCATAGGAGTGAGCGGGGCTCTGGGGCCTTGGAGGTTAGGAGCTGCATTGCCTGCGCCTGCGGCTCCCTTTTCATGATCCCGGGAAGCTTCGTACCTGTAGGAAGTGTGTAGTGTCTACTAGATGCTTTATTACTAATCTCATTATATAGCTCCAGCTTTTCCTTTCAAATGCTGAATTTTTTAAAGACCTAAAAGGCTTAGAAAGCAGATTGTCCCTGGCTCTGAGGAAACCCTCAGGGCGGACCACCAGTTCCCTGGCCTCCCCTCTGGGTTCTCAGAAGCTGTGAGCACACTGGGCCCTCAGCTCTGCCTGCCAGGGCCTCTTTGGGAAACAGGATCTGCAGGGCGTTGTGTCCACAGCCCTGTTACCTGGGACACACTCCAGCCCCTGCAGGAAAGGGCTTTTGAGCGTCCTTGCTATGCAGCCCAGTGTGGGCTGTTCCAGCCCTGTTCTCTGAGCCGGGCAGGGGGCGGAGGGTGAGCCCTGAAGGAGGACCGGGTGCTGGGCGCTCCCTGGGGTCACTGTCTTTCCTCTTGCCTATTCTGTGGTTCTGCAGGGGTTCGCCAGTTCGGGTTGTATTGGACTCCAGCGATCGGCCCTCCACGGCAGCCACCGCCTACGTCTGCGTTCCCGGCCCTCTGCTGTTCCTCTCTCCAGCGGGGAGTCTCTCTCTCCCCTTCTTGACTCTAGACGGGCCTTTGCAATTTGTTTCATCCATTGGATGCAGAAGGAGGGACATTCCAGAGCTTCGGAGGCCAGTTCAGAAAAACTTGAAGCTCCTGCCTCGGCCTCTTGGAAGCTTGCCTCTGATGGCCCTGGGACACTAAGTAAGAATTCCTGCTACCCACTGGGAGTCACCTGGAGAGGACTGGGCCTCCCGGGAAGGAGAGGGGCCCACAGGGGACCAACCCTGCTCTGTGCCCGCCAAGGTCCAGGCCTGTGGATGGAGCAGCTGAATTCATAGGCTGAGCCCAGCTGCTGCCATGTAGGGCAGACCAGCAGTCCTTCTCGAATTCCTGACCTTCACAGTCATGAGACATAATAAAATAATAATTTCAAGTTAAAAATGAATGACATTTTCAAATTTGGGGGAATTTGCTCTGCAGCCACGGACAACCGGCACCACGATTTAGCGCCGCCCGCGTGGGGTGGCCAAGGCCTGGAGGCGGGCCCCGCTGCCTCTGGCACATCTCCCACCTCGTCCTGGGTTGGGGTCTTGGCAGGCTCGGCGGTGGACGGCCGCGGGGAACTGCCAGGGCCCAGCACTGCCGGCCGCCTTCGTAGCCTCTGCCGGCTGGGCCTCGGGTCTGCCGGGGCCTCTACGGCAGGCGGCAGGGGAATCACTTTCCTCTCCAGCGCTCTCGGCACCTGGCTTGGCATCCCTCTCTGCAGGAACTGCAGGAACTCAAGGACTGTGGCAGGACGAAAAGATGAGAGTGGTGAACCCACGTCTGCTTGCCTGGAAGGGGCGGCTGCCCGCTGCCCTGCAGGAGAAGTTAGCGCTGACGTCGTAGTGCTGGAACCAGAGAGTTCTGTGGAAAGAGGGTAGCAAGGCAGGAACGAGGCGGGTGCACGGGCAGCGCCGCCGTCCGGGGCGGCTGAGTGGGGGGCAGGAAGGGTCATGGGGGCGGCGTTCTGAGGGGACTAATTCCAGAGAAGCAGGATGCACAGAAGGCAGGCGCACTGCAGGGCTGCCAGCCGGAGTCACGCTTGCCCCAGGGACCCTGGACTTGGAAGTGGGAGGTGTGGGCGGCTTGTGGGAGGGAATCCACTGAGCAGACCTGGGCTCTGAGTGGTGGAGACCTGGGGTTAGCGTCTCACCTGTGCCACGTTCTCTGAACCAGCGTCCTCCAGGGCAACAGGAAAATTGGGGAAGTTAACAAAACATGAGTAGTGCAGACACGAGGTTGACACACCTACACTTGAGGAAAAGTATTTCACCTGGAGGGGTGGGATGGGGGGAGGGAGGGAGGGAGACGTAAGAGGGAAGAGATGTGGGAACATATGTATGTGTATAACTGATTCACTTTGTTATAAAGCAGAAACTAACACACCTTTGTAAAGCAATTCTACTCCGATAAAGATGTAAAAAAAGAAAAACAAAACCCAATAATCACACACACAAAAAAGTATTTCATAGTTCAGGTGCTGGTCATCGTGGTTTAGCCAAGTGGAGAGACAAGAACCCCCCGAACCCCCTGAACCCCGAATCGCTGCTCTCTTCACACATCGTGGGTGGTGGTCAGAGTGACGGAAGGAAAGGGCTGCATTTTCCCAAAGAACCACTTCAATTGTCAGCAAAATTAAATTCTGCTCTGTGTAATTTTTTAATTAATAGACTTCATTTTTGGAGCAGCTTCAAGTGTACAGAGAAATTGAGTCTAAAGATCAGAGGATCCCTCACGTTATCCCCACCCCAGTTCCTCCTAGTATTCACATCCCACGTTAGCACCTAGGTTTGTTGCAATCAGTGAGCCGTTATTGGTACATTACTATCAGCTAAGTTCATGGTTATATGTTTACATTAGGGTTTACTCTTGTGCGTTCTGTGCGTTTTGACGAATGCGTGGCGCCGTGCGGCATCGTCGCAGCGTCATATAGAACAGGCTCCTCTCCGCTCGAGCTCCGCTATTCAGCCTCCCTCCCCCTGGCAGGCGCTGATCATTTACTGTCTCCACAGTTTGCCTTTTCTAGAACATCATATGGTGGGAATCCTACAGTTTGCAGCCTTTGCAGCCTGGCGTCTCCGACTTGACGATGCGCATGTAGGTTCCCCTGTGTCTTTCCCTGCTCTCTGTAGTCTTATTAGTAAATACCTTATTACGTCCTTGTTTTCCGGATGCTGACAACCCACGTCACTGTGTTCAGGCAGCAGTGGCAGCCTCCACCCCCCGGAACTAGTAGGAATGGGGCTCCACCCTCGTCCCCACCCCTCCACCCTCACTTGTGGTCTCCCTTCCCAGAAGGCTCCACTCGCACATTCGATACCCACGTCCCAGCTGTTGTTGACCTGCTGGCTCTCAGCATCCAGATGTGTCCTGTGGGTGGCCCTGTGTGGCCCCTCCGAGGGGACCTTCCTCCGGGCAGACCTGTGCTCCTGGTCTGCAGCCCTCAGGCACTCACGGCAGACAGCTCCCTTGAAAGGGCCCCGCTGTAGCCCTGACCCTGTGATATGGAGTTCCTGCTACCATTCAGTTCTGTGCATTGTATGTTAGAAAAATCCAGAAGCCTGTCCTGTTTCTATGGCGACATTGTCTAGGTGAGCCGGAGGCGGCTTCTCCTCGGTGCACCTGGCTCCTCTCCTCCAGCTCTGGTTTGTCCTCTCTTTCCCACTCTTCCCCTCACACTTGCCTTCTTTGACGGTGTCACCGAATTAATCTGCCGCATCCTGGAGACCTGAGCCGCTGGCGCCACCCTCGCAAGTGCGCGGGGACCCGCCAGCGTGTTGGTCTGGCTCTCTGAGCCGGCTTCCTTGGGAGGAATATTAAACAGGTCACATGGTATGTGTCTTCCAGGTTCGTAGGATGGTTACATGAGATCATGTCTGTGAAGAGTTTGGTGTGCAATGCTCCACAAATGTTCTGTTTTTCTCTCTTTCCTTATTGAACGAGGTGAGCTTCCAGCTGAGCACAGTAGTGTCTAGGTTTAGTTTGGGCAATTCAGTTCACCTAATAAAGCCTGACGGACTGTTCAGTGTCTGCCCTGGACACCCTGCTGACCACACACACATCACAAACACAAACATGCACACACCCTCACTAGTAAAGAGCCACGGAGCCCCAAGCCTATTGTGGTTCCAGCAGTCAGAGTCCTCACGCCGTGCAGAGCTGCAGGACAGAGAATGGAGAGGCTCGGGGATTTCAGGGAGGAAAGGACTCTGCACGTGAGTCTGGGCTGATTCCCCGAGGGCCCGGCCACTTCCCCGCCCCGAGTGGTCCGGGGACGGCCTGGCCTGGTACAGCCCTCGTGGGAGCCCAGGTCAGAAGCTCCCTGCCACCGCCCTGAGCTGGTGATGTGGAGGCCTCACGTGGCTGAGGGCTCCTGGGGTCTCGGGTCCTGTGACCGCCCCACCTGGCCCCAGGCTGCGAGGAGGGTGGAGCGTGTGCGGGGTGGAGGGCTGGGCAGGAGCCCCATCATCGCTCATCACTGCCTTCAGAGCCCCCGGGTCTCACGCATGTGAACCCTGACGGCGTGGTAGCAATTCCACAGCAGGCTCTGGGGCCTGGGCCCTCGCTGGCGCAGCCTGAGGACTGAGCTGAGGGTCTGAGGCCACGGCCGGGCCCTCAGCTCCCCTCACCGGGCAGGGCACCCCCCAGTTCTCGGAGCAGGCTCTGTGCTCCACCTGAGTGCCCACGGGGGGCCTCCCGTCTTCCTGACCCTCCTGGCAGCCGCTGGGCCATGCTGCCCGCCCGGCCTCGCCCCGGGCTCCGGCCCCAGCGTCTCCCGCGCCCACACACCCCATCGCTCCTGACCCCCGGCAGCTCGCCGGGGAGGCTGGGCTTCAGCTGGCTTTGAGGACATTGGCTGTCCTTGCACGAGTCTCCTGGAGGAGAAACCTGCAGCCTGGTCCTGCCCGTGGCGACGTGGACCCGCATTCACGAACCTCGGCCGTCGGGGCTGTGAGGGTTCTGTGCACTCATCTAGCGGCAGAGGTGGGACAGGCCGCTGAGCCGCGGGGGAGCGGAGGACCCCGGGGACTGGTGTCCCAGGCGTGGGCGGCACATGGGGAGGGGCACCAGCCCCGCGGTTGCCAGGGTCTCCTCTCTGCCAGGCACTCCACACGTGCCGATTCAATGTTCACAGAAAGCCCAGCAAGTGCTCTGTCTTACAAAAGGGGAAACGGAGCCTCAGAGAGACCAAGTGAGCTGAGCTGCCCCTGGGCTGGCTCGGGCAAAGCCAGGGCTGCGGGCTGTGGCTCCTCCCTGGCAAGCATGGCCCAGCCCCATGGGGAAGCGGTGCTCCTACCCCGGGAGAATTTGGGGGACTTGTTTCCTCCTCCCGAGATGAGGTACATTTGCCCAGGACCCCCTGGTAAACCCAGAGTCCCCGCTGGAAGGCCAGGGACCCCATGGAAAGCCAGGGTTCTCTTCCACAGACACCTCGGCCTCCTCTGAGTTTAGTTCCTGAAGATGGTGTTGAATAAAGACTCCTTTAAAGTGTGAGACAGAGGAAAACAACTGGGCACCTATTCCGTGTCCTCGACGTGTGAAGTCCTCGCTGGGTGCGTGGGCCACAGTTTCGAGCTTGTTCTTCATCACACCTTTGATACGGGCCCACCTGCCCCTGTTTCAGGATGAGAGAATCATAGTTTTGAGAAGCCTGGTGATTTGCCAGATCTCAAAATGAGTGACCAGCAGAGTCATAATTTCAAACAAGATCTGTTTTACTGAAAGATTGTATGCAATTCCTGGTCAGCCTTGTTATTCATTGATTCTTCTAAGGAATCGGTGTTACGTCCTGGAGTCACCAATACGCAGACTGTGTGCACTTTTGCTAACTGGTGACAGTTCCGACACCTGTTTCCCGCTACAGACTCACTGACTGTCCCTTGGACGCACAGCCATAGAGCCCTGCGGGGAGCGGGGCCAGAGCTGGAGAGGACTGCGTTTGCGGATTTCCCAGGCAGAGCTGCCCTGCTACTGAAGCTAGGAAGCCATTGCCTTGAATACAATGATATCATCCATTGTCACAGTTCATCCCCTCCCAGAGAATCTCAAGGTTGCGTGTAGTTTAAAAGGGCATTAAGCTCCTTGGAGAGATGGCTCATTCCAGGAAATATGACGAGCGCGAAAGCTAGGAAGCTCAAAAACAAAAATAAAAACAGACTCTGACAGCGATGTGGGCGTGACGAAGGAGCACAGGAGCCACAACCGAAGGAACCCCCAGGGGCCAAGCCTGGTGCAGTTTGAGCAACAGAATAAAGTCCTGTTGGATTATAACCCAAGGTATGAAATATATGCCCAACGAGCTCACATGGATATGAATAAATTATTCAATAAATATGTAAATGGAGGAGAATAGACAAATCTCTCGTGCAGAGGAATTCCAATTCATGTAGATATTCTGCCCCAAAGCACGTGGAACGTAATTCCGACTCCTTAAGTGTGAGCTGTGTGCACTGACCACTTCCAAAGAGGACAGGGTGGAAAGAAAGAAATGCGATAAGCTCACTGCCAGGACACCTGGCAAACACACCTGAGCCAGGTCAACGTCCCAGTGATGAGTCAGGTTGATAGCTGTACCCTGGACACGATACGATAGCAACACCCCTTCACCTCGGTGGTCTTTGCTCCAAAACACATCACCCCAGTCTAATTGTGAGGAGAACATCAGACGAGTCCCAACCGAGGGAACGTCTACAAAACACCCGACGGGTTCTCTTCCAAACCATGAAGATCAATGAAAACAAGGAAATTCGGAGAAACTGCCACTGTCCAGAGGAGCCTAAGGACAGATGACAAGTAAATGTAATGTGGGATCCTGGATGGGGCCTGAGACCAGAAAAGGACACTGGGTAAGAACTAAGGAGTAAAGTACGGACTGCAGTCCATACAACAACAATGCGTCGTCATTGGTTCATTCATCGTCATTGGTGACAGATGTCTTACACTAACGTCACATGTGAGGAACAGGGCGAACCTGCAGAGGGGAGTGTGGGTATGGGAACACTGTGTCCTCTTCACGGCTTTTCTGGAAGTCTAAAACTTTTTAAAAATGGAAACAAAAATAAACGAGTAAACCTAAAAATGGGAATTTTTAAAAGAACCCTGGCTTTCGCATAGCATCTTGATATCTTATATGTTTATTAAAAAGATGAACCCATCATAGCATAGATATTGGCATGTTATGGACCACCATGACCCGGGGTCCTCAGCCTTTTTCTTACTAGAGTCTAGTTTTACTTTTCTTGAAGTCTTAAGATTGGGGGCTGTAGGAGGAACAGGACCTACACTATGTTCATATAAGAAGATGTGAATAAGAGATACATGCAGTGCAGATGAGGGCTGTGGACACGGCTGACGGTGCTGGTTAGCAAGAGGTGAAACGCGGGGGAGTTGCTGCCCCTTCTGAAAATCCCCAAGTGCTCCAGGCAGCTGTGGATGGAAGAGAGGGGATTGTGTGGTCCAGTGAGACCAGCTGGGGTCGTCGGGGGAGCCGCCAGGCCCAGGCTTACTCTGCGGGTTCAGGTCTCGTGGGAGGCCTCCAAGACAGTGACAAGTGAACTTCCTCCGAGGAATCAGTGGATCAGCTATAAGTAACACAGTTCCACGGCCCCCATGTTCTCACTGATGGCCTCCTCTGTGCCCTGAGCAGCCCTGGGCTTGGGGAACACAAGGAAGAGAGGAGAGGAAAACCATAGAAAGATGAGACCTGGGGTCCCACCGAACTTTTCAGAACAGGCCCAGGAAGGAGGGTGTGTTCGTTCCCTGACTGGTCCAGCTCTCAGCACTGGGCGTCCAGCGGCTTGACCTTCTCAGACATCAGGCCACGTTGGGACGACCAGAGGCCTGTGGGGGCCCCACTTGTGCCCCTGCTGTCTTTCACTCCACACTGCTGGTGTGCTCCCCTCTGCATCCGGAGCTGTGAGCGCCGAGGAAGTTCCCTGCAGCCCCAAGTCTGTAAACCCGGGATTCCCTCACCAACTGAAGGTAGTGAGCCCATCGTGGGGACAACAGAGTCAGCCCCTGACTCACTGGGATTTCTTTGGAGACACTGGCCCCAGAGGGGGGCAGAGACATTCCACCTAGGTGAGCATCCCGTCCTGGTTTTCTTTGCCAAGAAAAGTAAGATGGGAAAATCCTCTGTTGGTTCTCCCTCTGGTGTCAATCCGGACCCGATTGTCATGCCCAGGTGGGTCCCTCCAAGTCTGTCCACGTGGCCCTGACCTGCTTCTGGAGACACAGGCCTGTGTCCCCGGTGTTCGTGCCCACGTCACCTCA